>NC_133523.1:34682500-36105000 GCF_049354715.1 Callithrix jacchus
GGGCCTGGGTGGCAGGAGGATGTCCTGTCACAGATCACCCTCTGGTGCCTTTTGGCTTTTGGACCATATGACTGTATCATAGAGACAGAGACAGAGAAGGAAAGGAAGGAAAAGGGGTGGATGGGCGCAGATGTGGTGAAGTGGGAATCGCTGAGAATTGCCCACTGCAGCTCCGCTCCCTCCCCTGGGGACCTCGCTTCCTGTAGCTGTCCAGAGCTGTCCAATCCTCACCTCCCACCGGAGCCAAAACCTGCCCGTCTGGTCTGGTTTGCAGAGCTGCCCCACCTGGCTCCACCCCACCAGGAGGCGATGGCCTGAGATCTGGGCCTTCTGGGATCCCCTAGCCCTGCCCTGCTGCGGTCCAGGGCCCAGCCCAGTCCCTCCTTGGACTTCCTTTCTCATCGTGGGCAGGGGCTGGACAGAGATGGGAGTTCTAGGCTCTCAGCGCAAGTGCTGGCCTCCCAGCCTACGATCTGTGTGAGATAGCATCTGTCCTCGGGGAGTAGGCTGCGGGGACAGGGGTGTGCCAGAGCAGGGCAGTGGCAAGGACCCAGGCACCTCCGTCTGCTGTGTGCCTGAGCACTTGCTCACTGTTGTCACTGGGTTCACGACCTGGGCACCCATCCTGGGCCCGGGCACCCAGCAGCCTTGGTCCCTGCCACCTACCAGACTGGAGCCCCTGGTGGAGCCCCCCTAGGATGTCAGCTGCCCTGGGCAGGGAGTTTTGTGGAGTTTGTTCAGTGCTGAATTCTCAGGGCCTCCCACAGGCGTGCCTGGTGTGTGCCTGGAGCTCAGTAACGGTGTGAATGAATGAGAGGCAGGGGGGCTGCAGAGAGCGACTGCCTGGATGGCCAGGGCTGGCGTGAGGAGGTGCAGGGCGGAGTGGGCAAGGCTAGGGTGGAGCCTGGGGGATACCTGACCCAGCCTGGGGTGGCAGGCAGGGCTTCCTGGAGGAGCAGGTGCCTGAGGTGGGGCCGGAGGGTGAGAAGGGATAAACCAGGCAGCCCTCCAGGGGGCTGGGGGGAACAGACGGTGTTCACAGGAGAAACAGTTACACCTGCGAGCTCTGCCTCGGGCCAGCCTTTTCACAGGAGGTGGGATTGGAAGGGGAGGGAGAGGTGTGGGCGGAGCGTCTTTTTCTCCTGTTCCAGAATGGGGGTTATGATCATGCCAGGCTCATGCTCGGAGCAGCTGGTTAAGGGGACAGACACCAGGACTGACACCCTGCCTGGGAGTCCCCGCGCTGACCTCCCTGTGGGCATCAAGTGTCTGCATCGCTCCTGGCCTCAGCTTCCTCCATGATGAAAGGGGCCTGCTGAAGGACCTGTCCCGTTTAGGGCAGCCGTGAGGCAAAGCGCCCGAGCCCACACCTGTGGCAAGAGCAGGGCCTGGCCCAGAGTGAGGTCCTGTTGCGTTGAGCTGCCTGTTTTCAGCAGGGTTAGTTCCATCCTGGTGAGACGGCACCAGCATGATGTTCCGCTCCCGCCTCACTCCCTCCTTTTTCTGCCATCCACACCTCCCAGCCCCATTCTCACACCTCTGGATGGGGATGTGGGGGCTTCACCATGATCTCCCCTGACCTTGCGCCTTCCCCGGTCAGGCTGAGTCTCAAATTCCTCCTCATGGGTGACAGGGGCAGAGTGGCCCCTTTCCTTTAGCCCATGCTGGGCATTTGCTGGAATCCCAGCTGGTCGGTGTGGAGGAAAAGTAGGCTTCAGCTCTCCAGTTCTGCCTCTGCATCAGAGCCCACCCACCCCTCTCCCCGGGGCTGTATCCCGTACCTAGTGGCCCTGTCACTCCCCAGCTGCCCCACGCACACACCCCAGTTCCTTGCTTCAAACCTGGCTGCCCCTTAGCTGCCTGGCCGGCCTCACAGGCACTCATCCTTGCTGTGTACTCATTGCCTCCGGCTCCTGGCATCTAGCCTGGCCTGGGGGGTGAGGCGGGGTGTGCCTGTTGGTGGGAGACTGACCCTGCTGAAGCACAGGCTGTCTTGGGGTCCCCGCCCAGCCCTGCTCTCTGTCCAGGCAGCTGTGGGCCACGTGGCCCAGGCCCACCCACCTGGGCCCCAGTCTCAGCCCCGCCTCCCTCCCGCTCTCCGTGGGTGGAAGCCACAGCAGAGGCTCAACTCCTGGCCGCGTCACCGCTGCCCCGGAGGCTGGAGCACAGAACCCAGCCAGTTCTCGGTGAGTGCCTACGTCAAGGGCCTGGGAGCCCTGGATCTACTCTGCTCTCCCAGCCGGAAGCCTGTCTGTCCACAGGCCCACTCTGTTGAAGGTGGCCCAGGGAGTGGGAAAGAGCGTGGTGGAGGTGAGCTGGCCAGGCCTCAGGAGGGAGGACCAGACTGGCTTCGGGGGAACGAGGGTTCACCGCCTGGCCACTGGAGCCAGCCTGAGCACGTGTGAAGGCCGTACCTTTCTTGGGGCTGGGGCTGGGTCACCGAGTTTCCGCATGTGTGTGACAGCAGGTGCCTGTCTGCTGGGGACTTGCAGGTGTCTGAGTGTAGGTCCCTGAGCCTCTCTGTGGGAGCACGTTCCTGGGGTCTGGCTTGCATGGAGGGCAGTTTCCCTGAGGCTATGCCTCACTCAGTCGCTCTGGGTAACCCTGGAAGTGAGTGGGCGTGCCTGGGTCCATGGAGGTCTCCTTGCACCGTATCTTCATTCAGCTTCACTTTCTGCCGTACCTTACCTTGTGCTGGGCAAGGCTGGGGACACAGGGTGGCTAAGATGGGCCCAGGCCCTGCCCTCCTGGGTCTTCCAGTCCATGGGAAAGGCAGACCTGTCACCAGACAGTAACAGCCCATCAGGCTCCCCACTCCCAGCCCTGGAGAAGTAAGACTAGCACATTTGCTCTGCAAAGGGAACCATGCCCCGCATCCTCTGTAGTTTATTTCGTCATTCATTCATTCATTCATTCATTCATCATTCAGCAGCAAGCCTGCGGTGAGGCCCCACTGGGCACCAGTCACTGTTGTAAATGTTTTACGTGTGTTATCTTATTCGCTTGTTCAACATTCCCAGGCGGTAGGGACTATCACTACCTGCTGTTTGCAGATGAGGACACTGAGGCCCAGAGAGGTTGAGTAACTTGTCCAGGGGCACACAGCTTGGAGTAGTAGAGCCAGTGCCTAGGACTGGGCAGTCGGCTCTTAACCACCAGTTGACTGCTGAGCCCCTGTACTGGGCCAGGCCTGTGCTGAGGACAAAGCAGTGGCCCGGAGAAGCAAGCCCTGTCCTCACAGGGCTGCCTGTCCGTCGCAGGAGACATGTTAATCAAGGACCATATGGACAGACATAAAATGACAGCCGTGGCAGATGCTGTCAAGGAGAAGGCTTGGGATGTGCAGGGTTTTTTTGTTTTTTGGTTTTTTTACATGGAGCCTCACTCTGCCACCTAGGCTGGAGCGCAGTGGTGCGATCTTGGCTCACTGCAACCTCCGCCTCCCGGGTTCAAGTGATTCTCCTGCCTCAGCCTCCCGAGGAGCTGGAACTACTGGCACGTGCCACCACGCCCAGCTAATTTTTGTACATTTAGTAGAGATGGGGTTTCGACATCTTGGCCAGGCTGGTCTTGAACTCCTGACATCAGGTGACCCACCTGCCTAGGCCTCCCAATGTGCTGGGATTACTGGCGTGAGCCACCATGCCCAGCCACGGACATGCAGTTTGAAGGAAGAGGAATGGATAATAAAGTGAAGGATGGCTGGGCATGGTGGCTCACACCTGTAATCCCAGCACTTTGGGAGGCCAAAGCAGGTGGATCATGAGGTCAGGAGCTCAAGACCAGCCTGGCCAACATGGTGAAACCCTGCCTCTACTAAAGCTACAAAAATTATCTGGGCCTGGTAGCAGGTGCCTGTAAACTAGCTATTCGGGAGGCTGAGGCAGGAGAATTTCTTGAACCCAGGAGGCAGAGGTTGCAGTGAGCCGAGATCACAGCACTGTACTCCAGCCTGGGCAAGAGTGAAACTCTAAAAAAAAAGGCAAAGGTTGCAGATGGCGGGCGGGTGGCAGCACTTCAGGACCCAGGCCAAGGGCACAGTCTTTGCAGAGCCTGCAAGCCTGGTGGCAGGGATGGCACTCTGCCCGGAGGAACGAAGGAGAGCAGAGCTGCTCCCTCCACTGAGGCTCCGCTTCTGCTTCCGAAGGCCAGGCCAGGGTGCTCCCCGGATCTGTCTCTTTATGAGCTTACCCGTTGTGGGGACTCATGGATTTCCCCCATGTGAAATTCCCATGTGATTTGACTCTTGCCAAGTTACATGGCCACTTCCTGCGATTCCTAGCCCAGGCCACGTGGCTGGGTGGGCCCCTGCAGTGGGGAGGGCCTGGGCACTCACAGCGGTGGGACCTTTTGTGTTGTTGGGACACAAATGGGATTACTTTTGAAACAGCCAGATTCAGTCTCTGAAGACCCACTTTCCCCCCAGGCAGTGAGTGAATGGCTTGTGTCTGCCTTGGCCCCATCCCCCTGCCCTGCGCCTCCTGAGGGACCAGGCTCCTTACTTTGGTCATGGCATCACTCATTTGTTCCACAGATATGTCCCGAGCACCTACTGTGTGCCAGCCACTGCTCTAGATGCCAGCAAGAACTAGACAGGGGTCCCTGCCCTCAGGGCGCTGACATTCTGCTGGGGGCAGGTGGAATCGGGGACCGCCAGTCAGTAGGTGTATGATGCCAGGGGGTGGTAAGTGCCACCGAGACATAAAAAGCAGGGCAGAGATTTTGCTAAGGGATCAGGACAGCCTCTCGGAGGAGGTTTTATTTGCACTAAGACCTGAATAGCAAGAAAGGCTGAGTGGCAGAGTTCTGGCAGAGGGAAGAATACGTGCAAAGGCCCAGAGGCGGGAACAGCTGTGATGTGTCCAAGACGTACACAGAGGAGGCCAGCGCTGGAGGAAGCGAGGGGAGGAGATTAGATTTCCGAGGTTGGCAGGGCCCTCCCAGTCACAGTGTTTCAGCCAAAGGGGAAGCCATGGAGAATTGTGTGTGTGCATTTGTTTAACAATTCTTGGCCAGGTGAGGTTGCTCACACCTGTAATCCCAGCACTTGGGAGGCTGAGGCGGGTGGATCACGAGGTCAAGACCAGCCTAGCCAACATAGTGAAATCTCATCTTTACTAAAAATACAAAAATTAGCTGGGCATGGTGGTACGCACCTGTAACCCCAGCTGCTTGAGAGGCTGAGGCAGGGGAGTCGCTTGAACTGGGGAGGCAGAGGTTGCGGTGAGCCAAGCTCCCTTTTGATCGCTGCGTTATTTTCCATCTCAGCATTTGTCAACTGACTTAGTAGATATTTGTTTGATTTGTCTCACACATTGACTGCCCCCTTCCTTCTAGAATGTGAGTGCTGCAGGGACAGGGATGTTTCTGACCTGTTGGGTGCACTGCTAAGGGCCCCAGGCCCAGCAGAGAGTCAGTCCCTGGTAGATATTGACACATGCATGGGTCAATGCATGGGTGGGTGTGATGGGGTCACTTGTGGGTGGAGTAGATGTTTGCTAAGGAGGACCCTGAGGATGTGTCAGTCCCAAAGCCTGAGGACTCCTTGGAGGGATGAGGCTCAGTGCGGGAGGCCGGAAGAGAGATTTGGATAGAGGAGGGCCAGGGGTTGTGCAAGATGGGGGCAAGAGCTGAGCCATGGTTCGAGGCAGGTCTGGCGTGGGGGACTTGGTACATCGAGGAGCCTGCTGTGCCAGAACGGGAGGCCAGACTTCCAGCGCCTACACCATCAGAGCACATCAGAAGAAGGTAGAAGGTAAACTGAGGCAGGGGGTAGGTGAAGACTGTTGCATAGTGGTGAGTGGTGACCAATGGCAGAAGCCTGAGTGCAGGCTGGAGACAGTGAGCGCTCTGGGCCCCCTTCCTGATTTGGGTTTCATTTTAGTGATGATGAAAGGATGCCTGTAGGCCTGGCCACCTCCCCTGCTCTGCCCTGGGCCCCTGCATTCCAGCTAAGCCAGCCCTCTCCCTTCTGGGGGCTGCAGCTTTGATCAGAGCCTGTAGGGGGAAGGGCAGGAGGTGAGGGGTTCTGCTCACACCAACAGCTTTGTCACACAGTGGATCTTGCTTTACCATTTGGGCCAGTTACCTTGTGGGGGAGAATGGAGGCAGTGGTACCCTCTTCCTCCGTAAAAGATCAGAGGACGCAGAAGAGACTGGAAAATCTGAAGTGTCTGCTAGGCTGGGTCGACGCTGCCTATCCCACATGTTAAACAATTCAAAAGATTTTTTTCTTTTTTTTTGAGACGGAGTTTCACTCTTGTTTCCCAGGCTGGAGTGCAATGGCGCGATCTCAACTCACCACAGCCTCCGCCTCCTGGGTTCAAACAATTCTCCAGCCTCAGCCTCCCGAGTAGCTGGGATTACAGGCGCGCACCACCATGCCCAGCTAACTTTTGTATTTTTCGTAGAGATGGGGTTTCATCTTGTTGACCAGGATGGCCTCAATCTCTTGACCTCGTGATCCACCCGCCTCAGCATCCCAAAGTGCTGGGATTATAGGCGTGAGCCACCGTGCCCGGCCTAAAAGATTTTTTAAAATGTGAAATAAACATTTTAGAGTAGGATATAAAATGTGCCTGCATTTTGGGGATTAAATGCTGTACTCTACAGGCATCCAGGCCCTGGCTGGGGCAGAAGGTGGCATCTTCCTGCTGCTCTGGGGTTCCTGCCCCCAGGTCCAAGCTGCTTATCTGAAAGATTCCCGGGTGCTGCCAGGCCTCTGAGCAGGGGTGTAGTACAGTGGGCAGGGACCACCATCCCACTGAGTCCCTACCGTGGGCTCCCCTGGACTACCAGGGGGCAAGACAGAGGACAGTCCCTGTCTTGTGGAGCTGACACATTCTAGGGGGAGAGGCAGATGCTAAAGAATTACACACATGGCTGGATGTGGTGGCTCACACCTGTAATCCCAGCACTGTGGGGGGCCGAAGTGGGTAGATCACGAGGTCAAGAGATCGAGACCATCCTGGCTAACATGGTGAAACCCCATCTCTACTAAAAATACAAAATTAGCCGGGCGTGGTGGCAGACGCCTGTAGTCTCAGCTAATTGGGAGACTGAGGCAGGAGAATCGCTTAAACCCGGAGGCAGAGGTTGCAGTGAGCTGAGATTGTGCCATTACACTCAACAACAGGAGCTGAACTCTGTCTCAAAAAAAAGTATTTTATGCACACACACATACATACATACACACACACACACACACACACACACACACACACACTCCATATACGTGGTAAGAGCCCTGAGGCAAGATAAAGCAGAGACCGATGAGAGGGCGACAGGACAGGAGCAGAGTCTGTGAGCACAGCCGGGCCTGGGAAGTCAGGGGAGGAGAGAGCTGCCTACCACCAGTGAGAGGAAAGTCCAGGTGGGGCAGTCACCCATGCAGAGGCCCTGAGGTGGATCCGTGCCTCGGAGCTGAGGAACAGCAGGGGGTCTGTGTGGCTGGGGCAGAGAGAGTGCAGGGGTGCCTGGGAGGAAAGGAGGGCAGCCTGGTGATGGGTGTGTCCTGTGGGAACTCTCAGGCCACGAGGAGGCATCGTGGGGGTCAGGAAAGGGTTTCAGGCTATGGACTCCAGAGTGGGCAGGACTGGCTTCCGGGCCCAACTCTGCTTGGTGAACTTAGAGATTTAACCTCTGTGAGCCTGCATTTCCATATCTGCAAAATGGGGCTCAGAATGGCCACTCCACCGAGGTTGAGGGCACCGGTAAGCTCAGTGTCAGCGTCTGCTCTGGGCCATGTGTCCCTTGTGGTGGCAGCAATGGTGGGGGGGTACCAAGCTGAGCCTCAGGCTACATTTGGTGGCGGGGATTGGTTTTAAGCATCTTTCCTGCTGCAGAGGCCTGTGGGAAAGCGTGTGAACAGCCACGGGGGAGGTGGGAGCCCGGGAGCCCACTTGGTGCTCCTTCCCACCACCCGTGGGGTCCAGGACAGGTGAGACAGGAGGGAGGGACCCTCACTCAGCAGAGACTAGGCCAGGAGAGGAAAGGCAAGGTCTGGGGTGGACAGAAATAATGAGGAGGGAGAGGGGGAGCCAGGACCAGCCTTGGGAGGATAATAATAATAATCAATAGTAATAGAAAAAACCAGCAGCGTCACCCCAGCCTCAATAATAATAATAATCAATAGTAATAGAAAAAACCAGCAGCGTCACCCCAGCCCTCCAGGGCAGCAGGACAGGCAGGTAAGAGCTCAGCCTTCAGTGACTTCCACACACACCATCCATGTTCAAATCCTCGCTGCTTCTCACTATCTGGGTGTGCTAGACAAGGGCCTTCCCCTTTCTGGGCCTCAGTTTCCCCACTTGTGAATTGGGATGAGGATGGAACAGGATGAGATGCACAGCAGGTTCAGGACCCTCGCATCTCTGCAGACAGGCCTGGAGTCTGGTGTCCACCCTGTCACTCTAGCTGGGTCACCTGGGTCTGTGTCTGTAATCTGGGGCTCATGATGGCCCCTCCCTCCAGGGTCAGATGTGGGACTCCAGGTAAAGTGCTGGTGCACAGTAGGTGCTCAGTAAGTGCTGGCTGCTATTGTAATGGTGACCGCACTTACTGAGCACTTGCTGTGTGTGCTTTGCCTTGGCTCTGACCCCAGCCACAGTCTCTGGCCCAGACCATCCATGCCCTGTGTTCTCCCTAATTCCTTAAGAAACTCCAAGAAGCAGCCACTGTCATCACCATCTTTGAACAGAGGAGGAAACTGAGGCACAGCGTGGCTGAGTTGCTCATGCAGGGCCACACACTGAAGTCCTGGATTGGGTTAGATCCCCATTTCATAGACACAGAAAATGAGGTCACACAGGGCAGGTCGTAGCAGCCCTGCTGAGGTTGGGAGCCCTGGGCTGACTATCAAGCTTGGAGCTGGCCTGGAAGCCCAGCCCCTACCCCTCCCTCCCTGCCACCTGAGCAGGCCCAGCCTTTCTGCTCTGCTCTTCTCCCTCCTCCCAGGCCCAGCACTGCCTCTGCGGGCCCCCATGAGTTCAGGAGCTTACGGTGGGAAGGGAGTGCCTGCTGGGGGAGTGCTTGGAGCTGCCCAGGAGGGGCCGGGGTGGGGCCCCTGCCTGGTCACTATAAACACGGTCAGTTCCTCTGTTTGTCCTGCCCTCTGTACAGTGCCCAGAGGGAAGGGGTGGCCCTGGGCAAATATCCGGAGGCGTGCCCCTTCCCTTGGGGGTTTAGGGGTGGGAGGGCAGGAGCCCAGGCTTTGGAGGACATCCCTAGCCCTGTGCTGCTAGCCGGGTCGGCCGCCCACCCTCCAGGCTGCTCCCGCCAGTCCCAGGCGTCCCGTCATCCCGTACCCCGCTCTCCGCCCTCTGGACTTATCGAGGGGTCACGTGGCTGATCCTGTTCCTGTGGCTGTGGGAACTGCCTAGTGCCCCGAAGTGGGGAGGGAGCGGGATGGGCGGGGCCACAAGTTCACGATGAAGAGGCAGGGGCTGGGCATGGGGCCAAAGCGGGTGGAGGGACCTCTGGGAGGACAGAGAGGCCGGAGGACGTGGGACACAGATCTGGAGTGTCAGCAGGCAGAGTGGGGAGATGGGGATGGTCGGTCGGGGTGTGCGGATGACCCTAGGAGCTGGGCCTGGAAAGCTGTGAGAGAGTAGGTCAGGGCCACCAGGGGTGGGCAGGGCTAGAAGGCTGTGAGGGAGAGGTGGGCAGCATCAGGACGCTGGCATTGGGCTCAGAAAAGGGGCTGGGCAGACAAAGGAGCCCCTCCCCCCTGCCTGCCCTCCATTCCAGGCCCCAGGGCAAGCAGGGAAACTGGGCCAACCCCGGGGGCCCTGGCCAAGCCTGGCTCTGACCACTGGCTGGCCTCCTGGGACCAGTTGAGACAGGTTGCCTGCTGGGTCCCCACCCGCCTCCCACGGGGCTCCTGCTGCCAAACCGGTTCCCCTGGCTGGCTCCCGTCAATGGTCCTACGTCTGGGCCAGGGCCTCACCTTCCCGAGCTGCTCCCAGGAAAGCAGCCTGAGCTGGGAGGAGGAGCAGGTGCGGAGGGCCCACGTGGGTCTGCGAGTCCTCCGTCCTCTCACTAGGGCCATAGGACTCACTGAGCTGGACGCCATGCCAGGTGCAGGGGAGACAGTTGGGAACAAGACAGAACTCCACCTGCCTGTCCCCTCGTCCATTGGTCTCCAGTCTTCCCCTCATCCAGGAAGCCTCCCTGCTGCCCACCCTGACATCCCTCCAGGGTCCCATGCTCCCACCACTCAGCCTTGACCACTCTGGGCTGCTGCTGCATGGGGACAGGTCTGTGCCCCAGGTGAACTTCCTATGAGGTCAAAGGCTGTCTGGGTTCCTACAGTGGCCACAGAGGAGGCCCATTGCTGAGCGATGACTGAATGAATGAGTGAACAGATGCATTCTTCTCATTTCACAGATGAGTAACCCAACGCCCCCAGAGGAGAGGTCACCTGCCTGAGGGCACTTCTGTCCCACCAGCAACAGACCAGGTATGTGTGACTCCAGGGCCCAGGCCTGGAACAGCTGGGATGGGGCCTTCCGGGAGAGCAGGACCTGGGCCCTTCCTCCCACAGCACTGTAGGGACCGCCCCAGCCACCACAGTGGCCCCCACAGACAGGCCCCCCACATATATGCCCAGCCTCACCCTGAGCTCTTTGCTCCCAGTCACTCACTACCCCTCACAGCAGCCCTGTGGGGGTTCATCCACGACACAGAGGTGGTCACTTGCCCAAGGTCACGGCAGCATGTGTTGGAGAGTGGAACTCTGGCCGCCTGGCTCCCCTTCCTGTCTTTCTCCCGCTCTCTGTGGGACGCTGCTACCAGCATGTCTTCCCTCAGCCCCTTTGTGGTTTTTTGGGGTTTTTTTGTTTTGTTCTGAGACGGAGCCTCACTCTGTTGCCCAGGCAGGAGTGTGCAGTGGCTCAGTCTCAGCTCACTGCAACCTCCGCCTCCTGGGTTCAAGCAATTCCCCTGCCTCAGCCTCCCAAATAGCTGGGATTACAGGTGTGTGCCACCATGCCCTGCTAATTTTTATATGTTTAGTAGAGACAAGGTTTCACCATGCTGGCCAGCCTGGTCTCGAACTTGGGGTGGTCAGGAAAGGAGCCCTTGCTGCTCTGAGAACTGGAGGGGAGGGGCAGCCCTGTGCGGACACTGGGAAGTGAGCTTCAGGCAAAGGGGCCAGCCCCTGCGAAGGCCCTGAGGTCTCCAGGGATGAGAACAGAGAGGCGATGGGGCCTTGTGGGCCCATAAGAGACAGGCAGGAAGGTTCTGAGCAGAGGGACGTGGCCCCTCGGGTGCTCACGGGTGCCCTCTGGCTGTGTGCCGTGCATATGGGGTAGGGGGTGAGCAGGGAGACTGGAAGGAGGCACTGCCTCCTGTATGTCCCAGTGGAAGATGAGGATGGAAGGGACAGGAGGAAGACACAGGCAGGCTCACTGCTGCCACTCAGCCACCGTGATTCCCTCGAGCAGGCTGCGAGACCCCGGCACCATGTTTGGGAAGAGGAAGAAGCGGGTAGAGATCTCCGCGCCATCCAACTTCGAGCACCGCGTGCACACGGGCTTCGACCAGCACGAGCAGAAGTTCACTGGGCTGCCCCGCCAGTGGCAGAGCCTGATCGAGGAGTCGGCTCGCCGGCCCAAGCCCCTCGTCGACCCTGCCTGCATCACCTCCATCCAGCCTGGGGCCCCCAAGGTACGCGGCACCCACCACCACCTCCCCCAGCCCACACCCACCCCCAGAGTGGCCTGGCCCTCATTCCACACTCGACCCTGTGACCAACACCTTCTCACTGACATGGAAACAGACCCACCCCCGAATTCCACCCTGATCCTGGGTCCAAGGCTGGCATTTTACCCACCCTCCGCCCACTGGCTCCAAGTTCTAAGAACCCCATGCCACCCCCACCTGAGGCTTCCATGACCCATCTGACAGCCCCACGCCAGCCTCCAACCTGAGCCTCATGCCCTGGGTGCTGTGCTCCTGTCCCTGGACCACACCCGTCCCCCCTTGAGCCTTTCCAGAGCTCCTGGCAGTGAAGGATGGACCCATTCCCAGGGGGTGACAGTCCCCAGTGGTCAGGGCTCGGATGGGGGAGCCCGTAGGAGGCACCTGACCCAGATTAGGGGTCCAGGCAAACTTCTGGAGGAGGGAACACTGGCTGAGGAGGGATGGCAGCAGATGCAGGGGAGGCCGGGCTTTCGTGGAGGAAATCACCCCTGTGGAGCACTGCAGGCTTTTAGGTTTTGGGTTTTTTTTTCATGCCATCTAGAGCAAAATGGCAAGGTTGGGATTTGAACCAACGTCTGTTTCCAAGCCCCATGCTCTTAACCCCTCTCCTGCCTCCATGTGAAATTATAAGAGTTGCAGAGCCGGTGTCTGGGTGTGGCCTGGCATGAGGTGGGCCTGGCGGGAGCCTGTGCTGGGCCTCGGGAAGCCAGCCTTGGAGCCTGGACACTCTCCCGTGGTCAGTGGGGACCGGGAAGGGCCGCAGGCCAGGCGGAGCTTGCCAGGTTTGTTTCCAGCGGCTGGATATGGGTGTGCCTGGACTCACCCGTCCCGGTGCCCAGCCCAGCCTGGCGGGGAGGAGCGCCAAGACCTGCGAGTTGGCCATAGACACAAGTGTAGCCTCAATGTGGTGGCCCACGGAAGGATCCCTGTGGCCCACGCAGGGCGCTTTTGAATGCCTTGACTTCTTTGCCACCACTTAAAAAGTGACAGACTTCACTTCCAAAGCTGTTGGCTTCTGGTGACAGACCAGCTGGAGCCGAGTGGCAGCTGCCTCCGCAGGTGTGGCCCTGGCTCTTGTGGGCCGCAGGCCGCACCCGACCCCCTCTGCTCCACGCCCCGCCTGGCTCTGTGGCCACTGGCATGTGTCTCCAAAATCCCAGCCCCTGCCCGGCTCGCCAGATGTGAGGCCTGGCTGTGACTGTTCCACCAGGAAATAGGGCACCTGAATTCACACACAGGGCCTCGTGGCCAGCACTGACCTGGGGCCCCATGGGCGCTTGTGTTTGCTGCCCTTGGCCAGGCCCCAGGTCTCCCAGGGCCCTCTCCACCCTCTGGTTTTTATTTTGTTTTGTTTTTTTTGAGACAGAGTTCCACTCTGTCTCCCAGGCTGGAGTGCAGTGGCACTGCGATCTTGGCTCACTGCAACCTTTGCCTCCTGGGTTCAAGCGATTCTCCTGCCTCAGCCTCCGGAGTAGCTCCCAAGGGATTACAGGCGCCTACCATCATGCCCAGCTAATTTTTGTATTTTTAGTAGAGATGGGGTTTCACCATGTTGGCCAGGCTGGTCTTGAACTCCTGACCTCAGGTGATCCTCCTGCCTTGGCCTCCCAAAATGCTGGGATTATAGGCGCCCACCACCATGCCCAGCTAATTTTTGTATTTTAGTGGAGACCGTTTCGCCATGTTGGCCAGGATGGTCTTGAACTCCTGACCTCAGGTGATCTTCTCACCTCAGCCTCCCTGAGGTGTTGGGATTATAGGGGTGAGCCATCGTACCCGGCCTCAACCCCCTGTTCTAACAGCAAAGTCTGGCCTTGTGTCCACCTTGCTTTCCTGGGGCCCCTGGGCAAGGCCTGGCTTTAGGCAGACAGCCATGGCCAGGAGAGATGGGGCAGCAGCAGGTCACGGGTTTTGTGGGATCAGTGTTTGCTGCACATCAGAGGCAGGCCTCCAGCTGCAGATGCCTGGCAGCCCCGGGCAGGGTCCCTGTAAGCAGGACCCGTGTTCTCAGCTCACTGCGGCCCCTGCACAACCACCTCATCAATGTATGGTTTAGCAAAAGTCCATTGAGCCCCTGCTGTGCGCCAGATGCTGGTCTAGATGCTGAGATATAGCAAGACCCAAAGCGGACAGGAAAAAACAATCCCCACCCCCAGGAGAGTGCACCGGGCAGAGCCGGGAGCAGACAGATGCCTGCGTGCCCCATAGCAGCCACTGTCAGGCACTCTAGATGGAATACAGGCAGGGCAGGGGCTGGCATTTTAGATGACGGGCAGCCAGCGGGAGCTTGAGCAGAGAACTGAAAGAGTGGAGAGAGGGAGCCACAGGGACCCTGGGAGCTGATGTTCTAGGCATCAGCTTGGAATGATCAAGGGATTAGAGTTAGAGTTAGGGTTAGGGTTAGAGTTAGTTAGGTTAGGAGCAGCCAGCACAGAGGCCCTGGAGCAGGACAGGAGAGGTCAGAGTAGCAAGGACACCCGTGTGCCTGGAAATGGAGCAGGGGGCAGAGGGCCCCTGTATGACACAACTCAGACCATGGTGGGTGGGGACGGGGGGACTCGGGACGCCCTGGACGCCCTGCCTGGTTTCCACATGCATTTCTATTTGGCACCTGGTCCTGGAACACCCTCGCCCTCTACTTTGGGACCAGGCCTTTGTGACTACCCCTGTCCCCCACCCCTTGTCCTTCATGGGAGCAGAGAGTGTGGTTTTGGGGCTTACAAACGCTGGCGCCCACAGGGGAGGAAGTGCCAGCCCAGGCCTGGCCCCAGCATCCTGTAATTTGTAGCCCTCAGCCTGATTATGGGGTGGGTCAGCTTCTGCCCTCCCTCCCCTCCACCCCACAGGGCAGGACTGTGCCACCCATTTGGGGAACAGGAGGAAAACAAGGGGTGCCTCTCCAGGGTCCCACCCAGCCCAGGGAGGCAGCACCCTGGCCGGGGCCATCACTCCTCTAACCCTGCAGCTGCATCCCGGCGGGGGAGGGGCCACCGCCCATGCCATCGTCACTGCACTGCATCTCCTCATTGCGTCTCTGTCTTGTCTCTGTGTGTGTCGTGCCGTCCTGTCCCTGCGTGTTGGATGCCCGTCCTGTGTGCCCCACTCCTTGCCGGGCCCCCACCCACCATTGCCCGGGACCCCAGACCATCGTGCGGGGCAGCAAAGGTGCCAAGGATGGGGCCCTCACGCTGCTGCTGGGCGAGTTTGAGAACATGTCGGTGACACGCTCCAACTCCCTGCGGAGAGACAGCCCGCCGCCGCCCGCCCGTGCCCGCCAGGAAAATGGGATACCGGAGGAGCCGGCCGCCACGGCCAGAGCAGTCTCAGGGAAGGCAGGCAGTCGAGGCCGGATCACCGGTCACAGCGAGGCGGGTGGCGGCAGTGGTGACAGGCGACGGGCGGGGCCAGAGAAGAGGCCCAAGTCTTCCAGGGAGGGCTCAGGGGACCCCCAGGAGTCCTCCCGGGACAAACGCCCCCTCTCTGGGCCTGACGTCAGCATCCCTCAGCCTGCTGGTCTGGCCAGTGGGGCGAAACTGGCAGCTGGCCGGCCCTTTAACACCTACCCGAGGGCTGACACCGACCACCCATCCCGGGGTGCCCAGGTAACCCGTCCCCCACCCCAGGGCTCCCGAGGTCCCCTGCCTGTTGCTCCCCCATCCCTACCTTCCGGCCCCGCCCCACCCACCGTGCATCTCATCCTGACCACCCATGTGTCTGTCCCATCGCTGGGCCTCTCCCCTGCTTAGGGAGCAGAGCTGGCCCCAGGCACCCTCCACTGACAGAACGTTCTCTCTCTCCTGTTTCAGGGGGATCCTCACGACGTGGCCCCTAATGGGCCATCAGCGGGTGGCCTGGCCGTCCCCCAGTCCTCCTCCTCCTCCCGGCCTCCCGCCCGAGTCCGAGGCGCCCCCAGCCCTGGAGTGCTGGGCCCCCATGCCTCGGAGCCCCAACTGGCCCCTCCAGCCCGCACCTCTGCTGCCCCCACCGCCCCTGCTGTTCCTGGGCCCCCTGGCCCCCGCTCACCACAGCGGGAGCCACAGCGCGTATCACATGAGCAGTTCCGGGCTGCCCTGCAGCTGGTGGTGGACCCGGGCGACCCCCGATCCTACCTGGACAACTTCATCAAGATTGGCGAGGGCTCCACGGGCATCGTGTGCATCGCCACCGTGCGCAGCTCAGGCAAGCTGGTGGCTGTCAAGAAGATGGACCTGCGCAAGCAGCAGAGGCGTGAGCTGCTCTTCAACGAGGTGCGGGAGCTGCTGCCCTGCTGTCCTCCTGCCCTGCCCTCCCTCCTCTCCCTGCACTCCTCTGTGCTGGGCCAGGCTCCCCGCTCCCCTCACTCCTCCTCACCCCCAGGCCATCTCCACCCCAGGTAGGTCCCTGCCTCTATCCTCACAGCATCCTCACCCATGTCTCTGTCCCTGAGTCCCAGACCCACGGTTCGTCGGCCCACTGACCTCCCACCCAGTGTCTTCCAGGCCCCTTGCACCCACTGGGGCCCACCTGGGCTCCAGGGTACAGTGTCCTCCAGACCTGCCCCGCCCCAGCCTGTCAGCCCTGGGCCGACTGCTCCTCACCTGGTCTGTACAGCCCATCATCTCCCACTCCAGGCCCCGCCTGGCCTCCACTAGGGCATCCCCTCAGCACCACACAGCCACCAAGTTCAGGCCCACCCTCACATTCAGGCTCACCCCATCCCCATCCCACCTTACCCTGGCAGTGCCCTGCAGCACCCTGACAAGAATGGGCCCCTTTGCCGGGTGTATGAGGCCCCTCTCGACCTGCCACGCATCACAGCAGCCGGCTGCACCAGGAGCTCCTCATATGGCTCCTCATCCGCCCCCATGCGCACGCCTCTTCTCTCATCCTTGCCAGATACCTGCTTGTCCAGGGTCTCAGCCCTGAGCTCGAATGCCCCTCCCACCTCCCCCCAGCACCAGCCCAGGACTCACCTGGATGGGCCTGGTCCCGGGGTAGTACACCCAGAAGGGAGGCCTGGGCTTCAGGCTGCCTCTGAGGCTCACGTGGCTGTGGCAGTAGTAGGGAGGGCAGTCCAGGTGGCCACATGAGCACAAGCTCGGTGTAGAACTGCAGGGGACCTGGTGGGCAGCGGCAGCTGGGTCTGAGGCGGGCCTGGGCAGCCCTCCTGCCCCCCTCCCGCCCCCTCCACTGCTGACCTGGCCCCTGCACAGGTGGTGATCATGCGGGACTATCAGCATGAGAACGTGGTGGAGATGTACAACAGCTACCTGGTGGGGGACGAGCTCTGGGTGGTCATGGAGTTCCTGGAAGGAGGAGCCCTCACCGACATTGTCACGCACACCAGGTACTGCCGGGGCCTCAGACTCCTCCTATGACATGACCAGGTCCCCTCCAGACTGCTTGGGGTGGGGCCAAATCTCCAAACCAGCTGTGCTGCAGCCCCCTCGGCCCCCTGGGCATGGGGTCATGTCTTCCATTCCTCCACCTCCAGAGTGGGGTCAAGCCCCACTCCTGTCTCAGGTTCCTCCAGCCCAAGGCAGAGCTTCATTCCCCTCAGCCCTTGGGGGGCTATCCACCCGCCTGCTCACCCCCCACCCACAGGATGAACGAGGAACAGATCGCAGCCGTGTGCCTGGCAGTGCTGCAGGCCCTATCGGTGCTTCATGCCCAGGGCGTCATCCACCGGGACATCAAGAGCGACTCGATCCTGCTGACCCATGATGGCAGGGTGAGGGGACAGGTGGTGGGCTGTAGGGGGTTGGGGTTCCCATGGTGGGGCTTCTCTTCCTCTCCCCATCCCCTTTGAAGGTAGGTGGGCTAAACCCTCTAGGCCTGTGTCTTGAGGAGCTGGGACTTCATTTGTCCCTCATGCAGCCCAGACTCGGGCTCCAGCTCGGTGGGGGCTCTGTGCCGGGTGAGGGCACAGGCTGGTGAGGGCTCTGAGTAGTGGGAGGACACAGGCTGGTGGGGACTCTGTGCAGCCGGAGGGCACAGGCTGGTGGGGGCTCTGTAGTGGGAGGGCACAGGCTGGTGGGGGCTCTGTGCAGTGGGAGGGCACAGGCTGGTGGGGGCTCTGTGCAGTGGGAGGGCACAGGCTGGTGGGGGCTCTGTGCAGTGGGAGGGCACAGGCTGGTGGGGGCTCTGTGCAGTGGGAGGGCACAGGCTGGTGGGGGCTCTGTGCAGTGGGAGGGCACAGGATGCTGGGCCCAGGGGCAGGGATCTGGGCAGACAGGGAAGCCCCTGCTGCAGGCTTTTCCCTCCACTGAAAAGCCGCTGCCTGCCCAGCACCCAGATTGGGCTGTGAACCCAGCCCTGTCTCCCATACTTTGGAGATTTTGTGGCATTTATAATGCAGGGTGGACCTGACTTTCTATAGGAAAGGGCCCTTGACTCCAATGCAATTCTTGCAGAAGTAGATGACTCCATCCCTTCCTCCAAGGAAAATAAAGCCCCACCAGTCAGTCTAGGCAGAGGCAGAGAGAGCTCTGTTTCAGTGACAGTCTGTGGAAATCTCAGGATGTCTGCAGATGTGTTTTGGGGGCGACATCTGTAGGCCACCTGAGATTGTCCTCCCATGGTTGTGGGGGTGTTCTCTGGAGACAAGAAGACCCATAGAGATCCTCAGAATTCGGAAAGGGGGCCAGGTGCAGTGGTTCTTACCTGTAATCCCAGCATTGTGGAGGCTGAGGCGGGAGGATCACAAGGTCAGGAGTTCAAGACCACCCTGACCAACATAATGAAACCCTGTCTCTACTAAAAATAGAAAAATTAGCTGGGTGTGATGGCAGTTGCCTATAATCCCAGCTACTTGGTAATCCCAGCTACTTGGGAGACTGAGGCAGAATTGCTTGAACCTGGAAGGTAGAGGCTGCAGTGAGCCAAGATTTTGCCATTGCACTCCAGCCTGGGCGACAGAACAAGACTCCGTCTCAAAAAAAAATCATAAAGTGGCCCACAGTTCGTAAGAAGGTGTGGGGGGCCTGGTTGTTGTAGAGGCAGGCTGTGGCCCCTCACGGCCCCAGAACAGGGCTACCTTCCTCTCCAACCCAACTCTAGATGCTCCAGGGCAGCAGGGCCGCAGGGCACAGGCTTTCAGGGCCACCCGTTTCCAGCCCCGCCTGGCCTTTGCTGTCAGTAGTACTCAGGCTACTGTCCCCAAGAGCCCCAGAGGGTGTCAAGGAGGGAGATGGGGCAATCCTGTGGGAGGTGACTTGCCGGAGGGCCCCCACTGGGAGGTGCTAGAGCTCCCCAGTGGTCTGGCTCTGGAGCCCAGCTCTGACCTCTGGGCCACACATTGTGTCTGAAGCTGAGGGATTACACAGGTGGACGCCCCTGCTCGCCGTTCCACTGTGCCAGCTCTGCTGACCCCACTGCCTCTGCCCTGCCCCAGGTGAAGCTGTCAGACTTCGGGTTCTGCGCCCAGGTGAGCAAGGAAGTGCCCCGGAGGAAGTCGCTGGTCGGCACGCCCTACTGGATGGCCCCAGAGCTCATCTCCCGCCTTCCCTACGGGCCAGAGGTGAGCCCCAGGGTGGCTAGGTTGTCCTTCTGTCGGCAGCTCTCGTCCAGCTGCAGTGCTGGCGGGAGGTGGGGCTCAGCCTGGGGAGTGGTTTCCGGGAACGGCTCTGGACAACGAGGTACTGCAGGCATGCGTATGTATGTTCATTCATTCATTCATTTATTCATTCTTTTCTTTCTTTTTGAAATGGAGTCTCACTCTGTTGCCCAGGCTGGAGTGCAGTTGTGTAATCTCGGCTCACTGCAACCTCCACCTCCCTGGGTTTGAGTGATTCTTTCCCTCAGCCTCCCGAGTAGCTGGGATTACAGGTGCTTGCCACCATGCCTGGCTAATTTTTGTATTTTTAGTAGAGACAGGGTTTCACCATGTTGGCCAGGGTGGTTCCCAACTCCTGACCTCAGGTGATCTTTCTGCCTTGGCCTCCCAAAGTGCTGGGATTACAGCCATGAGCCACTGCTCCCAGCCTT
This sequence comes from Callithrix jacchus, assembly GCF_049354715.1. Classification (NCBI taxonomy): domain Eukaryota; kingdom Metazoa; phylum Chordata; class Mammalia; order Primates; family Cebidae; genus Callithrix; species Callithrix jacchus. The sequence continues at coordinate 34,702,169 of NC_133523.1, forward strand.
GGCTTTGATTTCTGAGTGATATCTTCACGCAGACCACTTTCCCTTTGTGGGAGCAGAGTGTGCCCCAGCAGCTCTGGGAAATGTCTCCCGCCTATGGGCTCCCCTTTCCCTGTGTGTTTTGGGTGAAGTTCGCAGCTTGGCTCTGATTGGCTTAGCCTGGGTCATGTGCCTGTTTCTGAACCAATCACTGTGTCTCAACTGTGGTGATGAGGCCACCTGGGTCCTGAACCCACCACTGGATGCTACATGGGCTGAGGGCGGGAGGGGACCTGGGGGCAGTTGGCAGAAAGAAGAGGGATGGGTGCTGGGTGGGCAGCTTTCTTCAGTGCTCCCTGGTGGATTAGCACGTGAACTGCTGGCTGGACGCCAAAGAGGGAGTTCTGGCCCAAGGATTCCAGGTGGCAGAGGCAGAGACGGCGCTGGGGCCTCCCCACCATCCCCCTGTAGCTCAGCCCTGCTGTTACTTCCCCTACCCCAGGTGGATATCTGGTCACTGGGGATAATGGTGATCGAGATGGTGGACGGAGAGCCCCCCTACTTTAACGAGCCACCCCTCAAAGCCATGAAGATGATTCGGGACAACCTGCCGCCCCGACTGAAGAACCTACACAAGGTGGGCCCCGCTCTGGCCAGGATACCATGTACCAGCCAGCGGGTCACTAGGCGGAGCGTGGGGTGTAGATGGGATGGGGATGGCGATGGTGCCTGGGATGGCACTGTGTGCTGGGCCCCCACCCCGAGCCATGTGTATCTGTGCAGACCCCCCTCTGTGGGGCCTGGGCGACAGAGGCAGCAGAGCCACAAGCCCCCGGCACCCTCACCGTTGCCCTGGAGCTGCCCGGCCCCAGAGAGATCTGCATGTTTAGAGGTGGAGGACAGGGCTGGGACCTTCCTAGTGGAGGACTCACCGGCAGGGAAAGGGGCACCTCTGGGGCCCAGTTGCCTCCAGCTCCTTGTTAAGCCATGAAAATAAGGAGTACCTGAGCCCCTGGGGGTTTGTCGCTTCCTCTGGGGCCACACAGCACTATCCCAGGTGCCATCACTGTCCCTGTCCCATCTACACCCCAAGCTCTGGACACCTGTGACTTCTGCCCTGTCCCTGCACAGTACATGCTGCCAGCTGACTTGACGGAGGAGGAAACTGTGGCCCCACAGCAAATGAGCATTGGGGACCTTCACCCCCTGACCCTCCCTCCCTCCCCAACAGGTGTCGCCTTCCCTGAAGGGCTTCCTGGACCGCCTCCTGGTGCGGGACCCCACTCAGCGGGCTACGGCTGCCGAGCTGCTGAAGCACCCATTCCTGGCCAAGGCGGGACCCCCTGCCAGCATCGTACCCCTCATGCGCCAGAACCGCACCAGATGAGGCCCAGCGCCCCACCCCTCGACCAAAGAGCCCCCTGGGTCACCCCCACCCCACCGAGGCCAGTAGGGGGCCAGCCCTTCCGCTCCTCCTAGCCCAGGAGACGCTCCGCGTGGCACCACCCTCCTTGCTGGGGGTAGATGGGACCCTACTACTGAACTCCGTTTTTGATCTCTGACTTTTAGAAAAACACAGGGACTCATGGGAGCAAGTGAGGCTCCCAGGACCCCCACCTTCTGGGACAGGCCCTCCCCCCTGTTCTGTTTCCAGGAAGGACAGTGGCCTCCCATTGCTGGAAATCTGCAGTGGGGGTCGCTGGGGGTGGAGAGAACACTAAGCAGTGAGCGTGTGTGTGCGCGAGTGTGTGCATGTGTGTGTGTGCGCGAGTGTGTGCATGTGTGTGTGTGTGCATGTGCGTGTGTGCTGAGATCCAGCCACTTGTCCTCCAGCCTGCAAGGGGGTGTCTGGCGCCTTGCCTGACACCCAGCCCCATCTCCCCCTGAGCCATTGTGGGGGTCGATCATGAATGTCCGAAGAGTGGCCTTTTCCCGTAGCCCTGCACCCCCTTTCTGTGGCTGGATGGGGAGATGGGTCAGCGCCCCCCACCCTCTCCCAGCCTCTGCATCAAATGACTACTGCACCTGGCCAGCCTCCTCTTTTCTAGAAGTCTATTTATATTGTCATTTTATAACACTCTAGCCCCTGTCCCCACTGGGGGACAGATGGTCCCTGTCCTGCGGGGTGGCACGGGCAGAACCACTGCCTGAAGAACCAGGTTCCTGCCCGGCCAGTGCAGCCCCGGCCCACCCACCCCTGCCTCAAGTTAGTTTTACAATTAAAACGTTGTCTTGTTTTGTGTGTCTGGTGTGTGGGGGGACCCTGTCTGGCTTCTTGGGTGGGAATTCACAGAGATAGGGTCTGGATCTGGAAGAGCAAAGCACGATTCCAGCCAAGGCAGGGCAAGGGTGGGGAGGGGAGTGGGGAGTTCTGGTTGAAGCAGCCTGTAAGCCCCCCACCCACCCACCACTCCCCAGAATGGGGCAGGATTGTCCCACCCCTGGAAGCAGCCAGTTGGCCACAGTCCATGTGCAAACTGTTCCCAGTTTGCCAAATCTGCAATTTCCTGGAACTTTTTTTTTTGAGACGGAGTCTTGCTCTGTTGCCCAGGCTGGAGTGCAGCGGTGTGATCTCAGCTACTGCAAACTCCACCTCCCAGGTTCAAGCGATTCTTCTGCCTCAGCCTCCTGAGTAGCTGAGATTACAGGCACGCGCCACCACGCTCAGCTAATTTTTGTATTTTTAGTAGAGACATGGAGTTTCACCATGTTGGCCAGGATGGTCTCGATCTCCTGACCTCATGATCCACCTACCTCAGCCTCCCAAAGTGCTGGGATTACAGGCGTGAGCCACCACGCCCGGCCTCCTGGAACCTTTTAAAGGCTGTCTTGAGCATGTTTGGTGGGTAGGAGCTCACCCGAGTTAGTAAATTTAAGGCCATTTGGCACATTGGTCAGTGGGCAGATGGGCTTTGGGGGGATTAACTGAAGCTGGCTGGACTGGAGCTGCTGGCTGCAGAGAGACCCCCTGTGAAGTGCATCCCTCCACACAGGAGCCCTGGGCTGAGCCCACGCTGGGGGGATCGGACTGGCATGGAGGTGGCCATGCCACCACTGCTGCCACTACATTCCGGCACTTCACACCAGAATGCCGGGCTTCACACCAGAGTGCCGGGTGTCACACCAGAGTGCCGGGTGTCACACCAGAGTGCCAGGCGTCACCTGCACTGTTACCAGGCAGGCAGTGGGGCACGGGAAGAGCCAGGAGTGAGCCTCCATCCCTTGGCACCAGAGACCTCAGCTGGTCCTGTCAGGAAGTGAGTAGCCAGGGCAGATTCCAGGTTAGTCCATGCCTCTGGCCCTCCACTGCCAGGGCCCCGCCCTGCACAGGTCCTGACCCAAGAATTGGGGCACTGTGTGTGTGGCAGGGCCTATGCCAAGTGCAGACACAGCCTACATGGATTATCAGAGAGTGAATCCAGCGGTGCAAGCAGCTGTGCTCTGTGCAGTGTGTTGGAGGCCTAGGTGAGGTGGACGCCTTTCTGGAAAAAAAAAATGCTAACGTTGGCAGAAGAAGAAATAGAAAACAAGACCAAAATAACTGCCTCCTCACTGCACACACTCCAGAATAAATAAAAAGCTTCAGGCTCGAATCCACTTTCAAATGAGATTTACCACGCTCTGAAGGAGCAGGTAATTCCTCCTACCATGTACAAGTTGTTCCAGAAAAGGGGGAAAGAGGTGGTTTAGGAGGCCGCCATAACCACAGTTCCAGACCCAGATGAGGACGGTGAAGAACTGAGCTTGTTGGAAACATGCTCCGTGCCACAAAGAAAAATTAGCACTGAGACAAAGGATCTTTCAGCTAATTTTACTTTGCACTACAGGAAGGTGCCATCGCTAGCCATTTTGCCACTAGAGTACAACCAACAAAGGAAAAGCAGACTTATTTATCCCTTACGCATTTGGGGTCGTCTTTACTGCTGGGTCTGAGCTCCATTGGCTGGAACCAGACCTCACAATCTAAACAAAAACCCAATTGGCTAACAACTTGAAACTTTTCTAAACAGTTAAGGGGCGTAGGCTGTGAGCTGGGACATGCCTGTGAGCACATCCAGAACAGATGTTTTTAAAGTACAAGGACGTAGAATATACTACGTTCCTGTAAGCAGCTACATAGGATACGGTTTAACAGAGTTACTAGCAAATTTGTTCTTTAACAAGAAAGGAAACTTTGAAGAGGAACTTTTACTTCCACAGAGCGTCTCAGAAACATGAGGCTCACCGCCCGGGTGTCCAACAACCCCACAAGCACTGAGAACAGCCCTAGGAGCTGGCCACTCTCCTGCTGAAGAAACCACGGGCTTGGAGACAGGAGGTCCCTTGCCCAGTCACATCTGTGACCCCACAGTGACTGCTGGTTTTGGTGCCTTCAGTCACTCACTGCAGGTTTGCTTCGTTTTGGTTTTTTTAGAGAGACTAAATGTTACTGTGTTGCCCAGGCTGGTCTCGAACTCCTGGCCTCAAGCTGTCCTCCCAATTCAGCCCCACAAAGTGCTGGGATTACAGGTATGAGCCACCGTGCTTGGCCCACTGACTGCAGTTTGAAGGCATGGTTCTGGGTGGCCATGACGTGAAAGCTGCCCGAGGCCCCGTTCCTCTGCCTGTGCCTCCTGCTGCTGTTGCCACTGCAAAAGGGGTTCCCACCAGGAGCCAGGAAAACAGACCCCAGCTAGAGTTGTTTCAATGGCAGGGATTTAGCACAGGTGGTTGGATCATTACAAAGCTTTGAGAAGGCTGGAGGAGCCGCATAGGGCCAGGTGCCCAGCGATCATTAAATGCAGGAGGCTGATGCCACCTGTGTGGTTGCAGCAACAGAAGGGGCAATGGCATTCCCCAGACCCCAAAATGCCACTCTCACCTCTGCCTGGCCAGAGCAGAATGGCCAATTCCAGCTTCCCGCCCTGTCCTCTCACCCAGGAGCCTCCACTGCAGACCCTACACCCACCAACCTAGGAATCTACAGATCCATGTTTCAGGCATCCGCCTGGAGCGGGACAGGACATTGCTTAGGACAGGGCGGCTCCAGAGGATCCACTCTGCCCACATTTAATTGACCAGCCAAGGCACCGCACGGGAATGAATCACACTCGGCTGGATCTGCCCGTCCAGGGGCTGGAGGTGTGTTTATGGAGACCCAAAATAAACAATGCAACCAGGTCGGTTCTCACAATGTGGTTCCCAGACCAGCAGCATCCCTGGGCACGTACTGGACACGCAAATAAATCCCAGGGCACCACCCCAGCTGCATCAGACACTGGTGGGGCCTAGTGATCTGTATTTAACGTGCCCTCCGGGGCGTGCTGGTGCCCACTCAGGTTTGGGAACCCTGTGATCCACAACTTCTCTCCCATGTAAGAGGCCCACCTGTGTGGGAGTCCGAGTCATCAGTACCCTGGGCTCCTTCCATCTTTTTCCTTCCTCCTGGGACACCTGCCTCTTCCCAGTGGTATTAGAGGACTCCTTATGCCCAGAAGCGGGCACAGGGAGAGGAGGGCACTCCTCCTTAAGGACTGACCCAGAGGGTTCACCATTGCTTCATTGGCCAGAGCTTAGTCACGCAACCGCACCCAGAGGCAAAGGAGTCTGGGAAATGTAGTTTTTATTCTGGGCAGCTGTGTGTCTAACACAAATTCTATTACCATACAGTCAGGATTCTCCACCCTTGCTATTCATTAGATTGGCTGGGCTTAATCCTGGAAATTCTGATTTAGTGACAGAGAACCCAGAGGCAGACCCAGATGTGTAAGGAGCTTCATAAACGATAAGGAGATTTAATATCATGCTGGGGGCTGGGGCGGCAGCTCACGCCTATAATCCCAACACTTTGGGAGGCCAAGGCAGGCAGATCGCTTGAGGCCAGGAGTTTGAGACAAGCCTCGGCAACAAAGCAAAACCCTGTCTCTACTAAAAATACAAAAATTAGCCGGCATGGTAGCAGGTGCCTATAATCCCAACTACTTGGGAGGCTGAGCCAGGAGAATTGCTTGAACCCGGGAAGTGGAGGTTGCAGTGAGCCAAGATCATGCCATTGCACTCCAGCCCGGGCAACAAGCGAAACTGTCTCAAAAAACAAAAAACAGGCCGGGCGTGGTGGCTCATGCCTGTAATCCAAGCACTTTGGAGGCCAAGGCGGGCGGATCACCTGAGGTCGGGAGTTCAAGACCAGCCTGACCAACATGGTGAAACCCCATCTTAAAAAAAAAAAAGCCATTGATCAAAGACTGGCTGTGTTCAGGAGCTTTGCTAAGCTCCCAGTTTTGCCCCATTTAACCCCTGTAGTGGTTACCACCCTCCTAAAAAAAAAAGATATGTTTTCCTCTCCAAAAAAAAGAGAGGTCCTCCCTCCCCACCCCCGCCAACCAAAAAAAATGATAGGTCCACGAGAATCTATGAGTGTAGCCTTATTTGGAAAAAGGGTCTCTGCAGATGTGTCCTGAGTTACGGGTATGGAAATGAGGTCACCCTGGTGTATGCAGGTGGGCCCTAATCTACTGAAAAGCATCCCATAGAGAAATGCAGAGGGGGGGTTGGGGCGCACAGAGAAGCAGCCCACGCGAGCACCAGACGTAGGTTATGGTGACGACATGCAGCTGCGAGTCAGGAAATGCCAGGGGCCTTCCAGAAGCCAGAAGGGGCCAGGAAGCATTCTGCCCTGAAGGCTTCAGAGGGAGGAGGGCCCTGTCCATGCCTGCACTTCAGACTTCGGCTTCCAGAACTGAGAGCATACGGCCAGGCACGCAGGCTCATTCCTGCAATCCTAGCACTTTGGGAGGCTGAGGCAGGTGGATCACTTGAGGCCAGAAGCTCGAAACCAGCCTAGCCAACATGGTGAAACCCTGTCTTTACTAAAAACACAAAAATTATCCAGGTGTGGTGGCAGGCGCCTGTAATCCCAGCTATTCAGGAGGCTGAAGCAGGAGAATCACTTGAACAGGGAGGTGGAGGTTGCAGTGAGCCACTACTGCAGTCCAGCCTGGGGTGACAGAATGAGACTCCATCTAAAAAAACAAAAAAAGCCAGGTGTGGTGGCTCACGCCTGTAATCCCAGCACTTTGGGAGGCCGAGGCAGGCAGATCACAAGGTCAGGAGATCAGGACCAGCCCGACCAACATGGTGAAACTCCATCTCTACTAAAATAACAGCAATTAGCTGGCGTGGTGGTGGGCACCTGTAATCCCAGGTACTCAGGAGGCTGAGGCAGGAGAATTGCTTGAACCTGGGAGGTGGAGGTTGCAGTGAGCCCAGATTGCGCCACTGCACTCCAACCTGGGCGACAGAGCAAGACTCCATCTCAAAAAAACAAAACAAAACAAAAACAAAAAAACAGAACTGAGAGAATATAGGCTGCTGTTTCAAGCCACCTTGTTTGGAATTTGCGATCGCAGCCCAGGAAAGGAGGCCCTCCTCGCCGCCCTCTGCGGAGGTACCGCACCTTCCTCAGCCTGCTTCAGGAGCAAAGACGTCAACCCGAGCTTGCACAGCCAGGAAACGATAGAGACGGGGTTCGAATCCTGGCATCGGGCCTGGGAGTCCTGCGCATCCTCAGCATGCCACACCGAGAAGCTGCTCAGGGCTCCCTTCACTGCCCCACGCACGGGACCACAGTTAGGAACCGAAAAGCACCTGTGTCTTCCCAGGTGGCCGGTCACCGAAAGAGAGCAGGCCCCAAGCCGCAGACTCCAAAACAGAGGCTGTCACCCTCGGGTGTGCCGAGGAGACTCAGGGAGGAGTGGTGTTGGCTGGGGAAGAGATGGGACAGCAGGGCCCTGGACTGCACTTGGGGGACATGGGCGCAGCCTAGACTCACGCTTGGGGACTGCTGGATTATACAAAAGTGAATCCCTGTTTCCTCTCTCCCTGCGTTTTTTTTTTTTTGTTTTTGTTTTGTTTTTTTGAGACAAAATCTCGCTCTGTCACCCAGTCTGGAGTGCAGTGGTAAGATCTCAGCTCCCTGCAGCCTCCGCCTCTTGGGTTCAAGTCACTCCTGCCTCAGCCTCCTAAGTAGCTGGGATTACAGGCACGAGCCACCATGCCTGGCTAATTTTTGTATTTTGTATAGGGTTTCATCATGTTGCCCATGCTTGTTTTGAACTCCTGACTTCAAGTGCTCTGTCCGCTTCAGCCTCCAAAGTGTTGGGATTACAGGGGCCCTTTCCTGGTTTCTAGCTCTTTGTGTATCTGCTCTCTCTGCCTCTCCCTGAACTCTTCCCTCCTTCTACCCAACTTCATTCCTGCCTCTCTGTCGCCCCCTGCAGGGTGAAGTGGGCTCACAGCCCCTCCACCTCACAAACCACTGTGGTTTGTATCTGGGCAGGCAACACCCACCCCAGCCCACCTTTCTTCCACCTCCTACCCCTCCCGACCTGGCTGCACTTTTCCTCCACAGCCCTGATAGAGAGCCCAGAATCTGCTCCCCCAGCCCTAGGTGCCCACCCGTTCCAGGACACCAGCCCTTCTCCCTCTACCAGCGGGCTTGGACCCCGGGATGTGCTGACTCCTGGGGGTGACAGGTTTTGCAGCAGGTGCGGTGGGATCTAGGCTTGGGCAGGTTGGACGCGGTGGGTCAGAGGCTCTTCCTCCCGCCGCCCAGCCGGGCCTTCCTGCCCTCCCTGCCCAGCAAGCAGGGCAACATCATGTCAGCCCTGAGCTAGGGACAGATGACAAACAGACCAAGGCCCTCCCTGGTGAGCGTGGCATCCAGGCAGGGTGAGAGATTGTGACCCAGTGAACACAGCCACATGCTCAGATGTATTTACAAAGCATGCTGAGTGCGAGAAACAGAACAGGGCGTGATAGGGAATAGCCGCGGAGGGAAGTGTACCTGGCCTGGGAACGGCCCAGCTCTCTTTCTATGTACCAATAGAAAACAATCACCAACCCATCTCGTCAGGCAGAAAAAAGCCAGAAGGATGTGTTCCTTACGACAGGTGACTGGTTTGGTTTGGTTTTGTTGAGACAGTCTCTGTTACCCAGGCTGGAGTACAGTGGCGCGATCTCGGCTCACTGCAGCCTCAACCTCCCAGGCACGAGCCATCCTCCCACATCAGCCACCCAAGTAGGTGGAACCACAGGCACGTGCCACCACATCTGGCTGTTTTTTTTTTTTTGTTTGGTTTTTGTGGAAACAGGGGTCTTGCTATGTTGCCCGGGCTGTTCTCAAACTCTTGAGCTCAAGCCATCCTCCCACCTCAGCCTCCCAAAGTGCTCTAATTACAGCCACTGCGCCAGGCCAGCTTTTTTTGTTTTGCTTTGTTTTGCTGAGACAGAGTCTTACTCTGTCGCCCAGGCTGGAGTGCAGTGGTGCGATCTCAGCTCACTGCAACCTCTGCCTCCCAGGCTCAAGCAATTCCCTGCCTCTGCCTCCTGAGTAGCTGGGATTATAGGCACGCACCATCACACCTGGCTAATTTTTGTATCTTTAGCAGAAAGGGGTTCCGCCACATTGGCCAGGCTGGTCTTGAACCCCTGACCTCAAGTAATCTGCCTGCCTCGGTCTCCCAAAGTGCTAGGATTACAGGCATGAGTCACCGCGCCTGGCCTCAGCCAGTTTTTATAATTTCATTCAGTTCCCTGGTTGTCGACAAGGTGATGCTTCCCAGATTCTCACCTCAGCCCTGATCCCTCTCTCAACCCCAGGCTGTACATCCAGCTTCCCCCGGCGTCGCCCCGTGGATACTTCGGTCGTACAACATATCTGCATGCAGTAGTTGGATTCTTAAGAACCCACTCAAAGAGCTGCCGCATCCTCTGGCTGACCTCATCTCCCCTTCATTCTCTTCACCCCACTCTGGCCTCCCTGCTGTTCCCCAACCCAACAAGCTCTGTCCCACCTCGACACCTTTGCACGGACTATTCCCTCTCCCAGAATGTTCCTCTTCCAGGCGTTTGTGCAGCCAGTTTCTTCCCCTTCTTCAGGTCTGTGCTCAAGTATCACCTCCTCAGAGAAGCCCTCCCTGACCACCCCATCTGGTCAAGGCTTCCACCTGCGCTTCCCTGCCCTATTCTTCACCTTCAAAGCACTTAGTTCTGCTTTTCAATTAGCTAGTTACTTGTTGACTTGTAAGTAGTTAATTAACCTCCCTTCCCCTACAAGGCTGCAAGCTGCACTGGGACAGGAATAGCGTCAGTTCTTTTACCAGGTTACACCACCGTGCACAGGGCTTGGCCACTGAAGGCATCTCTTAAACCTCTGTTGAAAGAACAGGTGGCAGAAAGAGCAATGAGAGGCTCTGGACCTTGTTTGCTTTATAAAAATTATACTTTCACCAGCCTCGGCAACATAGAGAGACCCCCATCTCTATAGAACATTTACAAATTAACTGGGCCTGGTGGTGTGTGCCCGTGATCTCAGCCACTTGGAGGGCTGAGGTAGGAAAATCGCTTGAGCCCATGAGGTTGAGGTTACAGTGAGCTATGATGGCACCACTGCACCCCAGCCTGGGTGACAGAGAGAAACTCTGTCTCAAAAAAAGAAATTACACTTAGACTGGGTAGGGTGGCTCGCGTCTGTAATCCCAGCACCTTGGGAGGCCAAGGCGGGCAGGTCACTTGAGGTCAGGAATTGGCCAGCCTGGGCAACATGGTGAAACCTTGTCTCCAGTAAAAATACAAAAAAAAAAAAATTATCCACGTGTGGTGTCATATTGCCTGTAATCCCAGTTACTCAGGAGGCTGAGGCAGGAGAACGGCTTGAACCCAAGAGGCAGAGGTTGCAGTGAACTGAGATTACACCACTGCACTCCAACCTGGGCAACAGAACGAGACTCCATCTCAAGAAAAAAAAAGAATTACACTTTAAAGTGTAATACTGAGGCCGGGCTAGGTGGCTCACACCTGTAATCCTAGCACTGTGGGAGGCCAAGATGGGAAATCACCCGAGGTCAGGAGTTCAAGACCAACCTGACCAACATGGTGAAACTCCATCTATACTAAAAAATACAAAATTAGCCAGGTGTGGTGACCCATGCCTGTAATCCCAGCTACCCGTCGGGAGGCTGAGGCAGGAGAATCATTTGAACCTGGGAGGTGGAGGCTGCAGTGAGCCGAGATCACACCACTGCACTCCGGCCTGGGCAATAGAGCGAGACTCCCTCAAACAAACAAAAAAGAAAGTGTAATACTTAAGAGAAGTAATACACATACGTGATGCCAACTTCAAAAGGTTCAAAGGCCGTAGAGTACAAAGTCCTTGTCCTCCCTCATCTGTCTTGGCCGCCACCAGATCTCAGTCCCAGAGTCTCTTTCTGGAAGAGACCTGACAACTCCTCACTGTGTGTGTGTGTGTGTGTGTGTGTGTGTGTGTGTGTGTGTGTTCTTCTTCCTCAGCATCCATTCGAAGCACTTCCATTTGAAGCAAAGCCCACTGTTCCATAGCTTGCTTTTATACCTTATAATTGCCTTGTAGATATTTCCTTATTAGCAACATAGAATTGCCATCCTGTGTCTGTTTTGTTTCTCACTGAGGTATGATTTACATACAATAAAATACGCCCATTTTAAATCCACAGTTTGCTGTTTTGACAAATGGATACACCCATGTAATGACAACTGCAGTGAAAATGGAACCTTCTCGTCAGCCCACAGTGCTCACTCTCGCGACTTTTTGCAGTGAAACCCCACCAGCCTCCTGAAATTACAGACCTGCCAACTTAGAATCTGGATGAGTTTTGCTTTTTTCCGGAACTTTATACAACTGGAGTCACATAGTCGGTGCTCCTTTTTGTCTGGCTTCTTTCTATTTATTTTTCTTTAATTTAGTTATTCTGAGACAGAGTCTTGCTCTGTTGCCCAGTCTGGAGTGCAGTGGCACAATTTCGGCTCACTGCAACCTCCGCCTCCCGGTTCAAGTGATTCTCATGCCTCAGCCTCCGAGTAGCTGAGATCACGGGTGTGCACCAATGCCCAGGTAATTTTTGTATTGTTAGTAGAGACGGGGGTTTCTCCATGTTGGTCAGGTTGGTCTTGAACTCCTGACGTCAGGTGATCCACCTGACTCAGTCTCCCAAAGTGCTCAGATTACAGGCATGAGCCACCACGCTTGGCTTCTTTTTTCTTTTTCATTTTTTTGAGATGGAGTCTTGCTCTGTTGCCGCCAGGCTGGAGTGCAGTGGCACAATCTCAGCTCACTGCAATCTCTGCCTCCTGGGTTCAAGCAATTCTCCTGCCTCAGCCTCCCGAGTAGCTGGGACTACAGGCGCACACCACCATGCCCAGCTAATTTTTTTTTGTATTTGTTAGTAGAGATGGGGTTTCACCATGTTGGCCAGGATGGTCTCGATCTCTTGACTTCATGATCCGCCCACCTCAGCCTCCCAAAGTGCTGGGATTATAGGCATGAGCCACCATGCCTGGCCTCTTTTTTCTTTATGCTCTAAAATCTATCACTGGCCAGATCTAGCGACTCACACCTATAATCCCAGCACTTTGGGAAGTTGAGGCTGGAGGATCTCTTAAACCTGGGAGTGGGAGACCAACCTGGGCAACACAGTGAGACCCCCATCACTACAAAACATTTAAAATTGTAAAATAAATACATGAACTGTATCGCCATACTGCCTGGCTCTTTCATTCATCACGGTGTGTTTGACGGTCATCTGTGTTGTGTATGTATCCATACGTCATTACTGGCTGGGCGGGGTGGCTCACACCTGTCATCTAACACTTTGGGAGGCCAAGGCGGGTGGATTGTGAGGTCAGGAGTTCGAGACCAGCCTGGCCAATATGGTGAAACCCCATTTCCACTAAAAATGCAAAAAAAACAAAAACAAAAAACTTAGCCGGTCTTGGTTGTATACGCCTGTAATCCCAGCTACTTGGGAGGCTGAGGCAGAAGAATCGCTTGAACCCGGGAGGCAGAGGTTGCAGTGAGCTGAGATGGCACCACTGCACTCCAGCCTGGGCAACAGAGCAAGACTCTTTCTCAAGGTAAAAAAAAGAAAAACATAATGCACTTGGCTTTGCAGGGCCCCAGCTGTGGCCCTGGATCCCTCAGACTGAAGTAAAAGGGTTTCTTATAGATTCCGGGGCCCATCACAAGAACTGAACCAGACTCTTTGGAAATGCACATTTTTCAGAAGCTCCCTGGGTGAATCTGGCAGGACCTGCAGTAAAGTTTGGGAACTGCTGAGTTTAGGAACCACAAAAGCCCTAAGATGCAAGAGAACAGGTCCTGGAGGCAGGGACGGGAAACCCAGGGCCTTGGATGCTGGCCAAAGAGCCGGGATTTTCTCCTGAGGGCACTGGGGAGTTGTGGAGGGCTTCTGTGGGGGAGGGACTGGGTTCAGGCTTCGGTCCAACCCCTGTGGCTGTCATGCCTGTGGGTGTGACAGCCACAGAGGTTGATATGAAAACACAGCCAGGTTGGGGCAGGTGGGAGGGGTATCAGTCTCTACTCGGCAGACTCTAGTTTTCTTTATTTATTAATCTATGTTTTCAATTTTCTTTTTTGAAATGGAGTTTCAGTCTTGTCTCCCAGGCTGGAGTGCAATGGCACAATCTCAGCTCACCGAAACCTCCACCTTCCGGGTTCGAGCGATTGATTCTCCTGCCTCAGCCTCCCGAGTAGAACTACAGGTGCCCGCCACCATGCCTGGCTAATAATTTTTTGTATTTTTAGTAGAGATGGGTTTTCACTGTGTTGTCCAGGCTGGTTTCGAACTCCTGACCTCGTGATCCACCTGCCTTGGCCTCCCAAAGTGCTGGGATTACAGGTGTGAGCCACTGTGCCTGGCTTTTTTTTTTGAGATAGAGAGTCCCGCTCTGTTGCCCGGGCTGGAGTGCAGTGGTGCCATCTTGGCTAACTGCAACCGCCGCCTCCCCAGTTCAAGTGATTCTCCTCAGTAGCTGGGATTACAGGCATGCACCACCACGCCCGGTTAATTTTTTGTATTTTTAGTAGAGATGGAGTTTCACCGTGTTGTTGAGGCTGGTCTCGAACTCATAACTTCAAGTGATCTGCCCACCTCAGCCTCCCGAAGTTCTGAGATTACAGGCGCGAACCACCAAGCTCTGCCTATTATTATTATTTTTTGAGACAGGGTCTTCCTCCATTGCCCAGGCTGTGAGGAGGTAGTGGCGCCATCTCAGCTCACTGCAACCTCCACCTCCCAGGCTCAAACAATCCTCCTGCCTCAGCCTCCCAAGTAGCTGGGACTACAGGTATGTGCCACTATGCCTGGCTAACGGGGTCTTGCCAAGTCGCCCAGGCTGGTATCCTACCCCTAGGCTCAAGTGATCTGCCCACCTCCGCCTCCCAAAGTGCTGGGATGACAGGACCAAACCATGGCACCCCGCCGCCGCTCTACACATTCCTGGCTGCCTGGCTGCTCTTCCGTCCAGGTCTCTTCTGGCTCCTAGCCACTCCCTGCCCTGGATTCTGACCTGGCACAGCTCTGACTCCACTCACCAGACACTCCTCCTCCTCCACCATCGTGATGATGGTCTGAAGCAGGGCGGGCGGGCAGCCAGGACGAGGGTGCGGGTTTGTGTGTGTGTGGTGGCAGGGGAGCGGCTCTGCCAGTGTTTGCCTGGTAATCTGCTGGGGACTTCCAGTTGCAGTGTTTGTTGATCTGCTCCCCCGACCCCTGGTTTTTCTCCACCCCCCAGGCAAGGGTTAATTCTCAACTTTCCAGGGCAGGCACTTCACCTCTCTTGCCTCAGTTCCCTCCTCTGTCAGTAGAGATACAATTACCAGTTTCCACCTCTGCTGGCTTTTGAAGTTCAAAGAGTCCAGGACTCAATAAATGTAACCATCATCTCCTGCTTGCTTCTGTGTGGACCTGTGTTTTTTTTTCCCCAGGGGTGAATTGTTTTTTTGGTTTTTTTGTTGTTGTTGTTGTTTTGATGCAGAGTCTCGCTCTGTCGCCCAGGCTGGAGTGCTGTCTCGGCTCACTGCAACCCCCACCTCCCAGGTTCAAGTGATTCTCCTGCCTCAGCCTCCTGAGTGGCTAGGACTGTAGGCATGCACCACCATGCCCAGCTATTTTTTTTTTTAATTTTATTTTCTTTTAGAAGAGATAGGGATTTCACTGTGTTGGCCAGGCTGATCTTGAACTCCTGACCTCAAGTGATCTGCCCGTCTCAGCCTCCCAAAGTGCTGGGATAACAGGTGTGAGCCACTGTGCCCAGCCTGTTTTTGTTTTGTGTTTCTTTGAGACAGGGTCTCACTCTGTCACCCAGGCTAGGATGCGGCAATGGGAACTCAGCTCATTGCAACGTTGACCTCCTGGGCTCAACCAATCCTCCCACCTCAGCCTCCTGAGTAGCTGGGACCACAGGTGTGTTCCACCACACTCAAATAATTTATTCGTTTTTCTGTAGAGATGGGGTCTCACCATGTCATCCAGGATGGTCTCAAACTCGTGGGCTCAGGTGATCCTCCAGCCTCAGCCTCCCAAAGTGTTAGATTACAGGTTTGAACAACGGACCCCAGCCCCTGGGGGCAATTTGAATCTGTGTCCCTGTGTATGTTCTCTAAGATTCTGTTTTCGAGTGTCTCTAACTTGTTGTGTACCAGCTGTGCAGCCTTGGGTGAATTACTAGACCTCTCTGTGCCTAGTTTCTTCATCTGCAAAATGGGTGTGACTTCCTACTTATGCCACTTCCTAGTCATTTCTACTTCCTAGGGTGGATATGGAGACTGAATTAATTACCTAGTTAATTACCTAAGTCCCTTGCACCTAATGGACTTACTGCAATGCCTGGCACACAGGCAGCCTCAGTTACATGATCCTCATCACTAGGGTGTGACTTCTGTCCCCCACCCTGAGTGTCTGTGAGTGTCTGAGCTCGTGGGGCAGGAAGTGCCTGTGGAAGCATGTGGCGTGATCTGGGACTGTGTGGGACCCGGTCTGGGAAGGCGGCCTCTGTTTCCTCATCTGTAAAATGGGAATAATAATAGCACTTGTCACGGGGTTGTTGTAGTGGTAAGACCCATCCCAGAGGGCATCCGCCGCCAGCACACAGCTACACACACGTTTGCTGTTACTTTTCTTTTCCTTTTTTTTTTTTTTGAGACGGAGTTTCGCTCTTGTTACCCAGGCTGGAGTGCAATGGTGCGATCTCTGCTCACCGAAACCTCCGCCTCCTGGGTTCAGGTAATTCTCCTGCCTCAGCCTCCTGAGTAGCTGGGACTACAGACACTCACCACCATGCCCAGCTAATTTTTTGTATTTTTAGTAGAGACGGGGTTTCGCCATGTTGACCAGGATGGTCTCGGTCTCTTTACCTTGTAATCCACCCACCTCGACCTCCCAAAGTGCTGGGATTACAGGCTTGAGCCACCGCGCCTGGCTGCTGTTACTTTTCTTTTTCTTTTTCTTTTTTTTGAGGTGGAGTCTCACTCTGTCGCCCAGGCTGGAGTGGTTTCCCCCCAGGCACAGTTTAATGCCCCACTTTGCAGGGCAGTCACTTCACCTCTCTTGCCTCAGTTTCCTGATCTGAAGGTAGTGAGCCACTGAGCCTAGCCTTACTTTTCTTTTCTTTTTTTGAGACGGAGTTTCACTCTTGTTACCCAGGCTGGAGTACAATGGTGCAATCTCGGCTCACCGCAACCTCCGTCTCCTGGGTTCAAGCAATTCTCCTGCCTCAGCCTCCTGAGTAGCTGGGATTACAGGCACGCGCCACCATGCCCAGCTAATTTTCTGTATTTTTAGTAGAGATGGGGTTTCATCATGTTGACCAGGATGGTCTCGATCTGTTGACCTCGTGATCCACCTGCCTCGGCCTCCCAAAGTGCTGGGATTACAGGCTTGAGCCACCGCGCCCGGCCTACTTTTCTTTTACTTATAAAATGCCAATCATAGTAGCACCCACTTTGTCTTTGTAGGAGAATGAAATGAACTTAGAAGCGCTTAACAGAAAGCGCTCACCATGGGCCAGGTGTGGTGGCTCACGCCTGTTATCCCAGCACTTTGGGAGGCCCAGGTGGGTGGATCAGCTGAGGTCAGGAGTTTGGGACCAGCCTGACCAACAGGGTGAAACCTGTTTCTACTAAAAATACAAAATTAGCTGGGCGTGGTGGCGCATGCCTGTAATTCCAGCTACTCGGGAGGCTAAGGCAGGAGAATCGCTTGAACCTGGGGAGGCAGAGGTTGTGGTAAGCTAAGATCGAGCCACTGCACTCCAGCCTGGGTGACAGAGTGAGACTCAGAAAGAAAGAGAGAAAGAGAGAAAGAGAGAGAGAAAAGAAAGAAAGAAAGAAAGAAAGAAAGAAAGAAAGAAAGAAAGAAAGAAAGAAAGAAAGAAAGAAAGAAGAAAGGAAGGAAGGAAGGAAGGAAGGAAGGAAGGAAGGAAGGAAGGAAGGAAGGAAGGGAAGGGAAGGAAGGAGAAGAAGAAAGAGAGAGAAAGAGAAAGCAAGCAAGCAATCCTCACTGTGGTGAATGCTGCTGATCATCAGCTCAGCACCTGAGCTCACCTGGGCCAGGTAGAGGGATGTGGCTGAGGACAGGAAGTGGCTGTGGGCATCTGGCCCTACAGGTTCCTCTGCCATCCCACTTCCTCCACACCTGACATCCTGTCCCCTCGTGCACACTAGCCCTCGCTCCCACCTCCCATGACCTCTGATGGAGGAGGCTTCTGCAGACCCCCACCCTAGTCCCAAGCAGATGTACAGGTCCCCAGAACACCCAGTTGGGGTCACTGCTTCCCTCTCACTGCCATCTTTGTGCCTCCCTGGGTACCCCATCTCTGAGGCTCCTCATCTCTGGTTTTGGATGTCTCTCTGCTCTTCTCACCTTGGTTTTCTGGACAGAACATGCCAGGGCCCCAAGGGGGTATCCCAGGTAAGGACATTTGTCACATGCTCTGCCAGACCCACGCTGGGTCCTCAGCTAACCCTGGGGAAAATTGGGGCAGGAAGTCTGGGGACTTAAGCAGGGGGCTGGGGCCTGGACTCCTGGGTCTGAGGGAGGAGGGGCTGGAGACCTAGAATCCTGGGTCTGAGGGAGGAGGGGCTGGAGACCTGGAATCCTGGGTCTGCGGGAGGAGGAGCTGGAGACCTGCACTCTTGGGTCTGAGGGAGGAGGGGCGAGGGCCTGAACTCTTTGGGTCTGAGGGAGGAGGGGCTGGGACCCTGGACTCCTGGGCCTGAGGGTAGTGGGGCTGGGGGCCTGGACTCCTGGGCCTGAGGGTGGAGGGGCTGGGGGTCTGGACTCCTGGGTCTGAGGGAGGAGGGGCTGGGGGCCTGGACTCTTGGGTCAGAGGGAGGAGGGTCTGAGGGACAAGATCCTCCCCAGACACGCCCCTCCCTTATGCCAGCCGGAGTGCCCTACCCCTTCCCGCTCCCAGTTAACCCCAGCCCAGCGAAACCGGGACAGTCGCGCAGCCTCGAGGGATGGAGGAGGTGCGCGAGGAACGCGCGCTCGGTGGCGGGATGGAGGCCGACGGGCCCGCGAACCCCCAGGAGCTGCCTCCCTCGCCACGGTCGCCGTCACCGCCGCCGTCGCCGCCATCGCCCGCGGCCCCGGAGACCCCCGAGATCCCCGAGATCCCCGAGCTCCCCGAGCCGGAGCAGCCGTCCGAGGCCCACGCGCGGCAGCTGCTGCTGGAGGAGTGGGGGCCGCTGAGCGGGACCCTGGAGCTGCCGCCGCGCCTCACCTGGAAGCTGCTCCTGCTGCGGAGGCCGCTCTACCGCAACCTGCTGCGATCACCCAACCCCGAAGGTGCGGACGGCCCGGAGCAGCCGGGAAGCACCACCTTGACCGTTTTGTCTCTTCTTCTTTTCCTGTTTTCATATCTCTCTTTCTCTCTTTGTCTCTCTCTGTCTCTGCATTTCTCTGCATCCCTCTGTCTCCTTTTCTGTCATTGTGCCTCTCCGTTTTACCCCATCTCTGTCTTGTCTCTCGCTTACCTCTTTGTCTCACACCTCACCCTCCCGCTTTCTGTCTCCTTCTTTCACTCCCCTCTGCCTATGTTTCTCTCTCTCGCTTTTTTTTTTTTTTTTTTTTTGAGATGGAGTCTTGCTGTTGCCCAGGCTGGAGTCAGTGGTGCCATCTCGGCTCACTGCAGCCTTCAACTTCCAGCTTCAAGCGATTCTCTTGCCTCAGCCTCCTGAGTAGCTGGGACTATGGGCATGCACCACCACGACCGGCTAATTTTTGTATTTTTGGTAGCGTCAGGGTTTCACCATGTTGGCGAGGCTGGTCTCAAACTCTTGGCCTCTTTCTCTGGGTTCTTCTCTTTGTCCCTCTGTCTCTGTCTCACCACACCCCCCTTACTCCCCTGGCATCACCCTCTCCCCAGAGCTCTGACTCACTTATCCCTGCCCGGCTGCCCTGACCTGGCACAGATTCCTGCCCTTCCAGTGTAGCCCTGCGGGTGGGGGGGAGGGGGCTGTGGAGGGCGGAGGGGCTGGCTGGAGGCTCCACTCACTTTCGCGTTTCAGGCATCAACATTTATGAGCCAGCGCCCCCTACTGGGCCCACCCAGCGACCCCTGGAGACTCTGGGTAAGTGTTTGGAGGCCGGTTGCTGAGGGTGAGGAGGATCCTCCAGGGTTCTAACCCTTTGCTTCCCAACCTGCAGGCAATTTCCGCGGCTGGTTCATTAGAACCGAGAAGCTCCAGCAGAACCTAAGGTGAGTCGTCAGGACCGCTGGCCTGTGCTCCATTTCCTGCTTTGCCCTTCCTCGCTGTGAGACCTGGAGAAACAGACTTGGCCTCTCTGGGCCTCTATTTCCTGCTCTGTAAACAGCGTTAGCACAAGAGAGAATGTCTGTAAAACACACAGCATAGGGCCCGGCCAGATCTGGCTAGCACCAGTCCGTAGCAGCTGTTACTGGTTTTTGGTTTTTGGCTTTGAGATGAAGTCTCCCTCTGTCGCTCAGGCTGGAGTACAGGGGAGCCATCTCGGCTCACTGCAAACTCTGACTCCCAGGTTCAAGCAATTCTCCTGCCTCAGCCTCCTGAGGAGCTGGGGTTACGGCTGCAAGCCACCATGCCCAGCTCAGTTTTGTATTCTTTGTAGAGACGAGGTTTCACCATGTTGGCCAGGCTGGTCTCAAACTCCTGACCTCAAGTGATCTGCCCACCTATGGTGTCCCAAAGTGCTGGGATGACAGGCGTGAACCACCGCACCTGGCTATTACTGTTACTGTTGTAATTATTCTAAGGCTCTTTCCCTGGGAGGGGGGATCACCCAGGCCACCCCATCTTCCAGGAAACATGCCTTGCTCCTGCGTAGTAGATGAGCTGGTGTGACTCGGTGGCTCGGACAGGCCAAGGCTGGGATCCTGGCTCTGCCACGTTTGCTGCTTGATCATCCTCAGCCTCAGCTTCCACGTCCGTGGCATGGGCTTCGGGATGCATTGTCCTCAGAGGGGCCCATGGGGACTGAGACTGAAAGGTGCTGAGGGAGCACCCCACATGTAGGGACTCAAGCTCTAAGAAAGTGCTGAGACAGGGCTTCCCGCTTCCTGGAGATCCCCGGGACCCCGGCAGATCGCAGACCCCGCCTCTCCCGGCCCCTCGTTCACAGCTGGACGGTGAAGCAGCAGTGCGTGGACCTCCTGGCCGAGGGCCTGTGGGAGGAGCTGCTGGATGACGAGCAGCCAGACATTACCGTCATGGACTGGTGCGTGCCCCTGCCCTGCAGCCTCACCCCCGATCACGCAGGGCTGCCCAGAGCACGAGCTTTACCCCAGTTCCCCGTGCTCTCAGCCCCCATCAAGGCCTTCCTGGTGCCGCAGGCTCCTGCCCTGCCTAGTTTCCTTGAGTCTTTCAGATTTTGAAATGTGCCAGGGAGTGACTGAAGCTGATCCTTATTTCTTTTTCTTTCTTTCTTTTTTTTGAGACAGTCTCACTCTGTCACCCACGCTGGAGTGCAGTAGTGCGATCTCAGTTCACTGCAACCTCCACCTTCCAGGTTCAGGCATTCTCCTACCTCAGCCTCCCTAAGTAACTGGGTGCACACCACCACGCCCACCTAATTTCTGTATTTTTAGTAGAAATGGGGTTTCTCCATGTTGACCAGGCTGGTCTCGAACTCCTGACCTCAAGTGATCTGCCTACCTCAGCCTCCCAAAGTGCTGGGATTACCGGCGTGAGCCACACTGCTTGGCCTATTCCTTATTTCTTAAGAGCCTGTTGCCCTCTATTCTCAAGACAAATTCCTTCTTATTCTTTAGCAGCCACTTACACATTGCTCCACCAGGAAGCCTTCCCTGAAAGCCCCTCAGCTGGGTCAGGTGCATTTGCTCCAGTGTCTTCTGCCCCCCAATCTGTCTATGCCCCCAATTCTGGCTCCAACCCCTGTGCCTGGGTCTCCAATTCCAGCCCCAAATCCTCTTCCTAGGTCCCGAATTCCAGCCCAAACTCCTCTGCCTGGGTCCCCAATTCTGGCCCTGTCCCCTCTGCCTGGGTCCCTAATTCCAGCCCCAAACCCACTGCCTAGGTCCCCATGGCCCTGACCCCTCTGCCTGGGTCCCCCCATCTTGGCCCTGACCCCTCTGCCCACTGCACACCCCGGTCATGGCCATTCCTGGCTGGCATGTTTGGTGGCATGCCCGCCTCCCTCACTGGACTATGAATCCTGTGTGGATGGATGTGGGACTGTCTTGGTCACTGCTATGTTGCCAGCACCCCCCAGCTCAGGGCTGTGCACAGAGTGAGTGGCAGCATGTGTGCTGAATGGGGACCGGGACTGGGCAGCTGAAGGCCTGGACCCCGCCTGCAGGTTTGAGGACAGCCGGCTGGACGCTTGCGTCTATGAGCTGCACGTCTGGCTGCTGGCGGCCGACCGCCGCACGGTCATTGCTCAGCACCACGTGGCCCCCCGGACTTCTGGGAGAGGCCCCCCTGGCCGCTGGGTCCAGGTGAGACTCCCAGCCCCGGGCCTCCACCCCAGACATGTGTTCTCCCAAGACCTCACAGAGGGAGGAGAGCAGGTCCTCAGGTCCTCAGAAAGCGCTCCTCCCTAACTCTGGGTGCTGTCACCACAGGTGTCCCACGTATTCCGTCATTATGGTTCCGGCGTGCGCTTCATCCACTTCCTGCACAAGGCCAAGAACCGCAGGGAGCCTGGTGGGCTGCGGCGGACACGGGTGACCGACTCCTCCGTGTCTGTGCAGCTCCGGGAGTGACTGGCTGACTCCGAGTCTGTTCTGACCCCATGGCACCCCTTCCTGACCTTTAGAAACCCCTAACCCTTAGCCACCTCCTAGTCCCTTTATTCCTGCCTGGCCCCCTGGCTTCTCTCTTGATTGACAGCTTCACACACTCCTGAACAGTGGACTCTGGCCTTTCCCAGCACTCGCTGAGCCCCATGAGGGCAGAGCCACACCTTGCAAATTCAGTGCCTGACAGATGCTCTGGCAGGTGCTCCGTAGATCTCTGTTGAGTGAATGCATAGACACCTGTGCCCAAGGATGCTGAGTGCTTTGAACTCCACTGAAATGAATTGCTCACTGCTGTGTCCCCAGCACCACCCAGCCAAGGACTGTGCACAAGAGTGGGTGGCAGCGAATGTGTGTTGAAGGGGGAATGGAACCATTCGCTTCACTCAGTTCCTGCCCCATTTATCCGCCCCGATCCTGATCTTCCATTACCTTCACAACCCGGGGACCTTCTGACCTTGACCTCTGATCTCTTCACACATCTCCCTTTAGCATCTCCACTTACCTATTCTCTATCTCTCTTTTTTTTTTTTGAGATGGAGTCTCGCTCTGTCACCCAGGCTGGAATGCAGTAACACGATCTCAGCTCACTGCAACCTCCGCCTCCCAGGTTCAAGTGATTCTCCTGCCTCAGCCTCTCAAGGAGCTGGGATTACAGGTGCATATCACCACGTCTGGCTAATTTTTGTATTTTTAGTAGAGATGGGGTTTCACTATGTTGGCCAGTCTGGTCTTGAACTCCTGACCTCAGGTCATCCACCCGCCTTGGCCTCCCAAAGTGCTGGGATTGCAGGCGTGAGCCACATGGCCTGGCCTTTATATCTCTTAAGTCTCAGAATCTGCCCTAGCTCCCTCCTGCTGTCTGCAGTTGTCATCCCCTCAGAGCTCTCCTCCCACCATCTCCTCCGAGGACCCTTTGTGTATCCTCTCCAGCTACCGCAGAGCCTCCAAACCCAGGCATCCATCAAAGTCCTTCATTCATGGGAGAGGTGGGGACACAGACTGCGACCAGAACAGAAATATGGGATGTGGGGATTAAAAGTATTTAACAACCTCTAAGTTCAAGGTCCCAATCTGATCACTTTCGGATCCTAGTCCTAACCCCGGGCGGGGTCCTAGAAGGCCCCCTGCTGTCCCCTGCAGGAACCAGGGAGGGAGTCCAGAGGCCTCTGGGAGGCCAGAAACAGCTCAAGAAAGGGCTTTTTTTTTTTTTGGAGACAGAGTCTCGCTCTGTTGCCCAGGCTGGAGTGCATTGGTGCAATCTCGGCTCACTGCAACCTTTGCCTCCCAGGTTCAAGCGATTTCCAGCTAATGTTTGTATTTTTAGTAGAGATGGGGTTTCACCATGTTGGCCAGGCTGGTCTCAAACTCCTGACCTCAAGTTATCCACCTACTTCAGCCTCCCAAAATGCTAGGATTGTAGGCCTGAGTCACCTCACCTGGCTAAGGAAGGGCTATTTACCGAAAAGGGTGGGGCACATTTCACATTACCATCAGCCCAGGTCCCCCTGTGATTCACTCATATGTCCTTCTGTGGGGGCGTGTCTTTGAACACACCTAAAACCATGTCCCAATCTATGGCGTGTCCTCATCCAAGGCATTGTCCTGGTTACAGGCTGACCCAGGCCCCACCACCCTGCTCTCGCCTCCATCCCACGCAGTCCGGTGAGGACTTGGGTCCCAGGGACAAGCAGATGACAGACTGTATGAAGCAACTGTAGGAAAAGGCTGTATTGCAGGGGAGGTGGGAGAGGGCAGGCAAAACGCTCCTTCTTCTGGGTCTTGGGGCCCAGGAGCAGAGCCCAGGGACAGGCCAAGTGAGGGGCTTAGCGCTCTGTGGAAGCTGCAGTTCAGAGACCAGCAGAGCATCAGCTGCACCTGAAATGTAATCAAGAATTACTTCCAGGGCTCTCAGAGACCCAGGGTCTGGGGGTTCTAGAAGCCTGAGGCCAGGTGGGAGCTGGGGTGTCTGGGTCTGAGGTTCCAAGTTTAGGAACCAGAGATCCTAGACTGGGAGTTTGGAGCTGGGGGTTCTTGGAGTTACTGGGGGACAGGAGTGGCTGGGGAGGGCTTGAGGTGTGACCACTGGATCTAGGTCCCCAGTTTGTGAGCCCAAGGTGGGCTCTGGGGCCTCCAGGGTTGGGTCTGGAGTTGGGCTGTGGGACTGGTTTTAGGGGCTGAGGCTGGTCTAGAGGGTCTAGGGGAGTGGGGAACATAAAGGCTCACTGGGTGTTCCCGTAATTCAGTCTGGGGTCTTGAGGTCTGGGTTAGCTTTAGAGTCTGGGAGTCCCTAGAGTTGGGTCTGGGAGCTTACAGATGTAATGACTGAGGGCTGGGGACTGGCTTCGGTTCTGGGGACTCCAAGGTGAGGGGTCTAGGAACTCTCAGTCCCCAGAATTAGCCAGCCCTCCCTGGGAAGTACAGCAGTGGGCAGGTGGGTAGGTGGAAGATTCCAGAAGGGGTGGAGGGTTGGCTCTGAATCCCAGAGCTGGGGTGGAGAGGTCCCAGGGGCCTGGACTGCAGGTGGAGTGCGGACCAGGTGCTGGGGGTGAGGAGAAGGAGGACCTGGTTTGGGTATGGACTCTGAGACGCGGCCTCAGGACGGGTTGTACTGAGGCCTCCTGGTGTTCCCAGTTCCAGTCGGGAGTTCAGGGGTGCCGAGCAGCCTCGGGGCTTGGGTGGTGGGTGTGGGGGAGTTGTGCGGAGCTGGGGCCGGGGCCTGGGGTGGGCGGCTGGGCACCTGCAGTAGAGCGCGGAGATAGCGTTGGACCAGTCTCCGAAGATGCCCCGGCGGTACTCCTCCAGGCGCGGGTAGGTGCCGGTGGAGAACTTGCGCGTCTTGCCCGCCTTGCCTTTCAGGGACCACACGGTGAGCTCGCAGCGCGGGGCCACCACAAGCGAGGAGGCGGTGTTGGCCCAGTTGGAAGGCAGGTAGGGCAGGTCGGCCCCCGGCTCCAGCGACAGCTCGGCGCCCCCGCAGCAGTTCTCATAGTAGGGGTCGCTCTTGTCATAGAGTTTGGCGCACGTGCGCGTCCCGTCCGAGTGCTTGAGGTCGGCGGGCACCGGGCAGGCGCCCTGGGCGCAGGGCATGACTGCCAAGACCAGGGCCAGCAGCAGCGGGCGCAGCGGGGACATGGTGGCAGTGCCCCGCCGCGGCCCCGCGCGCTTTTATGCACCCGACCCGTGGGAAGGTACAAGCTGCGAGATTTGGAATCAGCGAGGGAAGGGGAGGGCGCCCCTCCCCTTGGAGCCCGGAGACCTGCCTAACTTAGGTCGGAAGCTGACAAGGTGGACGCTGTGTATACAACCTAGCACCTTAAGATGTTAGGTGACAAACAGCATTATAAAGAGGGACAACAGACAGGACTTGAGGAGGAGTCATTTGCAACACAGAGGGTGGCACAGGTTAAAAGACAGAAATGCGAAGAGCTCTTAAAAATTGACAAGGGGGCCCGGTGCAGTGGCTCACACCTGTAATTCCAATACTTGGGAGACTGAGGCGGATAGAGAATGAGGTCAGGAGTTCGAGGCCAGCCTGACCAACATGGTGAAACCCCATCTCTACTAAAAATACAAAAATTAACCAGGCATGGTGGGAAGCTCTGTAATCCTAGCTACTCAGGATGCTGAGACAGGAGAACCACTTGAACTGGGGAGGCAGAGGTTGCAGTGAGCCAAGATCGCACCACTGCACTCCAGCCTGGGTGACCGAGGGAGACTCTGTCTCAAAAAAAAAAAAAAAAAAAAATTGACAAGGGGCTTGCTGGTGGCTCAGGCCTGTAATCTCAGCACTTTGGGAGGCCTAGACAGGTAGATCGCTTGAGCCCAGGAGTTTGAGACCAGTCTAGGCAACATAGCAAGATCCCATCTCTACTGAAAAATAAAATTGGCTCAGTGTGGTGGCACCGCCTATAGTCGAAGCTACTCAGAAAGCTGCGGTGGGAGGATAGCTTGAGCCCAGGAGTTCGAGGCTGCAGTGAGCCGAGATCGTTCACTGCACTCCAGCCTGGGCAACAGAGCCAGAAAAAAGAAAAGAAAAGAAAGAAATGGAACAACCCTCATTCTAAATAAGGAAAGTCTGGGAGGGGAAGGCAGGAGGGGGAAGCTGGGGCAGGTTCTCTCCTTGGGAGGCAGGACCTTGGGAAAGGAGAAGCTGGAGATAAGGAGAGCAGCCCTGGTGGGGTGGGGGCAGGTAGAGAAGGAGATGGGGAAGAGCCCCCACACCCCACCCCCACCAGACTCAGACTGGGCAATCTTCCTAACCACCGCTGGCAATCCAGAATCTGTGAAGTACCAGATAGCAGTATTTGCATAACACGTTAAAAACCTTTTGCAAGACAATGTACCAAGGCTTGAGGAGATATTTGCAATGTTTCAAACAGCACAGCATTACAAGCTATAATATATAGAGTGCACACAGGTTGGGCATGGTGGGTCACACCTGGAATCCCAACACTTTTGGAGACCGAGGCAGGTGGATTACTTGAGGCCAGGAGTTCAAGACCAGCCTGGCCGACATGGTGAAACCCCATTTCTACTACAAAGTACAAAAATTAGCCAGGTGTGATGGCACGCACCTGTAGTTGCAGCTACTCAGGAGGCTGAGACATGAGAATCACCTGAACCTGAGAGACGGAGGTTGCAGTGAGCCAAGATCACATCACTGCACTCCAGCCTGGGTGACAGAGTGAGACTCCATCTCAACAACAACAACAAAAAAGGATATGTAGAAACTGACAAGAAATCACACCTCTGCCTCACACACACTAAGGACAAGCCTAGGAGAGGGAATGAGAGGAAACAGCCTGCCGCTCCCACCCCAGGAGCCAGGAGACTTTCTCAAGTGACATTGGAAATCTTCAGTCTGTAAAACAAGTGGCGGACCTTTTGAGCTGTATACAACTGTAAAACTGGCCTATAGCAAAAAACACAAACCAAACCAAACACCCAAAACCAAAAAACCCACAAATCCTTCTAGGAAAAAATAGACTCAATTCATACCATATAAAATGAGCTCTTACCAATCAGCCAGCAGAAATGAAACAAGGGCCGGGAGTAGTGGCTCACGCCTGTAATTCCAGCACTTTGGGAGGCTGAGGCGGGTGGATCCTTTGAGGTCAGGAGTTCGGGACCCACCTGGCCAACATAGTGAAACCCTGTCTCTACTAAAAATACAAAAATCAGCCAGACATGGTGGCAGGTGCCTGTAACCTCAGCTACTAGGGAGGCTGAGCAGGAGAACTGATTGAACCCAGGAGGCGGAGGTTTCAGTGAGCTAGGATTGCACCACTGCACTCCAGCCTGGGCGACAGAGTGAGTGTGTCTCAAAAAAAAAAAAAAAGGAAAAAAGAAAAAAAAGAAACAAGGCAAAGGAAAAATTAGAGTAGCACAGGAAGGGGAGGGAGATTGGGACCCTTGGGCTGGACTGGGACCCGGATCTCTGGGAGCCTGGCCAGAGCCCTTCCAAGGTTCTTTAGATTCCCAGCGTCTTCCCTAAACAGGATCAAGAGTGAAGAGTGTGGAGGTGCTGATTAGACAGACAAGGGTCTACTGGCTCTGTCAGTACAGGTGTGGGCCTTGCTTTCCTCATCTGTGAAATGGGTAATATTTTCTCCTACACCATAGGAATGTTGAGAAGCTTACAGGGGATGGATGAAGGGACATGGTTAGGAGGACAGCCCATAAAGTCAAATCCCAGCACCTCTACGAGCTTGTACACACGAAGGCTTCAAGGACACGCTGATGGTACCTACCTCAGAGTGCTAGTATGAGGAATAAATTAGTTAGCCTGGGCGCAGAGGCTCACGTCTATAATCCCAGCACTTTGGGAGGCCAAGGCGGGAGGATCACTTGAGGTCAGGAGTTTGAGACCAGCCTGACCAACACGGCCACTACTAAAAATACAAAACTTAGCCAGACATGGTGGTGCACACCTGTAATCCCAGCTACTGGGGAGGCTGAAGCAGGAGAATCACTTAAACCTGGGAGGCCAAGGCTGCAATGAGCCGAGATTGCACCACTCCTCTCCAGCCTGGGTGACAGAGTGAGACGCTACCAAAAAAAAAAGCATAAATGAATTAATCCGTGTGACAGCACTTAGAGAAGGGACCAACCCTTGCTAAGTGTCATGAACATTTGCCATCATCATCGCCATCTGTTTTTTTTAAAGAGACAGTCTCACTCTGTCACCCGGGTCTGCAGCCTCGACCTCTTGGACAATCCTCCCACCTCAGCCTCCTGAGTAGGGAACATGCCACCACAGGCACGTGCCACCACACCCTGCTAATTTTTTGTAGAGATGGGATTTCGCCACATTGCCCAGGCTGGTCTTGAACTCTTGGGCTCAGTAAGTCCTCCCGCGTCCCACAGTGCTGGGATTATAGGTATGAACCACTGCACGCGGGGTATCATTATTATTATTATCTAAATCTTTAGCACAGTGCCTGGCACATAGGACTCAATAAAGGCAAACCATCGCAACAACGTAACGCCACCAGTTTGCTGTCATCCATGGTCACTCAGCTAAACCTACGCCCTGCTGGTCCTCCTCAGATGCTGTGGCTTCCACCCTGGGCAGAGGAGGGTCATTATTAAGAGGCAAACACTGGAGACACTTGGAAGTAGGTTTAGATGTTGACTCTGCCACCTGCTTGCTGAGCCACCTTGGGAAAATGAACTTACCTCTCTGAGCTTCCATTTCCCCCTACCTTCAATGGGATAATAGAAAATGAGGTCTCATGAGCCAGGCACAATGGCACATGCCCATAGTCCCAGTTACTTGGGAGGCTGAGGCAGGAGGATCATTTGAGTCCAGGAGGTCAAGGCTGCATTAAGCTGTGATTGCACCACTGTGCTCCAGCCTCGGCAACAGAGGGAAACCCTGTCCCTAAAAAAAAAAAAAAGAGGTCTCTATAAAGTAATTTACAACTGATATAAAACATTATGAACAATCCATATAAGTGTGTTTTTTTCTTTTTTCTTTTTTTTTTTTGTTTTCTTTTTTGAGACAGAGTTTCGCTCTGGTTGCCCCCAGGCTGGAGTGCAATGGCACGATCTCAGCTCACCGCTACTGCCGCCTCCCGGGTTCAAGTGATTCTCCTGCTTCGGCAGCCCAACTAGCTGGGATTACCGGCATGCACCAGCAGGCCTGGCTAATTTTGCATTTTTAGTAGAGATGGGTTTCTCCATGTTGATCAGGCTGGTCTTGAATTCCTGACCTCAGGTGATCTGCCAGCCTCAGCCTCCCAAAACGCTGAGATTACAGGTGTGAGCCACCACGCTCAGCCCAAATAATTGTTGTTTTTTTTTTTTTTGAGACAGAGTTTCGCTGTTGTTACCCAGGCTGGAGTACAATGGCGCAATCTCGGCTCACCGCAACCTCCGCCCCCTGGGTTCAGGCAATTCTCCTGCCTCAGCCTCCTGAGTACCTGGGATTACAGGCATGCGCCACCGTGCCCAGCTAATTTTTTTAATTTTTAGTAGAGACGGGGTTTCACCATGTTGACCAGGATGGTCTCGATCTGTTGACCTCGTGATCCACCTGCCTCGGCCTCCCAAAGTGCTGGGATTACAGGCCTGAGCCACCGCGCCCGGCCTATAATTGTTATTTATAAATATAATATAGGCCAGGTGCAGTGGCTCATGCCTGTAATGCTGGCAATCTGGGAGGCTGAGTGGGGAGGATCTCTTGAGGTCAAGAGTTCGAGACCAGCCTGGCCAACATGGTGAAACCCTGTCTCTACTAAAAAACATACAAAAATTAGCTGGGCATGGTTGGTGGCACATGCCTGTAATCCCAGCTACTCGGGAGGCTGAGGCAGGAGAATCACTTGATCCTGGGAGGCTGAGGTTGCAGTGAGCCGAGATCGCACCACTATACTCCAGCCTGGGCGACAGAGTGAGATTCCATCTCCAAAAAGAAAAAAAATGTATATATACATATATATGTAGTATATATGTAATGTAATATACAATATTGCATTAACATAATAGTATAAATGCGAAACCATAAAGCATGAAAGCATAAAGCACAGTGTCCAGCGCATGATACGTACTCAGTACACGGAAGCTGTTATGACTGTTCTAACAGCTCTGAGACCCTGGTCCTTGGCCTGGTCCTGCCCAGGGATCCTTCTTTCTCCTTTCCTTGCGTGATCCCTTG
Source organism: Callithrix jacchus (assembly GCF_049354715.1). Taxonomy (NCBI): domain Eukaryota; kingdom Metazoa; phylum Chordata; class Mammalia; order Primates; family Cebidae; genus Callithrix; species Callithrix jacchus. The sequence continues at coordinate 34,732,416 of NC_133523.1, forward strand.
AAATCTAATCTCCAGCTGCTAACTTCCCAGAGAGCCTGGAACAGAGAACACACCCCCCCTCTGGCTCTGCACCGCCCCCGACACAGGGATGGAGGGTGTAGCAGAGTCACCTACAGTCCCATACCCTGGAGGGCCATGAGCTTCAGACACAGAGAGCGACATGGCCAGGGAGCCCTGACGGGGAGACAGACACAGACACAGAAAGGAACACAGAACCCACCGAGGCCCAGCACATGGCCCGCATCCGACAGAGCGCAGAGACCCAGGGCATGGGCATTTTCAATCCCACCTCACACACATGGGCAGGGCGTAGGGACACGCATCACAGGCCAGCTACCGATGGTCCTGGATTCTTACTGGTGAATTCCAGTGTAGACACATGCACAGCTTGGGGCAACAGACAGGTAAACACACCCCGTCCCCCAACGGAACCACACAGCCATTGTCACGGACAAGCCTCCAGTCTTCCTCCACTCCTGCCCTATACCCTACAAATCTCACACCTGTGAAATCTTTTTTTTTTTTTTCAGAGTTTCACTCTTGTTGCCCAGGCTGGTGGAGTTCAATGGCTCAGTCTAAGCTCACCACAACCTCCACCTCCCTTGGCCTCAGCCTCCCAAGTAGCTAGGATTATAGGTGCCCGCCACCACACCCAGCTAATTTTTTTTTGTATTTTTAGTAGAGACGGCGTTTTGCCATGTTTCCCAGGCTGGTCTCGAACTCCTGACCTCAGGTGATCCACCCACCTCAGCCTTCCAAAGTGCTGAGATTACAGGTGTGAGCCACCCAACCCAGACTTTTTGTTTTTAAATAAAGACGGGGTCTTAGTATGTTGGCCAGACTGATCTCAAATTCCTGGCCTTGAGCAATCTTCCCACCTCAGCCTCCCAAAATGCTAGGATTACAGGCATGAACCACCTCATATCATATGAAATCTCACACACACATATCTGACATGTTCACATAAGCATACATCACACACACACACATGCTCTCATGTGCACAGTGTCCTCACCCAGAAACAACTTCCTCAGTATTTATTAACACAAACTAGACAAATAATAGAAGAACAAACATCTTATTACACAATTTTTTTTAAAAATAGAAGACTCTCCTGCCCTTGAGGAAACCATGAGCCCTTGAGAATGTCAGATGGTAAATAAATCAATAATTTGAACACCATGTGAAAAGAGCTAGAATGGGGCATTGCGAAGGAATGCAGTGGGAAGAATGACAGGTTGGTTGGTTTCACATTCACTGGGATATTTTGATTTGTATAATAATAACGCCTCGTTTCGGATCTTACAACCTTGATTGGACATTTTTCAGCAGAGCATCAAAAAGGAGATCGCTAGATTGCTATACATGTGAAATCGCCACTAGAAGAAAAAGGAAAGCATTTGTCTCCATCAGGGTGGTCCTTGAACATAAACAGCAAACATTGTAGGTGGTACATAATTTAAATGAAAATGATGTGTTAATAAATATAGGAAAATATTCAGATCAGCACGTAAGTTCATATTGGGTCATCAGAATGCATTACAATTTTGCAAAGATAAAACGCTGAATGACATTTTCTTTCTTTTTTTGAGACGGGGTCTTGCTCGGTTGCCCAGGTTGGAGTGGAGTAGTGTGGTCATAGCTCACTGTAGCCTCAAACTCCTGGCCTCAAGCAATCTTCCTGCCTCAACCTCCTGATTAGCTGGGACTACAGGTACACATCACCATGCCCAGCTAATTAAAAAAATTTTTTTTTGAGGCAGAGTCTCACTGTCACAGGCTGGAGTGCAATGGTGCGATCTCAGCTCACGGCAACCTCTGCCTCCCAAGTTCAAGGGATTCTCCTGACTCAGCCTCCTGAGTAGCTGGGATTACAGGTGTGCACCACCACGCCTGGCTAATTTTTGTATTTTTAGTAGAGATAGGGTTTCACCATGTTGGTCAGGCTGGTCTCAAACTCCTGACTTTGTGATAACTGTGGCTTGGAAACTGGTTCTCAAAGGCTACTCCCTGGACCAGCAACCTCAGCATCCTCTCGGAACTTGCTAGAAGTTTAAGTTCTCACTCCCACCCCAGCCCTACTCAGGGTTTTCACAAGCCCTCCTGGTAACTCCAGTGCCCACTCAAGTTTGAGAACTGAGGGATAGGGCTTTGCTCTGAGGCTTCCAATGTCACGGATGGTTTATTACATCTATAATTTTCTTTTATTTCCTTTTCTTTTTTTTGACATGGAGTCTTGCTCTATCACCCAGGCTGTAGTGCAGTGGTGTGATCTCGGCTCACTGCAACCTCTGCCTCCCAGGTTCAAGCAATTCTCCTGCCTCAGCCTCCCAAGTAGCTGGGATTATAGGTGTGCGCCAGCATACCCAGCTAATTTTTGTGTTTTTAGTAGAGACCAAGTTTCACCATGTCGACCAGGCTGGTCTTGAACTCCTGACCTCAAGCGACCTGCCTGCCTTGGCCTCCCAAAGTGCCGGGATTATAGGCGTGAACCACCACACCCAGCCTATGTCTAGAATTTTCTGTATTGATGACTTAATTTGTTCCGATTCTTTATATTTCATGTAATAGGGTTCCAGAAAAAACTGTCATTAGCAATTAGAAAAGGAACTCCAGTGCCTGGAGTTCCAAATGCCCAGACTGAACTTGAATCTCCCCCAACTCAGACAAAAGATCAGTTGTCAGCTAACCTCAGGACACAGCTGACCTCCATTTTCTCAGACACAGCTGCAGCAGGTGAGGTGCCTTGTCTTGAAGGTTTCCTGAGTTCCACAGTCCCTTTCTGGTCTAGGCCGGAACTACTCAATCTTTAAGGGGCTGCCAAACTCCTAGAGCGAGGAGAGGGAGAGTGGTTCGGGAAAGGTCTTCAGCTGCAGATTCTGCTTCAACAGGCTTGGGATTGGGTTGAGCTTCTAAGTTTCCTTTTTTTTTTTGAGACAGAGTCTCACCGTCACCCAGGCTGCTGGAGTCCACGGGTGCAATCTCAGCTCACTACAAGTTGTGCCTCCCAGGTTCAAGCCATTCTCCTGCCTAAGCCTCCTGAGTAGCTGGGATTACAGGCATGCGCCACTACTCCCGGCTAATTTTTGTATTTTTAGTAGAGACGGGGTTTCACCATGTTGGTAAGGCTGGTCTCGAACTCTTTACCTGAAGTGATCCACCCGCCTCAGCCTCCCAAAGTGCTGGGATTATAGGCATGGACCGCCGCACCTGGCTGGGTTTAGGTCTGAATTTCCTACAAATTCCCAGAGGATGCTAAGCTGCTGAGGGTCATTGAGTAGAGAGGCTCTCTGCAAACTGACAGCCTCAGCTGAGACAGATAATGCAAGAATGCAGCCCAAATTTGGAACCTGCCACCAGGAGGAGGTTGCAGGAATACAGAGGGAAGCCAGGCCAGGGGAACTCAGGGAAGTGGTGGAGATGGAAACACAGATGAAATTCAGAAGGAAGCAGGTGAGGGAAGCTGGATCTGAAACTCAAGGGCTGCAATAGAGTTAGTCCAGGAGCCCCTGCGGGTGGGCAGTGAAAACCCTAAGCCAAGCCCGGCGAGGCGGCGGGGTTTCGCTGGTCGCAGAGCCCGGGAAGGGGGAGCCCAGAAGCGCTCGGGAGGTGGCGCCATAGCCCAGAGATTGAGCGGGTTCAGAACCGCAGGTTCAAATCCCGTCTCTGCCTTTTACGTGCTGTGTGGGCTTCGGCAAGTTACTCAACCTCTCTAAGCTTCAGTTTCCCTCGTGTGTGAAGTGGACACAATACACACACAAAAATCGCTTACAGGTTCTTGGAGTTTTGAGATTTGTAGGGCGCTTTCTTGTTTCTTATTGCTTAATATTGGTCATTGATACTCTCTCTTATTTTTAAACTGTTATTATTTTTTACCAGGCAGTCTCCGAGCCAGAGTAGGCTCAGAGACTCCCTTATTTTTTTCTTTTTTCTTTCTTCTTTTTCTTTTTTTCTGTTTTGAGATGCAGTTCCACTCTCATTGCACAGGCTGCAGTACAATGGCACGATCTCGGCTCGCTGCAACCTCCCGGGTTGAAGAGATTCTCCTGCCTCAGTCTTCCAAGTAGCTGGAATTACAGGCTTCCACCACCATGCCCGGCTAATTTTTTCTATTTTTAGTAGAGACGGGGTTTCACCTTGTTGGCCAGGCTGGTCTCGAACCCCTGAACTCAGATGATCTCCCTGCCTTGGCCTCCCAGAGTGCTGGGATTACAGGGTGAGCCACTGCTCATGGCCCATTTCTTTGAGTTTGTGTGCTGTTCTTTTCCTTGCATTTAAGCTAGATGGTTTGCCGGCTTATTTTCAGCCTCTTTCCTTTTCCCACATTTGTATTTAAGGCTTTACACTTTTTTTGTGGGATTGTTGTGTGGCTTACATAAGCAAAAAGTGTAGTGGGCTGAGGCTATTCCAGGCACATGGAAATTGCTCAGTATGTTTAGTGACATGAATGATGGTTTTGATTATTATTATTCTCTTCTGAGACAGTCTCACTCGGTCACCCAGACGAGTGCAGTGGTGTGATCTCACCTCACTGCAATCTTCACCTCCCAGGTTCAAGTAATTCTCCTGCCTAGGCCTCCTGAGCAGCTGAAATTACAAGTGTGCACCATCATACCTGGCTAATTTTTTTTTTTTTTTTTAGAGTTTGTTTCATTCTTGTTGCCCACTTTGGAGTGCAGTGGCACAATCTCAGGTCACTGCAACCTCCACCTCCCGGGTTCAAGCGATTCTCCTGCATCAGCCTCCCAAGTAGCTGGAATTACAGGCATAAACCACCATGCCTGGCTAATTTTGTATTTTTAGTAGAGACAGAGTTTCACCATATTGGCCAGGCTGGTCCAAACTCCTGACCTCAGGTGATGAACCCACCTCGGCCTCCCAAAGTGCCAGGATTACAGGCATGAGCCACTGCACCCGGCTAAGCAAAATGCATTCTAAATGACCCCTCACACACTCGTAGGTAGAGGACACACACACAATCCCACAACTACAATGACACACAATCAGAAACACAATCACACACACACTGTGGGAAGCCAGAGATGCCACCCCAAAGATGCCCAGCACGTCGTCCCTGGACCCGGTGTGTATCTCAGGTCACTCGGCAAAGCAGCTTTGCAGATGCGATTATAGCATGTGGACTGTCACTGGGGAATCTTCCTGGATGCCAATCTCATCACCCGAGTCCTGAATCGTGGAAGACTTTCTCTAGCTGGAAGCACAAGAGCAGCGTGGCAGGAGAGGTCGGAGAGGTTCCAAACATGAGAAGGTTTGGGGCAGTGTTGCTGGCTCTGAGATGGAGGGTCCAATGGGCAGGGACCATGGAGAGCGGGAGAAGCATGGGTGGAGAAGAGCAGTGAGTTTTCAGGGCAGTGAAAGCATTCTGTCGTCCACTGTCAGAGGGGATAGGATACATTATGTATTTTGCCTCTGATCTCAGGTCCTGGGGAAGAGGCAGGAGCGGCACATGCAGTCCATCAGCAGGAGCAACTCTTCCTAGAGAGCAAGGGCACAGGTTAGCCCCCAGCAGAAGGGATGGAGGTTAGACCACCCCAGTGGGATTAGAGGATGACTGACAGAAGGATAGGGGAAGTTAACTTCCGGGAGGATGTCAGAGGACCCTCTGCTGCAGGAGGACACTAATCAGCCACTGCGGTAGGAGCAGGAGATAGCCCACTGCAGGGAGGGTAGAGGTTAGCCCAGCAAGAGGCATGGAGGTCTCTTTCGGCAGAGCCAGCTCAGGATGGACCCACAGCCACAAGGAAGGCCGGAACCTCCGTCCTACAGCAGCAACGAACAGCGATCTGCCAACAATGTGGCTGACCCTGAAACGAGCTTTTTCCCAGAGCCCCAGTAAGAACCCAGCAGCGACGCTTGGATTCCAGCCTGTGAGCCCCACAAGAGAGAAACCGCCAGGGCCAGCGAGCCTCTGACATCAGACCCCAGCTCATCAACTGTGTCTCTGGAAGATGCTGCCTTTCGGGTGATTTGTTACGGCAGCAACGCAAAGGAAATGCACACCGACACACACGCAGGCGCACGCCATCCGTGCCTTTTCCTCACTCTTTATTTCAACAAGGGTTATAAAAAGTAGAAAAATAAACATTTTCCCAGAGGCGAGTTGGGTTTACACACACAAATACATAAATAGCAATTGGGTGGCAATAAATTAAGACAAGTGGTTGATGTATAAATAAAATCTTAGATTCCATGATGGGTGGCAGGGAGGTGGGAAGGTCAGACACACAGGTCCCCGCTGGCGACGCATTTCAGGTCCCGAGTGAGGAGGCGGAAGAGGTTGAAGGTGACAGAGGCCTCGAGGCAGCCAGGGGACTCCTGCAGGGGAGGAGGGGATGGGTCAGGGGCTGTCCAGGATCTGGGCTCCCAGTGGCTCCCGAGACGCCAGTGTCTCCCCTCCTGGGTCACTCACCTTTTTCGAGGCCTCCTGTAGCCGGTGCAGCCAGTGGTGGAGGCGGCCCCGGGGCCTGGGCCTCGCCGTGGGCTGAGGCTGGACCTGTGTGCAGAGGAGGGTGGTGTGTGAGGCAGGGCTGGGCCAGCACAAGGGAAGCCGCTTCTCAGAGCCCACAGACCTGGGTGCCCGGGCCCCGAGGACTCACACAGGCCCGGAGCTGGGAGAGGACGTGGTGCAGGGTGTGAAGGGGCCGGTCGAGGACGTCCCCCAAGGCCGTGTCATTGTCAGCGGTGGCCTCCAGAACCTCCAGCGTCAGGGCCAGCTCAGCCTCCAAGGCCACGAGGCGCTCCCTCACCTGAGAAGAGGTGAGAAAGAGCAGGTGAGAGGAAGAGGTGGTGGGGAGGCGAACAGAGAGGAACCAGTGAAGGTGACAGGCACAGGGGAGAGGGCACAGCCAGTGGGGTCAGGTGGGAGCAGAGGGAAGGGGGAGCAGGTGTGGGGAGATGAGAGGGGACAAGGTAGAAGGAGAAGGTGAACTGGCCACTGCAGAGCCTGGGGAACGGGGCTGGGAGGGTAGGGGTGGGCCTGACTCTCGCTCTCACCTGCAGCTGCCTCAGGTCCCAGGTCCTGGGGAAGAGGCGGGAGCGGCACCTGCAGTCCTTCAGCAGAAGTGACTCTTCCTAGACAGCAAGGGCACAGGTTAGCCCCAGCAGGAGGGGTGGAGGTTAGACCACTCTGGGGGGATTGCAGGAGGGCTGACAACAGGATAGGGGAGATGAACTGCTGGGAGGACCCTGCACTGCCAGGAAACATGAATCGGCCCCCTGCAGTAGGAGCATGAGATAGCCCACTGCAGGAAGGGCAGAGGCTACCCCAGTGAAGGAAGCTGGGAGGGAAAGCATGGTGACCCTTGGAGTGGGGGTGGAGGCTAGCCCGTGGCAGGAGGGCAGGGGGAGACTCACTAAGGCATCTTTGGCCCTCTTAAAGGCCTGCAGCTCCTGTGGGGACAGGGACTTGAACTGGGCTATGTGGCAGCCCCTTGCATCCGGGAGGGCCCCGAGGGGCCTGGTGACAGGAACTGCTCCAGTGACGGTCAGCACTGCGGCCATCAGCACCAGCACTGCCATGCAGCCCCCACTCATGCCTGTGTCACAGAAAGAAAGGGAGCTGAGGGGATGGAGCGGCTGCCCCCTGAGGGCAGGGCTGCAGGAGCTGAGCATCTTGGACAGAGATGTGGGGCTCACCTTGTTTCATTCCTGATCTCTGGGCTTCGTCAGCAGAAGGACCACTCTGAGGCTGTCACCCGGGGTCTCTCTGGGTCTTCTTTGGAGTCTCTGTTGTTTTCAGTCTCCTCTTCCAGATCTCAGCCTGTGTACTGGCCTTGACTCTTTCTATCAATTTCGAGCTCTGTCTGGGATGTGATTGCTGCCTGAGCTCCATGGGGCAGCTTTTATCCCGGACAGAAGGGCAGCCCCAGCTGATGTAGGAAAAGTGAAAACACAGCCTTCAGGTAAGAAACCGGCCACCAGGGGAGCCCCAGGTTGGGAAAGCCCAGGGCAGGGCGGGGCCCGTGAGCCAGGTGAGCAACTGGAGGAAAAGAGAAACTGATGCAGACTCAGGGATCACCTACAGGAAAGTGTGCTCCCAAGAGGTTTCTGCCTGCTCTGGTTATGTTGTTGTTTAAGACAGGGTCTTACCCTGTCACCAGAGTGCAATGGCATGATCATAGCTCACTGCAGCCTCAAACTCCTGGACTCAAGCAATCCTCCTCCTCCAGCCTATAAAGTGCTGGGAATATAGGCCTGAGCCACCACTCCTGGCCAGTATATACATATTTTGAGACAGGGTCTCATTCGGTCACCCAGGCTGGAGTGCAGTGACTCAGTGCAACCGCCGTCTCCTGGGTGTAAACGATTCTCTTGCCTCAGCCTCCCAAGTAGCAGGGATTACAGGCACGGGCCACCATTACCAGCTAAATTATATATTTTTAGTAGAGACAGTGTTTCACCATGTTGGACCATGCTGGTCTCAAACTCCTGACATCAACTGATCTGTCTGCCTCGGCCTCCCAAATTGCTGGGATTGCAGGTGTGATCCACCATGCCCAGAGGCCAACATTTCTTAATAGCCCAGGCAGGTAAGGGCTCAGGAATATGAGGCTCTGCTGGAGAACTGAGGTGTGACCAAGGACTTGGACACCACGTGGGTGCTGTTCTTCTTAGGGAAGTTCAGGCAGTGATGAAGAGCATGAGTCCTGGAGCTGAAGGGTCTAAGGTTCAAATCTAGTTCTGACCCTCACTAGCTGTGTGACGTTGGCAAGGAGGGGTGCATTCAGCAACACTGATTGCTGATGCACAGATTTGCAGAAAAAATTAAAAACACAGCTCTTTGTTTATGTGAGTGACTATTTAATGGGACCCACTCATTAAGACCATACCAGGACCTCAGCTGGAGAGTTTAAAACGTGATCTCAATGTACACTACTCCTCCACAAGGCAAGTATGCTAACCCATCCTATAGGTGAGGAAACACAGGCTCAGAAAGCAATTTGTCCTGCATCACACTTTAATTAACTGGCAGGGTGAGAACTGAAACTCAGGCCACCTGAGTCCCTGGCTCAGCCTCTATTTTTGCTGTAAAGCGCAACTCAGAACCATCATATGGAAAACAACCAATGCAATCAAAACACTCTTAATAACTGCAATAAATTTAAACCAGGAGCCAGAATAGCAAATACACAGGAATGTCACAAATACAAACAACGTCAATCAGGGAATCTAAAGAACCACAGTCAGGTGAGGATTCTTGGATTTCACTACCAAACCCTCAGGGATGGTACCCCCCAGATGCCGAATCCAAGAGTCACAGATTCACAGGATCTCAAAGCTGGCTGTGGGGCGGCAAATCCAGGGTTGGGCCCCGGGTTTGGGGGTGTCCTGGTAACCACACAAGGAGGAACTGGTGCCGTGCCTGGGGTCAGCCACGGTTTCCAGACCTCAAGTCTCTTCCTGCTACAGCAGCCCTTGGAGGATCACACAATGCACCCCGAGGAAATATCGCTGCTTCCTGGGGACCCGCGCCTCTTGTATCCGAGACAGAGCATCCAAGTCAGGCCCAAGACTGCAGAGAAGTTCTTGTGCCTCATTGCCCATTGGCTGAGAGCCTCGCCCGGTGGGGCCAATGGGCGAAAGGGGCCACTTTCGGCAGCCAATGGCCTGGAGGTTTCGGGGCTGGCTTAAGGGGCGGGGTCAGAGGCAAGGTCCTGAGTGCGCCGCCAGCCGGAGCTCCCACGTGAGCAGGCGCAGGAGGTTGAAGACCACTCGGGCTTCGCGGCACCGAGGCGAGTCCTGGAGCCCGGGAGGGAGCACAGCGGGGCTGAGTCAGGCTCTTCCCTCCCGAGGAGCCCCCTCTAGTCCCGCCGCTCCCAGCCCTGCTCAGTGCCGGCCTTGTCCGCCTCGCCCGGTCGTCCCTGCAGGCTAAGCCTGTCCTACCGGCTGCACTCACAGGTCTCCGCGGCTTGTGACGCCTCCTCGGGGCCCCGGGGACCTTCCTGGAGGAGTCGGGCCGGGCCAGCTCGAGCTGGAGGGGGAACACGGGGCCAATGGGGAAGGCGAAGGACGGAGCCCCCCACTCCCTCTGCATCTGCCCGTGGCTCCCCAGTCGCAGACCCGAGCCCGGCTTTGTGGACACCCGGAGGACCCGACCCGGGTCTGGACGGGGTTTTCCGCTAAGCGGGACAGACTCGCAAAGCGCGGGGCTCACAGAGGACGCAGAGAAGCCGGCGGGGGCGAGGGGCGGCGGGGCGCGGCGGCACTCACACAGGCCGCCACGTCCCTCCCCGCGGCCGCCAGCAGCTCCAGGATCGGGCCGGCGCCGGGGAGCAGCTCCGGGCGATGCAGGCGGCTGAGCACCGCCTGGGCGTCCGCTATGCCTCGGGCCACGTGTCGGAGCCAAGCGCAGGACTGCGGGGACGCGCGGGCGTTAGACGGGGCCGCGATCCGGCCGTGCCTCCCCCGCCTCCCGTCCCGGGCCTCACCGACGGCCGCAAAGGATCCCTCCTGGGGTGGAAGGAGCAGTTGCGCGACCCCCAGCTCAGCGCCTCTTCCTCCTGCGGGACAAGCGGCAGGTATCGCGTACGGATGGGCCCCCTCGCTAGGGCCCCTAACCGCTGAGAGGTCTGGCATTGCTGGACGTGGATAGGCACTGGCCGGGTACGGTTGTGCGTGTCGTACACTGAACCGCGAGCTCCCCGGGGGCGTGAACCAGGGCTGAATTGCACCCCGCGCTCCCCCAGCGAAGCCCTGCGCCCCGACTTGGATCGGAGTCCGCCCGGCAGGGTGCCCTTCTGTGACTGACCCTGAGCCTGCGTTCGCGCTGACGACGGGGCCTGCGGGGCCTCTTGTTGGGAATTGTGGGCTGTGACTTACGAGAGGCGCTGGGACATAGGACCCCTCGGGACAGGGACGGACGTGTAGGCACCCATCCGGCCGGCGCCGGGGAGCAGGGCCAGGGTCCCGGGGACCCAGGGGCTGGGCGGTCACTCACGTAGCGGTCCCTCAGCGCCTTGGCCGCTGCCAGCGTCCGGGGCTCCAGCGAGCGGTAGTGGGAGAGCAGGCAGCGCCGGGGGGCCGCCGCACCCACTGTGCACAGGACCCACAGCCCCGCAGCCACCGCGGCCGCGACACTTGGCCGCATCTCTGCTCCTGCAGGAGGCCAGGGACGTCAGGGAGGCCAAAGAGAGGGGTCCACGCGTCCAGCCCCTGCCTTGGGTCAGGCTCGCAAGGGGAGGGGATGCTCGGAGCGCGAAGGCGCAGTACGCGCAGGGGAGAGACAGTTGGGACGGTCCCCTCCTCGCCTCGGCCTCTGCCCTCACTTCTCCCTGTAGTGGACCCTCTGTGCCTGGCGCGGAGGCAGGTGTTGCCGTCCACTGGTCCCTTGGAGGCGTCCAGAGCAGTCTCCACCTGGGCAACAGAGCTTCGACGGCCCATGCTGGCTTTTATGTGCAGGACTGAGAAAGGCTTTGCAGCTGGGCTTCCCCATCCCGGGCAAGCTTTCGGAACGTCACTGCTGGCCGCAGGCCTTCGAGATCCCAGTCGGGTGTGAGGACTTCAACCCAAGGTTGGCCTGTGCCAGGGATGGCTGGCCTCCAACACTCGGTTTCCAAATCGTCTCTGTCCCTGTTTCTACTGTTTCTTCTTGCTTTGCTTCATCCTGGTTGTCCTTATCTTTGTTCTGCCACCACAACCAGCCCTTGTATAGTGTTGACTGTGCATCAGGCCCTCTTCTATGTAATTGACACAGAATATCATCTCATAAATATGTATATGTATATATATATATATATATATATAAACCAGGGCAGCCCTGCAGGTGTAGCTGAGAACGAGAAAGCTGCTTTTATTTCAGTTTAGAGACAGGGTCTTGCCTTGTTGCCCAGCTTGTAGTAGTGGCACGGTCACAGCTCATTGCAGCCTCAACCTCCCAGGTTCAAGCAGTCCTCCCACGTCAGTCTCCCAAAGTAGCTGGGACTGCCGGTGGGTGCCGCCACCATTTTTTGTAGAAACCTGGTTTTGCCCCGTTGCCCAGGCTGCTCTCTAACTCCGGAGCTCTCACCATCTGCCCTCCTCAGCCGCAGGTTTTTGGGATCCCAGTCGGGTGTGAGGACTTCAACCCAAGGTTGGCCTGTGCCAGGGACGGCTGGCCTCCAACCCTCTGTCCTGAGCCCACTGCCTGTGTGCTTTCTGGATATCTGTCTGTCTTTGCCTCTCTGATCTCACTTCTGTACTGTAGGAATGAATGAACACACTTGTTCCTTCTCTTTGAAGCTATAGGCTTGGCAGAGCTATGGAATCATTTAAATGCCTGCCCTCGAGTATTCACACCTGGCTTTCCAATGCTGTCCCCTTTGTCTTTGCTCTCTCATTATATTTCTGTTTGTTTGTCCCTGTCTTTGTATTTTTTTCCCCTTGTCAATTAATAAGAAGAGTCAAACTCTGTAAAACACTTGAAGAGATTTATTCTGAGCCGAATGTGGGTGACTGAAGGCCCATGACACAGCCCACAGGAGATCCTGAGAACATGTGCCCAAGGTTGCCAGGCCACAACTTTTTTTTTTTTCCTTGAGAGGGAGTCTTGCTCTATCCCCCAGGCTGGAGTGCAGTGGTGTGATCTCTGCTCACTGCACATGCAACTTCCCAGGTTCAAGTGATTCTCCTGCCTCAGCCTCCTGAATAGTTGGGACTACAGGCATGCACCACTACACCCAACTAATTTCTGCCTTTTTAGTAGAGACGGGGTTTTGCTATGTTGGCCAGGCTGGTGTAGAACTCCTGATCTCAGGTGATCCACCTGCCTCGGCCTCCCAAAGTGATGGGATTACAGGTGTGAGCCACAGCACCTGGCCCACCACTTGGTTTTATACACTTTAGGGAGACATAAGGCATCAGTCAATACATGTAAGATGTACATTAGTTCCATCCAGAAAGGCAGGACACGTGGAAGCCATGGTGTTTCCAAGTCATAGGGAGATTCAGAGAGTTTCTGATGGGCAGTTGGTTGAGTTATCCATATAAAGGAATGTTTGGGTTACCATAAGGGGTTGTGGAGACCAAGAAAGGAAGGAAGGGAAGAAAATGCAGAGAGATCCTGTGCATGCTACCCAGTTCCCCCCAATATTAACATCTTACAAAGCTCCAGTCCAATACCACAACCAGGATATTGATATTGATACAATCCACCCATCATATTTAGATATCCTGTTTTTCTTCCACTGGGTGTGTCCAGATAGCAGACTTCAGATAAAATTGATTGTAAAATTTTTTTTAAAATCAGACTTAAAGGTCTGTTCTATCAGTAATTCCAAAAGGAAGGAGGGTATGATGAGGCGTGTCCCACTCCCTCTTGCGATTATGGCCCGAACTAGCTTTTCAGCTTAACTTTGGAATGCCCTTGGCAGAGAGGACGGGGTCCATTCAGATGGATGTGGGGGACCTTAGAATTTTATTTTTGGTTTACCCCTTGAATATTACCCCTTCTCTTCCGTTTTTTTTTTTTTTCTTTTTTAGAGACAGGGTGTCACTGTCTCTGGACCCAGGCTGGAGTGTAGTGGTGAGATGACAGTTTATTGTAACCTCAATCCTGTGGGCACTAAGGTTCCTCCTACTTCAGCTTTGAGTAGTCCCTAAGTAGCTGGAGCTGCAGGCACCCACCACCATGTGCAGATAATTCTATTTTTTTTTTTTTTGTAGAGATGGGGATCTCACTGTGTTGCCCAGGCTGGTCTTAAATTCCTGGCCTCTAGCTGTCATCCCACCTTGGCCTCTCAAAGCACTGGGATTACAGGTGTGGGCCACTGCACCTGGGCGCCTCCCTCTGTTTTTTGTTCATCTGTGCCTCAGATAAGCTGTCTCTAGCTTTCCTATCGTTATTTGAATATGATATTTACCACCTGAGGTATTGTTAGTTTGCTGTTGAAAAATTGGAATTACAGACATGTTTTTCTCAACTACTGTTAATAGCATATATATGTGTGTGTGTATATATATGTATATATAGGTGTGTATATATGTGTGTGTATATATATGTATATATATATGTGTGTGTATATATGTATATGTGTATATATGTGTGTGTATATATATATGTATATGTGTGTATATATATGTATGTGTGTGTATATATATGTATATATATATGTGTATATATGTATATATGTGTGTGTATATATATGTATATATGTGTGTGTGTATATATATGTATGTGTGTGTGTATATACATGTATATATGTGTGTATATATGTATATATGTGTGTGTATATATATATGTGCGTGTGTGTGTGTGTGTATATATATATATATATATATAAAATTTATAGCTAATATATACTCAGCACTTCCTGGCTCCATTATAAGCTCTTCTCATGTAAATATCTGTTTTTATTTTTTGTCCCCAGCAACTCTGTTAGGTAGTTGACTGGTTACTGGCTGACATATTATGGATGAAAGAACTGTGGCACAGAGAGATTATGAATGAAACATCAGCTCACACAGCTTATAGATGTGGAATGGGAATTTGATCCCAGGTTCCCTGGGTTATTACCAGTAATGCTCTGCCATCTCTCATCTATATGACTGATCTATACTGCATGGAATAGTCTACATATGTTTTTGTTTGTTTTTAAGATACGGTCTTGCTATGTCCCCAGGCTGGAGTGTAGTGGTAGGATCACAGCTCACTACAGCCTTGACCTCCTGGGCTCAAGTGATCCTCCCACCACAGCCTCCCAAGTAGCTGGGACTACAGGCATGTACCACCACGCCAGCTAGTATTTGTAGAGACAGGATCTCGGTATGTTGCCCAGGCTGGTCCAAACGCAGTCTCAAGCGATCCTCCTGCCTTGGCCTCCCAGTGTTGGAATTACGGTGTGAGCCACTGCACCCAGCCCTAGGTAAGTTTTGAGGAAGTCAGGTACACTTCCTACATGAGACCACTTTTAATTAATTGTAAATTAGGTTTATTTATAAATTTATAATTTATAATATTATGGGTAGTGACTTTTTCACGCTTATATGTCTTCCCTAGTATAAATATGAGAAAACCATTTTATGATTTGCCAGTGCGTATTTTCCTACTCAAAAACATAGAGGTTTTAAGAACCAGCAAAGCCTGGCCGACATGGAGAAAGCTGGACTCTACTAAAAATACAAAAATTAGCAAGTGGGGTGGCACGTGCCTGTAATTCCAGCTACTCAGGAGGCTTAGGCAGGAGAACTATCTGAACCTGGGAGGTGGAGGTTGCAGTGAGCCGAGATTGTACCACCATACTCCAGCCTCGGTGACAGAGCCAGACCTTGTCTCAAAAATAAAAAATAAAAAAAATTCCAGAAAGTGTCCCTGTAGTGTACTTTCCAAGCTTCTGTCACCTCTTCCCAGTCTTTCCTGGCATCCCCCATTTCAGCTTGGGATCTAAATGATTAAACCCCCTCCCCATCCCTGGGATGGGGTCTGGAATCTGGATGTAGCCATTTCCATCAGTTTGGCTTCTTAGCCACAGTGATTGGGTTTGTATGGGCATATGACCTAACTCCGTTCAATCAGAATGATCCTCAGTCCTGAACATCTTGGGAAAAAGATGCTGGTTTTCTTTCTACTGGAGAAAAATGAAGCCTGAAGCCTGATGCTGTTAGACCTGTCTTGTATTTACAAGAGTAAACAGGCTATCTCATCAGCAGAAGGGAGACCTGCAATATTAAAAACCAAAAACCGTAAGGCTGGGCTTGGTGGCTTATGCCTGTAATGCCAGCACTTTGGGAGGCCGAGGCAGGCAGATCACCTGAGGTTAGGAGTTTGAGACCAGCCTGGGCAACATGGTGAAACCCTGTCTCTACCAAAAATACAAAAATAGCCAGGCATGGTGGTACGCACCTGTAATCCCAGCTACTTGGGAGGCTGAGGCAGAAGAATCACTTGAACCTGAGAGGTGGAGGTTGCAGTGAGCTGAGATCATGCGATTGTACTCCAGCCTGCATGACAGAGCGAGAGTCCATCTCAAAAAAAAAAACAAACAAACAAAAAAACAACTAAGAGGTTACTGATGTCTTAAACTGCTAGATCAAACTTAACCTGAAGCCTCACCACTAACCCTAGACTTCTCAGTTTTGTAAGCTCATAAATTCTCCATTGTTCAAGCCAGCATGAGTTGAGTGTTTGGTTATTTACCACCAAAAGTGTCTGATAGATACCATGAGGCTGAAATAAAATTATATGTCTCCAAAGACTGAAGAACTAGAAGGAAAATTAGTAATGGCAGGAAGAACAGAGTGTCATGGATTGGCTGGAGGAAACTGCCAGATGCAAATTATTGACAATCAGTGATTCAGCTCTGAGCACCACAATGCAGATTATTGAGCTTGCGTTATGTGCAGTAAAAAATTCCATTTAATGCTGTCCTGATAGAAAGGTGTCTTGTGACCCACTGCTCGAGACCCCTAGTCTGTTACAAACACTACTTCAGGAATTTAAGAAATAACAAAAAGCTTTGGAGAACATATTTGTGAGTATAAGTCAAACATGATCTAGGAACCGGATCACTCATACATTCCTGCTGGGAATGGAAAAATGGAGCAGCCGTTCTGAAATACAGTTCAGCTGTTTCCTGTAAAATGAAATATGCAACTCCTGGTCAGCCCAGAAAGGTATGCCTGGATATTTATTCCAGAGCAAAAGAAAATATTGATAAATTTAAATATTCTAACAATCATATCCTCAGTTCCCATGCGCTCTCCAGTGATGACGAACTCACTATTAATCAGTTTGGAACACATCCTTGCACACTGTTCTATACATTTTTAAACATTTTATATATTACCCGTGTTTTATATATTTGCATAATGCATGTATAGCTCCCAAGGAAACCTGTCTGTGTGACTGTTTTAATTAGAGTTCTTACTTTGACATAATTGTGGATTCACATGCAATTGTAAGAGATAATGCAAAGAGATGGACATGGGTCCTGGTGGTCGTGGGGTGGGCGGCTTTGGGTCTGTTGGAGGGGGCAAGCGCACAGTGGTCCTGGTGGCACCCTGTTGTTATGCAGCTTCTTTGGGGGTGACGTTTTCCCAAATCACTTTGAGCCAGGCGTCTATGTGCGTGCCAAGTGTGGCCCGCGCTTGGGCCTGACCTCCAGCCTCTCAATAGTACACACACTCATTCCCCTGGTGGGCGTTCACCAAGACCATCCACTCTGACAGCGTGGCCAAGTGCCTGGAGCACAGTCATCCTGAAGCCTTGAAGGTGTCCTTTGGCAAGTGTGGCAACAAGTTGAGCCTCGAGTTCCTAAACGTGGCCCCAAGCTGTGGCCCTCGGGATTCTGAGTGAATATTCAGCAGCTCACTGAAGTTTGTCCCTAAAGGCAAAGAAACTTCTGCCTCCAAGGGCCACTAGGTGGGCAGCCCACATCCACACTAGATGGCCATGGCACTAAGGCCACACACTGGCCATTCTACCACGGATTTAGAGCCCTGGACGTTGAGACAGGAAGGCAGGGAATGGTGACTGAAACACCAAGGAGGCTCCCAAGGCCCTAGCTCTGAACAAGATCTTGTTTCTTGGAAAAGTCACTTAGTTGCTAATGGTTCCTGCCTTCTGTCAGGACAGGCCTGGGCTGTGTGGCCACGCTGTCACCTGACTTAGCCCCCTGCTCATTTGATAAGGCGTCTCAGGAGGTATGCTCTGGGCGCAGCTGGTTTTTGAATGATGTTACCACCTGACCTTCTCTTCCCGGCCCTGCCTCTGGACTCATCCCTGTTGGGCCCAATTCCAAGGCAGACTGTCATCCTCACCAAAGCTTAGGCCCCCATCTCCCAGGCTGCTTACGAGACGGAATGGAAATGGAGGCTGCCCCTGACATCCCTGGTTGCCACATGACCCGCTGTGGCTAAACCCTTCCAGGCCAGCCAGGTGGTGATGGTCCGTAAGCCACTAGAAAAGCAGGCTGATGGGGCAGACCCTTGGCCTCTCGTCTAACAGGAGAGAAACCTAAAGCCTGTTTTACAATCTGCGCAGAGGTAGCTTGGCCCACTCTGGCTTAGGCAAGTGGCTATCGCTTCATTATTTTATTTTTATTTATTCATTTTTTTTTTTGAGACGGAGTTTCGCACTTTTCACCCAGGCTGGAGTGCAATGGCGCGATCTCAGCTCACCACAATCTCCGCCTCCTGGGTTCAGGCAATTCTCCTGCCTCAGCCTCCTGAGTAGCTGGGATTACAGGCACGCGCCACCGTGCCCAGCTAATTTTTTGTAATTTTAGTAGAGACGGGTTTTCACCATGTTGACCAGAATGGTCTCGATCTCTTGACCTCGTGATCCACCCACCTCGGCCTCCCAAAGTGCTGGGATTACAGGCGTGAGCCACCGCGCCCGGCCAGCTTCATTATTTTAAACAGCACAAGGCTGGGCCCTGCAGTTCACCTGCAGACAGGTCCCCAAGATGTGACCATGTCTTACTGTTCATGCTCAGGGGTCTTTTTCCATAGGGGAAAGTAGGCGATGCTGAAATCACCCCCCATCTTAAGCATTTTAAGTAATTACTTTCTGGAGTAATCAGGTGGAAGTTAACAAATGAATGAAATGTGAAAAGAGAGAGAGAGAGGAAGGAAGGGATGGAAGGAGGGAGACAGACAGACTGGGTACCCTTTACCCAGTTTCCCCTAATGGTAACATCTTGTAAAAACTATGGTACTATATCACATCCAGAATATTGACATTATGTATTAGTCTGTTCTCACGCTGCTATAAAGATGCTACCTGAGACTGGGTAATTTATAAAGGAAAGAGGTGTAATTGACTCACAGTTCTGCATGGTTGAGGAGGCCTCAGGAAATTTACAGTCACCTCTTACATGTGGCAGGAGAGACAGAGAGCAAAAGAAGAGGAACTTCCAAATACCTAAAAAACCATCAGATCTTGTGAGAACTCGCTATCAGGAGACTAGCATGGGGGGAACCGCCCCCACAGTCCAATCCAGTCACTTCCCAGCAGGTCTCTTCCTCAACACCTGGGGATTACAATTCAAGATGAGATTTGGCTGGGGACACAAAGCCTAGCCAGACCACACTGATACAGACAAGATACAAAACACTCCACCATACCACAAGATCCCTCATGTTGCCCTTTCAATAGCCACATCCACTCCTCTCCCTTCCTTAACCTCTGGCAACCCCTAATCTGCTATTTATTTCTATAATTTTTTCATTTCAAGAATATTGAAATGGAAACACACCAGCCTGGGTAACAGAGTGAGACAGCCTCTCTGGGGAAAAAAAATTAGCCAGGCCTGGTGGCACGCACCTACGACAGGTCGCTGTCATACCAGCTACTTGGGAGGCCGAGTGGGATGATGGCTCGAGCCTGGGAGATGGAGGCTGCAGTGAGCGGCGATTTTGCCACTACTACACTCCAGCTTGGGTTAGAGTGAGACCATGTCCAAAAACACAAAAGCAAAAAGTGACCTCTGCTCTGCAAAAGCTGCTGTTGAGAGAATGAAAAATCTACCACCCTAGCAATCACGGGTTGGTTACTGAATAATCCTGCTGGAATGGAAGCTCTAATAGTGGTGTGGCAGTGGGGGATGTCTTCCATTTGTCCCTCCTTATCTACTGTCCCTGCTTCTCCACCCTGCTCTGGGCCCCAGGTAGAGGGGAGAGGAGGTCAGGGTGTTTGTTCCCTGGGGCTCCTCCCTATGGGGGGGCCACTACAATTTGGCTGCTTCCTCCATGAATCTAAGTGACTCTTCCCCAAGTCAGGCAACCACACACACACCCTCAACCCTCTCCCTTTCCTTGAGGCCTGTGGATGAGGCCCTCACCATGCTGGCCCTAGGAGCTTGCACTAGCTCTTATCATTTGCTTCGCTATCCAATCGAGTTATAAAGGCTTCTGGTATCAACCCCACCTCAAATTATCCTAAATTGACGGGGCCATCTGTTTCCTGCTGGGCCCTAACTGATACACTATAATTAAAGATGTGGGAGAATGCAAATGAGAGATAATGGTAAGACATAAAAAGCCGGCTACCAAACTGTATACAGCATGGTTCCAATTTGGGTGAAATTGCTCACAGAAAGGAAAACAAAAGGAGGAACAGTGACAAATTGTTAAAAAATATTTACCTCCAGGAGGTGAAATACGAGACTCACTTTAACTCTCCAAGTTGTATGTTTCTATATCGATGAAATCTTTTACCAGGAGCAAGTGTTACTTTGGTAGTCAGAAAACATATGCACAAATAAACACGTGGAAAATTCCTATGTATTGGGACGAATTGTTCCAGAAGTGGGATGAGGGAGGAGAGGACGAGGGTGAAGTTATAGGTGATTTTTTTCTTTTATGCTTTTGTGTATTTCTCTCTCTCTTTTTTTTTTGTAAAGATGGCGTTTCACCAGCATGGCCAGACTGGTCTTGAACTCCTGACCTCAGGTGATCCACCCACCTTAGCCTCCCAAAGTGCTAGGATTACAGGCGTGAGCCACCGCGCCCAGCCGCTTTTGTGTATTTTTCAAGCTTTATCCACTGAACATGCGTGGCTGATTTTATCCGAAAAGCATTTTATGTTTAACAAAAAGAGATGGTTTGAGACAGACACAGAGACCCGGGTCAGGATGCTTGTTGGAAAAATGAATGAGAAAGATGGAGTCACATAAAGCCAGAGACAGAAAGACATAGGAAGAGAAAGAGACGGAGGGAGGGAGGGAGGGAGACAGAGGGAGGGAGTGGGGGGAGAGAGAGGGAGGGAGAGAGAGAGAGACTGGGGGTGGGGAGAGAGGGAGGGAGAGAGAGACAGAGGGACGAAGAGAGATGGAGGGAGAGAGATGGAGGGAGGGAGAGGGAGGGAGAGAGATGGAGGGAGAGAGGGAGAGAGGGAGGGAGAGAGAGGGAGGGAGAGAGGGAGGAAGGGAGAGAGACGGAGGGAGAGAGACGGAGGGAGAGAGAGAGACGGGGGAGAGAGGGAGGGAGAGAAAGAGGGAGGGAGAGAGACAGGGAGGGAGAGAAAGGGAGGGAGAGAGAAGGAGGGGGGGAGAGAGGAAGGGAGAGAGATGGAGGGAGAGAGACGGAGGGAGGGAGAGAGAGAGGGAGGGAGAGAGAGGGAGGGAGAGAGGGAGGGAGGGAGAGAGAGAGGGAGGGAGAGAGAGACAGACGGAGGGAGAGAGATGGAGGGAGAGAAGGAGGGAGAGGGAGGGAGAGAGAGGGAGGGAGAGAAAGGGAGGGAGAGAAAGGGAGGGAGAGAGAAGGGGGGAGAGAGGAAGGGAGAGAGATGGAGGGAGAGAGACGGAGAGAGGGAGGGGGAGAGAGAGGGAGGGAGAGAGAGGAGGGAGAGAGAGAGACGGAGGGAGAGAGATGGAGGGAGAGAAGGAGGGAGGGAGGGAGAGAGAGAGAGGGAGGGAGGGAGAGAGAGAGAGAGGGAGGGAGGGAGAGAGAGAGAGAACAAAAAGCAAGACATAGGAGGAGAACCTGAAAAAAATAAGGGCAGTTATGGCATAGTGAACAAGCTTTGAAACTGGGCAGTGTGTGAGTTCAAGCCCCACCTCTGCCATTTTCAGCTGTGTATCTCTGAACAGTTCCTTTACTGGGCCTTAGTTTCCCATCTGTAAAATAAGGTAACAGAACATCCCTTTTGTTTCTTTTTTCTTGAGAGAGTCTCTGTCACCCAGCTTGTCTCTCCACAAGCTGCAGTGCAGTGGCACAACCAGAGCTCACTGCAGCCTCAACCTCCCAGACTCAAGGGATCCTCCCATCTCAGCCCCAGTAAAGTAAAGGAACTGTTCAGAGATACACAGCTGAAAATGGCAGAGGTGGGGCTTGAACTCACACACTGCCCAGTTTCAAAGCTTGTTCACTGTCAGAGGGATTTGAACCCAAGTGACTCCATGCTGAGTGAGGGCTAGGGAAATGAGGCTGGGCCTTGCTGGGCTGCATTCCAGGAAGTTAGGTATTCCTAGTCTCTAGGTGTTTATGGTTAAGGGAACCAATGCATAACGTTTACTAAACAGACTCAGACTCAGGAATGTCCTGAAATCCCGAAATCTTGAGAAGCATTCTTAATTTTGTTTAAAGATAGGAAGATCAGTTCTTGCAAAATACGGTAATTAAGAAATTTAATCCTTTATCACAAAGCCTTGAGCAGAGCACATCTCCCCATGATTTTTGTGGTACCCAGGGTGGCCCATTCCCCCACTTTCAGGAACACCCTGCTGTCTACGGAGTAGCTCTTCCTCACTACTTTCTTTTTCTCACTGTCAGCCAGGCTGGAGTGCAGCGCTGCTATCTTGGTTCATGGCAACCTGTCTCCCAGGTTCAAGCAATTCTCCTGCCTCAGCCTTCCGAGTAGCTGGAACTACAGGTGTGCACCACCACACCTGGCTAATTTTTTTGTATTTTTAGTAGGGACAGAGTTTTGCCATGTTGTCCATGCTGGTATTGAACTCCTGACTTCAAGTGATCCCCCTGCCTTGGTCTTCCAAAGTGCTGGGATTACAGGTGTGAGCCACCATGCCCGGCCACCACTTTACTGTTCTAAATAAAGTTGGTTTTGCTTTGCACTGTGGACTCCCCCAGATTTTCTTGCACTAGACCTGAGAACCCTCTCTTTGGATCTGGATTGGGACCCTTTTCCAGTAACACCACCATGCCCATCTAATTTTTTTAATCCCTTATGTTTTGTAGAGACAGGGTCTCACTGTGTTGCCCAGGCTGGTCTTAAACTCCTGGCCTCAAGCAATCCTTCCTCCTCGGCCTCCCAAAGTGCTGAATTACAGGCTTGAGCCACTGTGTCCAGTCTTACGTCATTTTTGACAATGAAACTGTCACCCGTAAACAGAGTTCCTTCCCTACTCTGCATTGGTTGCAAAGAAAGAACACCCAATTGGAAACAAAAAGGCAAGCACATGTTATTCCTGACTAGGATGGGGAAGGGGAGAACTCTTGCTCTAAAGCCACCTTATCGCTGGGCGTGGTGGCTCACGCCTGTAATCTCAGGACTCTGGGAGGCCGAGATGCCTCAGGTCAGGAGTTACACACCAGCCTGACCAACATAATGAAACTGCATCTCAATTAAAAATATAAAAATTAGCTGGGGGTGGTGGCACATGCCTGTAATCCCAGCTACCTGGGAGGCTGAGGCAGGAGACTTGCTTAAACCCGGGAGGTGGAGGTTGCAGTGAGCCGAGATGGTGCCACTGCACTCCAGCTTGGGCCATAGAGGGAGATTCAACAAGAGCAAAACTCCGGCTGGGCGTGGTGGCTCACGCCTATAATCCCAGCACTTTGGGAGGCCGAGGCAGGTGGATCACGAGGTCAAGAGCTTGAGACCATCCTGGTCAACAAGGTGAAACCCCACCTCTACTAAAAATACAAAAATTAGCTGGGCATGGTGGTGCACACCTGTAGTCCCAGCTACTCGGGAGGCTGAGGCAGGAGAATTGCTTGAACCCAGGAGGTGGAGGTTGCAGTGAGCTGAGATCGTGCCATTGCACTCCAGTCTGGGTAACAACAGCGAAACTCCATCTCAAAAAAAAAAAAAAAGGAAAACTCCATCTAAAAAAAAAAAAATCAACAAAAAAACACCCCATAAATAAATAAAAAGCAAAGATGCCTTATCGCCCAGCTGTGGAGAGCTGAGAAATGTTAAGGAGTTAGATGTGGGGTGGGAGGTATGTAAGCATGAGCAGGGAGTAACTCCAGATGCAGGTGCAGATCATAAACACCCCTCTTCACATGATGTATGTTCAGCAATTGGCCAGGGTATTTTCCTCCATGGGGGGGTGGTCAGCATAATTATATGTTAATGATCTAAAGGTAATCATGGGTCACCGGGTCTGGTTTGCACTTTTTTGCCCAGCCTTATCTTCCTCCAATAATGGGCAAAGGAAGCGGCCTGAACCTTCTGTGGCCTTTCAAGCCATCTGCAGTTCTTTTAGGCAATGCACCTATAAATAAAGAGACTATAAAAGAAAAACGATTTAAGAAAATAATGAGGCCAGGCGCAGTGGCTCAGGCCTGTAATCCAAGCATTTTAGGAAGCTGAGGAGGGCGGATGGCCAGAGCTCCGGAGTTAGAGAGCAGCCTGGGCAACGGGGCAAAACCAGGTTTCTACAAAAAATGGTGGCGGCACCCACCGGCAGTCCCAGCTACTTTGGGAGACTGACGTGGGAGGACTGCTTGAACCTGGGAGGTTGAGGCTGCAATGAGCTGTGACCGTGCCACTACTACAAGCTGGGCAACAAGGCAAGACCCTGTCTCTAAACTGAAATAAAAGCAGCTTTCTCGTTCTCAGCTACACCTGCAGGGCTGCCCTGGTTAATATATATATACATATACATATACATATACATATTTATGAGATGATATTCTGTGTCAATTACATAGAAGAGGGCCTGATGCACAGTCAACACTATACAAGGGCTGGTTGTGGTGGCAGAACAAAGATAAGGACAACCAGGATGAAGCAAAGCAAGAAGAAACAGTAGAAACAGGGACAGAGACGATTTGGAAACCGAGTGTTGGAGGCCAGCCATCCCTGGCACAGGCCAACCTTGGGTTGAAGTCCTCACACCCGACTGGGATCTCGAAGGCCTGCGGCCAGCAGTGACGTTCCGAAAGCTTGCCCGGGATGGGGAAGCCCAGCTGCAAAGCCTTTCTCAGTCCTGCACATAAAAGCCAGCATGGGCCGTCGAAGCTCTGTTGCCCAGGTGGAGACTGCTCTGGACGCCTCCAAGGGACCAGTGGACGGCAACACCTGCCTCCGCGCCAGGCACAGAGGGTCCACTACAGGGAGAAGTGAGGGCAGAGGCCGAGGCGAGGAGGGGACCGTCCCAACTGTCTCTCCCCTGCGCGTACTGCGCCTTCGCGCTCCGAGCATCCCCTCCCCTTGCGAGCCTGACCCAAGGCAGGGGCTGGACGCGTGGACCCCTCTCTTTGGCCTCCCTGACGTCCCTGGCCTCCTGCAGGAGCAGAGATGCGGCCAAGTGTCGCGGCCGCGGTGGCTGCGGGGCTGTGGGTCCTGTGCACAGTGGGTGCGGCGGCCCCCCGGCGCTGCCTGCTCTCCCACTACCGCTCGCTGGAGCCCCGGACGCTGGCAGCGGCCAAGGCGCTGAGGGACCGCTACGTGAGTGACCGCCCAGCCCCTGGGTCCCCGGGACCCTGGCCCTGCTCCCCGGCGCCGGCCGGATGGGTGCCTACACGTCCGTCCCTGTCCCGAGGGGTCCTATGTCCCAGCGCCTCTCGTAAGTCACAGCCCACAATTCCCAACAAGAGGCCCCGCAGGCCCCGTCGTCAGCGCGAACGCAGGCTCAGGGTCAGTCACAGAAGGGCACCCTGCCGGGCGGACTCCGATCCAAGTCGGGGCGCAGGGCTTCGCTGGGGGAGCGCGGGGTGCAATTCAGCCCTGGTTCACGCCCCCGGGGAGCTCGCGGTTCAGTGTACGACACGCACAACCGTACCCGGCCAGTGCCTATCCACGTCCAGCAATGCCAGACCGCTCAGCGGTTAGGGGCCCTAGCGAGGGGGCCCATCCGTACGCGATACCTGCCGCTTGTCCCGCAGGAGGAAGAGGCGCTGAGCTGGGGGTCGCGCAACTGCTCCTTCCACCCCAGGAGGGATCCTTTGCGGCCGTCGGTGAGGCCCGGGACGGGAGGCGGGGGAGGCACGGCCGGATCGCGGCCCCGTCTAACGCCCGCGCGTCCCCGCAGTCCTGCGCTTGGCTCCGACACGTGGCCCGAGGCATAGCGGACGCCCAGGCGGTGCTCAGCCGCCTGCACCGCCCGGAGCTGCTCCCCGGCGCCGGCCCGATCCTGGAGCTGCTGGCGGCCGCGGGGAGGGACGTGGCGGCCTGTGTGAGTGCCGCCGCGCCCCGCCGCCCCTCGCCCCCGCCGGCTTCTCTGCGTCCTCTGTGAGCCCCGCGCTTTGCGAGTCTGTCCCGCTTAGCGGAAAACCCCGTCCAGACCCGGGTCGGGTCCTCCGGGTGTCCACAAAGCCGGGCTCGGGTCTGCGACTGGGGAGCCACGGGCAGATGCAGAGGGAGTGGGGGGCTCCGTCCTTCGCCTTCCCCATTGGCCCCGTGTTCCCCCTCCAGCTCGAGCTGGCCCGGCCCGACTCCTCCAGGAAGGTCCCCGGGGCCCCGAGGAGGCGTCACAAGCCGCGGAGACCTGTGAGTGCAGCCGGTAGGACAGGCTTAGCCTGCAGGGACGACCGGGCGAGGCGGACAAGGCCGGCACTGAGCAGGGCTGGGAGCGGCGGGACTAGAGGGGGCTCCTCGGGAGGGAAGAGCCTGACTCAGCCCCGCTGTGCTCCCTCCCGGGCTCCAGGACTCGCCTCGGTGCCGCGAAGCCCGAGTGGTCTTCAACCTCCTGCGCCTGCTCACGTGGGAGCTCCGGCTGGCGGCGCACTCAGGACCTTGCCTCTGACCCCGCCCCTTAAGCCAGCCCCGAAACTCCAGGCCATTGGCTGCCGAAAGTGGCCCCTTTCGCCCATTGGCCCCACCAGGCGAGGCTCTCAGCCAATGGGCAATGAGGCACAAGAACTTCTCTGCAGTCTTGGGCCTGACTTGGATGCTCTGTCTCGGATACAAGAGGCGCGGGTCCCCAGGAAGCAGCGATATTTCCTCGGGGTGCATTGTGTGATCCTCCAAGGGCTGCTGTAGCAGGAAGAGACTTGAGGTCTGGAAACCGTGGCTGACCCCAGGCACGGCACCAGTTCCTCCTTGTGTGGTTACCAGGACACCCCCAAACCCAGGGCCCAACCCTGGATTTGCCGCCCCACAGCCAGCTTTGAGATCCTGTGAATCTGTGACTCTTGGATTCGGCATCTGGGGGGTACCATCCCTGAGGGTTTGGTAGTGAAATCCAAGAATCCTCACCTGACTGTGGTTCTTTAGATTCCCTGATTGACGTTGTTTGTATTTGTGACATTCCTGTGTATTTGCTATTCTGGCTCCTGGTTTAAATTTATTGCAGTTATTAAGAGTGTTTTGATTGCATTGGTTGTTTTCCGTCTGATGGTTCTGAGTTGCGCTTTACAGCAAAAATAGAGGCTGAGCCAGGGACTCAGGTGGCCTGAGTTTCAGTTCTCACCCTGCCAGTTAATTAAAGTGTGATGCAGGACAAATTGCTTTCTGAGCCTGTGTTTCCTCACCTATAGGATGGGTTAGCATACTTGCCTTGTGGAGGAGTAGTGTACATTGAGATCACGTTTTAAACTCTCCAGCTGAGGTCCTGGTATGGTCTTAATGAGTGGGTCCCATTAAATAGTCACTCACATAAACAAAGAGCTGTGTTTTTAATTTTTTCTGCAAATCTGTGCATCAGCAATCAGTGTTGCTGAATGCACCCCTCCTTGCCAACGTCACACAGCTAGTGAGCGTCAGAACTAGATTTGAACCTTAGACCCTTCAGCTCCAGGACTCATGCTCTTCATCACTGCCTGAACTTCCCTAAGAAGAACAGCACCCACGTGGTGTCCAAGTCCATGGTCACACCTCAGTTCTCCAGCAGAGCCTCATATTCCTGAGCCCTTACCTGCCTGAGCTATTAAGAAATGTTGGCCTCTGGGCGTGGTGGATCACACCTGCAATCCCAGCAATTTGGGAGGCCGAGGCAGACAGATCAGTTGATGTCAGGAGTTTGAGACCAGCATGGTCCAACGTGATGAAACACTGTCTCTACTAAAAATACATAATTTAGCTGGTAATGGTGGCACGTGCCTGTAATCCCTGCTACTTGGGAGGCTGAGGCAAGAGAATCGCTTACACCCGGGAGACGACGGTTGCACTGAGTCACTGCACTCCAGCCTGGGTGACCGAATGAGACCCTGTCTCAAAATATGTATATACTGGCCAGGAGTGGTGGCTCAGGCCTATATTCCCAGCACTTTATAGGCTGGAGGAGGAGGATTGCTTGAGTCCAGGAGTTTGAGGCTGCAGTGAGCTATGATCATGCCATTGCACTCTGGTGACAGGGTAAGACCCTGTCTTAAACAACAACATAACCAGAGCAGGCAGAAACCTCTTGGGAGCACACTTTCCTGTAGGTAATCCCTGAGTCTGCATCAGTTTCTCTTTTCCTCCAGTTGCTCACCTGGCTCACGGGCCCCGCCCTGCCCTGGGCTTTCCCAACCTGGGGCTCCCCTGGTGGCCGGTATCTTACCTGAAGGCTATGTTTTCACTTTTCCTACATCAGCTGGGGCTGCCCTTCTGCCCGGGATAAAAGCTGCCCCATGGAGCTCAGGCAGCAATCACATCCCAGACAGAGCTCGAAATTGATAGAAAGAGTCAAGGCCAGGACACAGGCTGAGATCTGGAAGAGGAGACTGAAAAGAACAGAGACTCCAAAGAAGACCCAGAGAGACCCCGGGTGACAGCCTCAGAGTGGTCCTTCTGCTGACGAAGCCCAGAGATCAGGAATGAAACAAGGTGAGCCCCACATCTCTGTCCAAGATGCTCAGCTCCTGCAGCCCTGCCCTCAGGGGGCAGCCGCTCCATCCCCTCAGCTCCCTTTTTTTCTGTGACACAGACATGAGTGGGGGCTGCATGGCAGTGCTGGTGCTGATGGCCGCAGTGCTGACCGTCACTGGAGCAGTTCCTGTCACCAGGCCCCTCGGGGCCCTCCCGGATGCAAGGGGCTGCCACATAGCCCAGTTCAAGTCCCTGTCCCCACAGGAGCTGCAGGCCTTTAAGAGGGCCAAAGATGCCTTAGTGAGTCTCCCCCTGCCCTCCTGCCACGGGCTAGCCTCCACCCCCACTCCAAGGGTCACCATGCTTTCCCTCCCAGCTTCCTTCACTGGGGTAGCCTCTGCCCTTCCTGCAGTGGGCTATCTCATGCTCCTACTGCAGGGGGCCGATTCATGTTTCCTGGCAGTGCAGGGTCCTCCCAGCAGTTCATCTCCCCTATCCTGTTGTCAGCCCTCCTGCAATCCCCCCAGAGTGGTCTAACCTCCACCCCTCCTGCTGGGGCTAACCTGTGCCCTTGCTGTCTAGGAAGAGTCACTTCTGCTGAAGGACTGCAGGTGCCGCTCCCGCCTCTTCCCCAGGACCTGGGACCTGAGGCAGCTGCAGGTGAGAGCGAGAGTCAGGCCCACCCCTACCCTCCCAGCCCCGTTCCCCAGGCTCTGCAGTGGCCAGTTCACCTTCTCCTTCTACCTTGTCCCCTCTCCTCTCCCCACACCTGCTCCCCCTTCCCTCTGCTCCCACCTGACCCCACTGGCTGTGCCCTCTCCCCTGTGCCTGTCACCTTCACTGGTTCCTCTCTGTTCGCCTCCCCACCACCTCTTCCTCTCACCTGCTCTTTCTCACCTCTTCTCAGGTGAGGGAGCGCCTCGTGGCCTTGGAGGCTGAGCTGGCCCTGACGCTGGAGGTTCTGGAGGCCACCGCTGACAATGACACGGCCTTGGGGGACGTCCTCGACCAGCCCCTTCACACCCTGCACCACGTCCTCTCCCAGCTCCGGGCCTGTGTGAGTCCTCGGGGCCCGGGCACCCAGGTCTGTGGGCTCTGAGAAGCGGCTTCCCTTGTGCTGGCCCAGCCCTGCCTCACACACCACCCTCCTCTGCACACAGGTCCAGCCTCAGCCCACGGCGAGGCCCAGGCCCCGGGGCCGCCTCCACCACTGGCTGCACCGGCTACAGGAGGCCTCGAAAAAGGTGAGTGACCCAGGAGGGGAGACACTGGCGTCTCGGGAGCCACTGGGAGCCCAGATCCTGGACAGCCCCTGACCCATCCCCTCCTCCCCTGCAGGAGTCCCCTGGCTGCCTCGAGGCCTCTGTCACCTTCAACCTCTTCCGCCTCCTCACTCGGGACCTGAAATGCGTCGCCAGCGGGGACCTGTGTGTCTGACCTTCCCACCTCCCTGCCACCCATCATGGAATCTAAGATTTTATTTATACATCAACCACTTGTCTTAATTTATTGCCACCCAATTGCTATTTATGTATTTGTGTGTGTAAACCCAACTCGCCTCTGGGAAAATGTTTATTTTTCTACTTTTTATAACCCTTGTTGAAATAAAGAGTGAGGAAAAGGCACGGATGGCGTGCGCCTGCGTGTGTGTCGGTGTGCATTTCCTTTGCGTTGCTGCCGTAACAAATCACCCGAAAGGCAGCATCTTCCAGAGACACAGTTGATGAGCTGGGGTCTGATGTCAGAGGCTCGCTGGCCCTGGCGGTTTCTCTCTTGTGGGGCTCACAGGCTGGAATCCAAGCGTCGCTGCTGGGTTCTTACTGGGGCTCTGGGAAAAAGCTCGTTTCAGGGTCAGCCACATTGTTGGCAGATCACTGTTCGTTGCTGCTGTAGGACGGAGGTTCCGGCCTTCCTTGTGGCTGTGGGTCCATCCTGAGCTGGCTCTGCCGAAAGAGACCTCCACGCCTCTTGCTGGGCTAACCTCTATCCTCCCTGCAGTGGGCTATCTCCTGCTCCTACCGCAGTGGCTGATTAGTGTCCTCCTGCAGCAGAGGGTCCTCTGACATCCTCCCGGAAGTTAACTTCCCCTATCCTTCTGTCAGTCATCCTCTAATCCCACTGGGGTGGTCTAACCTCCATCCCTTCTGCTGGGGGCTAACCTGTGCCCTTGCTCTCTAGGAAGAGTTGCTCCTGCTGATGGACTGCATGTGCCGCTCCTGCCTCTTCCCCAGGACCTGAGATCAGAGGCAAAATACATAATGTATCCTATCCCCTCTGACAGTGGACGACAGAATGCTTTCACTGCCCTGAAAACTCACTGCTCTTCTCCACCCATGCTTCTCCCGCTCTCCATGGTCCCTGCCCATTGGACCCTCCATCTCAGAGCCAGCAACACTGCCCCAAACCTTCTCATGTTTGGAACCTCTCTGACCTCTCCTGCCACGCTGCTCTTGTGCTTCCAGCTAGAGAAAGTCTTCCACGATTCAGGACTCGGGTGATGAGATTGGCATCCAGGAAGATTCCCCAGTGACAGTCCACATGCTATAATCACATCTGCAAAGCTGCTTTGCCGAGTGACCTGAGATACACACTGGGTCCAGGGACGACGTGCTGGGCATCTTTGGGGTGGCATCTCTGGCTTCCCACAGTGTGTGTGTGATTGTGTTTCTGATTGTGTGTCATTGTAGTTGTGGGATTGTGTGTGTGTCCTCTACCTACGAGTGTGTGAGGGGTCATTTAGAATGCATTTTGCTTAGCCGGGTGCAGTGGCTCACGCCTGTAATCCTGGCACTTTGGGAGGCCGAGGTAGGTGGATCCCCTGAGGTCAGGAGTTTGGACCAGCCTGGCCAACATGGTGAAACTCCGTCTCTAGCAAAAGTACAAAAAATAGCCCAGCATGGTGGTGGGTGCCTGTAATCTCAGCTACTCAGGAGCTGATGCCGGAAAATCACTTGAACCCAGGAGGCAGAAGTTGCAGTGAGCTGAGATTGTGCCACTGCACTCCAGCCCGGGTGAAAGAGCAAAACTCCATCTCAAATAAATAAATAATAAAACATTGTGCTGTAAGTAAAATAACAGGAGCTAGAAATGCCTTGGTAGTAAGAACGTTCATCAGCATCTATGGTGAGAGGTCTAGAGCAGCAGCTTCATGGAAGCTGTGCTGTCCGCAGGGGCTCCCAGGCCACATGTCACTATCTAACACCTGGAATGTAGGTGGTGCCACATAATTTGTGCAGTGAGTGTAAAACAAACCCCAGAATTTGAAGATTTACTGTGGGAAAAAAATAATGCAAAACAGCTCGATTATAATTTATACATTCATTAGATGTTCAAATGATGGCACTTTGGATATATTGGGTGAAATGAAGCATCTTTAAAATTAATTTGGAGCCTGGATCTGGTTGCTGAAGCCTGTAATCACAGCGTGTTAGGTGGCTGAGGTGGGCGGATCACTTGAGCCCAGACCTGCCTGGTCAACATTGCAAGATCCCAACTGTACAAAAAAATTAAAGAATTGGCTGGGCACGGTGGCACAAGCTTGTAATCCCAGCTACTGGGGGAGCTGAGATGGGAGGATTGACCGCAGCCAGTTTACCACCAGCCTGAGCAACATAGCAAGATCCTATGTCTTGTGTGATCTCAGCTCAGTGCAGCTTCAAACTCCTGGGCTCAAGCGATCTTCCCTCCTCAGCACCATCCTCCATCCACCCCAGCCCCTCCCCAAACTGGGATTACAGGCCGAACTGGGATTACAGGCCTGAGCCACTGGGTCCAGTCCATTCTCTTTCCAAGAAATCCCTGAACTGTATAAGCAAACGTGAGATCTCACTAACCCTGGATCGGTCCCCACAAGTGAGGAAGACAACTTGAATCAGGGACTTCTGCTGAGTAGAGTCAGCTGAGCTGCTGTAACAAAGAGCCCCCCAAATACAGTGACCGTGGATTACAAACCACAGAGCGTCATTCTCCACGCCAGCTCCTCCTCCCAAGGTGAGCACTTCCGCTGGCAGGATGGCTCAACCCAGTCATCCAGGGGCCCTGGTTCCTGGCAGTTCTGCCCTCCACAGACCCCGAGGCAGGGCTTCTTCACCGCCTTCACTTACTGGACCTCACCACAGCCTTAAAAAACCTATGGGCCCTTCTTAGAATGAAAGAACATATGCAGGACAAAGGAATCCAACTCTTATTATAATACAGTGATCAAAATATTTTTTCTCACTGTGATACAGCAATTCATGTGCTTCTTCATTAATGCATTAAGCAAAAAAATCACCCGTGGCAGCTTTAATAACCACTGTGACTTAGAAGCAGAGCTGAGCATAAATGATATTCCAAGGCGCCTGCTGGAAGAAAACATGACAGGAAATGTCTGTGATTTCTATTGGTGACGAAGTCACAAGTTCTGCTAACACTGTTGTGGTGTGTCACCTGCATTTGTAATGGATGTGTGCTGGACGGAAGAGTGGTCCCCAGAGATGTTCCTGGTCCCCAGACCTGGGAATATGTTATGTTACATGGCACGAGGGATTTTTGCAGATATGAGTAAGTTAAGGGTTCGGGACAGGGACGTTATCCTGGGTTGTCCGCCTGCACCCAACGTTGTCACAAGAGAGGGAGATGTGACCACAGAAGCAGGAGGTTGGAGTGATGTCAGGAAGAGAACTGGGGCTGCCAGATGCCGGACACCTCCAGAAGCTAAAAACGGCGAGGAAAAGGATCCCCCTGCAGCTTCTACAAGGAGCCAGCCCTGCTGATGCCTTAAGCCTCATGAGTGGGATAGGAGACACCAGTAGAACCACCTGCCACTTGAGAATCTTGAGAAATTATAAATCAGTGGTGATCAGGATCAGGGGAGATGCATAGGTGTTGTTTTGTTCTTTTTGGGGTTTCTTTTAGTTTTTTGAAACAAGGTCTCACTTCTGTGTGCAGCTTGAGCCAAAGCAGCTCCAGGACAGGTGTATGGGACAAAGAGTGAGTCATCAGTTCAATAACTAGCCAGCCCGGCCAGGCACGGTGGCTCAAGCCTATAATCCCAGCACTTCGGGAAGCCGAGGTGGACAGATCACTTGAGGTTAGGAGTCGAGACCAGCCTGACCAACATGGTGACACCCTGTCTCCGCTAAACATACAAAAATTAGCTGGGCATGTTGGTGGGCACCTGTAATCCCAGCTACTCAGGAGGCTGATCAGGAGGATCACTTGAACCTGGGAAGCGGAGGTTGCAGTGAGCCAAGATAGTGCCCCTGCACTCCAGCCTGGGTGACACAGAAAGACTCCATCTAAAATTTTAAAAATAATAAAAATAAATAAATAAAACTTATACAAGGCCAGGTGCGGTGGCTCACACCAGTAATCTCAGCTACTCCCGAGGCTGAGATGGGGGGATCACTCAAACCCAAGAGTTTGAGACCAGCCTGTGCAACATAGTGAGACTCTGTCTCTACCAAAAATAAAAATTAGCCAGGGGTAGTGGTGTGCGCCTGTAGTTCCAGCTGCTCAAGATGCTGAGGTGGGAGGATCACTTGAACCCAGGCATTCCAGGCTGCAGTGAGCTATGATTGTGCCACTGCACTCCAACCTGGGCAACAGAATGAGACCCTAACTCTAAAATAAACAAAAAGAAACAAAATACTAATGCATGTTACAACATAGGTAAACCTTGAAAACACTATACCTAACATCTGATTTGGGAGGGTAGAAAAAAAGAGCAAGTGAGGCCGGGTGCAGTGGCTCAGACCTATAATCCTAGCACTTTGGGAGGCTGAGATGGGTGGATCACCTGAGGTCAGGAGTTCAAGACCAGCCCGGCCAACATGGTGAAACCCTGTCTCTACTAAAAACACAAAAAGTAGCCAGGCATGGTGGCACATGCCTGTGATCCCAGTTACCTGAGAGGCTGAGGCAGGAGAATCACTGGAACCCCAGGTGGCAGAGACTGCAGTGAGCCTCCGAGTCTCCAAGATCATGCCACTGCACCCTGGTCTGGGTGACAGAGTGAGATGCCATCTTGAAAATATAAAAGAAAAAAAACCACTATGCCAAGTGAAAGAAGCCAGACACAAAAGACCACATATTATATGATTCAATTTATATGAACTATTCAGAATAGGCAAATTTGTAGAAGAAATTCACAGAAAGCTGGTCAGGCACAGTGGCTAACGCCTGTAATCCCAGCACTTTGGGAGACTGAGGCAGGCAGATCACTTGAGGCCAGAAGTTTAAGACCAGCTCAGCCAACATGACGAAATCCCATCTCTACTGAAAATACAAAAATTAGCTGGACATGGTAACAGGTGCCTATAATTCCAATTGCTCAGGAGGCTCAGGCAGGAGAATCTCCTGAACCTGGGAGGCGGAGGCTGTAGTGAGCCAAGATCACGCCACTGAACTCCAGCCTGGGTGACAGAGAGAGGCTCCATCTCAAAAAAAGTAAATAAATACAAATAAAGAAAAAGTTCAGATGAATTAAATGTAAAGAAGTTCAATTGAGCAATTGAGCAATGAAGGATTTGTGAATCAGGCAGCCCTCAGAATCAAGCAGATTCGGAGACTCCAGCTATGTCTTGTGGTCAGAACAAATGCATAGACAGAAAAAGAGAAGTGACATACAGAAATCGGAAGTTTGGTACAGAAACTGCCGGACTGGCTGCAGGCTGGCATTTGCCATATTTGAAAACAGTTCAAACACTTGGCAGTCTGTGAGAGGTTGAAGCATGACCGCGGGGGACTGGCCAACACTTAGCTGTTGTTACAGGAACATACTCCTAAATGAGGTTTTGAATGTTGTCTGCCTGATAAGCCGGGTTACAGTTCATCCGCAGAAGCGCGGAGTCCGGCTCAGGTCATAGTTTACCTTAACAGCTTCATAATCTGCCTCGCTGCCCTCGCTGATAATCTGTGAACTTCCCAATGCCCCTGACTGCTCAAATTAGCCAGTGCGGACTCTGCCGTTAGCCGCTAAGAGCCCTGAACTACGCAGTCAGGAATGGGCTCTTCATTCATGAAACAGCAATGCAAGTCAAGCACAGTGGCTCACGCCTGCAATCCCAGCACTTTGGGAGGCCGAGGCAGAAGGATCACTTGAGCCCAGAAGTTCGAGATCAGCCTGGGCAACATACTGAGACCTCATCTCTACAAAAAATATATAAATAAAGATTTTTAAAAATTAGCCAGGCATGGTGGCACCCAGCTGTCATCCTAGCTACTCAGGAGGCTGAAGAATGAAGGCTCACTTGAGCCCAGGAGCTAAGGCTGCAATGAGCCATGGTCATGCCACTACACTCCAGCCTGGGCAACAGAACAAGACCCTGTCTCAGAAAAAGAAAGAAAGAAAGAAAGAAGGAGGGCGGATCACAAGGTCAAGAGATCGAGACCATCCTGCCCAACATGATGAAACCCCATCTCTACTAAAAATACAAAAATTAGCCAGGCGTGGTGGTGCGTGCCTGTAGTCCCAGCTACTCAGAAGGCTGAGGCAGGAGAATCACTTGGACCCAGGAGGCAGAGGTTGCAGTGAGCTGAGATCTAGCCACTGCACTCCAGCCTGGTGACAGAGCAAGACTCAGTCTCAATAAAAAAAGAAAAAAGAAAGAAACAGCAATCAGCAATGAGGCGGCCAGTGTGGTGGAGGTGTGAGAGGGAGGGTCCAGACCTCAAAGAGCTTTGTAAAGGGAAGGCAGGGGGTTGGATATTTTTTTCTGAGCAGAATGGGAGCCACAAGAGAGTTTTGAATAGAGAGGGGATGTAATCTCTGACTGTAGGTGGGAAAGAGGGTGTGGGGATGGGGAGTGACCAGGAGGAAGCTGCTGTGATCATGCAGGCAGGAGGTGACAGTAGACACGTAGACGAGATGTGTGGGGAGGGTGAGAAGAGGGTGAATTTGGAAACGCTTTGAAAGTACAGCCAGCGGGACTTACTGATGAACTGAAAATGGTGTGTTTATTGTGTATGTGTGCGTGCACATGGGCAGGCGTGAGAGACAGAGAAGGATGGCCTGATGCTCCTTCATTTTTTAAATGAAGCCTCCATTTCATCAATGGAAAGGAACAATACTCACTGCTGAGGCTTGTGGTGGGAAATCTATATAATTGTGGTTGTAAAGCACTTAGCACATTTCATGAAATATAGTCACTGTCATTATTATTCATTATGGGACGTGTTCTAAGGTGAACAGATCTGTGCAAACGTACCCCCAAAGTCCAAGAGAGAAAGAGGCTGACAAATCCAATTTCTTTTTTACTTTTCTTCTTCTTTTTTGAGACAGAGACTCCTGTCACCCAGGCTGGGGTACAGTGGCATGATCTTGGCTCACTCTGCCTCCTGGGTTCAAGTGATTCTCCTGCCTCAGCCTCCTGAGTAGCTCGGATTACAGGTGCCCACCACGACATCCAGCTAATTTTTGTATTTTTAGTAGAGATGAAGTTTTCCCATGTTGGCCAGGCTGGTCTCAAACTCCTGACCTCAGGTAACCCGCCTGCCTTCGCCTCCCTAAGTGCTGGGATTAGAGACGTGAGCCACGGTTCCTGGCCAACAAATCCAGTTTCTTAGAAGGAGACGTTTAAGAGGAATTCACAAACCGAAGCCATGTCTCAGGCGGCCCCAGGAAGAGAGTGGATTCCCCACACTGCTACCCCAGAAATATAGGGCTTATACACTATAGGAAATTTGCCTCAAGGCAGGATTTATGGTAATTATGTGTTTATGATAATATAAAGGTTGTTTTGACTTAGAGCGGGGTTTTGGATAAGTATGTGAAAGCAGAAATCAGAGGCATTCCCAGAACTGGGGTTAATCAGAAGTCAATATGGGCCTAAACCTCAGCACTTTGAGAGGCAGAGGATGGAGGATCACCTGACCCCAGGAGTACAAGACCAGCCTGGCCAACGCAGACCCCATCCCAACAAAAAAATGTAAAAATTAGCTGGATGTAGTGGTGCACTCCTGTAGTCCCAGCTACTCAGGAGGCTGAGGTGGGAGGATTGCTGGAGACTGGGAGGTCAAGATGCAGTGAGCCACGATCCTGCCACTGCACTCCAGCCACCGGGGTGACAGAGCAAGACCCTGCCTAAAAAAAACAAATCAAAAAGAAGTCAAGATGGCAGATTAGCATCAAGATGGAGTTACTTTAGTCTCCCCGGGATGGGTTTGTTGTTGGAGGTGGTGGTGGTTTTCTGTTTGTTGTTTGTTTGTTTTGAGACGGAGTCTTGCTCTGTCACCAGGCTTGAGTGCAGTGGCACGATCTCGGCTCACTGCAATCTCTGCCTCCCTGGTTCAAGTGATTCTCCTGCCTCAGCCTCTTGAGTAGCTGGGACTACAGGCACTCACCACCATGCTCCGCTAATTTTTTTTTTTTTTTTTCCGAGACGGAGTTTCACTCTTGTTACCCAGGCTGGAGTGCAATGGTGCGATCTCGGCTCACCACAACCTCCGCCTCCTGGGTTCAGGCAATTCTCCTGCCTCAGCCTCCTGAGTAGCTGGGATTGCAGGCACGCACCACAATGCCCAGCTAATTTTTTGTATTTTTAGTAGAGACAGGGTTTCACTGTGTTGACCAGGTTGGTCTTGATCTCTTGACCTTGTGATCCACCCGCCTCGGCCTCCCAAAGTGCTGGGATTACAGGCGTGAGCCACCGCACCCAGACTAATTTTTGTATTTTTAGTAGAGATGGGATTTCACCATGTTGGCCAGAACGGTCTTGATCTTCTGACCTTGTGATCCACTTGCCTTGGCCTCCCAAAGTGCTGGGATTACAGGTGTGACCCACTGCACCCGACCTGTTGTTGTCTTTTAAAATGGAGTCTTGCTCTGTTCCCCAGGCTGGAGTGCAGTGGCATAATCTTGGCTCACCACAACCTCCACCATCTGTGTTCAAGTGATTCTCCTGCCTCAGCCTCCCAAGTAGCTAGGATTACAGGCACGTACCACCATGCCCAGCTAATTTTTGTATTTTTGGTAGAGACGGGGTTTCACCGTGTTGGCCAGGCTGGTCTCGACCTCCTGGGCTCAAATGATCCACCTGCCTCAGCCTCCCAAAGTGGTAGGATTACAGGCGGGAGCCGCCATGCCCAGCCCAGTGGGTGTATTTGAGACAAGTCAACCAAACCCATCATCTTTCTTCTGGCACGCCCCACAAAACTGTACATGTGTCCCCTAAGATTCTGAGGAAGACCTCCGCGATGCCCCAGTCGCTTCAAAAACATCTGTCCCCACCTCGTCTGTACTTTTACCACCGCCAGGAAATGGGGGTGACTCAGGGCGATGTCCTCTCCTTCCACCACTCTATGGGTTCTGAGGGTTTTCCAATCAGGGATCTCTTTCTTGAAGAATTCCAGGTTCTCCGCTCCAGCTTCCTTTCTGTTTCTCTTTCAAATTCAGTCTGTCATCTGTCATCTGCTGAGCACCGCCTACCTGAGCTTTCCCCGCCCTGCTCTGGTGGCACATTCCAATTTCAGGCAGTGTGTTTGCTTTTCTTTCATCAGCTGGGATTGGCCAATCCAGTGGCTCATGGCCCTTGCTTGTTTCATAATCACCTGGGAAACTCAAAAGATGTCTAGCCTACAATCCCAGAGATGTGATTGTCTTAGTCATCACATTCTATCAGTGATTCCTAAACTTTAAAGCACATCGGAAGCAGCTGGAGTCCTGCTAAACCGTAGAACCAATGGCACTGGCACCACCTTGGCAGAGTGTTAGAAATGCTGAATCTCAGGCCCTAGCCCAGACACACTGAATCAGAAATATGCAGTTTAGGCTGGCACAGTGGCTCACACCTGTAATCCCAGCACTTTGGGAGGTCAGGCAGCTTGCTTGAGTTCAGGAGTTTGAGACCAGCCTGGGCAACATGGTAAAACCCAAAGGAAAGAAGGAAAGAGAGAAAGAGAGAGAGAGAGAGAGAGAAGAAAGAAAAAGAAAGAAAGAAAGAAAGAAAGAAAGAAAGAAAGAAAGAAAGAAAGAAAGAAAGAAAGAAAGGAAAAAAGAAAGAAAGAAAGAAAAAAAGAAAAGAGAGAAATTAACCATGTGTGGTGGCGTGCGATCCCAGTTACTTGGGAGGCTGAGGCAGGGGGATCACCTGAGCGCAGGTATACCGAGTCTGCAGTGAGCAGTGATGGTGCCACTGTACCCCAGCCTGGGTGACAGAATGAAACCCCGTCTCAAAAAAAAAGAAAAGTGCACTTTAACAATATTTCCCGGTAATTCTACACATGTGAAAGTTGAAGAAGCACTGGGTTCAATCTCTGACTGCTGCGCAGCTGGGGGTAGAGCAGGTGGAGTGGCCCTGCGGGCTTGCCCCGCACAACCACTGTAACCTCCATTTCCTACACAGCCTTCTCTGCACATTCCTTCACCTCTGCCTATGGAGCATTCTAATAATGATAAATAATATTATAACAACAAAATAGCAAATGTTTATTTGGTGCATCTCCGAGGCAAGGAATTAAATGAATTGAGTTAATTCATTTCATCCTTACTACCACCTTGTGATGTAGGTCTTACAATTAGTCCCATTTTACAGCTGAGGACCCAGAGCATCAACAAGATGCATACAGCTGGGCTTGGTAGCCCATCGGCAATGTAGCCAGACCCCATCTCTACAAAAAAAAAATTATTAATAATAATAATAGGGTGGGTGCAGTGGCTTATGCCTGTAATCCCCAGCACTTTGAGACGCCAAGGCAGATGGATCACAAGGTCAGGAGATCGAGATCATTCTGGCCAATACGGTGAAACCCTGTTTCTACTAAAAATAGAAAAATTAGCTGGACTCAGAGTCATGTGCCTGTAATCCCAGCTACTCAGGAGGCTGAGGCAGGAGAATTGCTTGAACCCAGGAGGCGGAGGTTGCAGTGAACCGAGATCACTCCATTGCACTCCAGCCTGGGTGACAGAGTGAGACTACATCTCAAATAAATAAATAAATAAATAAATAATAGTAACAATAGCCAGGCACGCCTGTAGTCCCAGCTACCTGAGAGGCTGAGGCAGGAGAATCACTTGAGCCGGGAAGTCGAGGATGCAGTGTGCCGTCGTCACACCACTGCACTCCAGTTTGGGCAACAGAGCAAGTCTCAAAAAAATAAATAAAATATTACAGATCTTAACACATCAGTGAGCTTCTTCCCAGGGAACACCCACCCTGGGAAGGTAAAAAATATATATATTACAGACCTACATGCAGTTGCAAAAATACCACAGAGACATTCCCCGTATCCCTCCCCAGCTTTTCCTAATAGTAACATCTTGCGTAACTATAGCACATAATCAAAACTAGGAAACTGACATTGTCACAATACTACTCACTCAGCTACAGACTTTACTGGGATTTCCCCAATTTTTGCATGCACTCGTTTCTTTTTTGTATGTCTTTGTGTATAATTCAGTGACACTTTATCACAGGTATAAATCCCACCATCAAAATACAGAATTCCTTCTTTACTACAAAGAAATGCACAAGTCACACCTTTACAGTCACATCCTCCCTCTCCTTCCCTTACCCTTGACAACCACTAATCTGTTCTCCAGATTTGAAATTTTGTCATTTCAAGGATGTTCTATAAATGAAATCAGATAGTATGTCACTTTTTTTCCCTCAAGATGGAGTCTTGCTCTGTCACCCAGGCTGGAGTGCAATGGCGTGATCTCCACTCACTGCAACCTCCACCTCCCGGGTTCAAGCAATTCTCCTGCCTCAGCCTCTCAAGTAGCTGGGCTTACAGGCATGCAACAGCCACGCCTGGCTATTTTTTTGTATTTTTAGTAGAGATGAGGTTTCATGTTGGTCAGGCTAGTCTCGAGCTCCTGACTTCATGATCCACTCACTTCGGCCTCCCAAAGTGCTAGGATTACAGGTGTGAGCCAACATGCCCAGGCAACATGTCACTTTTTGAGACTGACTTTTTTCCCCACTCAGCAAAATGTGCTTAAAATCCATCCAGGTTGCGTGTATCAATAGTTGAATCCTATTCATTGCTGAATAGAGACAGGGTTTTGCCATGTTGGCCAGGGTGGTCCCGAACCCCTGACCTCAGGCGATCCACCCTCCTCGGCCTCCCAAAGTGCTGGGATTACAGGTGTGAGGTGCCGCACCTGACCTAATTTTTGTATTTTTAGTAGAGATGAGATTTCGCCATGTTGGCCAGGCTGGTCTCGAACTCCTGATCTCAAAGTGATCTGCCCACCTCAGCCTCCCAAAGAGCTGGGATTACAGGCGTGCGCCACCATGCCTGGCCTCCATTCATTTACTTATAACCTACCTATGTCATTATATTTGAGTTTCCTACAGACAGCATACAGTTTTAAAAAATATATTCTGCCAATCTCTGTATATAAACCATTTTCATTTAATACAGTTACAGATATATTAGAACTTAAGTCTCTCCTGTGGATTACTAAGCATTTTTTTAGTGTTTCATTTCGCTTTTATATCTATTATTTATTTATTTAGAGATGGAGTTTCGCTCTTGTTACCCAGGCTGGAGTACAATGGCACGATCTTGACTCACCACAACCTCCGCCTCCCGGGTTCAAGTGATTCTCCTGCCTCAGCCTCCTGAGTAGCTGGGATTACAGGCACCTGCCACCACCCCAGCTAAGTGTTTGTATTTTTAGTAGAGATGGGGTTTCACCATGATGGCAAGGCTGGTCTTGAATTCCTGACCTTGTGATCCACCTGCCTCAACCTTCCAAAGTGCTGGGATTACAGGTGTGAGAAATCGTGCCTTGCCCTCATTTCACTTTATCTGTAGCGTTTTCTTAGTATATCTCTTTGTATAGGTTTTTAGTGGTTGCTCTGGAATTACAGTATATATATAACATCATGAAGTAATAATATTAATATTTTATCACTTCAAATGAAATGTAGGAAACATTACAATTTAGGTCCCTTTATCCCCCCTGATTTATAAATACAGAGTCTCACTCCATCACCCTGGTTGGAGTGCAATCACGGCTCACCGCAGCCTCACCTCCCTGTCTCAGATGATCCTCCCACCTCAGCCTCCCAAGTAGCTGGAACCACGGGACCACAGGCACGCGCCACTACGCCTGGCTAATTTTTGTATTTTTTGTAGAGACAGGTAGTGTTTTGCCATGTTTCCCAGACTGGTCTCAAATTCCTGAGCTCAAGCAATTCACCCATCTTGGCCTCCCAAAGTGCTGGCATGACAGGCATGAGCCACCATGCCTGTCCCCACCTTCTTTCTGTTCTTCTGAAACTTCAGTGAGTGTTAAAACTTAATGTAGGAAGGGTCCCTGGAGCTCTTCTCTTTTCGCTTTTTTTTTTTTTGAGTCAGGGTCTCACATTGTCCCCCAGGCTGGAGTGCAGTGGCGCCATCTTGGCTGGCTGCGACCTCCACCTCCCTGGAGCTCTTTTCATTTTCAAACATCTACTTTCTATCGTGTGTTTAGACTTCAGTCTATTTACTACTTACTCTCTGTTGTTCAGAATGAGGGGTTTCTATTGACCTAGCTTCAAGTTTACTGATTCTTTCTTCGGTCATCTCCTTTCTGCTATTTGGCCCTTTCAGTGAGTTTTACTTCAGTTCTGTATTTTTTAGTTCTAAAATTTCCACTCAGTTCTTTATATCTTCTATTTCTTTGGTGAAACTGTCTATTAAAAACTTTTGTTTCAAACGTATTTATGATTGTTTGTTGAATCATTTTTATGACAATTACTTTAAAATTATTATCAGAGAGCCAGGCATGGTGTCACCTGTAATCTTAGCGACTCAGAAAGCCAAAGAGGGTCATCCAACACAGTCGTTGCAGAAAAAAAAAAAAAAAAAAAAAAAAAAATATATATATATATATATATATATATATATATATATATTTTATATATATAAAAGAAAACCAAAGAGGGAAGATTATTTGAGGCCAGGAATTTGAGGCCAACCTGAGCAACAGAGTGAAATTTCATCCATCTTTTTTAAAAAGCAAATAAATAAAAAATTTTAAAATATATATTGCCCAATAATTTCAATATTTGTATCATTTTAGTGTTGGCATCTATTGATTGGCTTTCCCCATTCTACTTGAGATTTTCCTGGTTCTTGAGATGATGAATATGAGTTATTTTCTCTAGTATCCTGGATTTTGAGACATTATATTATGAACTGCTGGTTTCTTTTTTAATCTTGTCATTGCTGAAGCAATCATCAGAGCTCTGTTCACACATTCCTGGTGTTAGTCACCTTACACA
This sequence comes from Callithrix jacchus, assembly GCF_049354715.1. Lineage (NCBI taxonomy): Eukaryota > Metazoa > Chordata > Mammalia > Primates > Cebidae > Callithrix > Callithrix jacchus. The sequence continues at coordinate 34,775,964 of NC_133523.1, forward strand.
GTGACCAAATCACAAGTTTTGGGTAATTTGTTACATAGTAATTGTAAGCAGATGCACACAGACACACACACACACAAACAAGTCCATTTGCACATAAAAGAAATCGTCTACGTGTGCAGGTGTAATTCCTTTGCTCCTTGGGCCCCAGGACAACAGCAGAGTCAAAATGGCTGTGGGAATTAGAGTTGATAGAGCCCCCACCATAGTTTAGGTGACCTGAAGGCTGGGCTGTATATCTGTCTTAGTGCATTTGTGTCGCTATGAAGAAGGACCTGAGGCTGGGCTATTTATAATGAAAAGAGGCTTATTATGCTCATAGCTCTGCAGGCTGTATGAGATGCATGGCACTGGCGTCTGCTTCTGGTGAGGGCGTTGAGCTGCTTCCATTCAGGATGGAAGGCAAAGGGGAGCTGCATGTGCGGAGACCATGTGCCAAGAGAGGAAGCAAGAGAGATGAGAGGGGCCAGGCTGGTTTTAACAAGCAGCCCTTGTGGAACCTAGCAGAGTGAGGACTCACACATTACCTCAAGGATGGCACCAAACCATTCACAAAGGATCAGCCCCCCAGTGACCCAAATACCTCCCACTAAGCCCCACCTCCCAACATTGCCACACTGGGGATTAAACTTTTTTTTTTTGAGACAGAGTCTCACTCTGTCACCGAGGCTGGAGTGCAGTGGCATGATCTCAGCTTACTGCAGCCTCCACCTCCTGGGTTCAAGTGATTTTCTGCTTCAGCTTCCTGAGTAGCTGAGACTACAGGCATGTGACACCATGCCTGGCTAATTTTTTTGTATTTTTAATGGAGACAGGGTTTCACCATGTTGACCAGGCTGGTCTTGAACTCCTGACCTCAAGTGATCTGCCTGCCTTGGTCTCCCAAAGTGCTAGGATTACAGGCGTGAACCACCGCACCTGGCCAGGATTAAACTTCAGTATGAGATTTGGAGGGGACAAACATCCAAAGTTTAGTAACATCCCAGATGGCTCAGTCACATGGTTGGCAGTTGATTACAGTGGAAGTGGAAGCACAGTGTTTTCAGAGCCCTCTGGCATGGTACCCGGCCTCCCCCGAGCGATAGTCTCAAGAGAACCAAGCGGAAGATTCTTATCCTTTTCTGACTTCTCCTCAGAGTTTGTGCAGCACCTGCGGTTACACCTGAGCCACTAGGGCCAGCCCAGACTCAAGGGAAGGGGACAAATTCACTTCTCAATGGGGAAAGGGTCAAAGACTTTGAAAACATGTTTTTGGTTTCCGGTTTTTGTCGTGTTTTTTTTGCAAGTCTCACTCTGGCACTCAGGCTGAAGTGCAGTGGCACTGCAGCCTCAAGTTCCTGGGCTCCAGAGATCCTCCTGCCTCAGCTTCCTAAGTAGCTGGGACCACAGGCTCATGCTGCATGCTTGTGTTTTGTTGTTGCTTGTTTTGTTTTGCTGGTTTGTTTGTTTGAGACAGAGTCTCGCTCTGTCACCCAGAGTGAAGTGGCATGATCTTGGCTTACTAAAACCTCCACCTCCCGGGTTCAAGCAATTCTTGTTCCTCTGCCTCCCAAGTAACGCCACCATGCCTGGCTAATTTTTTGTAGTTTTAGTAGAGACAGGGTTTCACCATGTTGGTGGTGTTGGTGATTTCACCATCTGAGGTCACTCCTGACCTCAGATGATTTGCCCACCTTGGCCTCCCAAAGTGCTGGGATTACAGGCATGAGCCACCACACCTGGCCCCCTCCTTAAATTTTCATCCTGGTCCCCTAATTTGACCCACCCTACTTCCAGCCCCCAAAAGGCTATTGCTGTGAGCAGCTAGAGGTCATTTGTTCTGGGGATGCTGAGAAGATCAAGGAATCATGTAGAAGTGACCTAGAATTGACCCTCCAAGGAAAAGGATAGCTGCAGCATTTATTCAATTGCTTTCAGCCCTCACTGGTTGAGGATTGCTACTGGGGGAATCTATCCTGCTACTACCAGTCCATTCTGCATTCAGAGAATAGAAAGACCTCGGCCTCTGGCAGAGAAGCAGAAAGAGCCAAGCACATGAGATAGGAAACTGTCAGCCTGTGTGGCAACTGTCCACAGTAAACACAAGCTGAGGGGATACAGTAGGGGCATCAGCTGGTGTGCTACCATATATTCCAGAAAGCCTCCCACACAGAGGACAGGTGTCAGCTAGAGGCATCACTGGGGGAGTAGATAAGTAAAAGTGCTGCGGTTGTGTACACCATGAAATACGGTACAGCAGTCATAAACAGAAAACTTGATATACACAGCTGTGTGAAGAGATCTCAGAAGCAGTGTTAAGTTAAAAAAAAAAAAGAAAGAAGTAGAAGATTTATAACACAATCCTGCTTATGTAAATTGGAAACACATACACACACAAAATCACAAATTATAAAGATACATCTTTGCAGCTATTTATCAAGCGCATTATAGTGGGTGTCTGTGGGGGTGCAGTGGGAGTGGGAATTGGCAATGGGGGAGTAAAAGCCTTGGGGGGTCTTTCATGGGCCAATTGTGAACGTGTGTTATGATCTGAAGAGAATGATTAATAACTTTCTGTACCAAAGGGCTAAGAAAAAAAATAAAGGAGTGAAAAATATGAAATACCTACACATCAGAGCAGTTTCTTACCTGCTACACAATTATTATTACTGCAGGGACGATGACAGCAAGGCAACCAGACTCACCGCCCACCTTCTCTCCACACAGCCCCTCCAGTCCCCAGGAAATGCACTTGCCCCCAGCAAATCAGAAGCTTCCTTCCCCTTTCACGCTACTCCTTCCCCTTGAAAGGAGACAGAAAGGAGAAGTGGGCCTGTTACCCTCAGAGGTTCTCATCTTCTACTGGGCTGCATATGGAATAGGAAGCAAGTGCACAGGACTCTGATCATACCCCATCTCTGCCACTAGCTGGCTGTGGGACCTTAGGCAAGTCACTTTTTTTTCCTATGCCTCAGTTATCTCACCAGTAAAATGGGCATGATTATTGTATTAGTCAGGGTTCTCCAGAGAGACAGAACCAATAGGATGGGTGGATGGATGAATAGATAAATAGATGATAGATAGATCAGATAGACAGATAAATAGACAGATAATAGCTGGATACAGTGGCTCACATCTGTAATCCCAGCGCTTTGGGAGGCCAAGGCAGGTGGATCACTTGAGGCCAAGAGTTCAAGACTGGCCTGGCCAACATGGCAAAATCCCACCCCTACAAAAATTAGCCAGGTGAGGTGGTGGGCACCTGTAATCCCAGCCACTTGGGAAGCTGAGGCAGAGAACCGCTTGAACCCTAGAGGCAGAGGTTGCAGTGAGCCAAGATTGTGCCATTGCCGTCTAGCCTGGGTGCCAGAGCAAAATTCTGTCTCAAAAAAAAAAAAAAAAACCCAGATAAAGATGGCTGGGCACAGTGGCTCACACCTGTAATCACAACACTTTGGGAGGCCAAGGTGTATGAATCACCAGAGGCCAGGAGTTCGAGACCAGCCTGGCCAACATGGTAAAACCCCGTCTCTACTCAAAATACAAAATATTGGCCAGACATGGTGGCCTGTAATCCCAGTACTTGGGAGGCTGAAGCAGGAGAATCACTTTAACCTAAGAGATAGAGGCTGCAGTGAGCTGAGATCTCGCCATCCATCGCACTCCAGTCTGAGCAACAGTAGTGAAACTCCGTCTCAAAAAATAATATAGATTGATTATTAGATGATAAATGATACATAAACAGACTAGATATCTAGAGAGATAGACTAGCTACATAGATGATTGACAGATTAGATAGATATAGATACATATAAAAGATGATAGATGATAGAGATAGAGAGCTAGAAGATTAGATATAGATAGATAGATAGATAGATAGATAGATAGATAGATAGGAATTTATTAGGGGAATTGGCTCAGACAATTATGGAGGCTAAGAAGTTCCCCAACAGGCCATCTGCAAGCTGGAGAACTAGGGAAGACTGTGGTGCAGTTCAGTTCAAGAACAAAAGCCTCAGGACTTGGGAGACAGCTGGTGCGAGTCCCAGCATTTTATTTATTTATTTATTTATTTATGAGACGGAGCGTTGCTCTGTCACCCAGGCTGGAGTGCAGTGGCATGATCTCAGCTCACTGCAGCCTCTGCCTCCAGGGTTCAAGCGATTCTCCTGCCTCAGCCTCCCGAGTAGCTGGGACTACAGGCATGTGCCACCACATCTGGCTAATTTTTGTGCTTTTAGTAGAGACAGGGTTTCACCATGTTGGCCAGGCTGGTCTCAAACTTCTGACCTCAAGTGATCTGCCTGCCTCAGCCTCCCAAAGTGCTGGGATTACAGGCGTGAGTCACTGTACCGGGGCTGCAAGTCCCAGCAATCAGAGGCCAGAGAGCCTGGAGTTCTGATGTTCAAGGGCAGATGCAGTGTGTTCCAGCTCATAAGAGAGAGCAAATTCACCTTTCCTCCACCTTTTTGTTCTATTCAGGTCCTCGGCCGATTGGATGGTGCCACCACATTCAGTAACAATGGGTCTTCCTTACTCAGTCCACTGAGTCAAATGCCAGTCTCTTCTGGAAGCACCTCAGAGTCATACCCAGAATTAACGTGTCACCAGCTATCTGGTAAACTTAACCAGTCAAGGTGACACCTAAAATTAACCATCATAATCATAAAAATAACTACTCAGAGAAACATTAGGAGCATGAACTGAGTTAGTTAATGGGACAATCTTAAACCAGTGGCAGAAGCTCCCTCTTGGATGGGAGCAGTGGCTCGTGCCTCTAATCCTAGCACTTTAGAAGGCTGAAGCAGGAGGATGACTTGAGGCCAGGAGTTCAAGACCAGCCTGGGCAACACAGTGAGATCCCCATCTCTACAAAAATAAATAAATAAGTAAATAATAAATAATAAAATACGGTGGTGGCTCACAACTGTAATCCCAGCACTTTGGGAGGCTAAAGCGGGTGGATCACCTGAGGTCAGGAGTTCGAGACCAGCCTGGCCAACATGGTGAAACCCTGTCTCTACTAAAAATACAAAAATTACCTGGGTGTGGTGGCACACACCTATAATCCCAGCTACTTAGGAGGCTGAGACAGGAGAATCGCTTGAACCCAGGAGGCAGAGGTTGCAGTGAGCCAAGATTGCGCCATTGCATTCCAGCCTGGTCAACAAGAGTGAAACTCCGTCTTCAAAAAATAATAATGATAGCCAGGTGCAGTGGCTCATGCCTGTAATCTCAGCACTTTGGGAGGCTGAGGCAGGTCAGGAGGTCAGGAGATCAAGACCATCCTGGCAAACATGGTGAAACCCTGTCTCTACTAAAAATACAAAAATTAGCGGGGTGTGGTGGCGCATGCCTATAATCCCAGCTACTCAGGAGGCTGAGACAGGAGATTAGTTTGAACCTGGGAGGCAAAGGTTGCAGTGAGGCGATATTGCACCACTGCACCCCAGCCTAGTGACAGAGCGAGACGTCTCAAAAAAAAAAAAATAATAATAACAATAAAATTTAAAAAGAAGCTTTTTTTTTGGAAACAGGATCTCACTCTGTTGCCCAGGCTGGAGTGCAGTGGCACAATCTTGTCTCACTGCAACCTCCGCCTCCCAGGTTCAAACTAATCTCCTGTCTCAGCCTCCTGAGTAGCTGGGATCACAGGTGCAGGCCACCACACCTGGCTAATTCAAAATAACAAAGAAGTTTTCTCCCTGCCACTTAGGTAGCCTTATCCATAACCTCAGCCTCCCTCAGGGACTTCCTGAGGCCAGGTGCCTGAGAGCCACCCAGGGAGTAAGAAATTTACTTTCTCTTTCCTTTCTGATGCAGCTCCCACCTCATTTACCCCCCACCCACACCTGTTCCCTCACCAGGCTCCCAGAGTGGCCCCACCCACTCATGCCTTTAAAGTCAAAGTGGAAATTCTCATTTCCAATTACCTTTTCACTTTACATACATCATCCCGGATTGCTCATCTTGGGCATTGCTCATTCATTTCCCGGCTAAAAAGCAGAGCCATGCCGCTGGGGAAGCAGTTGCGATTTAGCCATGGCTGCAGCTTGGATCGTGGTGCTGGTGACTTTGGTGCTAGGTTTGGCTGTGGCAGGCTCTGTCTCCACTTCCAAGCCCATCACTACTGGGAAGGGCTGCCACATTGACAGGTACAAATCTCTGCCACCGCAGGAGCTAGCGAGCTTCAAGAAGGCCAGGGATGCCTTGGTAAGTGCCTGTTGCTATGCGCTAACCTCCACTAGTGTCTGCTAATGTGGGCTAGCCTCTAGCCTTCCAACTATGGTGAACCTGTATCCTTCCTGCACTGGGTTAAACCCATGCTGTCAGACCAACTTCATCTTTGCTGCTATGAGCTAGCTTCCAGCCCTCCTGCTGTGGGCTAACCTCTGCCCTGCTACTGTGGGCTAACCTCTAGCCTTCCAACAATGGCGAACTTCTATCTTTTCTGCACTGGGTTAAACCCATGCTGTCAGGCCAATTTCATCCTTGCTGCTATGAGCTAGCTTCCAGCCATCCTGCTGTGGGCTAACCACTACCCTTGCTCTCTAGGAAGAGTCATTCAAGCTGAAAGACTGGAATTGCACCTCTCCTGTCTTCCCCAGGAATTGGGACCTGCGGCTGCTCCAGGTGAGCTGGAAGTCAGGCCACCTTCACCCTTACCTTGACCCTCTCCCCTATCTCCTTAAGTGGCCCCTCAGCCTTCTTCATTTCCCGTGTCCCCCTCTCTTCCTTCTTGGTGCCCAGGCTGGAGTGCAATGGCGCAATCTCGGCTCATCACAACCTCCGCCTCTCAGGTTCAAGCGATTCCCCTGCCTGAACTTCCCAAGTAGCTGGGATTACAGGCGCCCGCCACCACACCCAGCTAACTTTAGTATTTTTATTAGAGATGGGGTTTCATCATGTTAGCCAGGCTGGTCTTGAACTCCTGAGCTCAGGTGATTCACCTGCCTCAGCCTCCCAAAGTGCTGGGATTACAGACGTGAGCCACCAGGTCCAGCCCCACCCTACTTCTCTGAGCATGTAACTGTCCCTCCCACTGCACTCCAAACCTGTTTTCTCTTCACCCGTCCCAGCAACCCCCTGAAGTCCCCTTTCATTTATCTGCATTTCACTTATCCCCTCACCTGCCTCCTTGACCTTCCTGCCTCACCTGTATCCTTCCTCATGTCTTCTCCCTCTGTCTCCTTCTCCCCAGACCCCACATCTGTCCCCAACACATGCACCGAGTCACCGACCCTCCCTGGGACTGCCTACCTGTCCCTGCTAACTGAACCTTCCCTCACCTGCTCTTTCTCACCTCTTCTCAGGTGAGGGAGCGCCTCGTGGCCTTGGAGGCTGAGCTGGCCCTGACACTGGAAGTTCTGGAGGCCACTGCTGACAATGACACGGCCTTGGGGGACGTCCTGGACCAGCCTCTTCACACCCTGCACCACATCCTCTCCCAGCTCCGGGCCTGTGTGAGTCCCCGGAGCCCAGACACCCAGGTCTGTGGGCTCTGAGCAGCGGCTTCCCCTGTACTAGGCCAGCGCTATCTCACACACCACCCTCCTCTGCACACAGGTCCAGCCTCAGCCCACGGCAGGGCCCAGGCCCCAGGGTCGCCTCCACCATTGGCTGCACCGGCTCCAGGATGCCCCGAAAAAGGTAAGTGACCCAGGAGGGGAGGGACCGGGGTCTAGGGAGCCACTGGGAGCCCAGATCCTGGACAGCCCCTGACCCATCCCCTCCTCCCCTGCAGGAGTCCCCTGGCTGCCTCGAGGCCTCTGTCACCTTCAACCTCTTCCGGCTCCTCACACGGGACCTGCATTGTGTCGCCAGTGGTGACCTGTGACTGAGAACCTCGACCCACCCCGAGTCCACCTGACACCCCACACCTTATTTATTTATGTGCTGAGCCTCCCTCCTTCCTTAAATTATTTCCTCTCACCCTTTATTTATGAAGCTGCAGCCCTGACTGAGACCTAGGGCTGAGTTTATGGTTTTACTTTTATACATTACGCATCAATAAACAGCAAGGAATTAAAACCCTCTGTGATAGGTGAATCTTGAGTGTGTGTGTGATTGTGGGTCTGTGACTGGTTGTGTGTATTTGTGTGTGCCTGACTTCTGTGACTGTGTGTGTATCTGTATGCATGGGTGTCGGCCTGAACTTGAGCCATACGAAGGTACAGAGCTGTGAGTGTTCGTGCCCACATGTGTGCAAGTATGTGCTCGTACTGCCAGGCACGGTGGCTCATGCCTGTAATCCCAGCACTTTGAGAGGCCAAGACAGGCAGATCACTTGAGGTCAGGAGTTCAAGACCAGCCTAGCCAACATGGTTAAACCCGGTGTTTCACCATGAAAAGGAAAGGAAAGGAAGGGAAGGGAAAAGGAAAGGGAAGGAAAGGAAAGGGAAGGAAGAAGGAAAGGGAAGGGAAGAAGGAAGGAAGATAGAGGGAGGGAAAAGGAAAAGAAAAGAAGAAAAAGAAAAGCTCTCAGGATGCTACAACCTGGCACCTAACCACAGTGCTGTGAGAAGCTCGGACATACAGAGAGGCCACAAATCCGTGCTCCATAGGATAATCGCAGCACAGCTTTTGAATTATCCCAGCTCAGGAAGCAGACATGTGCATGAAGAAGCACTTAGATAACTCTAGGTCCCAGCTGGAGTACAGAGCATCACCACTGGGCTCTGATTAAGTTCCTGACCCACAGAAACTGTGAGCATAATATTTGTTTTATGCCACTGAGTTTGGTTTGTTATAAGGCAATATTGGGACAGTGAGACAGCCATCAGTCCATCACAATTCACTGTGAGGTGGGTCATGAGAAATTTATTACCAAAAGTAACCCATCAAAGTTTCTTTTTTGGGTTGGGGAGAGGGGAATAGGGTCTGGCTCTGGCGCCCAGGCTGGAGCACAGTGGCGCGATCTGCGATCTGTCTCAGATACTGCAACCCCCACCTCCCAGTTTCAAACCGTCCTCCCAGCTCAGCTTTCCCAGCAGCTGGGACTAAAGGTGTGTGCCTCCACGCCCGCCTAGTTTTTGTATTTGTTGTAGAAATGGGGTTTTGTCATGTTGCCCAGACTGGTGTCGAATTCCTGGACTCAAGCAATCCTCCTGCCTCGGCCTCCCAAAGTGCTAGGACTACAGGCGTGAGCCACCGCAGCAGCCCCACCACAGTTTCTGAATGGTTGACTTTTGTCACGATAGGGATTTCAGAATGGAATTCTATTCTGTGATTCTATGAATCTCACTTCTTTGCATTCTTTGTTGTGTGTGTTTGATGGTTTGTGACGGAGTCTCGCTCTGTTGCCCAGGCTGGAGTGCAATGTCAGCTCACTGCAACCTTCGCCTCCTGGGTTCAAGCCATTTTCCTGCCTCAGCCTCCTGAGTAGCTGGGACTACAGGTGCGTGCCATCACTCCCAGCCAATTTTTGTCTTTTTACTAGAGATGAGGTTTCACTACATTGGCCAGGCTGGTCTCGTACTCCTGGCCTCAAGTGATCCTCCCACCTCAGCCCCCCAAAGTGCTGGAATTACCAGCATAACCCACCACGCCCAGCCTCCTTTGCATTCTTGAGTATTTTCTTGATTAGGAATCAGAGGGCTGGAGAACAGCCATACACAAAAAAATTACACACAACCCACAGGCAAAAACTGAAGCACCCCTCTTGATAACCAAAAACAAGTTAAATGTGGCCGGGTGCGGTGGCTCACACCTGTAATCCCAGCACTTTAGGAGGCCTAGGTGGGAGGATTGCTTGAGCACAGGAGTTAGAGACCAGCCCGGGCAACACAGCGACCTCGTCTCAACAAAAATAATTAAAAATTAGGTAGGTGTGGAGGCACGTGCCTGTAGCCCCAGTCCCAGGAGAATTGAAGAGGTTGAGGCTGCAGTGAGCCACAATCTTGCCACTGCACTCTAGCCTGGGCGACAAAGTAAGACTGTCACAAAAAATAAAAAATCAACGTGGAAAATTTTTAACCAAAAAAAAATGAACTAAAAAAATTTATTTGTAAATTAAAAAGAATTTTACACACAACCTCACAGCCATTCCCTCTATATCATAGAGTCTATGACTAGCAGAACCTCAGTTCAGGTAGGGGGCAGCATAGTGCCCAGCCCGGGACATGAATTTCTGTCCCTTTTGCCTGCTACCTGCTTTCCCAGGCTCCCTCACAGCTCAGAGTGGACATGCAACTAAGGGCTGCTTTTTTTTTTTTTTTTGAGATGGAATCTCACTCTGTTGCCCAGGCTGGAGTCCAGTAGCGTGATCTCGGCTCACCTCAATCTCCGCCTCCTGGGTTCAAGCGATTCTTGTGGTGCCTCAGCCTGCTGAGTAGCTAAGATTACAGGTGCTGGGATTACAGACGTGAGCCACCACACCTGGCCTACTAAGGGCTTCTTAAATAAATTAATTTATGCCAGGTGCAGTGGCTCACTCCTGTAATCCTAGCACTTTGGGAGGCTAAGGCGGGTGGATCATGAGGTCAGGAGATGGAGATATCCTGGCTAACACAGTGAAATTCCGTCTCTACCAAAAACACAAAAAATTAGCCAGGTGTGGTGGCATGCGCCTGTAGTCCCAGCTACTCGGAAGGCTGAGGCAGGAGAATAGCTGGAATCTGGGAAGCAGAAGTTGCAGTGAGCCGAGATTGTGCTGTTGCACTCCAGCCTGGGCGACAGAGCAAGACTCCATCTAAAAAAGTAACAGAGCCTGGCAAAGGGTGAGTCCCATCCATGTGTTTGCTGCTGTTACTCTTATTATTTTAACATATTTTTCTTCCTCAATACAAAGAGAACTCTTTCCCCCTTGCTCCCTTCCTTCCTGCTTAGTTCATTGATAGGAAGATGTAAGACCCGGAGCTATGGCAGCCATTCTGTGACCAGAAGGTAACAAGTTGAGGGTGTGAAGCTATCATTCTGAGGAAGGTAGAAGACGGGGTCCTTGCTGATATTAACAAGGCTTTGCACCAAACCCCACAATCCCCTAACGCCAGACTTACTCTCAGATGACATCACTGAATGCCTTTATTGCTTAAGTCATGTTAATTGGATTTTTCTGTTTCTTGCAGCCAAATGTATCCCCACAAATTCATCTCTGCATGGCCAGCACTGAACCCAGAGAAGGTGGTCAATTAATATTTCATAAAAATTTTAATCATATAGGACATGTCTCAGCCCAGGCATATGAGCCTCTTCAATTATGAATGCTGCAATGGAAAAAAAAAAAAAACAAGGTTGCAAATCTCTCTTGGAGATGCCAAGGCCTCAGAGAAGAGATTTTGAACTGGATATATTTTGGTTTTGCCTGACCAGCATCCATTACTCCTGGTAACAGCCCCTCAATTTTCCTTTAGAAATGACCTCCTTTCCCACTCCCTCAAATGGCGGGACACATGACTCCAATTCTATCGATTAGAGCAAGCGCTCCATCTCCAGAGTGAAGTAGCAAGCCTTCCCTCGTCCTCTCTTGTGATGGCCTTTGCTTAAGTGGTTCCCTCTGCTCAGGACAGTTCCCATCACTCTCCCCTTACCACGCCTTCACCTGGGTCATTTCTACAATATCACCTTCTCCTCCAAAACTTCTGTATACTACACCAGGATTTCTATTGCTTTTATTTATTTATTTATTTATTTTACTTATTTACTTTATTTATTTTGAGACAGAGTCTCGCTCTGTCACCCAGGCTGGAGTGCAGTGGCACAATCTGGGCTCACTGCAACCTCCACTTCCGAGTTCAAGTGATTCTCCTGCCTCAGCCTCCTGAGTAGTAGCTGGGATTACAGGTGCCTGGGTAATTTTTCGTATTTGTAGTAGAGATGGGGTTTCACCATGTTAGCCAGGATGGTCTCAATCTCCTGACCTCGTGATCTGCCCGCCTCTGCCTCCCAAATTGCTGGGATTGCAGGCATGAGCCATCGCGCCCGGCCTGTTTTACTTTGTTTTGTTTTTGAGACAGAGTCTTGTTCTGTTGCCCAGGCTGGAGTGCAATGGTACAATCTCGGCTCACTGCCATCTCCGCCTCCCAGGTTCAAGCAATTCTCCTGCCTCAGCCTCCAGAGTCGGTGGAACTACAAGTGCCCGCCACCATGTGCAGCGAATTTTTGTACTTTTAGTAGAGAAAGGGTTTGGCTGTATTGGCCAGGCTGGTCTCAAACTCCTGACCTCAGGTGATCTGCCCGCCTCCGCCTCCCAAAGTGCTGGGATTACAGGCATGAGCCACCACACCTGGGCTCTTTTGCTTTTATATGCTCAACAGGCTTTCTTATTTTTTTTTTTTTCTTTTTGAGCATATAACAGCAACAAGCTTTCTTTGTTTTCATTTTTGTTTGTTTTAAGCAACAAGGTCTTGCTCTGCCATCCAGGCTGGAGTGCAGGGGCTCAATCATAGCTCACTACTGCCTCAGACTCCTGGACTCAAGGAACCTTCCCACCTCAGCCTCCTGAGTAGCTGGGACTACAGGTACATGCCACCAGGCTTGGCTAATTTTTTATTTTTTACTTTTATTTTTGTAGAGACAGTCTCGCTATGTTGCCCAGGCTGGCCTCCAGCTCCTAGCCTCAAGTGATCCTCCCACCTTGGCCTCCCAAAGTGTTGGGATTATAGGTATGAGCCACCACACCCAGCCAACAATATGTCTTATCCTACATTTTTGTTGGTATTAGCTTCAACCACATGTAATTGCCAATACTCTATAATGTCTGACCTACAAAAACCGCAAGTTCATACGGTTCAACCTAATATTTAGCAATCCCCCTCTTCTCAGGATATACAACCTGGACATAGGACCCACCTACACCAACCTGGCCAATCAAAGCATTCCATTTATTCCCATGGATGCCACAATCAGTGCAGGGGTTCCCATGGGACCACAGTCAGGCCAATCAGGGCCCTTCCCTGGGATTTTTCTTTTAGGACTAGAGATTCTGCCATTTTATCTCTGGGCTCAGGAAAGATTGAGTCTGTGTCTGTAAGTAAATGACCATTTTCCTCACCACAGGCAATTGGAAGGGATAAATCTGAGCTGAGAGAAGCAGAGAGGAGAGATGCATGAGGAGGGTGTCTTAGTGGGGTCGAGTCTGGGTTCCTTTCTCTAAAGCCCTGTTCCTTGTAGCTTTGCACACCCCCACCCCACTTTCTTTAATTTTTTTTTTTTTTTTTTTTTTTTTTTTGAGACGGAGTCTTGCTCTGTCACCCAGGCTGGAGTACAGTGGTATAATCTCAGCTCACTGCAACCTCCACCTTCCGGGTTCAAGCAATTCTCCTGTTTCAGCCTCCCAAAGTAGCTGGCATCACAGGTGGCCACCACCACACCCAGCTAATTTTTGTAGTTTTAGTAGAGACGGGGTTCCACCACATTGGGCAGCCTGGTCTCAAACTCCTGACCTCAGGCGACCCCCCCTGCCTCAGACTCCCAAAGTGCTGGGATTATAGGTGTAAGCCACTGCACTCAGTCTTTAATTTTGTTTTAGAGACAGGGTCTCACTATGTTTCCAAGGCTGGTCTTGAACTCCTGGACTCAAGCGATCCTCCCACCTTGGTCTCCCAAAGTGCTGGGATTACAGATTTTAGCCACTGTTCTGAAGATAGGCATACCTCACCCCAAAGCTAGGGTCTCCGTGGAAATCAGACCACATACCGCCCCTGGCGAAGACCCTTCATTGGCTTCCCACAGCTCCGAAGAGTAACATGTTAACTCTTGACCACACCTCATAAAGTTCTGTAGCACTTGCTTGCTTTTCCCACCTCCCTTCTCTCATTCTCCTCCCTTCAGTCCAGACACACTGCCTCCAACACATCAAGCACACGACTTCCTAAGGTCCTTTGCATATGCTGTTCCCTTCGCCTGGAATGCTTTTCCCTGCTTTTCTCACAATGAATGTATTTAGCTCCAACATCGCCCTCCTCAACGCCGCCCCTAAAGTAGGCCCCGAAGTCATTCTCTGTGCCATCATGCTTTTTTCATTCTTGGCGTAGTGTTTATTTACCACTGGAATGCACTGTTTACTTATTTGTTTTTGTTTGTTTATTGGGTCTCGCTCTGTCACTCACACAGGCTGGAGTGCAGTGATGCGATCAAGGCTCATTGCAACGTCAACCTCCTGAACTCATTTAATTGCTTATTTGTTTATTTCTCCTCTCTAGAATATAGGCACCATGGCCAGGCACAGTGACTCACACCTGTAATCCCAGCACTTTGGGAGGCTGAAGCGGGCGGATCACTGAGGTCGGGAGTTCAAGACCAGCCTGACCAACATGGAGAAACCCCATCTCTAGTAAACATATAAAATCACCCAGGCATGGTGGCGCATGCCTGTAATCCCAGCTACTCAGGAGGCTGAGCCAGGAGAACCACTTGAATCCGGGAGGTGGAGGTTGCAGTGAGCCGAGATCACGCCATTGCACTCCAGCCTGGGCAACAAGATGAAACTCCGTCTCAGAAAAGAAAAGAGTGTAGGCATCATGGAGCAGGGCTTTCTCGTTTTGTTTCATCTATTTTGTTCACTGCAATAGCCCCTACATGGGACCAGATACATAATACGGGCTCAATAAGGCTTTATCAAGTGAATGAGAGACAGTATCCCCATGGTCCCATGTGCAGGTTGGAGGCAGAGCTTTCCGGTCATGGCCCTGCTGTTAACTGGCTTTGTGATCTCAGGCAGGCTCCTTAATGTCTCTGAGCTTCAGTTTTCTCATCTTGGAAACTGTGCACACACTGCATGTATCTGTGCAGGCTTTAAATGCAGTCATGCTTGTTACCGGAGTAACTATTTCCCGACCATCATGTGCCATGCACTGTGTTGCATGCTTTTTTTTTTGGAGTGCAGTGGCACGATCTTGGCCCCTTCTGCCTCCCAGGTTCAAGCAATTCTCCTGCCTAAGCCTCCCGAGTAGCTGGGATTACAGGTGTGCACCACCACGCCCAGCTAATATTTGTATTTTCAGGAGAGACGGCATTTTACCACGTTGGTCAGGCTGGTCTTGAACTCCTGACCTCGTGATCTGCCAGCCTCGGCCTCCCAAAGTGCTGGGATTACAGGCGTGAGCCGCTGCACCTGATGGGTTGCATGCTCTTTATCCATGCACCAGGGAGGGTTTGGGAGCGCTGCCGTGGCATGAGGGTGGCTGGGCCCCTGGTCGAGGAAGCCTCCTGGCCTGTGATTCTCTGGCGCCTCTGTCCTAGCTGCCTCCCACCCTGTCTGCCTATATCCATCCCCCTCCCTCCTGCTCTGTTTCTATTTCTGTCTTTCTCTCCTCCTCCCCTGGCCTCAGGGGGCCCCTGGCTGGCAAGAAGCCTTCCTCCTCCTTCCCCGGGATCAGGAAGGCATTGTCACTGCAGGGCCCCTGCAAGGGCTGGGATGTCTGTCCCTCTCCTCCCCCCAGCCAGCTTTCCTTCCCCAGCCACAGCCCTCAGCCTCACCTGAGAAACTTTCTTCCCACGCCATCCTCCATGCCCTCGACCGACTTCTTCACCAGGGTCCCTCAGATTCCAGGCACAGCCACACAAGAGCTCTTATCCCTGTGCTCACCAGGCTGGCTGTGGATATCCAAGCTTGGCTAAGGTCATGGGGGCCATTCCCCAGCCTCTGGACACAGACTCCAGAGGCGGCATGGTATAGGGGTACAATCAAACTTCCAGCTCTCCTGTTTATTCATGTGGGGGATGGAGGGACTTGGGCAAGGGACTTCATCTCTCTGTGGTTCAGGTTCTTGTCTGTAAAATGGGACCAAGGATATCTACCCTACCCCATTGAGTTGTGGGGTCTCAGAGGATGGAATGAATATTCAGTAACTGCTCAGCAGTAGTAGTTCAGGGAATGTCACCTGAAATATGGCACCCTGCTTTGCTGATTATCTTAAATACACTTCCAGATCAGCAGATGCTGGAAGAGGCTCTCTTCTGATATCTTCTTATCTGCCTAAAGACCAGACCCACCAAAAAGAACACAATTGCCTTCTGTCCTCTCCCTGACATTTCATTGTCTTTAACGGGAAAAAAAAAGACAGAGAAATATAACCACATCTGGATGGACTTTGTCGCAAGAAATTATCTGGCAGGCTCAAATTCCAGAGACATTTACAAGCTAATTTCTCTCTCTCGGATCCATTCATTTTCTCAAAAATCATTTACTACCCCTCAAAATTGCCTACTTTTCCCCATCTCCCCTGTCCCTATGAAGAAAGGCATAGAAGCATCTAAACTTCACTGGGTTATTGGGTAATGGCTTTCCTGTGATTTTTCCCCAGCACATGTTAATAACCTCCACATGCCTTTTCTCCTGTTAATCTGTCTATTGTCAGCCCATTCCAGTGAAATTTCAGAGAGTGGAGGAGAAGCTGCCTTTTCACCTCTACAGTACAGCCTCAGAAGTCAATCTGCCCGCCTCTTTAAATCCCAGTTTTGCCATCTTGGGCCAGTTATTTAACTTTTCTGGGCTGAAATTCCCTCATCTGGAAAACAGGATAATAATACCAATGTCCAAGTGTTGCCGTGAGAATTAAATGACTTAAGTGCTTTGTACGTAGTAAGTATTCACTGTGTTAGCTATTATGATCATTTTATTTTTGTGATTATTCCCCACCTCTAAGTCTCTCAGAGGATAGAAGCCTGTCTGCCAGTCTCCCCCGGCCCCAGTTAGTCATCTTCCTTCAGTCTCACTTCGAGAACTTATACTGCAATCTAGGTCACCCTCCCCCCCACACACCACACACACACCCACGGACACACACACACAGGTCAGCAGGGCCTCAGACACAGAAAAAAGTTTAATTCTGTTGCGGCGGAGGGTCCCGGCTCCGGTAGGGGAATTTGGTTTTGGATTTTGTTCATGTGGGGATTTATTTGGGAGAGTCTGGTCCTTTCAGTGGGACCTGCCCGGGAGAATGAGTAGAGAGAAGAAATCAGGAGAGACAGGGAGACTAGACAAAACCAGGGAGGGCAAAGGGAGAAGAGACGACGGGATAGAGAAAGGAGAGGCAAATAGGGAAGAACAGGCACAATAGACAGACGACAAGAGGGCCAGATAGAGACAAACGAGGGAAACAGAGAAAGGGGGACCCCAAGCCAGACCCGACTGGACCAGGGATGTGAGAGCGGTAGGGGTGGAGGGCTTTGGAGGCCGCCGCGGGACAGAATAGGATCTAGTCCAGCCAGATACAAGAAATGGGCCCCTTGCCCCGGCCCCGGGTGCCGGGCTGGGGTAGGGGGCTCGTGTCTCAGTGCTGCAGTGTCAGGGGGCCCTGCCCCTCCCCGCGCTTCGCTGTGTAAGGCACCGGCTCCAGCGAGGTCCGCGAGCGCGCGGGGGGAGGGGTAGGAGGGGGTCGAGGAGTCCGTGGGGTAGGGGAAGCCGGCAGCCAATCCCCGAACCCCGCCCTGGGCACGGGGGCGTGGCCTGGAGCCGCAGCCCGAGACCGCCCCGCCCACTCCCGGGAGCAAGGGCGCGTCTCCACTCGGTCCGACGTCTTAGCGCGGCGCTTTCTCCCAGTCTCTCCCGTGAGCGTCCGTGCAGCTGGGCATTTGGTCTGCGGCACCCAGGCGTCCCGGCGCCCGCCCGCCGCTCACACGGTACTCTCCAGCATCCACTCGGTGCTGGTGAAGGCCAGGCGCGCCCTGGCGGAGCCCAGCCCCAGGTCTCCATCCTCCCCGGCCGCGCCCCCTCCAGCCCCGTCCAGGTGCGGCGTGGACCGGTGGCGCTTTGTCCGCCGGGCGCGGCGCGGGTAACTGTGGCTCTGGAATAGCGCCCCGTAGTCCCCATCGAACGAATAGCGCTGCTGTGGCCTCGGCCGGGCCGCAGCCCCTCCAGGAACCAGAGCTAGAGTAGGCGGCGCCGAGGTTGGCGGCCCCAGAGCGCCGGATCGGCTCCTTCGCGGGCCCACCGCGGCCCGAGACTCCTCCCCCGAAGTTTCCTCGGATGGCAGCAGGCACAGCGAGGTGGCCGAGCCGCCCAGAGAACGTCCAAGGACTGCCTCCGTCTCCGCGGTTGCCGCCTCGGCTGCCATAGCCTTGGACTCGACGGCGATAGTAGGGGCGGCTGGGGACTCCACCTCACGCAGCGCCTCGTAGCGGTCCTGGGCAGGCAGGGCAGGGACCTGCGCCGCGCCTGCGCCGTTGGTCTGCGAGCAGACGTGGCTGACCCGCGGGGGCGACCTGGAGCCCTTGACGCGGCGGCTCTCCCCGTCGCCGTACACCTTGTAGCGAATCATGAGCAGAACGATGAAGACGAGGACCGAGGCGACGATGACGCCCCCAATGGCGATGATCATGGTGCCGCCCAAGAAATGGGCCCTCAGCGGGCGGCAGGGTGCCGGATCCCCAGCCGTGGTGAACTGCACGCAGCCCACCACTCTTGTGGCCGGCAGCGCGGTGGCCCCGTCGTCGTAGACCGCCAGAACGCACAAGTCGTAGGCGCGACCCGCCGCCAGGTCATTCACCAGGAAGGTCTGACTGGTGGATGGGATCATCCTGCAGAAGGGGGCGGGGTCAGGACGGGGTTAGTCCCACCCCTTAGCCACGCCCCTTTGCTTTCTGCCCCGCCCATGGTGAGCAGTGGGAACTAAACCCTGCTACCAAAGTCTCACCCACTACTGAGACAACAGCAGCAATTCAAGCACCGCCTTCATCAACATATTCCCACCCTTTCAGGACCCCTCATCTGTATGCCCTGCCCTCAGACCCACCTCCTGGCTGCGCTCATCACCCACTGGGACAATATATCTGCCATTCATGTTCCCTCCTCTTCATATTCTGGCCCCTGCAGTGGGGATATGGCTTTTAAGCCCTGCCCTCAAGGGACATGCCCCCTAGCTCTGTCTCACTCCTGCTAGGATAACTGCCACTCGAGGTCCTTCATCTAGGCATTTCTACCCCAAAACTGGGCCAGTGCTACTGGCCACCTCCCTTTTCTGCATCCTCCATGCCTCACTCAGGTGGACGCTAAGGTCAACTCACAGTGCCTGTCACATTCCTACTGGAACAATGGATGGATGCTCTTCTAGTTCCTCTTTTATACATATTCATGCCTTTCAGGGAAAACCATGATGCAGGTCACTCCCCCTCATCTGCATGCAGCACCTTTAAGTAAAACATCTAGCTTTGGCCAGGTGCGGTGGCTCACGCCTGTTATCCCAGCAATTTGGGAAGCCAAGGTAGGTGGATCACCTAAGGTTAGGAGTTCGAGACCAGTCTGGCCAACATAGTAAAACCCCCATCTCTACTAAAAATACACAAGATAGCTGGGCATGGTGGTGCATGCCTGTAATCCCAGCTACTCAAGAGATTGAGGCAGGAGACTTGGTTGAACCTGGGAGGTAAAGGTTGCAGTGAGCTGAGACTGTGCCATTGCACTCCACCCAGGGCGACAAGAGCAAAACTCTGTCTCAAAAAAAAAACAAAAACCTAGCTTTGTCTATGTCCTGGCACAGTTTCCAAGTCCCTTGACTACATGTTCCCCACATTGCTACAGGCCATTCCCCAACCAATTGAACTGTGGCTTCCAGGCACACCCCACAACGGCCCACTAGAGATGGTTCCCCTACTGTGTGTAGGCCACATCCAGGCTGCAGGCCCTGCTCCTTGTCCAGATATTAAAGGCAACCACCTGATATGTTCCTGTGCCACCAAAAGTCACCAAATCACGCTACCAGAAGTTTCTTCCCTAAAGGGGTCAACGTAGCCAAGCACACATCATGCTGCTTTCTTGCTGCAGGCCTCTCCCCTCGATGAGGGCTAGTGTAGAGACATGGTTAAGATGACAAAGTCCGGCGCCCAGACTGCCTGGGTTTGAGTCTCTCCTCTGCCATTTGCTAGGTCTGTGACCTCAGGCAAGTTTCTCTGTTCTTTCATTTCGTTTGTTTTGCTTTGTTTGACACAGAATCTCGCCGTATCACCCAGGCTGGAGTGCGATGGCGTGATCTCGGCTCACTGCAACCTCTGCCTCCCAGGTTCAAGCGATTCTCCTTTCTCAGTCTCCCGAGTAACTGGGATTACAAGCACCCACTACCATGCCTGGCTAATTTTTGTATTTTTAATAGAGACGGGGTTTCACCATGTTGGTCTAGGCTGGTCTCAAACTCCTGACCTCAGGTGATCCATCCACCTTGACCTCCCAAAGTGCTGGGATTACAGGCATAAACCACCATGCCTGGAGACCTTCTCCAAGTTTCTTAACCTCCCTGTGCCTCCTTTTCTTCAAATGGGGATGATAAGAATTCCTATATCCTAGAGATGGTGTGAGGAATGAATGAGTTAACAAAGCCAGGGCCTGGCACTTAATGATATCACCATTAGCTTGCATCTCACCTCATGTTGGCCAGTAACCCTGCTGTGGCTCACACTGTCCAGCCCACTGCATTCCTCCTATCTCTAAGACCCTCCCCTCTGGAGGGCCATTCCGACTAGGCCTTGGCCCTCTTCTGTTAAGCACATCCTTCCCACACTGTGGGCCATGTTCAGCCTCAGCTAAACCCGGACTGCCCGGTCCACATTGATTTGCATGGCTAGGATGCAACCTCACTAGCTCTCTTCTCCTGCAAAGGCTTTTAGTGGGTACCTGGAGACAAGGACCACCCCTTCCACTTCTCGGGACCATGCAGAACAAGCTCCACCCCTCAGACAGGCCACACCCCCACTTCAATGGGCCTGCTTCTCTCTCTGATATGCTTCCCCTTCCCCTCCAGCTGGGACACCTTCTGGCCCTGAAGCTCCATCTCTGTCATCCCACCTCTGGAAGGTTCCCCCACTACCAAGAGCCACCCTCCAACCAAAAGATTTCCAGTCAGGGCCCCTCCCCTTCAATAAAGGTCCACCCACTTCTCCAACTCCACTCTACCCACCCCTGCCTGCCATTTCAGAGACCACTACCGCCCACCCCAGCCACCCTCGGCTGCACTGGCTTTAAGCCTTCCTCTTCTTCTCCTCATCTCTCCTCTCCAGAGCCCTGGATTCCACTTGCTCCTTCCCCTAAATAACCAGTGGCGAGGGGCTTCCCCCACCCCTTTTCAAGGACAGAGGCTGACTCCTTAAAAAGCTTGAACCCCTGGGTCTCTAATTGGCTGCAAAACCCAAGCAAGCAGCTAAGCAGGCTTCTGGTTGGCTGTCACCTCCGCCCATGACAGCGTGAGGAAGTTAACCCCTGCAGCACCATAGCATAGGAATCTGCAATGAGGGGTAACAAACTAGAACTGGGGCCCTACAGGGAAGAGGAGAGCCCCAGGGTCTGTTGCCCAGCTGGGGACAGGGGGCCTTGCACATCTGCATCCATGCAGGGTCTGGGGGCTTGTGAATTTCCCCCACCCCACCACGTGGTGGCCATGGGTCAGAGCAAAGGAAAGAGAGGGACAGAGAAGTGGAGAGTCACAGAAACTAAGAATTATTTACAGAAATATATTATCCGTCTCCCCTCCCAGCAGTGGGTGCTCAGCAAATGTGTGTCAGTGTAAAAAAGGACAGCTTTGCTACTTTCTGTGTGACCTTGGCCAAGTGACACCCCCCACTGAACCTCAGTTTTTCTGTCTGTGAAATGGAAAGGGGGGTCATCACGCCTTCAGGGCAGAGTTGGGAAGATGGAAGGAAGTAGCAAGCTCGGAAGCTCCTTGTGAAGGTTTCTGTTTAGTTCCTTGTTCGTCCCAGTGTTTGTAAAGCTGGGCCAGGACCTGATCTATCTCAGTAGGCCCAGGGCCCAGCACAAGATGGGCACACGGCAGGCATTACTCAGTGTGTCGTGACCAGAATCAAAAAGATGATTCTGGTAATGAGAAGGGAAATGAGGAAGACAGAGACAAAGGAAAGGAGAGACTTTTTTTTTTTGAGAGGGAGTCCATCTCTCTTGCCCAGGCTGGAGTCCAAGGGTGCGATCTCCAATCACTGCAACCTCTGCCTCCCAGGTTCAAGCAATTCTCCTGCCTCAGCCTCCCAGGTAGCTGAGATTACAAGTGCATGCCACCACACCTGGCTAATTTTTGTATTTTTAGTAGAGACAGGGTTTTGCCATGTTGGCCGGGCTGGTCTTGAACACCTAACCTCAAGTGATCCGCCAACCTCAGTCTCCCAAAGTGCTGGGATTATAGGCATGAGACACTGCGCCTGGCCAAGAGGCATTTTTTCATTCAGCCAACACTGGGAAAGCACCTACTACGTGCCAAGCCCGTGGCCAAGAGAACACTGGAAAGGTGGAGATAGAGGCCAAGAGGCAGGTTTCTGAGCTCTGACAGCCAGCAGCTGGGGCTCCCCACAGGTAGGGAAATCGCTCCAACCCCTCTGGCATCTCCAAGTGAAGCCAAGCACAAGACTGAAGCATTCAGCAGGTTCTCTACAATGTGCATGAGGGAGGCGGAGATAGGAGAGACGTCCATGTGCCTAACAACCATTTATCAAGTGCCCACTGTGTGCCAGTTCTGTGGCAGAGAGCCAGACCAAAAAAACTACCAAGATGCATGAGGCACAGCAGCTCACACCTGTAATCCCCACACTTTGGGAGGCCAAGGCAGGGGGATCACTTTAGCCCAGGAGTTCCAGATCTGGCTGGTCAATATACCAAGACCTCATCTCTACTAAAAATTTTTAAAAATTAGCCCGGTGTGGTGGTACAATCCTATAGTCCCAGCTACTCTGAGGAGGCGGGAGGATTGCTTGGAGCCCAAAAGTTTGAGGTTGCAGTGAGCTATGATCAAATCACTGCACTCCAGCCTGAGGTGACAGAGCAAGACCCTGCCTCAAAAAACAAAACAAAACAAAAAGGCTGAGACAGAGAGACATGGCAAGGCCAAGGACACCACCTACTGTGGAGTCCCACGAACTATGAGCTCCCTGAGGACAGGGACTGGATCTTGGTTTCCCTGTGTCCCCAGCACCCAGCTCAGGAGTTTGCACAAAGCAGGGGCTCTATGCATAATGAAGGCAGAGAAGGTAGAGACAGAAAGGTGACAGCAAGAGAATAAGGAGGCAATGGGAGAGAGTAACTCTTTTCTTAAAATATCTGTGACACCATACTGCCTGTCCACACCAGAGCAATGTCTTCAAACCCAAGGGAGGTTGAAAATAACATATTTTTCTCATATTTTTTGTCTTCTGTTTCTATAATGTACCCAAAGTGTTGGTACAGTAGTACTGGTATATAATTTATAAGTGTCACTGTAGGTAGGGCGGGGTGGCTCACGCCTGTAATCCCAGCACTTTAGGAGGCCAAGGCAGGCAGATCTCTTGAGGTCAGGAGTTTGAGACCAGCCTGGCCAACATGGTGAACTCCCGTCTCTATTAAAAATACAAAAATTAGTTGGGCATGTTGGTGGACACCTGTAATCCCAGCTACTTGGGAGGCTGAGGCAGGAGAACTGCTTGAACCCGGGAGTCTGAGGGTTGCAGTGAGCTGAGATCATGTCACTGCACTCCAGCCTGGGTGATCGAGTGAGGCTGTCTCAAAAAAAAAAAGTCACTGTAAATGTGTGTGTGTATTTCACACTCCAAAATGTTTAACTGAAGAAGTGCCCAATCAGATTGCTCTTGGGAGCAGTGATATTAACTATGAGCCCCATGAGGGTAGGGTTCATGCTGGGCTGGTGATTGTTAGGGCTCCAGTGCCCAGCCCTGGCCTGGCTCAGGTAGGTGCTCAGCAAATACTTTGTATGAGCATGAAAAGCAGAGACAGTGAGAAATAGAGGAGAGAGGGCAAATGAGGGCGGGGACAACTCTCACAGCCATCTAGAACCCTGGCTGAGCAAGAAGGCCAAGGGAATGGGCAGGTGGGAGGGAGGATCCCCCTGGGCTTGGGAGGAGGCCCTGGGACAGCAGCACCCGCACCCACCTGTAGACGAGGGAGTCATCCACGGAGCTGTTGTACTGAACCTGATACATGCGGATTCCCGGCACCGGCCTCTGGGCTGGCCAGCGGATAAGCACGGAGTTCGAGGTGAGCTCGGCTGCCACGAGCCGACGCTCAGCCGTGGAATCGTTGGCACCCGGTCGGCCAGGCGTGGCAATGTCAGAGGAGCCAGGCTCAGTGAGAGGTGGCGGAGCAGCCGGCGGGGGCGCCATCAGAGGCAGAGGTACCACGCACACCTCCACGGGCGCTGTGGCTTCCCCAGCGGCATTGGAGGCGATGCAAGTGAAGGTGCCGCTGTCCCGCAAGGTGGTGATGGTCACATCCAGCGTCCCGTCCCCCCGGACCCGGGTCCGGCTGGAGTTCCCCAGCAGCCGCCCATCAGGCGCCACCCAGTGCACCACCGGCTCGGGGTCCCCCACCGCTCGGCAGCGCAGGCTCACCGCCTGGCCCTCCACCACCAGGGCCCTGCCCCCCGCCTGCCGCGTGATCAGCGGAGGCTCACACAGGAACTCCTCCTCGGGGATGGACCAGAAGTAGCGGTCAGTGAGGTGCTCAGGCGTGGCGCACGTCTCTAGGTCGTCCTCGCGGGTCAGCCGCCGCAGCCAGAGCAGCTCGCAGTTGCAGTGCAGCGGGTTGCCACCAAAGCTGACGGTCAGCGGCGTAGGCGGCTTGGGCCCGGTGCCCTGCGACCTCAGAAAGAGCCCATCGGGCGGGAGTTTATGCAGGCGGTTGGAGGTCATGTCCAGGCGGACCAGCTTGTGAAGCTGCACGAAGGTCCCCTCCGCGATGTGGTCGATGAGGTTGTGGTCCAGCGTGAGGGTGTTCAGGTTCACCATCTGGCCCACCGCCTCCCACGGCAGGGCCTCCAGGTTGTTGTAGGACAGGTCCAGGTCCTCCACGGTGGACAGGAAAGCATCGAAGGCCGCTGACTCCACCCGGCGGATCTGGTTGTTGCCAAGGATCAGGTGGCGCAGGTTGCCCAGGCCACGGAGCTGGTCGCCTCGCACCTCCGCCAGGCGGTTGCTGTCCAGGTGCAGGGCACGGAGCGCGCGCAGGTCGGCGAAGGCACCGGCTGCCACCTGACCAATGGTGTTCCGGGAGAGGGTGAGGTGCACCAGGCTGGTCATGTTGGCGAAGTCTCGGCGGCGCACGGCCGCAATGAAGTTGTCGGTGAGTCGCAGCTCCACCACGCGCCGGTCAATGGCGGGTGGCACAAAGAGCAAGCCGGTCTTGGCACACAGCATGGTCAGTGTGGGTGCCACGTTCTGGCAGATGCAGCGGCCAGGGCAGGGCTGGCCACGAGATGCCCCTGCCCAGAGCAGCAGCAGAAAGGGCAGGGCAGCAGGCGGCGGCGAGAGGAGGGCCGAGGAGAAGGGTCCTGGAGCCATGGTGCAGTGGGAAGGCCGGAGGGGTGGGAGGTGAGACCTGCTGGAGAAGGAGCCGGTTACCCAGGCGTGGAGCTTGGCCACAGGGACGTCCTGCTACGAGTCAGACCTCGATCCCTCCCCTACCGCCTACAGCTGGGTTCCACAGGATGGCAAGAGGACCCACTATCAGCTATTATTATAATATTTCCATGCTGGGCACAGTAGCTCATGCCTGTAACCCCAACACTTTAGGAAGCCGAGGCGGCAGATCACCTGAGGTCAGGATTTCCAGACCAGTCTGACCAACATGGTGAAACCCCATCTCTAATAATGCAAAAATTAGAGGTGCCCGCCACCTGTAATCCCACCCACTGGGGAGGCTGAAGCAGGAAAATCACTTGAACCAGGGAGGTGTAGGTTGCAGTGAGCTGAGATCGTGACGTTGCACTCCAGTCTGTGTGACAGGGGCAAGACTCCATCTTAAAAATAAAAATAAAACCATTTCTATGCTGATTGATAGATTGCCCCTGCCCTTACCTTGTGTGTCCCACCCTCACCTCTGCCCCTCCCACAGTAGCTGCCAAATCTCTCATGATCTCCCAATCAGAGAGGTGACACCTGGCCCAGCCTGGGGCCTCTAGTACCCGCTAAATATTCTGAAAACCACTGTTAACTATGGTTTAAGGCCCTGGCTGTCCAAGCCATACTCTCTGGCTTCAAATCCCAGCTCTGATACTCACTAGCTGTGTGACCTCCAGCAAGTGTCTGAACCTCTCTGATTCTCGGTTTCTTCATCTGTAAAAGGGAGATCGAAATGGGCCTTACTTCTGTGAGGATTAAATGGATTGGTGAACATGGCATACTTAGAACAATGCCTGGCACATAAAATATGCTTATTACATGTTAGTAGTCATCATCATCATCAAGTGCTTAATATGCACCAGGCATAGAACTGTGCTCTATTACTGAGAGGAAGTACTTTGAAATCAAACAGACACAAGTTCAAATCCTGGTTCCCCCTTTGCTAGCTCTGTGATCCCTCAGATCAATGATTTCCCCTAACTAGGCTGTAATTTCTTGATCTGTAAATTGGGATAATAATCCAACCATCTTCATTCATGTACCACTGAACATGCCTGGCATACAGTAAGTACTCAATAAATGTTAAGGGTTTCCCCCCTCCCACCTCTGGCATTGGCAGGGAGAGTGTGAAAGTGGGAGGGACTGAGAAAAACATATCAGAGTCTTCCAGTTCAGCCTCAAGAAGTCCTTCTCTGAGGTCTGGTTTCATCCTGGGCTCAGCTGAGCTCCCAAGCAGGGCAGACTATTATGCTCACATCTTTGGGTACACACAACACACACACACATTCACACACACACTCTCACACTCACGCTATGTCTCTGCTCCAGGCAAAACCTTCCGGCGGGGATTCCCCCTGCAGCGGCTCCAGCCCACGACATGTCAGTTCCCATCACAACACAGGGTGGGTGGGGGGGTAAAGAGGAAAGGATGGGAAGGGGGCGTCCCTGAAACTGTTTTCACCCCACCCTGCCCTGTACCCTAACCCCTGCTGGCTCACCTCCCAGGAATCTGTGTTTGGGGCTATGGCCTTAGGTGGCCTTGATCTTCCTGCCTGTGAGGAGGGCGCCTAGGACTGAGACCCAGAAAGTCATAGAGAGAAGCGAAGACAGACAGGGAGAAACCAGCGGGAGGGAGAAGTGGACTGGCAAAGAGAGAGAGACAGATTCAGAGAGAGACAGAGAGACAAAAGGAGAATGAGTCTGAAAGGAAGGTGAGCAGACAGAAAACTGAGAGTGAAGAATGAGACACAGAAAAGAGAGACAGAGACATAGAGATGGAGAGAAAGGGAGAGACACAGTATTAGGGAGACAAAGACAGAGGAGGAAAGAGACAGCGACTAAGGAAGACAATGACTGGGCTGAAGGCAGAAAAAGAGGCCGGATCGGGGTGTCCTACCATCTCTGAGTTCTCCCCAAATCTGTCCTTCGCTCCCTCTAGATCGCTGCTCTTCAATGTACTGAAAACCCTGGCCTAGAAGGGGGGAGTCCAGAATTAGGAGGCCAGACTCTGCACCTGTTTAGTGTGGGGTCTCCAGGGCTCAGAACCCCAGTCTATGAAACAGAAGTCCAGAGCCTCACCTCCTGCAGCTGGGGTGGGGCTCCAATGGAGGGAATAATAATAGCAATGGAAATGGCTAACATTTATGAAGAACAGTACAGCACTGCAGGACAGATCCGCCCCACTGCCTGGGTTCAGACCTCACCTCCCCACTGTGTGACTTTAATCAAGTGACTTCCCCTCTCTGTGCCTCGGTGTGATCATTTGTCAAATGGGAATTTTTTTGCTATGAGGATTCAATGAGATAATATTTTATGACATGCTTAGAATATTTCCTGACAAAGCAAACATTACATACATGTGAGCTGCTGCTATTATTCTTATTATTACTATTAGTAGTATTAATTTATTATTTTCTCCAGCTTTCTCAGCCACCAGCAGACCAGGCTATCAGGAGATCTTCCCACACCCATGCACGCGAACACACACATACACACACACACACACACACACACACACACAAAATAGGAAAACATATTCAACTCTCTAAATGCAGAGGTCATTTCATGTCTTGACATATTCCTGTATCCTTTACTGATATCACGAGAAAACCCTGCTTTCCCAACAACCTTAACCATCCTGAGATTGAATGTCACCTGGCCTGAAACCCCCACCTGCTCCCCACAGCCTCCTGGTCACCACAAGCCCTCACTCAACTATGATGTTCCTGACCTTGTCACCACTCCCCAGCCTTGGGCAGAGTGGTGG
This sequence comes from Callithrix jacchus, assembly GCF_049354715.1. Lineage (NCBI taxonomy): Eukaryota > Metazoa > Chordata > Mammalia > Primates > Cebidae > Callithrix > Callithrix jacchus. Next base: position 34,803,967 of record NC_133523.1, read on the forward strand.
GCATCTGGCTCTTCAGGGAACTGCCCTCCCCGGCACTGAAGTCCACGTTAGGCAGGGTCCCAGGCCCCCAGGTGACTCACAGCAAGCCCCATCTCCCCACATCCCCCCTACTCACCTCTCTTCAGGGAGTCAGGGCCTGGGCCAGCACCTGCAAGGGAACAGAACCGCCTTGTTAGCATCATTCTGGCTCTTCTCTGGGTAGCAGATCCTGCCTCAGAGACCATCCTGGCCAAGGAAGTCCCTGGTGTGATCACTCTCTCAGTCCTCCTGCTGCAGGTTTTGCATAGTCTCAGAGGAACCCCGAAGTCCTCTCCAGACTCCTAGGAGATGAGGCCTCAGGGCTGTTCACCCCCCACAAAGTCCAGGAGACCAGGACTTTAGCCCTTTGTCCTCCAGGGTTTCAGGAGCCAAGAACCCCAGCCCCCTTGTCCCTCAGACCCAAGAGTCTAGACCAAACCCCTGGCCCACCTTTAGAACCCAAGAGTTCACATCCCAGCCCCTCAACTTCAAAGTATTGAATGGTACCAAGAGCTGGGGAAGGGCCAGAGTTTCCCATCCTTGCCATGATACCATTGCCTATACCAACATGTGTGGCCATGTCAAAACCCACACAGGCCCACAACCCCAGTCTCTATATCCAGATTTCCATGAACATAGCAACAGGATCTGTGTGCTCCCCACCCTCTATGGGCACTTGGCCTGGCATATAGACACACTGTGTCCAGGGACCCCGGGGGGACCCCAGCGTACCACCACAGGTCATGCCACATGGGCCTCAAACCCACTGGGCCAGAAGTAGGGATAGCCTTGTGCCAGGGCACAGGCACATGTGTCCTTCACATACATGTTTGAACATAGACAAACCCACTCCCCAGAGGCCAACACTGAAACACAAACAGACTCACAACATAGATGGTTACATACCCTCAAGGTTGGCACACCTGCATACAACACTGACTCTCCCCTGCATGTTCACACACACACATGCACAGATACAACAGAGAAACTCATGTGCCCCCTAACAGACAAGCAGGTCCATGCATCTACAACAGATATACCTTGCACACTCACCAGCATACAGGGGCACACATGTCTCACAAATGCACACCTGCACAAAGATACACAGGTGCACACTCTTAAATGCCCAGACACACTCATATAACTTCACACATCCCCATGTTGCAAAGTTGATACAGCACCACACCAACATATACACACCTCACACACACACAACCACAAGCACACAGATATGAGGCTGATCCACACTGGAATACGCACACAGACACAAGAAGATCCACCTTTGCAGACATTCCAAGATGTTCACTTATAACAGACACATGCTCACAAAACAGTCCTGTGATTTACAGACTTAGAAATGCACACACAATAGTGAACCACAGTAGCCTAGTCAATGCTCAGATTCACACTCACACAGTCTTGGACACACATCCCTCCCAGCCCTGAGGCACCCCCCCACCACCCCACCTACTTACTTCCCAGGCCCAAGAAATCCTAACATCCCTCCAGCACATTGGCATCCTCCCGGCAAGGCCCCCCAAAAACCAGGGCACAAGCCAGCCCAGAGGTCAGAGTTCAGCAGGTGGAAACTCAGAGGATTTGGAGGTTTGAGTCCTAGATCACCATTTCAAGGAGATCCTCCCACCAGCAGCCCCAAAGGTCCCCCAACCTGGCCATCAGGATGGAGGTAACTCCCGCTCCATCTGCAGTTGTCTGGCCGGTGGGGGAATTAGGGTGGGGTGGGTGGGGAAGGGCCCGGTCTTCGCCCCCCCAACCCCCACCTCGGGGCCCATCTGTCCATTTCTCGGCCTCTCATCCCCCCTCCATCTGTCCACCTCCTGGCTGCCCATCCCCCCCAACCACCGGGAAGGGGAAGACATGGCTGCTTCCCCCCGAGGACCGCTAAGGACCCCCCAGTTGACATGGACCGAGGGAGCGGCAAACTCCCCTCCCCCAAATCCACACCGAGGCCTGGACCCACAAGGCGCCGAGCCTCAGTCCCCAAGCCGGCAACCTGCCGTGGACTCACAGATACACACCCTCGGAGACATACAACCCGCAGACACACACACACACACACACACACACACACACACACAAATGGACACCCGAGCGGGCACACCCGGCTCCACAGACCCGGGGATGGACATCCAACCCGGACACAAACACCTAGCGCAGCCAGCCGCGCACGCACCCGGGCTGGGGGAAACCCACACCTGGGCACACAACCCACGCACACACACACCTGCACACAGCCCCTCCGATGGGCTCGCGACAGCCCCCAGACACACAGCCGGAGGGGCGGCCGCTCGGGGCGACACGCGCGCACAGCCGGACACGCCGGCCGGGCTCGACACCCGCGCACACCCGATGGCCACACGGGCAGGGCGCCGCACACGCCGGCGCCGGGCACACACAGGGCCGCGCGGGCGCACGCCGGGCCCGCCGCAGCGCCGCGGACACACACTCGCACGCTCGCACGCTCACACCCGCGCACACACCCGCGCCCCCGCCCGCCGCTCCGCGGGCCGCTGCGGGCCGCGCTCACCCAGCCCGGGGGGGCCCCGGGCCCGGTCCCGCCGCCGCCGCCTCGCTCCGCGCCATGGTGGGGGGAGGGCCGGGGGAGGGGGCGCGGTGCCGCGGGGCCGCCTCCCTCCCGCCTCCCGCCCTCCCTCCCGAGCCGCCGCCGAGCTCCGCCCTCCGCGCCGCCCGCCGCCGCCGCCGCCGCAAGGGGGGAGGGGGCGCCGGCCGGTGGGGGCGGCCGGGCGGGGCGGTAGCACACCCGGGATCCCCGCCCCGAACCCTCCGCAGACCCCTCTCCATTGCGGAGCCGCCGCGGGCCCGCCCCCGACCCCTCCCCAGCCCCACCCCCAGCTCTGCCGGCCTCCCCTGAGACCCCCCCAGACCACGCCCCAACTGGCCTGGGGACCACGGATCTCCCTACAGAGACCTCGGATCGGGTCCCAATACCCAGGGGGACCTCGGATCAGGTCTCACCTCTTTTGAGAACCCAGGCGATGTTCTAGAACCACCCAGAACCGTAAATCATGCCCTGCTCTCCTGCTTGACCTCAGACTACGCCCCTCACACTGTCAGGGACCCCAGACCATGCCCCCAAATCCAGAAGAATCCCAGATTATATCTCAGCATCCAAGGGGTCAGGACCACCCCACCAGCAACCCTTAATCATATCCCAACATTGAGATGGAGCCTCAGACCACATCCCTTCCCTCAGGGACCTCAGATCATACACCAACATCCAGGGAGACTTCAGACCATATGACAGCTTCCAGAGAAATCCCACATGGTGCCTGACTCCCTTTGGGGACCCAGATCACATTCTACAGCCACCCAGAACCACAAACCAGATTTTCTACTTCTTCTTGGGGACCCCCAGCCATGTCCTTCTACCCTCAAGGATGCTAACCCATTCCCTTACCCCCAATATGAACTCCAAACCATGTCTTTTAGGGGGCCCTATAATGTCTCTTATCCCATAGGAGACCCTTAAACTGTCCCCATTAACCCCATTAGACTCCAAGCCATCCTCAACCCCTTTGGTGACCTTAGACCTTTCTCTCTCCTTCCCCTTTAAGGCATCCTTTGGTTCACAAAACCCCCCAATTAGCCCCAGTTTTTTCCCACCCCCCCTACTAGTCCTGCCCCCTTGAGGACCCTGTCTCCTTCCTGCTCCGATTCTTTCTCTTGGACCCTGAAGATCCCCCTGCCCTGTGACTTCTATGGAGCCCAGAATGCCTTGCTCCTTCCTAGTTCAGACCCCTTTGCCCATCCTCTGTCCCATAGCCGACCCCCAGCCCTTTCCTCAAACCCCACCGAGTGTCTCGGGCCACTCTTTCTGAGATATTCACAAGGTCCTCAAACCCAGCAAGTTCTCCCCTAAAAATCTGTGCTGTTGCATGCAATGCCCCAAATTCCTAAGGCCTCAAACCCTTCTCATTTTGGATTCCACTGAACGGAGGTCCTCCCCTAAATCTATTTCCTAATTTTTTTTTTTAAGACAAGGTCTCACTCTGTCACCCAGGCTGGAGTGCAGTGGTGCAATCTCCACTCATTGCAACCTCCACCTCCTAGGTTCAAGCCATTCTCCTGCCTCAGCCTTCTGAGTGATTGGGATTACAGTTGTGCGCCACCACCCCCAGCTAATTTTTCTTTTCTTTTTTTGTTTTCTGTTTTTTGGAACAGCCTTGTTTTGTCAGGCTGGAGTGCACTGACACGAACCCCACTCACTGCAACCACCTCTGCCTCCCAGGTTCAAGTGATTCTCCTGCCTCAGTCTCCCAAGTAGCTGGGACTACAGGCGTGCCCCATCAGGCCTGGCTAACATTTATATTTTTAGTGGATATGGGGTTTCACTATGTTGGCCAGGCTGGTCTCAAACTCTTGGTCTCAAGTGATCCTCGGGCCTCGGCCTCCCAAAGTGCTGGGATTACAGGCATGAGCCACCACACCTGGTCTAATTTGTCTTGTTTGTTTTTGAGTCAGAGCCTGGCTTCGTCGCCCAGGCAAGAGTGCACTGACATGATCACAGCTCACTGTAGCCTTGACCGCCTGGGCTCAAGTAATCCTCCCATCTCAGCCTCCTCTGTAGCTGTTTTGTTTTTAGTTTTGTTTTTGTTAGAAATGGACTCCCACTATGTTACCCAGGCTGGTCTTGAACCCCTGACCACGGTGGTCATGAGCCACTATGCCTGGCCTAAATTATTGACATGAAGCCCTCTCTATCCTCCAGATCAAGCTCAGCTCTGCAGATAACTCCTTCTAGTGAACCCTGACCCCACTCACAACTCTGAGATGTCCCTGGGGATACTCGCAATCCCCCTAGTCTCCAGATTCCTTCATCACCACCACCCAGGCAACATCCCCACCTCCCACCATGGTTGCTAGTGCTCCCTGCTGGAGCGTGGGGGTAAGAATAACAACAACAACACAAGTGAACACATATACAGCACTATTTATGTGCCAGAAACGATTCCAAGGGTTTCACATCCATCACTTCATTCAATCTTCACAACAGTCAAATGAGGCAGTCCTATTTCCATCCCCATTTTACTGATAAGGGAAATAGAGTCACGGAGAGGTTGGGTCACTTGCCCAAGGTCACACAGATAGTACGTGGCAGAACAGGGTAGGGGTGAAGGGGAAACAGGGTGAGGGCAGGCCTGGGCTGGAGAGGAGTAGAAAAGGGAGGGAGAGAATAAAAAGATAATAATAAGAGAGACAGAGATGGAAGAAGAAAGAGGCTGAACTCCCGAGGGAATTTCAGCCTCTTTCTTCTTCCAACCACTCAACCAACCAACCCCTCTCCTCTTCCAGCTTCTTGGTTTTGTTGTTCTTGTTTGTAGAAATGGGGATCTCACCATGTTGCCCAGGCTGGTCCTGAACTCCTGGGCTCAAGTGATCCTCCTTCCTCAGCCTCCCAAAGTGCTGGGTTTACAGGCGTGCACCACCACTCCTCGCCCCTCTTTCAGTTTTAACGATGACTTTACTTTTTTTTGAGACAGGCCAGGCTGGAGTGCAATGGCATGATCTTGGCTCAATGCAACCTCTGCCTCTCGGGCTCAAGCGATTCTCCCACCTCAGCCTGAGTAGCTGGGACCACAGGCGCCCACCACCATGCCTGGCTAATTTCTGTATTTTTAGTAGAGATGGAGTTTTGTCATGTTGACCACGCTGGTCTGGAACTCCTGGCCTCAAGTGATCTGCCCGCCGCAGTCTCTCAAAGTGCTGGGATTACAGGTGTGAGCCACCATGCCTGGCCCCTTGTTCAGCTTCTATGATGACTTTTCTATTCCTCCAACACACCAGCCCATAGCAGCTCCTGAGCATATACACTCTTCTCCCCTTTCCATGGCTGGTTTTTTCTTTTCATGAAGGTCTTTAATGTAATCCCTTCAGAAGGAACTTCCTTTTCCATCCCTAATTTACACACACCATTCCTACCTGGGCCCCCAACCAGCATTCTGATATTACTTTGAAATACATTAAAAAGAAGAAGAAAGAGGAGGAGGAGGGGGTTGCTAGATGGATAGATGGATGGATCTATAATAAAGTAATACAGTAACATGTCAGTGGTGGCATCTAGGTGATGCGTATATGAGTGTTCGCCATAAAATTATTTCAACTTGGCCAGGCACGGTGGCTCACACCTGTAATCCCAGCACGTTGGGAGGCCAAGACAGGCAGATTACGAGGTCAGGAGTTCGAGACCAGCCTGGCCAACATGGTGAAACCCCGTCTCTACCAAAAATACAAAATTTTACTGGGCGTGGTAGCACGTGCCTGTAATCCCAGCTGCTCTGGAGGCTGAGGCAGGAGAATCACTTGAACTCAGAAGGCAGAGGTTGTGATGAGCAGAGATCATGCCATTGCACTCCAGTCTGGGTGACAGACCAAGACTCTGTCTCAAAAAAAAAAAAAAAAAAATTGGCCGGGCGTGGTGGCTCACACCTGTAATCCAAGCACTTTGGAGGCCAAGGAGGGTAGATCACCTGAGGTCAGGAATTCAAGACCAGCCTGACCAACATGGTGAAACCCCGTCTTTATTAAATAAATAAACAAATAAATAAAAATATTTCAACTCAGGCTGGGCGTGGTGGCTCATACCTGCTATCTCAGCATTTTGGGAGGCCAAGGTGGGAGGATCACTTCAGGCAAGGAGTTCAAGAGCAGCCGGGCAACATAGCAAGACGCCATCTCTAATAAACTTTAATATATATATACACACACACACACATAAATAGTTCTTTCAACTTGGCTCCATGTTTGAAATGTTTCATAGTCAGTGTTGGGGAGTGGAGAAGCAGGACTCTTCTGGTGGTAAAAAAACAGCCCCACCACCATTTCTGTCTAGCACATCACCTTATTAATTTCCCTTATAGTACTTACCACTCTCTTTTTTTTATTATTAAAAATGTATTTTAAAAAGAAAAAAAGACACGAAGTCTTGCTATGTCATCCAGGGTGGTCTCGAACTCCTGGACTCAAGCTTTCCTCCCTCCTTGGCCTTGGCCTCCCACAGTGCTGGAATTACAGGCATGAACCACTGCGCCTGTCCTTTGTCACCCTCTTAAGGATTTTGTTTGTTGACCTATTGTTAATTATTTATTTACTGTCTAGTCATTGAAATGTAAGCCTCCCGAGGTGTCTATGTTGGCAGGGACACCAACATCCTCCGGTGCCCAGAACAGTGACTGCTACCCAGGAATTCAGTAAACAGGTGTTCTTTTTTAAGACAGGGTCTCCCTCTGTCACCCAGACTGGAGTGCAGTGGCTTGATCATGGCTTACTGCAGCCTCGACCTCCCCAGGCTCAGGTGATCCACCTCAGCGTCCCAACTACAGGCACTCACCCCCACATCCAACTAATTTTTTATTTTTTGTAGAGACAGGGTCTCCTTATGTTGTCCAGGCTGGTTGCACACTCCCAGCCTCTAAGATTTCCAGCCTCGGCCCCCCACAAAGTGTAGGGATTACAAGGTGTGAGCCACTGCACCAGCCAACATGCACACTTTTTGTTGTTGTTATTGAGAGTTTCACTCTTGTTGCCCAGGCTGAAGTGCAACAGCGTGATCTCGGCTCACTGCAACCTCTGCCTCCTGGGCTCAAGCTATTCTCCTGCCTCAGCCTCCCGAGTAGCTCAGATTACAGGCATGCACCACCACGCCCAGCTACTTTTTGTATTTTCAGTAGAGATAGGGTTTCACCATGTTGACCAGGCTGGTCTCGAACTCATGAACTCAGGTGATCCTCCTGCCTCGCTCTCCAAAGTGCTGAGATTGCAGGTCAGGAGTTCAAGACCAGCCTGGCCCAACATATGTTCTTATGCGTCTTGGGAAAAGCTAGGCTGGCTCCAGACTCACTTCAGGGACCCCAGGAAGGAATAAATACGACCTTCTAGTCCAGGTTCCCTAGAAGAAAAGGGTATACCCAGCAGCGGGAGAATGTTTCATGAGGTCAAGGAATGTGGGAGTTGGCCTGAAAAAAGGGCAACAGGTTGAAGTAAATATCTTAATTCTTTCCCTGGAGCTCTAATTCCTGCCACAAACCTAATACAGACCTTCTACCAATCCCATTCTTCAGGCCCTGCCCCAAGCCTAGGCCCCACCCCTAGACTATTAGGCCCCCGACCCCAATCAAAAAACTCCAGCCCTTTTTAAGCTAACCATTCCGGCAGAGCCCTACCGCTCGGTCTCTATCTTAGAGACCACCCCAAGTATAAAATATTCAGAACTCCTCAGCCTAGCCCCTTGCCACACACACACCCTCAGCCTGAGCCCCACCCGTGCACCTTGCTCCTCCCCGAAAGCATCCCGCCTCTCTGCCTAAATTGGGTCTCTGAGGCCTAAGCTAGGTCCAGCCCGCTCAGCTCTGTCCTAAAGACCAGCCTCCACTTCTCCAACATGAGCCCTGCTCACAGTCAAAGTTAGGAAGTCCCCCAGGTATAGGGCCCAGGCTCAAACATCAGGGAGCTTGGATCTGTGGGCGCTTAGAGGATAGGTTGGTGGAACTAGAGGAGGCGGTCCCCAGTTTATACTGCCTCTCCGGAGAGTAGCTCGAAACCCGAAGACACGCCCCATTATACTGACTCCTCGTTGGATGGTGCAATCTGTTCTGGTCTCTCTGATTGGTCCTTCCACAATCCCTAGTCATACTCACTCTGTATTGGACTGCGCCTGTGAGCTGCCTTCTCTGATTGGCCCCTGCTTTCCGATGCTTTGCTCCTGATCGGGCGAGTCCTAGTGCATGGCTCTTTCTGATCGGATCGTTTGTAATCACAAGCCTGGATGGAACAGAAGTTTCACTATGGAGGAAGGGAGTACCACGGAGGAGGAGGAGGAAGAGGAGGAGGAGAAGGAGGAAGAGGAGGAAGAGGTGATTCCCTAAATCTCTTGCCTAAGAGAGGGTGTGGCCATTGAGCCCAAGATAGCCTGGGGTTAGAATTCCAACTGTACAAACCACGGGTGCCTTTGGCTTCTGTGCCTCAGTTTTTCATCTTTAAGTTGGGAAGAATAATAGTACCTTTTTAATAAAGTATTGCAAGAATTAAATGAGCTCATGCTTATAAAATGCTTACAGAAGTTCCTGGTACATAGGAAGCCCTCAAGAGGAGGGTCAGCTATTAGTATTCATTTGATCATGTAATTGCATGACCTTGGATGAGTCCCTCTGCCTCTCTGACCTCTGCAGGCCAGGAGTTCCTTGTCCATTTAATTGAATGATCCCCTCGTGTCTCTAGCTCTCCTCCGCCTCCATCTCCTGCCCTCAGGGACTGGGCCTGTGATTAGAGGGAGGGACAGAGAGATGGGGATAGGAAAAGGGCACTGGTGAAAAGCAGAGGAGCTCAACCCAACCTTCCAGAGAATTTAGGGCAGGGTGAATTTCTTTATGGACCAGTGTAGAGTGATTCTATCCCAAATCCCTCATGCAAAGGACTTGCCCTGATTGAGGGTGAGTGGGCAGGAGATAGGGTGGAGCGGAGTGGTAAGGGGATGCTGTGTTAAGGCTGGGAGGGCTTGGAGCTGGGCTTTTTGGACCCTACCTGTGGGAATGCCAAGGTTGGGGGACGGCAGCCCAGGCCCAAGGTCACTGTGTCACTGTTGCCATGGCAACAGCCACCTCTCTACCGGGAACCTGAAAAGGGGTGGGGGGGAGGGAGTTCCCACGTCCCTGAAACAGGGGACAGAGAGGGGAACAATCAGAAACATGGAAGAGAAGCAGAGAGACAGAAAGGGTGTGATTCATCTGTGTGAAGACCTGCCCATCTCAGAATTCTCAGAGCTCGGTACACTGTGGGTGCTTAATCAATGTCCCTCAGAGACAGACACAGAAAGCCTGAGAAAGTTCGATGTCCAGAGATGCCAGAAGAAAGAAAAGAAGAATCTTCAGATGGGGGCAGGTGTCCCTTCCCTGTCTCCTCAATCGCACACCCCTAGGGGTCGACTGAGGGCCCAGGTTGGACTTCACCTTCTCCAGCCCTGGCCCCTCAGGCCTACCCAACCATACAAACCATCCACCCCCAGCAGCTCCTGAGATCTTGAAGCATTTATGTTCAAACCTCTTTGGCATTTAAATTCTTCCTACCTAGGGGCTCAGTGAAGAAAAGTCGCATTTGGTGATGCCTGCTACCCACACCCCCCCCACACACACACCCCCTTCGCCAGAGGTGGGGAGGAGAGGGAAAAGAGGCAGTTTGCCTCCTTTATTCTCAGCGGTCCTTGTTCCCCTTGAGAGTGACCATTCCGTAGATCCAGATATTCCCCCCAATACTTCCAGGAGACCCAGGCCTCGCCCATCCATCCCTCCACCCCCCAAGAAAATCCTACAGGCCCTTCCCTTTCCAAGAAACAGGTATCCTCCTTCCCTCCCGGGACCCAGCTCTCATTCCACTAGGTCAGCCCGCCCCCTGCTGGCCGAAGGCTGATACTGCAGGAACCGTCGGCTAGAGCCCAGTTGAGAGGCAGAAACTGAGTCCGAACTGAGAATCTCTGAATTTTTGCATTTTTAAATTTATTTAAAGTCTTTCTTGTTCAGGTCCTAGGAATCCAAGTCCCCAATCCCCTTGAGGACTCAGACATCAGGAATTCAGGTCTCAGCCCAGAGATCAACGAAAGAAAGACAACTTTTCTTGGAGCCAGGCCTCGGTGAGCTCATCAGTGGTGCGGATTTCAAACACCTGGGCAGAAAGAGGTCTCAACATTATGATCCACTCAAGAACTGGAAGAGTAGCCTGTAATCCTAGAACTTTGGGAAGCCAAAGCAGGTGGATCATTTGAGGTCAGGAGTTCGAAACCAGCCTGGCCAACATGTTGAAACCCTGACCCTACTAAAAATACAAAAATTAGCCAGGTGTGGTGGTGGACATCTGTAGTCCCACTACTTAGGAAGCTGAGGCAGGAGAATCCCTTGAACCCGGGAGGGATGTTGCAGTGAGCTGAGGTGGTGCCACTGCACTCCAGCCTGGGCAACCATGCGAGACCCAGTTTCTTTTTGTTTTTGAGACGGAGTCTCACTCTGTCAGCCGGGCTGGAGTGCAGTGGCATGATTTCGGCCCACTGGAACCTCCACCTCCTGGATTCAAGCGATTCTCCTGCCTCAACCTCCCAAGTAGTGGGACTACAGGCATGTACCTCCACGCCCGGCTGATTTTTTGCGTTTTGTTGTTTAAATAGAGACCGGGTTTGACCATGTTACCCACATGGTCTTAATCTCCTGACCTCGTGATATGCCCACCTTAGCCTCCCAAAGTGCTGGGATTACAGGCTTGAGCCACCTCACCCAGCTGACCCAGTTCTTTAAAAAAAAAAAAAAAGGCAATATGGAGAAACCCCATTTCTATTAAAAATACAAAATTTAGCCAAGCATGGTGGCATAGGCCTGCAGTTCCAGCTACTTGGGAGGCTGAGGCAGAAGAATCGCTTGAACCCAGGAGGTGAAGGTTGCAGTAACCCGAGATCACACCGCTGCACTCCAGCCTGGGTGACAGAGCGAGACTCCATCTCGAAAAAAAAAAACTGAGACAGTGAGGACTGTAGCCTGTCCTCCCTCAGACCCAGGACCGCAGACCACCCCTCCCTAACACTGTGGAGCCCCGCCCCAGGCTGAACCTTCGTAAGCTCTGCTGTCTGCACCAGCCTGTTTTTACTCCCTGCATACATCATCTGTTGTTCTGGCTTGCAACCTGCGTGGAAGAGAGGAGAAGGGCAATGAGTGGGGACCCAGGCATGTCCTCAAAAGCTCTAGTAATGTCCTGAAGGGCCTGCTGTTTTCCATGGGTCCTAGGAGCTCTTCTAAGGGGGTCCCTGCACTGTACTCAGTTTCTAGGTTGGCTTGGGGGTGTCGAGTTATTCTGAGGGTCTCTGGAGATGGTTTAGGGGCCAGATGGAGATTTCTAGGTAAAAGAAAAAGGTGGGTTGGTTTAGGCCCCAGGACTGAGGACGGATGGGCTCTTGGTGAATCTGAGTCCCCACCTCTAGTTCTGTGCCCTCACACATCACGCATGCATCGCACACACACCTCACACAGGCACATACAGGCTGTCACATCCTCACACTCACACAGGTGCCTGCACACATTCACACAGTCACACACATGCACCCACATGCACACATCTGCACTCACACACACTCAGACACACACACACACACACACCACAGAGAATCAGACACCCTCTCCTGAGGAGAATAGAGCTGTGTCTCACCCACAGGGCTGGAGAAGATGAAACACAAAGGGTAGGACACTCGGCCATCCTCGTGCACATACTTGTAGCTGTAAACCACGAACCTACCGTGAAAGGGAATTGACAATCAGGACTCTGGCCTGCAGCCCAGGCTCAACAACCATTACCTGAGTCCACAGCCTTGAAATGTTGGCTGAGTCTGAGAACCCAGGATTGATGTCTGGGAGCCGGGGTACTGACCTCAAACACAACAAATGATTAAAATAATGATAGGGTGGGCATGGGGCTCACACCTGTAATCTCAGCGTTTTGGGAGGCTGAGGCAGGTGGATCACCTGAGGTCAGGAGTTTGAGACCATCCTGGCCAACATGGTGAAAACCCTTCTCTACCAAAAATACAAAAATTCGCTGAGTGTGATGGTGGGCCCCTGTAATCCCAGCTACTCAGGAGGCTGAGGCAGGAGAATTGCTTGAAATCGGGGGGCGGAGGTTGCAGTGAGCCGAGATCGTACCATTGCACTCCAGCCTAGGCAACAAGAGCGAAACTCCATCTCAAATAATAATAACAACAATAATCGTGCTCATTTGACTCACAATAACTTTATAATATAGGTGCTGTTAATATCCCCATCGTACACATGGGAAAACTGAGGCCCAAAGTCACTTGCCCCAGGTTCTATGGATAGGGAAGAGATCTGAACCTGGGAAAGTCAGTGCCAGAGTGTTAGTGCTCGCCCACTATGCGACACCATCCTGTGCACTAGAACCCCAGTGCACTGTGACCAGGGATGGCTACATAATCTGCCAAGCCTGCTGCAAAATGAAAATGTGGGGCTTCGTGTTCAAAAAGCAGGAAAATTGTTTTCCTTTCTTTTGTAGTCTCTCTGTAGACTGATCATGGTCTTTTGTTATTTATTAGAGACAGAGCCTCACTCTGTTGCCCAGGCTGGAGTGCAGTGGTATGATCCCAGCTCACTGCAGTCTTGAACTCCTGGGCTCAAGCGATCCTCCTACCTCAGCATCCAGAGTAGCTGGGACTATAGGTGCACACCACCATGTCCAGTTAATTTTTCTTTTTTTTTGAGACAGGGTCTCACTTTGTCACCCAGGCTAGAATACAGTGACATGGTCTCAAGTCCTTGAAGCCTCGACCCCCCCAGGCTCAGGGATTCTCCTGTCTCAGCCCCCAAGTAGCTGGGACTATAGGCACATGCCACCACACCCAGCTAATGTTTTCTGTATTTTTTGCAGAGATGGGTTTCACCATGTTGGCCAGGCTGGCCTCGAACTTCTAAGCTCAAGTGATCTGCCCACCTTTGCCTCCCATAGTGCTAGGATTACAGGTATGAGTCACTTGGGCACCTGGCCTTTAAAAAAAAAATTTTAGTAGAAATGGGGGGGCGGGTCTTGTTATGTTGCCCAGGCTGGTCTTGAACTCCTGGCCTCAAGCAATCCTCCCACCTTGGCCTCCCAAAAAGCTGAGATTACAAGTGCGAGCCACTATGCTCAGCCAGTCCTTTTTCATTTGCTATTTAAAGTGGTGCTCCCTTGGGTATGAGGAGACAGAGCAGATGCTCACAGGAACACCCTGTAACTTGTCAGGCAATGGGTGCCTACTGGACCCTGACCCTCCCCACACCAGCAGGAAGCTGAAGGATAGCGATGATTACTGGATGGGTGGGTGCAGAGAGTGGGTGGCGGAGAACCTGTTCAGGGAGGCAGCCAGGTGGTGGACTGCCTGTGAACCTAGCTCCAAATCCCAGCACATCTGTGTGAAACCCATTGTCCCATCTGACTTCACACAAAACAGAAATTCAAAGATAAAACTATAAAGAGTGTGACCATTAACCCCCACATGTGAGGCCCCCTTCTGGGTTTGGGGCCCTTCATAATTATCACATCCCCACGAAGCTGATCATGGCTGAGTCCTACAGCCTGGGATTGAGGATCAAAATCCTAGACACCCAAAATGAATTCAGTCAAGATGAAAAATCTTAACAGACCCGTTTTCATAGAAATAGTCAAAGAGCTCTTCCACCAAAAAAAGCACCAGGCTCATGTGACTTCACCCAGGATTCTACCTATCATTAAAAGCCAAGTCATGCCTTTAGCAGGGTGCGATGGTGCCGCCTTAGTCCTAGTGACTTGGGAGGCTGAGGCAGGAGGATGGCTTGAGCCCAGGAGTTGGAGGCTGCAGTGAGCATGGATCACAGCACTGCCCAATAGCCTGGGTGACACAGCGAGACCCTGCCTCTAAAAATTTTATTAAATAAAATAACAATAATAATATTAACAATAATTCATTTGCTACCTAAAGTGTTCCCAAACATTGAAAATGAAGGAAAATTCTTTCGATTTTTTTGAGACAGGGTCTTGCTCTGTCACCCAGGCTGGAGTGCAGGAATGCTATCTTGGCTCACTCGCAGCCTCAACTTCCTGAACTCAAGTGATCCTCCCACATCAGCGTCCCAACTAGTTGAAACCACAGGCACATGCCACCATGCCTGGCTAACTTTTTTTCTTTTTAATAGAGACAAGGTCCTCGGCCAGGCATGGTGGTTCACACCTGTAATCCCAGCACTTTTGGAGGCCAAGGCAGGCAGATCACTTGAGGTCAGGAGTTCGAGACCCCAGCCTGGCTAACATGATGAAACCCCTTCTCTACTAAAAATATAAAACTCAGCCGGATGTGATAGTGCACTCGGGAGGCTGAGGCAGGAGAATCACTTGAACCCAGGAGGTAGAGGTTGCAGTGAGCCGAGATCAGGCCACTGCACTCCAGCCTGGGCAACAGAGCAAGACTCTGTCTCAAAAAACAAAAGGAAGCCAGTGTAACATTGAGACAAAAACCCCACAGAAAGAAAAAAAAGCAGACTCTAAACCAGTACCATATATAAATTATCAGTGTAAAATTCTGCAATAAAATACTGCTGTACAGACAAAAAGTTCTAGGGTGTGAACTCTTGTCCTCAAACACAGATTCTTTCTGTTGAGATGGAGTCTTGCTGTGTCACCAGTCTAGAGTGCAATAGTCCAATCTCAGCTCACTGCAGCCTCCGCCTCTTGGGTTCAAGCGATTCTCCTGTCTCAGCCTCCCAAGTAGCTGGGATTACAGTCGCACACCACTATGCCAGCCTAATTTTTGTATTTTTAGTAGAGATCTGGTTTCATCATGTTGCTGGGCTTGAACTCCTGACCTCAAGTGATCCACCCATCTTGGCCTCCCAAAGTGTTGGGATTACAGCTGTGAGCCACCTCACCTGGCCAAACACAGAGATTCTAAGTTCATAAATAGGGCTGGAACTCAAGCAGTTCCTCAGCCTGCTCCTCCAACATCACCTCTCCCCTCGTGGCCTGATCCAACCGTTTCTTTCCCCAGGATACCTGGGCTGTCTCTCTGGCAACTCCATTTTGAGCTCCTCTGGGGAAATGTTCTGAGGCAAGAAAACAGAAGAAAAGAAAAAGAATGAAGCCGGGCGAGGTGGCTCATACCTGTAATCCCAGCACTTTGGGAGGCCGAGGCAGGCAGGTCACCTGAGGTTAGGAGTTCGAGACCAGCCTGGCCAACATAGTGAAACCCAGTCTCTACTAAAAATACAAAATTAGCCGGAAGTGGTGGCGTGCACCTATAATCCCAGCTACTCGGGAGGCTGACGCAAGAGAATTGCTTGAAATCCCAGGAGGCGGAGGTCGCAGTGAGCCAAGATGGGGCCATAGCACTCCAGCCTGGGCAAAAAAGAGCAAAACTCTGCCAGGTGCGGTGGCTCACGCCTGTAATCCCAGCACCCTAGGACTTCCTAGACCAAGGTGGGTAGACCATCTGAGGTCAGGAATTCAAAACCAGCCTGGCCAACATAGCGAAACCCCATCTCTACTAAAAATACAAAAATTAGCTGGGCATGGTGGTGCATGCCTGTAATCCCAGCTATTTGGGAGGCTGAGGCAGAAGAATTACTCCAACCCAGGAGGCAGAGGTTGCAGTGAGCCAAGATTGCACCACTGCACACCAGCCTGGGTGCCAGAGTGAGACTCCATCTCAAAAAAAATAAAAGAATGACCACCTTTAGGTGAGCACTTACCATGTGCCAAGACACTGTTCTACTAAAAACACATGGATTCATTCATGGAACTATCCCATAAGCCTGTGGGGTAGGTCCTACCATTATGCCCACTAGACAGCTGAGAAAATTGAGGCCCAGAGGTGCTAAGGCACTTTCCAAAGTGGCACAGATAGAAAGTGGCAAAGTTGAGATTTGAATCCTATCTGCTTCACTAGACTGTCTTTCAGAGGGCCTGAGGGATCCCTAGTCCTCAGTCTCGGTGGATTCCCTGATAAATCCTTATCACAACACTAGGGAAATAAGACTTATTATCATTGTCACTGATAAAGACGTGAGGCCACCAGAATGAGGTCTACCCTTTGTTTGTTGGTTGGTTGGTTGGGTTTTTGTTTATTTTTTCGTAGAAATGAGGTCTTGCTTTGCTGCCCAGGCTGGTCTCAAACTCCTGGCCTCAAGCAACCCTCCCACCTCAGCCTTCTGAATAGCTGGGATCACAGGCGTACGCCACCATGCTTGGCTAATTTTTGTGTTTTTAATAGAGTCAGAGTGTTATCATGTTGCCCAGGCTGGTCTCAAACTCCTGGGCTCAAGGCATCCTCCTGCCTCAGCCTCCCAAAGTGCTGGGATTACAGATGTGAGCCACCGTGCCCAGCTACCATTTTAACTTATATGGAAATTCTTTCATTTCAATGCCAATAAAGTATTATTGTCATCATTAATAAGATCATCATCATCATCACTTTACTGAGCATCTACTAAGTGCCAGGAGTTGTTCTAAACCCATTACAAGAATTAATTATTGGATGTGAAAACAAACCTATGAGGTAAGTACTATTCTCCCCATTCTACCCCTGCCCCTCACCTGAAATAGAGACGCATACAGGCAGTCATGACAGGGGGGTCACGACTGAGCTAGAACTTAACCTCCAGGTCTTTTTTCTTTCCTTTTTTTTTTAAGACAATCTCGCTCTATGGCCCAGGCTGGAGTGCAGTGGCAAGATACCGGCTCACCACAACCTCCACCTCCCAGGTTCCAGCAATTCTCCTGCCTCGACCTCCCTAGCAGCTGGGATTACAGGAACACGCCACCACGCCCAGCTAACTTTTTGTATTTTTAGTAGAGACTTGGTTTCACCATGTTAACCAGGCTTGTCTTGAACTCCTGACCTTAAGTGATCCACCCACTTCAGCCTCCCAAAGTGCTGGGATTATAGGCATGAGCCACTGCGCCCCACCGATCTCCAGGTCTTTCTGACCCCCATGCCAGGCTCCTAGTATTAGTTCCAACCACTTGGGTCTCCCAGTCCCACTGTGTACCTCCCAGTCCCAACCACAGCCCCACTCACCTGAAATTCTTCCTCCAGCACCACCATCTGCCGGTCTTTGTCCACCTTCACTGGGAAGGGGTGGCACACAGGGGTTAGACACGCCCCTCTCCGATCCATGGGGGTCACGAGCCCAGTCCTCCCAACTTGCCGCCACCACCACCCTCCCATCCTTCCGCCGGGGAAGACGCCACTCACTTATGATGGCTGCATTGTCTGTCTCTTTTCGGAAGCGGAATTTCCTCAGCTTTTCTCTTAGCTCTGGGTCTACCTCGCACACCACCAGGGAATCAGACTGTCGGAGGGACCCAGGAAGAGCTGAAAAGGCCTGGCCTTGGCCCACACCCCTTCCCCAAACCTCAGTTTCTCCATCCACTAAAGAAGAGGAGCATCACACCAGCCCATCTGATGCATTTGTGAACATTGGGAAAAGGTGCCCTTTCAGAGTAGGTACCCCTCACCAGGGCACTCAGCTTGGGGTGCAGAGCAGGGGCTGGGTTCCTGCCCTCTCCATGGGGACCCTTGGGTGACACTCAAGGAAATATAGAGAGCCACTTCCTAGTCCTCAACCTGAAGCCACCGTCTCTCTCCCCCCAGCCAGGCTGTTTGCCAAAGTTGGGTCCCCTTCCCGGCCCATGACTTGCGTCCTGTAGCCTGACCTTCGCCAGGTGTCCTCCAAGCCCCAGCTCCAACCCCAGCCCCAGCTCTTCCCACAGGACCCCTAGCCCCTAACCATGGTTTTTCTGTCCACAGGCCTCTTCTTTTCTCAGTTCCGCTGTCTTGCAGGGGTGGGGCCCGGGGCTGTGGGGAGCGGGCTGTGCAGGAGGAAGGTTTCATCCACCACCACATCCTGTTTATGCCCTTGCTGGGACAACTGTCACCGAGGGCTCCTCCCCCTCCTTCCTTCCTCTCATCTGCCAGGACCTGTCAGGAAATTGCTCAGATCGGGGGTTCAAAAGCTGCCTTGTTATGTGACCCTAGCTAAGTAACTTCATCTCTCTGATTTGAGATTGTGGTGAGGATATACATAGCTTCACATCGGCTGGGCGTAGTGGCTCACACCTGTAATGCCAGCACTTAGGGAGGCCGAGGCAGGTGGATCACCTGAGGCCAGGAGTTGGAGACCAGCCTGGTCAACATGGCTAAACCCTGTCTCTACTAAAAATAGAAAATATTATCCAGGCGTGGTGGTGCAAGCCTGTAGTCCCACTACTGAGGAGGCTGAGGCATGAGAATCACTTGAATCCAAGAAGCAGAGGTTGCAGTGAGCTGAGATCACGCCACAGCACTACAGCCTGGGCAGCAGAATGAGACTCTGTCTCAACAAAGTAAATAAAAATAAACAAACAGCTTCACATGTCTTCCAGCATGGCAGACGCAATAGATACTAAAAACGAATTCTTTTGCTCCTCCCCTCCTCCAGTCAGCCTTCCTGGATTTACCCTCATCTGAGATATTTGAATTGCAGAGCTGGAAACGGGAGTTTAGTCTTTTGCTGGTCAGACTGACACCCATGATGCCAATGGCAAAATGGGGACCAGAGGGGCAATCCCAAACTACCTGGGTAATGGTGACTTTTTTTCTGCATTTTTTCCACCTCACTAGCCTTGCAATGGCCTATGAGGCCCTACCAAGCAACAAGGGAGTTCAGCCCTGTCAGACTAGTACCCACTTCTTTTTTTTTTTTTTTTTTGAGACAGGATCTCATTCTATCATCAGGCTGGAGTGCAGTGGTGCGATGTCAGCTGACTGCAACCTCCACCTCCTAGGTTCAAGGGATTCTCCGGCCTCAGCCTCCAGAGTAGCTGGGACTACAGGCGCATGCCACTACACCCAGCTAACTTTTGTATTTTTAGTAGAGGCAGTGGGGGGGGCGGCGGTTTCACCATGTTGGCCAGGCTGGTCTCGAACTCCTGACCCCAAATGAGCCACCCGCCTCGGCCTCCCAAAATGTTGGGATTGCAGGTGTGAGCCACCATGCCCAGCCATTATTTTTCTATTGAGTGTTTTCACACTGCCCCCTTTTCCCATCCTGAAATAAAATTCCTAGATAATATAACCTACTTACACACATAAATTCAAAAAGAATCAATATGATGTCCTGACTGTCATATAAAGAAGAAATAAAAGGAAAGTAGTTCACACAAAAACCATATGTATTTCAGTGAGAAAATAAAAGCAAACGAAAGAGAATTTTCACAGAGTCCTAGACGCACTGTGACCGGCCCACTTCCCTCCGTAATGGGCAAACCCCACACGCTGCAGTGGACTCTCCCGTCTTCACCCTACATCTCTGCAGCTGTGCTCCCTCCCACTCCTGTCCCACCAACATCCCATGCCTCCTGGATCCTTCTCCTTAGCCTCCATGCAGTGTTATGTCTTCTATCTTAATTTTTTTTCTTTTCTTTTTCTTTTGCGGCAGGGTCTCATTCTGCCACCCAGGCTGCAGTGCAGGCGGTGCAATCATAGCTCGCTGCTGCCTGCAGCTCCTGGGCTCAAGCCATCTTCCCACCTTGGCCTCCTAGGTAGCTGGGACTATAGGCACCCACCTCCATTCCTGGCCAATTTTATTTTTTATTTTTATAGAGACAGGATTGTTGGGTGCGGTGGCTCATGCCTGTAATCCCAGCACTTTGGAAGGCCGAAGCAGGCAGAGCACGAGGTCAGGAGATCGAGACCATCCTGGCTAACACGGTGAAAGCCTGTCTCTACCAAAAATACAAAAAATTAGCCAGACATGGTGGCACATGCCTGTAGTCCCAGCTACTCAGGAGACAGGCAGGAGAATCACTTGAACCTGGGAGGCAGAGGTTGCAGTGAGCCAAGATCGCGCCACTGCACTCCAGCCTAGGTGACAGAGCAAGACTCCACCTTAAACAAAAAAAAAAAGAAAAGAAAAGAAAAAGAGACAGGATCTCATTATGTGGCCCAGGCTGGTCTCAAACTCCTGGCCTCAAGTGATCCACCAGCCTCAGCCTCCTAAAATGCTGGGATTATAGGCATGAGTCACCATGCCCAGCCACTGCTTTCTTTTCCTTCGTAGTACTTATCACCAAGTTACACTGTATTTCCTTATTGTGTCCCCATGAACTAGAATGTAAGTTTTATGGAGGTAGGGATTGTCTGCCTTGTTAATGGTTGTATTTCTTTTTTTCTTTTTTTTTTTTTTTTTTTTCTGAGATGGAGTTTTGCTGTTGTTGCCCAGGCTGGAGTGCAATGGTGCGATTTTGGCTCACTGCAACCTTCACCACCAGGGTTCAAGCGATTTTCCTCAGCCTCCCATGTAGCAGGGACTACAGGCATGCATGTGACACCACGCCCCACTAATTTTGTATTTTTAGCAGAAACAGGGTTTCACCATGTTGGTCAGGCTGGTCTCCAACTCCTGATCTCAAGTGATCCATCCACCTCAGCCTCCCAAAGTGCTGGGATTACAGGCATGAGCCACCGCCTCAGCCTATTGTTTTATTTCTAGCACCTTAAGCAGAGCCTGGTACATATTAGATACTCAAGAAATATTATTGAATGAATGAATGAACCAGCAAATATGATTCTATACAGTGTGAAAGCTGTTGCTTATATGCAGGAGGTAGTGGATGGGGTTTGTGACATAGCCCCACCCTAGTGAAATGGCCTTTCCTCAAAACGCCTGTAATGCCACACTCTTCTTGTTTTCCTCTCTCTGGCTGCCCTTCTCAATATTCGTCGACAGTGTGAATTCCTTTGCTCAAATCCTGCCTTCCCATTTCAGGGTTCTATTCAGTCCGTCTCCAATGATCCTTCATATCCTCCCTGGGTTAGACCTCCAACTCCCACACCCTCAATGATCATCTTTGACTATCCTTAAATCTTGGTCTCCAGCCTCAATTTCTCTCTTAAACTCCAGACCAGGGTTTGTGCACCTCCTGGACCTCGCTGCTGGGCATCCACACTGGGCTTAGTATCTTCCCAACCTGCTTCTTTCTCCTTTGGGGTCCAATCTCCCGGACAGAGGGCCTGGTCCTGAACTTTTCTCCCCCTTCCACTCCATGGCCAGCCAGTCTCAGGGCCCGTTTGCTCTACCTCCCGGGCCTCTCTCCCACCTGCACCTCCTTCCCTCCCTCGTGCAAAGGCCCCTCTTTCGTCCCCACCCCCGCTCCCAGCTGCCTACCCCCCAGTTTCATTCCCTCCAATCCGCCCTCCATATATAAGCCAGAGAGATATCTCTCCAAAACGCCCGACTCACCATGATCCTCCCCGGCTTGAAGCCCTTCACGGCTCCCTAGTGCCCTCTGGATAAGTCCAAACTCCCTCCAGTGGCCAAGCAAACAACTGGCCTCTGCCCGTTCCTCACCCCTCCCTGTCTTCAAGTCGACCGTCCACCCCGACTGCCTCTCTGAGTGCCAGTAAGAAGCCAGATCTCTGTCACCGAGAGCCTTCTGATCAGTCCCCTCTAATTAGTTCATCCAGACCCAGGACAGTTTGTGGAACGCGCAGATCACAACCAAAGCCATAGCAACAACTCCCGTTTATTGACGGCCTCCTTCATCCCGACCGCTTTCGGTGCATTCTCTTCCCACCCTAAAGGCTAGATCTCGCCTCGCCATTCCCATCCAAGAGAGGAAGTGGCAGGCTCAGAACACCGCAATGAGAAAGCCGAATCCTCAGAAGCTCGAGTACAGATGCCCACTGGGGACAGCTTTGGGTGGGGAAGGCCACCCGAGGGGCGGGGAGGAGGAGGCCTGGAACGCCAGAATCAGGAACTGTGACTTCCCTCTGGGACGCTGGAGTGGACTCGCGCGAGCCTGCCCCCTGCGGGCCTGGAGGCCCAATCCCAGGCGCCACCGGACCCGTTGCCCTGGGCAACGCCGCGCGCCCCGCCCCTGCCCCGCCCCCCCAGTCCCGAACCCCCCCGGCCTGGCCGACTACCCGTCACCCCTACGTCTGACCAATCCCGCTGAGGAGGCGGGCGGGCCTCTTGGGCCCCGTTCCACCCCCGTCGCTCTCCTCCTCGCCGGGACCCCGCCTTTCTCCGCGCACACCTCCCGCCCTTCGGGCTGCCCTCCCCGCCCGTTGGCTGTCGCGCCGTTCGTCACCCGGGCTAGAGCTATGCCGGCGCGCGGCGGCCCCCCGTCGGGGCGGGGCCAGGGGCGGTGACGCACGGCGCGGTGACGCAGCGCGGCGGCGGCGGCGGTGGCGGCGGCGGCTGTCGGTGCGGGAGGAGGGAGGGAGCTCGCGGGCAGGAGAGGGGGCGACGGCGGCGGCGGTGGCCTGAGGAGGCCCGAGCGGCGGCGGCGGAGGCGAAGGCCGAGGCGGTGAGTCTCAAGACGGGCCGGCGAGGGGCGGCGGCGGGTCAGGGCGCGCAGGGCTCCCCTCAGGGCGACCCAGGCCGCGCGGGCGGCCCCGCCCCCTCAGGGACCCCGAGCCGCGGGCGGCGGCGGCGGGCGGGTGCGGAGCGCGGGCCTCAGGGGACTGGGCCCGTGGGAGAAGCCCCGCGCCCGTCCCCAGTCTCCCTCCTGGGCCCCGGCAGAAGCTTCACTCCGAAATCCTCCTCACGCCCTCGGGATCACCGAGGGGCCGGCTGCCCCTCCTCAGGACCCCCCGCTCATCCCCCTCGGAGAGCCCCGGAAACCCTGCCGAGCCCCCGTGTGCGCCCCAGATGGCCCCCGCGGAGCCCACCCCTTTCATGGAGCCGCCTCCCCGAGCCCTTCGTGGGTCCCAGCAGCCTTCCTCGCAGACCCCCACCCTTTGGCCCCGAAGCCCCCGTCCTCCTCCTGTCTCCAGAAATAGTCCGCGGAGGCCACTCCTCGTCCATTCCACAGCGTGGCTCTTATAGCTGCTCCAGGAGCCTCCCTCACGAGCCCTGCACACCTCCCCAAGGCACCCTCCGGACCCCCGTCCATTCCAGAACTCTCCCCCGGAGCCCTACCTCTCACAACCCAGCAGGCTCACCCCGATTTTCTCCTCCCGGATCCTAAGAATTTTCTCTCCCGTTTACCCCATTCCAGAAACCTCCTTAGAGATTTTTTGCTCATACCCCCTGCGTTTCTGAGTCCCCCTCCCAGGAATCCTTCAGAATGCCCCCCATCGTCTTCACTGAAGATCTTCTTCCTATATCCTCAAAATAAATCTTCCTCACAGACTTTCTGAAATGACCCCAAATCCCAAAAACTTACCTGGAATACCTCATTCCACTCCCCACCATATTTCAATCATTTCTTGTACACACTCCCCCTTCACGTATTCTTCTAGACCTTTCCATAGATCCTAAAAGTCTCCCACAGAGGCCTCCTGTCCCCTCCCCCACATTTCAGCACCCTGAAATGCCCTAG
Source organism: Callithrix jacchus (assembly GCF_049354715.1). Classification (NCBI taxonomy): domain Eukaryota; kingdom Metazoa; phylum Chordata; class Mammalia; order Primates; family Cebidae; genus Callithrix; species Callithrix jacchus. Next base: position 34,827,877 of record NC_133523.1, read on the forward strand.
AGATCACTGTCATGTAGCCCAACGATCTTCCCCAGAACCCCCTTCCCCACCCCCTCTCATTCCAAAACTCTCAGCAATTGCCTGAAATCTCCAGAGGACTCTCAATCTCATTCCAAAAGGCTCTTCCAAAACCCCTTTTACATACCCCACATCTTTTCCAGTCCTCCACATCACATGCCCCAAAAATTGTTTAAGGATGTTGAAAAGTTTTCTCTTGGTTTCTCTTTCAGATCCCCTAAAAGTGCCCTTTGCTAACACCTCAGAATCCCCCCTTGCAGATCGGTTTTAGAGGAATTTTCTGAAGGTCCTCACAACCCTGTAAGATGCTAACATTTTCTTGGTGACCCTTCTGAGATGCAGGTTTTCAGGACTTAAACCCTCCCCCAGCACACACACACACAGCTTAGAGACCCCAGCAACCCCCCTGGAGCCCTCCTGACATATGTTCTTCAAATCTCTCCCGGAGACCTTCCTGACACCCCAAAACCCTTGAATCAATATAGAGACTTCCCCCCCGAACTTGTCCACACAGGTTCTCTAAATCCTCTAGAATCCCCTGTAGAAGACCCTCACACACCTTAATTTCCCCCAAAATAACTCTCAGAGCAAGTCCTAGAATTCTTTCTGAAAAGCATTCTCCTCTGACACTCTCAGAATATACTCTTTTGGTGACTTTACTCAGGTTTCTCCTTACCTGAGATCTCTGAAGAGTTTTTCCTAAAGAGATCCCTCTGTCATCCCGCTCCAGGACACCCAGGATCAGTCTCAGAAGACCACACCTTCACACACTATTTAGAGAAATTTTCCCCAAAATTGCCCTCCATCAGCCACCCACTCCCAACGCTTCCTGAGACTTCCTCAGAACTTTGCCTCAGATTCCACTTCTGACATCCCCAAGGAACATTGAGGACCCTATCAGATTTCCCCGCTAAGTTAAGAATTCCTATTTACACCCTCTCATTTCCCCATTCTCTTTCCTCTGAAGTCAACTCAGAGACCTTTCTCAGGGGGCCCCCTTTCCCCATTATCTCTTCAGAGGCCCACAACATTCTCCAGACTTGTTCTCCCAGAACCTCTACGTCTCCTTGTAAAGATTCTTGAGAGACACCTTTCCCACCCCCTTGAATTCCCAATGCTCCAAGATCTCTTCTTCAGACCATTTTTCTTAGGTCCCATCTTCATAGACCCCTCTTCCCTTCGGTGACCGAGAGACCCTTAACACCCTCGTTAGAGACAAGATTCTCCCTGTTTGCCTTTCAGAAGCCTTCTTCCTTTTCCCCTTTGAGGGCCTCCTCACCAAAGAATCCTTTCCCCTCTAGCTGTGGTTCTCAAAGTGTGGTTCCTCGCCCAGCAGCAGCAGCAGCATTTGTTAGAAATACACATTCTTGAGTCCCACTCAGATCTACTGAATTAGAAAACCTGGGAGCAGGGCCCAGCAATCTGAGTTTTAACAAACCCTCCTGGTAATTTTGAGGTAATTCTGATGCACACACAAGTTTGAGAACCTGTGCCTTCTAGGAGGATTTTATTTTTCCCACAAAAAAACTTCCTGAAAGATGCCTCAGGGTATGCCTCTGCCCTACAGCCCACTGCTATTTTCCTGTTTCCTAGGAATCCCCTTTACAAAGTACCCATTCTCCAGAAAGATTTCTTACCTACCTTGAAAGGATCTTGGCTTCTCAACAAGGTTACTCCATCCCCTGAGCAGTTACTTCAGATTCTACCTTTGAATGGTATCTTTTCAGATGTTCCTCAGTGCTTTCTCTTTCTGGCTACCCCTCCAGCCCACCCCCCAGCCTTTAGTGCTTCTGCTTTAAATTGCTGCCTCTCTTCTTCTTTAGAAAGAAAGAAGAAAATACAAAGAAAAAAATGATAAATTGCTGCGTCTTTGAACACACATATCCATGTCTTCTTGTCCATCCATCCCTCCACATAGCCACCCTCAGGAGGTCTTTTCATTCTGTGTCTTACTGCCAAGACCCCTCCACCCTCATTGTACTCCTTAGAACACCATTCACCTTCAGCCTTGTAGTTTTTCATGTACTTGTCCACTCACCCTCACTGGACTGGGAACTCTGAAAGTACAGGATGTGTCTTGTTCTCTGAATCTCACAAGGTGGGCTCTACCCTTTGTAAGTTATTGAAAATCACTGGAGAATAAGCAGCTCTGCCTTCTGCATTTGGCCAGAAATCTCCAAGTTCCTCAGATCTCACTCCCCATTCAGGTTTAGCACACCTTCCCTGCCCCTCCTCTCCTCTCACCTCCCTTCTTTTCTCCACACAGCACCCTTTGCCTTTCCTCCTGCTCCAACTGCTCCTGTCTTTGGGGCTTTTCTTTGTGCTGTTTCCTGATTCTGAGCTACCTCAAGTCCTTTGCCTGGGGACCTGCCTCACCCCATCCTGGCTGGCTTCTCTTAGCAGCCCCTCTCAGCAGATAAGTGTGGGACCTCCACAGAGCTCTCAACTTTTTTCAGGGGATTCTGTTTCTCTCAGGGCCCACAAGGGGAAACAGACCCCAGGGTAAACACTGGGGCCTGACTTCAGGGAGCTCACAATACCAGTTAGGGGGCTTGGGCATGTACAGAGCAGAAAACAAGGTACAAATTATATGCTGTAGAAATTCAGCAGTAAGAGGGAGCCTTTTATTTGGAAGGACTTCACAGAAAAGGTAGTAGTTGGGCTGGGTAGTGTTCCACAGGCATTGGAACAGTAATGGTGCCTCCCAGGCAGAGGAAACAGCTTAAGCAATGGGTCAAAGACAAGAAAGCCTCCTCATCTGTCACCCATGTTATCTCTTCTCTTCACCCAAAAGATAGAGATGAAAGAAGACAGATTTCCTCCATTTGCATTGTATTTGCCAGCTGCGCTTTAGTGGCCTGCAGAGTAATAAGAATAATGGACACTGGTTTTTGAATGCTTTCTAACTGTCAGACACTGTTTAAGTGCTTTACATGTATTCATAGGAACCTTGTGAGGTAGGTAAACTACCATTATCCTTATTTTGCATATGGTGAGATTAAGTACAGGTTAAACTAATAGGTCTGTGGGCACTGTCCATTCTAAGATGGTAATGCCTTGGGTCAAAAAATTGGATTTTTAGTTAAGATAGGTTTGGCTGTTGTAGTTAGGTATGTGGACCCTGGTTCTGGACAGGATTTGCATCCCACATTATCACTCACCAGTTTTGTGCCCTAGGATAAATGACTTAACATCTCTGGTCTTTTAGTTTCCACAGCTAAAAAAATGAAGGAAATAATGTTACTCTACTTAAATTCATAGAATTGTTAGGAGAATTAAATAAGTTAATGCATGTAAAGTACTTAGAACAATGCCTTGCCCATAAGTGCAATGTTAGCAAAAAAAAAAAAAAAAAAAACATATCAGTCAGAACTCTAAAAACATAAAGTGATAAAACCTTAGCTCAAAGTGGTTTAATCAGGAAAGCGGGGAATTAATTGGCTCTTGCTACTGAAAAGTCCAGAGCTGTGTTGGCTTCAGACCTAGCTGCATCCAGGTGTTCAAATAATTTTCTTAGTCATTTCCTCCCATTTCTCCACTGAGTTAGCTTTATTATCAACAAGCTTCTGCTTTGGGTGACAAAGATGGTCCTTAGCAGCCCCAGGTTTTAACCCTACCTCCTTGGAAAGCCTTAGTGAAAAGAACTCTTTCTTGAGAGTCCCAGATTGAAAATAGTTTCTTCCCTGAATAGATGTGAGATTATGCCAGAAGATCTTAGAGACATATTTTGGGTTCTGTACCCTGCAACTCAGTCTCTGGCTTGCTGAGCCAAATAGGCCTGTGATTCTGTCCCATGAACTTTCTGAGCATTGATGGCAGTCTTCCTCCTAACTGTCCCCCAGCCCTAATCATTCTCTGCTCTGTGATTCTTGGGTCTAGAGAGAGTTTATGGCTGATCTGACCCCACTACACTTTACTTTGGGATGTCACAGGTGTTATGAGGTGCAGCCTGGCTTGGTGGTAGCCTCAGGGCAGCAGAATCCAGGAGTACTGGCTAATATCCTCACCTCAGCTTTAGGTTTCCAAGACACGGAACTTTGGAAGAGTTAAATAGGGTTGCTGTGAGTGGAGTTTTGTTTTGTTTTAGTGTAAACTTGTTGAATAGAAGCTGGTTAAGGGCGAGTTACAGAACCACAGTGTATAGAGTATGCAGGTCTCAAATGTCTCCAGCCTGCACTCATTCATTAAACAATGTGTGGAGGCACTGTTCTAGGTACTGGAGATAGAGCAGTGAATAAAACAATCAAGGTCCTGAAATTCATGGAATTTATATTCTGATAGAGGGAGGAAGCACAAAGAAATCAGAGTATGATTCATGCTATGAAGGAAAAAAACAGTGTGAAAGAGAGGGTGGGAGTGGCCACTGTAGACACGGGGATCAGAAGAGGCCTCTTTTGGGAGGTGACAGTTGAGCCTGATAACCAGAAAGATGAGAGGGTACCAGTTGTGGGAAGATCTGGGAGTGGAACATTCTAATCTAAGCATTGTTACTTGCAGTAAAAGGACTGCTTGCAAGGTGGGGAAATTTATCACAGATATTTATTGAGGGCCTGTTATGTACCAGGTGATATGCTCGGAATTGGAGATGTAGAATAATATAGCTACAGTCTTCCCTTCTTGTGGATCTTACACAAGGTGTTTTTGGAAGAGCTGCAGCCTTTGAAGAAACATCTCCTGATGATGATATCGCAGACCCCTTCCTACTGGGGAGATGAGGCAGAATGGGGCACAGGTGAGCACAGATCTGTTTGATGAGCAGGAACCAACCTTGTGATGATCTGGGAAAGAGCATTTCAGGCAGGGAGGTCAGCAGGTGCAAAAGCCCTGAGATGTGTTCAGGGAATAGCAAGGACCAGTGTGGCTAAAGCTTAAGAGAGGGAAAGAGGCAAGGGGTTGGAAAGCTTGACAGAAGCCAGATCACTTGGGGCCTAACGGCCATAGTAAGGAGTTTCCATTTTATTTTTTTGTTTTGTTTCGTTTTGTTTGAGACAGAGTCTTGCTCTGTCGCCCAGGCTGGAGTGCAATGACACCATCTCGGCTCACTGCAACCTCTGCTTCCCAGGTTCAAGGGATTCTTCTGCCTCAGCCTCCTGAGTAGCTGGGATTACAGGCACGTGCCACCACACCCAGCTAATTTTTGTATTTTTAGTAAAGATGGGGTTTTACCATGTTGGTCAGGCTGGTCTGGAACTTCTGACCTTGTGATCCACCAGCCTTAACTTCCCAAAGTGATGGAATTACGGGCATGAGCTACCGCGCCCTGCAGGAGTTTCCATTTTCTTTTAAGGAGATTGGGAACCATTAGAAAGGAGTTTTTAAAAGCAAGACAGTGACATGATTGGATTAATTTTTTTAGAAAGCTCACTTTGGTTTCTGGGAGGAAAACAGAGGGTCAGGACAGGAATCAGGGAGGCAAGTTAGGAGGCAATCCATTTGTCCAGATAAGAAATGGTGACATGGATGTGAGGGTGGTGGTAGTGAAGATGGAGAGAAGCAGGTATATTTTGGGTGTAGAGAAAACAGAACTTGATGATGGAATTAGAGAAAGAGAGAAATCTAGGATAATGATAATAACCAAGTCATTTATGCCTCACAACTCTATGAGAGTAGGCACTATTATTATTTTTTGTCTTCCTCCTCAGTAGGTGCTGTTATTAAATCCACATTACAGATGACAAAACAGGCACAGCAAGGTGAAATCACTTGCCCAAAATTACACAGGTAGTAAGTGGCAGGCTTATATTTCCAACCCGGCAGTCTGGATCTAGAACCACTTGGGTTTGGGTAAAGGTAAGGAAGGCATGTTTAGCTGACATTTTTAAAACAAGAAATAGCAAGACCTGATGACTGGGTCTTTGGGAAATGGAAGAAGTCAAAGCTGACTCAAAAAATGTCTCCATTGTCCACAGAGAGGTGATAATTGAATCTACAGGAATTGATTACATTCCTAGGTGAGAGAAAACAAATGTAAAGAAGGGAAAAGGAGCAGAGGATAAACTTTTCAGAGGGAAGGGGTGTCAACACATCTAGGAGTGGGAGGAAGAACACTAGCTTTTGCTCTATTCCAGAGTTTCCCAGAGCTCCCCATACTGTGTGTATCTTCCAGGAGGCCCTGCCTGGCTTCTTCCCCCATCTCCCTCCCTTCCCCGGGACCATTCATACAAAAAGCTCCTTCTTTGCTAATGCAGTAGTATACGTATTTTGTGTACATATTTCAGGAGTTTCTGGAAATAACGGTTCTGATAAGAGAAGTTGGGCTCCCTTGGCTTCTGACAGTCTCTTCTCAGATTAGGATGGTGAGTTAACCCTAGGTAACTAGCCTATTATCTTGTTCATGAAGTATGAGTTCCTCAAAGGCCTAGGTCATGTTGTAAAAGAACTAGGAGTGTGCAGTCTTGGGCAAAGTGACTTAGGTTCTCTGTACTTCAGTTTCTTCATCTGTAAAATGAGGATAATCACATATCGTGTGTGTAATATATTTTTCAAATAGAGTTTTTGGGATAAAATGTGCTTATCCATGGAAAACTGTTAGCAAAGGGCCTGACAATTTATGATGTATGAAGACATGCTAAGCATAATGCTTTCTATTGTAATGAAGTATGGAGGTTGAGCCTCATGTTAGGTATTTTTAAATACATTGTTTCATTTAATTCTTTTTTTTTTTTTTTTGAGAAGGAGTTTGGTTCTTATTACCCAGTCTGGAGTGCAATGGTGCGATCTCGGCTCACTGCAACCTCCGCCTCCTGGGTTCAGGCAATTCTCCTGCCTCAGCCTCCTGAGTAGCTAGAATCACAGGCACGCGCCACCATGCCCAGCTAATTTTTTTTGTATTTTTAGTAGAGACAGGGTTTCACCATGTTGACCAGGATGGTCTCCATCTCTTGACCTCGTGATCCACCCGCCTTGGCCTCCCAAAGTGCTGGGATTACAGGCTTGAGCCACCGCGACTGGCCTCATTTAATTCTTATAGCAAGCTTCATTGAGGAAGAAACAGAATTACTTGCCAAAAGTCAATATAGCAAGTTACGTATAGCAGGAGAGCCAGGATTTAAGCCAGGTCCAACTGACTCCACTGTGCTGCTTCTGGATGACGAGAGCCGGCATCCAGAGGTGCTGTTTATGGGCAAGATGGGCCTTTTCTCACTGTTTGGGACTAGGGAAGGAGCCCAGAGGGTAGTTTGACCTGGAATATCTTAGCCCTTTTTTTTTCCCTTTCTTTCTTTTTTCTTTTTTCGGGAGGGTCTGTCTGTCACCCAGGTGGGAGTGCAGGGATCTCAGCTCACTGCAGCTTCAACCTCCAAAACAAGTGATCCCTCCCACCTCAGCCTCCTGAGTAGCTGGGACTACAGGTGCACACCACCATGGCCAACTAGTTTTTGGATTTATTTTTTTTGTAGAGATGGGATTTTGCCATGTTGCCCAAGCTGGTTTAGAAACTTTAGTTTTTTGTTTTGTTTTGTTTTTTTAATTGAGGTAGGGTTTCACTCTATTGCCCAGGCTGGAGTGCAGTGGCATGATCTTGGCTGACTGCAGTCTCTGCCTCCCAGGTTCAAGCCATTCTCCCGCCTCAGCCTCCCAAGTAGGTGGAGTTACAGGTGCATAACACCACGTCCGGCTAACTTTTTTGTATTTTTGTAGAGACAGGGTTTCACTATCTTGCCCAGGCTGGTCTCAAACTCCTGAGCTCAAGCGATCCGCCCGCCCAGGCCTCCCAAAGTTCTGGGATTGCAGGTGTGAGCCATTGCGCCCAGCCCCCTTAACTATTTTGTTAGCTTCGTTTCCCACCTCTGGAGTTGGTAGGGGCTGCTGCTTCAAGTATGGCAGCAATATTGCTGGGCTGTCAGAGAGACTTTTGTTATAGAGGTTCCCCTCTTGTGTCTTTCCTCAAAGCTAGGGAGTCATTTTTGGTCATAAGAGGGCAGAGACCAGACCATTCGTGAATTCTCTCTTGCATGGGAATTGTCAAGCCTCTTTTAGTTTTAACTGAAACTCCACTCAAACTGGCCTAAACCAAAAAGGAATTTATTCATCTATGTAACTGAAAAGAGTGGGCCACAAGGGGGAGGCTTCAGGCTAGCTGGATCTTGGTTTCAAATCAAGCGAACAGATCTCCCCTTCCTTCTTCCCGATCTCTTGACTCTGCTGTCATCTGTGTTAGTTTCATTCTGAAGCAGGCTTCCACCATAAAATAGAAGAGGTGGCAACCAGTAACATCACAAAATGATGTATAATCTGAGCAACCCTAACCAAGAACTTATTCTCCTTAGTAATTCCAGCAAAAATCCAGAGAGGACTGTCCTTGGCCGGAGTTAACCTTGTGTCCACTTCTGGAGCCAAGAAAGGCAGTTCCTTCTCCAAGGGGAACCCAGGGTGTTGATGCTAGAAGATGGAAATGGATATTTGGCAGGCAAATCTACCAGAATTCATTACAGTTAGATGCTGCCATAGTGAGATGCCTCACCCAGGTCTCCCTCTCTCACCGCAGCCAAGCAAATGGAATAGATGGTAGCAGGGAGCCTCTGGCCCTTTAATGGAAGAAGGCCATCCAGTCCTCTCCAGTTAACATCCAGACCAAACACAAAGCATCCTTCTCTCATCCAGAGGACATAGGAACCCTTCCTTCAGGGATGACATTTTTTTTAACAATGAAATCTTCAAAGTAACTGTTTCACTAAAGCCTCCAGCGTTTACTGAAGACTGTCAGAATCATCCTTCATCACTAGATCTCCACAGGTCATGTTCCCTGAGCATTGAGATGGCTTGAAGGTATAAACCAGAGAGGCCCTAGGCCGGGCACTGTGGCTCACACCTGTAATATCTGCACTTTGGGAGGCCATGGCGGGCAGATCACCTGAGGTCACGAGTTCAAGACCAGCCTGACCAACATGGAGAAACCCCCATCTCTACTAAAAATACAAAAAATTAGCTGGGTATGGTGGCACATGCCTATAAGCCCAGCTACTTGGGAGGTGAGGCAGGAGAATCCGTTGAACCTGGGAGGCAGTGGTTGCGATGAGCGGAGATTGCACCGTTGCACTCCAGCCTGGGCAACAAGAGTGAAACTTTGTCTCAAAGGAAAAAAAAAACAAGCCCAAGGGAGGAATAGTTAGCAGACTTCTAGTCTTTTTCTAGCTTGTGCTTAGCTGTTCCAAGGACCACAGGTGTGTCTTGTTCTGTGTAGTAGTTCACTGTTGTTTTAATGTGATTCATTTCCCATATTTAAAAAAAGGGCAATTTACTTTAAAATCCAAATATCTAGCTCCTCTTTAGGGAAAAAGAAAATACTAAGACCTAACACTACTAGACCCATATTCCTTCATAGTAAGCAGGTGAGAGCTAAATCGTGACTTCTCCCTTTAGACCTGATGTGGACTTTCCAATTCACCATAGTCCCAGTTGGCCTGCTTTTTTCAAAGCCTGTCCTTGTAAGCATCATGTTTGAGACATCCTAAAGCTTTGCTTCTTGCATTTGGCCTGGCGGGGAAAGCTGGATTAATGTTTAGTCAGCAGCTCATTTGGGCAGGGTGGGATGGGGGTACAGTGCTGTTGCTTAGGAAAAGGAACAACCCAGTTAAAGAATTTATGGGAAAGAGTGTGCACAACTTTGGTCTGTTTGTGGATTTGGTCGTTTTTTTTGCTGTAAATGCTGTTGGCATATCAAACCTCCCGTCACAAATGTTCCCTCTGAAATAGTAACATGTCCTTCTATCTTATGAGTTGCCACCCAGTGAAGGAATCCCTCCCACTCCCAAGGGATGTTCATCCAGCCTCCGCTTGACCACTTCCAGCAGCCAGGGAGCTCATTACCTCCCCACATGGCAGCCAGTTCCATTCTTGGACAGATGCGTTATTTTAAAATTCTTCCTTATGTTGAGGCAGCTGCTGCCTCCTTGGGACTGAAAGACATAAAATGCTGGAGCTGAGAAGGAAAACTGATTTTTTTTAGGTGCATGAGCTACCACTCATCCACCCTGCATCCAGGGCAAACATTGATAATTAATCACAGCACTGTTTCTCACTGAGTCAGGAAGTATGCTGCCTTAAAATTGTTTTTAATTAAATTCGTTCTCAAAAATTATAAAAGTAATATATATTCATTTGCAACTAGTGAAATAGTACAAAGTTATATAAAGATAGTGTTAATAATTCCCCTTTTCTCCAAGATAGTGTTAGCAGCCTGGGGTATATTCTTCTTTACAGTTATACACATACAAACATATATTCGTATATAAAATATGTAAGGGGTTTTGTATGTGGCTTTTTGAAATCACGCAAATGGCATTATATTGGCCAGGTGTGGTGGCTCACACCTGTAATCCCAGTACTTTGGGAGGCCGAGGCAGGTAGATCACCTGAGGTCAGGAGTTCAAGACCAGACTGACCAACATAGAGAAACCCCATTTCTACTAAAAATATAAAATTAGCCGGGCAGGGTGACGCATGCCTGTAATCCCAGCTACCCAGGAGGCTGAGGCAGGAAAATCACTTGAACCTGGGAGGCTGAGTTTGCAGTGAGCCCACATCGCACCATTGTGCTCCAGTCCAGGCAACAAGAGCGAAACTCCATATCAAAAAAAAAAGGGGGGCGTTATATTGTACATGTTACTATGTAGCTTATGGACATCCCTCTAAATAGTTACAGATGAAACATTGTATATAGCCTTGTTTTTGTTTTGTTTTGAGATGGAGTCTCCCTCTGTCACTCAGGCTAGAGTACAGTGGTATAATCACAGCTCACTGCAACCTCCGCCTCCTGGGTTCAAGCGATTCTCCTGCCTCAACTTCCCAAGTAGCTGGGACTACAGGTGCCGGCCACCACACCCAGCTAATTTTTGTATTTTTAGTAGAGATAGAGTTTCACCATGTTGGCCAGGTGGGTCTCGAACTCCTGACCTCAAGGGATCCACCTGCCTCAGCCTCTCAAAGTGCTAGTTTTATGGGAGTGAGCCACCTTGCCTGGCTACATTAGGCATGTTTTTAATAGATATGTTATATCATACACTGTGGGATCTGCCCCAGTTTATTAATCGTTCTGCATTGATGGATATTCCCATTAATTTATTCGGGATTCTTCTCATCACAGTGCACCAGGTATCCACTGCCAATCAATTGGAGTTAGCCTGTAAGGTAAAACCTATTAGTCATGTCACACCCAGTTTAGCTCCTTATCCCACATTCTAGAGAAGAGAACAGACTAGCCCCAAGATCAAAGTGAATCCATAACTTGGGGCAGGACTAGAACTGAATTTTCTTGACTTTCAGCATTTACCATATCCCATGTTGTGACTCCCTTAGAGTCATCTACCCTGCTTTTCTCCTCTAGAGCAAAGAACAAATATAGTTCCTCTTCTGTGTGCTGCCTCTTCAGATATTCAAAGTCATTTATGCCATTTTCCTTGAGTCTTCTTTTCCCCAGGGGAAATCTCCTCAGTGCCTTCAATTTTTTTTTTTTTCTTAAGGTTTCCAAATCCCTTTGCCATCCTGTGAGCTGTTCCTTCTATTTTCTTTCCCCCCAGGACTGTAGAAATGCCAAGTGTGGCTTCCACATTCGTCTTCTGTAGCTATTTATTTATTCACTAAATAAATATTGAGCATTTTTCTATGTATCAGGCACTGTTGTAGGCACTGACTGATTGTATAGCTTGCATTTTGGTCGGACAAGAGAAGCATAAATAAGATGATACCTGAGGGTGCCATATTATATAAAAGGAATGAAATAGTATTAATAGAATTGGAGGAGAAACACCTGAGATTGGATGGTCAGGAAAGCTCTCTCTCTGAGGAAATGACAGTGTGCTGAGACCTGAATGACAAGTAGGGCCAGTCTCTAGCGGAAGAGTATTTCACTGAACAAGAAAGAATTTGGTACAAGATGAGGTTGGAGAGGCCACAGGAGTCCTATAGGGCTCTGTAGGCCAAGTTAAGAAGTTTGGAATTTGTTTAGATTTTTTTTTCTGAGGCAGTCTCGCTCTGTCACCCAGGCTGGAGTGCAGTGGTGCAATCTTGGCTCACTGCACCCTCTGCCTCCCAGCTTCAAGCAATTCTCGTGTCTCAGCCCCCCAAGTTGCTGTGATTACAGGCGTGCGCTAGCATGCCAGACTAATTTTTATGTTTTTTTGTTTGTTTGTTTTTTGTTTTTTTGAGACGGAGTTTCACTGTTGTTACCCAGGCTGGAGTGCAATGGTGCGATCTCAGCTCACCGCAACCTCCGCCTCCTGGGTTCAAGCAATTCTCCTGCCTCAGCCTCCCGAGTAGCTGGGACTACAGGTGCGCACCACCATGCCCAGCTAATTTTTTTTATTTTTAGTAGAGACGGGGTTTCACCATGTTGACCAGGATGGTCTTGATCTCTTGACCTCGTGATCCACCCGCCTCGGCCTCCCAAAGTGCTAGGATTATAGGCGAAAAGCCACCGCGCCTGGCCATTTTTATGTTTTTAGTAGAGATGGAGTTTCACCACTTTGGCCAGGCTGGTCTCAAACTCCTGACCTCAAGTGATCCACCCACCTTGGCCTCCCAAAGTGCTGAGATTACAGGCGTGAGCCGCCACACCTGACCTTGTTTAGATTTTACTTAAGTGCAATGGGAAGTCATTGGAGAATTTTAGGTCAGGGAGGTGACATCTGATTTCCCCTTTAAAAGAAATTGCTGGGCCAGGTGCAGTGGCTCACACCTGTAATCCCAGCACTTTGGGAGGCTGAGGTGGGTGAATCACCCGAGGTCAGGAGTTCAAGACCAGCCTGACCAACATGGAGAAACTCCGTCTCTACCAAAAATACAAAATTAGCCAGACGTGGTGGTGCATGCCTGTAATCCCAGCTACTCGGGAGGCTGAGGCGGGAGAATCACTCGAACCCAGGAAGCAGTGGTTATGAGTTTGTGGTGAGCTGAGATCGTGCCACTGCACTGCAGCCTGGGCAACAAGAGCAAAAAACTCCGTCTCAAAAAAAAAAAATTGTTGGATGCTTGTTTAACTTGGAGCAAGATTTCATTTTCCCTCATACCTTTCCTGCTTCTTATATCCAAAGGGATTGGCAGCCAGGCCAGTTCACTCTATTTAGGGGTCCCACAGGGTATCCGTGAGGCAAGTCACAGCTATTGCCTCATGCATCCCACAGTTCTCTTCAGCAAGCGCACAGAAGTTCAGAGAGTAATAAGTAGCTCCCTTAGACCTGAGCCCAGTATAGGTTCAATGGGTCTTTGTATGAAGTTCTCAGTCCAAGGAGCCTTAGTCCTTTGGCAGCCAAAGGGGGATGGAGCTGAATGTGGTTTGAGGATAGAGCCAAGGGCACTGGTTGCAAGAGAGACAGATGGAGGAAATGTTGAGTGGAGACCTGGAGCTCAAGACACTTAGAAAAAGGCTTCAGAGTGGTGTCCAGAAACCAGCAAACTGAAAAATACATCTGTTGTTTGCCCAGTTGAAGTAACTTCTCTGTAGTTCCTGTCTAAGAGAGGAATTTGGACACTTCCTAGCTGGTGAGTTTTTTACTTTGGTCTGTCCCCTTCCCCTCAGGTTGGCATTTTCTTGGCTCCTAGGAGGAGTCTGAGACAGGCTGGCGTCTCTGGAAGTCAGGGGGACTTCCCAACCAGAGAGTTTGGGTTTGGAGCAGCCTTCGGGGAGATTAAGAGGGCAGAGAGTGATTCACCTCAAAGTAGAGGTAGGTAAAATCTGAAAAATCAGAGCTGTACCTTTTCCAGAGTCAGGGAGCTGGGTTCGAGAGGGTGAGATTCCCTCAGCCTGTTGGTGATATTTGAAAAGGCCTCTGACCATGCCCATACCTGATAGATACCCAGCCAGTTACTGATCAGATGGCCAGCTGCATACCTGAGATCTCTGCCAGGGTCACTACCCCACCATCCATCCTGTACTCAGCATTTTGGGTCTAGCTTGAAGTAATTTAAAGAGCCCTTGGCTGGGCACAGTGGCTCACACCTAATCCCAGCAGGCGAATTGCAAGGTCAGGAGTTCAAGACTAGCCTGACTAACATGGTGAAACCCCATCTCTACTAAAAATACAAAAATTAGCTGGGCATGATGGTGCATGCCTGTGATCCCAGCTACTTACTCTGGAGGCTGAGGCAGGAGAGTCACTTGAACCCTGGGGGCAGAGGTTGCAGTGAGCTGAGATTGCACCATTGCACTCCAGCCTGGGCAACAGAGCGAGACTCCGTTTCCAGAAAAAGAGAGAGAGAGAGAGAGAGAGAGCCCTTGGAGTCCTATCAGTAGGTTAGTAGTCACAGTGTCCAGCTCTCAAAGAAGGTGGCCAGAAACCAGCAAGGTCAGAGATATGCACTGCTTAGTCATGTCACCTTGGGCCAGATTGCCATCAATTCATATCTTTTCTCATAATTTGCAGCCTCCTATTTCCCATTTCTGAAAAATCTTTCCAATTTATTTTCTACATTAAATCCACTTCCTTTGACACTATGATAGCCAGGTGTGAGGGCCAGCATCTCCTTGGTCTCTGGGATAGGCATCTAAGTCCCACCAAGCCTTTTCTCTGGATTTGGACGTTTGAGTGAAAGTTGATTTAATATCTGGTGTTGGCTTCATCTTTCTTCTAGGAGCTCAGCAGAGCAAGTACCCTGAAAGAGAAACACATAAGGCCTTCATGCCCCCTCAACCCACACTCATCAGGCAAGTTTCAGCCCCTTATTTCTGTTTGACCCCTTTGCTTCCTTTTTCAGGAGACTGAAGAGGTGTGGCTGGACCAAGACCTCCCCCCATGTGAGCAGGCTTCCTCCTCCCCCGACAACCGTTGCCACCACGCCCAGAAACGTCCTTAAGCCCTGGCCCTCAGGGGAAAGGTAACAGGAGGCCAGAGCCGGGACGATGTGACGGCGCTGGCCCTTGCCACCGCCGTCCCCCCACCCTGGCCCCAGGCCTGGCACCATGATGTTCCGAGACCAGGTGGGCATCCTCGCTGGCTGGTTCAAGGGCTGGAATGAGTGTGAGCAGACAGTGGCCCTGCTGTCACTTCTGAAACGGGTCACCCGTACCCAGGCCCGCTTCCTGCAGCTCTGCCTAGAGCACTCACTGGCGGACTGCAATGACATCCACCTGCTGGAGTCGGAGGCCAACAGTGCTGGTGAGTCTCCACCCTTAGAGATGGGAACACAGCAGGAGGGAGACCTGGAACAGATGTCACGTGGCTAAGAAGGCCAAACCAACAATGGAGCTAAAAACTGTGGGTTCTAGGCTTGATGGGTAGGGAATCCCTTACCTCCCAAGTCGTCATCATGGGTCTTCTGGGACTGTGTTGCCATAAATCCTCAAGCATGGAATAGTGGACTCATGGGAGAAGGCAGGGCAAACTGGAAACTCGCCCTAACAGGAAGATCATTTAGAGTGGCTTATGTGGGCTGCTGAAAGGGACAGACTAAAGTCCTAATGAAAGGGGGATAGAAGGTGAGCAGTAATCAATTTCTTTTTCTTTTTTTTTTTTTTTTTTGAGACAGTCTCGCTCTGTTGCCACATGCCAGGCTGGAGTGCAATAGCGCAATCTCGGCTCACTGCAGCCTCCACCCCCTGGGTTCAAGCAATTCTCCTGCCTCAGCCTCCCGAGTAGCTGGGACTATAGGCATGTGCCACCACACCTAGCTAATTTTTCTATTTTTTTAGTAGAGATAGGGTTTCACCGTGTTGACCAGGATGGTCTCAATCTCTTGACCTTGTGATCTGCCCACCTCTGCCTCCCAAAGTGCTGGGATTACAGACATGATCCACTGTGCCTGGCCAGTAATTAATTTCTTAAGCTTCAGGATATCAGGGCTAGGAGGGAATTTTAGAACTCTTCCAGAATTCATGTCATCTTATACTATTCTTTACCCTCAAAGGTAGGTTGGATTTAAAGCATAAGCAGCTTCCAGAGAGTTTAGAATTTAGATACAGTTCATCCTGTCAGTTCCCCTAGTACTTATTATGAGAGGCACTCTGTGTCCTGTGAGATTGGCATTGGCATGGGTGAGCCAGGCTTCTCTATGACCTGTCTCTTTCTTAAGCCCCAGTTGTAGACAGGAGTCAGAGGCTATTGCTGAAGCTGCTCTGGCTGTTAGGGCCTCCAAGGGCTGGATGGAGAGCTGTTGGCCCCAGTGACAGATGGGAGAGGTGGAGGCCAGAGAAGAGGGAGGGTAGTGGATACCTGAAAGCTAGCTGGGTAGAGAATCAAGGGGCTCCATGCAGTTTGTCCAAATTAGTCACCCTAACTGTTTGCACGTTCTTCTTTATAATAATAGTTCATATTGAGCCCTTACAACAAGCCAAGTCCTATCTTTACTTGTATATTAACTTTTAAAAGCGGTGTTCTTGGCCGGGTGTGGGCTCAGGCCTGTAATCCCAGCACTTTGGGAGGCTGAGGCAGGTGGATCACTTGAGGTCAGGAGTTTGAGACCAGCCTGGCCAACATGGTGAAACCCCACCTCTACTAAAAATACAAAAATTAGCTGGGCATGGTGGCACGTGCCCGTAATCCCAGCTAATCGGGAGGCTGAAGTGAGAGAATTGCTTGAACCCAGGAGGTGGAGGTTGCAGTGAGCCAAGATCATGCCAATGCACTCCAGCCTGGGTGACAAGAGCGAAACTGTCTCAAAAAAAAAAAAAAAGCATGTTCTTGCGTGGCTCTCAAGTCAGACTGTCTAAGTTTAAATCTCATTTCTGTTACTTGTCGTATAACCAAGTAGTTTAACCGCTCTGTGCCTCAGTTTCCTCATCTTATATGCAAGGTGATATCCTGAGACGTATGTAATCTCAGTAATAAAAAGAAAAGGAAAGAAAAAATCGAGATGATAATTACGTCTACCTACTAGGGTAGTTGTGAGGATTCAGTGAATTAACACACCTATAGCTTAAACACTTGATAACTGTCAGTTGTTATTTTTAATGTCAGTAACTCATTTAGTCCTCACAACAACCCTATGAGGTAGGTACCTGTCATTAGCCCTATTTTACAGGTAAGGAAGCAAGCATGGGCTGCTAGGATTGGGATTTGAGGAGCCACACAGCTGCCTGGCCTCCCTCATCTCCCAGGCCCACTTGCCTTAGCAATAGTCACCCTTATTTTACTGAGTTTTTATGTAGAAGTCACAGAAGAAGCATGACTGTAGTGGGGAGGTGGTTATTCAGGCCAGGGGTCACATCAGCTGAGTTCCTGGTCTGGCAGTAATTTCTTAGTCCTAGACAAAGAGCAGTAAGAACCCAGCTCAGCTGTAGTAGGCTCAGAGCTCAGCCATTTCTCACCCTTGTCACCCTCCCCACTACTCTAACACTAAGGGCAGGAGTTCTGTTTGTGATATGGCTCTGCCTTTAGAGTGGGGGCTCATTTGGGGCAGGCCAGTATCTTACACAGCTTCGTCACACGTCCCCACTGCCCCATCCTGAGCAGGCAGTTGGATTACCACTGGATACCGTTCTTAGCTGTATGTCAGAATCAGCAATAGTACTTACTGGTAGTGGTTTGAGTATTTTTAGGTTTTGCTTTCGTTTTCAGAACTTGTATTAAAATCAGGCCGGGCGCGGTGGCTCACGCCTATAATCCCAGCACTTTGGGAGGCCGAGGCAGGTGGATCACGAGGTCAAGAGATCGAGACCATCCTGGTCAACAAGGTGAAACCCCATCTCTACTAAAAATACAAAACATTAGCTGGGCATGGTGGCGCGTGCCTGTAGTCCCAGCTACTCGGGAGGCTGAGGCAGGAGAATTGCTTGAATCCAGGAGGCGGAGGTTGCGGTGAGCCGAGATCGTGCCATTGCACTCCAGTCTGGGTAACAACAGCGAAACTCCGTCTCAAAAAAAAAAAAATCAGAGTACAAAGGGTGAAAAGTGAGGTTTTTCTTCCAGACTTCACATTCTCATTTTCTTACTTTTTATGAGATATATTCCCTACATATGTGAACACATACATATTCTTCTTCCAACTTTGTCATTATTTTAATTGTCTTAATATATGTGGCCAAACATGCATATTAACCACTTAACAATATGATTTGAAGGTCATTCCATATTCAGCACATATTTCTGTATCTCGTTGCTAAGTATTTATTTTCACCTCACAACAATTCTATAGGGTATGCTCTGTTACTCCCCCATTTTACAAATGAGGAGACTGAGGTCTGGAGATATTAAGTGACTTGCCACGGGTCACACAATTGGTTAGCAGTTCAGATTTGACTTCAAAGCTCTTTAGCGCCCTTGACCAATAGGCTCTTCCATATGGTAGATGTGGTGTTGCTCTTACAAATAGTGATGTAATGAGTACATTTTAAACATCTTTAGGATGAATTCATCAGATTCTGCAGAACCGCTAGTTTAGAGGTATATGCAATTAAAATATTTGTTCTCACCACATTGCCCTTGAAAGACATGCTGCATTTTATACAAATAACCTCAGGCCCATTCCCAGATGGTTTGCAGTGGGATATTGGAGGTAATGCCTAGCCAAGGTTGAAGAAGTGCTGTAAAATGAATTGAATGATGAATGAATATATGACTCAAGGTTTTTATCCACAGTCCAATGTCAGATGGTGAGACTATAATAAGCTGGTACTTAAATGGGTGGAGAGGTAAGGAAAACTTAGAATGAGGGAGGGCCGTGGTATGTTCCAGAGTCAGCAGGAAGGCTACCAGGACTGGAGCAAAGCATGACTTGAAAGAGAAGTGATCACAGACGTAAATTCTGGTAGTGTCTTGAATGCCTGCTGTCTAGTAGACCTAAAGGCTCTAAGACTAAGGAGGCAGGTGCCTCCTATCTCACTCCCACCTTCAAGTAGAACCCCATCTGCCTTATTTGTAAAGGAAGGTGCTCATTTCTGGGCCTGGAGACCTGCCTCAAAGAAGGAACTGTTCATACTCTTGTTTCTCCTTTGGTCATTGTGGCCTTCCCATTCCCTGGTGTTTCTCAAACTTTGCATCATCATCAGAATCACTGGGGATAGGTGATTGTTACAACCCAGATTTCTGCCCCCCATAGACCTACTAAGATCTGAATCCTGAGGGGATGGGCCTGGGAATGAATACCCAGGTTCTTCTGCTAACCAGGCAGTGTGACAGGTGATGCCCTGCTGGCGGGTTCATTTGTCCTGAGACATGAGACACCCAAGAGTTGTAGATCCAGCTCTCCACTAACACCTCTTGTGACCTGGGTCAGTCCTGCCTGACCCTTTCAGGCTTCAGGATCCCCATTTGGATGGTGAGGGGGTTGTCCTGGTACTTTCCAGGTACGTCTTGGGCTCTGAAATAATGTGCCAAAGAAGACAAAGCCACAACCAAGGATACTACTTTCTTTTGGGAGAAGCCCAGCACATTATTCTAGAACAAGTGTTCTTCTTTTTTTTTTTTCTGTTTTTTAAAGACGAAGTTTCACGATATTGGTCAGGGGCTGGTCTTGGACTCCTGACCTCAAGTGATCCACCCACCTCAGCCTCCCAAAGTGCTAGGATTACAGGTGTGAGCCACTGCACCCAGCTAAGCATTCTTAATATTTATCGGGATAGACCACTCAGAAAATCTTCCCTTCTTCCCTCCCCTCCCCAAAAAGATGCATACCTACTCAACAAACCAAATCTTGAGTTCAGTTGGTTCACTAGTCCCCAATTAAGAGTTACCTGTCTCCAAGTCCTTTTTTTTTCTTTTTTAAGCTTTTCAGGTTTCTTCAAACCTGGAGAGCTGAACAGTGAGGCAAATCTCCAGCTTTATCTGGGTTGTATCTCCGTGTCCCACCCAGCTAACCTTACTACTTCCTCCAGTTCTCCAGGGAGACCTTGGTTGTGAGTTTGGGTCAGAGCTTCCCAGTTGCCTCCTTTCTGCTCAGATAGGTCAGGTAGCACAGAGAAATTTACCTAGGTGAGTATCTCCCTAGCTTTGTGTTAGAATCCCCCAGGACCTTTCTAAAAATAGTGTGATTGATGCCCAGGTCCTTCCCTGGAGATTAAAGCTCCCTGGTTGGCTCTTGTGTGCACCCAGTGGAGAACCACTTGTCTTAATGCTGACGTTGATTCTGGGTAGGCCCAGGAAGGTGGTGAGGATACTGTTTTGTGACCTACTAGAAGTGGGGAGTCGGGGCTTATAGCTTCAGAAAGCCTGGCTTAGGTCATCACTTCCTCTCGGGCAGCTGGAAAGGTGTAGGGAAGTCCTCCAGCCTAGGCAGCCAGCATCAGTTTCATGGAAGCAGGACCTGAGGCAACACCTAGGAACAGAAAAGCAATATTCCAGGGGTCTCTGGAACAAGGAAGGAGAGGTCCCAGGTTGTCCCTTTTTGTAATCCCTGTTCATTCTCCAGGTACTGTCTTCCCTGCCTCTGGAGGTAGAACAATAACCCTGCCCCTCTCCTTTTCCCTGATGCTCACTTGGACTGGAAGTTTATTCCCATGGAAAGGAGAAAGGAGACTAGGGTCAGGGAAGCTGAATTCCACTTCACTCCATGGTCCTGTAGCTTCCTGGAAGACATTTCCTGCATTTTCTTCCCATCTCCTATCCTCTGAGTCAGTCCCCATATCTAGCAGAGAGGTCCTCCCTCTCTGGCTAATTGAATCTGGGTGGGGAAACTGAGGTCAGGAGGGAGCAATGGCAAGTGAGTCACCAGAGCTCAGCCCTGGCCTCCACCCTCCAATTTCAGACTCTGCTTGACAATTCATCAAATAAAAATGTGAGCCCCCTGGCCCTCCCCCCGTGTCAGTGTGAGCTGGGGTGAGGCAGAGAAGGTCATGCTTGGAGCGAAACCCTAGCCCCTCCGACTGGTGCCTGAGGCTACTACAATTGTTGCAGCCCATTACATTAAAATGGGTTTGCTCTTATGGAAGTCTTGTTTGGTACCTTTGATTTGCCAGGACCTAGGGTCATGACCTACTTAGCTCTGGTCACCTGGCCAGCTCTCCCCTGCTGCTGCTATAGCCAAGGAGGACATTTATACGCACCATCTTCCTCAGCCTATCCATGTTTGCAGAGTCCAGGTTTGCACTTTGGTGAGAAGGAGCTATTGGCGTCATAGCATTCCCCAGCCCCTTCCCCCATCCGCCCACCTCCAGAATTTCATCATTGCTTGTTGTGCATCTAGCTCCAAGGAACCAGAGATGTGTCTGTTTTTGGTAAATAACTGTGAAATTCCCCACCCCTGTTGGGAATCTTAAGGGGAAGGCCCAGATGTGCTCTTGTGCATGAACTGTTCCCACCAGCCCTGAAACAGCATGGGCTCTAGATTTTAACCAAGAGCTACAATAAATATACTGAGCACTTACCACATGCCAGACACTTTGCATGATTGTCTCATTGATTCTTTATAACAACCCTGTGAGGTAGAGACTTTACAGTCCCCATTGTACAGAAGAGACCAAGGATCAGAGAGGTTAAAGGACTGGCCCACAATTACAACATTGAGTTAGATCGTGGAGGCAGAGGTAGATTTTGAACCCAGCAAATTTGCCTGTTGAACTTGTGCTCTGACTCAGTATACTCTGCTGGGACCTGAGACAGAGTGATCTGAGCTTAGGGGATCCTAGAGAGGCACATGATACACACAGACACCACCACCTTCCAGGAGACCATCTGGGTTCAATTGTGCAGGTATTCGTTGGGCCTCTGCTGTGCCTCCAATCTGGGCCAGACTTTTCTGATCTGGGCAGGAAACTAGAAGTTCCATCCCCACCCATCATTTCTAGCCCCAGCTGGACTCACCCCAAGGGGCCTGAGGCTGCACAAATTCCTTGGACCCGTTCCAGTACTCACTGATGCTTCTCAGTCGTGGGAGGCCTGCCCTCCCCACCACCACCACACAGACACATGAATACACATTTCCCTGGAGTCAGCCTCCATTCGTCCAAAACCACTCTCCCCTTTCTCGGCAGCAGAACAAGGTCTTGCATTGAGCCCAGCCCTTGGGGCTGTTCTGTCATATCCCCTGGCGGTACCAGAGGAGAAGCTGTGTCCCCTTAGCCCTGAGGTCCTGGCAGTACTCTGGAGTGGGGGAGGGACTAGACAAGGCTTCTCTCTGTCCCAGATGCCTCTGGCTACCCTGCAAGGCCTAAACAACAGCGATTGAAATGTCAGGGTGGGGCTGGAGGGGCAGGCGGACTGGACTCTACTGGAGAAGAGAGGAAAACACCCATCCTTGAGCCACAGACTGAATGCTTACTATGGGTGCACTCTCAGATGCTTTACATGCATCATCTCCCTGCATCTCCTCAGCAGCTTTTTATAACCCTTAGTTTACACAGGAGGAAGCATACTGCCCAGGCAACTGTTTTTCTGACTGGGATGCATATCCTCAACTTCTTTATTTTTATTTTTGTTTATTTTCATTCTTGACTTTCTGTCCTTAATGGGAATCACTATCTTTATTCTTTCTCATCAAGAACTGAAAACTCTAGGACTAAGTTATGAAAAGAGGGTACCACAGAGTTCTTACTGTTTGATCGAGTGCCAGGTGGAGATGGGAGAGCAGGAAAGATAAAAGTTCTTGACTTCAGGAAGGCCAGATCTGCCTTGGAAAACAATCTTTAGATATGGAGATGGCCTGAAAGACCAGCTTCATAATCTTGGCAGCTGGTTCAAGTGAAGACAGACAAGGGAATGAGGTTTCCTAGCTTTGAGTGGCAGATACTGAAGGGGATTTGGAAAGCTGGGAAAGGAGAAACTTGGCATTGGTGACATAAAAGGTTGTGGGTTAAAAGTTTCTCCTGGCCAGGCACCTTGGCTTACACCTCTAATCCCAGCACTTTGGGAAGCCGAGGCTGTTGGATCAGCTGAGGTCAGGAGTTTGAGACCAGCCTGGCCAACATGGTGAAACCCTGTCTCTACTAAGAATACAAAAATTGGCCAGGCACGGTGGCTCATGCCTATAATCCTAGCACTTTAGGAGGCCGAGGCAGGTGGATCACGAGGTCAAGAGATTGAGACCATCCTGACCAACATGATGAAACCCCATCTCTGCTAAAAAATTACAAAAATTAGCTGGGTGTGATGGCGTGTGCCTGTAGTCCCAGCTACTTGGGAGGCTGAGGCAGGAGAGTTGCTTGAACCTGGAAGGTGGAGGTTGCAGTGAGCCAAGATCGTGCCACTGCACTCCAGCCTGGCATCTGGCAACAGAGTGAGATTCTGTCTCTAAAAATAAAAAATTAGCCAGGTGTGGTGGCACGTACCTGTAATCCCACCTACTGGTGGGGGCTGAGGCAGGAGAATTGCTTGAAACCAGGAGGTGGAGGTTGCAGTGAGCCAAGATCACGCCATTGCACTCCAGCCTGCACAATAGAGCAAGCTTCTGTCTCAAAAAAAAAAAAGTTCCTCTTAATTCTGGAGGCCCACAGAGCCTGGGTTCGGATGTCAGCTGTGTCGCTTACTGGCTCTGTCACTTGGGGTATGTGACCTCACCTTCCCAAATCTGTTTTCTTATCTGCAAGATGTGCATGCTAAAACAGGTTTGAAACAGGGATGAAAAACAATCATATTCTTAGTATAGTGTATGGTACTTAGTAAATGCTCAATAAACAGTATCCATTCTGAATAAAGTGCCGGCCGGATGTAATACCAGCACTTTGGGAGGCCGAGGCAGCAGATCCTGAGATCAGGAGATCGAGAGCATCCTGTACAGCATGGTGAAACACCGTCTCTACTAAAATACAAAAAACTAGCTGGGCGTGGTGGCATGTACCTATAGTCCCAGCTACCTGGGAGGCTGAGACGGGGGAATTGCTAGAACCCAGGAGGCAGAGGTTGCAGTGAGCTGAGATCACACGACTGCACTCCAGCCTGGCAACAGAGTAAGACTCCATCTCAAAAAAAAAGAAAAAGAAAGTGCCATACAACATGCCATTGTCAGTAATAGTAGTAGCAGCAGCAGTAGTGGTATTGGTTCTACTATTAATTGTAAGCAATGCTGTGGGCATAGTATGAGTTGATGCCTTTGAATGAATAGATTTAACAGGTGTTTTCTTGACTGGGCATGGTGGATCATGCCTGTAATTCTAGCACTTTGAGAGGCTGAGGCGGGCAGATAACTTGAGATCAGGAATTCAAGACCAGCTTGGCTAACATAGCAAAAAAAAAGTAGCAGGCAGGACGCAGTGTTACCCAGCATTTTCGGAGACCTAGGCAGGCAGATCATCTGAGGTCGGGAGTTCCAGATCAGCCTGGCCAACTTGATGATACGCCCCCTTCCTCTAAAAATATGCAAATCAGCCAGGTGTCGTGGTGTGTGCCTGTAATCCCAGCTACTTGGGAGGCTGAGGCAGGAGAATCCTTGAGCCCCAGAGGTGGAGGTTGCAGTGAGCCGAGATCATGCCACTGCACTCCAGCCTAGGCAACAGAGTGAGACTCCGTCAAAAATAAATAGCTGGGCATGGTGGTGCATGCTTGTAATCCCAGCTACTTGGAAGGCCAAGGCAGGAGAATCATTTGAACCCAGGAAGAGGAGGTTGCAGTGAGCTGAGATCTAGCTACTGCACTCCAGCCTGGGCAACAGAGCAAGACTCCATCTCAAAAAAACAAAAATTAACAGGTGTTCTCTCTAGGAAGCTTAGAGCAGAGAGCCCCAGGCCAAGAAAATCCAGTCTTATAGCCAGAAGTTAGGAATTGTATGAGATTCATTTTCCTAGGGCTATAGACTTAAGCAGAATTAGGAGTGAATTCTAGGCCACAGAGTTCTAAGCAGATCATTCAGAGAAATAGGGCTACAGAAAGGGCATTTCTTGAGTTTTTGATGCAAGGCCAGGTGTCCATCCTTCAGTGTGGGTAGAGGAGACCGGAGGTCCATGGAACTTTTCTTTCTTTGAGGCGGAACCTCACTCTGTCACCCAGACTGGAGTACAGTGGCATGACCTCAGCTCACCGCAACCTTGGCCTCCCAGGTTCAAGTGATTCTCCTGCCTCAGCCTCCAGAGCAGCTGCGACTACAGGCACATGCCACCATACCTGGCTAATTTTTTGTATTTTTAGTAGAGACAAGGTTTCACCATGTTAGCCAGGATGGTCTCGATCTCCTGACCTCATAATCCACCTATCTCAGCCTCCCAGAATGCTGGGATTACAGGCGTGAGCCACTGTGCCTGGCCAGAACTTTTTTTTTAAGCCAATCCTGAAGCATGCTAGATGTCATTGGAATCTTAAAGGTTTAAGAAACTTGGATTGAAAGACCCTCAGACATCTAGGTTTCCAAGACTTTCCTTATAGGTGTTTATTCCCAGCCTCTTGGTTTCCTGGGCCAGGAGATTGGCTTGTATCTTTAGAATCTCTGTGTATATTTGAAAGGAGGGAGACACAGTGAGATATGATAACCATGATACTAGCAAAAGCAGCTAGTGTTTACTGAGGACCTATTCTATGCTATGGCCTCACATAGTTCATAGCAGCCATGCCAGGTGGGAATGATTCTGGGCTTCACTTTACGGATAGAGAAAATAGAGCTCAGTGTAGTGATCATACTTGCCCACAGTCACATGGACAGTAAGTGGTAGTTACGGGACATATGCCACATCTCTTCCTGTTCCTTTTTTTTTTTTTTTTTTTTTTTTTTTGAGACGGAGTTTCGCTATTGTTACCCAGACTGGAGTGCAATGGCGCGATCTCGGCTCACCGCACCCTCCGCCTCCTGGGTTCAAGCAATTCTCCTGCCTCAGCCTCCCGAGTAGCTGGGATTACAGGCACGTGCCACCATGCCCAGCTAATTTTTTGTATTTTTAGTAGAGACGGGGTTTCACCTTGTTGACCAGGATGGTCTCGATCTCTTGACCTCGTGATCCACCCGCCTCGGCCTCCCAAAGTGCTGGGATTACAGGTTTTCTTTTTCTTTTTCTTTTTTTAGACTGTGTCTCACTTTGTCACCCAGGCTGGAGTGCAATGGCACGATCTTGGCTCACTGCAACTTCCAGCTCCTGGGTTCAAGCGATTCTCCCACCTCAGCCTCCTAGGTAGCTGGGATTACAGGCATCCACTACCGTGTCTGGCTAAGTTTTGTATTTTTAGTAAAGCCAGGCTTTCACCATGTCAGCCAGGCTGGCCTTGAACACCCCCTTCAGCCTCCCAAAGTGCTGGGATTACAGGCGTGAGCCACCACACCCAGCGCTAACAAGGTTTTTGACGGGGAGAGTCAGACTTGTAACAGTTCCTACCCAAGACTTCCTTGATGTGGCCAGCCTGGGGCCATATTCTTAGGGACTTCCCTTCTGGGTTGAAAGGGGAAACCTGACTTATCTCCACAGGGCAGACTCAGGTCCTCACACAGTAGGATAGAAAGGAGAGGTCAAGATGACCATGGCATGGAACAGCCAGCGGGTGTTTCCTGGAGGAGGGCAGTAAGTTAGGCCATCTACCAAAGAGAATTTGTGTAGGAGGAAGGAGGTTGTTGCGGGCCAAAACCTAGAATCTCAGCCAAGTATGGAACTTCGATGAATATATACTGTGGAGAGAACCCCAGGGAAGATGGGGAGATACCCTGAGCTGAGTCTATCTGGAGGAATGGGAGCTGGAGAGTGCCCTGGAAATGAAGGTGATGTTAGTCTAGGAGTTCTTGGACTTGAGTCTGGTGGTGCTTGCTGATTGCCATTATAAATACCTGGTCAGGAGCATGACATCCTGTTGTGATTTAGGAAGATAAATGCATCTAGATGCATGGAATGGATTGGAAGGGGAGAATCTAGAAGCAGAGAGAAAACAATAGCAAGCATTTACTATGTCCTAAATGCCAAACCACTTTCCATTCTTTGCTAGCTCATTGAATTTCAAAGCAACACTGTGAATTGGGTGCTGTAATTATTGCCAAAATTTTACAGATAATTTAGTGTCAATGAGGTTCAAGGTGGCTTATTAAGATCCAGCTAATAAGCTTGGGTGTCTAGACCATCCAATTCCAGAGCCCAAGCTTTTAACTACCATATACCACTGCCTTCTCCATTCGGGAAGGAGACTGCTTTTTGACAGGTGAAATAGCATAGAGGCCATGAAGAATGGAGTAAAGTGTCATGGTGATAAAGCATGAGAGCAGGCCTGGGGACAGGAGGAGTTCAGATTCCAGAGTAACAAGTTTGGCTGATTGGAAGGCACTGCAGGTTATTGAGATCAGGAGTTATAGAACCAAGAAAAATTACAGTGGGTGTGGTGGCGTGTGCTTGTACTAGGTGCTTGGGAGGCTGAGGCAAGAGAATTGCCTGAGTCCGGCAGTGCTGGGCTGTGATGTGCTATGCTGATTGGGCGTCTGCACTAAGTGTGGTACCAATATGGTGACCTCTCAGGAGCGAGGGACCACCAGGTTGCCTAAGGAGGGGTGAACTGGCCCAGTTCGGAAATGGAGCAGGTCGAAATTCCCATGCTGATCAATAGTGGGATTGCACTTGTGAATAGCCACTGCACTGCAGACTGGGCAACATAGTGAGACCCTGTCTCTTAAAAAAAAATAAGAAAAATATGCTAGAAGCAGGGTCAGTGTGTTTGATCTCACCTATATGAGGGATAAGATTGGGAGTTATGGAAAGGAGATTGTTATGAAAGGAGATTGGAGCTGAGGGACTAGGCCATAGGCAGTGCTCTCAGGTAAATAGGAGTACCCCACCCTGGCTCTCCTGACATTTCTTCTTATCCCTTCTGTAGCCATCGTCAGCCAGTGGCAGCAGGAGTCCAAAGAGAAGGTGGTATCCCTCCTGCTGACCCACCTTCCCCTGCTTCAGCCAGGCAACACAGAGGCCAAGTCGGAGTACATGAGGCTGCTGCAGAAAGTGCTGGCCTACTCAATCGAGAGCAATGCCTTCATCGAGGAGAGCCGCCAGCTGCTTTCCTATGCCCTCATCCACCCAGCCACCACACTGGAGGACCGCAACGCACTGGCCCTCTGGCTGAGCCACCTGGAAGAGCGGCTGGCTAGTGGCTTCCGCTCCCGGCCAGAGCCCTCCTACCATTCTCGCCAAGGCTCAGACGAGTGGGGGGGCCCTGCAGAGCTGGGCCCTGGGGAGGCAGGGCCAGGCTGGCAGGACAAACCACCCCGGGAAAATGGACATGTGCCCTTCCACCCGTCCAGTTCAGTGCCGCCAGCCATCAACAGTATTGGGAGCAACACAAACACAGGTAAGTGGGGGCGGTGTCCCAGAAGACCGTGTCTACTTGAAAAAGGTTGGACTGGTGAGAGCTCCCTCACTCTGGCATTAGACAAGTCATATAAGCTCTAGGCCTCAGCTTTATGAGGCAATGCAGAGCTGTGAACTGGCTTTCCCAAAGGTGAATCTGACCTACAGACATGTCTTATTGAACCCATACTTTGGTTTTGTTTTGTTGTGTTGGGTTTTTAAATAAATATGGGTGCTTCCCTAGAAATGAGATTTCCAGCCTCTCTTGAGAAGTCAAAAGATCTAGCAACTCAGCAAGACCTGTTTTCCCAGTGGCAACAATAATATAGAGCTTAATGTTGAGCATGCCCTTTAGACTGCACAAGCACCCCAGTCTGCCTCTGCTCCCACCAATCCCCCTTTGGGCATTTCTCATATATACCTGGCCTCTAAGAACATTAGGCTGTGACGCTTGATGGAAGTGTGGATCCTGTCGTCTGAGGTCCCTTCCAGTTCAGTCATCATGGATTTTTGTATCTAGCCTCAACTTACAGCTTTGTTTCTGAAAGCACTGTTGATATAAGACAAAACTCATGCTGTAAGGTGTTTATAATAGTAGCTAACATTTTTGAGCATTGACTATGCCAGGTACTCTTTTATAGACATTTTGTAGATATGATCTCAAGCAGCATCCCAACCATATTATTAGCCCTATTCAACAGATGAGGACACTTGGACTCAGAGGTGAAGTCATGTGTTCAAGGTTATATGTAGAACAAGTGGTGGAACAGACCCAACCAATCTGATGCCAGAGCCTGCCTCTGACCACTACACTGTCCTGCCAACTAAACATGTTTGAAAGAGCTCTCTTAGTGAAAGCCTTACAGGCTAGGGTGAGCAGGAAGAATTGGTATCCCAGTGACTTTATGAAATGTTAGTTGAAATATGCAGGATAAGGAAGGGTGGCTATTCCAAGCCATGCTAAGGCGGCATGACCTGACTCAGGGTGAGAGGGTGGTTGATGATTTAACCTCAGAGCTGCTAGTCCCCTTCTGCAGGCACTGGTTTAAAGCAAGACAGGAGAGAGTAGCAGTGAAATGTCGTGTGCCAGCGGGTGGGGGTAACCTCAGGTCCCAAATGCCCCGCTGTCTGGTACCTGGTGCTCGTCAGTTACCCCTTGAGCCAGTTTTTTCCCCAGTTAATGTGGATATTCCCCAGTTAATGTGCCTCCCTTCCAGTTGCTGGTGAGAACCTGGGAAGATAAAGGGATAGAAGGGCGGTTTCAGGAAACAGCAACCTGAGGCGCCTTGGATTTCATTTTCCAGTCATGGAGCATCACAGTTCCAGGATGGGAGGATGTATTAATAATGATCATTCCAGCCAAAAAATATTGAGTACTAGGCCTGTGATCCCAGCACTTTGGGAGGCTGAGGAGAGTGGATCATTTGAGGTCGGGAGTTCAAGACCAGCCTGGGCAACGTGGTGAAACCCCATCTCTACTAAAAATACAAAAATTAGGCCAGGCATGGTTGCTCACACCTGTATTCCCAGCACTTGGGAGGCTGAGGTGGGCAGATCATGAGGTCGGGAGATTGAGACCATTCTGGCCAACATGGTGAAACACCATCTCTACTAAAACTACAAAAATTAGCTGGGCTTGGTGGTGCGTACCTGTAGCTGCAGCTACTTGGGAGGCTGAGGCAGGAGAATCACTTGAACCCAGGAGGTGGAGGTTATAGTAAGCCGAGATCGTGCTGCCATACTCTAGCCTGGTGACAAAGCAAGACTCCATCTAAAAAAAAAAAAAAAAAAAAAAAATACAAAAATTAGCCGCGTGTGGTGGCACATGCCTGTAATTCCAGCTACTTGGGAGGCTGAGGCAGGAGAATTGCTTGAACCCAGCAGACAGAGGTTGCAGTGAGCCAAGATCATGTCATTGCACTCCAGCTCCGGCGACAGAGCAAGACTTCATCTCAAAAAAAAAAACAGTGTTCAGTGTTTACGAGGAGCTATTCTAAGAACTTTATACATATAAACTCACTGGCTAAGTCTCACCTGGCCAAGGTGGTATAGCTAGGATTTAAAGCCAAGCAGTCTTGCTGCAGAGCTCATACTCTGAACTACTATGCTACACTACCTCCACCAAAAAGTACCCCTCCTAGAGATGCTCAGCCCTCACCAAGGGGAGTGATAACCCATGTAGGGTACCTATAAATTTATTTCTTCTGATACCTTCTGTGCTCCCCATCATGGGGACCCCAGCAGCTATTAAAGGACCAAGATTCAACAATGTTGATAGGGGTTTGGACCAAAAGAGAAAAAGGAATTGGACATTACAAGTAGAAAGCACAGCATGAGGCCGGGCGCAGTGGCTCAAGCCTGTAATCCCAGTACTTTGGGAGGCCGAGGCGGGTGGATCACGAGGTCAAGAGATCGAGACCATCCTGGTCAACATGGTGAAACCCCGTCTCTACTAAAAATACAAAAAATTAGCTGGGCATGGTGGTGCACGCCTGTAATCCCAGCTACTCGGGAGGCTGAGGCAGGAGAATTGCCTGAACCCAGGAGATGGAGGTTGCGGTGAGCCGAGATCACGCCATTGCACTCCAGCCTGGGTAACAAGCGAAACTCCGTCTCAAAAAAAAAAAAAAAAAAAAGCACAGCACGAAATAAGCACAAGGGTGGAAAATTAGAGGGAACAGTGTACAGACAGGTCTGGCTGGAGTGGATTTGAATGAGTAATAGCAGTAGCAGAGACTTGTGCTTACCATGTGCCTATCCCTCAGCTAAGGACTTCATGTGGCAATGGAGGCAGAGGGGCAAATGAAGTGACTTGCCCAAGATCACACACAGGCGACAGAGTCAGAGTCAGGATTTGAACTCAGGTCTGTCTGTACCCTCAGACCTCAGTGTGTGAAGGCCACATTCTGGGAGGCCTTGAAGGACAGGAGAAGCTTTTGGATTCCAGGCAGTTGCAGGAAACAGGAAATGATTAAAATATTTTTGAGTGGGGAGCAAGGATTGGCCTTTGAGGGCAGCCAGCGTGGGTTTGGGGTGCTGCCAAGGACAGATCAGGATTTCTTGGAGAGTGAAAGGCCCTGGATCTCCAGCCGGCATTCTTGTTTTTGTCATTCTCATGCTGTGGCCAACTCCACCCCAGTGTGGAGCCAAGCAGGGCTCCTCAGGAACTGCACGATCATTCCAGTCAGGGTAATTTCCTGCCCTCTCAGCCTCGCTTGCCCCCTTCTTGGCTGAGAAGGGAGGAAGAAGGAGGCCAGAAACACCAAAATAGGCCAAAAGGCCTGTCTTGAGGATTCCCCAGCCCCACAGGGCCCAGAGTGTGCCATGTTCCCTCAAGAGTCCTGAATGGGGACAGAAGCCCAGGCTGAGGGAGTCTAGAGGCAGAAGAAGCCCTGGGAAGAGGACCTCGGACACTCTAGGGTAGAGCAGATGCTGGTATTAGGAATGGACCACTGCCTTGCCTTCTCCCTTAGGTGATTTCCTAGCAAGGGGCATCAGGATTGTCACAGCTGAGGGAAGATGCTCTAGGGCCTGCATCAGGCTAGCCCTCCTTCCTGGGCTGGATGTCAGTAGAGCACTGGCAGGAACCCCAGCCTTTCCATCAGAAACAAGGCTTGGGCTCTGTCTCAGTCTGTCAACTCCCCATGGGAACTGGGGCAAAGGGCTTCAGCTCCACGGGCCTTGATGTTCTTACCTACCCAGGGTGAGGCTTTTTGGCTTTGTTTGATTTCTTTTTGTCTAGGCTGACTTGGGGTACTTTTGATGAGATAAGTGGAGCTCAGAGGCCCTCTTAGCACCCCTTTGTCTTTTATGAAACTTCATTGGAAGGACTTCTGTGTATCATGCTCTGTGCCTGATCATGGAGTTGTATAAGTAATTGGGCTGAGCTGCCATCCTCCATGAACCCACAGTCCAGTGCGAGAGGGAGGATAGTGTGGAGGGCAGCAAGCACTGTGCCTGAGGCAGCAGCAGAGGGGTATGTTAGCAAGGCACAAAGGGAGAAGTGGCTGATGGAGAACGGTTGGAGAGGTGATGTAGGCAGAGGGAAAAGCACAGATAAAGGTCTGGAAGCTCATGGGAGTCTGCCCTGTCTTGAGAGTGGTTAAAAATCAAGTTGGAGGCCAGGTGTAGTGGCTCATGCCTGTAATCCCAGCACTTTGGGAGGCCAAGACGGGTGGATCACCTGAGGTCAGGAGATCAAGACCAGCCTGGCTAACATGGTGAAAGTCCATCTCTACTAAAAATTCAAAAATTAGCCAGCATGGTGGCGGGCGCCTGTAGTCCCAGCTACTTAGAGGCTGAGGCAGGGAGAATTGCTTGAACCTGGGAGGCAGAGGTTGCAGTGAGCCAAGATCACACCACTACACTGCAGCCTAGACGACAGAGCGAAACTCCATCTCAAAAAGAAAAAAAATCAAGTTGGATTTGTCAGCTGGGCATGGTGGCTCACACCTAGAATTCAAGCACTTTGGAAGCTAAAGCGGGCGGATCACCTGAGGTTGGGAGTTCAAGACCAGCCTGACCAACATGGTGAAACCCCATCTTTAAAAAAAAAAAAAAAAAAAGTTGGATTCGTTTGTCAATCTCAGATGTGGGATGGACAGAGGGTGTGGAGCATCCTGCAGAAGAGGGCCTGGGATCACCCTGAGCCACCAGGCCCCATGGGTGGCCAGTTTGGGCTCATTGCAGAAAAAAATGGAGCTCGTGAGGCTCCATAACAAGGTTGTTGAGGAAGCAGCTTACATACTTCGTTCATTACAATATATAATGTTTAAGATGGGACAGCTTCCTGCTATCACAAGTCTTCTGTTCTAGCAGGGGTACAGTTAATAAGTAAACAAGGCCAGGCACAGTGGCTCACGCCAGTAATCCCAGCACTTTGGGAGGCCCAGGCAGGTGGATCACAAGGTCAAGAGATTGAGACCATCCTGGCCAACATGGTGAAACCCTGTCTTTACTAAAAATACAAAGATGGGTGTGGTGGTGCACGCCTGTAATCCCAGCTACTCAGGAGGCTGAGGCAGGAGAATCACTTGAACCTGGGAGGCAGAGGTTGCAGTGAGCCAAGATAGTGCCACTGCACTCCAGCCCTGCAACAGAGCAAGACTCCTTCTCAATAAATAAATAAATAAACAAATAACTTGATAATTTCAGGTTGTGACAGGTGCTGTAAGAAAGACAAGACAGTAATGTGATAGAGTAACGGGTTGGGGCAGCAGAGTGGGGCAGGACTTCAGATTAAGGGTTTAGAGTAGGCCTCAGAGGAGGTGACACTTGAGATGAGACTTGAGGGAGCCAACCACTAAGATCAGGAAGGTAAGAAGCAAGTCCAGAAATCCTAAGACTGGAACAAGCTTGAGTGTTTCAGGAACAAAGGGACATTTGGGAGGAGGCCAAGGATAGGCATGAACCAAGTGGCGGGTTGTGGGAGAGGAGAGTTAGAGAGGAGCAGGGGCCAGGTCCTGCATGGCCTTTTAGGCATGTGGAAGCATTTGAATTTTGTTTCCACTATGAAAGGAAGTCACATGGATTTGAGCAGGAGTCCAGCTTGGTCAGATTTTCATTTTTAAAAGGATCCTTATGGCCATGGTGAGGGGCATGGACTGCAGGAGGTGAGAGTGAAGGCAGGAAACCAGTGAGGAGGGTATGGCAGTAATTCCCTCCAGCGATGCTGGTGGCTTGAGCCAGCGGAACTAGAGAAGTTCAGGGAAATGGCTGATAGCTTGCTGATGGGTTGGGTGTTGGGGGTGAGGGAATGAGGTATATCTGGTTCCCCTTAGACCCCAGGTCCCTTCCTTTGGCACATTATGGGGCCAAATTGCCATCCTGGCACTGACGGCAGGGGGATGGTCTCCTGTGGTTGGATCCCCAAACCTAATCTGCTTTTCTCCCACTCTGGCCAGGTCTCCCCTGCCAAATCCACCCTAGCCCGCTGAAGCGCTCCATGTCACTCATCCCTACAAGCCCCCAGGCCCCTGGTGAGTGGCCGAGTCCAGAGGAGCTTGGGGCCCGGGCTGCTTTTACCACGCCCGATCACGCACCCCTCTCGCCCCAGAGCAGCGTGGCCTCCTCTGGCAGTGAGCAGACAGAGGAGCAGGGCTCCAGCCGGAACACTTTCCAGGAGGATGGAAGTGGCATGAAAGGTACATTGGGGATAGCAGCACCAGGACTCATTTCTCCATTTCTAGGGGCTTCTGCAGAATCTAGAGGGCAGAAAGGAGCTTGTAGCTGACACCTGCCTACCCCTCTGAGGAGGGGAATAGATAGTCCCTGCTCTTAGGGCTCAAGACTAAGCAGAGAGACCCCACATCTACCCTAACAGGTTCTGGTCTGACTGGGGAGGAGTCCCCTGTCTTCACATACCCCAGTCTGACAAGGAAGCCAGGACACAGGTAACTGATAGAACAGAGATTCCTGGAAGTTTTGAAGCAATCAGTGAGGTCATCCTAGTACACATCCAGCTGAGCAGCTCAGAAGGGTCAGCTGTTCTCCCCAGAGAAGGCTGCCTGAGAGGGTCTGGCCAGGCAGATAAAGAAGGAGCTGATGGAACCTTAGTTCCTCCCAACCCCCTTCCAATTTTTTGCATTTTTGTGGCTTCCTGTGGGTTTATCCCCACAACCCTTCCTTTACCTTGGTCATCAGGGCCAAACTCCTGACCTTTCACCCTCCCTCCTTTTCCAAAGATGTGCCCTCATGGCTCAAGAGCCTCCGCTTGCACAAGTATGCAGCCCTCTTCTCACAGATGAGCTACGAGGAGATGATGACACTGACTGAGCAGCACCTGGAGTCTCAGGTGAAGCCAAGGGGACCATCAGGGAGGTGCTGGGGCAGCACTAGTTTGGCATCCTTACAGCCCAAGCCTCCTTTTCTCCTTGATCTCTATTTGGGCACCCCGAAGTATCTCAGCCTCCCATCTTCAGCTTCTTGTCACTTTCTCCCCTTATCACAGAACGTCACCAAAGGTGCCCGCCACAAGATAGCCCTGAGCATCCAGAAACTACGTGAGAGACAGAGCGTCCTCAAGTCCCTAGAGAAGGTGAGGATCTGGTATCTGCATCTTCAAGGCCACCCAGCCACCTGGTGGTATCAGTACACCAAAGGCCCTGAGTTGGCCTCCTAACTCCTCAGGTCTGGCCTCAGTAGCCCCAGTCCTAGGGAGCTAGACTCCAGGGACCACGTACAAGCCAGCATCAAAGGGCTCACTTGCTGGTGGCTAAGAGGCTCCTCTCCCTGTCTGTCCTGGATTGTGGTTCCAGAATATCTGTCTTTTGACTCTATACCTTCTCTCCCTTTTTTCTTTTCCATTTCTTACTGGTCTTTCTGGTAGAGGAGAGTGTCTTTGTGTGCACGATCTTTCTTCTTTCCATTTGATTGTTTCTAAACTCATTTTCCTTCCATTTCTGATTTGATTTGATCTGACTGATTTGCATTCCTCTTTCCCTTTCCTTGCCACTGCCTTCTGTTTGTATTCTTCCCCACTCAGTATCTGGGTCTGAATCTCTGATTTTGTCCTTGGTGGGTCCCTGAGACTCCAACATTAGACTGCCTTTTCGTGAGTTTCACTTTGATGAGAAAGAGGAAATGTGTGCCTATATGTTTGTGGACTTGTGGTGCCCTTACATGCCTTCTCTATGTGCTGGAACCCAGGGTCCTGCCCAGTCTTCTGCAAGCCCTTTCTGACCCTCTGTGTAGATATCCTCTGTCCCTCATTGTAGGGTCTGCATGTGACCCCAGCCTATGTCCTCCCATCCAGGATGTGCTAGAAGGTGGGAACCTACGAAACGCTTTGCAGGAGCTGCAGCAGATCATCATCACTCCTATCAAGGCCTACAGTGTCCTCCAGGCTACCGTGGCTGCTGCTGCCACCACCCCTACTGCCAAGGATGGGGCCCCGGGGGAGCCACCGCTGCCAGGTGCTGAGCCTCCTTTAGCCCACCCCGTCACAGACAAGGGCACTGAGGCCAAGGACCCTCCACCTGTGGAGAACTACCCACCTCTACCAGCTCCAGCTCCCACTGATGGCAGTGAGCCTGCTCCGGCTCCCGTTGCCGACGGAGACATCCCCAGCCAGTTTACACGGGTGATGGGCAAAGGTGAGACCAGCCATGGTCTAGCAGAAAATCCTGAGGCAGAAAGCCAAGCGAACTCAGGCACCAGGGATCAAATCCAAGTTAGATGGTGGGAGCAGGGCTTTGTAAAGCCTGGGGGACACTGGAACACTACAGACAGTAGCCAAGACAGGGTGATAAGGCCTCTTGCCCTTGGGCACATCTGGGCTGATGGTGGATAACAGCCCTTCCCCTCAAAGTATCTCCAGGCTGAGCAGAAGATGGGGCAGTGTGTCAGAAGAAATTGCATGTAGTAAAGGGTAAGCAGTTGAGGGGAGTCCATTGATTTTTCTCAGAGGGGACCAAAGTCCAGGGGGTGGGTATGATGAAATTCATCACAGCTTCAGCCTTTCCTAAAGCAGCATGACATAGCAGACTTTACACTTGGATCCACCTCAGTCTGGATCTGGACCTGGGGCAAGTGACTCAACTGAGATTTAGGTTCCTCAGCTAAAAACGTTTGTAGTGACAAGATTGTGTCAGGAACTGTGTTAAATATCCTCATGATAACCCAAGTACCATGGCTAGCACTTAATAGTTGGTACTGATCCAGCCTGAATCTCCTGTTCCTTCTTGTGCACGAGCCAGCTGAAGGCTGGAACATGGCAGAGGGCACACTAGGGGCTAACCTGCCCTTTCTCGTGTCCCAGTGTGCACCCAGCTGCTGGTGTCCCGACCAGACGAAGAGAACATCACCAGTTACCTCCAGCTCATCGAAAAGTGCCTGACTCATGAGGTAAGGCCTTCCCTAACATACTTGAAAAGGGAAAGGCTGCCCCATCATTCTCAGGACCATTGTGTCATATGTGGCCCACAGGGTCTTGCCTGACCTGGCACCTGCCAGCCCTTCCAGTCTTGCATCTTACTAGTGTTGGCTTTAGAGGGTTCTTCTCAGAGCACTGTATACACTCCTCTCTCTCTCCCTCTTTTTTTTTGAGATGGAGTCTCACTCTGTCACCAGGCTGGAGTACAGTGTTGTGATCTCATCTGACTGTAACCTTTGCCTCCTCAGTTCAAGCAGTCCTTCTGCTTCAGCCTCCCAAGTAACTGGGATTACAGGCATGTGCTACCACACCCAACTAATTTTTGCATTTTTTTTTTGAGATGGAGTTTCGTTCTTGTTGCCCAGGCTGGAGTGCAGTGGTGTGATCTCGGGTCACTGCAACCTCCGCCTCCTGGGTTCAAGGGTTTCTCCTGCCTCAGCCTCCCAAGTAGCTGGGATTACAAGCATGCATTACCACACTCTGCTCATTTTTATATTTTTAGTAGAGGCGAAGTTTCACCTTGTTGGCCAGGCTGGTCTCAAACTCCTGACCTCAAGTGATCCTCCCACCTTGGCCCCCCAAAGTACAGGAATTACAGGCATGGTCCACCCTCCTCAGCCTCCCGAAATGCTGGGAATACAGGAAAACACCTGACCAGGCAATAAATATTTAAACAAATGAATGGAAGACTGGAAGGAAGGTCTGAAAGAAGCACCACCCTCTCTGCTTCACCCATGCCCTACCAATTCTAGGCTTTCACGGAGACGCAGAAGAAACGGCTGCTATCCTGGAAACAGCAAGTGCTGAAGCTCCTCCGGACATTCCCGCGCAAAGCCGCACTAGAGATGCAGAACTACCGGCAGCAGAAAGGGTAGGCGGGCGCCCAGGGTACAGGGACCTGCCCTCACAGGCCTTTGTTGGTTAGCAGATCAGTCCTTAATGGGATGATTATGTTCTGGGCTGAGAATCCAATTTTTACTTATTCAGTCACGGGGGGACTTTCCCAGAAGAAAATTTCCCACTGGAGTAGGATGCTGAGCTAAGAAACACATGTCCCATGGGCAGGCCCCTCATCTGTGTTTTGCTCCTCACCTGTATGCAAAGGGTGAGAAGTCCCTTCTTATACCAGACAAATAACAGAAATATCTCCCTTGATAATTGAGGTTTAGAGAACTATTATGAGTGGACAGTGAGGAAACTCTTGTCTTCTTCCCATCTCCTTCCGGGGGTACCCTTGGGGCAGATGGGGACAGAATGTATGATGGAGGTTTATGTTTTCTCCTACCACTTGGGGAAGGTGAGGAAGGGGTGGACAGATGGGCCCCATCCACCTAAGTTAACACCCTGCCTTCTGCTCTCTCACAGCTGGGCTTTTGGCTCCAACTCGCTCCCCATAGCTGGCTCTGTGGGGATGGGAGTGGCCCGGCGTACCCAGCGGCAGTTCCCAATGCCTCCCCGGGCCCTCCCACCTGGCCGGATGGGCCTCCTGAGCCCCTCAGGCATTGGGGGCGTCTCCCCTCGACATGCCCTCACCAGCCCCAGCCTTGGAGGCCAGGGCCGACAGGTAAGCTGCCTGGAAGCAGGGGCCCTGGCCTCATGGGGCTGGGGTGGCAGTACCTGGGATGTATACGTCTGTACCTCTGTGTCTGGGCCCAGCTTAGAGGTGGTGGGGGTGGGAGTGGGAGAAGGCCTGTACCAACTCTACCACTCTTGGGTCTGGGCCTCTTCCCCACTCACTACTTTCTCTCTTCCTGGGACCTGTGCAGAACCTGTGGTTTGCCAACCCTGGAGGCAGCAACAGCATGCCCAGTCAGAGCCGCAGCTCTGTGCAGCGCACTCACTCGCTCCCGGTCCACTCGTCACCCCAGGCCATTCTCATGTTCCCTCCAGGTGAGGTGCCCCACCCTTGGGACTCTGCCTGGCTGACACCCTCAGCTGACTTTTCCCCTCACTCCTGGGTCTCATATCCACTGTTCCTTACAGACTGCTTGGGTACCTCTTCCCCATACCTGGTACCACTCTTCCCCATCTCCCCCAATTGTGAGGGGTTGTTTTCCTCCTCTGCTTCAATTTTATCTCTCAGGTCTTGCCCCCACCCCTCTGAATCATCTTCTCTCACCCCTTACACCCATCCCATCCCATGTTTCTCACCCTATGTCATAATTTTAGTGTCTGTGTTGGTCTCTTTCTTTACAGAATTATTGAGTACTCAATTTAGAAGGGGTTGAGGGGATGGGACAGTCAAAGTGTGAGATTTCTGTGGAGGGGAGTCCTGCCCATCAGTCTACTGGCATTCTTTCAGATGCCAGGTAACTACACTGGAACCAATGGACTTCACCTCTTAGATGAGGTTCTACACAAATGGTGTTTGAAGTGAGAGGGCTGTTTGACCTCTGCTCACAGACCATGGGAGATGAGAAATTGGGCCAAGTTCGGGCGCAGTAACTCATGCCTATAATCTCAGAGCTTTTGGGAGGCTGAGGCAAGTAGAGCGGTTTGAGATTAGCGTGTGCAACATGACAAAACCCCATCTCTGAAAAAAAAGCAAGTTATCTGAGCATGGTGGTGCACACCTGTAGTCCCAGCTACTTGAGAGGCTGAGGCAGGAGGAATGCTTGAGCCCAGGAGGTCAAGGCTGCAGTGAGCAGAGATCGTGCCACTGAACCACAGCCTGGGCGACAGTGAGACCCCATCTCAAAATTAAAAGAAGCTGGGCCAAGTGGGCAAAAAGAAGATAGAGATTTGCTAGCCACAGGTCCCTGCCCTGCTCAACAAGTGAGGGACTGAGTCCTCCACCCAGTGCTGGGCACTGGGGCTACACAGACAGATAAGGCTGGTCTGGGATGGGCTGACTCTGGAGACAGCCTGGATTTGCAGAATTCATGTTATAAACTGCCAGGTCAGTTGGGAGTCTTACTTAATGAGGTTTTGTGGGCAGCCATCTGTTGAGGCCACAGGAACCCATCCATCATGTTCATCCTAGCACAGGGCTTGGCACACAGTAGGCATCTGTAAATTATGTTAAGCAGGTGGATGAACTGCAGGAATGAACAAGAACCATTCTCTTTACTGGTATGCTATGTGCCAGGCTTCCAGACAACTCTCCTGCGCTGTGAATCCTCCCAACTGTATGAGACAGAAACGTCTTGCCCAAGTTAAAAAAACTTTTTAAGGAGAGACAATTGGGCGATCTGATACGACATGAGCTCAAGGTTCGGAGGGGATGGTGATGAGAGGTGAGGGTGGAGATGGGAACTGGGTCTTCTAAACCCAGGTAAACAGCTCAGACTTTGTCCTGATGGCAGTGAGGAGTCAGGGAAGGATTTAAGCAATGTGGGGTGGGATCAGGTCTGCCTAGGGAGGTGGGTAGTTGCCCAGA
This sequence comes from Callithrix jacchus, assembly GCF_049354715.1. Lineage (NCBI taxonomy): Eukaryota > Metazoa > Chordata > Mammalia > Primates > Cebidae > Callithrix > Callithrix jacchus. The sequence goes on from NC_133523.1 coordinate 34,868,182, forward strand.
TGCCAGAATAGGAGGCCCTTTTGCCAAGTGTGGTTTGAGGACAAGTCCCATGGTTGTCCTGCTTTGCCCCACCTGCCCGGCCTGCCTGGATCAAATCCTGCCTAGAGGAGCAGGTCCAAGTGGGGACAGGAAGGGTTTTAATTTAGCTTTTGCACCAAGTACAGAGCAGGTCTTCAGTCAGGGAGCCTCAGGGGGCTGCCCAGTGTTCAGGGCAGATGCCCAGACTGTGCCCAAGACAGTGTGCACTCTGTGTCCAAAGTAGTCACAGCAGGCTGTGTGTGGCCTCCAGGAGCTCCTTCGGTTCCACTTCTGCTGTCTGCAAGTCAGGCTTTTTCTATGTCACCAAGCCTCTGCCATTGCCGTTGGTTGTCTCCTCTGCCATTGCCGTTGTCTCCTGTGCCTTCTGTGCGACACACTCACCCTTCTCTCTGTCCATCTCTGCCTCTTCCTTTCTCCCCTCCATCTCTCTTTCTCCCTTCCCATACCAGCACCCTTTGTCATCCCAGCTCTCTTCTTTACCCGAGTCCAGTCTGTCCTCACCACTTCCATTCTCCTCTCTCCCACCCAGACTGCCCGGTCCCTGGGCCTGACCTGGAGATCAATCCCACTCTGGAGTCTCTGTGTCTGAGCATGACAGAACACGCCTTGGGTGGTGAGCATTTCCTCTATCCCTGACCCAGCTCCCACCTACCCAGCGTCTCTGCCTCTGAACTGAGCAACTCAGAGTCATCCTGAGGGGTCCCCAGGGAGGCCAGACTCCAGGGAGGGCCTGACCGGGATGACAGGCTACCTGAGTGCCTTTTCTTGGGCCTCCCTTCAGCTCCTGATCTTCCTCCCTTCCTCCCTTTCTTACCACAGATGGGACAGACAAAACCTCCACCATCTGACAGGACCCACAGCCCAGCGCACCCATAGGCTCCCTGGGCGGCGGGCGGGGGCCAACCCCCAACAGGCTTCTCCGCGACAGCGAGAGGGTGGGCTGGCTCAGCTATCTATTCTAATATTTTTCTACTCTCTCACCCTTTTAACTTTTGTTTAACATTGGCACATGCCTTGCTCACTCCCAGGCCCGTCGAGGGATCTCTGCTGAGGCCCTGGGAGCTGGGGGCAGTCAGGATAAAGGGGGCAGGGACTGGCCAGACTGCCTGCCTCTCTCCTTCCCTTCCTCATCCCCACCTGGCCCCATCCCACCCCTGCCTCCTCCAGACCGCTGACCACCTGCCTCTCCCCAAGGGAGCAGACTCCCCAGAGACAGACTGACCAACTACCTTGTGGAGCCTGCTCAGAAACATTTGACATTTGGGGTGACAGGAGGCGGGCAGAGAACCTGCCCTCCAGAATGTTATTGAGAGGAGCTGGGGAGAAGGAAGGGAAGCAAGGAGAGGAAGCCCTCTCTTGTCTCCACCTTCTTCCCCTTCAGCATTCCCCACATTCTCCCAGGACAGGAGCCACCTTCCTCTCTCACCTCCCCTGGCCCTGTTCACCAGAGGTTCTCTATGATTAATTTCTTAGGCCTATTTAAGATACATATTTATATAGTTCTTAACGGTTTTTCTCTGATCATTCCCTCTCATTTTTAGAATCCCCTGGCTTCTCTCTGAGCCAAGACAGTGGCAGGGGGAGCCTGAACTTTATGAGGGGAGAGGGCAGAGCCCCCTCCTCCAGACCCCCAAGCTCTAACCCGTTTTCCTCCAGCCCTGGCTCCCCAGATGAAGAGGTTGGAGGTGGGCAGCCAGGGTGGCCAGTGAGGTCAGGAAGTCTGTTGCCTTAACGTCCCCTTCCCCATGAATACACACCCTTCTCCACTCCCAGGTCTGGTTGGTGAGACTCAGGAGTCAGGAATAAGGGAAAGGGGATTGTTTGGTTTTTGGGTTTCTCCCCAAGCCCCTCCCTTTTCTTTCAGCCTTTCCTCCTCCCGCATTATGTCATGACCTCACTTAAGTGAAACACTATATCATAACCCAGAGATTCGTCCCAGTCCCAGAGTCTGACAGACCATCTGGTCCCTATTCCTAATGAGGGGTTGTGTTGGGGCCCAGGTGGAGGGAGGGAATTCAGGGGTTCAGACTGCGGGGAAGCCAGGGTCTCCCTCTTCAATGCCCTCCTCCCTCTCAACCCACCCTCCCCACTGGGACATTCTCAAGCTTTTCACACCGAAAAGGAAAAAAAATGTTATTTTTAGATACATTTTATGAATAACTTTTGTTATGAATATGGCTGGTAACCATTGTGTATGTTATTAAAGATACAAAATGTTGGGAAAAAAACAAAAAAACCAAAAAAAAAAATTTTAAAACCACCACCCTCCCTGCACTATCACCCCATTCCCCAGACCTTCTTGCCCCCTCCCTCTTGGTCTGTGGACCTCCCTCTGCTCTGAGCCCAGGGAGGGGGAAGAAGCCAGGGGGTAGGGTGGCCCTGGGAACCTGCCTCTGGGTCCCCACTTCCTCTCCCAGTGCCGGGCTGGGTGGGGTGTCAGGTTTATTTATGTACCTCTTGCACACTCATCAACCTATGCAAGTCCCCCACCCCGGCCCTCCATGTTTCTGTGCCTTTGCTCATCCCCTCAATCTCCCAGGGCTTCTCCAATCCCCCTCCCACTAGTTGCAGAAAGTGGGATGGAATCAGCAGGGTGTCCCTCTCATGGGACCCTCCCCTCCCCAGCCTGTCCTGTCTTGTTCACTCTCCATCAGGGTGAGCTGACTGTGCCTGGCACTGGGAGGTGGTGAGGGACACCGTCTCACACACATAGGGAGGCAAGAGCTGCCCCCCACCCCACCTGACAGCAGAGTGTGCAGGACGCAGGCGGCCCCACTCTGATGGGCAGGACTGACCCTCTCCCACTCCAGCCCCCTCCCCAGGCCCTACTCCATGATTTCACCATCCCTACCCACTTCTGTCCCCAGCCCCACTGGCAGAATCAGCTTTGAGTAACTGTACAGTTTTTCTCGCTGTTGGAGAAGACTTATTTGTTGGAGTTTCACTTGTTTAATGGTCTGGGCTTATTTTGGAAAAAAAAAAAAAAAAAACAAACGAATTCTGACCTTTGTTGTGCTACATTTTGTGGGAAACCATTGGCCCTGCCTCTGGCCTGTGTTTCTAAGCCTCAAGCTGAGGTCTTTGAGCACCTGGGGGTTAGGGGAAGTGTGCGCTGGGCTTAAGGACAAGGTAGGGGCAGGGAGGGAAGTAAAGAGAAATTGGCTTTATTAACAGGAAAGGTTTGGGGGTGGGGGACAAACAAGTGAAAGGCTCACAAACAGACCACTAGAAAAGTGCCTTCCTGCTCATAATAGTGGTGTCTGAACCAGCCCTGAATGCCCTGGGATTCAGTCACTGTCACTATCAGCTTCACTGGAATCAGAAGCTGCAGCTTCACTGCCATCCTCCTGGGCTGAGTGCTCGCTGCCACTGGGGAAGGGACTGGCGCTGCGGCTGCGGCTCCGCTGGCCACCCCCATCGCTGCCACTGTCCGAATCATTGTCACTGCCACCTTGGGCCTGTCCTCTGTCCTCATCATCAGAGTCGGCATCATCCTCTGAATCAGCATCACTGCCAAAGATCTCTTCTTTGTCACGGGCAGCCCGGGCCTCATCCTCACTGCTCTCGTCCTCGCCACTGCCACTCTTGTCACTGGCCTCATCCCTGTCACCTTCCTCTCGTTCACTCTCACTGCCCGAGTGCTCGTCCTCACTGCCTTCCTTCTCACTGCTGCTGCCCTTCTCCTGCTCCTCATCTGGAAGGAAATGGAGAGAGGTGAGACCCACTTTTCCACCCTTCCAGAGCTCCCAGGGTCTGACCTGTCCAGATGTACCTGAGCCCCCAGCTTCTTTCTCTTCTGTCTCCATCTCCTCTTCCTCTTCCTCCTCTGGTTCGTGGTTTTCTAGCTGGGCCTTCCGTGCCTCCTGGAAGCCGCAAGGTTGGAATGAGGAAAAGGAGGGTGTTCTGTTGGGTTTTTCTCCCCTTCCTCACCTACAACCACTGCCCTTCCTGCCATGTATGCCCTGAGCCAGTGGTGTTTGTTACCTGAGCTTCCAATTCCTTCTCGTTCATGTCCCGATGTTTGACCACAAGCAGGGCGTTGGTGCCTGACTGAACCCCAGCCTTGGCCCGGCGCTTACTAAGGCGGACCCTGCAGGTGAATTTGGGGGAGAGAAGTGGAAGATGCAGTTAAAGACATACCTCCCACTCCCCTCCACTGCCTCCCCTGTGAAGAATCTGGTCTGACTTGGTTCCCCATTGATACTTGGCTCAGAGCAAATGAGAATAAATACAGATTGAATAAGGGCAAGTACACTCAAAATAGTGAGAGCAGGGGAGAGGAAGGATGGCTCCCATGGCACCAGTTTGGTTGCCCTACACCCTATGTGTGGGGTGTGTTATATGGTGTATTTACGTAAATACAGGCACAGGCCACTTAGGGATACGTTCTGGTAATACATCATGTGAACATCAAATAATGTGCTTGTACAAACAGTACAACCAACTACATACCTAGGCTGTAATGGGGTAGCCTGTTGCTCCTAGGCTACAAAGCTGTACAGCATGTGACTGTACTGAATGCTGCAGGCAGTTACAACACAATGGTAAGTATTTATGTATCTAAACTTAGGAACAGCAAAGGCGGGGCGCAGTGGCTCACACCTGCAATCCTAGTACTTTGGGAGGCTGAGGTGGGTGGATCACCTGAGGTCAGGAGTTCAAGACCAGCCTGGCCATCATGGTGAAACCCCATCTTTTAAAAGAAAAAAAAAAAAAGGAAAAAGAAAAGGTATAGTAGGCCGGGCGCGGTGGCTCACGCCTATAATCCCAGCACTTTGGGAGGCTGAAGCGGGTGGATCACGAGGTCAAGAGATTGAGACCATCCTGGTCAATGAGGTGAAACCCCGTCTCTACTAAAAATACAAAAATTAGCTGGGCATGGTGGTGCGCGCCTGTAGTCCCAGCTACTCGGGAGGCTGAGGCAAGACAATTGCTTGAACCCAAGAGGCGGAGGTTGCGGTGAGCCAAGATCGTGCCATTGCACTCCAGCCTGGGTAACAACAGCGAGACTCTGTCTCAAAAAAAATAAAAACGGTATTGTATCTTAAGGGATCACCCATAAGCAGTCCATTGTTGACAGAAACATGCAGTGCCTGACTGTGTATGTGAATTAGTTACCAGCACTCTGAGAAACCAAGAAATGTCAAATCATCTGGATTTGGGTCTTTTGGAAAGTAGGAATTTCTGGCCCCACAGCATAGCCACAGTAGGCTGGATGTGAATAATGCTCTCCATGGTTGCCCAGAGCTCCAGGTCACCCAGACTCTACCAGGCCACTGCTCGTTTACATTTCCTGCCTGGCCTATGGGATCAGAACTTGTGATTTCTGCTTTAAACAGAAACTCAAGCCTTCCCAACTCTAAACCAGAGGCATTGGCACAGGAGTAAACTTGCAGCCATCAGGGAAGTTTTGGGGTCACATTTTTGAACATGGGTATTAAGCATTTAATTTAAAACATTCATGCTGATTTCATATCACTCCATACTTTGGCAATGTTTACTTTCATGTGAAGTCTGTTACTAATAACTGAGAAATCTGGCCCTCTACCCTACAAAAGCTCTAAATGTTTCCTGCATTAAGATTTTCTTTCTGGCCAGGTGCAGTAGCTCACTTTTTTTTTTTCCAACATAAGCCTTTTTAATTTGAAGTGTAGACTTAATCCTCATGTTAGAAAACCCCATCTTTTTTATCCCTAAGTTCTTTATATTAGAGATATAAATAAGTTTCACACAAAGCCTCATTCAACATGGTGAAACCCCGTCTCTACTAAAAATGCAAAAAAAATTAGCTGCCATGCTGGCACATGCCTGTGATCCCAGCTACTCAGGAGGCTGAGGCAGGAGAATTACTTGGAGTGCAATGGCGCGATCTCGGCTCGCCACAACCTCCGCCTCCTGGGTTCAGGCAACTCTCCTGCCTCAGCCTCCTGAGTAGCTGGGATTACAGGCACTCACTACCATGCCCAGCTAATTTTTGTACTTTTAGTAGAGACAGAGTTTCACCATGTTGACCAGGATGGTCTCGATCTCTTGACCTCGTGATCCACCCGCCTCGGCCTCCCAGAGTGCTGGGATTACAGGCTTGAGCCACTGTGCCCAGCCATACAACAAATTCTTAGGTAACATGACCTCCAAGGTGGCTCTTGCATGCACCAGGGTCTTAAGAAGCACACATCTAGGCTAATCAGATAGGAGTGTGCCAAGTACCTGGTTTCCAACTCATTGTAGTAAACTCCATCACCCTCTCGGAAAATGAAGAAGTAGTTTTCCTCATAGCCCTTGCTAGCTTTGTTCTTCACGTTCCAGTTGTACTCCCGAGCAATTTTGTAGTCATACCTGAGAATGAAGGCACAGGTTCAGCCCCGTTTCCTCCCTATGAGGGAGAAAAGGGGACACACTTCTCAATCCCCAAAACTTAACCCCAGCCCACGCACACATCATCTGGTGCATAGTCCATCTCCTCCTCCTGATCACGCTTTCGTTTCTTCAGCGTCTCTTCTACAGGCAGGAAATAGGCCACAAACTGGTTCCCTTCCTCATCCATCATGCCCCTGTTTGGGGAGAAAGGAGTGGCAATGAAGTGTGAGGACAAAAGGCAGCAAGGAGCAGGCTAAGGTGGGCAGCAGGACCACCTACCTAATCATGGCCTGAGACATCATCTCCAATGCGGCTGCGCCACTTGTGTCTTTGGGGGCTGGGTCTGAGTCAAAGATTACCTGAGCACATGGATTGATCCACATCTAGGAAGATGGTAGGCACTGGGGTTAGATGGGGAACAGGCACAAATGGGAGGCTGTCCCTTCCTACCACCCACCTTGGGCCTGACCTTAAAGTCTGGGAAGACAGGCATGACCTCCACTGGTGTGACTCTGGGTTTGCTATAATGCTGGGAGATCTGGTGGGGCAAAAACAGGCTGAGGAAGAGCTCTGCAGCCACACCCTTGCCTCTCCCCATCCCAGTCCCTCAATTACTGATTTCTGGGCATCCTCAAAAGTCTTCTCAATGGCTGTGATCTGGCTATCCCTGTCTTTGTATATTTCTTCCTCGGTAAACTGCTGCTTCACGGAAACCCCAATCCTACAAGTGAAAAAAAAGGCCTTTAGTGGCCACTGGACACACCCGATATCTCCACCTTCCCCCTCTTCCTATTTGCAACTTACTTGACCTCAGGCTTCTCATTGGAAATGCCATAACGGTTGAACTCAGTGGAAATGTACTCTGTCTTTCGCATCCATGGCACCACCTTTGCGTGTTGCTGGGATCTGGGGTAGGAAATCAGGTACCTCAGGACCCCACCGCCCTCCTACTTGTAGGGCCCACCTGAGCCAGTCACCAGTACCCATTTGGCACCCACTCACCTTTTGGAGCTGGTAGGGGCCTGAATCTCCTCTTCCAAAAGTTTCTCATCGGCTGGATCTAGAAGAACTAGAGGAGAGCAAGGGGGCAGGAGGACCATGAGGGAGGCCCAGGCCTGGACCTTTGCTGACCTAGAGCAGACCCTCCCTGTTTCCCCACACACCATTGGGGTCGATGCGGTAGGTGTCAGGATTGATGAGATCAATGGTGACCCCCAGGTCTGGCTCAGTCAGGAGGTCATGTTTGTGCTGTTTCTCCAAGGAAGTGGCTTTGTACTGGACGAACCTGGGAGGGGAAACACCTATTGTGGTGTCTGGATTCCAGCTTCGGCCCTCACAGCCCTGCTTCCCAGAGGCGAAACTTCTCTGGGGAGGAACTCAGAATGAAGTGTCCCCCATGGCGGGTGTGAAAGCTGGCTCCCCAGTGGGAAGGGAGTTGGACACTGCTTGCTCCATTCATTAACAAACACTGAGCAGCTACTATTATGTGCTAGGTGGGTACTGTGCGAGGCCCTGAGCAAACAGCAGCCAAGACAAGCAGTCCCTGCCTTCAAGGAACTGATACCTGAGTAGTGTTCCCATTCCTTAGGCTCACCTGTTCTGGTCGAAGGGGTAGGTGATGAACTTGGGATCGAAGGGGATATCAGGGAGGCTATTGCAGTACTTGACTCGGCAGACCACTCCAGACCTAGGAACACGGTGGCTCAAAATGGGCCCCCGCTGCCCAGCCTCTGCTCCCAGCCCTACTGCCCTACCGCTCCTGGGAAACCACAGTGGGGCTCACCTCTCAGGCAGAGTCCGGTGGGAATTGGGCCTAATAGAGAAGAAAGAAACAGTGATAGGTGGAGACGACGGCATTGACAGGAGAATGAAAAAGACTTCTCCAACCTTTCAAAAGGTAGGAGGGGTGACAAATGCTGGTTTGTTTTAGTGGTGGGGGTGGCCAAATGCTTTAATGGAGGGAGACAAATGTTCAATTTCTTTAGGAAGAAGTGCACCCAAAAGCTTTAATGAACAAGGCCAAGTGCTCAATCCCTTTTGCAGGGGATGGCTTCAAGTGTTTTCATAAAGAACCATGTACTCAATCATCTTTGGAAGAGGGGTCTTCAAACACTTGACTGGAGGAATCCCTTCTAGAGGTCTCCAAGAGCTTAATCCCTGAATTGCACGTCAGGGGAGGAGGGCAACACCTGCGTCTCAGAAGAAACTCGCCCCCTTCGTCAAAGGTGAGCGCTGCGTGACGTCATGGGCAGACCTGGGGGCTGGTGACGTTGTTCAGCAGAAACCCTCTCCCGATCCTCCGCCTTGATGAAACAGAGAGGAAAGCGTGGCGCCTACCTGTGGCCATCCTCCCGCTGGGCCTGGGTCTGGATGGTGGGCGCCATAGCGACGAGGCGACGGCAGCCCGGACGGGGTCCTAGCGGGGCCGAAGCGGGACGCGGAGGGGCGTGCCGACTTCAGGGGACGCCTGATCCGAGGCAGGCCCGGGTTGGCGCCGCTCTCCGCGGAAAGTCCGTTGAGATGAGGTGGGCGGGCGAGAAGAGCTCCAGCGAGACTCAGGTGAACACGCAGGCAGCACCGGGGACGGACTCGAAGCTGCTGTTCCAACCAGCTGCCGCCAAGACGCTGAGGACCCGACGAGTCTCCTCAGGCTGCAACGCCTGCGGGGAAATGAAGTCCGGATTGGAACCACATATGGATTGGCGAGCGCCTGGGTGAAGGGCGGAGCGAGGGAGAGATATGCTTCTGTGATTGGTGGAAAGATATCTCAGTCTGAACCTCGGATTTGAGAGGGACGGAACGTGAGGGCATCTCCTTTCCTTCCATTGGCTGAATTGCCTGAGAGGCGGGACTATCTAGCAAACGGGGACTAGAGATGGGGATGCTGAAAAGCAACCGGGAGAGACACACTTGTGACGCACTTCCGGCGGTCCGTGAGGAAGATGGCAGCATCCCAGCAGCAAGCTTCAGCGGCTTCCTCAGCTGCTGGCGTATCGGGTCCCAGTTCGACTGGCGGCCCGGGTCCCCAGCAACAGCCGCAACCGCCAGCACAACTGGTGGGCCCTGCCCAGAGCGGCCTTCTGCAGCAACAGCAACAGGACTTCGATCCTGTGCAGCGTTATAAAATGCTCATACCGCAGCTGAAGGAGAGTCTACAGGTGATTGGCCGGAAGCAGCGAAAAACAAACGGGATTTGGTAGTCTAACTTCAGAGGGGCGGGCCAAGGGCCAGGTTAGTCGGAGAGAGCGCTAAGCTGAAAGAGGAGTAGTACCTGTTCTATTGGCCTGGCGCAGTGCCGCCCGCCTGTGTTCCCAGCACTTTTGGAGGCCAAGGCGGGTGGATCAGTTGAGGTCAGGAGTTCAAGACCAGCCTGGTGAAACCCCGTCGCTACTAAAAATACAAAAATTACTCGGGCATAGTGGCACGCGCCTGTAATCCCAGCTACTCTGGAACCTGAGGAAGAACTGCTTGAACCCAGGAGGCGGAGGTTGCAGTGAGCCGAGATTGCGCCATTGCACTCCAGCCTGGGCAACACAGCGAGAATCCCGCCTCAAAAAAGCAACAACAAAAAAAAACTTTTTTTTTTTTTTTTGAGACGGAGTTTCGCTGTTGTTACCCAGACTGGAGTGCAATGGCACGATCTCAGCTCACCGAAACCTCCGCCTTCTGGGTTCAAACAATTCTCCTGCCTCAGCCTCCCGAGTAGCTGGGACTACAGGCGCGCACCACCATGCCCAGCTAATTTTTGTATTTTTAGTAGAGACGGGGTTTCACCTCGTTGACCAGGATGGTCTCGATCTTTTGACCTCGTGATCCACCCACTTCGGCCTCCCAAAGTGCTGGGATTATAGGCGTGAGCCACCGCGCCCAGCCAAAAAAAAAAAACAAAACTTTTTTTGTTTGTTTGTTTTTGAGACGGAGTCTCGCTCTGCCACCGAGGCTGGCCTCCGACTCCCGGGTTCAAGCGATTCGCCTGCCTCAGCCTCCCGAGTAGCTGGGACCGCAGGCGTGTGCCACCACGCCTGGCTAATTTTTGTATTTTAGTAGAGACGGGGTTTCACTATGTTGGCCAGGCTGGTCTCGGACTCCTGACCTTCTGATCCACCTACGTCAGCCTCCCAAAGTGCTGGGATTACAAGCGTGAGCCACCGTGCCCGGCCCTATTTATTTATTTATTTTTGAGGCAGAGTTTCGCTCTCTCACCTAGGCTGGAGTGCAGTAGTGTGATCTTCGGCTCGCTGCAACCTCCACCTCCCAGGTTCAAGCGATTCTCCTGTCTCAGCCTCTCAAATAGCTGGGATTACAGGGGGGCATGCCACCACGAATTCCTGACCTCGAGATCCACCCGCCTCAGCCTTCCAAAATGCTGGGATTACAGGCGTGAGCCACCCCACCCGGCCAAAACCTGTTTTATGTGAGACCTAAGTGAAGCTCTGCAGAAATGGCATCTGCACTGATGTTGAGTTTGAGATTGGCTGGAACTTGAGTGAAGGGTTGTTTAAAGGAGAAACTGGGCTTGGTCATTAAAGGCTGAGGAGAGGACTGGCTTATACAGAGATTCTGCCCTTGATTGCTAATGAGGGAGAATCCTTAGGTTATTGGTGAGAAGCTCAGGTGAGGGCAGGCCTCCAGGAAGGTGGAGTGGTGACAGCTATAGGAATGGAAAGGAGTATTACTTTGGAACGTCAGGAGAGAAGGTGCCAGGTGAAATGATGGCCTGAGATTGAGTGATCTTAAGGAACAGTGGAGATCTGCCACAGATACTCCCTTTTGTTTTTCCACCTCCCACATGTTTTGTTTTTGTTTTGACCAGACTTTGATGAAGGTTGCAGCCCAAAACTTGATTCAGAACACTAACATCGACAATGGACAGTGAGTACAGCCCTCTTCCCCAGGGTATTCTCTTTTCACTCCAGTCTTTGACATTCAACTTTCCTTCTCCCTGTTGCTCGCCTACCTCACCGTTTTGTTTTTTTTTTTTTGAGACAGGGTCTCCCTCTGTCACCCAGGCTGGAATACAGTGGCATGATCTTGGCTCATTGCAGCCTTGAACTTCTGAGCTCAGGTGATCCTCTTGCCTCAGCCTCTCAAGTAGCCAGGACTACAGGCACGAGCCAATCATGCGTGGCTAATTTATTTAAAATTTTTTTATAGAGACGAGGTCTTGCTATGTTGCCCAGGCTGGTCTCAAACTCCTGGCCTCACACAATCCTCTCAGCCTCATGAATCAGTCCTCCTATTTTTTTTTTTTTTTTTTTTTTTTTTTTTTTTTTTGAGACAGAGTCTCACTCTTTTGCCCAGGCTGGAGTACAGTGGCGTGATCTCAGCTCACCACAACCTCCACCTCCCAGGTTCAAGTGATTCTCTTGCCTCAGCCTCCTGAGTAGCTGGGACTAGAGGCGTGTGCCACCATGTCTGACCAATTTTTTTGTATTTTTAGTAGAGACAGGATTTCACTATGTTGGCCAGGCTGGTATGGAACTCCTGACCTAATGATCCACCCACCTTGGCCTCCCAAGTGCTGGGATTACAGGCGTGAGCCACCAGGTCCGGCCTGTATTCTTTCTTTATTTTATTTTTGTTGTTGTTTTTTTAGAGACAGGGTCTTACCATGTTGCCCACGCTGGTCTCAAACTCCTGGGTTCAAACCAGTCCTTCCACTTTGGCCTCCCAAAGTACTGGGGTGACAGGCATGAGCCATCACCCCCATCCTTTTCCTTTTCTTTCTTTTTTTTTGAGATGGAGTCTTGCTCTGTCACCCAGACTGGAGTGCAGTGGTGTGATCTTGACTCACTACAACCTCCACCTCCTGGGTTCAAGCGATTCTCCTTCCTCAGCCTCCCAAGTAGCTGGGCCTACAGGCGCTTGCCACCACACCTGGCTAATTTTTGTATTTTTAGTAGAGACAGGGTTTCACCATGTTGGCCAGGCTGGTCTCGAACTCCTGACCTCAGGTGATCTACCTGCTTCGGCCTCCCAAAGTGCTGGGGTTACAGATGTGAGCCACCACACCCAGCCTCCTTTTCTTTTCTTTTTTTTTTTTAAACCCCTTCTGTTTTCAGCCACTACTTCAGATTTCCTGGGCCCGTACCTAGTTTCCTGATAGACACTGGGTTGGGTAGATACTGGTGTCCCAGAGATTAGAAGTCAATTCTTCAGACATCCTTTTTTCCTGGTCTGTAGAAAGAGCAGTGACGGACCCATACAGCGCTTTGACAAGTGCCTGGAGGAGTTCTACGCACTCTGTGACCAGCTGGAGCTCTGCCTGGTAAGAGGCCTCCTGGACACTGGGTAACCACAGTTCTATCCCATTCTCCGGGGTCTTCAGAAACCAGTCAGTCAGTCAGCTCCCACTCAACTGGGGACCTCCTGTGGGCCATACCTGTGCCTCCACCAATGCTGGGGACACAGGGTTGCTCTGATCTGTGCCCTCACAGAGCTTTCAGTTGCATGGAATAATAACAAACATACCCCTAAACCAGGACAGCTCAGAGTGGTCAGCGCTGCGATGGGAGAAGCCCAGGCCAGAGTGCTAAGGGTTATGACAGGAGGCACAGGCACAGGGATCAGGGCTGGATGGGGGAATCTCAGCTGTGGAAGCCCAGGGTGGAGACAGGAAGAGAGTGGCTTAGGGAAGGCTACGGCTAGAGCACATGTGAGCAAGTCTGGGACAAAGAAGGGAGGGGCAGGAGATGAGAGGAGGGCAAGTGACTAAGAATACAGATGCTGCTGTCAGATGTACCATCAATCTCTACCTCTGAGCCCTGGGTTCCTCTTTAGGAAAATGGAGTTTCCAGGAAAACTCACATTATCCATGTAAACTACTTAACATAATACTAGGCATATGTCCCCCAGGCTGGAGTGCACTGGCGCAATTTTGGCTCACTGCAACCTCCTCCTCCTGGTTTCAAGCAATTCTCATGCTTAGCCTCCCAAGTAGCTGAGACTACAGATGCACACCACCACGCCTGGCCAGCTTTTGTATTTTTAGCAGAGATAGGATTTCACCATTTTGACCAGGCTGGTCTCGAACTCCTGGCCCTAAGTGATCTGCCCGCCTCAGTTTCCTAAAGTGCTGGGCTTATAGGCATGAGCCACTGCATCTGGCATTTTTTTTTTTTTTTTTTTTGAGACAGAGTTTCACTCTGTCGCCCAGGCTGGAGTGCAATGGCATAATCTCGGCTCACTGCAGCCCCTATTTCCTGGGCTGAAGTGATCCTCCCACCTCAACCTCCCAAGAAGCTGGGACTACAGGTATATACTGCCACACCTGGCTAATTTTTTCATTTTTTGTAGAGATGGAGTTTCACCATGTTGCCCAGGCTAGTCTTGAACTCCTGGGCTCAACTGATTTCACCCACCTTGGCCTTCCAACACGCTGGGATTACAGACCACTGTGCCTAGCCTGGCCTGGGTTTCGAAGGAAAAGTTGAGAGGTTGAGAAGCTTGGTAGTGGCAGAACCATGTTCCAGCCAGAGGGAATAACATTTGCTTTAAATTTGTTTTAGGAACATCAAGTAGTTCAGTGTGGTAGGTACAGGAGCTTGTTGGAGTTTAAATACAACCCTAAGGGCACTGGGGAGGCATGGACCTATCTGCTCTTTTTTTGAGACGGAGTCTTGCTCTGTCATCCAGGCTGAAGTACAGTGGCGCAATCTCAGCTCACTGCCACCTCCGCCTCCCAGGTTCAAGCAATTCTCTGCCTGAGCCTCCCGAGTAGCTGGGATTACACGCTTGCCATCACGTTCAGCTATTTTTTTTTTTTTTTTGTATTTTTACTAGAGACAGGGTTTCACAGTTTTGGCGAGGCTGGTCTTGAACTCTTGACCTTGTGATCCACCCACCTCGCCTCCCAAAGTGCTCGAATTACAGATGTATGCCAATGCACCCGGCGTCCTATCTGCTTTTTAGGAATATGCCTCTGACTGGCAAATGAGGGGTGGGTTCAAGGGGCTGAGACTAGAGGCAGGAGCCCAAGGAGGCAATCATGGCAGAATCCAAGTACACCTGGACTAGGCTGCATCAGGGCGGGCTGTGAGAAAACATGGAAGACCCATGGGAACTTGGAGGTTTCTGTGCAGGGCTTTGTATTCGGGCCACAGAACTGGTGTGCTGGAAGGAGAGAAAGTTTCTAGGATGAGGCTCAGTTCTCTGGTTTAGAATGGAGGACTGTCCCTGAAACGGACCTAGGAGGAGCAGTTTTGGGGAGTATAAGCGCCCTAGGAATGTCAGGGGAGGTGGTGACAATATGGGCGCTGTCAGTGCAGAGGTGGAAACTGAGTGGTGTGAGTGAGTGTGACAGCCCTAGGAGGGCTTGAACCTTGAACAGTGAGGCAATGGAGCTGGGAATGGCTGTGCAAATGTCTTAGGTAGTGTAAGAAGCATCTAGAGTTGACCAGGTGTAGTGGCTCACACCTGTAATCCCAGCACTATGGGAGGCCGAGGTGGGCAGATCGCAAGGTCAGGAGTTCAAGACCAGCCTGAACCAACATGGTGAAACCCCATCTCTACTAAAAATACAAAGTTTAGCCAGGCGTGGTGGCACACGCCTGTAGTCCCAGCTACTTGGGAGGCTGAGGCAAAAGAGATCTCTTGAACCCAGGAGGTGGAGGTTGCGGTGAGCCAAGATTGTGCCACTGCACTGCCACCAGGGCAACAGAGTGAAGCTCCTTCTCAAAAAAAAAAAAAAAAGGCTGGGCGCGGTGGCTCACGCCTGTAATCCCAGCACTTTGGGAGGCCGAGGCAGGCAGATCACGAGGTCAAGAGATCGAGACCATCCTGGCCAACATGGTGAAACCTCTTCTCTACTAAAAATACAAAAAATAGCTGGGCATGGTGGCACATGCCTGTGGTCCCAGCTACTCGGAAGGCTGAGGTGGAAGAATTGCTTGAACGTAGGAGGCAGAGGTTGCACTGAGCTGAGATTGCGCCACTGCACTCCAGCCTGGCAATAGAGCAAGACTCTGTCTCAAAAAAAAAAAAAAGCCTGGGCATGATGTAATCCCAGCACTTTGGGAGGCTGAGGCAGGTGGATCATGAGGTCAAAAGATCAAGACCATCCTGGCCATTATGGTGAAACCCTGTCTCTACTAAAAAATACAAAAAATGAGCTGGGCGTGGTGGAGTACACCTATAGTCCTCAGGAAGCTGAGGCAGGAGGATCGCTTGCACCCAGGAGGCGGAGGTTGCAGTGAGCAGAGATCATGCCACTGCACTCCAGCCTGGTGACAGAGCAAGACTCCATCTCAAAAAATAAAAAGTAGAGCAGCTAGAGAAGCAGGCAGAAAACAGGGACAGGTGCCATCCGAGATGCCACTGCCAACACCAGGTCTGGGGCGGGAGCAGTAACAGCGATAGTAGCTAACATTTCTTGGCATTTTAAACAGTGTGCCAGGACCTGTGCCTGAGTGTCAGACACCTGCTCTAACTGTTCTCGCCTTATGAGGTAGGAAGAGGTGGTTATTAAACCTATTTTCCGAAGGAGGAAACTGAAGCTCAGAGAAGAGCAGCCGCATGCCCGAGGTTCCCCAGCAAGTGATTGGCAGGGCCAGGCTCTGACTCCCAGACCTGGGAAATCCAGAGGCCAAACCGACAACCCCCAGCTAGCCCTTGGGGTGGGGTAGAATGACCTGGGTTGGGTCTGATGCTGCCCCCTTACCTGCCTGTCCACAGCGCCTGGCACATGAGTGCCTGTCACAGAGTTGCGACAGTGCCAAGCACTCTCCGACACTGGTGCCCACAGCCACCAAGCCTGACGCAGTGCAGCCTGACAGCCTGCCCTACCCACAGTACCTGGCGGTCATCAAAGCCCAGATTACCTGTGCCAAAGACATTCACACCGCTCTGCTGGACTGTGCCAACAAGGTCACGGGCAAGACGCCTGCACCACCTGCTGGCCCTGGTGGCAACCTGTGAAGACGGGGGCAGGGAGTGGGGCAGGCAGTAGTTGGTGGGTGGTGTGCAAAGGGAATGAAGTGGCCTAGGCCTAAACCCAGCAGCCTCCTCTGACACTTCTTCCTGTCTGAGCACTGCGGCTGGAGCCAGCAGGGGGCAGCAGAGGCCGACAGGAAGCTCACAGGCCGGGCCCTTGCCTCCCGGACCCTTCTTCCTGCTCCCCCTCCTAGCCTCAAGTAGACTTTGGACTGTGTGTGTTGATGACCTCTCTGTTCCAGGGGCCCTCCCCCAACCTGGGCTGGGTGTGGAACCCTGGCTGTCCCCTCTCTCTCAGTCCTTCTTGTCTCCAGCTGGGAGGTGGGTTCTGTGTCGACTCTCTATTACAGTTGTCTGTCTCATCCTGTCTCTTTTTGTCCTTGTCTCTCTGCTCTGGCTAATGTGTCTCTGCCCCTGTTGTCCTATGTCTCTCTCTCTCTCTCTGACCTCTCTCTCTTAGTCCTCTTTAGCTGTCTTCTATCCCAGCTCCTAACTGGGACTCTGTGTCTATGCAGGAGGCCAGCACTGTTATCCGGGACTAAGGGAAGGGACTTCATTTCCAGGGGCCACAGCCAAGCCCAGAGTCCCCCAGAGGCTCCCATGTCAGCCCAGACCCCAGGGTCCTTGGCCTAGGAAAGGAGCAGTGGAGGGGCCCAGGCTCTGAGCTCCACGGGTCTGAGCAGGGTGCAACTCAGGCCTCCACCCTCACCCAAGCCTGCGTCAGCGGAACTCAAGTGTGGGGCATTGTGCAATCTGTGACAAGGCTGGCCCAGCTGGATGCCTGGGTCCCAGTATTTTTAGCCCCAAAGGAGAAGTGAAAAGGCCCCAGCCGGGATGAATCATCAGTCCTGGGGAAGAACCCAGGCGCCTGAGCCCCAGCTCCGGGAAGCAGGCCCTGGGGAGGGGGCTTCAAGGAGGGAGTGCCCCACTAGACTCCCTGCTTCCCAGGGAGCTTCAGGAAGCTCAGCCTTAGCCTTCAGGCCTGAGCAAGTGCAGGGCGGAGTTACCAGCCCAGGCTCAGATGTTGGGGTGTGAAAGGCTCTAGTGACTCAGCCTGGTTGGAGAACTGCCCCACCCAATACCTTCTGTGCCATGGTTCCCAGTGGCCTCCTGTCTTGGACCCCATCTCTGCAAGGAAACCCCAGGACCATAGAGACCTCTGTAATTCAAGTCCCCACTGGGAGAACAGAGAAATGGCCAGCCGCACATGTCCCAGGAAACTCCTCCCCTTGTTCTTCCTTAAGTGCCTGGGCATGTAGGGCAGGGGGAAGGCTGAAGCACTGTCCCTAGGAGGAATTTCTCCAGGGAAGCCTCAGTTTTGCCCATTTATCTCACTGAATCAGTTTTCTACCCAGTCCCCAGATGTAGGATAATCTCCCTTATCTAAAGTCAACTGATATGGACTTCAATCACATCTACAAAACACTTCCATAGCTACAGCTAGATGAGTCTTTGATTGACTAACTGGGACTGTAGCCCGCCCAAGTTAACACATAAAACTGACGACCATCAAGGCCACGTGCGGTGGCTCACGCCTGTAATCCCAGCACTTTGAATGGCCAAGGCGGATGGATCACCTCAGGTCAGGAGTTCAAGACCAGCCTGGCCAACATGGTGAAACCCTGTCTCTACTAAAAATACAAAAAATTAGCGTGACTGTAATCCCAGCTACTCAGGAGGCTGAGGCAGGAGAATCGCTTGAACTGGGAGGCAGAGGTTGTGAGCCAAGACTGTGCCATTGCCCTTCAGCCTTGGGCGACAGAGTAAGACTCAGTCTCAAAAACAAAAAACTGACCATCTAGTCCTTGACATTTGGGCACCATCACACATCTCCTTACCCACACTTCATCTCCAAATAAGTAGGGTAACATAGTCCCGCCCATCGGGACAGTTATCTTCAACACAGCTGAAAACCACTATCCCTCGCCCAAGCGGAGCCCACCAGCAGTGCTAGATGCATTCTGTCCATGAACACACAGGAACACTGAGGGACTGCCGGCCCTCACAGGTGGTCAACATCACACACAGATGTGGGGCCTGAGATCCCAGCACCCATGATAACAGGGCCTACCAGTGCTGAAAATCACACTCAGGGAAGCCACAGAGACGCAGAGTGGGTGGTCAGGTGATGGATGCACATTTACCAGGGACACAGGGCGAAAGGTAGGCACCAGGAAGTTGCAGTCACTCAGCAAACACATCGGGTATCTTGTGTGCAAGCCCTGTATTCCTGGAGCTGATGTTCTAGTGAGAGACAGTACATGTGATAAAAGTAAAACATATCAGGGGTGAGAAATTAAAGCTGAAAAGTGAGATCAGAAGTGGAGATGCTGGGGCCAAGTGCAGTGGCCCAGGCCTGTAATCCCATCACTTTGGGAGGTGCAGGCAGGTGGTGTTGAGCCCAGGAATTCAAGACCAGTCCAGGCAACCTAGCAAAAGCCCATATCTGCAAAAAATAGAAAACTTAGCCAGGTGTGATGGTGCGTTCCCAAATTCCCAGGTACTTGGGGACTGAGGTGGGAGCTTGAGAGGTCTAGGCTGCAGTGAGCTGTGATCACACCACTGCACTCCAGCTTGGTTGACAGAGAGCCTGCTTTTGTTGTTTTTGAGACAAGTTTCACTCTGGCCAGGCTAGAGTGCAGTGGTACAATAAATCTAAGCTCACTGCAACCTCCACCTCCTGGGCTCAGGCAATTCTGCCTCAGCCTCCCAAGTAGCTGGGATTACAGGTGCACCACCACACCCCACTAATTTTTGTATTTTTATTAGAGACAGGTTTTCACCATGTTGGCCAGGATGGTCTTGATCTCCTGACCTCATGATCTGCCCACCTCGGCCTCCCAAAGTGCTGGGATTATAGGCATGAGCCACTTCGCTGGCCAGATGGAGACCCTGTTTTTAAAAAAAAGAAGTGGTGTTTACACAAGCTAAATACTCATTTTTTTCAGTGTAATTAAGTTGAAGATCAAAAAATGGAGATGTATAATTTTAAAATGATAGGAGCAAATCTAACACATGAAATGTAACATCCGCATATGTAGAATCTTGTTATTAACATTAAAAGTTTGAGAACTAGGCTGGGCGCGGTGGCTCAAGCCTGTAATCCTAGCACTTTGGGAGGCCGAGGCGGGTGGATCACGAGGTCAAGAGATCGAGACCATCCTGGTCAACATGGTGAAACCCTGTCTCTACTAAAAATACAAAAAATTAGCTGGGCACGGTGGCGCGTGCCTGTAATCCCAGCTACTCAGGAGGCTGAGGCAGGAGAATTGCCTGAACCCAGGAGGCGGAGGTTGCGGTGAGCCGAGATCGCGCCATTGCACTCCAGCCTGGGTAACGAGCGAAACTCCATCTCAAAAAAAAAAAAAAAAATTTGAGAACTTACATTGGATTGTGGTTTCATAAACATTCATTTATTATGGTCTATATATGTTCCATGTATTTATTATTAAACAGATAAAGGGGTTTTCTTATTTATTTTTGAGACGAGTCTCACTCTGTTGCCTAGGCTGCAATGCAATGGCATGATCTCAGCTCATTGCAACCTCCACCTCCTGGGTTCAAACGATTCTCCTGCCTCAGCCTCCCGAGTAGCTGGGATTACAGGTGTGCATTACCACACTCTGCTAATTTTTGTATTTTTAGTAGAGACAGGGTTTCACCATGTTGACCAGGCTGGTCTTGAACTCCTGACCTCAAGTGATCTGCCCGTCTCAGGCTCCCAATGTGCTGGGATTACAGGCACAAGCCACTGCGCCCCTTTTGTGTTTTTAATCCTTGTCAAGGAAGACCTCACTGATAAGGTGATTTTATTTTATTTTTTTATTTTTGAGACGCAGTTTCGCTCTTATTACCCAGGCTGGAGTGCAATGGCGCAATCTCGTCTCACCACAACCTCCGCCTCCTGGGTTCAAGCAAGTCTCCTACCTCAGCCTCCCAAGTAGCTGGGATTACAGGCTGCGCCACCATGTCCAGCTAAGTTTTGTATTTTTAGTAGAGACAGGGTTTCAATTTGTTGACCAGGATGGTCTCGATCTCTTGACCTAGTGATCCACCCACCTCGGCCTCCCAAAGTGCTGGGATTATAGACGTGAGCCACCGCGCCCGGCAGAGAAGGTGATTTTAGAGCAGCCCCGAAGGAGAGGGAATAAGCTCAGGGACATCCACACATCCAGGCAAGAGTGCTCCAGACAGAGGAAACTGCAAGTGCCAAGGCCCTGGGACAGGAATGTGCTGGGCTTTATGGGACATGTGAAAAGGAGGCTTGAGCACAATGGGGGAGCAGGGATAGGAGAGGAAATCCAGACAGGTCACAGAGGGCCTTGGTGAGGACTTGGCTCTGCTAGATTACTAAACCCAGAGGGAGATTACACAGTCTGGTGCACACTGCAGGCTCCATGGAGGGGGTGGGTGTGAGGTGCACAGCCACCACAAATCAGACCATGGGAACTCCAGCTACACAGCATGCCTGCCCCCCTGCAGAGCTAACCCAGCATCCTACAACCATGGTGCCCCCCAGGAACCCCATCCCATTGACAGTCCCATAAACAAATACTTTCAGGGAGCAACCCAGCTGTATGAACACAAAACCCGCTAAACCACCACTTAACCCGATAAGCTATCTCTCACCCCATCGCAGACTTTGCCCATCACCGGCTGACTCAGCCCTGTCCTTAGCCCAGCACTATCAGAAGCAGCCTCAGCGACACTGCCCCAGCTTCTCAGGTGCTTGAATCTGCATGTCTGCTCTGCCCACGGAGGCAGACACAAGAACCAGTGACATAAAGGGGGAGCTGACCAGCCGCTCTCCCCATCACGCGGCTGTAGACGTCAAGAACCAAAGTTCATCCGTTTCACTGCCTTATGACTGGGGCCACAGGAACAGCATTCAGATGCCGGCCTACTGTGATGTGCCCACGCAGTCTTAGACACCCACGACAAAGGACCTGGACATGTGAACACCTGGGGACCACAAACACTGAGCCACAAGGGCCTTGCTGCACTGTCACAGTTGGAGTCACACGGATGCTGACACAGCTTCAGATGTTGGGAGGCCATAGTGGGAGGATCAATTCAGCTGAGAGGTCAAGGCTGCAGTGAGCGAGATCATGCCGCTGGACTCTAGCCTGGGCAACAGAGCGAGACCCTGCCTCAACGCCACACACACACACACACACACACACAGTTGTGTGTGCACAGAGCCTCAGTCACAGGGGAGGGTAGAGTCATTCCCTCACCCAGGCACCTACGAAGAGTTACACACACTGAGTCACTTCGGATCCCACAGTGGCTCAGAGCTACACACAGATGTGCAGGTGGGGATGAAAACCTCATGTTCTTACCAATGCCGCCTCAAAGACAAACTGCAGTACAGTTACAACAGAGCATCCACCCCACACCCACAGACGGTCAACGCACACATGGCACAATCACAGGCGGTTTTACACACTGATTCACACCGCCAAGTCATGCGGGATTGTATGCACACAGCCTTCTCACAGGAAACTGGGCACACTCCCGTCCCTCAGCAGGCAGGCCGGATCTCGCACCCCCAAATGCCAAGGCGCACACCTTTGCACCCGCAAGCACACACGCCGGCCGGCCCAGGCCCACCGCCCACGCAGTCGCGGGCCAGGGCACACACGGCCAGCCCGGCCCTCGGCCACGCCAACTCAGGCCCAGGCAATCACGCCAGGCGCACACACGGCGCGGGCACACGTGCCGCGGGTACACGGTCCCCAGCTCGCCCGCGCACTTGGCCGCTCTCACACCCCCGCGTTTCCCGTCCCCACTTGTTTTTCTGGAAACTCTGCTCTCCGCTCCCCTCCCCCTAGGCCGGAAGTGCTGGCTGTATTTTTAGCCTCTCTGGTTTCCGCCCCTTTCCTTCTCTCCCCGCCCGCCCAGGACTGGCCCCAGCTCCCCGCGGGGGACCCCGGCCATCCCCTTCCCCACCGTCATTCCAGAGGGGATTCCCGGCTGCTGCTGGGGCCGCGGATTTTCCCGCTGGCTACGTGGGGAACAGGGAGGAGTACTGCCGTGAACTTCCTCCTGGCCTGGGACTCCTGAGACCTGGGGGGAGGACCGAGGGCCTAGTCTCCTGGATCTGACGGAGGAGAGGCTGGGGGGGGGGTGGTCTCCCGGGTCTGAGGGAGGAGAGGTTAGGGAGGGGCCTGGACCCGTGGATCTGAGGGAGGTGGGGCTGGGAGCCTCAACCCCTGGGTCACTTCGAGGAGGGACTGAGGCCTTGGCTCCTGGGTCTCCAGGTCTGTCGGCCTAGGGAGATGGAGGACCAGTCTTTCTGCGAGCAAAGCATCCCCCTCCTTTGAGAGTGGCCCTATCCCAAAGTCCTGACTCTGGGGCCGATGACTCAGCAGATGGGAGAGAGGGGAGGACAGCCTGACTCAGGGATGGGAAATGCTCCCGGTCTCTCGGGAATAGAAACTGGAATCCCTCCTCCAGGATAGAGCGCAGCCCAAGCTGAGCCGGGCTCCGAAGACCCAAGGGTGCCCCCCACTCCTCTTTCCTCGCCTCAGTTCTATAAGCAGCGTAAGGATCTGGAGTTCGGCCTAGAGGCGGGTCCCACGTCCCCCTCCTCGCCCCTTTTTCCCCCCCTGTTGTCCTCGGGGCTCTGTTTACAGGAGACAGGAGCCCTGGTTACAGGAGAAGAACCCGAGTGTCCGGGCTGAACCTCCTCGTCACGGCTTCCAGGAAGCCCCCGCTCCCCCGCCCCTTACGAGTGAGTCACCGGCGAGCAGGAGGCCACAACCGTGCCAGAGCCGCCCTCGGCCCGCCCAGCTCACGGGACCGGCCCGGGAAGGCCCCTCGGCCTCAGCAAGCGACACACCAGGGATTCCCCCCAACAGCTCTCCGACGAAGCAAGTCGACGTGGATCCTAGCAGAATCTCCCCACCTTAATACAAGCCTGCACCCTGCAAGAATGAACTTTCCACCATTATAACTGCGCACTGTGGCAATGATTCTACCCCCGCATTTTCACTCAGGGCAGCCAGTTCTCCAACACCCCTTTAAAAATAAATTATCTTCCCAGATCTTAAGGAGAGTTTTCACTTAGGGCAACCCTTTGATAAGAAACGATGCGCCAGTGTGGGAAATGAGCCTTGAAAATGTAGTCTGGGCTAGGTGCCGTGACTCATACCTGTAATCCCAGCACTTTGGGAGGCCAAGACAGGTGGATCATCTGAGGTCAAGAGTTTGAGACCAGTCTAACATGGTGAGAAACCCAGTCTCTACTAAAACTACAAAAATTAGCTGGGCATGGTAGCAGGCCACTGTAATCCCAGCTACCTAGGAGGCTGAGGCAGGAGAAGCGCTTAAACCTGGGAGGTGAAGGTTGCAGTGAACCGAGATCGCGCCATTGCACTCTCAAAAAAAAAAAAAATTGGGTCGCCCAACGCGGTGGCTCACACCTGTAATCCGAGCACTTTCAGAGGCCGAGGCGGGTGGATCACGAGGTCAAGAGATCGAGACCATCCTGGTCAACATGGTGAAACCCTGTCTCTACTAAAAATACAAAAAAATTAGCTGGGCATGGTGGCGCATGCCTGTAATCCCAGCTACTCAGGAGGCTGAGGCAGGAGAATTGCCTGAACCCAGGAGGCAGAGGTTGTGGTGAGCCAAGATCGCGCCATTGCACTCCAGCCTGGGTAACAAGAGCCAAACTCCGTCTCAAAAAAAAAAAAAAACAAAAAAACAAAACAGCTTTCAATCAATGCAACTCTCCATTATAATAAAAGACCTCCACCTTTCCAAGCTTGAGTTTTCCTAGAGGGCAAACCTCAACATAATTTCAGGCCCTGGTATGAGGCCTCTGCCATTTGGTAGCTCGAACTAGAAGAGTAACATTTTTATCCCCCTGGAAAAAAAACCCCCAGTCTCAGCTCAGTGCAACCTTCACCTCCTGGATCAAGCGATTCTCCCACCTCAGCCTGCCCCCTCCCCCTGCCCAGTAGTGGGACCACAGATGTGCACCACACCCAGCTAATTTTGTGTATGTTTTGTAGAAATCGGGATTCGCTATGTAGCCCAGGCTGGTCTCTAACTCCTGAGCCCTGGTGATCCTCCCACCTCCGACACCCACAGTGCTGGGGCTACAGGTGTGAGCCAGGCGGAAGAGTAACTTGACTATGGTTTCCTCCTGCATTAAATGGGCACATCACCTGGCTTGTTAGGGTTACTGCACATACTTAAAGCACTTAGAACAATGATCAGCCCAGAAGAACAGATTATCTGCCTGAAAGTGAAGGGCTAGAGGCGCCCTGTTAATTGGGAAAGGAGGCCCCTTTTCAGCTTCACCAGGTGTCCTGGACCCCAACCCACTCACTCACTCACCCAATCCCAGCAAGTGGTGATCGGGAGGGCGGTCCCAGCCTCCTTATCTGTCTGGGCTTTTTGGGAGTGAGACCACCCAAGGCAGGCAGTTCTTGGAGAATTCTTCTCCAAGGCCTGCTGGTTCTTTCCTGGGGCTTTGTTCTACAGATTTCTTTCTTTAAGTGCTTGTTTCTCATAGTCTTTCTCCTTTTGTGTCCAGTCTTTCCTTCCTTCTTTATTTTTCTCAATGACAACAGGTGTCATCTTTTTTTTTTTTTTTTTAATAATACATTTTATAGAGATGGGATCTCGCTGTTGCCCAAGCTGACTTCAAACTCCTGATCTCAGATAATCCACCTGCCTCACCCTCTCAAATTGCTGGGATTGGCAGAGTTTGGCGGCTCACAACTGTAATTCCAGCTGTTTGGGAGGCCGCGGTGGGAGGATCACTAGAGCTCAGGAGCCCGAGATCGGCCTGAGCAACACAGAAAGAGAGAGAGAGAGAGAGAAAGAAAGAAAAACACAAAAAGTGCTGTGATCACAGGCGTGAGCCACTCGTTCAGCCCCTTTCGGTTTGTTTCTGTGATTCTCCCAACCCTCTTCTCCCTCTGAATCTGTCTCTGGGACTTTCTCTCTCTCCCCACCTTCCCTCCCCTCCTCACCCTCTCTATCCTTCTCTGGGTCTCTGTTGATGTTTTTCTCTCTGCCTCTCTCCCTGTCTGTCTGTACCCCTCTGCGTGTCTCTCGTCGCCCCCGTTCTTCTGTGTCGCACGCACACGCCCCATCGGGCCTCTGCCCTTGTCAATTGCCCCTGGAGCCCTGCCCCCACCTCCGTCCCAGTTCCCTTCTACAAGCCTCAGTCTCCAGCTCTGAAAACTCGGCAGGCGCCCCGCCATCCGCACCCCCACCTCGACTCCCACCCCTGCCCCACGCACTCCCCGCCCGGTCGCGGCTGTCCACCGGCCAAACTCAGGCGCGTCCTGGCCCAGGGCCGGGCGGAAGGGAACCAGTCCAGGGCCAGCCAGGCTGCGCCAGGGGCGCGCGTCCGGGAAGCGCCCCTCCTGCCCCGCCCCCGGCCCCGCCCCAAGCCGTCTATAAGACTCTGGCTCTCCCTGCCAGCCTCAGCCTGACTTCAGCGCTCCCACACTTGGCCGACTTCCTCATGGCCAACCGCTACACCATGGATCTCACCGCCATCTACGAGGTGAGTCCCCGCCACTCGGCACCTGCACGCCTGACTCCCAGCTCTCTAGAGCTGCAAGCTCCGGCCCGGGACTGGAGCTTGCCTCCCTTCTCCAACTGGGGCCCCCTAGTGCGCCAGTTCGGCGCCCCTGCCTTCTACTCTCAAGACCCGCTTGGTGATTTGGAGGTGAAATGGAGCTCTGGTCTCCCGGGTCTTGGCTCAAACATGGGTGGGGCGGCCCGGGAAAGTGGAAAGTCGGAGAACTTTTCTCACACCGAGGCTGCCTGGAGGCGGAAGTGGCCCCCATACCTGGCTCATCCCTAGTGGTTGCTGAGGGCGTGGTTTTGCGCGGAGGCGTGTCTGGGGCTGAAGTCTTAGGGTGGGGGGATCCGACTTACGTCTCTCCAGTCCCTGACCGTAGTTCTCTGAAAACCCTAAAACCAAAGCGATCCGGACTCCTGGGTCAACTTTGCCCGGTTCCTCCAGTTGTGAAACTGGAGATCCCGACGTGTGGGTCATATCCGGGGAGGTCCAGAGACTCAAAATTGGGAAACAGGGGTGCGCTCTGACTTCGGGGACCCCTCTTGGTCCAGCCGGTGAAACAGGAATTCCTGGGTCCCTCGGGATAATGCCTCGGTCGGGGGTAAACTCGGAATCTCCAAATCTGGGTTCCTGGCATCTGGAACCTGGGAGTTTCTGCGAGCGGGTGGGGCTCAGGCCGGGAGCCCACAAACCGGCCTGGCAAGCTCTTGATCCCTGCAGCTGGGGTGGGGCGTCGCCCTGCATATTCGGGTGCCTTAACCGACCCATTTCCGCAGAGCCTCCTGTCGCTGAACGCTGATGCGCCCGTGCCATCTGACCACGGAGAGACTGAGTCCAGCCCAGGCTGGGGCTCCTCGGGACTCTGGAGCCTGAGCCCCTCTGACTCCAGCCCGTCTGGGGTCATCTCTCGCCTGCCTGGCCGCTCCACCAGCCTGGTGGAGGGCCGCAGCTTTGGCTGGGTGCCCCCACCCCCTGGCTTCGCACCGCTGGCTCCCCACCTGGGCCCCGAGCTGTCACCCTCACCCACCTCGCCCACAGCCACCCCCACCACCTCCTCCCGCTACAAGACTGAGCTGTGTCGGACCTTCTCAGAGAGTGGGCGCTGCCGCTATGGGGCCAAATGCCAGTTTGCCCATGGCCTGGGCGAGCTGCGCCAAGCCAATCGCCACCCCAAGTACAAGACGGAACTCTGCCACAAGTTCTACCTCCAGGGCCGCTGCCCCTACGGCTCTCGCTGCCACTTCATCCACAACCCCAGCGAAGACCTGGCAGCCCCGGGCCACCCTCCTGTGCTTCGCCAGAGCATCAGTTTCTCTGGCCTGCCCTCCGGCCGCCGGACCTCACCACCACCGCCAGGCCTGGCTGGCCCTTCCCTGTCCTGCTCCTTCTCGCCCTCCAGCTCCCCGCCACCACCTGGGGAC
Organism: Callithrix jacchus; assembly: GCF_049354715.1. NCBI lineage: Eukaryota > Metazoa > Chordata > Mammalia > Primates > Cebidae > Callithrix > Callithrix jacchus. The sequence goes on from NC_133523.1 coordinate 34,895,482, forward strand.
CTTCCACTGTCACCCTCTGCCTTCTCTGCTGCCCCTGGTACCCCTGTGGCTCGAAGAGACCCCACCCCGGTCTGTTGCCCCTCCTGCCGAAGGGCCACCCCTATGAGCGTCTGGGGGGGGGCCTTGGGTGGCCTGGTTCGAAGCCCCTCTGTACAATCCCTGGGATCTGACCCTGATGAATACGCCAGCAGCGGCAGCAGCTTGGGGGGCTCTGACTCTCCAGTCTTCGAGGCGGGGATTTTTGCACCACCCCAGCCCACGGCAGCCCCCCGGCGACTCCCCATTTTCAATCGCATCTCTGTTTCTGAATGACAAGTGACTCTGCCCCGCCAGATCAGTTGGATCTCACGGGGGAAGCCACATCTCTTGCACTGTGGTCTTTGCATGGACCCAGGGCTGTGGAGACTTGGGGGACAGTAATCAAGTAACCCCCTTTTCCAGAATGCATTAACCCACTCCCCTGACCTCAAGCTGGGGCAGGTCCCCAAGTGTGCAAGCTCAGTATTCATAGTGGGGGATGGAGTGTCTTCTGAGGTTCTTAAAAAAAAATGTAGCATATTTAAGGGAGGCAATGAACCCTCTCCCCACCTCTTCCCTGCGCAAATCTGTCTCCTGGAATCTTACGTGCTGTGAATAATAGGCCTTCTCTGCCCCTCCAGTTTTTAGAGATCTGAGGTTCCAGAGTCTCCTGGTAACTGGAACCTCCCCTGAGGGGGATCCTGGTGCTCAAATTACCCTCCAAAAGCAAGTAGCCAAAGCTGATGCCAAACCCTACCCATGAATCAGTGGGTCTTTATTTATGACGACTTTATTTATTCTAATATGATTTTATAGTATTTATATATATTGGGTCGTCTGCTTCCCTCGTATTTTTCTTCCTCTTTTTTTGTAATATTGGAAACGACGGTATAATTATTATAAGTAGACTATAATATATTTAGTAATATATATTGTTACCTTAAAAGTCTATTTTTGTGTTTTTGAAAATTTTTAAATAAACGGAATCTGCGTGTAAGCTGGGATCCTCGCTTCTTCGCGGTCTAGAGACAAGAATGGGGAGGGAAGGGGTTGACTTTTTGGAACCAGTCAGCTCTGCTCCTCCCAGCCCCGCGGCGCTTACCTGGCAGGAAGTGACGTCACCAGGCCTGGCCGTTCACCTGAAAGGGTGTGACCAGGTGAGGTCACCAGATGAGAACTGGGGGAGCCAGTTCCCGGGCGTCGGGGCACCGCGCTCCGGTCTTGCCGAACTCCTTGACCCAGCTCTCCGGCGGGCGCGCGCGAGCGGGTACGGGATGTTTCCGTCCCCACCGGGCCGCGGGAGGCGGGAGGGGCCGGGTGGAGAGGACGGAATGTGCTGGGGCGCGCGCCCAGGGCGAGCGGGGGCGGGCGCGGGGCGGGGCAGCCTGGGGTAACGGAACCCGTTTCGGGACTCGGGGTTCCTGGGGGGCTTCGACGCCTTTGGGATGTTGGGAGGAAGCGGGTTTTAGGGTCTCAAGAGTCTAGGATCTCTACATTTAGGAGTCTCAGGTTGAGTCCCCTGGCGCTTTAGACTCTGGAACCCTGGTGGCTCGGAGTTGCGGGTTTCTGGCCACCCGGGACCCTGGAGCCCAGGAATTACCAGATCTTGGTATTTCCGAACCTTGGAGGCCCGAGGCCTCGGACACCCACCGTGGTTGGCCCCGCGAGGCCAGGGTGTGTGGGTAATAGGGGCCGCGTGTCTAGGAGGGGCCCCGGAGGAACCGCGTCTCCGGACCATACAAGGCCAGCGACGTCGGGACCAGCCCCGGGGCCCAGCGCCCCGCGCCCGGAAGCCGCCCTGCGTCAGCGCCTGCGGCTTTGCCCCGCCGTCCAGCCTTCGCCCCCCGCTGCCCCTCTTTTTTCTCCTTGCCCCCCTCTCCCCTCCCCCTCCCTCCCGCTTCCCTTTGCTCTCCTTTCCCTACCCTCACCCCTCCTCCTCCTTCTCACTTCCTCCTCTGCACCCTCCTGCCCCGCCCTACACCCTTTGCCTTCAGTTCTTCTCTACACCCTCCAACTCGTCCCCTGCCTCATTACTCCTCTCTCCCACTTCTAGCCTCCCCATCCTGCCGTCTCTTACCTCCTTTCTCCTCCTTCCTGTCTCCCTTCTCTCCCTTTTTCTGTCCTTCCTTCCCTCTCCACCCTTTCCTTGCCCTCTCACTCCCCATTGTTCTCTCCCCCTCCTCCCCTCAGTCTTAGTCCTCCTCCTCTTTTCTCCCTCTCCAGCCCCTTCCCTCCTCTCCCTTCTCTCTCCCCTCCTCAAGCCTCCCTCCTGCTCTCACGCCTCCTTGGCCTTCTCCCCTGGCCCACTGACCTTTGGTCTCCTCTTCTAGGAAACTGCCTCCCTTGTGGGAAAGGGCTCAGGCCCTGATAAGTAGAAGAGGATCAGGAGAGAGAGAGCCAGAACCCCTGCGATGCAAGGGCGTAGGAGGGGCAGAGAGCAAGAGCAGGAGCAAGCAGGCAGAGACATTCGCAGAAACAGAGCCTTGGTCACGGAAAGAACAAAAAAAAGGCATCGCTGGTCCTTCCTTTAGCCCCATCAGATTCTCTCACCCTTCCCCAAAGAATCCCTCATGTAAGAAAATGGCATCTCCCACCAGCTACCAGGGCTTAGGCCAGACACCCGGAAGTTACCTCTTGACACCTTGCTCTCAAACCCCCGGCCAACAGCGATCCTGTCTGATCCACCTGCAAAATAGATCCACAATCCACCTGCCCCCACCATGACCCCCACCCTGGTCCTATCCAACAAGGTCTCCCATTGGCATCTTCATAGCAGCCCACCCAGTCTCTGCTCCAGCCCCAGCCCTCAGTCTCCACTTTCCCCACTTCCCCAAGAGACAACCAGAGGAAGCTGTTGTGAGACCTGAGTCAGATCACATAAAAGTCAAAGTCCTAAGTCCTCCCACAGCGCACACCGTCTGGCACCCATCGCCTACCCTCCCCCTTGACCACTCTGCTGCAGGCACACTGGCCTCCTAGCTGGTCTGCTTCATCCACAGGAGCTTTGCACTAGCTCTTCCCTCTGCCTGAACACTCCCCTGGTGTCCTCATGGCTCACTCCCCTCCTTCAGGTCTCTGCTCAAAATGCCTGATCTGTGAGATCCTCCCTGACCACTGCTGTTGGCAGTCCACACCCCACCTCCAACCCCATCTTCCCTACCTTGCTGGACTTTTTCCATGACATTTATCATCATCTAACACTCAAATGTTCTTAATTCTTTTGTTTTTTTGAGACTGAGTTTTGCTCTTGTTACTCAGGCTGGAGTGCAATGGCGCAATCTCGGCTCACCACAACCTCCGCCTCCTGGATTCAGGCAATTCTCCTGCCTCAGCCTCCTGAGTAGCTGGGATTACAGGCACATGCCACCAGGCCAGCTAATTTTTTGTATTTTTAGTAGAGATGGGGTTTCACCATGTTGACCAGGATGGTCTCGATCTCTTGACCTCGTGATCCACCTGCCTCGGCCTCCCAGAGTGCTGGGATTACAGGCGTGAGCCACCGCGCCCGGCCAATTATTTTGTTTACGGCAATATGCCTCCCCACTAGAATGTCAGGTCCTCAGGGGCAGAGATGTGCCCTTGGGAGGTGGGAGCTGGTGGGAGGTGCCATTTCCTTACATGAAGGATTCTTTGGGGAAGGGCAAGAGAAACTGATCTGGCTAAAGGAAGAACCAGCGATGTCTCTTTCTTGTTCTTTCCGTGTCCAAGGCTCTGTTTCTCGAGCCCTGTGACACTCGCTGCTGTATTACACACAAGTAAAGGGGACCAGGCACACAGTGAATGTTGAGTATTTGTTGAAAAAGCAAGACTCAAAACCGGAAAGGAAACAGTTTTCCTTTTCAACAGAGGTGGAAAACTCCAAGACCGGTAAATACGTTCATCTGTAAAAGAGGCATTAAAAGGAGACAGAGAAATATGCAAAGGCAGAGCTATATACGGTTTACCCAGGACGCACATCTCTGCAGAAGTCAAACTATTTGCAGATTCAATTCCATACCCAGAGCATCTAATAAGAGACGATACCCCCACCTGGTGGCTAGGATAGAAACCGCACCTTTCTACAATACAGAGCAAACAAGGGGCTGTCACCAAAAGCCTAGAAGTCTTTTGAGCCCGAGAATTCAAAAGATGGAAATGTTCATTCATCTAAGTGATGTAGACGTTTTGGTTGGTTTATAAGATGTATAAGTTTATAAGAACTGATGAGAAAAAAAAATTAAAAGTGCTGGGGGGGCGGGCAAAAGAAAAAGAGTGCTCCAGGTGAGGATCGAACTCACAACCTCGGCATTGCTCCGCTCGCACTGTCATATAAGTACCGCGCGCTAACCGATTGCGCCACTGGAGCTCTGGCCGCACCCTTGCGCCGGGGAGTCCTTCAGTCATTCATGGCCACGTGACCTCACCGGACGGCCCCGCCTTGTGTTGTTACATATGCAGATTAAAAACTTTTGATTTACCAATAGGACACAGTCCTTCGTCAATTCCGGATTCTCACGCCTCGCGGTCCTTGCTGTAAAAGGGAAAAGTCCGCGAGGCGTTTGGAATGTAGAGGTGTCGCCTACACGAAGGACACGCCTCCTCATGAATATTCAGAATAAGGGATTGGGGCCTTAACCCTTCGCTGGCTGGCCGGCCGGAAGGCAGCCCCTCCCCCCCGCAGGCGGGAACAGGATGTGAGCCGGGGCGACAGAGGGGGAGGGGAAGCCCCGGGCAACCGCCCCCCGCCGCACAGCTGGGACCGGACTCTCCCGCCCCAGATGTGGCGCCGCCGCCGTCACTCGAGCCCTGTGACACCCAGCTGGGAGCCCGAGGGGTCCAGAGGCTCGGACCCCGGAGTCCAGAATTTCTGCTCGGCATCCTGAGAGACCCCGAAGCCCAGGCCCGGGCGCCCAGGCTGGAGGACTTTAGGTGCCCAGCGCCCCCTCCTGGAGCAGCCGGGAGCCCTGGACGTCACCCCGCGGGACCCTGGAGGCCGAGCGCCCCGCACCCCCGTTTCAAGAACTCAGGATCCAGGACCGCAGACTCCCTTCTTGGCTCCGATCCCAAGACCCCGCGTTGGAGGAACTTGAGATTCGGACTTCTAAGGCCCCCATCCAGTTTTGGGCTGCAGCGTCCATCACTTCAAGGGGACCCAGGACTTTGGGACCCCCCTGTGCTACCACCTAGAGGGAGTTTCATCCCTGCCCCTAAAGTTAGGGGAACTCCGGAATCCACTCCCCACCCCACAGCCCTATCTAGAAGACTCAGGAATGTGGGTCCCCAGCGCCCCCATCTGAGACTCCAGAGTCGAGGCTCCTAGCATCCCCCACTTAGAACACCGAGAAATTCCGACTCTGGGACCCTACTCTCCGAGAGACCCCAGATTCTGTTCCTGGAGCCTGAGAGCCCGAAGTTCACGCCCCTGGGTCGGGGCTCCGAACCTCTCCCGGGACCGCGTCGGGGTCCCGCAGGAGCTGGGCTGCCTCGGGCCGGGGCTGGAGGCTTCCCGGGAGGTGAGAGGGGAGGCGAGGGGCCCAGGCGGACTGGGGGAGGGGGCGGCGCCGCTGCTGAACAATGAGGGGGCGTGCCGGCGGGGGGCGAGCCGAGGCGCCGGCTGGAGTTGGGGGCTGGAGGGGTGTGGGAAGGCGCTGGGGAGGCTGCGGCTGTGGGGACGGCGGTCGGGGCTCGAGGGAGACCGGCTGGAGGGGGAGCGAGGGCTCCGGGCCAGCGCCCCAGCGCGCACCCCTCGGCGGGGGAGGGAGCCGTCTGCAGGACCCTGGCATCCGGTCCCCCAGCCTCCGCCCTCCCCTGGGACCCCGCGGCCTCCCGCCCACGGCTTTTCCCAGCCCTGCCCCTAGCCCTCGGCTCCAGCCAGAGCCCAAACGTTCCCAGGATCCCTAAGCCTCTGGCCCCAGACAAACGGGACTCGCAGCTTCTGCGCCTCCTGCTCCGCTCACTCTTCTTTGTCTCAGCTTTTCCATCTTTTTCCCCAGGTTCTCTCTCCTTGTCCCCTTCTTTCTGTCACTTTGTGCCTCCCGCATTAGTGATTCCCAGGAGCCCATCCCAGGATTTAGAACACGCTCCTCATTCCCAGCCCCCATCTGTGAGTTTGGTCGGTGGCAAGGCCCATGGGGTCCTGATAGCCAAGAAGGGGGTCTTTCTACAGGACCCTGCTGGGCCGCTCAGCCATGCCCGAGGGAGCCCAAGGACTGAGCCTCTCCAAACCTAGCCCAAGCCTCGGGTGTGGCCGAAGAGGCGAAGTGTGTGACTGTGCAACCGTGTGTGAGACTCGGACAGGTGAGTCCAGAGGCAGGGGCGGAGCCTATGGGGCATTTATTCCTGGGCAATGCTGGCGACGCAGGATGATCGAGACAGCCCCAGGCCAACTCGCACTGAGCTCCGAGGCTGGTGGGGGAGGTGGCCGTATCCCCAGGCAATGACAGGGCCAGAGTGGGCAGCGCTGGGCAGAGTGGTAAGGGCTGTGATGGGGGATCCTCCCATCCTGGAAGGTCAGGGGAAGGGTCCTGGAAGTGGGAATATCTCAACTGAGAAGTGGAAAATTAGGGGGAAGAAGTTGGGCAAAGACAAGGAAGAGTATTCCACATGCAAGGAACAGCATGGGCAAAGGCCTAGAGGCAAGAAAAGGCTGCATGTAGGTGACTGAAAGAAGTTGAGCGTCAATGGAATGCAGAGTGTAAGAAGAGGGGTGGCTGTGGGAGGAGAGCTGGCTGGAGGAATGTATGTCAGCCACATTGCCCAGTGCCCTGGGGATCTGAGAAGTTTGGACTTTATCTCGAGGGGCATGAAGGGGTTATACTCATCGGAGTGACACCGTCAGATGGGCAAATTAATAAAGGTCTACCTGGCTGATTCATGGAGGTGGATTAGAGGAATGGAGGCCAGAAGTCCAGAGATGACCCTGATAGGGGAGGATGGGACTAGACCAAGGCAGGGCAGTCGGGAGGGAGGAAGGGGCCTGTGGGCGTGCTGTTGGCCAGGTGCGGGTGAGGGTGGGGGCTGAATGCATGAAAGGCTGTGGGAGTCGGTGTGGGGGGAGATTCCTCTGACCTCCTGTTCCACACCCCAGCAGCTCCTGCAGCCCCTGCCATGGCCTCCCCACGAGGTTCTGGGAGCTCCACATCCCTGAGCACTGTGGGCTCTGAGGGAGACCCAGCCCCAGGGCCCACCCCAGCCTGCTCAGCCTCCAGGCCAGAGCCCCTTCCAGGGCCCCCCATCCGCCTACATCTCTCTCCGGTGGGGATCCCAGGTTCAGCTAAACCCTCAAGGCTGGAGCGTGTGGCCCGAGAGATCGTGGAGACAGAGCGGGCCTATGTCAGGGACCTCCGCAGCATCGTGGAGGTAAGGCGGGCAGACACCAGAGGGCAGTGGGTACCCAGGCCAGCCCCTTGGCCCTGGTAACCCCAGTCATCCCTGCAGGACTACCTGGGCCCTCTGCTGGACGGCGGGGTCCTGGGGCTGAGCATGGAGCAGGTGGGCACGCTGTTTGCCAACATAGAGGACATCTACGAGTTCAGCAGGTCAGGGGCAGGTGGGACAGGCGGGGGGAGGGCATTGACTGGTTGGAAGCTCTATTATTTCCTAACCCAAAGCTTGGAGTGTTCTCTCCAGGCTGGTATGTGGGGTTGTGACATTGGGTAGGAATCAGGGATCATGACTGGGAGTGAGGACCCAGAGTGAGGTAGGGCCATAAGAGATGGGAATCAGAGGACCTGGATGAAGCCCAAACACTGGGACAGGGTTACAGCATCAGGACGAGGTCTCGAGGCTGTGTCAGGTCTGAGCTCACGATGAATCCAAGGATCATGTGGGGCCTGAAGGCCTGGACAGCATGAGCATGCGTGTGACCCCCTAAGCCTGATTTGCCTGGGACTTTTCCAGCTTTAGCACTGAAAGCCTTCATCCTAGGAAACTGCTTGATCCCGGACAGACCAGGATGGTCACTGTGGTAAGGAGGACACTGGGGTCCGAGGATCATGACACTTGCAAGTGCCTTGATGAGGTCTCAGGATTATAGCAGGATCTTAAGATCATCCTAGCTCTGTGAGTCACGACATGACCCCCTAGGCTCATGCCAGCGGTGACACCAGGTCAAGCTGGAGGATGAGAAGCTGTCCAGGGACAAAGTCTAAGCAGGTTACCATGTCCCGTGTAGCCCTCGGAGGACCGTTCCTCCAGATGTGACATCCCTTAGCAGATGCTGGCAGTCAGCAAGCTTCTAGCCTCAGCAGACCGCTGGGGTATCGGCCTCCTGGAGGCCTCCCATGAGGGGGTTCGCGGAGACAGGCAGTTCCTCACCCTCCCCTCTCCTCCGTAGTGAGCTCCTAGAGGACTTGGAGAACACCAGCAGCGCCGGGAGCATTGCCGAGTGCTTCGTGCAGCGGGTGAGTGGAGGGGTGGGGGGCCTTGGTAGAGGGGGGAGAGCAGGCGTGGGCTAGGCTGGAAGGGGGGTCATGGGAAGCTGGGACCTGGGGTCTCCCTGACTCCCATGTCACCCGCAGAGCGAGGATTTTGACATCTACACATTGTACTGCATGAACTACCCGAGGTGAGGGGCAGGAGCCCCTGCCGGGCCTCAGGCCGTGCCCACAAGCTGATGTGCCAGTCACCCTCCCTCTACCCCCCGACCCATCCAGCACCGACCCCTGCCAGGCTATGACAGTAACTGACCTCTCCCTCACTGCCTTGCCCCCTGTCAGACCTCTACCCTTCCCAAACCCTGGCCCCTCCCCGACCCCTCTTGGCCCTGCCCACTGGAACTGACAACCCCCACTGACCTGTGCTGTGCCCCCAGCTCCCTGGCCCTACTCCGGGAGCTGTCCTTGTCTCCACCAGCAGCCCTTTGGCTGCAGGAACGCCAGGCCCAGCTTCGCCACTCGCTGCCCCTGCAGAGCTTCCTACTGAAACCCGTCCAGCGCATCCTCAAGTACCATCTGCTGCTGCAGGTCGGCTGGGGCCCCCAGAGCCAGGCCGGGGAGGGTGAGGTCCCGTCCCTTGACCACCTGTTGGTGCATCTGGAGGGTGGACCCCCCGACAAGTTGGGCAAGGCCTGAGGAGGTATCCTATGACTTTGTACCAAGCTGTGCACCTGGGCAGGGATCCAGTCCCTAGAAACTGGGCCAGTGGGCTGGGTGCAGTGGCTCACACCTGTAATCCCAGCATTTTGAAAGGCCGAGGTGGGAAGATCACTTGAGCCCAGGATTTCAAGACCAGGCTAGGCAACATAGCAAAACCCCGCCTCTATAAAAAAAAATTTCAAAATTAGCCAGGCACGGTGGCTTACAACGGCAGTCCCAGCTACTCGGAGGCTGAGATGGGAGGATTGTTTGAGCCCAGGAGTTGGAGGCTATGGTGAGATGTGATAGTGCCACTGCACTCCAGCCTGGGACAGAGCAAGGCCCTGTCTCCAAAAAAAAAAATAGAAAAGAAAGAAAGTGGGCCAGTGTTTGGCGTAGGGTCTTGCTGGTAGTGACGCCTGGCACAAGGTCATTCTGCTTCGTTTCTCTGCCTGTTTGTCTTTCTCCATCTCTGCCCCTACCTATTTTTTTATTTTTTGTTTTTATTTTTTTGAGAGAGAGTTTTGCTCTTTTCACCCAGGCTGGAGTGCAATGGCACAATCTCAGCTCACTGCAACCTCCACCTCCCTGGTTCAAACGATTCTTCAGCCTCAGCCTCCCGAGTAGCTGGGATTGCAGGCTCCCACCACCATGCCCAGCCTTTTTTTTTTTTCCTGTATTTTTAGTAGAGACGGGGTTTCACCATGTTGGCCAGGCTGGTTTCAAACTCCTGGCCTCAGGTGATCCACCTGCCTCAGCCTCCCAAAGTGCTGGGATTACAGGCGTGAGCCGCCTCGCCAGGCCTTCGCCCCACCTTTATAGTGCTCCATCTCCCGTTACTCTCATTCTCTTTCTTCTCTGTTTTTCTCATCCCTGTGTACCTGGTGGCTGCCTGGCAGGAACTAGGGAAGCACTGGGCAGAGGGCCCAGGGGCCGGGGGCCGAGAGATGGTGGAGGAAGCTATTGTGTCCATGACAGCCGTGGCCTGGTACATCAACGACATGAAGCGCAAACAGGAGCACGCGGCGCGCCTCCAGGTGGCCCTGGGGCGGGCTGGGCGGGCTGGAAGAGGGAGTGAGCCAGGGGGTTTTGGGGGTTGGTGGGGGGGATCGGTGCCTCAAGGTAGCCTTGGAGGGTTGGCTGGGACACAGCATGGCCCTGTTGCTAACCTCCCTGTTTTGGTGTGTGTGCGGCACCTACCTATGCTTGTCTCTGTGCCTGGTGCACCTGGCGGGGTCCTGGCAGGAAGTGCAGCGGCGACTGGGTGGCTGGACCGGCCCGGAGCTCAGTGCTTTTGGGGAGCTGGTGCTGGAAGGCTCATTCCGAGGAGGTGGAGGGGGCGGCCCCCGGCTACGAGGGGGTGAGCGGCTGCTCTTCTTGTTCTCTCGGATGCTGCTGGTGGCCAAGCGCAGGGGGCTGGAGTACACCTACAAAGGCCACATCTTTGTGAGTTTCGGGATGGGGGTGGGGCTAGAACACTGCCTACAAAGTATATCCCACATACTTGTACGCATCTGCCCAACAGGGTGGGCCAGGGGACCCTGCCACGTTTTCTTGTGTTTGAGAATGGAATCCAAGGGAGGCTTCTTTCTAGTATATAGAATGAAAGCTGCCCCACTTAAGAAAAAAAGGAAGAAGGCTGGGCGTGGTGACACACCTGTAATCCCAGCACTTTGGGAGGCCAAGGTGGGTGGATCACTTGAGGTCAGGAGTTGGAGATCCAACATAACCAACATGTTGAAACCCCATCTCTACTAAAAATATAAAAATTGGCCAACTATGGTGGCCAGTGCCTGTAATCCCAGCTACTGGGGAGGCTGAGGCAGAAGAATCGCTCGAACCTGGGAGGCAGAGGTTGCACTGAGCTGAGATCGCACCACTGCACTCCAGCCTGGGCAACAGAGCGTGACTATGTCTCTAAAAAAAAACACACACACAAACAAAAGGGAGAGGAAACCCACCACACAGCCTTATGGGACACACCGTCCCAGGGAGTATCCAAGGCTATCTCTGTACAGGCGGAATTGCTGAGCCCAAGGTCTCTGAGCTTGCTGCCCCTCTCTTTCCTTCCAGTGCTGCAATCTGAGCGTGAGCGAGAGTCCTCGAGACCCTCTGGGGTTCAAGGTGTCTGATCTGACCATTCCCAAGCACAGACACCTGCTCCAGGTGAGCACGTAATGAGGCTGGGCTGGTAGGGATAACCCCCAGCCTTAAGACCTCACACCTGGCCCCCTGACTCTACTCCAACCCGTCCCCAGGCCAAGAACCAAGAAGAGAAGAGGCTGTGGATTCACTGTCTCCAGCGTCTCTTCTTTGAGAACCACCCCGCCTCCATCCCTGCCAAGGTACAGCTCCTGCCACAGCTGGGGGCCCTCCGAGTTGCTGGAGATACTCTCCCCCAATAGTGCTAGGAGACCCCCCACCCGCCAGTGCCAGAGCAGGCTCTTATGATGTGATCAGTAGAAGTGCAGAATTCCAGCCGGGCACGGTGGCTTATGCCTGTAATCCAGCACTGTGGGAGGCCGAGCCAGGTGGATCACCTGAGGTCAGCAGTTCGAGACCAGCCTGACCAACATGGAGAAACCCCATCTCTACTCAAAATGCAAAATTAGCTAGATGTGCTGGTGCACGCCTGTAATGAAAGCTACTCGGGAGGCTGCGGCAGGACAATCGCTTGAACCTGGAAGGCAGAGGTTGTGGTGAGCTGAGATCACCCTGGTGCACTCCAGCCTGGGCGGCAAAAAAAAAAAAAAGTGCAGAATTCCTGCTTGTTGGGTTTGAATCTAAGCTCTACCATGTCCCTGCTTTCTGACCGTGGGCAAGTAGCTTAACCTCTCTGAGCCTTAATTTCTCACCTAGAGGAATGATAGCATCTTCATCCCAGGGTTGTGGTGATGATTCACAGTCCTCAGCCACGTCACGGGCCTGACCAGTAGGAGCACCCATCAGTTTGGCTGTGGTGGCTCATGCCTGTAATCCCAGTGCTTCGAGGGGGTGATGTGGGAGGATCACTTGAGCCCAGAAGTTCGAAACCAGCTTGGGCAACATAGTGAGACCCTGTCTCTAAAAAACATTTTTAAATTAGCTGGGGCGGGGCATGGTGGCTCACACCTGTAATCTCAGCACTTCGGGAGCTGAGACAGATGGATCACCTGAGGTCAGCAGTTCGAGACCAGCCTGGCCAACATGGTGAAACCCCATCTCTACTAAAAACACAAAAAAATTAGCTGAGGATGGTAGCCAGCACCTGTAATCCCAGCTGTTCAGGAGGCTGAGGCAGGAGAAACACTTGAACCCGGGAGGCGGAGGTTCCAGTGAGCAGAGTCCTGCCTTTGCAGCCTTTGCACTCTAGCCTTGGCAACAAGAGCAAAAACTCGGTCTCAAAAAAAAAAATTAGCCGGGCGCATGCCTGTAATCCCAGCTACTAAGGAGGCTGAGGCTGGAGGATCACTTGAACCCAGGAAGTGGAGGTGGCATGAGCTGTGATTGCACCACTGCACTCCAACCTGCTGATAAAGTGAGATCTCCAAAAAAGAAGAAAAGCACCCATTAATGGACATGACACAGAGCTTAAAGCATCTTCCCTGTGGTGCTCCAAGACCAACCCACCTCAGCCCTCATCCTCCTGTCTTTCAGGCAAAGCAAGTTCTCCTTGAAAACAGCCTGCACTGTGAGTTGGGGCCTTGGGTTGGGAGGGGGTGGAAGTAGAGAAATTACTTGCAAGAAAAAGTTGGCTGTTAGCCCCAAAACTCTCCCCACAGGTGCCCCCAAAAGTAAGCCTGCCCCAGAGCCCCTGACACCCCCACTTGGGTCTCCTCGACCTCGAGATGCTAGAAGTTTCACACCTGGACGAAGGAATACAGGTAAAAGAGATGGATCCCCGAGTCCCGGCCCTTAGCCCCCACTTCCCTAGGACCCCAGAGCTGGGCTCACACAGGGCTCTGGCCCTCCCTCCCACAGCTTCATCTCCTGGGCCCTCTGTGATTCGCCGAGGCCGCAGGCAGTCTGGTGAGCACTCACCCCTAAAGGTGATCCAGGCATTAGGGTGGGAGCTGGACTCCTGACATCACTGTGTCCTCCCCGCAGAGCCAGTGAAGGACCCTTATGTCATGTTCCCACAGAACGGTCAGTGACTGCCCCGGCTCAGCCTGCTCCATCCCTGTCTATCTCCTGGCGGGATGCCTGGGGTGGGTGGGGGAAGGGTGGTCGCTTCACCTCATCAGTTATGGGGGATCACTCTTTTTCTCTTACTCTCTCACTAATGCTTTTCTCTCTCTCATCTCTCCATCTTCAGCTAAGCCTGGATTCAAGGTAAGAGATATCTTGAAATACGGTCGGGGCACCTTGACTTCCGGGTCTGATAGAGAAGGGAGCTTGAGTTCCAAAATCCTGGGTCTGAATGAGAAGGGGATTGCGGCCAGACAGAGTAGCTCATGCCTATAATCTCATTACTTTGGGAGGTCAAGGCAGGAGGATTGCTTGAGCCCAGGACTTTGAGACCAGCCTGGGCAATGTGGCAAAACCCCATCTCTATAAAAAGTACCAAAAAATGGCCAGGTGCAGTGGCTCACGCCTGTAATCCCAGCACTTTGGGAGGCCCCAAGGCAGGCGGATCACTTGAGGTCAGGAGTTTGTGACCAGCCTGGCCAACATGGAGAAACCCCATCTCTAGTAAAAATACAAAAACTAGCTGCACATTGTAGCAGGTGCCTATAGTCCCAGCTACTCAGGAGGCTGTGGCAGGAGAATCGCTTGAACCCGGGAGGCAGAAGAGATGGTGCCACTTCACTCCAGGCTGAGTGACAGAGCAAGACTGAGTCTCAAAAAAAAACCACACACGCACAAAAGAAGGGGATTGGGACCAGGGGTGCAGTGGGTCACCCCTATAATCCCAGAAAGTTCCACTGCAGCCGAAATGCCCAACCCCCAAGTTTGGGGGTCCGAGGTGGGTGGATCACAAGGTCAGGAGTTGAGGACCAGCCTGACCAAGATGGTGAAACCCCGTCTCTACTAAAAATTAGCCAGGCATGGTAGCGGGCACCTGTAATCCTAGCTACTCTGGAGGCTGAGGCAGAGAATTGCTTGAACCCAGGAGGCGGAAGTTGCAGTGAGCCAAGATTGCACCACTGCACTCCAACCTGGGCAACAGAGCGAGACTCCATCTCAACATAAAAAAAAAAAGAAGGGGATTGGGGCTCGGGTTCCTCCATGTGAGGGAGGAGTCTCGGCCCTTGCCTTCCATTGCTTTCCCTCCTCCCAGCATGCTGGCAGCGAAGGGGAGCTCTACCCCCCAGAATCTCAGGCACCAGTTTCAGGCTCTGGACCCCCTGAGGATCTGGAGGATGCTGGGCCCCCAACACTAGACCCCTGTGGGACCTCAATCACTGAAGAAATACTGGACCTGCTGAATCAGAGAGGCCTTCGAGATCCAGGGGTGAGCTGGCTATCCCATTGTGGTGCCCTTGGGCCTCTGGGTGTGGATGGGTGCACAGACCAGGGACTAGATAGGCTAGCCCATGATGATAACCTTTTTTTTTTTTTTCAATTTTATTTGAGATGGAGTCATGCTCTGTTGCCCAGGCTGGAGTGCAGTGACATAATCTCGGCTCACTGCAACCTCTGCCTCCCAGGTTCAAGTGATTCTCTTGCCTCAGCCTCCCGAGTAGCTGGGACTACAGGCGCCCGCCACCACACCCAGCTAATTTTTGTATTTTTAGTAGAGACCAGGTTTCTCCGTGTTGGTCAGACTGGTCTCGAACTCCTGACCTCAGGTGATCTGCCTGCTTCAGCCTCCCAAAGTGCTAAGATTATAGGCATGAGCCACTGCGCCCAGTCACCATGCTGATATATTTGGCCTCTTCTGTGCCCACTATAGCCATCAGCCCATGATATTCCCAAGTTCCCTGGAGACTCCCAGGTGCCTGGTGACAGCGAAAGCCTCACATTCCAAGCCCTGCCCAGCCGGGACTCTTCAGAAGAGGAGGAGGAAGGGCTGGAGAAGGATGAACGGGGGACTTCCCCACTCCACGTCCTGGAGGGGCTCGAAAGTTCCAGTGCAGCCGAAATGCCCAACATTCCCAGCCTTACCAAAATTCCTGACGTGCTCAACCTCCCTGAAATTCCCAGCCGCTGTGAAATTCCCGAAGGTCCCTGCCTTCCTAGTCTGTCTGACATTCCCAGTGTTTTTGAGATGCCCTGCCTTCCAGCCATACCTAGTGTCCCCGACAGCCCCAGTCTTTCCAGCACTCCCGCCCTCCCCTGTGACTCCTGGCTCCAGGGGCCTCTGCAGGAACCAACTGAGGCTCCAGCCACCAGAAGAGGACTGTTCCCTGGAAGCAGTCCTGGGAAACTGGGGGAGCCCCCCTCAGGATGCAAGGCAGGGCCGGAGGAGGATGAAGAAGGGGTATCATTCCCAGACTTCCAGCCCCAGGATGTCACCCAACATCAGGGATTCTCAGATGAGCTGGCATTCCGCTCTTGCTCAGAAATCCGGAGCGCCTGGCAGGCATTGGAGCAGGGGCAGCTGGCCCGGCCAGGCTTCCCAGAACCACTGCTGATCCTGGAAGATTCAGATCTGGGTGGAGACAGCGGGAAGGCAGGAGCCCCGAGTTCGGAAAGGACAGCGTCGCGAGTGCGAGAGCTGGCCCGGCTTTACAGCGAACGAATCCAGCAGATGCAGCGGGCGGAGACTCGGGCATCAGCCAATGCCCCCCGCCGCCGGCCTCGGGTTCTGGCCCAACCCCAGCCATCCCCCTGCCTGCCCCAGGAGCAGGTGGAGCCAGGTGAGGTTCGGGCACATGGTTGGCAGAGGTGGTCCCAGCTGGGGTAGTGGTCCTGACTTGATCCTCTTTTTGCATTCAGGGCCCCTGCCTGCCTTTGGACACGTGCTAGTGTGTGAGCTGGCCTTCCCACTGACGTGTGCCCAGGAGTCTGTCCCCCTGGGCCCTGCTGCCTGGGTTCAGGCTGCCACACCTTTGTTGAAGCAGGGAGGCAGCCCACATGGCCAGGTTCTACAGGTTTCCAATGCACCTGAGCAAGACCATCTGGGCATCCGCGTTTCAGCTGCTACCCTTTTGCCTGAGCAAGGAGGTTCCCGGCACTTCCAGGCTCCAGCTGCCACACCTTTGCCCAAGCAAGAAGTCCCTCCACACCTCCAGGTGCTGGCTCTTACAGCTTTCCCTGATCAAGGCCACCCAGAAATCCAAGTTCCAGCCACCACTCCTTTGCCTGAGCATAGAAGCCACATGGACATACCAGCTCCATCCACCACCTTCTGTTCTGAGCAGGGACACCATGTGGACATCCATGTCCCCACCACTCCCGCTTTGCCCAAGGAGATTTGTTCTGATTTCACAGTTTCAGCCACCACTCCTGTGCCCAAGCAAGAAGGCCACCTAGACAGCAGGAACCCAACCAATATCCCACTAACGACGCAAGGAGGTTCCAGGGAAGTTCAGGGCCCAAACCCTGTCTGCAGTCAAGACATCCAGCCTTTGCCTTTGTGTGGAAGCAGCCTGGACCACCGGGGCCCAGGGAACATCCCACCACCCTTGCCGTGTGACCCCTCAGACATTCAGACTCTAGGTACCTCACCTGTGCCTGCATGTGGAAGCCACCTGGACCATCAGATCCCAGCCAGTGCCCCTTCGTCTTTGTCCCAGGACCTCCCAGACAGCCAGGCTCCAGCGGCTACACCTCCACCTAAGGAGCCAAGCCTTAAAGACACACAGGTCCAAAAACTCACAGCTTTGTTGGAGCAGAAGAGCCTCACAGATGCCCATGTTCCAGCTGCCACCCCTATACCTGAGAGAGGAGGCTCTCAAGACATTCAGGGGCTATTTCCCACCCCGGTTCAGACTACCATGGTTTTGTCCAAACCAGGAGGCCCCTCAGCCTCTCATCTTGCCAGGTTGGAGTCTTCAGACTTGACCCCACCTCATAGTCCCCCACCATCCAGCCGTCGGCTCCTGGGCCCCAGCGCAGCTGCCCTTTCCAGATACCTGGCAGCCTCATATATCAGCCAGAGCCTGGCTCGGCGGCAGGGACCTGGGGGAGAGGCCCCCACAGCCTCCCGGGGCTCCTGGTCCTCCTCTGCCCCCACATCACGGGCATCTTCACCACCCCCCCAGCCCCAGCCACCACCTCCCCCAGCCAGGCGGCTGAGCTATGCCACGACGGTCAGCATCCATGTGGGTGGGGGTGGGCGGCTGCGGCCAGCCAAGGCCCAGGTCCGTTTGAACCACCCCGCTCTCTTGACCTCCACACAGGAATCTATCGGCCTTCGCAGGGCCCAGGGGGCTCCTGATGCCCCCTTCCACCTGTGAGCCAGGATATGAGGCTTCCTTAAGAGCAAGGACTTCAGCCAAATGCCACAGACTCTCAGAACTTGACCCAGAAGTCAGGGTCAAGTGTGATCAGACACTGAACGCAGGCCTCAGAAGTGCTGCAGCTTTTCAGCTCCTGGTATCTGCGTCAGAGAGTGGCCCTTCTTGCCTTGATCCACAGGGATGGGAAGGGGATGTCATTAATGTTTCGTTAATTAATACTGATGATTTCATGCGATGATGTGTATCTTCCCGTTCTGGAGGTGGTGTGGGATGACGACAATGGGAAGGTCTGACACAGAACAAATCAGTGCTTCTGAACACGGGGAATCTCAGACTCCTTTGAGAATTATTAGAAAATGGTCCCGACATAATTTGGCGTGTGATTTCAGTGAGTGTATAAACTGCTTGACGCCCATCCAGGAAAGCCAAGTTAAGAAGCTTTACTCCGAGTAGACCCCTAGAAACCCATTCCCTTGGCAATTTATGCACTTCACGTGTCCCACCATCATCCATTCATCTCACCCACCCTGCCATCTCCCCACCTATCCATCCAGCCATCTTTCCACCTATGCATTCAGCTATTTATCTAGCCTTCTCCGTCTACCCATCTTCCAATCCATCATCTCACCTGTCTGCCTTGCTTATCCAGCTGTCTGCCCTATTCACCCATCCATCCCTTTATAATACTTCCTCCATTTGGCATTTCATCCCTCCACCCATTTATCCATCATCGCACTTAACCATCTTCTCCGTCCAGCACTCTCCATTAATCCGTCCATCTCTCCCTCCTTATTTCCATCTTTGCCCATTCATCCACTCATTCTGTCATCCATACATACCAGCCATTTCTCAGTCTATCAATGTGCCCATCCCTCCCTCGCTGGATTTTCTGGAACTTGGTATCATGATACTTAAGAGACAATTCCATCCTGACAAGGGAGATCAATTTTGGGGCTCTGGGATAAGTCTGTCCCACATCTGTCTGATTTTCCTTGGCACCCTCCCCACCAATTTCTCATGAATATTCCAATTCTTGTGCCCACTCACATACATTAGATCCCTTCACTCCTCCCCCAAGTTTGCAGCCTCTACAATTCATCCACTCCCTCCCCCAGCAAAATAATTCAGGTCATGGAGACAAAGGGCTTTTATGTGACATTCTGTCTGCCCCTTGTTCCAGCAGTGGTATGCCCAGTGAGTGGCACAGTTTAAGCAGTTTCTTTGGTGATGATATTAGCTGCTTTCATCAAATATCAAATACTTAACCTCTTGTGCTTCTTTCTTTCTTTCTTTTTTGAAACAGAGTCTTACTCTGTCTCCCAGGCTGGAGTGCAGTGGCACAATGTCCACTCACCAAAACTTGCACCTCCTGGGTTCAGGGTTCAAGTGATTCTCCTGTCTCAGCCCCCCGAGAAACTGGGATTACAGATGCCCGCCACCATGCCCAGCTAATTTTTATACTTTTAGTAGAGACGGGGCTTCACCGTGTTGGCCAGGCTGGTCTCGAACTCCTGTCCTCGTGATTTACCCGCCTTGGCCTCCCAAAGTGCTGGGATTACAGGCGTGAGCCGCCACACCCAGCCACCTCTTGTGCTTTAGCACATTATTTAAACTCCCTTGGGATTCTCTGAAGCACCCCGGTGTCCTGGCTATGAATTCAAGTCCCATCTTTACTTAATTTGGTGTGCGCCCTCCCTCTGAGCCAGTCTTCTCATTTAGGAAATGAAGACAATACCTGCCTCCTGGGATCACTGAGAAGATTTGGGGAGCATATCCTCCCACTTTCCAAATAGGTTTGAAACCCTGACTTGCTAAGGAGCATCATTCAAAATCACAGGATTTACTCCCAACCTATGGACACCCAGGGCAGGAGGAGCCCGAGAATCTGATTTTTTTTTTTTTTTTTCTTTTTGAGACAGAGTTTCACTTTTTTTTTTTTTTGAGACGGAGTTTTACTCTTGTTACCCGGGCTGGAGTGCAATGGCGCAATCTCGGCTCACCACAACCTCTGCCTCCTGGGTTCAGGCAATTCTCCTGCCTCAGCCTCCCGAGCAGCTGGGATTACAGGTGTGCACCACCATGCCCAGCTAATTTTTTATACTTTCAGTAGAGACGGGGTTTCACCATGTTGACCAGGATGGTCTCGATCTCTTGACCTCGTGATCCACCCGCCTCGGCCTCCCAAAGTGCTGGGATTACAGGCTTGAGCCACCGTGCCCGGCATTTTTTTTCTTTTTTTTAAGAGACGGGGTCTCCCTCTCCAGGCTGGAGTGCAGTGGCTATTCACAGGCGCGATCCCACTACTGATTAGCAAGGGAGTTTTGACCTGTTCCATTTCCAACCTGGGCTACTTTGCCCCTCCTGAGGCAACCTGGTGGTCCCCCCGCTCCCGAGAGGTCACCATATTGATGCTGAACTTAGTGCAGACACCTGGTTGGCATAGCGCACTACAGCCCAGAACTGGGCTCAAGAGATCCTCCCACCTCAGCCTCCCAAGTGGCTGGGAGTACAGGCACGTGCCACTGTGCCTGGCAACAGAGTTTCACTCTTTCACCCAGACTGAGTGCAGTGGCGTGATCTTGGTTCTTTGTAACCTCCACCTCCTGGGTTCAAGCAATTCTCATGCCTCAGCCTCCAGACGTAGCTGGACTTACAGGCATGCACCACCATGCCCAGCTAATTTTTGTAATTTTAGTAAAGATGGAGTTTTGCCATGTGGGTCAGGCTAGTCTCGGACTCCTGACCTCAAGTGATCTGGCCACCTTGGCCTCCCAAAGTGCTGGGATTACAGGTGTAAGTCAGTCATCATTCCTGGCTTGGAATCTGAATTTTTTTTTTTTTTTTTTTTTTTTTTGATACAGAGTTTTAGCTCTTGTCACCCAGGCTGGAGGCTGGAGTACAATGGCGTGATCTTGACTCACTACAACCTCAACCTCCCAGGTTCAAGCAATTCTCCTGCTCAGCTTCCTTACAGGTGCCCACCCCCATGCCCAGCTAATTTTTGTATTTTTAGTACAGACGAGGTTTCACCATGTTAGCCAAGCTGGTCTTGAACTCCTGGCCTCAGGTGATCCACCCACCTTGGCCTCCCAAAGTGCTGGGATTACACATGTGAGCCACCGCACCTGGCCGAACATGTTTTTTTAATCCTCAGTCTAAAGTTGAGGAAACTGAGGCAGGCACAGAGAGGCTAAGGGATTTGCCCAGTCACATAGCTAAGGTACAGCACTGAGACTCAAATCCACACAGCCTGGCTCAAGTCTACTATTAAATTTGCACGTCCTGGTCAGGTGCAGTGGCTCCACCTGTAATCCCAACACTCTGGGAGGCCGAGGCAGGTGGATCACTTGAGGTGAGGAATTTGAGACCAGCCTGGCCAACATGGTGAAAACCTATCTCTACTAAAAATACAAAATAGCCGGGTGCGGTGGCTCACGCCTATAATCCCAGCACTTTGGGAGGCTGAGGCAGGTGGATCACGAGGTCAAGAGATCGAGACCATCCTGGTCAACAAGGTGAAACCCTGTCTCTACTAAAAATACAAAAACTAGCTGGGCATGGTGGTGCACGCCTGTAGTCCCAGCTACTCGGGAGGCTGAGGCAGAATTGCTTGAACCCAGAAGGCGGAGGTTGCGGTGAGCTGAGATCGTGCCATTGCACTCCAGCCTGAGTAACAACAGCGAAACTCCGTCTCAAAATAAATAAATAAAAATAAAAATACAAAATATAAGCCAGGCATGGTGGCAGGTGCCTGTAATCCCAGCTACTCGGGAGGCTGAGGCAGGAGAAGCACTTGAACCTGGGAGGTGGAGGTTGCAGTGAGTAGAGATCGCCCACTGCATTCCAGCCTGGGAGATGAGCAAAACTCCATCTCAAAAAAAATAAAATAAAATAAAATACATAAATAAAAGTGCATGTCCTGTGCCAGGTGTTGTTCTTGCCAGTGGGGATGCAAGAGAGAACACTGCCTTGCCCACATGAGGCTTGTGGCCTGGTGCTGTGCACGCCCCAGGGATTCTGATACTTAGCTGAGTACAGTCGCCAGCACAGGGCCTGGCTCAATCAATGTTAGCTGCTGGCTTCTGCTCACTTACTGTTTATTGACTGGCTACTGTCCGCCAGGGCCGGGGCTGCGTCCCAGGGGCCCCCGTGGTGGCAGAGGTGAACTCCTCAGCCTGGAGGGATCCACTCCACTGCAGCCTCCCCAAGGTCAGGACCGCAGCCGGTGCTCCCCTCCTCCGCCCCAGCTGCACGTTCCCAGCTGAAGGAAAGTTCTCAGCCTGGCCTGGGCTCCCAGCTGCGTCGGAATTCCCGGTATTTGAGGAGACAGGGAGGGAGAAGGAGCCTGTCTACTCCAAGTCCTGGAGCTGGGAAGAAGAGGTGAGCCCCCTTTCCAGTCCAGATGTGTCCCAGCTGTGCCTCTGGGAAAGAGCCAGGAGCCTCAGTAAGGGGGTCTCTGGACCCCCTGAGAAAACCATGGGCTCCAGGCCTGCCTCCACACCTCCTCCTGGTGTCTGTGAATTCCATTCCTCCCTCCCACCCAACTCCTACTGCTGCTTTGCTGCCCCAGCTCTGTTGCCCCCTCAGGAGTACCTTTCCTGCCGGCCTACCTTGGTTTGGAGCCCAGTCCTCTTCAGAGCTGCAGCTAAATCGGGCTCTGAAAGGATGAAGGTGGTGCCCGCTGCCCTCTCTGGGACATTTAGGTTAATGCCAGCTAAACCCAGTTAACCCAAGTTAACTCTGGCTGCAACGCAAAACTTGGCGAGCTGAAGAACATTATTTTGCCACTAGGGTAGCTTTCCCATCCTGTGTCACCAACTTCACAGGGATGTGGATACCCCCAAAAACCACCTGCTAGATGCTCAGTGAACCCCACTTTTTTTTTTTTTTAAAGGAGGAGTCTTGCTCTGTCACCCCGGCTGGAGTGCAGTGATCTCAGCTCAGTGAAACCTCTGCCTCTGGAGTCTGAGCAATTCTGCTGTCTCAGCCTCCTGAGTAACTGGCACTATAGGGACACACCACCACACTCGGCTAAATTTCGTATTTTTAGTAGAGATGGGGTTTCACCATATTGGTCAGGCTGGTCTCGAACTCCTGGCCTCAGGTGATCCACCCACCTCGGCCTCCCAAAGTGCTGGGATTACAGGCCTGAGCCACCAGGACCGGCCCCACCCTCAGCATTTAAGAGCAGGACTTCCCTATTGGCTGTAGAAAAC
Organism: Callithrix jacchus; assembly: GCF_049354715.1. Taxonomy (NCBI): domain Eukaryota; kingdom Metazoa; phylum Chordata; class Mammalia; order Primates; family Cebidae; genus Callithrix; species Callithrix jacchus. Next base: position 34,918,096 of record NC_133523.1, read on the forward strand.
TAGGAACTAGAACTAGGAAGCAGAGATCACTGCATTCCCCAATTAAGTTCACTAGCTTCATATGAGTCATTAGCCACTCAACAAGCCCTCACTTAACGTCATCAATAGGTTCTTGGAAACCGCGACCTTAAGGGAAAGGACGCATAAGGAAACCAATTTTTAAACAATGTTAAGGACTGTTATTCCAGGATCCGCTTGTTTTACTTAAGTCCGTTTCCAAGCACTTATACAAGACGCTGAGGATGCACTGTGCTTGAAAGCCCGACTCCTCCTCCAGCATGGGCAACCCTTGCCTCATCTGTGATTCCTTGGGAGAGGGAAGAGGGCTGTGGTCACCCAGGGCCCCAAGATGAGCACATGGCCCAGCACAGGTGTTCAAGGGAACCAAATGAGCAAGTTGAGGCAACAGGCACCCGAAAACTCACTGCAACATGGCCTCCCTGGCTACTCTTTTACCGGCCAGCAGACCCTGGTCCCCTATGGTGAACGCCCATCTCTACTAAAAACACAGTATTAGCCTGGCATGGTGGCAGGCACCTATAATCCCAGCTACTTGGGAGACTGAGGCAGGAGAATCATTTGAACCAGGGAGGCAGAGGCAGCAGTGAGCAGAGATGGCACCATTGCACTCCAGCCTGGGCGACAGTGCAAGACTGCCTCCAAAAAAACAAAAACCAAACCTGGAGTCACAGCTGAGGCAGGAAGATCCTTTGAGCCCAGGAATTCAAGGCCAGTTAGTGATTGTACCTCTGCACTGTAGCCTGGGGTAAAGAATGAGACCCTGTTTCATCATAAAGATTGATCTTACATATTTCCTGTTCTTGCCCAATGCCATTATGACGCAGTAAATGGATTGAAAAAATAGATACCCACAAGGATGACCCATCTATCCACCAAGGCCTATAGCCACCAGTGGCCCCAAACCACTGCCACCTCAGCTGTCTGCACACTGGACTCTCTACTGGAGGTGTAGAGACAGAGACCCCCTACCTTCTGCCTCACCCATCCACACCAAGGCCAGTGTGACCACTTCTGGATAGGGTTAAAATCCAGACTGGCACTAAGTCGAGAGTGTTTTCTGCATTCTGCCTGGTTAAACACGCATTACCAACACATAAAGTCACACACAGTTCTTGAAACAGTAAAATCCCTCAAATACTTTATTATACAGGTGAACTTTGATCATCAGGATGTGCTTATCGGTAGGATTTCTGGTATCGAGCACGGGCACCAGGGCCTCCAAACTTTTTGGATTCACAGCGCCGGGGATCAGCTACCAGCAGGGTCCGGTCATACTGGATGAGGATGTCTTTGATCTCCTTCTTGGAAGCCTCATCCACATCTAGTGAGAAGAGTAGGGATGTTTAGTTAAGCAGAGTCCTTGATCCCTACATACCCACCCACCTCATGGGAAGGACCCACGCTCACTCACATTTCTGGTAATAGGCCACCAGGGCTTTGGAGATGGACTGACGGATAGCTGTGAAAAAGACACAAAATTAAAGGGTACAGGAGCTTTGTGAGGGTCTCCCTCCCAGATCCACCTCCTTCATGCGCCCAGTTCCTAGGACTCACCATAAATCTGGGCCACGTGACCGCCACCCTTCACACGGACCCGGATATCCACACCAGCAAATCGCTCCTTGCCGAGAAGCAGAACTGGCTCCAGCAGCTAAAGGAACAGTAGGAATGTTATATGCTGCGCAGCTCAGCCATCTCACTGGGCTTCCCCTTGCCTCTGTGGTTTCTGCCACCACTGGCCTCAAAGTACTCCTACAGGATGGGGATCAGGTTATCACTGCAAGCCCCTCCTGTCAGAGAAGGCAAAAGTAGAAGAACCCCTTTCACAAGCAAGCATTTAAACAAACCCAAATTTGGCCGAGCGCAGTGGCTCACGCCTGTAATCCCAGCACTTTGGGAGGCTGAGGCGGGTGGATAACCTGAGGCCAAGAGCTCTAGACCAGCCCGGCCAACATAGTGAAACCCCGTCTCTGCTAAAAACACAAAAATTAGCCGGGTGTGGTGGTGTGTACCAGTACTTCCAGCTACCAGGGAGGGTGAGGCAGGAGAATTGCTTGAACCCAGGAGGTGGAGATTACAGTGAGCCGAGAGCGCGCCATTGCACTCCGGCCTGGGCGACAGAGCGAGACTCCGTCTCAAAAAAAATAATAAAATTCAAGCTATTTTAATACATACTAAGCACTTACAATGTCTAAACTCTGCTTTAGACACTTGGGATTTATCAGAATCAAAACATTGATCCTTGTGAAAATAAAACTAAGAAGCCGATGTCCCCCACCCTTTGGGTCCACCCCAGTTCGGTGATCTTCCAAACATCCCAGTTTTCAAGGCGAACCCTTAATCTTCAATATCCCCATCTCAACTTTTACATCTTCTGAACCAAAACCCGGCTCTACTGCCGAATACCCTACTTTCCTACACCCAACACAGCTTCAACATCCCACTGTTGATACCAGCCCTCAGTTTTCAACAGCCACATCTCGTCTCCAAGACTCCTCCCTCCGCTCAACGCCCGTGCCTGATCCCAGCACCTTGTATTGGAGGGTACGCGGCTCGATCATCTCCAGGGGCCGCCCGTTCACCTTGATGAGGCCATTGCCGCGTTTGCAGTGCGCCACAGCTGTAGCTGTCTTCTGTGGAACACAAGAGAAAGCGGGGCTGCCTGAGCTCGGATTCCAGCTCCCTTGTTCCCCCTTAGCTTCCTGCCCACGGGCCTCCTCCTTTCCCTCCTCTTCCCATCCGACGTCTGGCTCACCTTGCGTCCGAAGACCTGCACGGACTGCAGCGGACCCTTGGACGGCATGGCTGTGAACGTGGTACAGAGAACCTCACCGCGCCGCGCCGCAACCGGAAAAGGAAAGTTCGGGGCCACCCTGGCCACTTTTCAGGGTCTGCGCAGGCGCCTGGAAAGCTGTGTCGCGACGGGAGAGAGCTTTACGGCTTCTGTTGCGGCTAAGGGGCGAGGCGTCTAATCTGCAGCCCTTAGGAGCTGAGGGGGCGGGCCCTGTGAGGCGGAAGGTACGAGCACTGTTGGGGAAAGAGGCGGGGCTTGGGAGTGTCCTTTGTGGACTGGGGAATACTGAGGGAATGTGCTTCGTGTCATCTGTAGTCGGCGGTTGCCACAGCTCGCCTTTGCGTTCTGGTCTTTTAATAATCTCCCTTCGCCCCTTCTGTAAATCAGTTCCCACTCTCCCACCACCTGTAATCCTTCTCTCCTGTGGACTCCCACCTCCCCGAATCCCAGCCATCAGAATCTTCCCTCTGGAATCTACTGCAAGGAATCTGGCTGGATTCTCAGACTTAGGATTCCCAGAATCCTGTCCTCCCCAGAATCCCCCTCCTTGGGGATCCTCTTCCAGAATCCTTTCCCCCTCAGGGCCCCCCCCCAATCTCCCTTTCACCACAATTTCCTTCCTTTCACTCTCTTCTTCCCAGAATGTTTCCCCTAATCCTCTCAGAAGGCCACCCCCAAATGCCCCTCTTCAGAGCCCTCAACTTAGACCCCTCTCCCTTTTCCTTGAATCTCCCTCCACTCGATCATCGTCCCCTCAGTCACCCTTCCCAGAATCTTCCTCTTGTCAGGACCCAGTACCTCTGGAATCTCCCTCCTCCAGAATCTCCCTTTCTAGCAAATGTCCCTTTTCCAGAACACCCCGCCCCGCAAATCCACAAAATCTCTCTCAGAGACCCATCCCTCAAAATCCGCCTTTCTCCGAATTTATTTCCCTTCCGAGACTCCTCTCCCCAGCAACTGCCTCCCCTGGAGTTTCCCTCCCCTTAGAATTCACCTCTCATAGACCCTCCCCCAAGAATTCACCTCTTCCAGGTCCCCACCCTAAAATCTTTTTTTCTTGAGATGGAGTCCCCCTCTGTCTCCCAGGCTGGAGTACAGTGGCATGATCTCTGCAAACTGCAACCTCTGCCTCCCGGGTTCAAGCACTTCTCCTGCCTTAGCCTCCCGAGTAGGTGAGATTACAGGCATGCACCACCACACCCAGCTAATTTTTCTATTTATTTTTAAAATTTATTTATTTATTTTTTTGAGACGGAGTTTCGCTCTTGTTACCCAGACTGGAGTGCAATGGCACGATCTTGGCTCACTGCAACCTCCGCCTCCTGGGTTCAGGCAATTCTCCTGCCTCAGCCTCCTGAGTAGCTGGGATTACAGGCACGTGCCACCATGCCCAGCTAATTTTTTGTATTTTTAGTAGAGATGGGGTTTCACCATGTTGACCAGGATGGTCTCGATCTCTTGACCTCATGAGCCACCCGCCTCGGCCTCCCAAAGTGCTGGGATTACAGGCTTGAGCCACCGCGCCCGGCCTATTTTTAAAATTTTTTCAGTAGAGACAAAGTTTCATCATGTTGGCCAGACTGGTCTTGAACTCCTGACCTCAAGTGATCCACTTGCCTCAGCCTCTCAAAGTGCTGGGATTATAGGCATGAGCCACCTTACCTGGCCCCTAGACTCTCTTTCTCTAGAATTTCCCAGTCATCTCTTTCTGCTCCCCCAAGTCACCCTCCACTAGGCCTCCTCCCCACAGAATTCTTCATTCCCAGCCCCACAACCCCATCTGAGGAACCCCAGGATTGGGATGTCCCCAGGCTCCCCAGCAGATGTCCCTGCCTCTTTCTTCACCAGGAGTCTCCCCAGCCAAGAAAGTCCTCTCTTAGGGCCAGAGGGAGCCCACAGTTGCCTCAGTTTCTCTGGCACTACAGGGTCACCTTGCCAAAGAGGGTGGAGACAGGGAGACACTGGAGGGCAGGACTGGGGCCAGAGGGAACATCCAGCCCAGAATCCTGCTCTAAAACGGTGAGGGGGAGAGGCTGTGGGGAGGGACAGAGAAAGAGAGGCTGACCCGGAGGGACACAGAGACGTAGCCCAGAGAAATGTAGGCACATGTGGAGGAGAGAGAGATGAAGGGGCCGAGGGAGAAGAGGAGGAGAAAAGGAAGAGACTGGGACAGTCAAGAGATGGACCCCATAAACAAGCCCAGTGACAGAGTTAGAGGGTGAGAGACCAACCCTCAGACAGAAAGAGATAAACGCAGGCACAAAGTTTCCAAAATACTTGAGACAGAGGCCAGGTGCAGTGGCTCATGCCTTTAATCCCAGCACTTTGGGAGGCCAAGGTGAGAGGATCACTTTAGCCCAGGATTTGAGACCAGCCTGCCAACATGGTGAACCCTGTCTCTAGTAAAAATACAAAAATTAGCTGGGCATGGTGGTGGGTGCCTGTAATCCCAGCTACACGGGAGGCTGAGGCAGGAGAATTGCTTCATCCCGGGAGGATTACAGGTGTGAGCCACCAGGCCCAGCCTGACCTGTACTGTCTTTGGGCCTGTTGGGCAGGGGAGTTCAGGTTCTCCAGTCTCTCCAGGTTGAGCTTCACACACTTGCTTAGTCTCCTATATTCCCTAAGCTTGGGAGTCAGGGAGCCCTCTGACCTAAGCCCTCCTGACTCTGGGGTCACCATCTTTCCCCAGGCTTTTTTTTTTTTTTTTTTGAGACAGAGTTTCGCTCTTGTTACCCAGGCTGGAGTGCAATGGTGCGATCTCGGCTTACCGCAACCTCCGCCTCCTGGGTTCAGGCAATTCTTCTGCCTCAGCCTCCTGAGTAGCTAGGATTACAGGCACACGCCACTATGCCCAGCTAATTTTTTGCATTTTTAGTAGAGACGGGGTTTTACCATGTTGACCAGGATGGTCTCGATCTCTTGACCTCGTGATCCACCCGCCTCAGCTCCCAAAGTGCTGGGATTACAGGCTTGAGCCACCGTGCCCGCCTCCCCAGGCTTTATGGGCACACTCCCTGAATTATCTGTGGCTTGAGTGGAGCAAGCAGGGGATGGGATGGGGGTGGAGGAGAGTTCCCCTCATCCACTTCAGCCTTCCAGTCTGCTCCCCCTTCCTGTACCTCTCTTTTCCAGAACCCTAGGCCAAGCACCAGAGAAGGCCTGGGAATAAGCAAGGTGCCTATGTTGCCTCTGTGGATCATCCTCCTGCTTGTGCAGTCCTGGGAGGGCCTAGGAATGCCCCTCTGCTGGAGGGAGCCTTTTTACTTCTTTGCGGCCCTCGTGAACATACTAGTGAGTGGGGAGTGGAGCCAGCAGACACGGGTGGGCCAATTGATGGGGTTTGAGGAAGGGTCAGCTTCTTTACCTTCAAGATCCGATTCTTGTCCTTAACCCTGATTTGTAGGGAAACAAAAATGATCTCTTGGTGAGTACTGAATTTGCTTCTTTCTGTAACTGGAGGTTTCAAGAGAATTCAGTGGTCTCCATGTGTGTGGGTAGCTGTGTGACCATATGAATATGCTGTAGGAAAGAGGTCGTGGGACTGGCTCCTGACCCAGCCCCCAGCCCTTGACAGATACATTATGCTCACTGCTGTCTCTAACACCTAAAATAAGAACAGGCATATAATAACAAGAAAGGATGATGACTACAGCTACATGTAAATAATGCTTACTCCGTGCCAGGCATTGGTTTAAATGCTTTAAGTATGTTAGCTTATTTACTCTTCACACCAATCATATAAGATAGACAGGACCTCCATGTATGGATGTGAATGTTGTACACTGCACAAGGATCTCACATCTTCAAAGGCAGTGCGGTATTCACATCCTGGACATTGTAGATTTGCATATTTGTCAGTTTCCAGCAGATGGCAGTAAAGTATTTTGTTCTAATAAAGTCAACACAGAAGGTAGATGAACTTCAGAAAGGAAGGTCTTTATTTTTTTTGAGACGGAGTTTTGCTCTGTCGCTCTTGTTACCCAGGCTGGAGTGCAATGGCGTGATCTCACCTCACCGCAACCTCTGCCTCCTGGGTTCAGGCAATTCTCCTGCCTCAGCCTCCTGAGTAGCTGGGATTACAGGCACGCGCCACCATGCCCAGCTAATTTTTTTTTATTTTTAGTAGAGATGGGGTTTCACTATGTTGACCAGGATGGTCTCAATCTCTTGACGTCGTGATCCACTTGCCTCGGCCTCCCTAAGTGCTGGGATTACAGGCATGAGCCACCGCGCCCGGCCCTCTTTTCTTTTTTTTGAGACAGAGTCTTGCTCTGTCACCCAGGCTGTAGTGCAGTGACCAGTGACATAATCACAGCTCACTGCAGTCTCAACCTTTTAGGCTTAATCAATCCTCCCACCTCAGCCTCCAGGGTAGCTGGGACCACGTACACATGACACCAAGAATGGCTAATATACATATATTTTGAGATGGAGTCTCACTCTGTTGCCAGGCTGGAGTGCAGTGGCAAGATCTCAGCTCACTGCAACCTCTGCCTCCCATGTTCAAAGGATTCTCCTGCCTCAGCCTCCTGAGTAGCTGGGACTACAGGTACGCACCACCACACCCGGCTAATTTTTGTATTTTTTTTTCTTCCTTTTTTTTTTTTTTTTTTAAATGAGATGGGTTTTCACCATGTTGGCCAGGATGGTCTTGATCTCCTGACCTCGTGATCCACCTGCCTCAGCCTCCCAAAGTGCTGATATTACAGGCGCGAGCCACTGAATTTTTAATTAATTAATTAATTTTTGTTTTAAAAAATTTATTTATTTTTATTATTATTATTATTATTATTATTTGAGATGGTTAGTTTCGCTGTTGTTACCCAGACTGGAGTGCAATGGCACAATCTCAGCTCACCGCAACCTCCGCCTTCTGGGTTCAAGCAATTCTCCTGCCTCAGCCTCCCGAGTAGCTACAGGTGAGCACCACCATGCCCAGCTAATTTTTGTATTTTTAGTAGAGACGGGCTTTCACCTTGTTGACCAGGATGGTCTCGATCTCTTGACCTTGTGATCCACCCGCCTCAGCCTCCCAAAGTGCTGGGATTATAGGCGTGAGCCACCGAGCCCGGCCAAATTTATTTATTTATTATTTTTTTAAAGACGGGGTTTCACCATGTTGGTCACCCTGGTCTTGAACTTCCGACCTCAGGTGATCTGCCCACCTTGGCCTCCAAAGTGCTTGGATTACACGCGTGAGCCACCACGCCTGGCCGAATATTTTATTTTTAATAGAGATGGGGGCTGGGCACTGTGGCTAACGCCTATAATCCTAGCACTTTGGGAGGCTGAAGTGGGTGGATCACCTGAGGTCAGGAGTTCAAGACCAGCCTGGCCATCATGGTGAAACCCCATCTTTAAAAAAAAAAAGAAAATAGAGACGAGGTTTCACTGCATTGGCCAGGATGGTCTCGATCTCTTGACCTGTCATCTGCCCACCTCAGCCTCCTGAAGTGCTGGGATTACAGGCATGAGCTACCGTGCCTGGCCAAGTGTCTTTTTCTAATTTGCATGTAAGTACAGTATGGGATAGTGTCAGCCATTAAGGCAGGGATTATCCAGAGCCCTATTTACAAATGAGGAAACTGAGACCCAGAGAAGTGGTTTGTGCCAGGCCACAAGAAAGAAACCTTGGGAGTGGGGACTTGGGCTCATGCCCTTGCTCATAGATACCAGGAGGGACTATCTGTGGGACCATCTGTGGGAACTGCTGTGTTCCAGCTACAGCACCTGCTAGATGCTCTGGGGCTCCAGCACCTGCTAGATGCTCTGGGGTGGCCAGCCAGGGCCTTTGCTTGCCCTGTAAACGACATCTCCAGACTGTCCCCCTCTTTCTGGGCAAATTCTTGGAGTTACTACAGGGAGCTTGTGATTGGCATCCTACCACAGCATGAGCCTTGGAAGACACGGGCTTCCAGGTACACCCAGAGAGGCTGGGTAGAGAAAGAGGAAACAATCTCCAGCTCCAAGTCCCAAACTTTAAGCCTTGTCTTCCCTCTAGTCCAGAGGACCCCCCCTGGAGCCCTAGGAGCCAAGGGGAAGAGGAAAGGAGGAACGTAAGGTGAAATCTGAAGTCTCTGACTTCTTGGGCAGGGATTTGGATAAATTGCCTTTCCTGCCCTATTCTCACTCTCTTTTAGATTCTTCCTCTTCTCTTTCTTCCCAGAAGGGACAGAGAAGTGCACAGGTATTTTTTTTTTGAGACGGAGTTTCGCTCATTACCCAGGCTGGAGTGCAATGGCGCGATCTCGGCTCACCGCAACCTCCACCTCCTTGGTTCAGGCAATTCTCCTGCCTCAGCCTCCTGAGTAGCTGGGATTACAGGCACGCACCACCATGCCCAGCTAATTTTTTGTATTTTCAGTAGAGACGGGGTTTCACCATGTTGACCAGGATGGTCTCGATCTCTTGACCTCGTGATCCGCCCGCCTCAGCCTCCCAAAGTGCTGGGATTACAGGTGTGAGCCATGGCGCCCGGCCCACAGGTGTTCTTTAACCTCATCCCTGTCCCTGGAGGACAGGGAGGGTCCTGTGGCTCACATCCCTGCCTACAAATAATTACCACTTGAAGAACTTTCAAGTAATACTATGGCCAGATCCCAGTCCAGATAATTTTATAATTGGTCTCTGGTGGAGCCTGAGCATCTATTATTATTATTTAGAGACAAGGTTTCACTATGCAGCACAGGCTGGACTTGGCATCTGTCCATATATTTTGGCGTTTAAATCAAATCTGTCACCCAGGCTGGAGGGCAGTGGCACGATCACAGCTCGTTGCAGACTTGATTTCTCAGGCTCAAGTGACTCTCCCACCTCAGTCTCCCAAATAGCTAAGGCTATAGGTGCATGCCACCATGTTCAGTTAATTTTTGTACTTTTTTGTAGAGATGGGATTACCTTTTATTGCCCAGGCTAACCTTGAACACCTGGACTCAAGCGATGCTCCCACCTCAGCCTCCCAAAGTGCTGGGATTACAGACATGAGCCACCTCACCTGATTCTTGTTGTTGTTGTTGTTGAGACAGAGTCTCCCTTTGTCTCCCAGGCTGGAGTGCACTGGATGACCACATTTCCATCACCCCAAAGCATTCCTTATCTCCCTTCCCAGTCAATTTCCATCTCCATCGCCAGCCCCAGACATGCACTAATCTGCATTGTGTGCATAGGTTGGTTTTGCTTGCTCTGGAGTTTCACATGAATGGACCCATGCTGTACATGTGATGTCTGGCTTTTTTCACTCAGCATAATGTTTTGGAGATTTATTCATGTGTGTATCACTAGTTGTTACTATTCCGTTGCATGGATGGATGTACTGCAATTTGGTTTTTGTTTTTGTTTTTTTGAGACGGAGTTTCGCTGTTGTTACCCAGACTGGAGTGCAATCCCACCGCCTCCTGGGTTCAAGCAATTCTCCTGCCTCAGCCTCCCGAGTAGATGGGACTACAGGCGCGCACCACCATGCCCAGCTAATTTTTGTATTTTTAGTAGAGACAGGGTTTCATCTTGTTGACCAGGATGGTCTCGATCTCTTGACCTCGTGATCCACCCACCTCAGCCTCCCAAAGTGCTGGGATTACAGGCTTGAGCCACTGCGCCCGGCCGTTTTGTTTGTTTTTGAGAGGGAGTCTGGCTCTGTCACCCAGGCTGAAATGCAGTGGCGTGATCTCCACTCACTGCAATCTTTGCCTCCCAGGCTCATTTTTTTTTAAGATGGGGTTTCACCATATTGGTCAGGCTGATCTCGAACTCCTGACCTCAGGTGATCCACGCACCTCAGCCTCCCAAAAAGCTGGGATAACAGGTGTGAGCCACCACGCCCAGTTCACCTCCCAGGTTCCAGCAATTCTCCTGCCTCAGCCTCCCAAGTAGCTGGGATTATAGGCGTGTGCCACCATGGCTGGCTAATTTTTTTATTTTTAGTAGAGATGGGGTTTTACCATGTTGGCCAGGCTAGTCTTGAACTCCTGACCTCAGGCTATCTGCTTGCCTCAGCCTCCCCAAATGCTGAGATTACAGGCGTGGGCCACACCTGGCCCAAAATATATCTGTTCTCCTCATGATAGACATTGGGTTGTTTCCAGTTTAGGGCTGTTATGCAACTCTGTCTTTCTAAAATCCTCGCAAGTATTCTGATGTGCTACTGAGAGTTCAGAACCACGGATCCACCAAGGAAGAAATTTCCATGGTGGGGGAAAATGACTGTGCCCTCTCTTTTCTGGAGTGAATGCCTTTCTGCAGTAGTATCCGTAGTGATTTTATATGTAGAATCCTATTTTCAAGAGCTGGTACTTAAAGGAACCAAGCTTATGGAAGGGAAAATGGGGAAACACCTTTCTTTCTTTCTTTAAATTTGAGATGGAGTTTCACTCTTATTGCCCAGATTGGAATGCAATGGCGCAACCTCGGCTCATTGCAACCCCTGCTTCTCAAGTTCATGCGATTCTCCTGCTTCAGCCTCCCAAGTAGCCGGGGTTACAGGCATGCACAACCATGCCCAGCTAATTTTGTATTTCTAGTAGACGGGGTTTTTCAATGTTGGTCAGGCTGGTCTCGAACTTCCAACCTCAGGTGATCCGCCTGCCTTGGCCTCCCAAAGTGCTGGGATTACAAGTGTGAGCCACTTTTTATAGCGTGCCGAGCCCCTCCCCAATCCATTTTGGACTCAATTTGGGATTGCTGGATTGGGGAGTGTGTGTTTTTGGGGAGACACACACACATCTGTAAGTATATTCACTGCCTGTTTCCATCATAACTGCACCCCATTCCCCAGTAACTAAGTAGGCATATATTAGGCTTAGGTAAACTGAATCCAGAGTGTCATACCTATATGAGAAATTTTACCAATATGTCCTGAAGGCTTCTGAGGTTATTTTATTTTAGAGACGGAGTCTCACTCTGCCCAGGCTGGAGTGCAGTGGTGCGACTTCAGCTCACAGCAACCTCTGTCTCCTGGGTTCAAGCAATTTTCTGCCTCACCTTCCCAGTAGCTGGGATTACAGGTGTCCACCACCACACCTGGCTAACTTTTCTATTTTTAGTTTCAGCGTCTTGGCCCGGCTGGTCTTGAACTCCTGACCTCGTGATCCTCCTGCCTCAGCCTCCCAAAGCGCTGGGTTTACAGGCGAAGGTTCATTTTTCTCTTTTTTTGTTAAAAATTCTTCCTGTTGATTTTCAGCTTCATTTTTCATCTCTCCCTTACACCTGTCCTTTCTGCCACCACTCGTCAGCCGTCATTACTAATAAATAAATTCTCCTTTAACTGAACGTAGGGAGCCTGGAAAAAAAAATGGGGGCTTGGGTCGGCGCGCCAGGTAACGCCTGTAATCTCAGCACTTTGGGAAGCCGAGGCCGGAGGATGGCTTGAGCCCAGGAGTTTCAGACCAGCCCGGGCAACATAGTGAGACCCCAACACTACAAAAAATAAGAAGAAAGAAAAAGAAAACAAGGGCTTCACGGTCACTTAGACTTGGCGAGGAGGCTTGAGTCTGCTGCTTTCCACTGAGCTTTAGCGTTCTCTGCAAAATAGGGATACTTATCTCCTGGGGATGCTTTAGAGGGCCTAGGATATAAGCCTGGTTTCTTTTCTAATTTGCTGTTCGCCGATTCCCCGCCTCCTCGCGGCTTGGCATATCGCGCTAGTGGCCTGGACTATCGAACAAACGGCTCACTCAATTCAAACACGAGTTCCAGCCTGGAAAAGGCCGAGACGGCAGGGTAAAAATACTTTTCCTCGCATGACCCTCCACAGATGTCGGCCGCGAACTCTGCCTAAGCCAGCCCTGCCTCTCTTATGATGGCGACCCAGAAGTGAGTCGTCCGGGCCAGCCCCGGAAATCTCGCGTTAGGTGAGGCCAATGGATGGGTTCTCGCGAGAGGACCCGTCAGCCCCAGCAAGGCGTCGTGCGAACTGCAGCTGGTATCTAAGTCGTAGGTGGAGTCGGAGCGGTTAAGTGTAGGTGCAGAGGTGGCAGTTCCGGGGGCAGCCGGGGGCCGGGTAGGTGTAGGGAGCGGATTCGTAAACTAGGAAGGTCTAACATGTGGCGTAGGAGGGGGTCCGCACTCCAGTTCACGATTGCCAAAACGAGGCTGCCGGAAGTGCGCTAAGGGGTTTTCTTCTCCCAGGGAACCAGCGGGGAAACTGAGGCTCGAGGTGGCGCTCAGGATTGTGGGACACGCTGAGGCGGCCGTCTTTTCCCGCAGCAGCGGAAGATGTCGGACAGCGAGGACAGCAACTTCTCCGAGGAGGAGGACAGCGAGCGCAGTAGTGACGGCGAGGAGGCCGAGGTCTGTGGCAGGGGCGCTGGGGGAGATACTGCGCCTGGGGACAGGACTCGGGGCAGAAAGTCCCTTGTGGGAGGCTCGAGGGGTTCACAGCGAGCTCTGGCTTCTGGGAGATCCCAGATTGTTGTAAGAGGCAGAGAAGTACGCAAGTTGAAGTCAAGCAAAGGGACAGGTTCTGGAGGCCAGAGATGAGCCAGGTCCAGTGAGATAACAGGTGATGTTTTTAAAGTTTACTCTGTGTGTATATAGTAAGCACTTAGCATTAGTTATTTTTTTTAGTTACGTCTAGTCATTCCAGAAATAAATTTGTAGTGCCTGCTATATACCAGGCGCAATTCTTTGCCCTTGGGGTACACCAGTAAACAAAGCAGATTTAAAAAATTTCTGGCTTCGAGAATGTAAATAAACATAGCCAATAAATACACCATATAGTAAGCTGGAAGATACTCTGGAGAAAGGGAGAATAGAGAAGGGGAGTGGAGAGTCCTGGTTGCACTTGAAATAGGGTCATCAACCTGAGTCTGAAGGGTGACATTTGAACAATGATTGAGGGAGTGGGTTGTGGTTAGCTGGAAGTGGAGTGTTCCAGTGAGGGGGACCAGCAGGTGGAAAGATGGCACTGTGTTTGCTGTGTTCAAGGATTAACGAGGATTTGAGAGGCCTAGATGGGAGGACGTGAGCCTAGAATTTCGAGGGCAATCTGGGCAATATAGTGGGACCCTGTCTCTACAAAAATATAAAAAAATTAGCCGATAGCCAACCACTGAAGACAAAAAAAGAAAAAAGAAAAAAAAATTAGCTGAGACTGGGTGTGGCAGCTCAAGCCTGTAATCCCAGCACTTTGGGAGGCCGAGGCGGGTGGATCACGATGTCAAGAGATCGAGATCATCCTGGTCAACATGGTGAAACCCCGTCTCTACTAAAAAAAAAAAAAAAAATACAAAAAATTAGCTGGGCATGGTGGCGCATGCCTGTAGTCCCAGCTACTCAGGAGGCTGAGGCAGGAGAATTGCCTGAACCCAGGAGGCGGAGGTTGTGGTGAGCTGAGATCGCGCCATTGCACTCCAGCCTGGGTAACAAGAGCGGAACTCCGTCTCAAAAAAAAAAAAAAAAAAAAAAATTAGCTGAGCATGGTGGCACGTTCCTGTAGTCCCAGCTACTCTGGAAGCTGAGATGGGAAGATCGCTTGAGCCAGCAGGTGAAGGTGCAGTGAGCTGCGATGGTGCCACTGCACTGCAGCCTGGGTGACAGAGTGAGACTCTGTCTCCCCACCTCCCCCCACAAAAAAGGGGTTCCAGTTTGGTTGGAACAGAGTGAGTGCAACAAGGAATTTATGGGAGCCAGGTCATATAGGATCTTGAAGGCTGTGGTAAGGAATTTGGCCTTAACTGAGCAAAATGCAACCATGAAAAAGTGAGCAGGTAGAAGATGGGATCATGTTTTGAAAGGATCACTCTGGCTTTGGATCTGTTGAGTACCTCAGTTTCAGGAACCAAAAAACAATCATTTCCTGGGGTGTTTCTGATTTGAAATGTTCTTTTATTGCCCATTATCCTTTTTGTGTTTTTTTGAGACAACATCTTGCTCTGTTGCACAGGCTGGAGTGCAGTGGCATGATCTTGGCTCACTGCAACCTCAGCCTCCTGAGTAGCTGGTATTACAGGTGCATGCCACCATGTTTGGCTCATTTTTGTATTTTTAGTAGAGATGGGGTTTTGCCATGTTGGCCAGTCTGGTCTCGAACTCCTTACCTCAGGTGATCCACCCTCCTGGGCCTCCCAGGTGCTGAGATTATAGGCGTGAGCCCCTGTGCCAGGCCCATTATCCTCTTTTTTTTTTTTCTTTTGTTTTTTGAGAGGCAGTTTCCACTCTTGTTACCCAGGCTGGAGTGCAATGGCACGATCTCGGCTCACCGCAACCTCCGCCTGTTGGGTTCAAGCCATTCTCCTGCCTCAGCCTCCTGAGTAGCTGGGACTACAGGTGCGTGCCACCATGCCCAGCTAATTTTTGTGTATTTAGTAGAGGTGGGGTTTCACCTTGATGACCAGGATGGTCTCGATCTCTTGACCTCGTGATCCACCCGCCTCAGCCTCCCAAAGTGCTGGGATTATAGGCGTGAGCCACCGTGCCCGGCCTCCTCTTTTTAAACTTGCTTTTGTTTTATTCATTTGTTGAACAAATCAGCGTTTGCATCTGCTACTGTGTTCCACTTCCCCGGTGTCTGGTAGGAAATCTTTGCTTTTTTGGAATTGACTTTAGTAGGTAGCAGTCAGAAACCAGTAAACAGATGATAAAGTGTTTATAGATCTCTTATTTGATGTATAAAAACTTAAGTTGGCTTTTTAAATTAGTTGCCAATGCTTGTGAGGGAGATTTCACATAAAGATTAAGATTTCTTTCTTTTTCTGGGAAAATGGATGGAGCTGGCAGCCTGGGACCCAGGGTTGTTCTGCAGAGCACCCCTTTGCTCCATGAGTGGCTGCGCCACTTACAACTGGGAATTTTCTCCAGTTCCCAGGGTATATAAGTTGCCATTTATCATCTTGCTTGCCTTGTGGCAGAGTGAAGAAAAGGAAAAGGTCGCACATGGCTGTGTTCTGGAAAGCGTTCAGTAGGCGGAGAGTGCCGTGTGTTCTGGGTGACTTGTTCCACTCACTTACGTTGCCTGCTTATCCTCTGTGGACATTTGATTGCCAGTCTTTGTGGTGCCCTTTGGGGAGTGCCTGGTTTCCAGGCTTCCAGTGAAGAGTTGGAGAAATAGGGATGCTGTGGTGGGGGAGGGATGAGTGGGAGAGTGACAGAGAGGGCCTTTCCTCCAAGCTGCAGCCCTGAGTTCTTGGTCTCTGACTCATGGCTTGGAGACACTGCTTGCTGGTTAAAGTCTGGTGGTAATGAGACCAAGATCCCCAGTTCCATTTCCTGTCTGGGACCTTCTGGTTTGCACTGCGCTAGTCTCACTTCCCCAGCGCTACACCATACTTGAACCCCGCGCTGGTTCCAATTCGGTTACCAGGTGAGGCAGGAGGGCAGTGAGAAGCCTGTCCCCACAGCCAGATAGGACTAGATGGTCTTTTCAGACAGCCAAATGGTGATATGGTCCTTGAAGGACAGGGTTCTGTGGCTGGACAAGTAGTGATGGCAAATAATGAGCTACGTGTGTGTGTGTGTGTGTTTTGAGTTGAAGTCTTGCTATGTCGTCCAGGCCCAAGTGCAGTGGCGCCATGTTGGCTCACTGCAACCTCTGCCTCCTAGGTTTAAGTGATTCTCCTGCCTCAGCCTCCTGAGTTCCTGGGATTACAGGTGTCTGCCACCATGCCCAGCTGATTTTTTGTATTTTTTAGTAGAGATGGGGTTTCTCTATGTTGGCCAGGCTGGTCTTGAATTCCTGACCTCAGGCAGTCCACCCTTCTCGGCCTCTCAAAGTGCTGGGATTACAAGCGTGAGCCACAGTGCCTGGCCCAGAGGGAACTCTTTATGCAGAGAACCAGCATGGATGATGAGCAGCACTGAGAGAGCATGGTCCAAGGAGTTCAGTGCAGCTGAGACCTACTGTTTGGGGGAGGCAGTCCTGAAGGGGGGTAAAGGGGGAAAGGCAGTGGGCAGAGCATATACTTCTAGTCTGGGCTGGCTGAGGAGCTGGGCAGGGGACCAAATGGTCAGGTTCATGTTTTAGATCACAGTTTTCTAAGACTGTAGCGTATATTTTAGGTTGGGGATGATGAGAGGTGCTTTTAGGTAGAATGAGGACAAGACCTTAAGCTACATTGAATCATGTAGTGAAAGTATTTTCTTTTCAGTTGTGTGTCTTGTCTTGACTGGGTCATGAGAAGTTTCGTTTCAGTGCTACTGTGTCTTGAACGGGAGGACAGGCCTTAGACTGAGGCCTACAGCACGCAGCAGTATTTTGCTGTCTTAATAACATTGTTTTGTTTTGCTTTTATCTTTATAGTTACCTTGTGTTTATGACAAACAAATCTTCAAGGAGTTTTAAATTTTAAGAAATTGCAAAACATAGAAATGTTTCTCTTTAAAGTGAAAACGTGAATGGATTGGAAGAAAATACATATTGAATATTATCCAAAATGCTTGGGACTGGAAGTGTTTTCGAATTTTTTTTTTTGGTAATATTTGCATTGGAGCATTCCCTAATCTTCCAGTGAACATTTACTTTGAGCATGGCTTTTTTTTTGGAGACAGAGTCTTGTCTCTCTGTGTCACCCAGGCTGGAGTGCAATGGTGCAATCTCAGCTCACTACAACCTCCACCTCCCCAGGTTTAGGCAATTCTCCTAACTCAGCCTCCAAAGTAGCTGGGACTACAGGCGCCTGCCACCACCTCCAGCTATTTTTTTTTTTTTTTTGTATTTTTAGTGGAGATGGGGTTTTACTGTGTTGGCCAGGCTGGTTTTGAACTCCTGACCTCATGATCTGTCCTCCTCGGCCTCCCAAAGTGCTGAGATTATAGGCATGAGCCACTGTGCCCAGCCTCAGCATGACCTTTTAGCATCATGTCTGTGCTGAAAAAGTTGCAGATTTTGAAAGGTTCCAGGTTTCAGATTTTTTTTTTTTTTTTTTTGAGGCAGCATCTTGCTCCATTGGGCAGGCTGCAGTGCAGTGGTGCAATCTCAGCTCAGTGCAACCTTTGCCTCCCAGGTTAAAGCAATTCTCTTGCCTCAGCCTCCTGGGTAGCTGGGATTACAGGTACCCACCACGATGCTGAGGTAGCTTTTGTATTTTTAGTATAGACGGGGTTTCACCATGTTGGCTAGGCTGGTCTTGAACTCCTGATCTCAGGTAATCCTCCCGTCTCGGACTCCCATAATGTGATTACGGAAGTGAGCCACTGTGCCTAGCCAGATTTCAGACTTTCGGATTAGGAATATTCAACCTGTATTAGGTAAATGGATTGTAGTAATGACATGGAAGAAGTCGTGAGGTCAGCGGGTTAAAGATTGAAGTTTGGTGTGGATCCATTAATATTGTTGCTGGTATGGAAAGAGGGATTAGAGGCCAGGAGAGTAGGGAGGAGGCTGGGGTAAGGATCCAGGTGTGAGAGGGGAGTGTCGTGGCCTAGGCTCTGAGGTATGGGGCTGGGGGAAAGCATGACTTGCAGAAATGATGTTCACAGGCAGAAAGAACGAGGATTTGGTGCCTGTTGGTAATTGGAGGAGGCCAGCACAGGTCTAGGGGAAGACACTGAGGTCAGTGTGGGACACAGTGGGTCTGAAAGGGCTCAGAGGACATCATGGGGAGGCATCCAGGATGCTGCTGGTGCATGGTGGTCTTGAGTTCTGGAAAAAAGTGGGGGTCTAGAGACAGATGAGGGTTCGCCTGCAGAGACAGAAACTGAAGTCATGGAAGGTAAGATGGCTAGGGAGAGAGTGCATGGAGGGAGAAGCAAAGTGGTGTGGACTGAGTCCTGGTAATTGATGTCAGCCTTGAAGAGGTGAACAGAGTAAGAGGAGCTTGAAGAGGAGTGCTGAGAAAAACCAGGAGAGCATGATATGGCAGAAGCCAAGGGAGGACCATTTCTACAGGGAAGGCGTGGTTGGGGTGCCAGATGCTGCTGGGATGGTAGGGAATACAGAATGGCAACAGAATTAGCAACAGGGGTGGCCAGTGATCTTGGTGAACAGTGTGGACTGGAAACAGAGATGGGAGTCACTGTCACAGAGATGTCCACCACTGCCAAGGAAGAGAACGAGATGGCCTCGAGGATTCATAGAATGGAAAGAGATGGGCTGGGTACTGTACCTCACACCTGTAATCCCAGCACTTTGAGAGACCAAGGAGGGGGGAATCACATGAGATCAGGAGTTCGAGACCAGCCTGGTCAACATGCTGAAACCCCTTCTCCACTAAAAAAATACAAAAATTAGCCAGTTGTGGTGGCACATGTCTATAATCCCAGCTAATCAAGAGGCTGAGGCAGGAGAATTGCTTGAACCCAAGAGGTAGAAGTTGCAGTGAGCTGAGATTATGCCATGGTACTCTAGCCTGGGCGACAAAGTAGGACTTCTGAAAGAAAAAAAGAAAAAGGAAAGAGATGAGGCCCAAGGACTAAGTTTCATTGAGCTATTATACTTAAAAGACCCAGTGGATTTCATGTTAGTGAAGTCTTACGAAAAATAAAGAAAACAAATAAATAAAAATTAAAAAGAAAAGACCTGGTGGAAGGTGAGCAAGAGATCTAGTGCAGGTAGAGGCCCAGGCCAACTCCCAGCGTTGATTGGGCGGCTGGGGAGATGGCAGTGCTGTCGCTCAGACAGGATGGTAACCAGAGAGGCCAGCGTAGAATGAAAGGGGTGTATGCAGAGCCAGGGGAACTGTGATTGGCCAGGCCGATCTGAGGTCAGATTTGGGGTAGGGAACAGGGTATTTAGATTTTGGGGTAGTAGAATTCTGGTGCCACAACTCTGCCTGACCCCTGTAGGTAGAGGAAGAGCGGCGCAGTGCAGCAGGCAGTGAGAAGGAAGAAGAGCCTGAGGAAGAAGAGGAGGAGGAAGAGGAGGAGGAATACGATGAGGAAGAGGAGGAGGAAGATGATGACCGGCCGCCCAAGAAACCCCGCCATGGAGGCTTCATTCTGGATGAGGCTGGTATGTCACAGTGCTGGGCAAGTGCAGACCAGAGGCTGAGGGCTGAGCTTCCACTTTTAGTTCCATTTCTTTTTTTCTTACTTTTTTTTTTTTTTTTTTTTTGAGACAGAGTCTAGCTCTGTTGCCCAGGCTGGAGTGCAGTGGTGCGATCTCAGCTCACTGCAACCTCCGCCTCCCAGGTTCAAGCGATTCTCCTGCCTCAGCCTCCTGAGTAGCTGGGATTATAGGTGCACACCACTGCACCTAGCTAATTTTTGTATTTTTAGTAAAGACAACATTTCATCATGTTTGCCAGGCTGGTCTTGAGCTCCTGACCTCAGGTGGTCTGCTTGCCTCAGCCTCCCAAAGTGCTGGGATTACAGGCATGAGCCACTGCACCCAGCCTTTTCTTTTTTAAGACAGGATCTCACTCTGTTTCCCAGGCTGGAGTGCAGTGGCATGATCATGGCTCACTGCAGCCTCTACCTCCCAGGTTCAAGTGATCCTCCCACCTCAGTTTCCTGAGTAGCTGTGACCACAGGTGTACACCACCAGACCCTACTAAACTAATTTTAAATTTTTTTGTAGAGAGGAGGTCTCACTATGTTGCCCAGGCTGATTCCAAACTCTTGGCTCAAGTGATCTTCCCACTTCAGCCTCCCGTAGTGTTGAGATTACAGGTGTGAGCCACCACGTGCAGCCTTACATGCATTACATATATGTACATAGATCATCTCTAGGCAAAAAACTAGTCATGGAGTTGCCTTTGGTAAAGGTGACTGAGATACTGGGGGGTTAGAAAAGGGAGGGACACTTAACTGATGCTTACATTCTCTATAGATGTTGAGTCTTTCATTATGTGCATGTATTACGTTTTAGTGTAATGTTTGATACATACAAAACAGTACATGCAGCATAGTGAAGAGGTTAAGTGCATGGACCATGGAGCCAGACTGCTTCTCAGATCCCAGCTGAGTCTCTGGGCAAGTTACTAAACCTCTCTGGATCTCAGAGTCTTCGCTGTAAAATAGATACAGCAATAGTGCCTCCCTCGGGGTTGCCAGGAAGATGAATGAGGAATCTGTGTTAGGTACTCAGAGCAGGGTAGGGAGTATAGTATGCTCTCAGCGTTAGCTGTCATAAATGGACGAGAATCATAAAACCAACTAACCACAAACCATCTTTTAAAAAACTGTCTAGTGATCATGTTTTGATAGTTGGAAGGGAACTTTTCTTCTGGCTTTCTTTGATCTTAGTTTTCTTAAGGGATTTGGGGGTGGAGTAAGGAGAGGGGATGACTTACAGAGCTAGGTGGAGCTGCAGGTGCCCCTGACCCTGCTGCACACACCAGCTCTGTGGTATGACCTCGGATGAGTGCCTCCCTGTCGGAGCCTCAGTGTCCTGCTCTGGGCAGTGGGGATTCGTAGTGCCTGTCTTCCAGAGGAGATGTTTCGTGTCGTGATATCTGTTATGAGGTCACCTTTGCCCCTTACCACTTGGCCTTTCCGTTCTAGATGTCGATGATGAGTATGAGGACGAGGACCAGTGGGAGGATGGAGCAGAGGACATCCTAGAGAAAGGTGTGTGTGGGCCCTGCCTCCATAAGACTACTGGAATGGGGGTGGTCAAGAGGGTCTTCAGAGCCCATTACCCCAACTCCCCATCCCCTGTACACCCCAATCCCCACCGTCCTCACCTTGCTTCTTTCTGTCCTTCCCAAAGAGACCAACTCCCCGCTTTTTCCTTTTAGGCCCATGAGTGGGGGGTGGGGCTGTGGGATGGGGATGTTGTGAGGAGAGGACCCTGGGATCCCAGGGCCCAGTGAATCCCTTCTGGGGTTGTAGGGTGGGTGAGCTCTGTCCCAAGATACCCCCCACTTCCTGGGCCAATGCCCCCCTTTCCCCGTTATTTTCCGTTCTGTGCGCCTCATACATTTCGGCTTCTCCCCAACCACCTGGTGCCTGGCCTTTACTTTTGATTTTCAACCTTTCTGTGTCCCTCCCTTCCCCTCCCGCAACCCATTGGTTGATTTTGCTGCTATAATTTGGCTCATACTTTGTCTGCCCTCGCCCACCACCACCACCACCACAACCACCACCACCACCACCACCACCACCTCCTCTTCCTCCAAGTAGAAGAGATTGAAGGTAAGAATCTGAAAAGTATGATTCCCCGACCTTCCTCCCATATCCTGACATTTCCTCCTTCCTGCAGCACCTGCCCTCACCTCCTGCCCACCAGCCCTGGTCTGGCCCTGGGGGCTCTGACCCACGTAGGGTTCAGAGTCAGGGAGTTCTGGGGCCAGGTTTGCCCCAGTTGTTGGCCTGGGAAAGCATGGATATGTCTGTCTGGGACTGAGCATTTGTGGGTGGTAGCAATGGGTGGGGTGGGGTGGAGTCCAGGGTGCACCTGGACAGTAACTGTGAGATGGGAACAGCTGGAAGCCCCCCCCAGCTGCTGGACCCCATTCCCAGTGTTTTTGACAAGAAGCAGGATGCTGAGTAGGAGAGAGTAGGGGATGAGGGGTTGGGATGTTCTCTGTGAGATGTCATCTTCCTGCCTCAGGGCCAAACCTTGGCCTGCACGCCCCTACTTTCTCCAGGCCCTTGCCCTCCACCTGCCATTGCTCATGCCCTCTGTCAATTTTGTTTTAGCCTCCAATATCGATAATGTTGTCCTGGATGAAGATCGTTCTGGGGCTCGCCGCCTACAAAACCTCTGGAGGTGGGCAAGGAAGAACACGTGGTGGGATTGGCCCTGTGGGAGATTTGGGGGTGGACAGCCCACCCACTCTCCTCCACTTTCAATTCCTGTTTGCTTCCCCCAGGGACCAGCGAGAAGAAGAACTGGGCGAGTATTACATGAAGAAATACGCCAAGTCATCTGTGGGAGAGACGTAAGGGCATGGCGCGGGCAGGTGGGGGCAGGGAGCAGTGGGAAGGGGAGGGGGTCTGAGCTTCACCCCTTCCTTCCTGAATGCCCTCCTCCCTTCAGGGTGTATGGAGGATCTGATGAGCTCTCAGATGACATCACCCAGCAGCAGCTGCTCCCAGGAGTCAAGTAAGGGGGTTGGGATGGTGGGGGCGGTGCTGGGGTGTGAATCTTACATGAGCTGATGGTGCCCAAACAGGTAGCTCCCTGAAGTAAGTCAGGGCAGAGTCACACAGTGTGGGGGATGGTGGGGGTAGGGAGGGCAAGGTGGCACTTTCTCTTTCCTCCCACTCGTGGGTAGAAACGTGGGGAAGCCAGTGAGTATGGGGGATCCTGGGTGTGGAGACAGAGGAAGGGGGTGCCTTGGGGGTTCATCTGTTTGTTGCTGAAGATTCAGCTTCACTGAAGGGCTTCCTTTTCCTCTGTTGCCCAGGGATCCCAATCTGTGGACTGTCAAATGTAAGGTATGTGCTCTGTCCTTGGGGCTTGGAGGAGGTGGGAGAATAAGGGAGCTGCTTTGTGGGGGAGAACTGCCCATTTGTCTGTCCCGGGTCTCTGTGACCTGCCAGTCACTTGGTACTTCTGTTTCTATCTGCTGCTCCTTGTTACTGACTGGCTTTCTCCCACCTCCATCTTCCTGGCTGTCCATCCTCTCTCTCTCCTCTCCTTAACCTTTTTTGCTGCTGTCTCCTGCCCGCTTCCTGTGTCCTTTCCTCCATTCTGTCATCTCTTTCAAATCTGCCTCTCATCTTCCAGATTGGGGAGGAACGGGCCACAGCCATTTCCTTGATGCGCAAGTTCATTGCCTACCAGTTCACAGACACGGTAAGCTGGGTAGGCAGGTGGCTTGGTGGGGAGACATGGGCAACACCCAGAGGGAAGGACATTGTCAGCTTCAAGGGCACCAGGTGCCCCTGTGCTGAGCAGAGCTGCCTGCTGAGTGAGCTGCTTCAGCTAGAACAAGACCACTGCCTAGATGGAAGGGCTCCTCTGGGCCCTGACAGATATGTTTTCTTTGTTCTCTGCATTTCTGGCAGCGTCCTGCCACCCCTCTGGCCCTCTGGAAGTCAACCAGCTAGCTTCCTCTACCTTTTCCTTGTTAGAGTGGGTTTGCCTGTTAACCAGCCCTGTTGATCCGGGGTTACCCTCTTCACCACATGCCAGGAAGCAAATGCTGCATCCGAGGCCCAGGTCTTTCTTTATGTTTTACTTTTCTGTTATTTAAGACAGGGTTTAACCATGTTGGCCAGGCTGGTCTTGAACTCCTGATCTAAGGTGATTCACCTGCCTCGGCCTCCCAAAGTGCTGAGATTACAGGCGTGAGCCACCACACTGGGCCCAGGTCTTTCTTTAGTTTGAGTCCTGCCCTTGCTACTTAGCTGTGTGACTCTGATGCACCTACTTCCCCTCTCTGGGCCCCTTGCTTGCCTCTCAGCATCATACATGGCTTTTGGCCGACGCAGTGGCTTACTCCTGTTATCCTAGCTCTCTGAGGCGGGTGGGTCACTTGAGGTCAGGAGTTGGAGACCAGCCTGGCCAACATGGCGAAACCGTCTTTACTAAAAATACAAAAGTTAGCTCGGTGTGGCAGTGCACGCCTATAGTCCCACCTACTCAGGAGGCTGAGGCAAGAGAATTGCTCGAAGGAGGCAGAGGTTGCAGTGAGCCGAGATTGCGCCACAGCACTCCAGCCTGGATGACAAAGTGAAACTCCATCTCAAAAAAATAAAATAAAATAAAATAAAAAGATTAGGTGGCTTTACGTAGAGCTCTCAGCCAGGACTTGTTCTACAGCTTGCGTTTACTTAGTAGAGCTGTTGTTAAAGGAACCAGGGCAAATGCTATGAAGGGTGTTCTCGAAATTCGTGAAACTAATCACCGTGCTGGTTGGTAGCTTTCTCACTTAACATGATCCCAGCTAGGGATCGTGGTTTAACCTGTTGAGCCACTGGATGTGAGCCAGTGGGACCAAGTAGGCAGTTGCAGGGTTTGCAAACTGTGATTTTAAATGTGCTCAAATGTCTTCCTCAAAGGCTGGGCGCAGTGGCTCATGCCTGTAATCCCAGCACTTTGGGAGGCCAAGGTGGGTGGATCATGAGGTCAGGAGTTCGAGACCAGCCAGTCTGAGACCAGCATGGTGAAACCCCATCTCTACTAAAAATGCAAAAATCAGCCAGGCATGGTGGCACACACCTGTAATCCCAGCTACTTGGGAGGCTAAGGCAGGAGAATCACTTGAACCTGGGAGGTGGAGGCTGCAGTGAGCCAAGATCATGCCACTGCACTCCAGCCTGGGCGACAGAGCAAGACTCCATCTGGGAGTGGGGGAAGTTTTCCTCATTGTTATAGTGGTATCGCTGCCTGTCAAGGGGAGACTGGGGTTTGTGGGGCGTGATTCCCCAATGGCGAGGCTGAAAAGGTACTTTTTGGCCAGGTGTGGTGGCTTATGTCTGTAATACCCGTACTTTGGGAGGCTGAGGCAAAAGGATTAGCTTGAGCCCAAGAGTACGAGGCCAGCCTGGACAACATCGTGACATGGTGACACCCGATCTCTACCAAAAAAAAACACAACGAAAATAAGTGTGCTCAAATCTTCCTACATGATGCCCTGGAGTAAAATTCTGGTCATTTGAGTTACGACTCTGATTATTTTTTTTGAGATGGAGTTTTACTCTTGTTGCCCAGGCTGGGGTGCAATGGTGTGATCTTGGCTCACTGCAACCTCTGCTTCCCAGGTAGCTGGGATTACAGGCACCTGCCACCGTGCCCAGCTGACTTTTTGTATTTTTAGTAGGAACAGGGTTTCACCATGTTGACTAGCCTGGTCATGAAGTCCTGGCTCAAGCGATCCGCTCGACTTGGCCTCCTGAAGTTCTGGGATTGCAGTTCTGAGCCACTGTGGCCAGCCTAGAATTTAATTATTTAAAGTGTAAACCATGGTGGATTTTAATATATTTTAGTATATTTGTAACCATCATTGCCGTCTAATTCCCAAATGACGTTTTCATTACACCAAAAAGAAACTGATACCCAGTAGCCATTGCTCCCTATTCCTCCTTTCCCACATCTCCTGGTAACCACGAATCTGCTTTCCGGACTGACTTCCTTCACTTAATGTTTTCAAGACTCATCCATGTTGTAGCATATATCAGGACTTCATTTTTTTGTGTGTTTTTTGAGATGGAGTTTCACTCTTCTTGCCCAGGCTGGAATGAAATGGTGTGGTCCCGGCTCACTGTAACTGCTGCCTCCCAGGTTCAACTGATTCTTTTGTTTCAGTCTCCCAAGTAGTTGGGACTACAGGTGCCTGCCACCACGCCTGGCTAATTTTTGTGTTTTTAGTAGAGACAGGGTTTTACCTTGTAGGCTGGGCTGGTCTCAAACTCCTGACCTCAGGTGATCCACCCACTTTAGCCTCCCAAAGTGCCGGGATTACAGGTGTGAGCCACTGTGCCAGGCCAGGACTTCATTTTTATGGCTGTATAATACTCCATCTTATAGATAATACTAAATTTTGCTTAGTCATTTATTTATGAACATTTGTGTTTTCACTTTTTTGAAAATTATGAAATAAGGTGCTATGAAGATGTCTTTTTTTTTTTTTTTTTGAGACAGAGTCTTGCTCTATTGCCTAGGCTAGAGTGCAGTGACATGATCTCGGCTCGCTGCAACCTCAGACTCCCAGGTTCAAATGATCTTCCTGCCTCAGCCCCCTAGGAGCTGGGATTATAGGCAGGTGCCACCATGCCTGGCTATTTTTTGTGTATTTTTTAGTAGAGTTGGGGTTTTGCCATGTTGGCCAGGCTGGTCTTGAACTCCTGACCTCAGATGATCCACCCTCCTTAGCCTCCCAAAGTGCTGGGATTATAGGCGTGAACCATCGTGTCTGGCCTACGAAAATTTCTATGCATATTTTGGTGTGGACATGTATTTTCAGTTTTCCTGGATCAGTACCTCAGTGGGAAATTGCTAGGTCATAGGATAACTGTTTTAAGTTTTTGAAGCATTGCCAAACTGTTTCCCAAAGCAGCTGTACCATTTTACATTCCCATTAGCCATGTATGAGGGTTCCAGTTTCTCTGTATCCTTCCCAACACTTATTTTTCTCTTTTTGATTACAGGTATCCTAGTGGGTTTGAAGTGTTATCTCTTTTTTATTTTTTTTTGAGACAGGTCTTACTCCATCACCCAGACTGGAGTACAGTGGTGTGATTTTAGCTCACTGCAACCTTTACCTCCCAGGTTCAAGTGATTCTTGAGCCTCAGCCTCCCAAGTAGTTAGCTGGGATTATAGGCACATGCCACCATGCCTGGCTAATTTTTTTTTTTTTTTGAGACAGGGTTTCACTTTTGTTGCCCAAGCTGAAGTGCAATGGTGCAATCTCAGCTCACTGCAACCTCCACCTCCCATATTCAAGCTATTCTCCTGTCTCAGCCTCTCAGGTAGCTGGGATTATAGGCATGTGCCACCATGCTCAGCTAATTTTTGTATTTTTGTTTTTATTTATTTGTTTATTTTGAGACTGAGTCTTGTTCTGTTGCCTAGGCTGGAGTGCAGTGGCGTGATCTCGGCTCACTGCAGCCTCTCCCTCCTGGGTCCAAGTGATTCTCCTGCTTCAGCCTCTCAAATAGCTGGGACTATAGGCATGTGCTACCATGCCCAGATAGTGTGTGTGTGTGTGTGTGTGTGTGTGTGTGTGTATAGTTTTAGTAGAGACAAGATTTCACCATGTTAACCAGGATGGTCTTGATCTCCTGACCTTGTAATCCACCCGCCTTGGCCTCCTAAAGTGCTGGGATTACAGGTGTGAGCCACTGTGCCTGGCCTATTTTGCATCTTTTGTAGAGATGGGGTTTCACCATTTTGCCCAGGCTTGTCTCAAGCTCCTGGGCTCAGATGATCTGCCCATCTTGGCCTCCCAAAGTTCTGGGATTATAGGCATGAGCCACCACATAGAGCCTCATCCCATCTTTTTGTTTGTTTTTTTAACTGCAACATTGTATTTCATGGCACAGTTAAGCCATAAATTAACTAGTTACTATATTTGGATTTAAAATTTCCAGACCGGTTTGTTTGCTGTAATAAATAATTCTGCAGGGAATACGCTTGTGTCCATGTCTTTGCGCCAGTGTGTTCCTGTGGGATGAATTCTAGCAGAGGGACTGCTGATCAGTGGCAGTCATTTCTGTTATTAGCAGTCGTGTCTCACTGTTTCCTCCTTCCCCCTGCTCACCTGCAGCCCCTGCAGATCAAGTCAGTAGTGGCACCAGAGCATGTGAAGGGCTACATCTACGTAGAGGCCTACAAGCAGACCCATGTGAAGCAGGCCATCGAGGGGGTGGGCAACCTGCGGCTTGGCTACTGGAACCAGCAGATGGTGCCCATCAAGGAGATGACAGACGTGCTCAAAGTGGTGAAAGAGGTGGCCAACTTGAAACCAAAGTCCTGGGTCCGCCTCAAGCGGGGAATCTACAAGGATGACATTGCTCAGGTGCCAGGGGGCGGGGCGGCATGGGAGTCAGGGTTTCTCCATTCTGTTCTCCCTTCTTTTCCTTTTGTCCTTCCCATGCTCTTTCTGCTGCAGAGAATAGAACCCCACTTAGATGAGCTGAAGCAGAGTCTGGGTTTTGTGAGCACACAGAAAACAGATGGCTGTCTTCTGTGCACATTCTCAGGCGTGTTGAGTAAAGAGCTGAAAGAGCGGATGCCGTGAGGCATGTGGAGCTCTTGGGGAGGAGTGTTGTAGGCAGCAGGAGCAGCAGGAGTGGCCTATGAGATAGGATGGGACGGTCACTGGCCACAGCAGGGATGGTGGGAGATGAGTCAGGGAGCTCACAAGGCCTTGCAACCCATTGGAGGGCTTTGGTGTTCACTGGAGTGGGATGGGAGGGCTCTAAGGGGCACAGGCTGACTTGAGTGTTAGTAAGATTTCTCTGGTGACTGTGTTGAGACTAGACCACTGGTTCTGAAGTCAGGGCGATGTTTCCCCAGGGTAATGTCTGGAGACATTTTCGGTTATGTCAGCTGGGGAGGGGGTTGATGCTTATGGCATCTAGCGGGTTAAACCCAGAAATGCTAGAGACATGGACGGGATGGCTGCCCACAGCAAAGAATTACCTGGCCCAAAAAGCCAGTAGTGCCAAGGCTGAGAAACCCTGGAGTAGCTTGGGGGCGGGGCCTGGAATAGCCTGGAATAGCCTGGGCTCCGGGCAGGAGGTTGCTGCTAGAGTGCAGGTAGCAGTGCTGGTGGGATGGGACCAAGACCCTGATACAGATCTTACCTGAATGCTTGAGACCAGAGGTGTTTTTCAGATTTCAGATGTTTTCAGCTCCTGGAATATTTGCATTATGCTTACTGGTTGAGCATTCCAAATCTGAAAATCTGAGAGTGAGCATTTCCTTTGAGCATTATGTTGGTGCTCAGAAGTTTTCCAGTTTTTGAGCATTCTGTGTTTTGAATTTGGAATGCTGAGACTGCAGTGGAGAAGGGGAAGAGGTCAGGTATTTTGAAGGCAGAGCTGCTGGAATTTGCTGACAGATCAGGTGTAGGTGTAGGAGAAAGGAGTCAAGCGTGGCTCCCAACTTGTGTGCCTGAGCAGAGGGAAGAACGGAGTGGGATGCGGCCAGAAGGGGCAGGTGTGGGGAAATCAGCGCTTTGGCTGCAATTGTCCTGGATTTCAGGGACCTTTAGACATCCAGGTGGAGATATCTAGTAGGCAGTGGCTCCTCAGTGCCAGAGTTGAGGGGACAGACAGGCTAGAGTGGGACTTTTGGAAGTTGTCAGCCGCCTGGTTTTTTCCCCACCATCCTGTGTCCCTTCTCCTTCCTAGCATCTCCTGGCCCTTCTTGTGTCTGGGGTCAGGAAGGAGGGTGGGGCCCTGCTGACACCCTGCTCACTTTGCTCAGGTGGACTACGTGGAGCCTAGCCAGAACACCATCTCCCTGAAGATGGTCCCACGCATTGACTACGATCGCATCAAGGCCCGCATGAGCTTGGTACTTGGGGGAATCTGTGGCCTTGGGGGAAGGGGTACACTCCATCTCGCTGGTGGCCAAGTCCCACTCCCTCACCCTTCCCACCCATGCCCCTTTCCTCCATAGAAAGACTGGTTTGCCAAAAGGAAGAAGTTTAAGCGGCCTCCGCAGAGGCTGTTTGATGCTGAGAAGATCAGGTGGGTGTCCTTGGGGACTGGCTGGGCTGGGTCCCCAGGGCTGGTGTGCAGAATGTGCCTTTTGCAGGTTCCTCCACAGGGATGGCCCCGCCACAGGTTAGCCTGACATATAGCCCCAGGCAAGTCACTTCACATTGCTGTGCCTCAGTTTCCTCTGCTATAAAGATTGATGGGCTGGGCATGGTGGCTCACACCTATAATCACAGCACTTTGGGAGGCCAAGGTGGGTGGATCACCTGAGGTTAGGAGTTCAAGACCAGCCTGAGCAACACGGAGAAACCCTGTTTCTACTAAAAATACAAAAATTAGCTGGTGTGGTGGTACATGCCTATAATCCCAGCTATTTGGCAGGCTGAGGCAGGAGAATCACTTGAACCCAGGAGGCAGAGGTTGCGGTGAGCCAAGATCAGATCAAGCCATTGCACTCCAGCCTGGACAACAAGAATGAAAATTTGTCTCAAAAAAAAAACAAAAACAAGGCTGGGCGCGGTGGCTCACGCCTATAATCCCAGCACTTTAGGAGGCCGAGTCGGGTGGATCATGAGGTCAAGAGATCCAGACCATCCTGGTCAACATGGTGAAACCTTGTCTCTATTAAAAATAAAGCAATTAGCTGGGTGTGGTGGCAGACACCTGTAGTCCCAGATACTCGGGAGGCTGAGGCAGGAGAATTGCCTGAACCCAGGAGGCAGAGGTTGCGGTGAGCCAAGATTGCACCATTGCACTCCAGCCTGGGTAACAAGAGCGAAACTCTGTCTCAAAAAAAATAAAATAAAACCAACCAAGCAAAAAAACCAAAAGACTGATGAGGCTGGGTGCAGTGGGAGGGAGCACTTTGGCAGGCTGAGGCAGGAGGCTTGCTTGATGCCAGCCTCGTCAAGCAAGGGGTGACATAGTGAGATCCCATCTTTAAAAATAAAAATAATAAAAAGAAAAAGTTAAAAAATATATTTAAAAAGATTGAGGAAAACAGCCTCTGCTTCCTCAGATTATAGACTGTAGTGAGAATTCAATAAATTAGTGTGTGTATATGCCCAGAATGCACTTGGCACATAGTAAGTGTGATCCATGGTGTGACATATTGAAATGGAATTTACTCTGTCAGGCTTCCTGATCTGCTTATGCCCACTTGAGATGGGGGATATGGAGCCCCTTTCCCTCAAATGCCTCCCGGATCCCCCAGCTGGGTAGAGAATTGGAGCAGCAGCCTAGGAATTTCAACATTCCAGGGCCAACTGAGGGCTCTGGCAGGAAGGGCAGGAGAGGAGGCGATGGAGAAACAAGAGGTGCCAGTGACATGCTTCCCTCTGGTCCTGTTCTGGAACTAAATTTATGTAGTTCAGCCAGTCAGGTTTTCCTTCAGATAAAGGAAGAGGTGGCTGGGCATGGTGGCTCATGCCTGTAATCCCAACTTAGGGAGGCCGAGGTGGGTGGATCACCTGAGGTCAGGAGTTCGAGACCGGCCTGACCACATGGAGAAACCCCATCTCTACTAAAAATACAAAATTAGTTGGGCATGGTGGCACATGCGTGTAATCCCAGCTACTCGGGAGACTAAGGCAGGAAAACCACTTGAACCTGGGAGGCGGAGGTTGCAGTGAGCCAAGATCATACCATTGCACTCCAGACTGGACAACAAAAGCAAGACTCCGTCTGAAAACAGGAGAGCTGTGGAATACGCCTTTCAGTCTGCACCAAGGGCCTTGCTAATACTTCACCTGCCTGAGTTTGGACCCATTTATACCACTGGTCTTGACTCAACTGCACCTCTTTGCAAAGAGCAAACCGTAATGCTCCCCTCCCCACCCCCCAGCAAGCCAGCTGACCAACTACCCCAACATGCTCTGCAGAGCATGCCGACCCCCCTCCCAGATTCACCATGGGAGAGCGATTGCGTGAGTGTAGGAAGAACTTGACCTGCTCCTCCCATATGTTTCCCTTTTGGAGAGTGGAGAAGGCTTCTTCCCCACCCTGGAGACATGGAATAGACACGAAGTGGCCCCCACTCCACATTCAGGGCCAAGGTGCCACATGTTTGGGAGTCCCACCTGCCTGCTTTTGAATCCTCTGGCTTGGCAACCTTGGGCGTGTGGTGTGACCTTCCTGAGCCTACATTCCCTCACCTGGAAATGAGCAGTTACTGATGTCACAGATTTGGGGAGGTCTGTGAGGTCCTGAATGTGCAGGCCAGGCTCGAGTGCTCTGTGAATATTAACTGGTGTCATTGTCTGATACTGTCACTTTGTTCTGCTAATATTTACTGCACACCTCCTGCGTACCAGGCACTGTTGTTGGTGAAATTTAGTGACTGTGACATCCCTGACCTTCTGGAGCTGACATGCTAGTTAGGGGGACAGGTCAAACACTAGCTTGTCAGATGGTGATCAGTGCTCTGGTGAAAGATAAATCAGGGAATGAGTGGAGGAGTACAGGGAGCTGGGCCTTTGAGGTTTGTGAGAAGTCACTGCTGCCAAGAGGGTGTGTGCTGGGATGGCATGGGTCAGTCCGCCTGTGGTCCTCTCCCTCTGTTGCCAGCTGAGAAGACAGGTACAGTAAGATTGTCTTCTTGACCCTCCCTTCTAATCTTCTCTCCCCATAAAATCCCAGGTCCCTGGGGGGCGATGTTGCCTCTGATGGTGACTTCCTCATCTTTGAGGGGAACCGTTACAGCCGGAAGGGCTTTCTGTTCAAGAGCTTCGCCATG
The DNA here is from genome assembly GCF_049354715.1 of Callithrix jacchus. Lineage (NCBI taxonomy): Eukaryota > Metazoa > Chordata > Mammalia > Primates > Cebidae > Callithrix > Callithrix jacchus. The sequence continues at coordinate 34,950,580 of NC_133523.1, forward strand.
TCTGCCGTGGTGAGGGTCCCAGACAGGAGGGGCACTGGTAATGAGGGTGGGGTGCAGGCCAGGACCTGGGCTGTGGGTTATCTGGGTCTGTCCCACTCCTCAAGTTAGGAGTGTTCCCTAACCATCTTTCCAGCCCAGTCAGCTGGGCTGTTGCACTGACCTTGGGCCATTTCCTTCTCTTCCCCTCTCCCCTGGGGGCTTAGATCACGGAGGGTGTGAAGCCAACACTCTCTGAACTGGAGAAGTTTGAGGACCAGCCAGAGGGCATCGACCTGGAGGTGGTGACTGAGAGCACAGGTATTTGACTCCTTCTGTAACCTGGGCTAAGGGGCAGGGGCGGCCTGTGGCAGCCCCTGAATCAGCTGAGTTGCTGCCCCTGCAGGGAAGGAGCGGGAGCACAACTTCCAACCTGGGGACAATGTAGAGGTCTGTGAGGGTGAGCTCATCAACCTGCAGGGCAAGATCCTCAGCGTGGATGGCAACAAGATCACCATCATGCCCAAGCATGAAGACCTCAAGGTAGGTGCCCAGTGTTCAGGGACGTCTGACTGTATGTGGCTGTCCAGGTGGCGGTGTGCCTGGTGACACCTGGTTTCCAGGGGGGTAAGTTGAGGCCCTTCTAGTGTTCTCAGGTGCCTGAGAGACTCTGAGTGCAGCTTGGGGTCGGTGGGCAGCAGGCCTGGTTTTGTGATTTGGAGAAAAGGATGTCTGGTTACATTTTGGGGGGCCTGGCAGGTAGGTCCTTTCTGTCCCCAGGGGACTGCTAGGGTGTGTATCTTTGGGGATGACTGGGCTGCACATATATGGGGTGTGTGTTCAACATTTCTTTCCTGAGTGTGAGGGAGGACGGTGTGTGTCAATGCCTGCTTGTGGACATTTAAAGGAGGAAGAGGCCGGGCGCAGTGGCTCATGCCTGTAATCCCAGCACTTCGGGAGGCCAAGGTGGGCAGATTGCCAGAGATCAGGAGTTCGAGACCAGTCTGGTCAACATGGTGAAACCCTGTCTCTACAGAAAATAAAAAATTAGCTGAGTGTGGTGGCGTGCGCCTGTAATTTTAGCTACTTGGGAGGCTGAGGTAGGGGAATTGCTTGAACCAGGGAGGTGGAAAGTTGCAGTGAGCCGAGATTGTGCCACTGCACTCCAGCCTGGGTGACAGAGCGAGACTTTGTCAAATAAATAAATAAGGAAGAAATGGACATCCAAGAGGTGTGTCCTGATTTGTGGCCACATCACCGGCAGACCTGCCTGGTTGTATGTGTCTCTGGAGAGTGACTTGGTCTGTCTTGTTTCTGAAAAGCAAGACATCTGGGTAGTACCGAGTTGAGAGTGTAATGGAGTAATCTGAGGTAGGTGCTTAGTTTTGTTGGCTTTGTGTGTGTGTGTGTGTGTGTGTGTGTGTGTGATGTCTGAGGGGTTGTGCAGGCACAATGTGATGTGTGGGGTGAGGCTGTGTCAGGGTGGGGCTGAGAAGCTGTCCAGTCAGGGGTCCTGTGTCTGAGGGGCAGGCTCTCTCTGTGTGGGTCCAGGCAGGCCTCATGTGTCTCAAGGGCAGACTGTCTCTCTGTGGGTAAAGAGCTGTCTCTGTGGGTAAAGGTTGTCCAGGTTGGTGTCCTGTGTCTGGGGTCAGCTGTTTCTGGTGCAGTCTGAGGGATCAGCCAGGTGGCCTAAGGTAGTCTGGGGTGGGTGGTGTGAGCCTGGAGTGTTTTTTTGAGGACATGAGTGGATTCTGAAGACAGGAGAGACAGTCAGGTTGTGGTGGTCTCCCCTCACTCACCTGCTCATTGTCCTCACACCCAATCCCCCAGGACATGCTGGAGTTCCCAGCCCAGGAACTTCGGAAATACTTCAAGATGGGGGACCATGTGAAGGTAATTGCCGGCCGATTCGAGGGCGACACAGGCCTCATCGTGCGGGTGGAGGAGAATTTTGTTATCCTGTTCTCTGACCTCACCATGCATGAGGTAGGTGGATGGAAGGGTCGGGGGAAGGCGATGTGCCAAGAGGAGACCCAGGCAGGTGAGCTACCTGGACCAGGCCTCACCCATTTCACACTCCCCGGCAGCTGAAGGTGCTCCCTCGCGACCTGCAGCTCTGCTCGGAGACAGCATCGGGTGTGGATGTTGGGGGCCAGCATGAATGGGGCGAGCTGGTGCAGCTAGACCCCCAGACTGTGGGCGTCATCGTGCGACTAGAGCGGGAGACTTTCCAGGTATGTGTGTTGTGCTCTGTGGCGGAGACTTGCTTTTAGGAGCCTTCCTGTCCCTCAGCTTCTCATCCTGGGAGGTGGCAGAGCCCCCAGACTCCTCTGGGTTGCAGACCTGGCTCTGTCACTCATATCTGACTGGCTGATAGTGGGCACATGGCAAGCCACTGATCCTCCCTGTGCCTGTTTCACAGCCTACAAAATGGAAATGAGAGCAGCATCTACTCTGTTCATAGTGAATGCTCCCCTGAGGTTAGATATGTACCCTGGTGGCTGGCCTCACTCAAGGATGGAGTGCCACATGTGCCCTGCTGCTTTTGCCCCTTACTCACGGATGTGGGAGTCATGGAGCACAGTACTTAGGACCCTGGACTCCACTTTCACCTTGGCTCTGTTGCTTCTGTGCTATGTGACCCTGGGCTAGTGACTCACCCTCTCTGAGCCTGAGTTTCCCTTTGTAAGATGGAAATCATGATAGAATCCATCTCAGAGGAAGTTTTGAGGCTTCAGTGAAATCTTAGGGGCCTGACACAGAGTAATGGGTGAACAATTAGCTATTATTTTGCTATCAGCCCCTTCCTCCATCTGTCAGGTTCCTGTTGCCCAATCAGGGGGTGTAGTCTCCTTGCAAAGGGTATTTTAGAATGACGGGGAACATTGCTGGTTGACTTAGTACCTAAAGGGTGGCACCCTGCCTGCCTGCCCTTCCTGTAGCCAGGGAGTTGAGATGCCCTGTAGAACTTGGGATCGTCTCCCACAAGGAAGGATCATCCCACTTTAGGGAACCCCTGTCCCATATCTCCCCTTCCCATTCTTACCCCACAGTCTCCCTGCTCTCCCTCCATAGGTGCTGAACATGTACGGGAAGGTGGTGACGGTCAGGCATCAGGCTGTGACCCGTAAGAAGGACAACCGCTTTGCTGTGGCCTTGGACTCAGAGCAGAACAACATCCATGTGAAAGACATCGTCAAGGTCATTGACGGCCCCCACTCAGTGAGTACAAGTTCCTGCCTTTGAGCTGTATCTGAAAGTATTTGGTTGGTCGAGGGTGAGAGGGACATGGTCAAAAGCGTGACCCTTCTCTCCCTGGCTAGGGCCGAGAGGGGGAGATTCGCCATCTCTTCCGCAGCTTTGCCTTCCTACATTGCAAGAAGCTGGTGGAGAATGGGGGCATGTTTGTCTGCAAGACCCGCCACCTGGTGCTGGCTGGGGGCTCGAAGGTGAGGTGGGCATGGCGGGAACCTGTGCATTGGGTATCTGGCTCAGCTCTCTAGCCTCCCCTGGCCCCAGAAGTAACGAGATTGGGCTTGTGAGGGATTAGGAGAGCAAGTGTCATTGTCAGGTCCTTGGCAAAGAGTGAGAAAGTTTATTTGGGATTCTGAGCTGTTCACCAAGTTATTCATTTCATTTTACTGAGCACCTGTAAGGTGCCAGACACTGGAGAACCAGTGGTGAACAAGACAAAAAACAACTCTGCTAGGCTGGGTATGGTGGTTCATGCCTATAATCCCAGCACTTTGGGAGGCCACGACGGGCGGATCACAAGGTCTGGAGTTCGAGACCAGCGTGGCCAACGTAGTGAGACCCTGTCTCTACTTAAAATACAAAAATTATCCGGGCATGGTGGTGCTCACCCATAATCCCATCTACTCAGGAGGCTGAGGCAGGAGAATCGCTTGAACCCAGGAAGCAGAGCTTGCAGTGAGCTGAGATGGTGCCACTGCACTCCATCCTGGGCAACAGAGCTGGAGTCTCAAAAAAAAAGAAAAGAAAAGACTCTGCTGTCCCAGAGCAGGTACTCCAGAGATGGACGGACAGATAAACCGTCCAGTGTGAGGTGATGGCAAGCGCTGTGAAGGAAACAGAATGGGCTCAGGAGACAGGGAGCGCCAGGGCTGCTGCTTAGACAGAGGAGGGTAAAGAAGGCCTCTGTGGGAGTCGACGTTGGATCAGAGACCTGAATGATGGGATGGAGAGTGAGCGTTTTGGTAGAATAGCAAAGGCCCTGAGGTGGGCTCGTAGGACAGTTGTGCAGGACACAGAGGAACTCAGGCTTGGGGCGTGGGCAGCTGGGTGGTCTCCTCAGGGCCCTGCAGATGGGATGCTGAGTTCCTGTGGTTTGTGGTTTTTGTGTCTCTAAAGGCTTAAATTCCTAACTAGCCATGTTTTAGTCTTGCTCCTTGGCCAGTGGAAGCCCAGGCCTCTTGATTGACAGGCTTACAATGATAGAGGAGTGGCAGTTTCCCCAAAGCAAATTAGGCATTGCTACCAGAAGGAGGCAGAGGTGGCGACAAGGCAGATCCTTGCAGGAGCTGTTCCCACGTGGAGGCATTCAGTGTGGTGTGGGGACTGGGAGCTGTCACCCAGGCTTTCCCACCCCATCCCCTGCACAACAGTTCACTCCTTGCCTCTCTGCTAGCCACGTGATGTGACCAACTTCACCGTGGGTGGCTTTGCGCCTATGAGTCCCCGGATCAGCAGCCCCATGCACCCCAGTGCTGGAGGTGAGGGGTTCAGGGTATGGGAATGTGGGGGGTAGAGAGGGCTGGGAGGAACTTGGTTGTTCAGCCCACAGTGAGTGCCTTCACTGGGCTGGGCCCTGCTATTAGGGGATTCACCACCCTCAGGAGGGTAGACCCTGCAGTGATGGCCCAGAATGGTCAGGGCTTCCATAGGAAAGGTGAGGGGCAGGGGGTGGGCAGGGGAGGCTCTTAACACAAGTAGGGAGGAGTCAAGCAAGTGAAGGGGTCATTCTGATGGTGTCTTGGCTGTGGGCATAGCCATGGGGAACCAGTGACATTTCCTCCCATCCCCAGGTCAGCGTGGCGGCTTTGGTAGCCCAGGTGGCAGCAGTGGCAGCATGAGCAGGGGCCGGGGCCGGAGGGACAACGAGCTCATCGGCCAGACTGTGCGCATCTCCCAGGGGCCCTACAAAGGTGACCTGCAAGGCCTGTGGAGGCCTGGGGAGGGGCGTGGTGAAGGAGAGCCTACCCGGCCTGACCTCCTGCCCCCTACCAGGCTACATCGGTGTGGTGAAGGATGCCACAGAGTCCACAGCCCGCGTGGAGCTGCACTCCACCTGCCAGACCATCTCTGTGGACCGTCAGCGGCTCACCACGGTGTACGGGCAGGGCCTAGGGAGGGCAAGGGTGGGGCTTGTTGGGCAGTGAGAGGGTCCTGCTCACTGGGTTTGTTCTCTGCGTCTACAGGGGCTCTCGGCGCCCGGGCGGCATGACCTCGACCTATGGGCGGACGCCCATGTATGGCTCGCAGACGCCCATGTATGGCTCTGGCTCCCGAACGCCCATGTATGGTTCACAGACACCCCTCCAGGATGGTGAGTGCCTGCAGGGGACAGGGAGGAGGGCTGGGGTGCCTAGAGAAGGGACAGGACTGATAGACACACTCATTTCCCACATTCCAGGCAGCCGCACCCCACACTACGGCTCGCAGACGCCCCTGCATGATGGCAGCCGCACTCCTGCGCAGAGTGGGGCCTGGGACCCCAACAACCCCAACACGCCGTCACGGTGAGTCCAGGGTTCTCCAGGTTCTGGTGTGTGCTGGTATTCGTGAGGGGTCACACTGGGTGTCTGGGGGATGGAGGGCTTTGTGGGGCCCATGCAGCATTCTCCGCTCCCAGCCCCAGGCTGGTGCCTTTGAAGGAGGAGGCATAGCATGGCAGAGTTGGGGAAAAGCGGCCTCCTCTCTAGCCCCAGCCTCAGTAGTGATTGTGGGTACCCCTGGGCTTGGAGAAAGATCCTGGGTGGGGTACCTTTGGGTGGGTACCCTCATCTCTCTGCGCCACAGTTTCGGCTGTGGAAGGGAAATAACATCAGGAGCTCCTCTGAATGAGGCTCTCATGAGAATGAAATTCCCTCCGTTCAGGGTCTGGTGTAGGGTGCTATTCTATAAGCATCCACCACATTATCACCACAGTTGCTCTCAACAGACCTTTCTCTCAACAGGGCTGAAGAAGAATATGAGTATGCCTTCGATGACGAGCCTACCCCGTCCCCGCAGGCCTATGGGGGAACCCCCAATCCCCAAACACCTGGCTACCCCGACCCCTCATCCCCACAGGTCAACCCACAATACAACCCACAGACGCCAGGGACGCCGGCCATGTGAGTCCGCTGGGGCCTGCCCTCATCTACCCCTGCCCAAACCCTCCCACTGCCTCCTTTCCCCTCCCTGCTCCAACAAATGTTCCCTTCTCTCCTGTCTCTGCAGGTATAACACAGACCAGTTCTCTCCCTATGCTGCCCCGTCCCCACAAGGCTCTTACCAGCCCAGCCCCAGCCCCCAGAGCTACCACCAGGTGGCGCCAAGCCCAGCAGGCTACCAGAACACCCACTCCCCGGCCAGCTACCACCCTACACCCTCACCCATGGCCTATCAGGTAATGGTCTGCCTGCCTGCCCTTGAGGGTGGTGGGCTGGGGTGGCCTCAGGCCTATAGGGTCGGCCAGGCCAGGCGACCATTCCCAAGGATACTCCTCTTTTCCCTGCAGGCTAGCCCCAGTCCAAGCCCTGTTGGCTACAGTCCTATGACACCTGGAGCTCCCTCCCCTGGTGGCTACAACCCTCACACGCCAGGCTCGGGCATCGAGCAGAACTCCAGCGACTGGGTAACCACTGACATTCAGGTGAAGGTGCGAGATACCTACCTGGACACACAGGTGGTGGGACAGACAGGTGTCATCCGCAGTGTCACGGTACGTGGGGCCCAGGGTGCTGGGTGGGCAGGCATCCTCACCTTGGTGCCCCCTATACTCTGTGATTACTTTATTTTTTAACTAACTGCATGTTCAAGTCTCCTTTTTTTTTTTTTTTTTGAGATGGATTTGCTTTCCGTTGCCCAGGTGGAGTACAGTGGTGTGATGTAGGCTCACTACAACCTCCACCTTCCATGTTCAAGCAGTTCTCCTGCCTCAGTCTCCTGGGTAGCTAGGATTACAGGTGCATGCCACCACACCTGGCTGAGTTTTGTATTTTGAGTAGAGATGGGATTTCACCATGTTGATCAGGCTGGTCTCAAACTCCTGACCTCAGGTGATCCACCCGCATCGGCCTTCCAAAGTGCTGGCATTACAGACTTGAGCAAGTCTCCATTTGTAGCTGAAAAAACAGATGTAGGAAAGATGGGAATGTATTTGATAACTCCGCAAGGGCAGGGACTTGTTTTGTGTGTTTTGTTCTGAGACAGAGGCTTACTTTATTACCCGTGCTGTAGTGCAGTGGTATGATCACAGCTCACTGCAGCCTCCATCTCCCAGGCTCAACTGATCCTTCCACTTCGGCCTCCCAAGTAGCTGGGACTACAGGCGCATGCCACCACACCCAGCTAATTTTCTGTATTTTTGTAGAGCTGGGGCTTCCCTGTGTTATCCAGGTTGGAGGGCAGGGATTTTTAGCTCGCTCTGCTCAGTCCTGCCTTTTTTGCATACAGTTGGGGCCCATTTGCCTGGAACAGTATGTGGCACACAGAAGTGTGGTTACTTTTTGACATACTTCTTTGAGAGAGCAACTCAGTAAAATGTACTGAATGCTACTTCTGTGTGCGAGGCTTGGGCTTAGCATCAGGCAGCCACACCCCTGGGCTGCCTTCCACAAACTCACCGATTTTCCGCCAGCCTCAGGGCCTTTGCACATATACTTTCCTATGTCTTTCTTTTATTCTGTTTTTTTTTTTTTTTTTGAGACGGAGTCTCCCTCTGTCACCCAGGCTAGAGTGCAGTGTTGTGACCTCTGCTTATTGCAGCCTCCGCCTCCTGGGTTCAAGCAGTTCTGCCTGAGCCTCCCGAGTAGCTGGGACTACAGGCACATGCCACCATGCCCCGCTGATTTTCTTTTTGTATTTTAGTAGAGATGGGGTTTCACCATATTGACCAGGCTGGTCTCGAACTCCTGACCTCGTGATCCATCTGTCTCAGCCTCCCAAAGTGCTGGGATTACAGGTGTGAGCCACCGTGCCTGGTCCCATTATTTGTCTAGAGACAGACTCCCTTGAGGGAAGTACCTGGGCTGTCTTTGGTCTGTCTCTGGCAGGTCTGTGTAATTCTTCATGTTAATCTCCCTGTTGCCTGAAAGCTTAAAGCTTGCCTTGGTGCAGTTCTTTTTTTTTTTTTTTCTTTTTTTTTTGAGACAGAGTTTCACTGTTGTTACCCAGACTGGAGTGCAATGGCTCGATCTTGGCTCACCGCAACCTCCGCCTCCTGGGTTCAGGCAATTCTCCTGCCTCAGCCTCCTTAGTAGCTGGGATTACAAGCACGAGCCACCATGCCCAGCTAATTTTTGTATTTTTAGTAGAGACGGGGTTTCGCCTTGTTGACCAGGATGGTCTCGGTCTCTTGACCTCGTGATCCACCCGCCTCGGCCTCCCAAAGTGCTGGGATTATAGGCGTGAGCCACCGCACCCGGCCTCCTGGTGCAGTTCTTTGATGACAAAGCCTGTGTTTGATTCCTCAGAAGCCCCACTTCCTAGGTGAAGGACTGGCACCTTGTTGGCTCTCTAATAAATATTAATCAAATTAAACACCAGAGACCAGTGCAGCTCCAAGCCCTGTCCTCAAAGATCTCACATTCCACCAGGGGAGACAGACGTGTCCTCAGACGGTGACAGCCCAGAGTGGGCAGAGCTGGGATGGAGGAAGCCCAGAGGGCAAGGGGAGCTGTGCAAACCCAGAGGAGGCACCTTACACAATTTAGTGGGGAACTGGGGAGGGCTGCCTGGGGAAGGAGACATTTGAGCCAAGACCTGAAGAATGAATAGGAGTAAGCTAAGAAAAATGACTGGGTTGAGAATGTTCCAAATGGAGAGAACCACATGTGCAGAGGCCAGGAGGTGAGGGGAACCTGGGCACATTCCTGGAGTGGAAGTTTTTGTTGTGGCTGTAACATAAAGAGCCGAAGGGGGCTGGGCAGTAGCTCATGCCTATAATCTCAGCACTGGGAGGCCGAGGTGGGCAGATCACCTGAAGTCGGGAGTTGGAGACCAGCCTGGTCAAAATGGTGAGAACCTGTCTCTACTAAAAATACAAAAAAAAAAAAATTCAGCCAGGCATGGTGGCACATGCCTGTGATCCCAGCTACTCAGGGCAGGAGAATCGCTTGAACATGGGAGGTGGAGGTTGTGGTGAGCTGAGATGGCACTGCTGCACTCCAGCCTAGACAATAGAGCAAGACTTCTCACAAAAAAAAAGCTGAAGGGAAGGTGAATGATAAGGCCAGAGAGCTGTCTGGGGCCCTGTCGTGTGCCAGCCTGGAGGACCCGGCCTGTCCAGAGGATGCCGGAGAGCCATGGAGGAATCTAAGCAGGAGAGTGGTGGGAGCAGATCTGTGGCGTGGAATGAATTTTCCATGTTGCCCTATCAGTGATCCATTGGGGGTTGGGAGACTGGGCCAGGAGCCCAGGAGGAGGTTGGGCTAGACTAGGGCAGGGCTGTGCAGAAGAGGCAGGAGGCAGGTAGGAGAGATCCTTACAGGCTGAATGGCCAGGCCTCAAAGCCTGGATCATGTTGGTGAGGGAGGTGACCAAGATGAAGTGCAGTGCTCTGGTGGGGCCTGAGACCAGGTCCAGGAAGAGGAGCAGGTTCAGGGAGGATGCTGAGGCCAGTTTGGGACATGAAGAGTCAAGAAGCAATCTTTTTTTTTGCCTGTTAGCTTCATTCTGATGCTTCTCTTGCTGATTGGGTCACCCCTGTCTCCCGACGCTGACATGCACCACAGGCCCCAGGCCTTGGAACCAGGCCCAGCTGTGGCCTCTCCTGCCCCATTTCACCTTGAGTTTTCAGAATGAGCCCTGAGCCTGTGTCCCCTGGAGTGTGGGCCTCAGTCCGTGTTGGGAGCAGGACAGGCTGACCAGGCTGTCCCCATCCTCCAGGGCGGCATGTGCTCTGTGTACCTGAAGGACAGTGAGAAGGTTGTCAGCATTTCCAGTGAGCACCTGGAGCCCATCACCCCCACCAAGAACAACAAGGTAAGGGCAAGGGGCAAGGAGATGAAATGAGGGGTGTTGGGCACTGCAATGGGCCCTGACCACATTACCCCCACCCCCAGGTGAAAGTGATCCTGGGCGAGGATCGGGAAGCCACAGGTGTCCTGCTGAGCATCGATGGTGAGGATGGCATTGTCCGTATGGACCTGGATGAGCAGCTCAAGATCCTCAACCTCCGCTTCCTGGGGAAGCTCCTGGAAGCCTGAAGCAGGCAGGGCAGGTGAACTTCGGCAGATGAAAAGTGATCCTCCTTCCTTCCCTGGCCCTTGGCTGTGACACCAGATCCCGCCTCAGGGCTAGGCCGATCATTCTGGATTTCTTTTTATTTCTCTTTCTAGTTTTCCATCTTCTCCCTCCCTGGTGCTCATGGGAATCTGAGTAGAGTCTGGGGGAGGGTCCCCACTTTCTTGTATCTTCTTCCCACAGGTTGCTTTTGTTGTACTGTCTTTCAATAAAAAGCTGTTTGGTCTAAAAGTCTTGGGGGGAGTGTGTGTTGTGTGTGCTGTGGGAATGGGGTGTCTTCATTTTAAGTGGGGTCATTTGCACACTCCACTTCCTTGCTTTGTGGTTGGGCAAATAACTGGGCCTTACCTAAATCTGTTTTCCCATCTAGGTAATAGTGATAGTGCCTGCCCCAGAGGGCGTTTGAGGGGAATGTGTGTGAGAAGACATCCGAAGGAGATCAGAGCAGAGCTTATCGTGATTGCTGACATATCTTATTCAGACATGAATTATGCTGAGTGAAAATCACAGTGTCTTCCAGGAAACCTACATTCCTCCTGCAGTGCAGGATACAGTGCTTGATGGTCCTTTTTCTTTCTTCTGTTTTTTTTTTTTTTTTTTTTTTGAGATGGAGTCTTTTTTCTTTTTTTTTAATTGAGTCCCAATTGAGACTGCCAAAAACTGCCAATGCTGATTATATTTTAAGTCATCATGGTGAGGTATTGGGAAAAGTTTTCAATGAGCAATAATCGTGCCTCAGATAAACCTCATTGGCTACAATACTGCCACTGCGCAAAGTTGAGATGGAGTCTTGCTGTGTCACCAGGCCTGAGTGTGGTGGCACAATCTTGACTCACTGCAACCTCTGCCTCCCGGGTTCAAGCGATTCTCCTGCCTCAGCCTCCTGAGTGGCTGGAATTATAGGTGCATGCCACCACACCCAGCTAATTTTTTTGTATTTTTGGTAGAGACAGGGTTTCACTATGTTGGTCAGGATGGTCTCAATCTTTTGACCTTGTGATCTGCCCACCTCAGCCTTCCAAAGTGCTGGGATTACAGGCGTGAGCCACTACATCCAGCTGATGGTCCTTCTTTTCTGTTTGAGATGGGGTCTCGCTCTGTTGCCCAGGCAACCTGAACCTCCTGGGCTCAAGCAATCCTCTTGCCTCAGCCTCCCAAGTAGCTGGGACTACAGGCATGCTTCACCACACCTGGATAACTTTTTAATTTTTATATTTTTTATAGAGATGTGTCTCACTGTATTGCTTAGGCTGGTCTTGAACTCCTGGCTTCAAGTGATACTCCTGCCTTGGCCTCCCAAAGTGCTGCAATTACACGTGTGAGCTACAGTGCTCAGCGGTCCATTCTCTTGAGCCCTGACAGCAGTGACAGCAGGATTGCTGTAGCTTTTCCAATGACGTGGGGCAGGAGTGGGTGCAATCTTAAAGAGACTGGAGCTTAGTACCCAGAACCTGCTTCCCTTCCTCATTAGATATTCCTGTCTTTTTACAAATGTAAATGTATTATAAAACATTTCATCAATAAGATGAAACCCCGTCTCTACTAAAAATACAAAAATTAGCCGGGCATGGTGGCGTGCGCCTGTAGTCCCAGCTACTCGGGAGGCTGAGGCAGGAGAATTGCTTGAACCCAGGAGGCGGAGGTTGCGGTGAGCCGAGATCGAGCCATTGCACTCCAGCCTGGGTAACAAGAGCGAAACTCCGTCTCAAAAAAAGAAAAAACAAAACATTTAAGGCCGAGCGTGATGGCTCACACCTGTAATCTCAGCAGTTTGAGAGGCCGAGGTGGGGCAGATTATTTGAGTTGAGTTTGAGACTATACTGACCAACAGGGTGATACCCTGTCTCTACTAAAAATACAAAAAAATTGGCCGGGTATGGTGGCAGGCTCCTGTAGTCCAGCTACTTGGGAGGCCGAGGCAGGAGAATTTTTGTATTTTTTAGTAGAGATGGGGTTTCACCATGTTAGCCAGGCTGGTCTGGAACTCCTGACCTCAGGTGATCCACCCGCTTCGGCCTCCCAAAGTGCTGGGATTACAGGCGTGAGCCCCTGCGCAGCCCCTGCGCCAGCCTTAATTTTAATTTTTATTTATTTTGAGAGAGCCTCCTGTTGCCCAGGCTGGAGTGCAGTGCCGCAATCTAGGCTCCTTGCAACCTCTGCCTCTCCTGCCTCAGCCTCCCCAGTAGGTGGGACTAGAGGGGCGCCCCATAACTCCTGGCTAATTTTTATTTTTTTAGTAGAGACGGGGATTTCGTCATGTTGGCCAGGCTGGTCTTGAACTCCTGACCTCAGATGATCCGCTGCCTTGGCCTCCCAAAGTGCTGGGGTTACAGGTGTGAGCCACCGCGCCTGGCCAGAAGGTTTTGAGGACTGGCTTTTCAGGTCGCTTTCTAAGCCCCAGTTTCCATTTTTGACAATTGGGAGGCGAAGGCCGATGCCCTTACACGTGAGACAAGCGACCTGACTCCTGACTTTTTTTGGGACAAATCAGGCAGCCAATGATTCCCTTCATTATGGCCTCTGCTTTACCTCTAGGCAATCTGACCACTTCCCTTGCTGCATCCTTTGCCTCGGCGGTGGCGCTCCGCACGGCCCAAGTTGGGCGTGGTCCAGATGACTTTGGATCCCAGTTGGTGCCCCCAGGGACATCAAACAGAATCGTTGGGGCAAACGTGCCTGCGGCAATCCGCCCGAAGCCTTTGGTCTATTTCGGGCTTCCGTCCGCCCGCCCCTCCTCTGCGTTCCCATTGGCTGTAGCTCCGGCCCGGGGCGGGAATAAAGGGAGCAAGTGGGTGGGGCCGCGTGGCGTCAGCGCAAGATGGCGACCTCGGTAGCTCTGTTATCGCGCTTGCGGAGCGGGCTCCGGCTAGGCTTGCGGGGACTGTGCACGAGGTTGGCGACGCCGCCCCCCCGGGCTCCGGATCAGGTGAGCGGAACGAGGGTGGCGCTCTGAATGTGGGGTCCCCTCCCTGGAGTTACGGACATATCGCCGCGGCTTGGAGGTTCTGGGACGCCGCACCTCAGGGTGCTGAATAAAACGTCGCTTGGGTTTTGGGCCCCTTCCCAGCCTCCTGGGTGAATAGCACTTGCTCCCCTGGCCTGGAGGCTGGGGGCCCAGGTGTGTCCTCCAGATCCCACCTCCCACCCACGTGGGCGCCGGAGGAGGAGGGGGTTACCTGTTTCCCATCTCAGTGACCACTCAGGTGATTATTTGAGCAGGAGGGGAGTGGGACGCTGGAGTCCCAGCCTGGCCTTGGGAGTTATTTTTACTCCCAAGGTGGTGGTGGTGGTGGTGAGGGTGGTGAGGTAGACGTTTGGATTTCCAATTCGACCTGCCTCCATGTTGTCAGAGACCCAGCCATTCTGACCTCCAAGTCTATCACTTCTGTGTCCTAGTTCCCCAAGCCCCAGACAAGTGATTGCCTCTCGCCGCCTCTGCTCCCATCCCTTACCCTGTACTCTGCTACCTTTTAGCCCCAAGCAGCCAGATGTCATAACTCCCGGTCCTGTCTGCCCCTTCCCGCCCTCCCACCCCTCCCCCTTGTGCCCTGCGTTCCTTCACATCCCAGAGTTTAGGCCTTCCCATCCCTTATTCTCCCTGATCTGCTTTTCCGGGCTCCACACCCTCTAGTCGTGTTGTCTGCAGGATCCTGTGCACCTGGCCTGTTGGCTCTTAAAACTCTTGGCATCCTGGCGCTGGACAGTCTGGTTTTGACCCTCTGAGCAGCCCCACTTCCTGACTGCCCCTCCAGGGACACAGACGTCCAGGCTCTGTGGGTGTCTGCCTCTTGACTCCTGAACTTGATTCTTCTTGGACTGGAATGCTGGAACGATCAGCTCTTCTCTCTTGACCTCCCCTTTCTCAACCGCAGGTCGCTGAGATCGGGAGCCGCGGGGGCACTCAGGCACAGGGGCCACAGCAGCAGCCGGGCTCAGAGGGTCCCAGCTATGCCAAAAAAGTTGCTCTCTGGCTTGCTGGACTGCTTGGAGCTGGTGGGACCGTGAGCGTCGTCTATATCTTTGGTGAGGGACATATCGCTGCCCCCTAGTTTTATTCCTTGCCTCCCTCGTCCGCTGTGGAACCTCTCACTCTTACCCACTCAAACCTCTCCATCTTAATTCCCTGGCTCTCCTCCATAGGGCAGCCAAGTAGGACACCTACCTTTGAAAACCAGGGAATTCTTCTCCCTTCTACCTCTTAAGGTTCTAGTCTTTCTAGTTGGTTCCTGTACCAGGATAGAGGAAAGAGGGGAAGATGGGGAAGGATAGGCGTAGATCAGCTTCCTAAACTTTGTCTTTCCTCAGCACCCAAAAATCCAGCCTTCCCACTAGTTCCTTTATCCCTCAGACTCAAGAGACACAGACCCAGCCCCCTTTCTCTCAAAGACCCAGGAATCTTGGCTCCCAGCCCCCTCCTGGCTTGAATCCAGAAGGCTGTGCCTCTAACTCTCTTCCCTCAGATCCAGGAGTCCAGGCCTCCTATCCCACTCCTCCCTCAGGACCTAGGAGACTGCACCCCAATTCCTCATATTCATCCTGGTTTCCCTTGCAGGAAACAACTCTGTGGACGAAAAAGGTGCCAAGGTGAGGGGAAAAGAGACTGAGGCCTTGCCAGGAGTCCTAGCCTGTGGGTGAGAGGGGTCCCCTTTGGTTTGTTGAGGCTCATTGCTGGTCTGGAGTGAGCCTTTCTTTCCTAAGGACCTTTGCTTATTCCTCTTGGGGTCCTGGAGATTCCTTTTATGGGTGTGATGAGGTTCTGCCTCTGACATCCTAAACCTTCCATTTTTCTCTCTACCTCCCAGATTCCTGATGAATTCGACAATGGTGAGTAAACAAGCACAGATTCTGGAGTCCCCGACCCTCTCAGCTCTGTCATTTGTAAGGATGTGTCTTTCCCCATCTGGTGTCTCTGGCCCCTCCTCCTTCCATTGGGGAGGTTGGGGAGCCAGCAGCTGGATAGCTTTGTGGGGAGGGACTTTACAAAGCCCAAGCCCACTTCCCTGGCCCCTCAGCCCTGAGCAGATGGTCAGGGACAGATGGGGGTGGGGAGCCTTGGGTGGGAGGGCCTGGGGACACAGGGTGGCCTATCTCCAGACACGTGGGTTCCTGTGCCTTAGACTGAGCATCTGCAGCTCCCAACTCTTTACCCAACCCCCCCAAGCCCCTACTCCATTAGTCTCATTTTCAAAACAATGCCTCCTTCCTCCCACCCCATCTGGTTAACCAGCTTTTGGTGCTGAAATTTCTGACAAATTGGATAGTAGAGTAGTTGTCAGTCTTGTCAAATGAAATTGGTGGATCCAGAAAGCCACCTGTTTATGTGGGGACATTTGCAAACAGTCATGTTAATACAGTCTTTCACACTGGGCAGGTGAGTGAGTGCTGGTTTGACTGGGCAGATTAGAATCTTGCTAGCTTCAACAAATCACTATGCTGATTTAACTTGGGCAGGAAAACCTGGAGGTTTAAAGTGTATATGTTTACTAGTCTAACTGCTTTCGATATTGTGGGGTTTTTTTGTTTTTGTTTTTGTTTTTGACAGAGTCTTGCTCTGTCACCCAGGCTGGAGTGCAGTGGCGCAATTTTGGCTCACCGCAACCTCCACCTCCCAGGTTCGTGTTTCTCGTGCCTCAGCCTCCTGAGTAGCAGGGACTACAGGTCCATACCACCACGTCCAGCTAATTTTTTTTTTTTTTGAGACGGAATCTTGCTCTGTCGCCTGGGCTGGAGTGCAATGGCGTGATCTCGGCTCACTGCAACCTCTGCCTCCTGGATTTAAGAGATTCTCCTGCCTCAGCCTCCCGAGTAGCTGGGACTACAGGCACCTGCCACCACGCCCAGCTAATTTTTTGTATTTGTAGTCGAGACAGGGTTCCACCATGTTAGCCAGGATGGTCTTGATCTGACCTCATGATCTGCCCACCTCAGCCTCTCAAAGTGCTGAGATTACAGGTGTGACCCACCACTCCTGGCCAAATATATTGTGTTTTTTTAAGAGATGGGCCCATGTATTACATTAAAAACACTGTATTGAAGTAGGCAGCCATGTATGTTTACTGTTTTATACTGGATTCATTAGCTGGGAGTGGTGGCCTTCAGCCTGTGGCCCCAGCTCCTCAGGAGGCTGAGGTGGGATCACTTGAGCCCAGGAGTTACAGGCTGCAGTGAGCTGTCATCTCACCACTGCACTCTAGCCTGGGCGACAGAATGAGTCTCCACCTCTAAAAAAATAAACTAAAATGAAAAAGTAACTGGGCGCAGTGGCTCACGCCTGTAATCCCAGAACTTTGGGAGGCCGAGGTGGGTGGATCACAAGGTCAGGAGTTCAAGACCAGCCTGGCCAATATGGTAAAACCCCATCTCTACTAAAAATACAAAAAACTAGCCGGGCGTGGTGGTGTGTGCCTGTATTCCCACCTACTCGGGAGGCTGAGGCAGGAGAACTGTTTGAACCCAGGAGGTGGAGGTTGCAGTGAGCTGAGATCATGCCACTGCACTTGGCCTGGGCAATAGAGGGAGACTCCATCTCCAAAAAAAAAAAGAGCGCGAGAGAAAGTAAACAAGACAATATATTCACCTAAACCTGGGTTTTTCACCCTTGGCCCCATTGACACTTTGGACCAGATAATTCTTGTGGAGGACTGCTGTGTACATGGAAGGATTTTCGAAGCATCCTGGGCATCTGCCTACTAGATGCCAGCATTGCGACAATCAAATATATCTCTAGGCATTGCCAAATTTCCCAGGGGTAGGTAGAAAGACAAAATCCTTCCCAGTTCTGAACCACTGGTTTACGGTATACAGATATGTTTACATATTCATTGTGGTTTAGATTTGGCATGCTGGCTTAACGTGGGCAGATCTGGAAGCCTAGTGATTCAAAGTGGGAAGATGTGGTGGCTCATGCCTGTAATCCTAGCACTTTTGGAGGCCAAGGTGGGAGGATTGTTTGAGCCCAGGGGTTCAAGCCCAGCCTGGTCAATAGAGCAAGACCCTGTCTCTATAAAAAATATATGTATACACTGGTGTATTGTCAGCAGATTTCTATGTCTGGGTTTTAAGTGGGCCGGTGTATAAGCATTCTGTTTCATACCTGGGGTAGTGTGTGGATGTAAGTGTCAGCATAAAACGGGACAGGTAAATAAATCTCTCTTCCTATCTGGCGCTATGTCATTGCCTTCTACCTTTGGACCTAGAAATGAGTTGGTTCAAAGCAGGTGGGTATGCAGAACTGTTTGTATCTGGTACATAGAAACCCCTGGTTTGTCTGGGAGGTTGAGCAGCGGCTTATTGTGGATTCTCTTTGTGCCTGGTGTTCTAGATCCAATTCTGGTACAGCAGTTGCGCCGGACATACAAATATTTCAAAGATTACAGACAGGTGAGCAGAAGCCCTAGGCTCAGACCCCGTGTGTCCAGCCCTAGCCTCCTTGTCTGAGTGCCCCCATCCTGTCCCTCTCCCACAGATGATCATCGAGCCCACCAGCCCTTGCCTTCTCCCAGACCCTCTGCAGGAGCCGTACTACCAGCCGCCCTATACGCTCGTTTTGGAGCTCACCGGTGTCCTCTTGCATCCTGAGTGGTCGGTGTGTCCCGGGGAAGGCAGTGGGTTGGGGATAGACCTGGGCAGTGGGGTTGTGATGAGGTGGACTTTTGGCCCTGGCCATGTTATGTGATCTTGGCGGAGGAGATGTCACCTCTCGTTGCCTTGCTTTCTTCAGCTGGGAGAAGGCAGTCATGCTAACACCCACTCTGTAGGGTGATATAGGTGTGCCCAGGCACGCTGGAGTACCACAGAAGAGCCTGCTCTTGTTCTGGGACCCAGACCCTCGGTCACAGCCCATGTACTCCTTAACCTTCAAGAGCCACAGAGACAGAGGGAGAGAACTCCGTTCTGGGAATCCCCCAGGCTGGGTCTTTGTCCTCTTGGGGACTCTGAGGGCCTCTGGGTCTTGGTGTTTCACTGTCCTCACGGTCTCCCCAGCTGGCCACTGGCTGGAGGTTTAAGAAGCGCCCAGGCATCGAGACCCTGTTCCAGCAGCTTGCCCCTTTATATGAAATTGTCATCTTTACGTCGGAGACTGGCATGGTGAGGCCCTGGGGCAGGGGAGGGACGGTCGGTGTGGCAGGAGGCGTGGAGATCTGGAGGGCCAGGCTCAGCCTGACCTTTTCTCCCTCCGCACCCCAGACTGCCTTTCCACTCATTGACAGTGTGGACCCCCACGGCTTCATCTCCTACCGCCTATTCCGGGACGCCACGAGATACATGGATGGGCACCATGTTAAGGTGCTGTGGGTTCACGGGTCGGCCTCTGGGATTTGGTGGGGTTGGCACTGCTTGAGGGAAGGGGGGCTCATCTCTGACCCTAGATTCAATTCCTGCTGGCAGGGCATGCGACTGCCTCTAGCCTTGGCCAGGCATCTGCACCCTTTTTTGTTCTCTGGAATCTGGGTTCGGTAGTAGGGAGAGATGAGGTCTCTCTAAAGAAGATAGTTGGGGGTGAGTGATAAGGACGTAGCATTTAGAAGTTGGTTTTGTCTGTTTCTGTAACTTGGTGTTTCTGGGGTGGTTTGCTTATAATTGCACATATGAGACTAATTGCGGTTTGTTTGACCTGGGGTCTGTTACTGCGACCAGTGATACACTCAGGGGTCTGGATCTATGAATGGGCCTCTTTGTGGACCTGGCTCCAAGTGTCCATGTATCTGTTGCATTTCTGTCTGTGTCTTGAGGGAGTCTGTGGTGTTCTTGGGAATTCAGAAATGCATGGGCTGTGATCGAGGGTCTTGAATGGTCTGTCTGGGTGCCAGTCTGTGTGTGGTTCCCTGGGTGTGGCTGCAAGGAACTTCCTAATCACTTGTGTGTGTGCTAGGCCCTGGGTCTAGGAATCTATGTGATTAGTGCCCCAACTTCCTGGGGGTTTTTTTGTTTTTGTGACAGGGTTTTGCTGTGTCACCCACGCTGGAGTGCAGTGGTGTGAACACGGCTCACTGCAGTCTCAACCTTCTGGGCTCAAGTGATCTTCCCACCTCCTGAGTGGCTGCGCCTATAGGCATGCAGCACCATGCCTGGCTAATTTTTTTTTTTGAGACGGAGTTTCATTCTAGTTGCACAGGCTGAAGTCCAATGGCATGATCTTGGCTCACTGCAACCTCCCGAGTAGCTGGGATTACAGGTGCCTGCCACCATGCCCAGCTAATTTTTTGTATTTTTAGTAGAGATGGGGTTTCACCATGTTGGCCAGCTGGTCTTGAACTCCTGACCTCAGGTGATTCGCCTGCCTCAGCTTCCCAAAGCATTGGGATCACAGCCGTGAGCCACCGCACCTGGCCCGTGCCTAGCTAATTTTTAAATTTTTTGTAGAGACGAGGTCTCATTGTTGTGGCCTAGGCTGGGCTAGGACTCCTGGGTTCAAGTGATTCTCCTGCCTAGGCCTCCCAAAGTGCTGGGATTACAGGCATAAGCTACTATGCCTGTCCCCTGTGGGGGTTGATGCCATCATCCAAGCCCAGTCTTGGAGAGGCCCTGCCGTGGCTGTCCTAGTGTGTGTGTGATGCTGTGTGTGTATGTTTTGTGTTGTCTCAATGTGGGGAGAGTGGGACACAGATGTTGACCTGACCTGTCACTCACTTCCAGGACATTTCATGTCTGAATCGGGACCCAGCTCGAGTAGTAGTTGTGGACTGTAAGAAGGAAGCCTTCCGCCTGCAGCCCTATAACGGCGTCGCCCTGCGGCCCTGGGATGGCAACTCTGATGACCGGGTCTTGTTGGACCTGTCAGCCTTTCTCAAGAGTAAGGCTGACCCCAGACCCCCTGACTCTGAAGAGGAAGGATAAATGCCTGATTCTTGGCTTGGGCGACTGAGGTGCAGGAGGTGCCTGAGCACCTTGGAGTCTCCAGGAGCTTCTTAGGATGTTCATGGAATGTTTAGGGGATACTTGGGGATGTTCAGGGGAGCCCTTTCAGGGCGTATAGAAGCGTTCCAGGTAGCACTGACCTCCCCCCTGCCCCAGTGTGGGACCTTCGCCTTGTGGACCCTGTCTCCCTCTGACCTTCAGAAGCCTGGCTGACCACCTCCTGTTGTGCCCACAGCCATTGCACTGAACGGTGTGGAGGACGTGCGGACTGTACTGGAGCACTATGCCCTGGAGGATGACCCACTGGCGGCTTTCAAACAGCGGCAAAGCCGGCTAGAGCAGGTTGGTGCTCAGATGCCCAGAGTGGAGGATTGGCTCTGAGGCTCCTGGACGAGGAGCCTGGGGCAGCCTGTTTCCACACTCCTGGCTTGGCTGTGTGACTGTGAGCAGATACCTCCTCTCTGCCTCAGTCTCTGTAACCAGGGAGTATAACACAGCAGTCCTGTAGGGCTGCCGGACTGAGGGGATGCATTGATTCTGCTGGCTGCTCTGAGAACAGGAGACAGGAGAGCATTTGAGATTGGTCTGAGAGAGGGCTTGCCCTTAATTGTCTTGAGTAGGTCTGGGGGCACCTTGTGGAGATGGACTGTGGGTTTTGATCAGTTCTGGAAAGAGGATCCTGGGCACGTGGCCCAAGGCTATAGGGAGAGTTCTGATGGTCTTGGTGGGATCCTGGTAATTTGGGAGTTGGACTGAGTATGGATTGCATCTGGGTAAGATTTCCAGGGGTCTAGGATGAGGTTAACCAGATTCTAGGTTAGGTTCCTAGTGTTGGGAGCCTCTGAGTGCCCAGAGAAGTCCCTAGAGATTTGGGCCTGGGGACCACTCCCCCAATCCAGACAGGGGTCATGGGGCTCAGGGGGTCCAGGGGCAGGACGATGCAGTCTGGTGAGGAGGGCCATGTGGTTTGGACCTGGGATCTCACCAGCATTCACCTTGGGTAACAGGGTCTGGGACAGGATCTCAGGTTCAGGGAGGGGACCCTGGGATCTGTGGAAGGGGATTATGAGGGTCTGGGGCCTGAGAAGCTACTGAAGTTCAGGCCTGAATACCTCAAGGGCCTGGTTTTTGAGTCTGGCATCCTCCAAACGTTGAAGCCTGCACTGCTAGCTGCGGCTCAGGGCTGACTCTTCCCAGTGTCTGCACTGGGGGCTGGGGGCCCCAGGGTTTGGGGAAAGGGGTCTGGTCTTGGCAGAAGTCAAAAGGGAATGTGGCCCCTGTGCTGAGGCCTGGGGACCTGGGTGTCTGGGAGGAGGCTCTGTCCACCTTGGGCTCACCCTCTCCTCCGTCTCTCCAGGAGGAGCAGCAGCGCCTGGCCGAGCTCTCCAAGTCCAACAAGCAGAACCTCTTCTTCAGCTCCCTCACCAGCCGCTTGTGGCCTCGCTCCAAACAGCCCTGACCTCTGGGCCTCCTCAAACTCAGTGCCTGGGTGCAGGGCCCCAGCGCTTCCAGACCAAGACTTGGGCCACCACTTGTCCAATAAAGTACATCCCAGATGCCACACCTGCTGTGTCTGGAAAGTCTCCAGATGGGGGCATTGGGGTGAGGTCTGGGACTTGGGTCACCGTCCCACCACGGCTGATCGGCTGTCAAGCACAGAGGGGTGCTTTGTTGGGTCAGAGCTGATTGTTAACCCTGGTCTGAGAATCTGAAAACCCTCAGCTGTGTCTTCCTGTGTGCTGTGTGATCTGGAAAAAATACATCTCCCTCTCTGACTGCAGATTCCCCATGTGTGGAGAAGGGAAGAGGGGATGGCACTTGGCTTTAAAGACAGGTAACTGCCAGGCTGCTGTGGAGATGATGTGAGTTACAGGCCCAGGGGCTCTGGCAGACCGGAGATCACCCCTCTCTACAGGGCAATTACTGCTTGGCTCCAGCCAGTGTGGCCCTGGGAAAAAGGGGGCCTGGAGTTGCTTGATGTACCAATTGTTCAAAAGACGCAAGAAATTGGGATTTTTATTTTTATTTTTTTTTGGAGATGAAGTCTCACTCTGTCACCAGGCTAGAGTGTAGTGGCATGATCTTGGCTCACTGCAACCTTCACCTCCCGGGTTCAAGTGATTCTCCTTCCTCAGCCTCCGGAGTAGCTGGGACTACAGGCGTGCGCCACTACGCCCAGCTAATTTAAAAAATATTTTTAGTAGAGACAGGGTTTCACCATATTGGCCAGGATGGTCTTGATCTCTTGACCTTGTGATCTGTCTGCCTCGGCCTCCCAAAGTGCTGGGATCACAGGCGTGAACCACTGTGCCAGGCTTTTTTTTTTTTTTTAAAGACTAGAGTCTCACTGTTTCCCAGGCTGGAGTGCAGTGGTATGATCATAGCTCACTACAGCCTTGACTTCCTGGGTTCAAGTGATCCTGCTGCCTCAGCCTCCTGAATACCTTCGGGGACCACGGGTGTGATTTAAACAGGTTTTTTTGTAGAGATGGGATCTTGGTGCCCAGGCTGGTCTCAAACTCCTGGTCTCAAGCAGTCTTCCTGCTTTGGCCTCCGAGAGCACTAGGATTACAGGTGTGAGCCACTGTACCCATCCAGAATTGGAGTTTTTATATTAAATCTCCCTATTTTAAAATGTTGGCTCCTAACTAAAACAGGCAGATATGTGGCAGTGTTCACTGGAACTTTCTGTGATTCTGAAATGTGGCTAGTGTGACTGAGGAACTGAATTTTTAATTTTGTTTTAGGCTGGGCGCAGTGGTGTATTCCTGTAATCCCAACATTTTGGGAGGCTGAAGCAGGAATATTGCTGGAACCCAGGAGTACGAGATCAACTTGGGCAACATGGTGAAACCCTGTCTCTAAAAATAATACAAAATAATTAGCCCAATGAGGTGGTGTGCACCTGTGTAGTCCCAGCTACTTGAGAGGCTGAGGTGGGAGGAATCCCTTGAGCCCAGGAGGTCATGGCTGTGGTGAGCCGTGATCATGCCACTACATTCCAGCCTGGCTTCCTGAGCGAGACCCTATCTCCAACAATATATAGATATATATTTATTTATTTTTGAGTCAGGGTCTCGCTCTGTCGCCCAGGCTGGAGTGCAGTTGTGTAACTAGATTGCTGCAGTGTGGAACTCCTGGGCTCAAGCAATCTTCCTGCCTTGGCCTCCCCAAATGCTGGGATTACAGGAGTGAGCCACTGGGCCTAGCTACTTTTGGTTAATTTAAATAGTCATATGTGTCTCCTGTATTGGACAGTGTCACTGCGTTTTACCTAAGAGTTTGAATTCCAGATTGTGTCAGTTCAAATCCAAGCTTGCCGACTTCTAGGCTGGCTGTGATCCTGTGCAAGTTACTTCACCTCCCAGTGCCTCAGTTTCTACATTTATAAAATACAACAGGGCAGGTGCAGTGGCTCATGCCTGTCATCCCAACGTTTCGGGAGGCCAAGGCAGGAGAATCGCTTGAGGCTAGGAATTGGAGAGCAGCCTGGACAACATGGGAAGACCCTCTTTTGGCGGGGGGGCGGGGGGGAAGTACCTGTTTCATAGACTAGCTTTGGGAACCAAATGAGGCACTCCCATGTAGCATTCAAATGGTAGCTGTGTGAACCATAGGCAAGGCACGCCTGCCTCAGTTTCCTCATCTCTAAAATGGGGTGATGGTAGTATGTTAGAGTGGTTGTGAGGAGTGAACGGGACAGTCTACGAAGGTTATATGTATATATTCCCAGGGGCTTGCTGTTACCAGGCCATATGGGTTACTCACAGATTGAAATATCTTGACTGGGTGTGGTAGCTCACACCTATAATCCCAGCACTTTGGGAGGCCAAGACGGGTGGATCACCTGAGGTCAGCAGTTGGAGACCAGCCTGGCCAGCATAGTGAAACCCCATCTCTACTAAAAAATATATGAAAAAATTAGCCGGGCATGGTGGCTTATGCCTGTAATCCCAGCTACTCAGGAGGCTGAGGCAGGAGAATCGCTTGAACTCAGGAGGCAGAGGTTGGGTTGCAGTGAGCTGAGACCACACCATGGCACTCCAGCCCGGAAAACAAGAACCAAACTCAGTCTTAAAAAAAAGAAGTACCTTAACCACTTTGACTTTATCTCCCTTGCCCTGCCCCCGTTGCCCCCCACTGTCCCAGTTTCTCCTACTGTAGCCTGCACCAGCATTAATACTGGTTAAATATTCTAGGACAACCCAACCTTTCCTGGTGTGTGTGATGATAATTAAAAGGCATTCAGAACTCTGTAAAAGGCATTCAGACTGAATGCACTCCACGTTTTTTTTTAAGCCTCTCGGGTCTCTACAAATAATTAAAATTTATACCATGACCCCTTGCCCTGGGGTGCACTGTCTGCAAGCCAGTGGAATATTTCCTGAAATCTTCAGCCCTCCCCAGCTTGAGGAAGTCTGCAGGAATGATGGAAGGGGTCTGTACCTTTTTTTTTTTTTTTTTGAGATGGATTCTCAGTCTGTCACCCAGGCTGGAATACAGTGTGTGTAATCTTGGCTCACTGCAACCTCTGCTTTCCGAGTTTGAGTGATCCTCCTGCCTCAGCTCCCAAGTAGCTAGGACTATAGGCATGTGCCCCCACACCTGGCTAATTTTTGTATTTTTAGTAGATAGGGGGTTCATCACGTTGGCCAGGCTGGTCTCGAACTCCTGACCTCGGCCCTGGAGGTGGAGGTTGCAGTGAGCCAAGATCAAGCCACTGCACTGCAGCCTGAGTGACAAAGCAAGACTCCATCTCAAAAAAGAAAAAAAAGAAAATGAGATATCTGAGACCTGGAATGTGTTCCCCCCCATGATCATCCAGAGCAGGTATTTGCTTCCTCCCACAGCTGGCTGTCCAAATTCTGCTAAAATATCTTCTATGATGGGAAGCTTATTCTCTCACCAAATCCAACATGAGACCTAATTTGCCTCCAGGTTACTTTGGTTTACAAGGTCTGGCTTTACTCCTTGGGGCCACATAACCTGTCTGAGCAAGGGGGATGGGGAAGGCGGGTCTCAAATGTCAGCCTTAGAAGCTTATATATTTAGAAGGCACTAGGGGGCTATAGAAGAGTCTAATGCAGGTGAAGGACACGGTCTAATTTGTGCTTAGATAAACCCCACAGGGCCAGGCATGGTGGCTCATGCCTATAATCTCAGCACTTTGGGAGGCCAAGGTGGGAGGACTGGTTTTGCCCAGGAGTTCAGCCTGGGCAACAAAGGGACACCCCAGTTCTACCAAAAACAATAAATGAGCCAGGCATGCTGGCTCATGCCTGTAATCCTAACTACTTGGGAGGCTGAGGTGGGAGGATCATTTAAGCCCAGGAAGTGGAGGTTGCAATGAGCTAGGATAGTGCTGCTGCACCCCAGTTGGGGCAACAGACTGAGACCCCACCTCAGAAAATTAAAGACCTCAAAGGCCAGAGTGGTCATGGCTGAGGGAGGCACAGGCAGAGAATTCGTGTGGAACAAAAGAATCACAGGGGGATGTGGGAGCACAGAGGCGCTTGATGCCCCTGGGGAGTGTTAGGGAGTGCTGTCTAGAGGAGGTGAAGTCTGAATGGTGGAAAAGGAATTAAAGAAGGGAGTGGAGCTGGGCACAGTGGCTCACACCTGTAATCCCAGCACTTTGGGAGGCCAAGGCGGGCGGATCATGAGGTCAGGAGTTTGGGACCAGCCTGGCCAACGTGGTGAAACCCCATATCTACTAAAAACAAAAATTAGCCAGGTGTGGTGGTTGGCACCTGTAATCCCAGTACGTGGGAGGCTGAGGCAGGAGAATCGCTTGAAACTGGAAGGCGTAGGTTGCAGTGAGTAGAGATGGCACTCCAGCCTGGTCAACATAGTGAAACCCTGTTTCTATTTAAAAATATAAAAAATTAGCAGGGTATGGTGGCAGGTGCCTGTAATCCTAGTCAGTTGGGAGGCTGAGGCAGGAGAATCGCTTGAATCCAGGAGGTGGAGGTTGCAGTGAGCCAGGATCTTGCCATTGCACTCCAGCCTGGGCAACAAGAGCAAAACTTGTAAAAAAAAAAAAAAAAAAAAAACAAAAAAACCCCAAAACAAAAACTGAGCACCTACTATGCCTGGCTCTGCTGGGCTATGCATAGTTCTCTGGAAGAAAAACATAAATGGAAACTCTATTTTTCCCTATAATAGTCTCCAAACACTAAATTCTTTTACTTTGGGGGGAAAAAAAAGCCCAGCTTAAGGGCTTTGCCCCATTCCTGGCAGGGAGCAATTATGACCAGAGGGGCTGGGACATCTGCTCCTAATTAGCTTTTCCTGCTGAGGTCCTGGCATACTAAAGGATTTCTGAAGGGCCCTGGTGTCCCCCACCCCCATTCTTCTGGGGTGGGGGAGCGGGTTCCAGTACGTGAGGACGGAATTTCCTGCCCATTTGCTCCTCACACCTTCCGGAGGCCAAACGGGCAGCCCAGCTGCGGCCCGAAGGGGGAGGGGCGCGGCCGCCCGGCAGATGGCGGCATTTACATACAGCTGGGAGCCCCCTCTGAGGCCGGGCTTCTCGCCCTGGCGTCTGGTGCGTCCGCGATGCGGGGTTTGGGAAGGCGCCTTTGTCTTGGGGAAGGGGAACACACACACGCCCGCACACAGGGGTACACAAAGAGCCTCAGATTTTCATATCCACACACAGCTACACCGGTGGACCTCTCAAACCCAGTCTCATTCACACAAACGAACGCACACAGGGGTTTACAAAGAACTCCATCTTCATCGTGTCCACACGTGGCTACATCCGTGGACCTCCCAAACCCAGTCTCATTCACACACAGGCGTCCTCAGCCATTCCCCACCTTGCACAGCCTCTACCACACCCGCACAGAGCACAAAGTTACAGGTTTGTATGCCTACTTAGGATCTCCCGTAAACACGCACAGAGAAGCATCCACGCAGCCACAGAATCTCGAAGCGCCACACAGTCATGAAGTCGTGTACACATCTAGTTTCCCACTCGGGGGTGCGTGCAGAATCAGAATTGTTTACAACTTCATACTTGTGTCACTCACAGACAACTCCAGGCATATGCTGAGTCGCGCAGGCCCACGTGGACACGCAGTCACAAAGTCGTGTGCACCCTCCAGCAGCGCTGGTCCATACCACACACACCGAATCTTAAAATCACGTACAACCTCACACACAGGCTTAGCCCCGAAACCCCACCCCACGCCAGCCACACACAAAGTCGCGGGATAACCCACTCACGACCTGGCCCGTGCCCACGACCACAGACGAAATCTCTCTGTTGCTTTGCACGCTCCCCTTCCCGGGTGACCAACCACCCTCCCTTGGTCTCCTGGGGCCGGGTAGCTGCCTGAGGGGCGGGGCCATTCCCTCAGATATAAGGCTCGAAAGCCAGCAGCTGCGACTCCCGAGACCCCCCCAGAAGGCCATGGTCTTCCCACCGATGTCCCGGCTCCTGTCCCAGACCGTGATCCTAGCGCTCTTTTTTCTCCCCCAGGTCAGAGCCAGGCGGGAGGTGGCGGGGAAAGGGATGAATGCGGGGGTGGGGTGGGGGGGTGCAACCTGAAGGTCCTGAGGAGGGGGCGCGGGGCAGACGGGACGTCTGGGTCCCCCGGCTGCCTCACCCTGCTCCTGCCTTCATCCCAGGCACGGCCCGCTGGCGTCTTCGAACTGCAGATTCATTATTTCGGGCCGGGTCCAGGCCCGGGGGCCCCGCGGTCCCCCTGCAGTGCCCGGGGCCCCTGCCGCCTCTTCTTCAGAGTCTGCCTGAAACCTGGGCTCTCAGAGGAGGCCACCGAGTCCCCGTGCGCCCCGGGCACGGCGCTGAGTGCGCGTGGACCCGCCTACACAGAGCAGGCCGGAGCACCCGCGCCTGATCTGCCACTGCCCGACGGCCTCTTGCGGGTGCCCTTCCGGGACGCCTGGCCGGTGAGTGCTGCCCCCGGGGTACTCCCGCTGCTGGAGGTCTAATCCTGCCACTGAAACCCCCACCACCTCTCCCCTCCAGCTTTCAAGACCCTAATCCTGCCTCCCTGCCTCCCAGGGGTTGGACCAAATTCCCAGACCAGTAACTCTATGATCCCCACATTCCCAGACCCCTAAACCCTGCACACTGGGGATTCTAAATGTTCTGATTCCCCAGCCCTGCATGCTGGGACCCCAAATTCCCAGAATCTCAACCTCTGGAATCCTAAACTCAAGGAACTCTATCTCTGCTCCTTGGGGATCCCTAAAAACTGGGTTCCTCATCTTTATCCCCAAACCTCTCACCTTGTCTTGGGGACCACTAATACCTTCTCTCTCTCTTTTTCTGTCCTTAGTTCTTTCAGTTGGGTCCTGTATTAATTACTCTTTCACCTCCAAAATCCTGTCTCCCATCCCCACAACCCTAAGGCACCAAGATTTTTTTGTTGTTGTTTTGAGACAGAGTTTTGCTCTTGTTGCCCAGGCTGGAGTGCAATGGTGTGATCTTGGCTCACTGCAACCTCTGCCTCCTGGGTTCAAGCGATTCTCCTGCCTCAGCCTCCTGAGTAGCTGGGATTACAGGCATGCACCACCACATCTGGCTAATTTTTTTGTATTTTTAGTAGAGACTGGTTTCTCTATGTTGGCCAGGCTGCTCTTGAACTCCCGACGTCAGATGGATGATCCACCCACCTCAGCCTCCCAAAGTGCTGGGATTACAGGCGTGAGCCACTGCGCCTGGCCCCAAAGGCACAAAGATGAACAGACCTGTATTAGAATTCTAGATCCTTGTCTTTTTGGACAAGTAACTGCCTGGTTTCCAGCCTCAGTTTCCTAAGCTATAAAATGGGATCATCCTGGTACCTCACAAGGGTCTCTTTTGAGCGATTCAACCACGTCTCTTGAACAAAGTGCTTACCACATAGTATGTGCTCCATCAAGCAAGCCACGTTCAGGGGCGCGCCCTGTAATTCCAGCACTTAAGAGGCCTAGGCAGAAGGATGGCTTTAGCCCAGCAGTTTGAGACCAGTCTCAGTAATATAGTGAGAACTCGTCTCTCTCTCTCTCTCTTTTTTTTTTTGAGACGGAGTTTCGCTCTTGTTGCCCAGGTTGGAGTGCAATGGCAGGATCTTGGCTCATTGCAATCTCCGCCTCCCAGGTTCAAATGATTCTCCTGCCTCAGCCTCCCAAGTAGCTGGGATTACAGGCATGTGCCACCACGCCCAGCTAATTTTGTATTTTTAGTGGAGACGGGGTTTCTCCAGGTTGGTCAGGCTGGTCTTGAACTCCCGACCTCAGGTGATCCACCTGCCTCGGCCTCCCAAAGTGCTGGCCTATGAGAACTTGTCTCTACTAAATAAATAAATAAATGAAAATTAGTGGAGCATGGTGACATGCGCGTGTAGTCCCAGCTACTCGGGAGGCTGAGGTGGGAGGATTGCTTGAGCCCCAGAGGCTGTTGCAGTGAGCCAAGATCGCTCCACTGCACTCCAGCCTGGTTGACAGAGACAGACCCTGTCTCAAAAAAAAAAAAAAAAAAAAAAAAAAAAAAAAGGGCCAGGTGCAGTAGTTCATGCCTGTAATCCCAGCATTTTGGGAGGCTGAGGCGAATCACAAGGTCAGGAGTTCGAGACCAGCCTGGCCAACATTGTGAAACCCCATCTCTACTAAAAATATAAAAATTAGCCAGGCATGGTGGTGCGGGCCTATAGCCCCAGCTACTCAGGAGGCTGAGACAGGAGAATCACTTGAACCTGGGAGGCGAAGGTTGTAGTGAGCTGAGATTGTGCCACTGTACTCCAGCCTGGGCAACAGAGCAAGATTCTGTCTCAAAAAAAAAAAAAGAAAAGCCACAGATGTCATTCCCTCCCTGGGCTGGGCTGGCCCCTCTGGGGATTGTCCCTTGCTTGCTCTGTTCCTAGCCTGGCCATCATCCTTCCCTCCTGAACTCTGGCCTTCATTGAATACTTACCCTAACCACTGTCTTTCATTCCCCCTTCCTTCACCCAACCAGGGCACCTTCTCTCTCATCATTGAAACCTGGAGACAGGAGTTAGGAGATCAGATTGGAGGTGAGTGTCTTCTGCCTTGGGACTGGTGGGGAGCTGGGGCCCATGTGAGACTCGGGGTTGATGGTGTTGTCTGTAGGTCTTATGATGTCATCACAGCTCCTGGGATGTGGTGCCGGGTGTTGGCTGCTCCAGGGCTCTTGCCATCTCAGGCACAGACATGTCCTGGTACTGGATGTAGCAGTCTGTGGTCCTGGTACCAGATGAAGTGGGGGAAACGCTGTTACTACCAAAGCCACCAGAGCAGGGCATAGCATTTCACAGCCCTACTTCATCACTATCTGACGTAGAGAGCTCAGGATGCAGTATGAGTTACTTCTGGTTCTTCTATGTGAAGCTTCCCCCTGCCCCGCCCCCCCTCCCCAAGATGGAGTCTCACTCTGTCACCTAGGCTAGAATACAGTGGCGTGATCTTGGCTCACTGAAACCTCTGCCTCCCAGGTTCAAGCAATTCTCCTATCTCAGCCTCCCGAGTATCTGGGATTACAGGTGCCCACCACCATGCCCAGCTACTTTTGTTTGTATTTTTAGTAAAAACGGTTTCACTACGTTGGCCAGTTCTCGCTCTCTATAAGAGAACTGCTTTTTTTTTTTTTTTTTTTTTCCGAGGTGGAGTCTCGCTCTGTCACCCAGGCTGGAGTGCGATGGTGCCATCTCAGCTCACTGCAACCTCCGCCTCTTAGATGAATGTGATTCTCCTGCCTCAGCCTCCTGAGTAGCTGGGATTACAGGCGTGCCACCATGCCTAGCTAATTTATTTTTTATTTTTAGTAGAAATAGTTTCACCATGTTGGTCAGGCTGGTCTTGAATTCCTGACCTCAGTTAATCCACCTGTCTCAGCCTCCCAAACTGCTGGGATTACAGGTTTGAGCCACCACGCCTGGCCGAGAGAACTGTTACCTAGGGTATAGAGGGGACTCCGACATTGCAGGTCCCAGGGTGCACTGGGGAGTTCGCAGCCTTGCTAGTAAGGAGGGTGACTGCCATTCTCCTCGTGAGGTCCAAGGACCCCAGGGCTCCATGGGGGTGTTTTGGCTTCGCTGGGAGGGGTAGGGAGAGTGCAGCCGGGGTGTTCGGTGTGCACCCGCGTCCGGCCGGGCCCACCCCAGCACCCCTCCTCTGCCTCTCCCCGCAGGGCCCGCCTGGAGCCTGCTTGCGCGCATGGCAGGCCGGCGGCGCCTGGCAGCTGGGGGCCCGTGGGCCCGGGACGTTCAGCGCGCAGGCGCCTGGGAGCTGCGCTGCTCGTATCGCGCGCGCTGCGAACCGCCAGCCGTCGGGGCCGCGTGCACGCGCCTCTGCCGCCCACGCAGCGCCCCCTCGCGGTGCGGCTCGGGACTGCGCCCTTGCGCACAGCTGGAGGACGAGTGTGAGGCGCCAAGTGAGTCCTGCGTTCGACCCCACCCCGTCCCAGCCGGGACCCCGGCTCCTCCTGAGCGTCACTCGCGGCCCCCAGTCCCTTCTCACAACTCAGTCACCCTCTTCAGCGTGCTCTAGAGCCCCCACCACGTACCACAGGCACCCCTCTCCAGGGAGCTGGGGAACCCGCTAACTGCTGTGGATGTACCCTAAACCCCGCTAACCATCCAGCTGCCACCTTCGGGGAAACTGAGGACCCTAGACTTCTCTTCAGCTCTGCCTTGCTACTCCAGCCTCCTTCCCTCTCCCAGCCCTCTTGTTATCTCAGATAGGAAGCCCACACCCATTTCCCATGCCGGCACCCTCCAGTTCTTTTCCTAACCCACACTCACACCACGTCCCGATGCTAGGACCCCAAAGTTCTTCTAATTCTGCGGCCCTCCTGACTCCCACCCGGAAGCTTTGGAGACTCCTCCCAGTCCACTCCCGCCAAGGAATCCTCCATTCTCTGTCCCTGAAATTGCAGGCCAGAACCCATGGCTTCTTAAAGCTTGGGATTCTTCAGACCCCTCCCCTAATCTCAGAGCCCTATCAAGACCCTGGGACTCCCAGGCTAATCCAGATCTTCCCAGAGCCACCCTAATTCAAGACACTCCCATCTTCCCTGAAAGGCCAGGTGTCCCCCCACCAATCCCAAATTCCCTCCCTTTCTCCTGTCCACACGTTCTGACCATGGTGCCCCCGGCCCATCCTCCTTCAGAGAGTACAGTCTCCAGCCCAATGGCCTGGGTTCCCATCCTCACTCCTTCATTTCCTAGGTGGGCTGGTCATCTCGCCTCTGTGGGCCTCAGTTTCCCTGTCTGTAAACTGGGGGGAGGGTCACAATACCATCTAGTCCTGATGATTATCTGTCACAACAATGAAGCAAGGTGGGGCAGGGAACTTGCTCAGAAACCTCCCTGCTTTCCGTCTTGCCCTTGGCCCTCCCCAACATTGGTGATCCCTTTCTCTCCGCCTCTGTCCCCCATAGCAGAGTGCCAAGCAGGCTGCAGTCCGGAGCACGGCTTCTGTGAGCAGCCTGGTGAATGCCGATGCCTGGAGGGCTGGACTGGACCCCTCTGCACGGTCCCTGTGTCCACCAGTAGCTGCCTCAGCCCTAGGGGCCCGTCCTCTGCCAACACCAGATGCCTTGTCCCTGGGCCTGGGCCCTGTGATGGGAACCCGTGTGCCAACGGGGGCAGCTGTAGCGTCAGTATCACCCCTTCCCACCTTGTCCTGCTTAGTACTTTACCCTGGAAGCCACGGCCCCCTCCCTGGGGCTCCATGAGACACTAGCCTGGGGAGGAGGTCTGGGAATAACTATCAGGGAGGGCTTCCTGGTGGCATCCAGCCTGCATCTAGGGCCTTGAAGTAGGATTAAGTGATGGGGATGGAACTGGGGAGAGCAGCCTCAGTGGGTGGCCCCGAAAGGTGTGGGAGTGGAAATGATGAGGAGCCATGTGGGGCCGCAGCTGCCCCCACTGTGGGACTGAGACTGATTCAGGGCCCAAGGTAGTGGGTGGTAGGGACAAATAGGTTGGAGATTTGGGATCTGGGGGACAGGGAGTGAAAACATGGGAGAAGGCTTCCTGGAGATGGCCCAGGGCGGGGGCTTCTGGGAGGTGATTAGAAAAGGGTGTCCAGGTGAGGGGCCCGCAGGGAGCAAGGGTGCAGAGGTGGCAGTGAGTGAGCCTGGCATGGAGTGCTGCGATAGAGTAGGGCCCAGTGTGGGCCACCTGGACATGGACACACTCAGGGCTTAAATACTTAGGGGGAGGGCCTGGGAAGGAGAGATCCAGAGAAGGCTTCCTGGAGGAGGTGGGCTGAGATCTAGGACCTCCTAGTAGGACTCGTCAGTGTGGACAGAAGCAGGGAGGGAATGACCAGGCAGGCAGGCTTTGGTAGGCAAAGGTGTAGTAGTGGGAATGGGGTCACTTGGGCCCCCAGAGCTTCCTCCCTGTGGGGTCACATGGGCAGACACAAAAACGTGGAGTGGATTGAGAGGATGTTGCCAGGACCTTCTAGAGTGGCCCCTGCACAGTGGGACTTGGGACTGGATAAGGAGCAACCAATGGTTAGGACTGAGGAGGGGGATGGAATTTTTCTCCAAGGAAACTCCCTTCCGAAGTCCTCTTGTCTCTTCCCAGGAGACACCCGGGTCCTTTGAATGCACCTGCCCGCGTGGGTTCTACGGGCGGCTGTGTCAGGTGAGCGGGGTGACATGCGCGGATGGACCCTGCTTCAACGGCGGCTTGTGTGTTGGGGGCGCAGACCCTGACTCTGCTTATGTCTGCCACTGCCCACCTGGTTTCCAAGGCTCCAACTGTGAGAAGAGGGTGGACCGGTGCAGCCTGCAGCCATGCCGAAATGGTGAGGCCTGGAGGCCAGAACGGCCAGGGAGGGGGTGGGGGCCCTGCATAGCTCAGACAATCCTGGGCCGGGATCCTGGCTTTGCTTCTTCTAACCTTAGGGCCTGGGGACCTGACCTTCCACCCCCAACCCTGTTTGTTCTATAAAATGGGTGAGGAGACATTCCCTATGTCACAACTATTTACTGAGAATTCACTGTGTGCCAGCCCTGATTCTAGGCACGGGGGATACAGTAGGGAATGAAACAGACAAAATCCTGCCCTGGTAGAGCTGAGGTGGTAGGAAGCTGCCCGCTGTGCTGGGGATGAGCAAGGGAGCCCGTGTGGTCACACTGACGAGATGAGGTAGGGACTGAGACAAGATTGAGGCGAATCTCGTGGGATGCCCTGGGTCACAATAAGGGGGACTTCACTTTTCCCCTGAGTGAGAAGGAGCCACAGGAAGGTTCTGAACAGGGAAGAGACCTGGGATCGGTGCTAAAAGGTTAAATGAGGCTGGGCATGGTGGCGCAAGCCTGTAGTCCCAGCTACTCGGGAGGCTGAGGCAGGAGAATTGCTTGAACCCGGGAGGCATAGGTTGCAGTGAGTCGCGATCGCACCACTGCACTCCAGCCTGGGAGACAGAGTGAGAGAGACTGAATTAAAAAAAAAAAAAGAAAAAAGATTAAATAAGATAGGAATGTAAAGGGCTTGCTGTGTCTCTTCTTGGACTGAATGCAATAATTCTCCCAAACGCTGAGCGTTCTCTCCGGGGTGTGTGGTACTAGGGACACACAGGGAACAGGACATCTCTGGGCTACGCCCTCCTGGGGGTACCATCCCAGAGAGGAAAACAGACACCCTCAGACAGGGTGGGTGGTCAGGGCTGTGATCTGGGAGCACAGGGCAGCGATCAGGGCGGGGATGGAGGAAGGAGCATCGGAGTGGAGACCTGAGGGGTGGGCTAGCGAAGAGAAAAGGTGGGGAAAAATGGGAGAAAAGGAGGAAGGGAAGAGAGGAGGGGCATTCTAGGCAGAAGAAAGCCAGAGGGTTCAAACACATAGTTCTAGGAGCTGTTTACTACTGAAGTATGATCCAAGCCAAGGGAGCAAGAGACAAGGGCACAGAGAGCCAGAGAGGTGGCGCTAAATTAATCATTCCCAAACTTCTTCAGGTAGAAAGGAAGAGAGCTGGCTTTCCTGGCACACTCCAAGGCGCTGGCCCTTGATTTAAGAGACAGAGAGAAAAAGGGGACCCCGTGCGGCGATGATAGAGCTCGAAACTGGGCGGGCAGGCTGGTAGGCGGCTCCCGGGCTGCGTCCTCTTAAGTCCCCTTTCCCACAGGCGGACTCTGCCTGGACCTGGGCCACGCCCTGCGCTGCCGCTGCCGCGCCGGCTTTGCGGGTCCGCGCTGCGAACACGACCTCGACGACTGCGCGGGCCGTGCCTGCGCTAACGGCGGCACGTGCGTGGAAGGCGGCGGCGCGCACCGCTGCTCCTGCGCGCTGGGCTTCGGCGGCCGCGATTGCCGCGAGCGCGCAGACCCGTGCGCTGCGCGCCCCTGCGCTCACGGCGGCCGCTGCTATGCTCACTTCTCCGGCCTCGTCTGCGCCTGCGCGCCGGGCTACATGGGTGCGCGGTGCGAGTTCGCCGTGCACCCCGACGGCGCAGGCGCGTTGCCCGCGGCCCCGCCGGGCCTGAGGCCCGGGGACCCGGAGCGCTTCCTTTTGCCTCCGGCTCTGGGACTGCTGGTGGCCGCGGGCGTGGCCGGCGCCGCGCTCTTGCTGGTCCACGTGCGCCGCCGTGGCCAAGCCCAGGATGCTGGGTCTCGCTTGCTGGCGGGGACCCCGGAGCCGTCAGTCCACGCACTCCCGGATGCACTCAACAACCTAAGGACGCAGGAGGGTCCCGGGGATGGCCCGAGGTGAGGGGCTGCGCTGCAGATGAACGCCTCGCGCTGCCCGCTGCTTGCGCCAATCTCCGTGGTGCCGTTGTCCCAATTCACTGATGCATCTCCCTGGTTGGTCTCTCTTACCCCTAGCTGGCTTTGGGTTCCCCTTTTGATGGGTAGGGGAAAACAAGATCTGAGAATTTAAAGGGTCTGGATTTTTCTTTCCTCCGACAGCTCTTCCATAGATTGTAATCGTCCTGAAGATGGAGACTCTCGAGGGATTTATGTCATATCTGCTCCTTCCATCTACGCTCGGGAGGTATCGATGCCCCTTGTTCCCCTGCTACACACACTGGGCGCGCTGGGCAGAGGCAGCACCTGCTTTTCCCCTACCTGCCTCGATTCTGTCTGTGAAATGAATTCGGTAGAGTCTCTGGAAGGTTTTAAGCCCGCTTTTCAGTTCTGACTTAGTTTCATTTTATTTTGTATCTCTCTTGTTTTGAGCTGCCTGCCATCTTTTCTCTGGAAAGCTATGGACTTGAAGAGGTCACGATGGGGACTCTGCCAGAGCTTCTCCACTGATTCTACGCTGCTGGGAGGCAGAGGGGCAGCCTCTCTAATGCTTCCTGCTCATTTTGTTTCTAGGCCTGACCTGTCTCCTCCATCCGCACCTGGAGTCAGAGCGTGGATGTTTTTGTATTTGCTTGGTGGTGCCCAGTGTCTGCCCCGGAGATTTTGGAGTTCAACCTCGAAGGGGTGTCTGGGAGAACTTGACTGCTGCAAGTTGTAAATAATGGTTATTTATATCCTATTTTTTTCTCACCCCATCTCTCCAGAAACATCTATAAAGGCTGTTATTTTGATCAGTTTTGACTCACGAGGCTGAATGCTTTGTATATGCTATTGGGGCTGAGGGGAAGAGATTTTGTCTCCAGAGGACAATAGCAGACAGGACTCTTTATCCACCCACTCTAAGGTGGGTGGATCACTTTATGCAGGGGTCAGAAACACTCAAACTGCTTTAAATATAAAATAATTCATGGCTGGGTGCAGCGGCTCATGCCTGTAATCCCACTGAGCCACTGAATGAGATCAGTGGCTGAGGCAGGAGGATCAGTTGAGGCTGGGAGTTGGAGACCAGCTGGACAACACAGTGAGACCCTATCTATACAAAAAAATTAAACAAAGATTAGCCAGGTGTGGTGGTGCACCTGTAGTTCTACTTACTTGGGAGACTGAGGCCAGGAAGATTGCCTGGCCTCAGGAGTTTGAGGCTGCAGTGAGCTATGATCATACCACTGCATTAAAGCCTGGGCTAAGTAGAGCAAGATCCTGTCTCTTAAAAAAAAAAAAGTATTCAGCTGGGCGCGATGGCTCATGCCTGTAATGGAAGCACTTTGGGAGGCTGAGGTGGGCGGATCATGAGGTCAGGAGATGGAGACCATCCTGGCTAACATGGTGAAACCCCTATGTCTAGACTGGGCCTGGTGGCTCATGCCTGTAATTCCAGCACTTTGGGAGGCTGAGATGGGCAGATGACCTGAGGTCTGCCTTAGCCTTCCAAAATTCTGGGATTACAGGAGTGAGCCACTGGGCTTAGGCTCTTTTAAACAACTAGCTCTGGAGGGAACTTACAGAGCGAGAACTCATTCATTACTGTGGGGAGGGGACCAAACCATTCATGAGGGATTTTCTTCCAAACACCTCCTACCGGGCCCTCCTCCAATACTGGCAGTCATTTCAGAATGAGATTTGGAGGGGACAGAATATCCACACCAAATCAATACCTGTGCAAGAAGCCAGAGGTGGGCGCAGTGGCTTATGCCTGTAATCTCAACACTCTGGGAGGCTAAGGTGGATGGATCACTTGAGGCCGGGAGTGTGAGACCAGCCTGGCCAACATGGAGAAACCATCCCTGTCTCTACAAAAACATATAAAAGTTAGCCACATGCGGTGGCACTCACATGTAATCCCAGCTACTTGGGTGGCGGAGGTACAAAAATTGCTTGAACCCAGGAGGAAGAGGTTGAAGTGAGCCGAGATCATGCCAGTATGCTCCAGCATGGGTGACAGAGCGAGACTCTATCTCAAAATAAAAAAAAAAAAAAAAGAAGAAGGCTAGGGATGGTGGCTCACACCTATAATTCCAGCACTTTGGGAGTCCG
Source organism: Callithrix jacchus (assembly GCF_049354715.1). Lineage (NCBI taxonomy): Eukaryota > Metazoa > Chordata > Mammalia > Primates > Cebidae > Callithrix > Callithrix jacchus. Next base: position 34,988,707 of record NC_133523.1, read on the forward strand.
AGGAGGGCTGATCACCTGAGGTTAGGAGTTTAAGACCAACCCGGCCAACATGGTGAAACCCCATCTCTACAAAAATACAAAAGTTAGCCAGGCATGATGGTGGTACCTATAATTGCAGCTACTCAGGAGGTGGAGACAGGAAAATCACTTGAACCCAGGAGGCGGAGGTTGCAGTGAGCTGAGATTGTGCCATTGCACTCCAGCCCGGGTGAGAGAGCAAGACTCTGTCTCAAAAATAAAAAAACAACAACAAAAAAAACCCAAAGAAGCAGAGACCTGCCTGGCGCCCTTCCTGCCACGTGGATATGCAAGATGTTGGAAGTCTGCAGCTTGCAAGAGGTCCCTCCGCAGAACCTAACCTGCTGGCACTGTGATCGCAGGCTTCCAGCTTCCAGAACTATGAGAAATAAATGCTTAAGCCAGTTTATGGTATTTCAAAAATGGCAGCCTGAGCCAACTAAGACAGTGGGGTTTTGCTGCAATAACAAATGTCCCTCAAATCTTACTGACTTACACAATCACAGATTTCTTCCTTGTTCATGGCACACATCCAGGTCACCAGGCTCTGCTTTTTGTTTTAAGAGACATAGTCTCGCTCTTGTTCTGTCACCCAGTCTAGAGGACAGTGGTGCGATTATAGCTCATGGCAGCCTCAGCCTCCTGGGTTCAAGCGATGGCTCTGCCTCAGCCTCCTGAGTAGCTGGGATTACAGGTACCTGTCACCATGCCCAGATACATTTTGCATTTTTAGTAGAGACAGGGTTTCACCATGTTGGCCAGGCTGGTATTGAACTCCTGACAGGTGCTCTGCCCACTTGGCCTCCCAAAGTTCTGGGATTCCAGGCGTGAGCCAGCATGCCCGGACTTGTTCTTTTTCAAAGTTGTTTTGACTATTCTAGGTACTTAACATCTCCATAAGAATTTTGGAATCAGCTTTACAATGTTTACCAAAAAAAAACCAAACCAACAAACCAGGATTATATTTCGGGATACATTAGATCTATAGATTAATTTGGGGAAATTGACACCTTAACAGCATTTCATATTCTAATCCATGAACGTGAAATGCCTCTCAGTTTACTCAGTCATTCCTTAACTTCCACCAGCAGTGTTGTTCAGTTTCAGTGGATAGGTCGTGTACATCTTTCGTCAGCTTATCCCGATGTATTTCATATTTTATGATATTATACATGTGATTACATTTTTACATTTCTAATTTTTGGTTCCTTATATTTAAAAATATGATTGACTTTTGCACACGATTCTGTGACCTCGTAAAAACCATTTATTAGTTTTAGGAGTTCTTGTAGATTTCTTGGGCTTTTCTTTTTGACGATCATGTCATTAGTGAATAAGGACAGTTTTCTTTTTCTTCCTTCTCAATCAACATGACTTTTGTTTTCTTTGCCTACCTATTAGACTGGCCGGAACTTTCAGAACAATATTGACTAGGAGTGGTGAATGCAAACATTCTTTTTTTGTTCTCAGTCTTTGGTGGAAAGCATTTACACTTCTAACATTAAATATCTTTTAAAATGCCTTTTAGCAGGTTAAGGAAGTTTCCTTCTATTCCTAGTTTGCTGACTTGGTTTTTTTTTTTTTACCTTGAATGGATGTTTATTTATTTATTTATTTTTGAAATGTGGTCTTACTCTGAGGCCTAGGATGGAGTGCAGCGGTGCAATCTCAGCTCATTGCAAACTCCACCTCCCAGGTTCAAGCTATTCTCCTGCCTCAGCCTCCTGAATAGCTGGGATTACAGGCGCCCGCCACCACGTCCCGCTAATTTTGTGTTTTTAGTAGAGACAGGGTTTCACCACATTAGTCAGGCTGGTCTTGAACTCCTGATCTCAGGGGATCTGCCTGCCTCAGGCTTCCAAAGTGCTGGGATTACAGGCGTGAGCCACAGCGCCTGGCCAGATGTTTACTTTTGTCAAGAAAATTTTGAACAGACTTTGTATTCTCAGGATAAGCCCTACTTGGCCATGATGAATTGTCCTTTTTATATTGCAAGAATCCATTTTCTTTTTTTTTTTGAGTTGGAGTTTCGCTCTTGTTACTGAGGCTGGAGTGCAATGGCGCGATCTCGGCTCACCGCAACCTCCGCCTCCTGGGTTCAGGCAATTCTCCTACCTCAGCCTCCTGAGTAGCTGGGATTACAGGCACACGCCACCATGCCCAGCTAATTTTTTGTATTTTTAGTAGCAATGGGGTTTCACCATGTTGACCAGGGTGGTCTCCATCTCTTGACCTCGTGATCCACCTGCCTTGACCTCCCAAAGTGCTAGGATTACAGGCATGAGCCACCGTGCCCGGCAGAATCCATTTTGTAATATGAGGGATAATGATTTATAGCTTTTTTTCCCAGTAATGTCTTTGGCTTCTGGTATCAAGGTAATGCTGGCATCATAAAACAAATTGAAAAATATTTCTCCTCTTAGGATTTCTGAGAGAGAATTTTTTAGAATTCATGTTATTTCTTTCAAAAATATTTGATAACATTCTCCAATAAAACCATCTGGGCCTGGAGCTTTTGGGGGGAAGATATTTAAATTAAATTTAATTTCTTTAATTGTTGTAAGACCTCTTTATCTTGTTCATCTTTGGAGAGTCGTGGTAGTTTGTACATATAAGTTGTAAAATTTATATGGATTCTGTAGTGATAGCTCTTCTACCATTCCTAATATAGGTAATTTTTGTCTTTTCTCCTTTTTTCTTGGTTAGTCTGGTTAGAGGTTTATCAGTTGTGTTGACCCTTCATAAAGACAATTTTTGGTTTCACTGATTTTTTTCTGTTTTTAATTGCATTGATTTCTGCCCTTTATTTTTTGTTTTCCTTCAGTGCTTTGGATTTCACTTACTTTTTTTCTTTTCTTTTTTTTTTTTTTGAGATAGAGTTTCGCTCTTGTTACCCAGTCTGGAGTGCAATGGCGCGATCTCGGCTCACCGCAACCTCCGCCTCCTGGGTTCAGGCAATTCTCCTGCCTCAGCCTCCTGAGTAGCTGGGATTACAGGCACGTGCCACCATGCCCAGCTAATTTTTGTATTTTTATTTTTAGTAGCGATGGGGTTTCACCATGTTGACCAGGATGGTCTCGATCTCTTGACCTCGTGATCCACCCGCCTTGGACTCCCAAAGTGTTGGGATTACAGGTGTGAGCCACTGCACCCGGCCTCACTTACTTTTTTTCTACAATGTTAATGTGGAGGGTTAGATTTCAGATAATCTTTCATGACATATGTGTTTTCTAATATAAATTTACCCCTAAAAACTGCCTTAATTGCTTACATACATTTTGTTTTATTTTACTTTCGTTAAGTGAAAAATATTTTCTATTTCCTCTTGAGACTTCTTCTTTGACTCATGGGTTATTTAGAAGCAAGTGATTAATTTCCAAATACTTGGGGCTCTCCTAGACGTCTTTCTGTGACTGATTTCTTCTTTAATTCTATTATGGTCAGAAAACAGTAGCACTGTTTTGCATTTTTGCAAATCTCTTTAATGTTCAACTTGATGGAAAACAACTGAATCTTAATATCTGCTTTTCTTTTTCTTTTTCTTTTTTTTTGAGATGGAGTCTCCCTCTGTGGCCCAGGCTGGAGTGCCATGACATGATCTTGGCTTACTTTAAACTCTGCCTCTTGGGTTCAAGTGATTCTCCTGCCTCAGCCCCAGTAGCTGGGATTACAGGCATGAGCCACCATGCCCGGCTAGCATTTGGTATTTTTAGTAGAGAGGGGGGTTTCACCATCTTGGCTAGGCTGGTCTCAAACTCCTGACTTCAGGCAATCCTCCCGCCTTGGCCTCCCAAAGTGCTGGGATTACAGGTGTGAGCCACTGTGCCTGGTCTCTAAGGCATTCTTGAAAAGACAAGATTAAAGGAACAGAGAAGAGGTTAGTGTCCAGGAATTGGGGGAGAGGGATACTACAAAGGGATAGCATGAGAGAAGTTTTGGGTGATGAAACTATATCTTGATTGTGGAGGTGGTTACACAAATCTATACATATCAATTTTGCTGTTTTTTTTTTTTTTTTTTTTTTTGAGACAGGATGTCACTCTGTTGCCCGGGCGGAGTGCAGTGGCACAATCTCAGCTCACTGCAACCGCTACCTCCCAGGCTGAAGTGATTCTCCCACCTCAGCCTCCTGAGTAGCTGGAACTACAGGCATACACCATCATGCCTAGCTGATTTTTGTAGAGATGGGGTTTCACCATGTTGCCTAGGCTGGTCTTAAATTCCTGGACAAGTAATTCTCCTGCCTTGGCCTCCCAAAGTGCTGGGATTACAGGCATGAGCCACCGCACCCAGCCTATTTAGCTTCTTTTTTTTTTAAAAAAAGATAAACATGTGGCCGGGTGCGGTGGATCACCTGAGGTCAGGAGTTTGAGACCAGCCTGACCAACATGGTGAAACCCCCGTCTGTACTAAATACAAAAAATTAGCCATGTGTGGTGGCACACGCCTGTAATCTCAGGTACTTGAGAGGCTGAGGCAGGAGAATTGCTTGAACCCGGGAGGCAGAGGTTGCAGTGAGCCCAGGTTGCGCCATTGCACTCCAGCCTGGGAAATAAGAGCAAAGAAATTCCATCAAATAAATAAATGAGAAAAGTAATGCAATCTCTCCAAAAATACCATCAGGTTTTCACCTAGAAATTATTATAAAATGTATGTAGAAGAATAAAAACAAACAACAATAGCTAAGAAAATTCTGAAAAAGATCAGAGTAGGGAGGCACCACTGACCTGACTATAGATTTTTTTTTTGGGAGGTAGAGTTTTGCTCTTGTCACCCAGACTGGAACAACGAGAGGAAGTCCAGGCTCACTGCAGCTTCGGCTCACCACAACCTCTGCCTCCCGGGTTCTTGCAGTTGTCCTGCCTCAGCCTCCCGAGTAGCTGCGATGACAGGCATGCGCCACCAAGCCTGGCTAATTTTGTATTTTTAGTAGAGACAGGCTTTCACCATGTTGCTCAGGCTGGTCTTAAACTCCCGACTTCAGGTGATCCACCCTCCTCAACCTCCCAAAGTGCTGGGATTACAGGCATGAGCCACCATGCCGGGCCCCACTTCTAAGATTTTATCACAAAGATATGCTGGCCAAAATACCAAACAATGTATGTGCAAGGCTATTTACAGTAGCACTTTTTGTAACAGAAAAATACTAAAGCCCAAATATCCATCAGTAATAGACTGATTATGCAGCTCTCAAACGGAATGGAACTCTCTATTGCAATGTTCTGAGTCCATGGTAAAATGTCAACTCATGAGCCCGGGACTTCTGGGCTGTAGTGTGCTATGCCAATCAGGTGTCTGCACTAAGTTCAGCATCAATATGGTGACCTCCCGGGAGCGGGGAACCACCAGGTTGCCTAAGGAGGGGTGAACCGACCCAGGTCGGAAACCGAGCAGGTCAAAACTCCTGTGCTGATCAGTAGTGGGATCGTGCCTTTGAATAGCTACTGCACTCCAGCCTGGGCAACATAGCGAGACCCCATCTCTAAAAAAATAAAAATAAAAAAATGTTGGCTGGGCGCAGTGGCTCACGCCTGTAATCCCAGCACTTTGGGAGGCCGAGGCAGGTGGATCATGAGGTCAAGAGATCAGGACCATCCTGGTCAACATGGTGAAACCCCGTCTCTACAAAAAATACAAAAAAAATTAGCTGGGCAGAGTGGCGCATGCCTGTTATCCCAGCTACTCAGGAGGCTGAGGGAGGAGATTCACTTGAACCCAGGAAGTGGTGGTTGCGGTGAGCTGAGCTCATGCCATTGCACTCCAGCCTGGTCAACAACAGTGAAACTCAGTCTCAAAAAAAAAAAAAGTCACGTCAAAATAGTAAAATAAAGGACAGTGGTGTGGGCCAGGAACAGTGGCCCACAACTGTAATCTCAGCACTTTGGGAGGCTGAGGTGGGAGGATCACCTGAGATCAGGAGTTTAAGACCAGCCTGGCCAACATGGTGAAACCTGTCTCTACTAAAAAATACGAAAATTAGCCAGGCGTGGTGGCACACACCTGTAATCTCAGATACTTGAGTGGCTGAGTTAAGAGAATCACTTGAACCCGGGAGGTGGAGGTTACAGTGAGCTGAGATTGCGCCACTGCACTCCAGCCTGGGCGACCGAGTGAGACTCTATCTCAAAACAAACAAACAAACAAACACCCCCCCAGAAAACACAGTGTATAATATGCTATAATATGCCACCTTTTGCAAAAGAAGGAAAGGGAAATGCACATAGATATGCACTTATATTTGTATGTTTTTGCATATATTTTCAAAAAGAAATAATGGAAAAACAAATGAAAACCCTGTAAAAATGGTTACTCACAGGAGAAGGGAGGAAACATGTTGGAGAGGACAGGGGTGGCAGCTAAAGCTCTGTGAAGATAACTTATTGTAAAGTTTGGGCTCTGGAACTGTGCAAATGTTTTACAAAATTAAAAATATTAAAGGCAGTTCCTTCTCTAGTGCTCAAATTATGGTCTCTAAATTCAGTTTGGGGCCAGGCACATGGCTCACACCTATATCCCAGCACTTTGAGAGGCCAAGGTGGGAGGATCACTTGAGTCCAGGAGTTTGAGAGCAGCCTGGGTAACATAGGGAGACCTGATCTCTACAAAAAATTTAAAAATCAGCTGTGTGCAGTGATGCATGTCTGTGGTCCCAGCTACTTGGGAGACGGAGGCAGGAGGATTGCTTGAGCCCAAGAGGTCAGGGCTGCAGTGAGCCATGCTCATGCCACTGCACTCCAGCCTGGACAACAGAGCAAGACTTTGTCTCAAAACAAATAAATAAATACAATGTGTTAATCATAGTGGCTTTTTTAGAAATGGCTGATTCTGGATCTAGGTAGGAAATTGTTAGAGACAAAATGCTTATTCTTAGGTGCTGCAAAAAAGTTAGCATTCAGACAAAAAGTTTTCTTAGCAAGGCAATTTTACTTTTTGCAGAAAGGGTTCTACTTGTCAGTAATGTTGCCATGAGAGCACACTGAACGAAGGAAAGCCAGGAATGTTTATTCATTATGCATTGGGTCTTTACTGCTGTGTCTTATCTCTGTTGATTGGAGCTGGACTTCACAGTCTAAACTTGATTGGCTAACAGCTTAAAACATTCTTAAATAGGTAAAAGCAATGGAGAATACAGAAAAGGAGGAAGTTGCTTGCTAAAGGACTTAGAAAAGTAATAACATTCCTAAATAAGGAAGGGGCATAGGCTGCAAGCTGGGACATGACTGAGCATTTCCAGAACAAATATCTTGGTTAAATTACAAGGACATAAAATGTGCTCATTATTTTATATCTAACAGTTACATAGGATAGGGCTTAACAAAGAGTCTTAGCAAAAAAAAAAGGCTTTGAAGGAAGTTAGTTTTTAAAAGAAACTTTTTTTCTAGCATTTATTGTTTATTTAACAAGAAGGGAAACTTTGAATAAGAAGTTTTTACTTCCTATGAAATATACCGTAGATCAAGACAGCTCCCACTGGTCTAAATTTTGACCAAATTTTAAAATGTTAAAAATCCATTCATTCATAAGGATATTGCATACACATACGCGTGCGTGCACACACACGTGCGCACACACATGCACATACGCACACACGCACATACACCCACGTTTTGGTTACCTTTAGAGAGAACGTACTAAAACTGAAAACTAAAGCATTTAAGTTGCTTTTTCTGTATCAATTACAATTTAGAGTAACCAGAGAATGAATGAGGGGATGCTTCTTTGTATAATTGCACTGTAGTTAATAAATGAAGAGAAAATAATACACTAAAAATCCACATTTTGCAAACCCCTAGGGAAATAGTGGAACTAGGCAGGTTTCCAGATTTAGCCAATAAATGGCATGGGACATACTTACACTAAAAATTAATTGTTATCTGCAATTCAGATTAAACTGGAGGTCTTATATCTTATTTAGCAACTCTATATCAACGTAATGATCAACAATGGATATTAACATCATTGAGACAGATGCAGAAAAATCATTTGATAAAGCTAAACATCTATGATTAAACAAAAGTAGAAGGAAACTTCTTTAATACAATAATACATACTTTCAAAAATGCTACTGTAATCATCATACTTAAAATACTGACAACAGGCTGGGTGTGGTGGCTGATGCCTGTAATCCCAGCAGTTTGGGAGGCCGAGGCAGGTGGATCACTTGGGGCCAGGAGTTTGAGACCAGCCTGGGTAAAATGGTGAAACCCCATTTTTACAACAAATAAAAAAATCAGCTGGGCACGGTGGCATGTGCCTGTAGTCCCTGCTACTCAGGAGGCGAAGGCGAAAGGATCACTTGAGCCCAGGAGGCAAAGGCTGCAGTGAGCTGAGATTGTGCCACTGAACTCCAGCCTGGGTGACAGAGCGAGACTCCCTCTCAAACAACAACCAATTGAAAGTATTTTGTTTGTGATCAGAAGCAAGACGAGGACGCCTCCATCGTATCTTTTATTCAATGGTCTATTGGAAAGCCTAAAGAAGAGTTATAAAGGCCGGGCGCAGTGGCTCACGCCTGTAATCCCAGCACTTTGGGAGGCGGAGGCGGGTGGATCACGAGGTCAAGAGATCGAGACCATCCTGGTCAACAAGGTGAAACCCCGTCTCTACTAAAAATACAAAAATTAGCTGGGCATGGTGGTGCGTGCCTGTAGTCCCAGCTCCTTGGGAGGCTGACTCAGGAGAATTGCTTTAACCCAGGAGGCGGAGGTTGCGGTGAGCCGAGATTGCGCCATTGCACTCCAGCCTGGGTAACAAGAGCGAAACTCCGTCTCAAAAAAAAAAAAAAAAGAAAAAAGAGTTATAAAGATGAGAATGGAAGGAATGAAACTCATTCATAAGCAACATGATTGTGTGTGTAGAGAACCCCAAAGAACCTACAAATACATTATTAAAATAATAAATAATATTATTTATTGGCTCCTGGTTTTGTGACAGGCAAGCTGGCTGACTTCCTGTTTTGATGTGGTCCAGAGGAAAAGAACAAAAGCCCCTTACTCAAGCTGTGGCTTACCTCATCTCCAGCCAATCAGCATCAAAGGTCCAAGAAGCCACTAACCTCCAGTTCCTGCATCAGGCAGGCAGGGACTTCCTCCAGGACCCACAGGTACAGCTAGGCTTGTTTCAGCTTTTCCTTATTTTAATGCTAAAATATCATGGCCGGAGGTGGAGATTTAAAATGCTAATGTCACATGCAATGTGTGAAAAAGCATGTTGAACCTCTGTGCAGTTGCCAAAGAAATCCCTCCTAAACATTCGATGACAGGCAGGTCACAGCAGCAAGGCCCCTACAAGACAAATCAACCTGCTCCCTTTGGGGCGCATCTCACCCCCCCTCCTTTTTTTTAGTGCTGACCTCTCTTGGGCACAAGCTAAAATAAACTTGTATTTTTTTTTTTTTTAAAACGGAGTCTCATTCTGTCACCCAGGCTGGAGCTCAATGGCGAATTCTCGGCTCACTGCAACCTCCGCCTCCCGGGTTCAAGCAGTTCTCCTGCCTCAGCCTCCCAGGTAGCTGAGATTACACGTACCTACCACCACACCTGGCTGCTTGTTTTTTGAGAAAAATTTTTAGTAGAGACGGGTTTTCACCATGTTGCCCTAGTTGGTCTTGAACTCCTAAGCTAAAGCAATCCACTTGCCTTGGCTTCTCAAAGTGCTAGGATGATAGGAGTGAGCCACCACGCCCAGCTGTCTCACTCGATTTCTATCGTGGGAGATTACAAGAACCAAGAATGATCATAACATTTTCTGCCCCCCCAAATGGAGCCCTCATTTTAGGTCCCCACAGGAGTGAGCAAGACTTCCTGGGGGACAGAGGCAACTGACCAGGTGGTAACAAAGGTGGCCACTCTGGACCATTGCTTTGGTGAGTCAAGTCTGGACCCTCGGCGAGTCTGCTCTCTCTTACCAGATGCCTAGTAAATAACATGGCCACGATTATATCTGGCCATCTCCCCTGCGTATTTCTCAGCCTTTCCAAGATTCAAACGTTTTTCCCAGGAGTACAGCAGTGAGTCAGGACTGCTAGAACGGCTTGTCAAGTCAAAGGGAAGCTTAGACCAAACGTAGTAAAGTAATCACCAAATCCATCTGGATTGTTCAGGAACTGGCCAAAGCAATCCTTGCCGTGCCTTATGTCTGACATTTATAAGGATCTCTTTCTTCTTTTGTCTCTCCTTCTCTCCCTCATTTTTGGAAATTTGGGTGGGAAGTCTGAATGATTCTAGTTAGCCCTTCTGGGAAACTTCTGTGGGCAGTTGGAGTGATTCTGGCTGGCTCTTCTGGTATCGGACTAGGGAATTGCCCCAGACATGTGTGGGCCAGGTGTCAGTCAGCAATCTGGAATTCTCTTTTGTTCCAAATACAGAAACCACTCAGTGTTTTCCTTGACTGTGTTCTTACTTGTATAGCCTGGATGTTTATAACCTGTTTTGGCCCTTGTCTGAATGGAAATGTGTTCTTGTTCCTGGTCCTTGTTGCATGTATGACGCTACCCTCCAGGATTCTTGGAAGGAAGGCTTACTCATTAGGCCAGACAAAACTTTTCCTGTTTGTCTAGTACGCCATCTTGTTTCTTGTTACAGTTCATGTTAATAATGTGGGTGTAGAGTAAGTTCTACTTGGAGCTGATGTAAAATCTGTTACTTGCTAGATTTCGTGGGTTGAAGCTGGAAAATCCAAGAGCTAAAGGCTCTCAAGCCCCCTCGTTCTTCTCCCCTCCCTCTCTCCTCCTTGGCTTGCTTAGTTCTTTTTTTTTTTTATTCTATTTTTTGAGACGGAGTTTCACTCTTGTTACCCAGGCTGGAGTGCAATGGCGCGATCTCGGTTCACCGCAACCTCCGCCTCCTGGGTTCAGGCAATTCTCCTGCCTCAGCATCCCGAGTAGCTGGGATTACAGGCACGTGCCACTATGGCCAGCTAATTTTTTTGTATTTTTAGTAGAGACAGGGTTTCACCATGTTGACCAGGATGGTCTGGATCTCTTGACCTCATGATCCACCTGCCTTGGCCTCCCAAAGTGCTGGGATTACAGGCGTGAGCCACCGCGCCCGGCCGGCTTGCTTAGTTCTTGCCAGGGGTTTGAGGGTCTGGGCTGAGTCAGACCAGGATGTGTGCTATAATTATAAAGATTGTCAGAGCCAGAGGCTGCATCCCTCACCAGGCCTCTTGATTACAGGACACCAGCTCTACCAAGGGAAACACTACGGATGTCCCCAAAGATTCCCCCCTTGGATGCATCCTCAGTAATTGGCATTAGTTAAAATGAGATAATCTAGGCCGGGTGCGGTGGCTCACACCTGTAATCCCAGCACTTTGGGAGGCCAAGGCAGGCAGATCACAAGGTCAGGAGTTCAAGACCAGCCTGGCCAACATGGTGAAACCTCATCTCTACTAAAAATACAAAAATTAGCTGGGCACAGTGGCAGGTTCCTGTAATCCCAGCTACTTGGAAGACTGAGGCAGGAGAATTGCTTGAACCAGGACTCGGGAGGCAGAGGTTGCAGTGAGCTGAGATCACGCCACTACACTCCAGCCTGGGCTACAGAGCGAGACTGTCTCAAAAAAAAAAAAAAAAAAAGATAATCTAAAGAAAAAGAAGCTTGTGTTCCTCTGTGATGTTGCTTGGCCTCAGTATCCCCTGGGGTACCAAGAGAAATGGCCTGAAAATTCTGAAAATTGGGTCTTTCAGTTACAACACCATTTTCTAATTGAATATATACTGTAAAAAATTCTAATGAATAGCTTGAGATTCCATACATGGAGGCCTTTGGGAAATTACATCAGGATCCCAAACTCCAGGACTCCTGCAGGTCTGTATGGCATCTCTCAATTAACAGCTGAGAGACAAGCCAAGTGCTGTCTCAGGTCTTAACCCCTAGGGCTCAGTTCTCTCACTGCCTTTCCAAGGGCAGGATGGGAAGCAGGCCCCTCTGCTATTGTGGATCCTTTCCCCTTCTCCCTGGAGCCTCCTCCATACCAGGCTGTGTCAGGAAGGTCCCCTTCTTCTTCTTCTTCTTTTTTTTTTTGTGAGATGGAGTCTTGCCTTGTCACCCAGCCTGGAGTACAATGGTGCAATCTCAGCTCACTGCAACCTCCTCCTACCTGGTTCAAGCAATTGTCCTGCTTCACCTCTCGAGCAGCTGAGATTACAGGCACACACCCTGACTCTCAGCTAATTTTTTGTATTTTTGGAAGAGATGGGGTTTCTCCATGTTAGTCAGGCTGGTCTCAAAGTCCTGACCTCAGATGATCTGCCCATCTCGGCCTCCCAAAGTGCTGGGATTACAAGCATGAGCCTGTGCCCATCTAGCTTTCCCCTTCTACTCCTCAACAACCCTTGGTGCTGTCCCCAGTGTGGCTCCAACTAGGCTCCCAGTTAACACCCTCCTTCACTTCCCCACCATACCAGGGCTGCTTTCCCCCTGGGAGGTAATGGATGGAACTAGAGCGGCAGCTCAGGTACATGGACACTTACCAATGTCAGACATAAGGCAAGGATTGGTTTGGCCAGTACTAGAACAATCCAGATAGGGTTTAGTGATGAATTGATTAACTTTAGTCTGACCTTTCCTTAACAAGATGATCTAGTAGTCCTAGCTCATTGTTGTACTCCTGGTGAAAAGGCTCAAAGATACAATCCTGGCCATGTCATTGACTGGCCATCTGGTGAGGCGGTCCCAGAGCAGAACCTCCAACGGGTTTATACGGATGACAGGGACTGGTTAAGGATCAATCACTTCCTTAATCGCATGTCAGAGGACACAAGGAGGTGTTAGATAAAACGAGTAAAGTATAATAAAGTGAAAGAATTGCTCAGGAAGCGGATGAAAATCCAGCTGTGTACCTTAATAGGCTCGCGGAGGCTTTCAGAAAGTATAGTGACATAGACCCAAAGACTGATGAAGGGCTAACATTTCTGGCCATGCATTTGGAAATGTACCCACACTGTGCCAGACATTTGAAAAAAGCTTCAAAGGCTGGAAGCTGACCTTTAGACCCCCTCAAGCAGCATTGGTAGCAGAGGTCTTCAACGTTTTTAACAATTGGGACCAGGCAGAGAAGGCAGAGAAAAATAAGAGAATAAAAAGGAAGGCACACATTTTGGCTGCTAAAATCACAGGCCCACCTTGAGGGGACCTCAGGCAACAGAGAACCCTGGATGGGGGTCAATTAAACCTGCACCCAGTGGAAATGGGGTGCAATCAGTGTGCTTACCATAAGAAGAGTCACTGGATCAATCCCTTCTGGGAAGCCAGGATGGAGTGGGCCTCCCCAGCCCACTCCTCTTGTTGCTGTCCTCTCAAATAAAAAGGCTGCCCCCTCTGACTGAGCAGTTCCCAAATGCTCACCTGCCCCCAGACCTGAAGAGTTCCATCACTATCACCACTGTGGAGCCTTGGGTCACCCTCAATATGGCAGGTAGGAAAACTGAATTCCTTGTGGATACCAGAGCTCCCTACTCTGTGCTGACCCACTCTGTTGGATGTCTGTTCAGTGCCAGTTGTACAGTGACAGGAACAGATGGTCAACCCAAGGTAAGACACTTTACCTTTCCTTCGACTTGTAAAGTTGGATCTAAGGCATCACTCATTCCTTCGTATATGTCCCTGAGTGTCCCCTTCCTTTAATGGTTCATGACTTATTATCTAAATTGGGAGCCTCAGGTTCCCTCCAGGGGAATGCCATACAAGTCTCAGTGCCCCCTGAGAAAGGAATCCACTTACTGGTCCTTTTGGCTCCCTAAGATCAGAAGCTACCCCTAGTCTTAGAAAAGATACTGATTTGCGTGGAGAAGTCTGTATGGGATACCAACATTCCAGGACAGGTGATCGATGATGAGACTGTTAAAATAAAGCTGAAGGCAGGCATACCCTACGTGTGCAAGCCAAAATACCATTTCAGGCCAGAAACCCTGCAAGGGATATGGCCCCTCCTGGAAAAACTTATACAGAACAGACTCATTCAGCCCTGCCAGTCTCCCTGTAGTACGCCAGTCCTGCCTGTGAAGAAACCAAATGGAGAATACCACTTTGCTCCACACCTTAGAGCAGAGAATGACTCAGTTGTTTCCCGTCGTCCTTCAGTGCCTAATACGCACTCCTCTCTCAAATCCCTGGGTGCCCGCAGTTTTACGCTGTGCTGGATCTAAAGGATGCTTTCTTTTATATATGCTGCATCCTGGCTCCACCTACATTTTTGCCTTTGAATGGGAGGATCTGGAGACCCAGGAAACTCCCCAATATACTTGGACAGTGCCGCCACCCCAGGGGTCTCCACATAGCCTACGCCTCTTTGGGTAAGCCCTTGAAGTCCTAATTCAGAAGCTAGGGCCCTTTGGACAAAGGCCAGTGACTAACTTTTTTTATTTTTTTGAGATGGAGTTTCGCTCTTGTTACCTAGGCTGGAGTGCAATGGTGCGATCTCAGCTCACCGCAACCTCCGCCTCCTGGGTTCAGGCAATTCTCCTGCCTCAGCCTCCTGAGTAGCTGGGATTACAGGCATGCGCCACCATGCCCAGCTAATTTTTTGTATTTTTAGTAGAGATGGGGTTTCACCATGTTGACCAGGATGGTCTTGATCTCTTGACCTCATGATCCACTTTGGCCTCCCAAAGTGCTGGGATTACAGGCTTGAGCCACTGCGCCCGGCAGTGACTAACTTTTTAAAGCAACTGAACCCAGCAGCCCATGGGTGGCCTGGCTTTCTTAGAGCCGTGGCAGCCACCAGCCTGCTGGTCAGGAAGATCTCCAGACTCACGCTAGCGAACCCCTTGGGGTTAATACATCTTACGAGGTCCAGAATGTGTTGGAAATAAAAGGGAACTACTGGCTAACTGGAGTAAGTTTAACTCAAAATCAAGCCCCACTGTTAGACACCCCAGACTTGCCCTTAAGGATAAATGAGTCCTTAAATCCTCCCACCCTGCTTCCCTTGCCCACCTTGGGGACACTGGAACATACCTGTGTGGAAACTTTAGAACAGACCTATTCTAGTTGGATAGAGTTACAGGACACCTCCTGAGAGAATCCAGGTGCAGAATGGTTTACAGATGGGAGTTGTTTTGTAGAAATGGGAACTACAGGCCCGGCACGGTGGCTCACGCCTGTAATCCTAGCACTTTGGGAGGCTGAGGTGGGTGGATTGCCTGAGCTCAGGAGTTCAAGACCAGCCTGGGTAGCATGCTAAAACACTGTCTCTGCTAAAATAAAAAAAAATTAGCTGGGCTTGGTGGCAAGTGCCTGTAATCCCAGCTACTTGGGAGGTTGAGGTAGGAGAATGACTTGTACCCTGGAAGTGGAGGTTTCCCTGAGCCGAAATCGTGCCACTGCATTCCAGCCTGGGCAGCAAGAGTGAGACTCTGTCTCAAAACAAACAAACAAAAAAAAAAAAAAAAAAAAAAAGAAAGAAAAACCTAAACCAAATCAAAACAAACAAAAAGTAAATGGATGCTTAAAGAAGGAATTTCTAGGTTTGGGCTTCTAGCCTTCCTACAAAGAGACAACAGGCTGCCTTTTATGACCCAGCCCACCCAAGAACTGTCTAGCAGTCTTAGCATCCAGTACAAACGTCACTCTGCCTGGCATCCTCAATCCTGAATCAAACCCTTAAAAGGAACTTTGGCTAAACCTTGCCAGGAAGCCCAGAAATCACGGATTGAGTGCCTCCCTGTTGCCTTACTAAGAATAAGATCCGCCCCAAAGGGGAACTTAAAGCCCGGCCCTTTTAAAATGACCTATTGAGAAGTCTTTTCTCAAGACAAGCTTTCTAACAGATGAAGACTTAAATTAGACTTTAAAATATATTATCAACTTGGGAAAAGCTTAACAGGCAATATAATAAAATATTACCCTAGCTGGGTAAGATGGTTTTAGATCATTTCCCTATTAGCCCAGGTGCACAGATCTTACTCAAGACATGGTGAGGGCTGGGCATGAATCATGCTCCCGCTGTACCCTCTTCTGTCTTACTGTAAGCTTTCTTTTAGTCTGGATGCAGGGCGCCTGGAGTCACAATGGCCATAGGCATGTAGTGGACCAGGTGAGGCAGGCCCTGGAAAAGCTAAAAACCTCCCTCAATTCTCTTGCTAATGTGGTGTTGGACTACTGCTTGGCCTTACCCTCTGTAACTTGGTTCCTTCCTTTTTTTTTTTTGAAACAGTCTAACTGTCACCCAGGCTGGAGAGCAGTGGCACAGTCTCGGCTCATTGCAACCTCTGCCTCCTAGGTTCAAGTAATTCTCCTGCCTCAGCCAACTGGGACTACAGGCACGTGCTACCACGCCCAGCTAATTTTTGTATTTTTAGTTGAGAAGGGGTTTCACCATGTCTGCCAGGCTGGTCTCAAACTCCGGACCTTGTGATCCACCCACCTTGGCCTCCCAAAGTGCTGGGATTACAGGTGTGAGCCACCATGCCTGGCAGTTCCTTTCTTTCTTAAGCCCTTATTAGCAGCTACCTTTCTTCTTTTAATCTTTTTTTTTTTTTTGAGACGGAGTTTCACTCTTGTTACCTAGGCTGGAGTGCAATGGCGTGATGTCGGCTCACTGCAACCTCCACCTCCTGGGTTCAGGCAATTCTCCTGCCTTCAGGCAATTCTCCTGCCTCAGCCTCCTGAGTAGCTGGGATTACAGGCACGCGCCACCATGCCCAGCTAAGTTTTTGTATTTTTAGTAGAGACAGGGTTTCACCATGTTGACCAGGATGGTCTCGATCTCTTGACCTAGTGATCCACCCGCCTCGGCCTCCCAAAGTGCTGGGATTACAGGCATGAGCCACGGCGCCCGGCCTCTTCTTTTAATTTTTAAACCATGCTTGTTTAACCTGCTGGTAAAATTTGTGTCTTCCAGACTACAATAGTTTCATGTCAAGTTAATGGTCATGCAAGGCTTCCAGATGACTTACTAGCTGAACAAGGAGGTGCTTGTACAGGCACCAAACCTCCTCCTGCACTTGGATAAATACTACTGGGCAAGTAGAGGTTAACATCCAGGCAATTTACAGTCAGGAAAGTGGTTACTCTCTTTGGTAAAGGAGAGCCCACTTCGTGTAGAATGCTGTCAGGGCAGCCTTACCATCTGTAACTTGGTCTCTCCCTTTCTTAAGCCCTTAGGACTATCTTCTTTTTATCTTTAAATTTTTAATCCTTAAACCATGCTTGTTTAACCTGCTGGTAAAATTCATGTCTTCAGGCTGCAACACTCTCATGCCAAGTTAATGGTCATGCCAGGCTTCCAGCCTGTTTCAGAGACTACCAGCCCAGAGCCGTCTCAGCCCCTTCACCACGCCACAAGAAATTTCTCCTCCTCCTGGAAATAGATGTAGGGACTATGTCCATGCTTAGCAGGAAGTAGCTCAGAAGAGACCTTTGCCCAAAGCCCTTAAGAATAAGGAGAATGAAATCTCTTAGCCAGAAATGAGACCGCTGACTGGCTTCCTATTTTGATGTGGTTTAGTGAAAAAGAACAAAAGCCCCTTACTCAAGCTGTAGCTTACTAATCTCCAGCCAGTCAGAATCGGTGGCCCAAGAAGCCATTAACCACAAGTTCTTGCTTTACAGGGTTAGGGACTTCTTCAGGGACCCACAGGTACAGCTTAAGTTTCAACTTATCGTGATCTTTTCTTTATTTCAACACTAAAAATCATGCCCAGAGGTGGAGATTTAAAATGCGAATGTTACATGCGATGTATGAAAAAGCATGTTGAACCACTGAGCAGGTGCCCCAGAAATCCCTACTGAACACATGATGACAGGCACGTCATGGCATCTGGACCTCTACAAAACAGATCGAACTGCTCCCTATGAGGAGCAGCCCACCCTTTTCCTTTCACAGTGCTGACCTCCCTCATGCACAATTAAAATAAATTTTCCTTTTTTCTCTTTAATACTGTGTCTGGTAATCTCACTTGATTTCTATCCTGGGAGACTACAAGAAGCCAGGGTGATGGTAACATCTCTGTCACGGTGATGTAGATTTATTTTTCCTGTCTTGTCTCTGCTAAAAACCCTGGAATAATATAACAGACATTCTTAAGAGGACTCTGAAAGATAGAAGGCAAACTGACAAGGGGCCTTAGAACTCAAGAAACATCTCAGTGGCCCAGCATCTCTAAATTTCTCACCCAATGACAGGAGGTGGTTTAGATCCAGAGTCTCCACAGCCCCTTATCCAGCAGCAGAAAGCACCCAGGTAGGTGCTTTCCCCCTCTGTGGATGATAGAGATTAAGGAAGAGCTCTGTTGGCACCACACAGCCCAGGGAAGCACTCTCTACCCTTTTGTGCCAGTGTCTCCTACTCCTAACTTAGCAGTACCAAGCAGGCCACAAGAAAATGCTTTCAACCTCCATTGGTGGTACTATCAGATATTGAGTGCGAGCTCAACCAGTACCAGGCAGATGAAATAGAGCAGAATAATAATGCAAGGGCCCTGAAAACTAAATTGTCATTGGAATCACAACACACAAAAGTAGGCGAGAACCTCCATGCTAACCTAAATAAAGTGACCACTAAAATAGAAGAGTTAAATAGAATCCAGAATCTCCTCTCATAATTTCAGAAATGTCTGGGATATAATTAAAAATTATGCATAATATGAACAACCAGAAAAATCACAACTTGAATGAGAAAAGCCAATCAACAATCTAACACTGAGATGAATTAGATTTTGGAATTATCTGACAAAGATTAACATAGCCATCATAAAAATGTTTCACCAAACAATTATAAAATTCCTTGAAAAAATGAAAGAAAAAGAGAAAATCTCACCAAATAAATGGAAAATACGTTTTTAAATAACCAAATGGAAAAGAGAAAACTGAAAAATGTAATAACTAAAATAAAAACTCACTGGAAAGGCTCAAGAGCAGAATAACTATGACAAAGGAAATAAGAACGGAACTCAAAGATAGAACAGTAAAAATTCCCAATCCAAAAAACAGAGAGACAATCAACTTTAAAAAAGAGAAACAAAAAAATGACTAACAAGGGCTCAGAGAACCTGCAGGACAATTACAAAACAGCTAACATTTGTATTGTCAGATTAACAGAAGGAGAGAAGAAAGTGGGACTGAAAACTCTTTGAAGAAATAATGAGCAAACTTTCTCAAATGTGGCAAAAGACATAAACCTACAGATGCAAGAAGCTACACAGAATAAATCTGAGGGATTTCATGCCAAAACACAGTATAACTAACTTATAAAAAAGGCAAACAAACAATGAAACTGTCTTGGAAGCAGCTAGAGAGGAATTTTAAATTATCTCTGGGGAACACTGATCAAATGACGACAAATTTCTTATTTAAAAAAACATTGAGAAGAAAGTCTAAAACAATACTTTTCAAGTGCTGAAAGAAAATAACTATCTACTGAGAATCTTATATGCAGCAAAGCTACCTATGGTGAATGAAGAAGAAATAAACAGTTTTTAGATGAAGGAAAACTACAAGATTTTGTCATCAGCAAAATTATTCTTAAAGAATGATTAAAGGAAGCTCTCCAAATGATAACAGAGAAAGGCTCGGAACTTTAGAAAGGAAGGAAGAAGAGCAGAATGGACAAAAATAGTAATGAATATAACAGATTACCCTTCTCATAGTTTTAAAAAATCATAGTTGATTGATGAAAAAATTAGTATCATATGATGTCTCTAGGTAGAGACAATACGTATGTATATATGTACACACATATGTATAAGGGAGGGTAAAAGGATCTACATGGAAGTAAGGTTTCAACACTTCAAAGTGGTGAGATATTCATAAGTTGGATTATAATCAGTTACATATGTATACTGTAGTACTAGACTAAGTGCTAAGAAAATTCTACAAATTATTTGTATTAAAAATAATACAAATCAAAATGGAATGCTAAAAAATGCTGTTGTAACTCACAGGAATGCAAGAAAAAAGTAAGAATGAGAAATGGAACAAATGGAAAATGAATAAGAAAGTGTTCAACTTCAGCCCAGACATATCAATAACTACTTTAAATGTAAACAGTCTAGCTACTTACCTGAAGTAAAAGACCAGAGATCGACAGAGTGAATTTCAAAAATGACCCAACTAGATACCGTCTCCAAAAAACTTTACTCCAAATATAACAACATAGGTAGGCTGAAAACAAAATAATGGAAAATGTATCAATTTTATCAACTGATATTACTATAGACATAAACTTTGGGCCGGGCCGGGCAAGGTGGCTCACCTCTGTAATCCCAGCACTTTGTGAGTCCAAGACGGGTGGACCACTTGAGGTGAGAAGTTTGAGACCAGCCTGGCCAACATGGTGAAACCCTGTCTTTACTAAAAATACAAAAATTAGCCAGGCATAGTCACGGGCACCTGTAATCTCAGCTACATGGGAGGCTGAGGCAGGAGAATTGCTTCAACCTGGGAGGCAGAGGTTGCAGTGAGCTGAGTCCATGCCGTTGTACTCCAGCCTAGGCAACAGAGCAAGACTCCGTCTCAAAAAAAAAATATATATGAATTTTAAATATAAGCTTTTAAAAGGAAAGAAGTACTATATTAATATGAAACTACTTTCCTTCGGAGCAAAAAACATTACTAAAAACCAAGGATCATTCTGCCAAGACATTGCTGTCCTACTGTGTATGTACCAAACAACAGAGATTCAAAGTACATGAAGCAAAAACTGACAGAGATGAAAGGTGAAATAGACAAGTCCACAAATACAACTGGGGAATTGAAAACCTCATTCTCACTGGTTGCTAGACCTACCAGGGATAAAATATGTGAGGATATCAAGGAACTGAGTAACACGTCAATCAATAGGACCTAATTGATATTTATAAAATGCTCTATTCAACAGCAGACAAATCCACAAATACACTTGGGAAATTCCAAGCCTCACTCTTGTTAACCGCAACAATGGTGAAGTAGTTTTTTTGGTTCATTGATTTCCTCACGTTGAGTTTTACTGATTTCTGTTCTTTATTATTTCCTTCCTTCTGCTTTGTGTCTGTTTTGGTCTTTTAGTACTTTCTTGGGTAAGAGCTTAGATTATTGGTGTGAGAATTTTCCTCTTTCCTGATGTAAATATTTAATGCAACAAATTTCCCTTTAGCTATATCCCACATATTTTGGAAATGCGTTCTTTTCATTTTCATTTGATTCTATGTATTTTTCAGACTTTCTCTTTGGCCCATGGATTATTTAGAAGGGAGTTGCTTAATATCCTTGTATTACCAGATTTGCTGTTGTAGGGTTTACAGACGGCTTTGAGGAGGGCCTCTTTGGTGCCCAGCTTGGGCTTCGGGCTTAGGTTTTCGGCTTTCCTGGCTCGAAGAATTGAGCAGAGAGCCTTACCCCCACAGTGAGTGTCCCAGCTTTAAACAAGCGTTTGCAGACCGAGAAAGAGTGAGCAGCAACACCGTTTATTGAGCAAGCGAAAGTAAAAGGTTCCACAGCATGGAAGGGTGGAAGGGGACCCAAGAGGTTGCCACTGTTGATTTTAGGGCTGCCTGGGCTTATATCCCCAAGTAATTCTGAGTTGTTGAGTGTTTGCCCCCTAGTCCTGTGTGGGGAGAGGGCTTGTGACCGCGAGTCACTTAATTTTTCCTTTTGAGTTGCCAAGGAGTTTTCCCTGGTCCTGTGGCAATGAGTCACTGAATTTTCTCTTTCTGGTGGTGGTTTCCTAGTTTCTATTGATCTTGCCAGCAATATTGGAATGTGGTTGAACAGGTAACGGATGCTTTGAACACGGCCTCCTGATAATGGTTGAAGGACCTGCATCGACCTTTATCCACGCTAGGGTTTCCAAAAAGTTCCAAATTGACCCAAAAGGTTTTATTCTTTCACTTGTGAGTGGAGATTTTCCTGTTTTTTAGTTATTGATTTCAAGCTTATTCCATTATGATCAGAGAACATCTCCTATAGAATTTCAATTATTTTGATTTTATTCTGGTTTGTTTTATTTTATTTTATGATTTTATTTTGGGGTGGAGTTTTGCTCTTGTTGCCCAGGCTGGAGTGCAATGGCATGATCTCGGCTCACCACAACCTCCACCTCCCGGGTGCGAGTGATTCTCCTGCCTCAGCCTCCCAAGTAGCTGGGATTACAGGCATGTGCCACCACGCCCGGCTAATTTTGTACTTTTAGTAGAGACGGGATTTCTCCATGTTGGTCAGGCTGGTCTCGAACTTCCATCCTCAGGCGATCAGCCTGCCTTGGTCTCTCAAAGTGCTAGGATTGCAGGTGCGAGTCACTGTGCCCGACCTCAGGTTTGCTTGATTATCCAAAATATGGTCTATCTTGTTGAATAGGTATCATAGGTGTTGGCTCGGCGTTAGACAACTTCAGAGAGGAAGTGTGAATGTCAAATGTTACAGGGAAGGAACTAGAGTCCAGTGGCAAATAATAGGTAATTGGAGAGTTTGGCAAAACTTTCAGTGCATGTGGAAGTCAGACTGTGGGATCCAGAGCGTAAAGGAATAAAGTTAGAAATTGCTCGCAAGCCTGAATTTAGGTGGAGAGAGTAAATTCTCTCCCATTGTGCTCCAGTCTATAAAGCCTATACAAGTCAGAGGGGCTCAGGGCTCTGGGGTGGCATGGCGGGTGCAAATACTGTAGGGAGGTAGAGGTAGATACGTGACGAGAGGCCAGAAGGCTCAGACACACAAATGGGTTCGGAGCAAGACTGCCAGTAGAGGGATGGATGCAGTTTCTTGGACCATAAGGAAGTGTCCGCAGAGTTTATTTCCTGGGTCACCAGCAGGGTTTCTGAGAATTGATATAATACAGGGTAAGGCACAGGGGTGTGTCCTAACACACACACACCCCTTGGGCCCTAAAAGGAGTGAGAAAGAAGATCTCAGGGGACCGTCAAATATAGAGTATTAATTTGTGAGATCTCCCACCACAACCACCCCATTTCTGGGGACTCTGGCTGTGCAGAGTGATGGTGAATTTTGAAGGCAGGGGGCTTCTCTCCGTGGTCAACCAGGGGAAACCTCAAGGCTTGCAGAGAATTGAGGGCCAGAAACACCCACGCAGCTCACCTTCCCCTTCTTCCCCTTCACTCTCATTTGTCTCTGAGTGTCTCAAACTACAAGAGGGATGGCTGGGTGTGGTGGCTGACGCCTGTAACCCCAACATTTTGGGAGACTGAGGTTGGCGGATCATGAAGTCAGGATTTCGAGACCATCCTGGCCAAGATGGTTAAATCCCATCTCTACTAAAAATACAAAAAACAAAAAAAGAATAGCTGGGCATGGTGGTGCAATCCTGTAATCCCAGCTACTCGGGAGGCTGAGGCAGGAGAATCACTTGAGCCCGGGAGACGGAGGTTGCAGTGAGCCGAGATCATGCCACTGCACTGTAGGCTGGTGACAGAGCAAGCAATCCTCCCACCTTAGCCTCCTGAATGGCTGAGACTACACGTGCACGCCCCCACACTCAGTTTATTTTTGTATTTTTTGTAGAGAAAAGGTCTCACTATGTTTCCCAGGCTGGTCTTGACCTCGTGGCCTCAAGTGATCCTTCTGCCTCAGCCTCCCAAGTAGCTGGGACTACAAGTGTGCACCACCGTGCCTGGCTAATTTTTGTATTTTTTGTAGAGACAGGGTCTCAATATGTTGGTCTTGAACCAGTCTGGTCTCAAACTGCTGGCCTTAAGTAATCCTCCTGCCTCAGCCTCCCAAAGTGCTGGAATTATAAACTGAGCCACTGTGCCTGGCCTCACACAGAGAATTTTCACAGCTTGGTTTGCAATTGCTGTTTCCTCCTGGGAATCCTGATATCTCCTCTTCCCAGTCCTGATCTCTCTCAGGGACCCAGCAGCCCCTTCCATCAACCTTTAGATCCCCCCAGGTACCCACACACCCTTTTCCCGAAGCTTCCACTTCCTGTGGATCCCCCCGCGCCTGCTGGTTGCTTGTTATCTCTGGCTTTTTGCCAGCCTCCTGTTTACACTCACTTCATTTTCCTGGTTGACTTTATGTCCCAGTCGACCCTGAGCCTTTATCTTGTGCCTTGGGTGGGTGTGGGGATGGGTCAGAGCCCCAGGGAGAGAGATGCCTCCATGCACCCACCCACTCTGGCACCCAGGGGCAGGCCCCTGTGATAAGAGAGGAGGAGCCCCAGGGGCAGCAGCTGCTAGGGTGTTGGTCCAACACCCAGGCTTTGCAGCTGCTGGCCCCAGGGGTGACTCCTCAGCAAACAATGAATCCCAGGTCAGGGAGAAGGCAAGCTGGGCATGGGTCAGGCCAGCCCCTCAGAGGAACTGACTCCATCTGAGAAGGCCCAGCTTTTGGGTCATTCTACTCCTGCGTGCAACCTAGACCTCCACCTCCCATCTCAGACAAATTCTGGGGTGATGGAGAGGCACAGAGTCCCCTAATGCTGTTCAGCTAGCCCCTGCTAAAAGCAAACCCTGCTTACAAAAAAAACCAAAGAAAAACAAAAAAACCCAAAACGAAAAACCCCAATTTCTCCAAAACCAACAGGCCTTGGCTCTTCGTCAGTCCCCCAGGCTGGGGAGTCCTTGGACACCCATATCCTGTTTCCAGCACCACTGAGGGGCAGGTGTCTGGAGTCAGAAATAGAATCCGGGTGTCTGTGTGGAGCTGGGAAGCAGAGGCCATTGTCCCTTCAGCCCCGATGCCCTCCTGCATCCCTGCCTGGGTCCACACCAGAAGAGGCTGCCTCCCAGCTCTACAGTCCTCGAGAACTTCTTTATGTCTCTGGGCTGTAAAGATGCCCAGAGAGGCTGGTTTTGGGTTCCCATTTTGCAGATGAGAAAAACCCCAGGGGCCCCGCTGGGCTGCGGTGGAGGTCTTGTGTCCCGCTCCATAGCCTCAGACTCTGCCCACCCCAGACACCTGTCTCCAGTGGTGTCTGGGAGCAGGATGTGGGTGGCCAGGGACTCCCCAGGCTGTGGGGACTGAGGAGGAACCAGGACCCGGATATGGGTCTCTCACTGTTATTCCTGGCGGGAGCCAAAGGAAGGAATATAGCTGCTCAGCCAGCAAATATGGCCATATGCCACTTCCCGCCCTCGCTGCCCACACCCCCAACCCACCCCAGCTCCGCCCAGGGACTCAGGCACTCAGCTCCCTGCTCCCCAGCTGTCTCCCTCAGGGACCCCACCCTTCCAGGACCAAACTTTCCAGAAGGCTTCCAGGGAGTGGCCACCAGCCATCCTCACTCGCTTCTTGGAGCCCAGGCATCCAGACTCACCCTTTTCTCAGGCCTTCACAGTTTCCCGTTTCATCTGGCCCCAAGGACCGCAGCCTCCTCCAGGAAGTTGGCATCATCTGCCTGGCACGTGGCCCAAGGTGTGGCCTCAGGGGCCCAGAAACGCCACTATATAGCCCTGCCCCACAGCTGGCCCTGCAGCTCCAGGGACCTGCAGGTGAGAAGGGCTGGGGACCCCTTTGGAAGTGGGACAGCAGGTCCCCTACTCTTGCCCCTGGCTGTAGGCCTCCTTGTCCTACCCCTAGACCCACTAGACAGCCAACTCCCCACCCCTGTCCCTGGCTCCTGCTCTCCCCATCCCACCTCCAGACCCACTGGACAGCCAGCCTCCCCCCCACACA
Source organism: Callithrix jacchus (assembly GCF_049354715.1). Lineage (NCBI taxonomy): Eukaryota > Metazoa > Chordata > Mammalia > Primates > Cebidae > Callithrix > Callithrix jacchus. The sequence continues at coordinate 35,014,272 of NC_133523.1, forward strand.
CTGGTCCTTGGATCCAGCCCACCTGGCCCCATTTGCCTGACTTCGTTCCCCACCTCAGCTTTTGTGCTCCCAGGTGACCCTTGTCCTGAGGGTGGGCCCTTCTTCCCAGGACAGTCTCCAGCAGAGGCGGCAGATCAGCCTTCTATGATCCCTTCTCTTTTCCTACTGCAGCCATGGGTCCCCTGTGGAGCTGCTGGACACTCTGGGCTGGAGCAACCCTCCTGTGGGGTAAGTCTGACCGAGACTCTCGCCTGGGTCCACACCTTCCATGTGTGCCTCCTCCACATGTCACCCCAAGCCAGCTGAGAGGGGAGAGAGGACCTTAGACTCTGTAGAGGAATGTGGTAGGATTCATCCATTCTTACCCTTTTCTGGCTGCGAGCTGGTCAAAACCTTAGTCCCCAAACCCAAGTGTCCAAGAACTTTCTTGGTTTTCTGCACCTAAACTAAGGTTTGGACTCTGAGCCTCATTCTGCTGAGTTGATGGAAAATTTCACGAAAGTCATTCTTGGAGGGTGTTGTCCCCAATTCTCCCAGGGATGTATCCACAACTAAAATTTTACATAAAGCCAAAGTACTGGGGGAAAGATGGGCTGCGAGGGTCCTCTAATCACCAGTCAGCATCCATCTAGGTGACTTCTGAAATGCCCATTATCCCTGATCCCCTGGCCCCCTGGGATATGGAGGCCCCCTTTACATGGAAGGAGGTCATTCCATAACCCCTCACTTTCTTCAGGATTCCTTAGATCTCTTTCTCTCTCCTCAGCTTCAGGGGCTCCCTTCCTAGTTGGGGGTGGTCAGAAGCTCCCACTGCCATCTATTTCTAGCAGACAATTCGTCCACACTTCCCAAATCCCTTTTTTCCCTTTATCCCCTTTTGACAAACCCCTAAGTCCTATTATTGTTATTATTATTATTAGTGAGACAGAGTTTCGCTCTTGTAGCCCAGACTAGAGTGCAATGCCACAATCTCAGCTCACTGCAACCTCCACCTCCTAGGTTCAAGTGAGTCTCCTGCCTCAGCCTCCCTAGTAGTTAGAATTACAGGCACCCTGTGACACCACATTCAGCTAATTTTGTATTTTTAGTAGAGATGGGGTTTCACCACGTTGCTCAGGCTGGTCTCGAACTCCTAACCTCAAGTGATCCACCAGCCTTGGCCTCCCAAAGTGCTGGGATTGCAGGCAAGAGCCACTGTGCCTGGTCCCTGCAAGTCCTATTAAGACAAAAATCAGCTGGCTGCAGGGGGTCACGCCTGTAATCCTAGCACTTTGGGAGGCTGAGGCAGGGGGTTCACTTGAGCCCAGGAGTTCAAGACCAGCTTGGGCAGCAAAGTGAGACCCTGCCTCTACAAAAAATCAAAAAAATGAGCCAGGCACATAGTGCGTGCCTTTGGTCCCAGCCATATGGGAAGCTGAGAGAGGAGGATCCCTTGAGCCCAGGAGGCTGAGGCTGCAGTGTATTGTGTTTAAGCCACTGCACTCCAGCTTGTAAAAAGATGGAAATCACACACTGGCAGCACAGTACATCCACCTTGAGCCCCACGGTGTTTAAAAGAATTGTGGGTTGGAGATTTCACATGAAAATTCAGATAGCCAGTTTCTCTTGAAAAACAGTAAGATCATCTGGGCATGGTGGCTCATGCCTGTAATCTCAGCACTTTGGAAGGCTGTGGCAGGTGAATCACCTAAGGTCAGGAGTTCAAGACCAGCCTGGTCAACGTGGTGAAACCCTGTCTCTACTAAAAATACAAAATTAGCAGGTGTGGTGGCACACGCCTGTAATCCCAGCTACTTGGGAGGCTGAGGCAGGAGAATCACTCGAACCTAGGAGGCAGAGGTCGTAGTGAGCTGAGATCACGCCATTGTACTCTGCCTCAAAAGAAAAAAAAAAAGAAAAACAGGAAGGTCTTACATTTTTAAAAAGCTCACATTCTTTCATTGTAACAGGTGAAAGTTACTACCAACAACCCACTGTATTTTTTTTTTTACTAATTTATATATTAAAACTTTTTTATTTTTGTGGGTACATAATAGTTTTATGCCTTTATGGTACCTGTGATACTTGGATACAGGCATGCGGTGTGTAAGGATAGAGTCAGGGTAACTAGGGCTTCCTTCACCTCAAGCGTTTGTCACCTCTTTGTGTTAGGAGCTTTCCGGTTCCACACTCAGCTATTTTAAAATATGCCGTAAGTTACTGTTAACAATAGCCATCCTGTTCTGCTACCAAATACTAGATTTTATTCATTTTATTTAACTGTTTAACTGTAATTTTGTACCCATTAACCATCTCTACTTATCCCCGACTCCTCCCACTATCCTTTCCAACCTGTGGTGACCGTCATTTTACTCTCCATCTCCATGAGTTCATCAGTTGAAACTTTAAACTCCCACATATGAATGAGAGCATGTGAGACTTGTCTTGTCTTCCTGTGCTGGCTTGTTTCACTTAACATGTCCTTTAGTTCCATCCATGTTGTTGCAAATAACAAGATCTCATTCTTTTTTTTTTTTTTTTTTTTGAGACAGAGTCTCACTCTGTCACCCAGGCTGAGCACAGCAGTGTGATCTCAGCTCACTGTAACCTCTGCCTCCCAGGTTCAAGTGATTCTCGTGCCTCAGCCCCCTGAGTAGCTGGGATTACAGGCGCATGCCACCATGCATGGCTGTTTTGTATTTTTAGTAGAGATGGGGTTTCACCATGTTGGCCAGGCTGGCCTCAAACTCCTAACCTCAAGTGATTGATTCACCTGCCAAAATGCTAGGATTACAGGTGTGAGCCGCCGCACCAGAATAATTCTCCATTCTTTGTATGTGCCACCTTTCCTTTATCCATTCATCTGCTGATGGACACGTAGGTTGATTCCATATCTTGGCTGTTAAGAATAGTGCTGCAATAAACATGGGAGAGCAGATGTCTCTTGGATATACTGACTTCCTTTTTTTCAAATATATATATCCAGCCCTGAGATTGCTGTATCCACAGTAGTGCTAGTTTTGGTTTCTCAAAACCCTTCATATTATTGTTGATAGTGATTGTACTGATTTACAGTCCCACCAACAGTGTAGGGGGTTCCATTTTCTCCATATGCTCACCAGCATTCATTATTGCCTTTCTTTAGGATAAAAGCCATTTTAACTCGGGTGAGATGATACTTTCTTGTCGTTTTAATTTGCATTTCTCTGCTGATTAGTGATGCTGAGCATTTTTTTTAATATACTTGCTGGCCATGTGTATGTCTTCTTTGAGCAATGTCTATTAAGATCTTTTGCCCAGTTTTTTTTTTTTGAGATGGAGTCTCACTCTGTTGCCCAGGCTGGAGTGCAATCTCAGCTCACCACAACCTCCACCTCCCAGATTCAAGCAATTCTCCTGCCTTAGCCTCTTGAGTAGCTGGGATTACAGGCATATGCCACCACACCTGGCTAATTTTTGTATTTTTAGTAGACACAGGGTTTTCTCCATGTTGGTCAGGCTGGTCTTGAACTCCTGACCTCGTGATCCACCCACCTCAGCCTCCCAAAGTGCTGGGATTATAGGCATGAGTCACTGCGCCTGGCCTCTTTTGCCCATTTTTTTTTTTTGAGACAGAGTTTCGCTCTTGTTACCCAGGCTGGAGTGCAATGGTGCAATCTCGGCTCACTGCAACCTCTGCCTCCTGGGTTCAGGCAATTCTCCTGCTTCAGCCTCCAGAGTAGCTGGGATTACAGGCACGCACCACCATTTTGCCCATTTTTAAATCAGATTAAGCTGGGTGTGGTGCCTCATGCCTGTAATACCAGCACTTTGGGAGGCTGAGACAGGCAGATTACTTGAGGTCAGGAGTTCAAGACCAACCTGTCCAACATGGTCAAACCTTGTCTCTACTAAAAGCACAAAAATTAGCTGGGTGTGGTGGTGCATGCCTGTCATCCCAGCTACTTGGGAGGCTGAGACAAGAGAATTGCTTGAACCCAGGAGGTGGAGGTTGCAGTGAGCCAAGATCGTGCCATTGCATTCCAGCCTGAGTGACAGAGTGAGACCCCCATCTCAAACACACACACACACACACACACACACACACACACACTCAGATGATTTGATTTTTTTTCCCTATTGAGTTGAGATCCTTTTACATTCTGGTTGTTAATCCCTCGTCAGTGGCCTATGGAAATGCTACTGATTTCTGCATGTTGATTTTGTGTCCTGCAAATTTATTGAATTTATCAGTTCTAATAGCTTTTTGATGGAGTCTTTAGGTTTTTCTAAATATAAGATTGTATCATCTGCAAACAAGGATAGTTTGACTTTTTTCCAATTTGGATGCCTTTATTTCTTCTCTTACCTAATTGCTTTAGCTAGATGGGTTGTAAATATTTTCTCTCATTCTGTCAGTTGTGTCTTTATTTTGTGAATTGTTTCCTCTTTTGAGCAGAAGCTTTTTAGGTTGATGTAATCTCATTCGTCCATATTTCTTTGGTTGCCTGTGCTTTTGATGTATTACTCAAGAATTTTTTTGCCCAGACCAATGAACTGGAGTTTCCCCAATGTCTTCTTGTAGTAGTTTCATAGTCGGAGGTCTTACATTTAAGTCTCTAATCCATTTTGATTTTATTTTTGCATATGGTGAGAGATAGGGGTCTAGTTTCACTCTTCAGCATATGGATATCCAGTTTTCCCAGCACCATTTATTGAATAGACTGTCTTTCCCTGCAGCGTATGTTCTTGGCACCTTTTTCAAAAATGAATTCACTGTAGGTCGGTGGATTTGTTTCTGAGTTCTGTATTATGTTCCACTGGTCCATGTGTGTGTTTTTATGCCAGTATCACACTGTTTTGGTTACTATAGTTTTGTAGTATAATCTGAAGTCAGGTAATGTGATTCCTCCAGTTTTGTTCTTTATGCTCAGAATGGTGTTGGCTTTCTGTGTATAAACGTTGAGATTAGTCTTCTATTTCTGCGAAGAATGTCATTGGTGTTTTCATAGGGATTGCATTGAATCTGTATATTGTTTTGGGTAGGATGGACATTTTAACAATATTGTGTCTTCCAGTCCATGAACATGGAATATATTTCCATTTTTTTGGGGTGTGTGTCCTTTTTCATTTTTTTGATTATGATTTTATAGTTTTTATTTTTTTGAAATTTAAAGAAAAAATTTACTGAAGATCCAAAAAACAATTCCCAAAAGATTGAATTTTCCAGAAAACTAGCTACACAATACATTGCATCTATCATGTTAAAACGTGCAGTGGACACAAATACAAAAACCATGAAACAAGCCACCATTCGTCAACAATTTGAGCAAAGATAAAATGCCTAAGTAACAACATGGATGACTTGCAAAGGATGGGCTCTTTAAGCACCATTAAAAAAAAACCAAAAAGGAGCACTAATGGATGCGTGTGTTCAGTTCTATACACTGAATCGAACCTTTGGCACTAGGAATCAGAGCATTTTGTCATATAGCATTAACACGTATTATCAAAGTGCATAGTGTCAAAGGAATAGAACCACCAGCATTCAAAAGCAGCTTTGTCGACTAGGCAATAAACACTCTACAGCATATCCCTCTGTTGTCCATCATTGAATGCACTGGGAGCAACTTTAAAATGCAAAACAAACAAACAAAAAAAACGGCCGGGCGCGGTGGCTCACGCCTGTAATCCCAGCACTTTGGGAGGCCGAGGCGGGTGGATCACAAGGTCAAGAGATTGAGACCATCCTGGTCAACATGGTGAAACCTCCTCTCTACTAAAAATACAAAAAAATTAGCTGGGCACGGTGGTGCGTGCCTGTAATCCCAGCTACTCGGGAGGCTGAGGCAGGAGAATTGCCTGAACCCAGGAGGCGGAGGTTGCGGTGAGCCGAGATCGCGCCATTGCACTCCAGCCTGGGTAACAAGAGCGAAACTCCATCTCAAAAAAAAAAAAAAAAAGAAAGAAAAGAAAAAAGGAGCTATTACCCCTTTTATTTTTTCTGTTTAAAATCAAACAGAAAACAAACATCAATTGTGATACACTAACATCTCCAAAGCACATCATTTGTACAAGAGATAGACTAAGAACAAAAATGTGTTTACGGAGATGCAAACATAAGTGAGTGAGAGCGCCTCCCACGCAGCTTCCCGATGGCACTCAGGAGGAGCCGTTCATAATCACTGGCACTAAATAAAGTTGCAGAGTTCTTTGCCAGATGCTTTAGGAAATCGTGAAGATAATTCAGTAATAAAGCAAGACTCTTCTCATCCAGAGGTGTATAGGCCAACATTGCTCCAATTCGTACAAATAGTCTCAGTAGATGCGGCGCCCCATACACCTGGGACACGGGTGCATCAGGGTGATCTGCAAGAATTCAGCGTACTGCGGTCTCTCAAATTTGTAGAGTGGCTGGTCCCACCATTACACTGAAGTATTCCTTTATCCCTGCACAGCTTCATTAACCGCATGCTCCTTATTATCTGTGTTTCCACGAGATTTCTTGTAATTTGCATAATCCTGAAGAATGGAATCCACATTCTTCTTGGCAGGAAGATAAAAGAGCTGCTTTTGCCTGGTAATTAAGTCCCAGTCATCAACAAGCCATGGTTTTAGTTCGTCAGGAATCTTGACTTTAACTTCAACTCTGTTCATGAATGTTTCCTCATTTTCAACAGTAGGATCTACCCGGGCCCTTTTCTTCCGAGGAGGCTGAGGGGTCTCACTGGTGCTGCCACCATCTCCATCTCCAGGTGTTTTCTGTTTGTTCTTTTTGTTTTCACTTCAACATTTTTCTGTTGCAGACCAGATGTCTTCTTTCCCGGGACAGCCCCTCTCATCTTTCCCTCTGCATACTGCTCCTGATTGGCTTTTTTTTTTTTTTTTTTTTTTTAATTTGAGACAGAGTTTCGCTCTTGTTACCCAGGCTGGAGTGCAATGGCGCGATCTCGGCTCACCGCAACCTCCGCCTTCTGGGTTCAGGCAATTCTCCTGCCTCAGCCTCCTGAGTAGCTGGGATTACAGGCACGCGCCACCATGCCCAGCTAATTTTTTTGTATTTTTAGTAGAGAGGAGGTTTCACCATGTTGACCAGATGGTCTCGATCTCTTGACCTCGTGATCCACCCGCCTCGGCCTCCCAAAGTGCTGGGATTACAGGCGTGAGCCACCACGCCCGGCCCTGATTGGCCTTTTGAAGTTCTCGCTGTTTTCGATTTGTTCTCGCAAATGGGTGTTCACATGTTTGAGCACTGGGCTCTCCGGAACCCACTCATCCCAATTTTTATTCCAACCATTGTAATGTATGAAGTATTTCACTTGTTTGTCCTTCATGGCAACCTTTGCACACTTTGCTTCACACAGAAGAGGCCCATGAAAGCACCGCACTTGCTCACCCTCCTGGAATTCAGGCTTCGGGTCCTGCTTCGGCGCCATTTATAAGTGATTCCCACCTCCTCCTTCTCCCACCGCCCCCGACTACCGCCGGTTTTATGGTTTTTATTGCAGAGATCTTTCATTTCTTTGGTTTCTTCCTAGGCATTTTATTTTATTTGTGGCTATTATACATGGGATTACTTTCCTTTTTTTTTTTTGATTGTTTGCTGTTAGCATATAGAAATGCTACTGAATTTTATATGTTGATTTTGCATCCTGCAAGTTTAGTGGATCTATCAGTTCTAATAGCTTTTTGATGAAGTCTTTAGGTTTACCCTTTTTTTTTGAGATGGAGTTTCACTCTAGTTGCCCAGGCTGAATGGTGCTATCTCGGCTTACTACAATCTCTGCCTCCCAGCTTCAAGCAATTCTCCTGCCTCAGCCTCCCAAGTGGCTGTGATTACAGGTGCCCACCACCATGCCCAGCTAATTTTTTGTATTTTTAGTAGAGATGGAGTTTCACCATGTTGGCCAGGCTAGTCTTGAACTCATGACCTGAGGTGGTCTGCCTGCTTTGGCCTCCCAAAATGCTGGGAATACAGGCTTTAGCCAAGTTTTGTTTGTTTTAAAGACAGAGTCTCCCTCTGTCACCCAAGCTGGAGTGCAGTGGTGCAGTCTTGACTCACTGCAACCTCCACCTTTTTGGTTCAAGCGATTCTCCTGCCTCACCCTCACAAGCAGCTAGGATTACAGGCATGTGCAACCACACCCAGCTAATTTTTGTATTTTTTTTTTTAGTAGAGTTGGAGTTTTGCCATGTTAGCCAGGCTGGTCTTGAACTCCTGACCTCATTTGCTTGCCTCAGTCTCCTAAAGTACTGGGATTATAGGCATGAGCCACCAAGCCCAGCTGTCTTTAGGTTTTTCTAAATACAAGATTATAACATCTGCAGACAAAGATCTTGACCTCTCTTTTCCCAGTTTGGATGCGCTTTATTTCTTTCTCTTGTCCAAGTGCTTTAGCTAGCACTTGGACAAGAGAAATATGTTGAAGAATAGTGGTGAAAGTGGACATCCTTCTTGTGCTCCAGATCTTAGAGCAAAGACTTTCGGTTTTTCCCCATTCAGCATGATACCAGCGGTGGGTCTGTTGTACATGACTTTGATCACGTTGAGGTGTGTTCCTTCTATTTCCAGTTGCTTGAGAGTTTTTATCATGAAAGGATGTTAAATTTTATCAAATGCCTTTTTTGGCATCCATGGAAGTGATCATATAGTTTTTGTCCTTTATTCTGTTGATAAGATGTATCACACTGATTGATGTGCATCAGCAACAACGCACTTTAGATGGTGTAGGAGTGCCAGTTCCATAGCCACCCCTCCGGGACTGTTTCACACATTTATATTCCTTAGCTGGCCCCATCAGCATCTGAGTCCGAGGGCCCTGTCTAAAGTATTCAGACTTTTGAAAAACAAGAGCCAGAAGGGCTTATAGATGAATGCTGCATGAATCAGAAGAAAAGAAAGAGAATAGGAAAGAAAAGAAAGCCCAAGCTAATATTTCAACATGTTTCTGGGTGTAGAGCAAGAGGTGGGGAGGATTGGATAAGTGGACTCAGAACTGCGTTTTCTCAACCAGGATTGACCCAGGAGGCCTCAGTGGACTCCAAGAACACTGGCAGGGAGGAATTCCTCACCGCCTTCCTGCAGAACTATCAGCTGGGCTACAGCCGCGCCTACCCCAGCCTCCTTATCTCCAGTCTGTCAGAGAGCCCTGCCTCAGTCGTCATCCTCAGCCATGCAGACAATACCTCACAGGAGGTCACAGTGAGGCCCAGGGAGTCAGTCATGGTCAACATCAGTGCCAAGGCTGAGATGATTGGCAGCAAGACCTTCCAGCATGCGGTGGTGGTCCACTCTGACCATGCCATCTCTGTGCAGGCGCTAAACAGCAAGCCCGACACAGCGGAGCTGACACTGCTGCGGCCCAGCCCGGCCCTGGGCACTGAGTACTTTGTGCTCACGCCCCCTGGCACCTCAGCCAGGAATGTCAAGGAGTTTGCAGTGGTGGCTGGTGCCGCAGGTGCCTCGGTCAGTGTTAAGCTGAAGGGGTCAGTGACATTCAGCGGCAAGTTCTACCCAGCAGGCGGTGTCCTAAGTGTGACTCTGCAGCCCTACAGTGTGGCCCAGCTCCAGAGCACAGTGGATCTCTCGGGGTCAAAGGTCACAGCCAGTAGCCCTGTGGCCGTCCTCTCTGGCCACAGCTGTGCCCAGAAACACACGACCTGCAACCATGTGGTGGAGCAGCTGCTACCCACATCTGCCTGGGGCACCCACTATGTAGTACCCCCTCTGGCCTCCCAATCCCGCTACGATTTGGCCTATGTTGTGGCTAGCCAGGCCACAAAGCTGACCTACAACCACGGGGGTACCGCTGGCTCCCGTGGGCTCCAGGAGGGCGATGTGGTGGAGTTTGAGGTCCGGCCATCCCGGCCACTCTACCTCTCTGCAGATGTGGGCATTCAGGTCCTGCTGTTTGGCACAGGTGCCATAAGGAATGAAGTGACCTATGACCCCTTCCTGGTCCTGATCCCCAGTGTGGCGGCCTACTGCCCTGCCTATGTGGTCAAGAGTGTGCCAGGCATTGAGGGCGTGGCCCTGGTGGTGGCACAGACAAAGGCTGCCAGCGAGCTGACCATAGATGGGCAGGCAATGGGGGCCAACCTCACCTGGGCATCTGTGCCAGGCAGCAACTTCTCATACGCTGAAGTGGAGCTCGGCACAGCTGACACGGTCCATGTGGCCCAGGCTACCACCAACTTCGGGATGCTCACCTTTGGGCTGACCAAGGATGTGGGCTATGCGACAGCAGCTGATTGCAGCCAGAGTGAGTGATGGAAAATGACCTCTGGCTCTGTCTACGTTGTGACCGCTTTCCCACCCAACTGCTCCTCTGTGGCTTCAGGATCAGCTGGGCTGTCCTTCCCTCATCTCCCTTCTCTGAGACATCCTTCCTCAAGCCTTCTCAGCCCCTCCCCTCCTCCCAGAAACAATATTCTAAATATTTAGCAACCAGGGCGAGCTGGAGCACTACCAGTCAGAAGTCAGCAGCAGGAGCACTGCAACAGGGTCCCAAAGCCCCCACCAAACCGGCATCAGCCCTTGTCTGTTGGTTTGTCAGGGGAAGGGTCCTGGGGGAGAGCCAGGGTGCTGAGAAGGAGGGATCTTTGGGGTTGTGGGGGGGACAGTCAGGTCAGCAGCTTCTTACTAACCACTTTGGAAATATTTTGATATTTTAGCAACTGACATAGCTACACCAGTTGCTAAGCTGCTCCCCACACCTCAAATAGGAATGTTGATACCCAACCTCAGGAGGTCTAAATATACAATAATCAGATGGCTACGTGTTGGGGAGGGGGAGTATCTTGCAGTCTTTCTAGATGTTTCACGTGTTTTTGACACAGTTAGTGTATATGAGCTGGCAGTTTGTGTGACCTCAGGCTCAGCCCATGAGAAGCTGCTGGTATAGTGCAGGATGGGATCTGAGGACACACACGCTACAGCCAACCTCCCAGGGTTCAAACCCCAGCTCTGCTGTGTGACCTTGGACAAGTGACTTCATCTCTCTGGGCTTTAGTTTCCACATCTGTAAAATGGAGATAACTACTTCTCCTTCAAAACTTTTTTGTTTTAGAGATAGTGTGTCACTCTGTCACTCAGACTGGAGTGCAGTGGTGTGATCATAGCTCACTGCAGGCTTGAACTCTTGGGCTAAAGCAATCCTCCCTCGGCCTCCCAAGTAGCTGGGACTACAGGCATACACCACCACACCCAACTAATTTTTAATTTATTTTTTTGTAGACACAGGGTCTTGCCATGTTGCCCAGGCTGGTCTCAAATTCCTGGGCTCAAGAGATCCTCCTGCCTCAGCCTCCCAAAGGGCTGGAATTACAGGCCTGAGCCACCATACCCAGCTGCAAAAACTTTTGAGGACTGGGAGACACATAGAGGAAAGGTGATTTCTTCCCATGTAGTCCCTGTCACGCTAGGACTCTGGTGTTCCTGGACCTGGCAAAAATGCCCCTCCCCTGCCGTCCAAGGCATGGAAGCCACCAACTTCAAAGAGCCACTTTGGGCTTGAGAAATAAAACGAGGGAGTAGTGGGTGATTAATTACAATGGGTAACACTTCATTTAACACCTAGGTTCAGTTCTAAAGCTTTCTTGGGTTTGTTTCGAGACAGTCTGGCTCTGTTTCCCAAGCTGGAGCGCAATGGCGTGATCTTGGCTCACTGCAACCTCCACCTCCCAGGTTCAAGTGATTCTCCTGCCTCAGCCTCCCAAGTAGCCAGGATTACAGGCACGCACCACCACGCCTGGCTTATTTTTGTATTCTTAGTAGAGACGGGTTTCACCTTGTTGGCCAGGCTGGTCTGGAACTCTTTTTTTTTTTTTCAGAGCTCCTGCAAATCAAGGTCTCAAACTCTTGACCTCATGATCCACCCGCCTCGGCCTCCCAAAGTGCTGGGATTACAGGCTTGAGCCACCGTGACCTGCCAGCTTTCTTCAGTTTTACCTTATTTACACCTAACTCCTCCCACCAAGATCCCTATGAAGGAAGTATTATTGTCACCCTCACCTCCAGGTTACAAATGAGGAAACTGAGCCAGAGGGAGTTTAAAACAACTTGCCCACTGTCTCAGAGTCAATTGGTTGAGCCAGGATTCCTACCTAGGCAGTCTGACTCCACAGTCCTTTTCATTCTGCTGAAGTCTCTGTCTTCCATTTTCTGTCCTTAAAAAAAATCCCTTACCTCTTTTTGATCCTGGAGGGAAGGAAGGGAAGAGGGGAAAAGAGGGAGAGAAAACCACAAATTAGCATTTTAATGACGGTTTCTGCCTTTCCTTATTAGGCTGTCCTGTGTTTAATTGGAGACTCAGAAAACCTGGGGTTTTCAGAGAGGCCTGAGCAACTCTCTTCCTGTGGTGTTTCAGACCTCGGTTTTCCCCACCTTTAAAATGGGCAGCTGCGAGCAAACTGCTCAAGCTTCCCAGGCAAGGTGGGCTCCAGGATCTCCAGGATGCCTCCCCACTGAGGTGTGAGGACTCTCTTCTTCCTTCTCCTTCTCCTCCTTCTTCTTACTCCTGCTTCCTCCTCCTCCTCCTTGCTCTGTGCCCAGGCTGGAGTGCAGTGGTGAGATCTCAACTCACTGCAACCTCCCCCTCCCGGGTTCAAGCGATTCTCCTGCCTCAGCCTCCCAAGTAGCTGGGATTACAGGCTTGTGCCTCCACGCTCCACTAATTTTTGTATTATTGGTGTAGACAGGGTTTTACCATGTTGGCCAGGCTGGTCTCGAACTCCTGACCTCATGTGATCCACCCGCCTCGGCCTCCCAAAGTGCTTGGATTACAACCCCGCAGACACTTCTGACTGTCTTTTCACCCTTCTCTTCCCTCCCCAGCTGTGCTGTCCCCAGCGGAGCCCTCCTGCGAAGGTGTGAAGTGCGCAGCCGGGCAGCACTGCAAGGTGGTGGACGGGAAGGCCAAGTGCGTGGCGGAGTCCTCTGCTGTCTGTCGCGCCCAGGGCGACCCGCATTACACCACCTTCGATGGCCGTCGCTATGACATGATGGGCACCTGTTCGTACACGATGGCGGAGTTGTGCAGCGAGGACGACACCCTGCCCGCCTTCAGCGTGGAGGCCAAGAACGAGCACCGGGGCAGCCGCCGCGTCTCCTACGTGGGCCTGGTCACCGTGCGCGCCTACAGCCACTCCGTGTCGCTGACCCGCGGGGAAGTTGGCTTCGTCCTGGTGAGTGCCTGGAGGCTTCGGGGACTTAACATCCATGAGCTGCGGGTCCGAAGGCGGAGGCAGAGCCCAGTAGCCGACCTCAAACCAGGATGCGGAGAAATGGGCCATGGGGATGAAGGGTCGGGAGGAGAGGTTTGAAAATCAGTGGCGGCCGGGCGCGGTGTCTCATGCCTGTAATCCCAGCACTTTGGGAGGCCGAGGCGGGCGGATCAAGAGGTCAGGAGTTCGAAACCAGCCTGACCAACATGGCGAAACCCTGTCTCTACTAAAAATACAAAAATTAGGCAGGCATGGTGGCACACACCTGTAATCCCAGCTACTCAGGAGGCCGCGGGAGGAGAATTGCTTGAACCCAGGTGGTGGAGGTTGCAGCAAGCCGAGATTGCACCATTGCACTCCAGCCTGGGCGACAGAGTGAGACTCCATCTCAAAAAACGAAACAAACAAACAAACAAACAAATCAGTAGCAGGACCTTAGAACCCTGCCCTCCAGCAATCCCACATCTAGAAATTTTGAGGATATTCAGAGACAGGGTTCACCTGGTCGGGTGGGGTGGGGGGAATGCCAACATGGATTATAATAGCAAAAAACAAAAACAAACAAACAAACAAAAAACTGTCCAAGTTAGAAAGGAAACTCAATATCCAACAATGGGGGATTCACCTTGACCAAATAATGAAATCTAATGAGCCCCTGCTATGCACCAGATATGTTTCTTAGCACTCTTCTCATCTTAATGCACTTAATGCTCACAAGCTCTGTCCAGCAGGCATTGTTATTGTGAACGTGTTCAGACTGGGAAACAGGTTGAGATAAGCTAGTAAGTTCCCCAGGGCTCAGAGCTAGTAAGAGGTAGAGGTCAGGGCACAGGCATACAGGCTCTGGAGTCCCTGTTCTTAATCCCTCAGCTGTCTTGACTCTGGTAAATGCATTACTACTCAGTTCATATGAATAGCAGCAGCCTAGAGCAATTACTTCCTTTTTTCCCCGCCATGTTATTATGAAAATATTAAAATGTCCAAAGTTGAAATTCTTGTACAGAGTCAAAGTTGAATGCTCAGATGCCAATCATCTAGACTTTTCTTTCTTCCTTTCCTTCCTCCCTTCCTCCCTCCCTCTCCTTCCTCCCTTCCTCCCTCCCTCTCCTTCCTCCCTTCCTCCCTCCCTCCCTCCCTCTCCTTCCTCCCTTCCTCCCTCCCTCTCCTTCCTCCCTTCCTCTCCTTCCTCCCTTCCTCCCTCCCTCTCCTTCCTTCCTTCCTCCCTCCCTTTCCTTCCTTCCTTCCTTCCTTCCTTCTTTCTTTTCTTTTTTCTTTCTTCTTTCCTTCCTTCCTTTTCTTTCTTTCTTTTGACAGACTCTCGCTCTGTCACCCAGGATAAAGTGCAGTGGCATGATCAGGTTCAAGCGATTCTCCTGCCTCAGGCTCCCGAGTAGCTGGGATCACAGGCATGCACCACCATGCCCGGCTAATGTTTGTATTTTTGTAGAGATAGGGTTTCACCATGCTGTCTAGGCTGGGCTGGAACTCCTGACCTCAAGCAATCTGCCCGCCTCAGCCTCCCAAAGTGCTGGGATTACAGGCACCAATCACCTAGATTCTAAATACTGTATTCTTCTTGATTGCTCACACACTGACCCATCTGTTCATCCCTCTGTCCACTCCACAATCCTTCTTATTTTCTATGCCCTTCAAAGTTCCAGACATCAGTACATTTCACCCAAAAAACTTCACCATGTCCTTCACTAGAATACAATATTTTCTCACTTCTTTTGGCTTATTTTGGAGATGAAATTAATGTATAATAAAAATCACAAATCTTAACTGTGTAGTTCACCTTTGGCAAATGTGTAACTGAATTGTCCATCAAGATATGGACTATTAAGAGAATGGAACAAAAAAAGAAAAAAAAAGATAGGACTATTTTTATCACCTGAGAAAATTCCCTCATGTGCCTTCCCAAATAATCCCCAACCTACCCGTAGAGATAATCACAGTTGACTTTTTTTTTTCCAGCATAGGTTAGTTTTGCCTGTTCAAGAACTTCAGGGCTGAGCGCAGTGGCTCATGCCTATAACCCCAGGACTTTGGGAGGCCTAAGTGGGTGGATCACTTGAGGTCAGGGGTTCAAGACCAGCCTGGCCCCATCTCTACTAAAAGTACAAAAATTAGCTAGGTGTGGTGGCATGTGCCTTTAATTCCACCTACTTGGGAGGCTGAGGCAGGAGAATCACTTGAACCCAGGAGGCAGAGGTTGTAGTGAGCCAAGACTGTGCCACTGCACTCCAGCCTGGGTGACAGAGTGAGACTCTGTCTCAAAAAATATATATACTGTATATATATTTTGTGTATGTATGTGTGTATATATATATATATATATACACACACACACACACACACATACATATATACACACCTATATAGACATGTATATATACACAACATGTATGCATATGTGGACACATACATATATATGCACACATGTACATACATATATACACAACATATATATATAAAACATTTTTTTTTTTGAGACAGAGTCTTGCTATGTGGCACGATCTTGGCTCACTACAACCTCCACCTCCCAGGTTCAAGCAAATCTCTGCCTCAGCCTCCTGAGTAGCTGGGATTACAGGCACCCGCCACCACGCCTGGCTAATTTTGTTTTTTTAAGTAGAGACAGGGTTTCACCATCTTGGCCAGGCGGGTCCTGAATTCCACCCAGGCTGGAGTGCCATGGCGTGGTCTCGGCTCACTGTAACCTCAGCCTCCCAGGTTTAAGTGATTCTCTCGCCTCAGCCCTCCCAAGTAGCTGGGACTACAGCTGCCTGCCACCATGCCTGGCTAATTTTTGTATTTTTAGTAGAGACGGGGTTTCACCATGTTGGCCAGGCTGGTCTCAAACTCCTGACCTCGTGATCCACCCACCTCAACCTCCCAAAGTGCTGGGATTACAGGTGTGAGCCACTGCGCCCAGCCTTACTTTTTATTTTTCTGTCAGATCCTCACAGAGGTCAGTGACTTGACAAAGGTGTAGAGCTACTAGCAGAATCATGGTAGGATACTCAGAAGACATTGCTAGGAGAGGAGTTAATGAAATAGTGACTTCAGCATGGTCTTTTTTTTAAAGTGTAAATATATCTAAAGGTAGAAAAAACTCAACAGGATCTATACATTTGTATGTGTGTGCCTACAGGGTGCTTTTCCTTTTCTCATTTTTGCTCATGTGCATTTTCTGTTTTCTGTAATGAATGAATATTATTTATGTCATTTAAAAATGGAGATTGGCCACGCATGGTAGCTCATGCCTGTGATCCCAGCACTTTGGGAGGCTGAGGCAGGAGGATTATTTGAGCCCAGAAATTTGAGGCCAGCCTGAGCAACATAGGGAGACCCCATCTCTATAAAAAAAAAAAAAAAATAGCTGGGTGTGGTGGCGCATGTCTGTGGTCCCTGCTACTTGAGAGGCTGAGGCAGGAAGATGGCTTGAGCCTAGGAGGTCGAGGCTGCAGTAAGCTATGATGCTGCTACCACACTCCAGGTTGGGCGACAGAAGAAAACTGTCTTAAAAAAAATACATATGTAAAAAAGCAGAAAAATAAAAATGGAGATCATGGACTTAGGGGAGAGACAGATTTGAGCAGCCATCCTGGGCTGAGAGCCCTGAGCATGTGGCCGTGGCCTGTCTCCATCACTGCGGTGTCTAAAGCAGCAGCTGGCACAGAGCAGGCCACACCATGGGACTCACAGAGGCTTTGTCTTCCCTCTGGGCCATTGCTCATGCTGTCCCCTCTTCTGTTGCTCCTTTTTTCATATTTCATCCTTTTGTCTCAGACTTTCTCCTCTTCAAGTCTCAGCTCTGGCACAGCTCGGAGAATGTGTAAGGAAAGAGTAACAAAGAGATGCCCAGGCTGGGTGCGGTGGCTCACGCCTGTAATCCCAGCACTTTGGGGGGCCAAGGTGGGAGGATTGGTTGAGCCAGGCGTTCCAGACCAGCCTAGATAACATAGTGACACCCCATCTCTAATTAAAATTTTTTTATTAATTAAAAAAAAAAGAGGCTGGGCATGGTGACTCATGCCTGTAATCCCAGCACTTTGGGAGGCTGAGGTGGGCAGATCACTTGAGGTCAGGAGTTAGAGACCAGCCTGGCCAACATGGTGAAACCCCGTTTCTACTAAAAATACAAAAATTAGCTGGGCATGGTGACATGCACCTGTAATCCCAGATGGGAGAATCACTTGAACCTGTGAGGCAGAGGTTGTAGTGAGCTGAGATCATGCCACTGCACTCCAGCCTTGGTGACAGAGCAAGATTCCATCTCAAAAAAAAAAAAAAAAAAAAAAAGAAAAGAAAAGAAAAAAGAGATGCCGTGGGGCAAAAAGAGACACAGATCTTTTCTCCTGGTTCTTAGACTTCAGGCTGCTATAATACCAGAGCCCAGGAGGCTTACCAACAACACAACCTTGTCTCTCACAGTTCTGGAGGCTGGAAGTCCAAGATGAGGGCACCAGCACCACCAGGTTCAGGTGAGGGCCCTCTTCCAGGTTGCAGATGGATTACTCCTTGTGTCCTCACACAGTGGAAAGACGACTTAAGAGTTCTCTGAGGCCTGTGTCATAAGGGCGCTAATCCCATTCATGAGGGTGCCGTCCTCCTGACCTAATCACCTCCCAAAGGCCTCCCCCCACTCTTAATACGATCATGTTGGAGGTTAAGATTTCAACATGTGGGCTTTGCAGGAGACACCAAGCCAGATGGACTGGCCAGGATCTCTGTCCACTCAGGGCATTTACATCAGAATATCCTACTCCCTCCCGGTTTTCCTGGCTCTCTCTCTCTTACTGGTCCTTTAAGGCTCAGCACAACTGTTCTTTCCTCTGGGAAGCCTTCCCTGACCAGCAACGTTAGATCTGGCTGTTTTCCTAGGTTTTCACAGCCTCCTATCTCCCCACCATCCCAGCTCTGAACCCTCAGCCTGTGCCTCCCCTATCCCATCCTTCACCCCTCTGCCTGGCCTTTCTGATCCTGGCCTTGACTCTTTTGCCTGTGCTTTTCTCATCTTAGCCCTGACCCCTGTGAACTCTCACTGTCTGGTGATGGTCTGTTTATCTGAATGGACTGGGAGCCCTGTGAGGGTAGCACCTGGGGCTGTGTTGGTCACCTTCGTATTCTCAGGATCTCCCAGCCCACGGCCAGGCACAGAGTGCATGCTCAGTGAATGTGATTAGATGCAGCAGTGACTTAATTCAGCTAGTGAGTGTCTGTGATTCTGCCAGGCCCTGTTCTATACACTGGGAATAAAGCAGCAATCAAAGCAGACCCAAACCTCTGACTCTGTGGAGCTGCCATTCTGATGGAGTAGGACAGATGATAAACACAGTCAATTCGTGAATTATGTTTTAGAAGGGCAGACACTATAGGAAACAAGGAAAGCAGGGAGGGAGGATAAGGAGTAGGGAGAAGCTGACTTTTTTTTTTTTTTTTTTTTGAGATAGAGTCTTAGTCTCTTTGGCGCGATCCTGGCTCACTGCAGCCTCCACCTCCTGGGTTCAAGCAATTCTTCTGCCTCAGCCACCTGAATAGCTGGGATTACAGGTGTGTACCACCGCACCCAGCTAATTTTTGTATTTTTAGTAGAGACAGTGTTTCACCATTGGTCTCAGACTCCTGACATCAAGTGATCCACCCACCTCAGCCTTCCAAAGGGCTGGAACTACAAGCGTGAACCACAGTGCCTAGCCCAAGGCTGCCATTTAAAGTTGGTTGTTGGCTAGGTCCCATGGGTCGTGCCTATAATCCCAGCACTTTGGGAGGCTGAGACAGGTGGATCACGAGGTCAAGAGTTCAAGACCAGCCTAGCCAAGATTGTGAAACCCTGTCTCTACTGAAAATACAAAAATTTGCCAGGCATGGTGGCAGGCGCTTGTAATCCCAGCTACTCAGGAGGCTGAGGCAGAGAATTGCTTAAATCCAGGAGGCGGAAGTTGCGGTGAGCAGAGATCACACCACTGCACTCCAGCTGGATGAGAGATCAAGATTCCGTCTCAAAATAAATAAATAATAAAAAAATTAAAAATTAAAATTAAATAGGGTGGTCAGGTAAAGCTTGAATCAGTGACATTTGAGCAAATACTTTATAGGAGGTACAGAAGTGAGTCACATGTACATCTCCAGAAAGAACATCTCAGGCCACAGATACTGCAAGAGGCAAGGTCTCTGATGGTGGCAGTAACAGAAAGAATGAGTCCCAGTGCCGCCAGAACAGGGGAGCAGGCGGGAGGCCCAGAAATGAGGGCTGGAGGCCAGATGGCACAGGGGCCTGACCACCCCCCTCACCTGCTCTGCAGATCGACAGCCAACGCTCACGCCTGCCAGTCTCCCTGAGTGAAGGTCGCCTGCGTGTGTACCAGAGCGGGCCACGGGCCGTGGTGGAACTGGTCTTCGGGCTGGTGGTCACTTATGACTGGGACTGCCAGCTGGCACTCAGCCTGCCCACACGCTTCCAAGACCAGGTGTGCGGGCTGTGTGGAAACTATAATGGTGACCCAGCAGACGACTTCCTCACGCCTGATGGGGATCAGGTTCCTGACCCTGTGGAGTTCGCAAGTAGCTGGAAGCTGGATGATGGGGACTACTTGTGTGAGGATGGCTGTCAGAACAACTGTCCCGCCTGCACCCCAGGCCAGGCCCAGCACTATGAGGGCGACCAACTCTGCGGCATGCTGACCAAACTTGACGGCCCCTTCGCTGTCTGCCATGACACCCTGGACCCCAGGCCCTTCCTGGAACAGTGTGTATACGACCTGTGCGTGGTTGGTGGGGATCGGCCCAGCCTGTGCCGTGGCCTCAGCGCCTATGCTCAGGCCTGTCTGGAGCTTGGCATCTCAGTTGGGGACTGGAGGTCACCAGCCAACTGCCGTGAGTGATGCCCTGGGTGGGGGTTGGGAGCATACGGTGAGGGGCAGGAGACCCTTGCATCTACTTAATATCTGAGAAGTTACTGTGGTTCAGCCTGGTGCTGGGCAATGCCAGGGGCCCAGTGATGGCCAAGATGGCCAGCTCTGTCCACAATGAGCCTAAGGTTGGAGCAGATGTTTCACCAGAAAGTAACAGTCTGGACGGTTCCAGGCAGGATGGGGAGGCCCATGCGGAGGGGTTGGGGCCAGGATGGGGGAGGAATAGGCAGATGAGTTAGGGCTGGGATTGTGGGAGGTACAGGCATAGGGGTATGGGCCAGGATGGAGGAAGTCATTGGGGCTTTGGGAAACAAGAGAAGGCTTCTGGGAAGCAGGGGTGAGCAGGGAGAGTTTTCTAGAGAAAGGGATGTTTAATTTGAAACCCACAGGAGGGGCCGGAAGTTGCCAAGAGAAAGAGGAGGAAGTGAGATGCAGGCCCAGAGAGCAGCACACTCAAAGGCTTGGCATGACAGGAATTCCTGTCTGCAGAATCCCAACACAGACAAGCAGACGTTTCTTCCTTTGCCTGTAACCCTCCCATGACTCCCATTGCCCTCTAGATAAAGTCCAGGCTCTGTAGCCAGATGTCCATATGCTTAATCATTCACTCATTCATTCCCCAAGCATTTCTTGAACCCCTGCCTGCCCGCCGTGCATGCTGATGATATTGAAGACACAGTGAGGATCGGCATAGATTTGTTCCTGCCCTTGTTAGTGAGGCTCCTAGAGACATGTCCCAGAGGCAGAAAGGATAGGCAGAAGGGAGGAGGAGGCATTCAGGCCCAGCCCCAGGCCCAAGGGAGGGGGAGTAAGTATGAGGGAGACATAGAGGCCACTGGGCGTTTGTCTTGGCCAGTGCTCTGTCCCTACTGCCCAGTAAGCCCCCCATCCCCACCCCATGGCTGGCATGAAATGGGAACCAGAGAGTTCATTCTTCCTCCCATTCATTCCCGCAGTATTTCCTGAGCACCTGCTGTGCTCCAGGCCCTGTCCTTGGTGCTGAGGACTCAGCAGTGATTGAGACAGACCAGGTCCCCACTCCTGTAGAACTTTTCTCCTAGTGGGAGGGGAGGGACACAGACAGTGAGCAGATAAACTAGAAATTATCTTCAGAGAGCCAAAGAAACAAGTTCATGCAGTGACAGTGACTGGGAGGCTCGTGAAAAGGATAATCAGGGAATGCCTTTCTGGGCAGGTGACACTGGAGCTGAGACCAGGGTCAGGCAACAGAGTTAACTAAGTACTAACAGTAATGTCCACAGAATGTTTCTCCAGAGATCAACTCATTTAATCCCCACAACAACCTTGTGATGTCTGGCCTACATTAGCCCATCTTGCTGATGGGGAAACTGAGGCATGGGGAGCTCGGAGTCAGTGGTTGAGAAGGAGCGATCTGGGTTTTGAACCCAGGCCACCTGGGCCCCAGTGGGCTTTCTGAGGAAAGGGAAGGCAGAGGAAACAGCCAATACAAAGGCCCTGCAGTTGGAGCAGGACAACCAGGGAGGAGGAGGCAGCTGGGGCCGGGGCAGAGTGAGCACGAGGGAGAGGGAGAGGGGGTGAGGGCAGAGAGGTGAGAGGAGCAGATGGCACAGGGCCTCCTGGAGCATGAGGAGGACTGTAGTGTTTACTCTGAGTGAGAGGAAGCCACAGGAGGGCTCTGAGATAGGGAGGGACCTGATCTGACCCAGATGTTCCCAGATCCCTCTGGCTGGTGTGAGGAACAGGCTGTAGGGGCAGGAGGTAGCCCAGGCAGGAGGCTGCTGGAGTGCATAGGACCAGAGGCAGATTCTGTAGCTGGGTGGAATTTTTTTTTTTTTTCTTTTTTTTTGAGACAGAGCCTTGCTCTGTTGCCCAGGCTGTGATGATATAGGCTCAATGCAACCTCTGCCTTCCAGGTTCAAGTAATTCTCCTGCCTCAGCCTCCCAGGTAGCCAGGATTACAGGCATGCTCCACCACGCCTGATCAGTCTGGGTAGATTTTGAATATGGCGCTCACAGGACTTGCTGACAGATGGGCTGTCCAGTGAGCTTTAGGGGGCTGGCGGGGTGGAGATTAACTGCAATTCCGGGATGGGGCGCAGAAGCACCCAGAGGGATGGAAGTGCCATTATCTGAGATGGCGAGCTCTGAGAGAAGAGCACGGTTGTGGGGGTGGGGATTCCTGGCCGCTGTTGCGGACAGTGGGCCCCTCGACGGCCCCTGCTGCACCTGTCTGACCCACCGTCTCTAATCTCCCCGCAGCCTTGACTTGCCCCGCCAACAGCCGCTACGAGCTCTGCGGCCCCGCCTGTCCGGCCTCCTGCAACGGGGCTGCGGCGCCATCCAACTGCTCTGGGCGCCCGTGCGTGGAGGGCTGCGTGTGCCTCCCGGGCTTCGTGGCCAGCGGCGGCGCCTGTGTGCCAGCCTCGTCGTGCGGCTGCACCTTCCAGGGCCTCCTGCTCGCTCCAGGCCAGGAGGTGTGGGCGGACGAGCTGTGCCAAAGGCGCTGCACCTGCACCACCACCCAGCAGGTGACCTGCCGCGACACGAAGGGCTGCCCGGCGGGTGAGCGCTGCAGCGTCCAGAATGGCCTCCTGGGCTGCTACCCCGACCGCTTCGGGACCTGCCAGGGGTCCGGGGACCCACACTACGTGAGCTTCGACGGCCGGCGCTTCGACTTTATGGGCACCTGCACGTACCTGCTGGTCGGCTCGTGCGGCCAGAACGCGGCGCTGCCAGCCTTCCGGGTGCTGGTGGAAAACGAGCATCGGGGCAGCCAGACCGTGAGCTACACGCGTGCCGTGCGGGTGGAGGCCCGCGGGGTGAAGGTGGCGGTGCGCCGGGAGTACCCGGGGCAAGTGCTGGTGAGCGACGCGGGTGCCCAGGGCTGGGTGTCGGGGCAGGAAACACCCTCTGAAGACTTGGAGCTCCGAGTGGGGCTGGGGGTGGGAAAGTCTGTTAGAAGATTTAATTTTTTTTTCTTTTTTCTTTTTCCTTCTTGTGGAGAATAGGATCTCACTACATTGCCCAGGCTGGTCTCTAACTCCTGGGTGCAAGCCACCCTCCGGCCTCAGCTTCCCAAAGTGCTAGGAAGTGAGCTATCATCACATCACTGCACTCTGGCCTGGGTGACAGAGTGAGACCCAGTCTCTATTTTAAAAAGGAAGCCAGAGGCAGGGCACAGTGGCTCACGCCTGTAATGCCAGCACTTTGGGAGGCTGAAGTGGGTGGATCACCTGAGGTCAGGAGTTTGAGACCAGCCTAGCCAACATGGTGAAACCCCCTCTCTACTAAAAATACAGAAAAAAAAATTACCCAGGTGCAGTGGCTCATGCCTGTAATAATCCCAGCTACTCCAAAGGCTGAGGCAGGAGAATAGCTTGAACCCCAGAGGCAGAGGTTGCAGTGAGCCGATATTGTGCCTCTGCACTCCAGCCTGAGTGGCAGAGTGAGACCCTGTCAAAAATAATATACATAAATAAGTAAATAAATAAATAAATAAAAGGAAGCTAGCATGCAGCAGCCTGAGTGAGAGGGACAATGAGAAGAGGTGAGGCAAGGGAGGTAATGGGGAGATAGACAGATCACGTATGTTTTGAAGGCCATTGGTGAGGAACTTGGATTCTTTTTTTTTTTTTTTTGAGACGGAGTTTTGCTCTTGTTACCCAGGCTGGAGTGCAATGGCGCGATCTCGGCTCACCGCAACCTCCGCCTCCTGGGTTCAGGCCATTCTCCTGCCTCAGCCTCCTGAGTAGCTGGGATTACAGGCACGCGCCACCATGCCCAGCTAATTTTTTGTATTTTTAGTAGCGACGGGGTTTCACCATGTTGACCAAGATGGTCTCGATCTGTTGACCTCATGATCCACCCGCCTCGGCCTCCCAAAGTGCTGGGATTACAGGAGGAACTTGGATTTAAGCTGGTGCTTTAGGAATGAAGAGGGTTGAATGGTGAGCCAGGCAGAGGGAACAGGAAGTGCAAAGGCCTTGAGGTGGGACTGAGCATAATGTGTCCAAGAAAATAGCTGGAGGTGAGTGAATTGGAGGATGGGCCAGCGAGCCGTAAATACCCTGACCACATGGCCCTCTTGCATCTTCACCCAGGTGGACGGCGTCCTTCAGTATCTGCCCTTCCAAGCAGCAGATGGGCAGGTGCAGGTGTTCCGCCAGGGTAGTGATGCTGTCGTGCGCACTGACTTTGGCCTGACTGTCACCTACAACTGGGATGCACGAGTGACTGCCAAGGTGCCCAGCAGCTATGCTGAGGCCCTGTGTGGACTCTGCGGGAACTTCAACGGGGACCCAGCTGATGACCTGGCTCTGCGGGGTGGGGGCCAAGCTGCCAATGCACTGGCTTTTGGGAACAGCTGGCAAGAAGAAACGAGGCCTGGCTGTGGAGCAACTGAACCAGGTGACTGTCCCAAGCTGGACTCCCTGGTGACCCAGCAGCTGCAGAGCAAGAAAGAGTGTGGAATCCTTGCTGACCCCGAGGGGCCCTTCCGGGAGTGCCACAGCAAGCTGGACCCCCAGGGTGCCGTGCGTGACTGTGTCTATGACCGCTGCCTGCTGCCAGGCCAGTCTGGGCCACTGTGTGACGCGTTGGCCACTTACGCTGCTGCATGCCAGGCTGCTGGAGCCACAGTGCACCCCTGGAGGAGTGAGGAACTTTGCCGTGAGTATCGCAAATGGCAACTGGGGGACTCAACCTTATATATATATTCATTAATGTATAAATATAATTAATTCATTTAATCCTTTTTTTTTTGTTGAGACAGAGTTTCACTCTTTTTGCTCTTGTTACCCAGGCTGAGTGCGATGGCGCAATCTCAGCTCACCGCAACCTCTGCCTCCTGGGTTCAGGCAATTCTCCTGCCTCAACCTCCTGAGTAGCTGGGATTTTAGGCTCAAACCACCATGCCCGGCTAATTTTGTATTTTTTTTTAGTAGAGATGGAGTTTGAGATTGGTCAGGCTGGTCTCGAACTCCTGACCTCAGGTGATTCACCCACCTCCGCCTTCCAAAGTGCTGGAATTACAGGCGTGAGCCACCTCGCCCAGCCCTTTTAATCGTTACAACAGCCCTGTGAGGTAGGGATTGCTGCCTAGTCTGGTCTCCAACTCCTGGGCTCAATCCACCCTCTCGCCTCAGCTTCCCAAAGTGCTAGGAAGTGAGCTATGATCATCACTTTTGATGTAGGTTTTGTGTTATACCTAACTTAACAGATGAAGAAACTGAGGTTCAGAAAGGTTCAGTTACATGCCTGGGATCATGATAGCTAGAAAGTCACAGACGGTGGGCATGCAGTTGGTATTTGAAAAATGGCAGTACACCTGGTGACCCAGGATCTCATTCCCATGTAGCAGCTGTCATTGAGATATGAGCAGCAGTATCATCGTTAGGAGTCTCATCCCCTTTCTGGTTCTTTTTGGTCTCTATCTATCCTACTTCACTTATTTACATCTGCCTGACCCCTTGGGCAGTCCGTTTGGGAGCCTTGTCTTAGTGGAGGCTGCATGAATGGTCTTCCAATGTTTTTGCTTGCCTAGAAAAGAAGTTTGAAAAGCCATTCATCCTCTCACCTGATTTTTTTTTTTTTTTTTGAGATGGAGTTTTGCTCTTGTTACCCAGGCTGGAGTGCAATGGTGTGTTCTCAGCTCGCTGCAACCTCTGCCTCCTGGGTTCAAGCAATTCTCCTGCCTCAGCCTCCTGAGTAGCTGAGATTACAGGCATGCACTGCCATGCCCAGCTAATTTTGTATTTTTAGTAGAGATGGGGTTTCTTTATGTTGGTCAGGCTGGTCTCGAACTCCTGATGTCATGATCCGCCCACCTCAGCCTCCCAAAGTGCGCCATCTGATTTTCTTTTAAGATGGGATCTTGCTCTGTTGCCCAGGCTGGGATGCAGTGGTGCAATCATAGCTCACTGCAGCCTGGGACTCCTGGGCTCAAGTGATCCTCCTGCCTCAGCCTCCTGAGTAGCACCAACCTCAACTAATTTTTAAAATATTTTTTACAGAGACAAGATTTTGATTTTTTTTGCTTAGGCTGGGCTCGAACTCTTGGGCTCAAGCAATCCTCCTGCCTCAGCCTCTCAGAGTACTGGGATTACAGGCATGAGCCACTGTACCACGTTCCTCTTACCTGATTTTTAATTTTTAAAATTTATTATTGAAATATACAGATATTCAAAAATATGTACATATCATAAGCTAACAGCTTGATCAGTTTTTACCAAGAGAACAAATCTGTGTGAACAGCCCCAAATTCAAAAAAACGTCCAGGCCCCCAACCCCAAGAGGTAACCACGATTCTGGCTTCTGAAGTCTTTAAATGTTGGAATTAATGGAAGTATACACATCTAGTTTTTTACCTGAAATAATTACAAAACTTATAATTTCTAACAAATGGTAACTTTTGACTTTTAAGAACTTTTCTTTTTGGGATGAAGCCTTGCTCTGTCGTTCAGGCTTACTTGGCTTACTGCAACTTCCACCTCCACCTCCACCTCCCAGGCTCAAACGATTCTCCTGACTCAGCCTACAGAGTAGCTGGGACTACAGGCGCCCGCCACTCCACCTGGCTAATTTTTTTGTATTTTTGGTAGAGAAGGGGTTTCACTATGTTGGCCAGGCTGGTTTCCAATTCCTGACCGCAAGCGATCCGCCCACCTCAGCCTCCCAAAGTGCTGGGATAACAGGCATGAGCCACCATGCCTGGCCAAGTATTTATTCTTTCTCATGATGCCAGGGGCTGCTGAGGTGTTCTCCCCAGCCTGGGCCAGCTTGGTTGGTGTCTGCAGTCTGTTGGAAGCTCAGCTGAGACTGGGTAAATCTAGGGTGCTTTTACACATCTGGCAGTTGTCCAGCTGGCTGGTTTTGGGGGCCCTCAGCTGGGACTTGTTGTCTCTGCTCCACTTGGTCTCATCTTCCAGCGGGTGAACCCAGGCTTCTTCGCAAGGTGCTCTCAAGATTCCTAAGAGCAGCAAAAGCACACAAGCCCCAGTGTGCAAGCACTTTCCAAGGCTCTGCTCGGCATCATGGTTGCCAGTGTTCCATTGGCCAAAGCAAGTACTATGGTTGTGCCCAGAGTCGACACATGACCATTGGCAGCCTGTGTCAGAATCCCCATCACACTTCTCTGCCGCAAACAGACACATACGTGACTAAGATTTCAGAATATTTACAATCCTAGCTACTCAGGAGGCTGAGGTGGGAGGATCCCTAGAGGCTGAGAGTTAGATACCAGCCTGGGCAACATAGCAAGAGCCTATTTCTGATAAACAGTGCAGGCTGAGTGTGCTGGCTCACACCTGTAATCCCAGCACTTCAGGAGGGTGAGGGAAAGGGATCATCAGAGGCCAGTAGTTTGAGACCAGCCTGGCCAACATGGCAAAACTTCATCTATACTGAAAAGTAGTCAGGTGTGGTGGCGGGTACCTGTATTCCCAGCTACTTGGGAGGATGAAGTGGAAGAATCATTTGAACCTGGGAGGTGGAGGTTGCAGCCAGCCGAGATCGTGCCACTGCACTTCAGCCTGGGTGACAGAGTAAGACTCTGTCTCAAAAAAATAAATAAATAAATAAATAAAAAACAGTGCAATCCCCACCCATCCTGAATCCTAACACAAGGTGTGTTGCCCCGGGGTGTGAAACCTCCTGGGACAAAACAGACTTCTTATAAAAGATAGAAGAAGTTTTAGAAATTCCTGACACTGTAAAACCCTAAGTGGCTCTAGAAGCAAACCAAATACACATACTGCATTGGATTGATCTACCTTCATGCTTTTACTCCGTCAGAATTTCTTTATTTCCTCCCAACATAGTATTATGAAAATTGTGAAATATACAAAAAAGTTTAAAGAATTTTACAGGGAAGACACACAGACCCACCTCCTGGACTCTATACTCTAATTTTTTTTTTTTTTTGAGACAGAGTCTCACTCTGTTGCCCAAGCTGGAGTGCAGTGGCATGGTCTCAACTCACTGCAACCTCGCCTCCTGGGTTCAAGTGATTCTCCCGCCTCAGCCTCTCATGTAGTTGGGATTAAAGGCGTGTGCCACCACACCTGGCTAATTTTTGTATTTTTACAGAGAAACGGGTTTCACCATGTTGGCCAGGCTGGTCTCGAACTCCTGACCTCAAGTGATCCTCCCGCCTCATCTTCGCAAAATGTTGGGATTGTGGATATGAGCCACTGAGCCAGGCCTCTACACTCTAATTCTAATTCACTTACTTGCTTTATCACATATCTATCCCTCCATCCATCTTTTCCTTTTGTTTATGTCATTTATTTATTTATTGGAAAAGACAGGTCATTTATCCTGCAGGAGTTCCTACTTTTGTGATCTGGCTAGTTGCTTCTTTGGAGTGTTACTGAACTTGTCTCTATGTCCCCAAGATTCTCCTGTAAGCTGGATGTTAGCTTCAGAATGGCACCACCCAGCAGAACTTCAGTGATGACGGCTCCGTATCTGAGCTGTTCAAATAGGTACCAAGTTGCCACAGGTCACAGGTGGCTGCTGAGCACTTGAAATGAGGCTGTTTTGACTGAGGAGCTGTCCATTTTGTTTCATTTTAATTAACTTACATCTAAATGGTCACAAGTGGCTAGTGGCTTATTAGACGGCATAGATACAGGTTTAATGTGGTTCAGTTTTAGTCACGTAGATAATGCTGTTTTTTTGAGACAGAGTCTTGCTCTGTCGCCAAGCTGGAGTGCAGTGGCATGATCTCAGCTCACTGCAACCTCCACCTCCCAGGTTCAAGCAATTCTCCTACCTCAGCCCGGCTAGTAGCTGGGATTACAGGTACCCGCCACCCTACCAGGCTAATGTTCATATTTTTAGTAGGGACAGGGTTTCACTGTGTTGGCCAGGCTGGTCTGGAGCCACTGCACCTGGCTAGATTTGCTTTTTATAAACTGGAGTGACTGGAGTTTGGGGAGCGGAGCAAGGAGTTGGTTTTTTTTTCAACACTCGCTAAATATTTTAATTTAATTACTGCTATAGAAGGAAGAAGCTAAAAGTATTGCATTTACAAATACACTGCACAAATTATACACATACACACAAATATACTGCACAAATTATACACATACACACAAATATACTGCACAAATTATACACACACACAAATATACTGCACAAATTATACACACACACGAATATACTGCACAAATTATACACACACACGAATATACGGCACAAATTATACACATACACGAATATACTGCACAAATTATACACACACACGAATATATGGCACAAATTATACACACACATGAATATACTGCACAAATTATACACACACACGAATATATGGCACAAATTATACACACACACGAATATACTGCACAAATTATACACATACACACAAATATACTGCACAAATTATACACACACAAATATACTGCACAAATTATACACACACACATGAATATACGGCACAAATTATACACATACATGAATATACTGCACAAATTATACACACACACGAATATATGGCACAAATTATACACACACATGAATATACTGCACAAATTATACACACACACGAATATATGGCACAAATTATACACACACACGAATATACTGCACAAATTATACACATACACACGAATATACTGCACAAATTATACACACACATATACTGCACAAATTATACACACACAAATATACTGCACAAATTATACACACACACATGAATATACTGCACAAATTATACACACACACAAATATACTGCACAAATTATACACACACACAAATGTACTGCACAAATTATACACACACACACGAATATACTGCACAAATTATACACACACACACGAATATACTGCACAAATTATACACACACATGAATATACTGCACAAATTATACACATACACACGAATATACTGCACAAATTATACACATACACACAAATATATTGCACAAATTATACACATACACATGAATATACTGCACAAATTATACACACACACGAATATGCTGCACAAATTATACACACACGAATATGCTGCACAAATTATACACACCCACACAAATATACTGCACAAATTATACACGAATATACTACACAAATACACACACGCACAAATATACTGCACAAATTATACACACACACGAATATACTGCACAAATTATACACACACACGAATATACTGCACAAATTATACACACACACACAAATATACTACACAAATTATACACACACGAATATACTACACAAATACACACACGCACAAATATACTGCACAAATTATACACACACACAAATATACGGCACAAATTATACACACACACATGAATATACTGCACAAATTATACACACACACACACACAAATATACTGCACAAATTATACACACACGAATATACTACACAAATACACACACGCACAAATATACTGCACAAATTATGCACACACACGAATATACGGCACAAATTATACACACACACATGAATATACTGCACAAATTATACACATACACACGAATATACTGCACAAATTATACACACATGCACAAATATACTGCACAAATTATACATACACACATGAATATACTGCACAAATTATACACACACACATGAATATACTGCACAAATTATACACACGAATATACTGCACAAATTATACACACACACATATGAATATACTGCACAAATTATAAACACACGCACAAATATACTGCACAAATTATACACACAAATATACTGCACAAATTATACACACACACACGAATATACTGCACAAATTATACACACACACATGAATATACTGCACAAATTATACACACATGCACAAATATACTGCACAAATTATACACACATGCACAAATATACTGCACAAATTATACACACATGCACAAATATACTGCAGAAATTATACACATACACACAAATATATGCATATGCATGTTTAAAATATATACCACAGATCAACAACCTGTATGCAACTTGAACAAGGTCATTAAGGACATACTAGAAGCCCGGGAGTGGCTGCTCATTCCTGTAATCCCAGCACTTTGAGAGGCTGAGGCAGGGGGACTGCTTGAGCCCAGGAGTTTGAGGCCAGCCTAGAGAACACAGCGAAACCCCATATCTACAAAAAATTAAAAAAATTAGCCGGGTGCGGTGGTACACACCTGTAGTCCCAGCTACTCAGGAGGCTGAGGTGGGAGGACTGCTCAAGTCCAGGAGGTCAAAACTGCAGTGAGCCACGACAACAAGCATCGCAGTGCTGCTTCCAGCCTAACAGAGCAAACCCCATTTCAAAGAAAAAGAGAAGCATAATAGCTAACTTCAAATCACAGTTAAATTGGGAGAATCGTAATTATGAGGATCAGATTAACTGTGATGTAATGTGTTCCCAAGCTCCCTGCAATGGGGCTGCTTGTGTGTGTGTTTGAGCATGCGTGTGTATGCATACGTATGTGTTGGGGGGTCACGGTGTCCCCTGGGAGCAGGAATTATTGATCTTGATGTCTCTTCTCCCTGCAGCACCGAGCTGCCCACCCCACAGCCACTATGAGGCGTGTTCCTACGGCTGCCCGCTGTCCTGTGGAGACCTCCCAGTGCCCGGGGGCTGTGGCTCCGAATGCCATGAGGACTGCGTGTGCAATGAGGGCTTTGCACTCAGTGGTGAGTCCTGCGTGCCCCTGGCCTCCTGTGGCTGTGTCCACCAGGGCACCTACTACCCGCCAGGCCAGACCTTCTACCCAGGCCCTGGCTGTAATTCCATTTGCCACTGCCAGGAGGGCGGCCTGGTGTCCTGTGAGCCTTCCACCTGTGGCCCACATGAGGCCTGCCAGCCGTCTGGTGGCAGCTTGGGCTGTGTGGCCGTGGGCTCTGCCACCTGCCAGGCGTCAGGAGACCCCCACTACACCACCTTCGACGGCCGCCACTTCGACTTCATGGGCACCTGCGTGTATGTGCTGGCTCAGACCTGCAACGCCACCCGGCCTGGGCTGCACTCGTTTGCCGTCCTGCAGGAGAATGTGGCCTGGGGTAATGGGCAAGTCAGTGTGACCAGGGTGATCACGGTCCAGGTGGCAAACTTCACCCTGCGGCTGGAGCAGAGACAGTGGAAGGTCACGGTGAGAGCAACGGGGAGCAGGGCTGAGGGGCCTGTGGCTGGGTGGGTGGGGCACGGGGAGCACTCAACCCAGGAGTTGGGAGCACATAGATGAGAGTGCATGTGGGAGGCCTGGGGTCCCTGAGGACAGAAGATGCCAATCAGAGCCCAGAGCAGGAAGCCAAGGAGGGAAGTGTCATCAAGGACTTGGGACCTGCTCCCCCATCTCTGTCCCTTAGTCTCCACCCTCTCTTTAAGGTGTCGGCAGGGCTGCACCCCCTCCAAAGGCACTGGTTGGGGGGAATCTCCCTTTCCCTTTCCAGCTCTGGAGGCTCCAGGTTCTCTGGGCTTGTGACAACATCATTCTTTTGTTTTTGAGGCGGAGTCTCACTCTGTCACCAGGCTGGAGGTCAGTGGCCTGATCTCAGCTCACTGCAACCTCTGCCTCCTGGGTTCAAGCGATTCTCCTGCCCCAGCCTCCCCAGTAGCTGTGATTATAGGCACCTGTCACCATGCCCGGCTAGTTTAGGTATTTTTAGTAGAGACGGGATTTCACCATGTTGGCCAGGATGATCTCAATCTTTTGACCTCGTGATCTGCCCACCTTGGCCTCCCAAAGTGCTGGGATTGCAGGTATGAGCCACCGCACCTGGCCTGTGACAACACCATTCTACTTCCTGCCTTCATTTTCACATGGCCCTTTCTGTGTCTCTGAGTCTTTTTCTTTCTGGCTCTTACAAGGACATTGTCATTGGATTTAGGACCCACCTTAATCGGTGATAATCTCATATTGAGATGATTACCCTGATTACAGCTGCAAAGAACTTTATTCCAAGTAAGCTCAGTAGGATTCTAGGTGAATATGACTTGTGGGGGCCACCATTCAATCCACCATAAGACCCTTTTATTACACCCATTTTACAAATACGGAAATTGAGGGCCCTAAGGGGCCTCAAATCTTAAGGTGAGCTCACACAGATCTTCCGCCTCAGGCATGGGCTTGAACTAGAGTCCGACCCCACTCAAAGTTTCCTTTCTGAAGCACGGCCTGCCTCTCCCAGGTGAACGGCGTGGACATGAAGCTGCCCGTGGTGCTGGCCAATGGCCAGATCCACGTCTACCAGCATGGTTCCGACGTTGTGATTGAGACCCACTTCGGCCTGCGTGTGGTCTACGACCTTGTGTACTACGTGCGGGTCACCGTCCCCGGAAACTACTACCAGCATATGTGTGGCCTGTGCGGGGACTACAACGGCGACCCCAAGGATGACTTGAGGAAGCCCGATGGCTCGCAGGCAGGCAACGCCAAGGAGTTCGGCAACTCCTGGGAGGAGGCCGTGCCTGGTTCTCCCTGCCTGCCGCCACCCACCTGCCCGCCGGGGAGCGAGGGCTGCAACCCAGACGGCCAGTGTCCTCCCGAGCTGGAGGACAAGTATCAGAAGGAGGAGTTCTGTGGGCTCCTCACCAGCCCCACAGGGCCGCTGGCCTCCTGCCACAAGCTGGTGGATCCCCAGGGTCCCTTGCAAGACTGTGTCTTTGATCTGTGCCTGGGTGGTGGGAACCTGAGCATTCTCTGCAGCAACATCCATGCCTATGTGAGTGCTTGCCAGGCGGCTGGAGGCCACGTGGAGCCCTGGAGGACCGAAACTTTCTGTCGTGAGTGAGGGAGAGACAGAGGGGCAAGGAGGGGAGAGGTTGGGGCACAGAAGGGGTAGACCCTGGGCCTTGCAGCCCCTCCCTCCACAGCGCTCTGATCGGCACCCCCTCCTTACAGCCATGAAGTGCCCCTCGAACAGTCACTACGAGCTCTGCGCGGACACCTGCTCCCTGGGCTGCTCCGCTCTCAGCGCCCCTCCGCAGTGCCCGGATGGATGTGCCGAGGGCTGTCAGTGCGACTCCGGCTTCCTCTACAATGGCCAAGCCTGTGTCCCCATCGGGCAATGCGGCTGTTACCACAATGGTGTCTACTACGAGGTAGGAACTTAGTCATTGGGGCCAGAACATGGGGCCTCACCCCTCCCCCTGCCCATCAATCCCACAGTCTGTCTACTTGGGTGCTTATTTATTTCTTTTAGCGGCAGGGTCTCACTCTGTCACCCAGGCTGGAGTGCAGTGGTACCATCATAGCTCACTGCAACGCCAAAAGCCTTGGCTCAGGCAATCCTTCCACTTCACTTGCCAAGTATCTGGGACTCACCACCATGCCCAGGGAATTTTTAATTTTTTTGTTGATGCAGAGGTGGGGGCATCTCACTATGTTGCTCAGGCTTGTCTTGAGCTGCAGGCCTCAAGCCATCCTCCCATCTTGGCCTCCCAAAGTGCTGGGAATACTGGCATGAGCCACCCTGCCAGGCCCACTCAGCGTCTTTTACTTATTTATTTATTTTTTAAGACATAGTCTCGCTCTGTCACCCAGTCTGGAGTGCAACCTCCGCCTCCCGGGTTCACACAATTCTCCTGCTTCAGCCTTTGGAGTAGCTGAGACTACTGCTGTGTGCCACCACACCCGACTAAATTTTTGTATTATTGATAGAGAAGGGCTTTTGCCATGTTGGTCTGGCTGGTCTCGAACTCCTGACTCAAGAGATCCTCCCACCTTGAACTCCCAAAGTGCTGGGATTACAGGCATGAGCCACCACGGCTGGTCTACGGGGCTTCTTCAGTGTCTCTTTCATCTACCCCTTTCCCCCTCCCCATGGCCCTAGCTTGGTCCAACCTGTCCTCTTCCACCTGGGTCCCTCCCAGCTCCTACCTTTGCTCCCTCTGGTCCACCCTCCACATGGCAATGGTAATGTGATGAAGTCACTTACCCAGAGTCACACAGTTTGGAAACAGCGGAAACAGGCTTCAAGCCCAGGCGATCTGCTGTGAGTTACTATGTCACACCATTTCTCCTAGAGCAGACATTCCGTGGATATTTTGAAATGAATGACTAAATGAATAAAAGTGAATGAACAAATGAATGAATGAATGAATGACGGCCACATCACAAACAAGGAGCCATCCTGCTGAGAGCTGCTCCTTGTCTGTGATGTCTGCCAAAGCCCTCCGTGCCCGGAACACCGGAGATGTGAGAGTCGGCTCCCACCGTGGTGTCCCTGATGGCCGTGCCCTCTCTCCCCACAGCCGGAACAGACAGTCCTCATTGACAACTGTCGGCAGCAGTGCACCTGCCACGCGGGTAAAGGCATGGTGTGCCAGGAACACAGCTGCAAGCCGGGCCAGGTGTGCCAGCCCTCCGGAGGCATCCTGAGCTGTGTCACCAAAGGTGCCGGGCTGGGGCTGGTATTGGGGCTGCCGAGACTAGGGATGAAGTACGGGGACTCTGGGGCTGAGGGGGGCGTGATTGGGATGCTCATGGCGGGAGGTGTTCAGGACTAAGGATTGAGGTCGCAGACCTGGGGTCCCCAGGTTTCATAGGACCAGGGCCAACTACTCTGGGAGGCAGAGACCTATAGGGGGAATCCAGGCTGTGGGGACCCTGAGAGGTAGGATTCTCAGGGTGGATGTCAGAGTCCCTTGGGATGAGGCAGGGAGAGGCGCATCTTTGCTCTAAAGGGCTACGTAGTAAATGTTTAAGCTTGCAGGCTGTACAGTCTTGGTCCCAGCTACTCACCCTGCCATTGTGGCACGAAAGCAGCCATAGACTATGAAGTGAAGAGGCGAGGCTCCTATAAGACTTTAGAATTCCAGAACAGGGCTGGGCATGGTGGCTCATGTCTATAATCCCAGCACTTTGGGAGGACCAGGTGGGCGAATCACCTGAGGTTGGGAGTTGGAGACCAGCCTGACCAACATGGAGAAAGCCAGTCTCTGCTAAAAATAAAAAATTAGCCAGCGTGGTGGGGCAAGCCTGTAATCCCCGCTACTTGGGAGGCTGAGGTGGGAGAATCACTTGAGCCTGGGAGGCAGAAGTTGCCGTGAGCCGAGAATGTGCCAGTGCACTCCAGCATGGGCAACAAGAGTGAGACTCCTTCTAAAACAAAACAGAACAAAAGAGCCAACTACAGGACCTGTGTAGACACGAGGATGCTGGAATCTGGTCTTGCCTGCGGTAACCCTCAGATCCCTGGCACAGTGTGGGGTAGATGTGGAGGGAGCAGCTGTCCTTTAGAATGGACAGGCTTTCAAGGTCGCCCTCTTCTGTCCCCAGACCCGTGCCACGGTGTGACGTGCCGGCCACAGGAGACGTGCAAGGAGCAGGGCGGCCAGGGTGTGTGCGTGCCCAACTACGAGGCCACGTGCTGGCTGTGGGGCGACCCACACTACCACTCCTTCGACGGCCGCACGTTCGACTTCCAGGGCACCTGTAACTACGTGCTGGCAGCAGCTGGCTGCCCGGGGGTCAGCACCCAGGGCCTGACACCCTTCACCGTCACCACCAAGAACGAGAACCGGGGCAACCCTGCTGTGTCCTACGTGAGACTGGTCACTGTGGCTGCGCTCGGCACCAACGTCTCTATCCACAAGGACGAGATCGGCAAAGTCCGGGTATGTGTGGCAGGATGGTCCCCTGAGCTCCCCGGGAGGGCAGGAGGGATCCCGACCACCACAAGGCTCTTTGTCTTCAAAGGGCCTGGGCCTGAAACAAAATGTCAATAAGAACAACAATCATTACAGTAGAAATATCCCCCTGTGACTGGGAATTAAATGAGCCTGGCCCCTTGCTACGGGCTTTCACTCAGGACCTCAGCATCTGGCTTTTTAATAGACCTGGCTTTGAATCCAGCTTCTCCTTCTTCAGAGCTGTGTGATGTTGGGCAGTTCACTTGGGAGGCCTCAGTTTCCTCATCTGTGAAGTGGGCATCATAGCAGGGCCTGCCCCACAGTAAGGCGGTGCACGTCACATGCTGAGCTCAGGGTCTAGCTCAGGAGAACACTCCTTTGAGTGTCTGCAAGGGAACAAGGGAGAGGCCCAGAGGCCAGGACATGGAGAGAAACACAGGGAGATCAGGCCGGGTATGGTGGCTCACATCTGCAATCCCAGCTCTCTGGGAGGCCGAGGTGGGTAGATCACCTGAGGTCAGGAGTTTGAGACCAGCCTGGACAACATGGTGAAACCCCCTGTCTACTAAAAATACAAAAATTACCCGGGTGTGGTGGTGCCCCTGTAATCCCAGCTGAGGGAGTAATGAGGAGGCTGAGGCAGGAGAATCACTTGAACGCGGAAAGCGGAGGTTGCAAGAGCCGAGATTGAGGCACTTCACTCCAGCCAGGGTGACAGAGCAAGACTCCGTCTCAATAAAAAGAAAACAAACAAAAAAAAGAGAAATATAAGGAGATCGGGGCAGAAAGACGAGCTATCCCTTCTGCCCAGGGAACTGGTGATGTAGCTTAATAGCAGCCCAGGGAGAGAGTGAGGGGCGGAACAGAATCGGCACTGGGTAAATGATGGTGAGTGAAAAAGACACACAGAGAGTGACGGAGGCAGGGAAGAGAAGGGAGAGACAGACAAGAGAGAAACAGACAGAGGGAGAGAGAGAGAGAGGGACAGAAGACCCAGAGATATAGCCTTAGGTGAAGAGAGAGGGCGAGAGACACAGAGAGACTGAGACAGGGGAGGAAGACAGACATTAGGGGAGAAGATCTAGAAAAAGTAAAGTGAGGTTTCATTTCCCAAGCCTGGCTTAGAACAAACATCCACACTGTGTCAGATGTCAATCCACCTGTTGGAGGAAGACTGGCCTCTCCCAGCCCCCGTGAGGATGAGAGAGAGGGAGGCAGGGGCCAGAGCTGAGGCCTCCCCACCTGGAGTGAGCCGGTTGCCTCCTTCGCTGTTCCCCGCAGGTGAATGGCGTGCTGACAGCGTTGCCTGTCTCTGTGGCTGACGGGCGCATTTCAGTGACCCACGGTGCATCCAAGGCATTGCTGGTGGCCGACTTTGGGCTGCAAGTCAGCTATGACTGGAACTGGCGGGTAGATGTGACACTGCCCAGCAGCTATCATGGCGCGGTGTGCGGGCTCTGCGGTAACATGGACCGCGACCCCAGCAACGACCAGGTCTTCCCCAATGGCACTCTGGCTCCCTCCATTCCCGTCTGGGGTGGCAGCTGGCGAGCCCCAGGCTGGGACCCACTGTGTTGGGACGAATGTCAGGGGTCCTGCCCAACGTGCCCCCAGGACAAGCTGGAGCAGTACGAGGGCCCTGGCTTCTGCGGACCCCTGGTGCCTGGCACAGGGGGCCCCTTCACCACCTGCCACGCTCATGTGCCACCTGAGAGCTTCTTCAAGGGCTGCGTTCTGGACGTCTGCATGGGCGGCGGGGCCCACGACAGTCTCTGCCAGGCGCTGGCTTCCTATGCGGCCGCCTGCCAGGCCGCTGGGATTGTCATTGAAGACTGGCGGGCACAGGTTGGCTGTGGTGAGTGTTGGGGAGCACAGGCGGGGATGCGGACGGGGTCCTGTCTCTGGGGGGCTGGTTTGCTTTCACTCTGGTCCTGCTGAGTCTCTTGTGTTTGCGTCTCTCCCTGTTTGTCTCTGTGCCTCTCTTTGCTTGTTTCTGTCTGTCTGTTTCTCATCCTCTGTCTCTGTGTCTCCCTCAGTTTCTGCTTGGGTCTCCTGCTCTCTCTCTCTTTCTCTCATTTCTTCCTGTGTCCTTCTCTGTCTCTCTCTGTCTGCTGCTCTGTCTAACCATTCTCTGTCTGCTCCCTTGTGTCTCTCTCTGTCTCCTCCCACCGTGTCCTGAGACCCCTAACACCGTTTTCTCTGTTTCTCTTCTTCCTGCTCCTTCATCTGCCCACAGCGATCACCTGCCCAGAAAACAGCCACTACGAGTTATGTGGCCCACCCTGTCCGGCCAGCTGCCCATCCCCTGCGCCCCCCACCACCCCAGCCGTATGCCAGGGCCCCTGTGTGGAGGGCTGCCAGTGCAACGCAGGGTTCGTGCTAAGTGCTGACCGCTGTGTTCCCCTAAGCAACAGCTGCGGCTGCTGGGCCAACGGCACCTACCACGAGGCGGGCACTGAGTTTTGGGCTGACGGCACCTGCTCCCAGAGGTGCCGCTGCGGGCCTGGGGGCGGCTCACTGGTCTGCACGCCTGCCAGCTGCGGGCTGGGTGAAGCGTGTGCCCTCCTGCCATCCGGCCAGCACGGCTGCCAGCCTGTCAGCACAGCTGAGTGCCAGGCCTGGGGTGACCCCCATTACGTCACTCTGGATGGGCACCGATTCGATTTCCAAGGCACGTGCGAGTACCTGCTGAGTGCCCCCTGCCACGCACTACCCACGGGGGCTGAGAACTTCACTGTCACTGTAGCCAACGAGCACCGGGGCAGCCAGGCTGTCAGCTACACCCGCAGCGTCACCCTGCACATCTACAACCACAGCCTGACACTGAGTGCCCGCTGGCCCCGGCAGCTACAGGTGAGGAGGGCTGTGGGCCAGGCAGGAGCAGGTGCCAGCTCTGCGGCTGCCTGAGATGGTAAGGGGTTCCCGATTCCCCCCAGCACCTTTCGCAGCTTGGCGGCGGCATGATGCAAGGGTTCAGAGTATACGCCAAGGAGCCTGATGGCCTGGCACAGCGGCTTCTTCCTCTCTGAGCCTAGTGTATTCCTCTGCAAAATGGTCTAAGAAAAGTGCCTGTTTTAGAGAAGCATGAGGAGTCAGTCACGTGTGCCTACAGAGGCTTTTTTTTTGCTTTAATTTTTTGGGATGGAGTCTTACCCTGTAGTCCAGGCTGGTGTGCAACGGCGCAATCTCACTGGCTCGCTGAAACCTCTGCCTCCCAGGTTCAAGGAATTGTCCTGCCTCAGCTCCGGAGTAGCTGGGATTCCAGGAGCGTGCCACCAAGCCCGGCTAATTTTTTGTATTTTTGGTAGAGACGGGGTTTCACCGTTTTGGCCAGAGTGGTCTTGATCTCCTGACCTCGTGATCCACCTGCCTCGGCCTCCCAAAGCGCTGAGATAACACCATGAACCATCGTAGCGGCGCTTTTCTTCCTTTCTGTTTTTCTTAGCCTTACTCAGTCGTCCAGGCTGGAGTGCAATGACAGGATCAGGGCTCACTGCAGCATGGAACTCCTGGGCTCAACTGATCCTCGCTTTGGCCTTGGCCTCCCGAGTGGCTGGGCAGGACTAATGGCAAACGCCACTACGGTGGCTAATTCTTAATTTTTTTTGTAGAGTTGGGGGTCTCACTATGTTGCCCAGGCTGGTCCCAACTCCTGACCTCATGTCATCCTCCCAAGTCAGCCTCCCACAGTGCTGGGACTGCAGGCTGTGCCATCAGGCCTGGCCTAAAGATGCTGCTTATTATTTTCAGAGGGGAGGTGACGTGCTCAGGGTCCCAGAGTGGAACGTGGTGGGGTCAGGATTGAAACCTGTGTTCGTTCCGCCCATCGCACCCCCAATCCCCGCCCGCAGGTGGACGGCGAGTTCGTGGCGCTACCATTCCAGCTGGACTCGCTCCTGCAGGCACACCTGAGCGGCGCCGACGTGGTGGTGACCGCGACCTCGGGGCTCTCGCTGGCTTTCGACGGGAACAGCTTGGTGCGCCTGCGCGTGCCGGCGGCGTACGCGGGCTCCCTCTGTGGCCTATGCGGGAACTACAACCAGAACCCAGCAGACGACCTGAAGGCGGTGGGCGGGAACCCGGCCGGGTGGCAGGTGGGCGGCGCCCCAGGCTGCGGGGAATGTGTGCCAGGGCCTTGCCCGCGGCCTTGCACGCCGGAGCAGCAGGAGGCCTTCGGCGGCCCGGACGCCTGCGGCGTGATCTCGGCCACCGACGGCCCGCTGGCGCCCTGCCACGGCCTCGTGCCGCCCGCGCAATACTTCCAGGGCTGCTTGCTGGACGCCTGCCAAGCTCAGGGCCATCCTGGAGGCCTCTGTCCTGCAGTGGCCGCCTACGTGGCAGCCTGTCAGGCCGCTGGGGCCCAGCTCGGCGAGTGGAGGCGGCCCGACTTCTGTCGTGAGTACTGATCCATGTATGGTCCACATAGCAGAGTCTCTCCCTGCCCTTCCCGAGAGTAAGACAGCAGCCCCTTCCTCTTCCATGGGCTCAGGGGCCACCGTCGTTCCTCTGAGCTAGCTATGTCCTGTCAGCAAACACCTTGGCACCCACACACTGAAATGCACCAGGTCAGGAACTGCAGGGAGAGGACATCAGTTAGAAACACCTAGTCAGAGTCCAGGGACCTTGGCTCATGCCTGTTATCTGAGCACTTTGGGAGGCCGAGGCAGGCAGATCACCTGAGGTCAAGAGTCAGAGACCAGCCTGACCGACATGGTGAAACCCAGTCTCTACTAAATATACAAAAATTAGCCAGGTGTGGTGGTGCTCCTGTAATCCCAGCTACCCAGAAGGCTGAGGCAAGAGAATTGCTTGAACCCGGGAGATGGGGGTTGCAGTGAGCCAAGATCATGCCACTGTATTCTAGCCTGAGGGACAGGATGGTATTCTATCTCAAAAAAAAAAGAAAAAAGAAAAACAAAGATAGAAAGAGGTGGGGAGGGAGGGAACGAAAGAGAGAGAGAGAGAGAGAGAGAGAGAGAGAGAGAGAGAGAGAGAAGAGATGAAAGAAAGGAAGGAAGGAAGGAAGAAAAAGAAAGAAAGAAAGCGAAAGATCTAGTCAGAATCCCTGAGTCCACGACACTCTTGGGTATTAGTGATTCATGTTCTTGGGGAGGGAGGGAAAGGAAGGAAAAAAGGAAAGAAGGAAGGCAGGTATGAAGGGAGGAAGGAAGGAACGAAGGGAGGAAGGAAGAGAGGGAGGGAGGAATCCCAGGACACTCTTGGGATTGGTGATCCATGCTCTCAGATATCCAAGGCATGTAGATTGGAATGGCTGATGCTGGTGACGTCACACAGCAAAGTACCCCTGGTTTGGAAGACCTAGTAAGTTACAGCTGGTCAGAGGCCCCTGGTCTGTTTCACACACCAAAATGCACCTAGTGACATAGAATTAGTCAATACCTTCAGTGGTATCTGCTTAGATTTTACACTGAGGCTAGCCGATCACATACACTGAGAATCAGGACCCTGCCATAGCCCCGGGCAGATCCACACAGACGCATAGTTAGGTAGTCCTAGGTGGTTCCCTTCAGACAGGTCTCCTGGTCACATGTATCCTGCCAACTTCACTCAGAAACACCCTGAGACAGACCATGTCAGAGGGACTCTGGGAGATGCTCCAGGTCAGATACGCACAGCGGGGCGCCCTCAGGCAGAGTTTTACCCTGAGATACATGTGGCCCCACACCCCATTCACTTTCACACCCTGAGACCTCTGTTCTGATCTTGAATATCCTGGTCGGTATAAGTGGTCCATTTCACCCTGGGTTACAGTCTAGGTTACATAGTGAGACCCCGTCTCTACAAAAAATAATAATAAATTAGCTTGACGTGGAGGCTTGCACCTGTAGTCTCAGCTACTCGGGAGGCTGAGGCAAGAGGATCACTTGAGCCCAGGAGGTGGAGGCTGCAGTGAGCTGTGACTGCGCCTCTGCACTCCAGCCTGGGTGAGATAGAGTGAGACCCTCTTTCAAAAAAAAAAAGAAAAAAATCAGCCAAACAGAGTCATTTGATCTTTAGAAATATTTGGTCAGGTTAACATACAAGTTGGTCAGAGAGACCTCGGCATGTCCCCCGCATTCCAGGTCCCACGCTGAGTCCCCCAGTTACATGTCCTGGATCACATGTGGATGCCTAGACACCCAAGCTGGCCCGAGCAGTTTTCCCACTCAGGGCCTCCCCAGACCCCGACAAACACCTACCTGTCTCATACCCACCTTGTCCCCACAGCCTTCCAGTGCCCTGCGCACAGCCACTACGAGCTCTGCGGTGACTCCTGCCCCGTGAGCTGCCCTAGCCTCTCGGCACCCGAGGGCTGCGAGTCGGCCTGCCGTGAAGGCTGTGTCTGTGATGCCGGCTTCGTGCTTAGCGGTGACAGCTGCGTACCTGTGGGCCAGTGTGGCTGCGTCCACAATGGCCGCTACTACCCTCTGGGCCAGACCTTCTATCCAGGCCCCGGCTGTGATTCCCTTTGCCACTGCCAGAAGGGTGACCTGGTGTCCTGTGAGCCCTCCACCTGCGGGCTGCATGAGGTCTGCCAGCCGTCTGGTGGCAGCTTGGGCTGTGTGGCCGTGGGCTCTGCCACCTGCCAGGCGTCAGGAGACCCCCACTACACCACCTTCGACGGCCGCCACTTCGACTTCATGGGCACCTGCGTGTATGTGCTGGCTCAGACCTGCAACACCACCCGGCCTGGGCTGCACTCGTTTGCCGTCCTGCAGGAGAACGTGGCCTGGGGTAATGGACAAGTCAGTGTGACCAGGGTGATCACGGTCCAGGTGGCAAACTTCACCCTGCGGCTGGAGCAGAGACAGTGGAAGGTCACGGTGAGAGCAACGGGGAACAGGGCTGAGGGGCCTGTGGCTGGGTGGGTGGGGCATGGGGAGCACTCAGCCTAGGAGTTGGGGGCACAGAGATGAGAGCGCATGTGGGAGGCCTGGGGTCCCTGAGGACAGAAGATGCCAATCAGAGCCCAGAGCAGGAAGCCAAGGAGGGAAGTGTCATCAGGGACTTGGGACCTGCTCTCCCATCTCTCTGTCCCTCAGTCTCCACTCTCTCTTCATCTCCATGCATTGACTTTTCTCTCCAAATCTCCCCCACCCTCCCACTCCATCTTCTCCCCACCTCAATGCTGGATTCTGCCCTACCCACCTCCCTAGTCTGCCAGGTATTGGCAGGGCATCGTGTCATTGAGGTTGGGAAAGTTCAAGGCTGGAGAAGCTTCCTGGACAGAGGACAATCTCTGGGTGACACCATCGCCCCCTTAACAGTAGCAGCTGGCTGGGCACGGTGGCTCACACCTGTAAACACAGCACTTTGGGAGTTCGAGGTGGGCAGATCATGAGGTCAAGAGATTGAGACCATCCTGATCAACATGGTGAAACGCCGTCTTTAGTAAAATACAAAAAAATTAGCCGGGCATGTTGGTGCATGCCTGTAGTCCCAGCTACTCAGGAAGCTGAGGCAGGAGAATTGCTTGAAACTGGAAAACGGAAGTTGCAGTGAGCTGGGATCAGGCCACTGCATTCCAGCCTGGCAATAGAGTGAGACTCTGTGGCAAAAGAAAAACAAAAACAGTACCAGCAGCAGCTATAGGTTCTACACAGCTGACTGTAGACCCTGTTGGCCGCCAGGCACTTCATGTCCATGGTGTCTGTGTCTTTGCAACAGTAGCTGCAGGCACTATGACTCGATTTATTTTTCAGAGTGGATGGTTCATCACTGGCCACAGTCACCCAGCAAAGGTAGAGCTTGAACCCCGTGCTGCTCTGCAGTGCTTTTTTTACCGAGAAGATCTGGTCTCATATGGAGACTGGCATCTCAGTTACAATGGAGGGGTTTCCCCTGAGATCCCACTGAAGCACAGACACGCAGCTGTTGTTCCGGCAGCAGTATTGGTGACGGTGCTGACATTGCTGATTTAATCGGGTGCACTAGACAGATGTGACTTTTTTTTTGGACAGAGTCATGCTTTGTCACCCAGGTTAGAGTGGGTTCAAGTGATTCTCCTGCCTCTGCCTCCAGAATAGCTGGGATTACAAGTATGCAACACTACGCCCAGCAAATGTTTGCGTTTTTTAGTAGAGATGGGACGTTGCCTTGTTGGCCAGGCTGGTCTCAAACTCCTTACGTCAAGTGATCTGCCGGCCTCAGCCTCCCAAAGTGCTGATCTTCCGCCTCAGGCATGGGCTTGAACTAGAGTCCGACCC
Organism: Callithrix jacchus; assembly: GCF_049354715.1. NCBI lineage: Eukaryota > Metazoa > Chordata > Mammalia > Primates > Cebidae > Callithrix > Callithrix jacchus. Next base: position 35,059,134 of record NC_133523.1, read on the forward strand.
CACTCAAAGTTTCCTTTCTGAAGCACGGCCTGCCTCTCCCAGGTGAACGGCGTGGACATGAAGCTGCCCGTGGTGCTGGCCAATGGCCAGATCCGTGTCTACCAGCATGGTTCCGACGTTGTGATTGAGACCCACTTCGGCCTGCGTGTGGTCTACGACCTTGTGTACTACGTGCGGGTCACCGTCCCCGGAAACTACTACCAGCAGATGTGTGGCCTGTGCGGGGACTACAACGGCGACCCCAAGGATGACTTGAGGAAGCCCGATGGCTCGCAGGCAGGCAACGCCAAGGAGTTCGGCAACTCCTGGGAGGAGGCCGTGCCTGGTTCTCCCTGCCCGCAGGAGCCCACCTGCCCGCCGGGGAGCGAGGACTGCAAACCAGACAGCAAGTGTCCTCCCGAGCTGGAGGACAAGTATCAGAAGGAGGAGTTCTGTGGGCTCCTCACCAGCCCCACAGGGCCGCTGGCCTCCTGCCACAAGCTGGTGGATCCCCAGGGTCCCTTGAAAGACTGTGTCTTTGATCTGTGCCTGGGTGGTGGGAACCTGAGCATTCTCTGCAGCAACATCCATGCCTATGTGAGTGCTTGCCAGGCGGCTGGAGGCCACGTGGAGCCCTGGAGGACTGAAACTTTCTGTCGTGAGTGAGGGAGAGACGGAGGGGCAAGGAGGGGAGAGGTTGGGGCACAGAACGGGTAGACCCTGGGCCTTGCAGCCCCTCCCTCCACAGCACTCTGATCGGCACCCCCTCCTTACAGCCATGAAGTGCCCCTCGAACAGTCACTACGAGCTCTGCGCGGACACCTGCTCCCTGGGCTGCTCCGCTCTCAGCGCCCCTCCGCAGTGCCCGGATGGATGTGCCGAGGGCTGTCAGTGCGACTCCGGCTTCCTCTACAACGGCCAAGCCTGTGTCCCCATCGGGCAATGCGGCTGTTACCACAATGGTGTCTACTACGAGGTAGGAACTTAGTCATCGGGGCCAGAACATGGGGCCTCACCCCTCCCCCTGCCCATCAATCCCACAGTCTGTCTACTTGGGTGCTTATTTATTTCTTTTAGCGGCAGGGTCTCACTCTGTCACTGAGGCTGGAGTGCAGTGGTACCATCATAGCTCACTGCGACGCCAAAAGCCTTGGCTCAGGCAATCCTTCCACTTCACTTGCCAAGTATCTGGGACTCACCACCATGCCCAGGGAATTTTTAATTTTTTTGTTGATGCAGAGGTGGGGGCATCTCACTATGTTACTCAGGCTGGTCTTGAACTCCAGGCCATCCTCCCATCTTGGCCTCCCAAAGTGCTGGGAATACTGGCATGAGCCACCCTGCCAGGCCCACTCAGCCTCTTTTACTTATTTATTTATTTTTTAAGACATAGTCTCGCTCTGTCACCCAGTCTGGAGTGCAACCTCCGCCTCCCGGGTTCACACAATTCTCCTGCTTCAGCCTTTGGAGTAGCTGAGACTACTGCTGTGTGCCACCACACCCGACTAAATTTTTGTATTATTGATAGAGAAGGGCTTTTGCCATGTTGGTCTGGCCGGTCTCGAACTCCTGACTCAAGAGATCCTCCCACCTTGACCTCCCAAAGTGCTGGGATTACAGGCATGAGCCACCATGGCTGGTCTACTGGGCTTCTTCAGTGTCTCTTTCATCTACCCCTTTCCCCCTCCCCATGGCCCTACCTTGATCTAACCTGTCCTCTTCCACCTGGGTCCCTCCCAGCTCCTACCTTTGCTCCCTCTGGTCCACCCTCCATGTGGCAGTGGTAATGTGATGAAGTCACTTGCCCAGAGTCACACAGTTTGGAAACCGCAGACACAGGCTTCAAGCCCAGTGATCTGCTGGGAGTTACTATGTCACACCATTTCTCCTAGAGCAGACATTCCGTGGATAATTTGGAATGAATGACTAAATGAATAAAAGTGAATGAACAAATGAATGAATGAATGAATGAATGACGGCCCCATCATAGGTGTCTGTGAAACTGTGCTTCAGTTTCACAGACAAGGAGCCATCCTGCTGAGAGCTGCTCCTTGTCTGTGATGTCTGCCAAAGCCCTCTGTGCCCGGAACACCGGAGATGTGAGAGTCGGCTCCCACCGTGGTGTCCCTGATGGCCGTGCCCTCTCTCCCCACAGCCAGAACAGACAGTCCTCATTGACAACTGTCGGCAGCAGTGTACCTGCCACGCGGGTAAAGGCATGGTGTGCCAGGAACACAGCTGCAAGCCGGGCCAGGTGTGCCAGCCCTCCGGAGGCATCCTGAGCTGTGTCACCAAAGGTGCCGGGCTGGGGCTGGGATTGGGGCTGCCGAGACTAGGGATGAAGTACGGGGACTCTGGGGCTGAGGGGGGCGTGATTGGGATGCTCATGGCGGGAGGTGTTCAGGACTAAGGATTGAGGTCGCAGACCTGGGGACCCCAGGTTTCATAGGACCAGGGCCAACTACTCTGGGAGGCAGAGACCTATAGGGGGAATCCAGGCTGTGGGGACCCTGAGAGGTAGGATTCTCAGGGTGGATGTCAGAGTCCCTTGGGATGAGGCAGGGAGAGGCGCATCTTTGCTCTAAAGGGCTACGTAGTAAATGTTTAAGCTTGCAGGCTGTACAGTCTTGGTCCCAGCTACTCACCCTGCCATTGTGGCACGAAAGCAGCCATAGACTATGAAGTGAAGAGGCGAGGCTCCTATAAGACTTTAGAATTCCAGAACAGGGCTGGGCATGGTGGCTCATGTCTATAATCCCAGCACTTTGGGAGGACCAGGTGGGCGAATCACCTGAGGTTGGGAGTTGGAGACCAGCCTGACCAACATGGAGAAAGCCAGTCTCTGCTAAAAATAAAAAATTAGCCAGCGTGGTGGGGCAAGCCTGTAATCCCTGCTACTTGGGAGGCTGAGGTGGGAGAATCACTTGAGCCTGGGAGGCAGAAGTTGCCGTGAGCCGAGAATGTGCCAGTGCACTCCAGCATGGGCAACAAGAGTGAGACTCCTTCTAAAACAAAACAGAACAAAAGAGCCAACTACAGGACCTGTGTAGACACGAGGATGCTGGAATCTGGTCTTGCCTGCGGTAACCCTCAGATCCCTGGCACAGTGTGGGGTAGATGTGGAGGGAGCAGCTGTCCTTTAGAATGGACAGGCTTTCAAGGTCGCCCTCTTCTGTCCCCAGACCCGTGCCACGGTGTGACGTGCCGGCCACAGGAGACGTGCAAGGAGCAGGGCGGCCAGGGCGTGTGCGTGCCCAACTACGAGGCCACGTGCTGGCTGTGGGGCGACCCACACTACCACTCCTTCGACGGCCGCACGTTCGACTTCCAGGGCACCTGTAACTACGTGCTGGCAGCAGCTGGCTGCCCGGGGGTCAGCACCCAGGGCCTGACACCCTTCACCGTCACCACCAAGAACGAGAACCGGGGCAACCCTGCTGTGTCCTACGTGAGACTGGTCACTGTGGCTGCGCTCGGCACCAACGTCTCTATCCACAAGGACGAGATCGGCAAAGTCCGGGTATGTGTGGCAGGATGGTCCCCTGAGCTCCCCGGGAGGGCAGGACGGATCCCAACCACCACAAGGCTGTTTGTCGTCAAAGGGCCTGGGCCTGAAACAAAATGTCAATAAGAACAACAATCATTACAGCAGAAATATCCCCCTGTGACTGGGAATTAAATGAGCCTGGCCCCTTGCTACAGGCTTTCACTCAGGACCTCAGCATCTGGCTTTTTAATAGACCTGGCTTTGAATCCAGCTTCTCCTTCTTCAGAGCTGTGTGATGTTGGGGAGTTCACTTGGGAGGCCTCAGTTTCCTCATCTGTGAAGTGGGCATTGTAGCAGGGCCCGCCCCACAGTAAGGCGGTGCACGTCACATGCTGAGCTCAGGGTCTAGCTCAGGAGAACACTCCTTTGAGTGTCTGCAAGGGAACAAGGGAGAGGCCCAGAGACCAGGACATGGAGAGCAACACAGGTAGAGCAGGCTGGGCGTGATGGCTCACATCTGCAATCCCAGCTCTCTGGGAGGCTGAGGTGGGTGGATCACCTGAGGTCAGGAGTTTGAGACCAGCCTGGACAACATGGTGAAACCCCTTCTCTACTAAAAATACAAAAATTAGCCGGGTGTGGTGGTGCCCCTGTAATCCCAGCTACTCAGGAGGCTGAGGCAGTAGAATCACTTGAACGCGGAAAGCGAAGGTTGCAAGAGCCGAGATCGCGGCACTTCACTCCAGCCTGGGTGACAGAGCAAGACTCCATCTCAATAAAAAGAAAACAGAAAAAAAAAAAAAAAAAAAGAGAAATATAAGGAGATCGGGGCAGAAAGACGGGCTATCCTTTCTGCCCAGGGAGCTGGTGATGTAGCTTAATAGCAGCCCAGGGAGAGAGTGAGGGGCGGAACAGAATCAGCACTGGGTAAATGATGGTGAGTGAAAAAGACACACACAGAGTGACGGAGGCAGGGAAGGGAGAGACAGACAGAGAGAAGAAGACACAGAGAGAGAGAGGGACAGAAGACCCAGATATATAGCCTCAGATGAAGAGAGAGGGCGAAAGACACAACTGAGATAGGGGAGAAAGACAGACATTAGGGGAGAAGATCTAGAAAAAGTAAAGTGAGGTTTCATTCCCCAAGACCTGGGCTAGAGCAAACATCAACACTGTGTCAGATGACAATCCACCTGTCGGAGGAAGACTGGCCTCTCACAGCCCCTGGTAGGATGAGAGACAGGGAGGCAGGGTCCAGAGCTGGGGCCTCCCCACCTGGAGTGACCCGGTTGCCTCCTTCGCTGCTCCCTGCAGGTGAATGGCGTGCTGACAGCGTTGCCTGTCTCTGTGGCTGACGGGCGTATTTCAGTGACCCACGGTGCATCCAAGGCATTGCTGGTGGCCGACTTTGGGCTGCAAGTCAGCTATGACTGGAACTGGCGGGTAGATGTGACACTGCCCAGCAGCTATCATGGCGCGGTGTGCGGGCTCTGCGGTAACATGGACCGCAACCCCAGCAACGACCAGGTCTTCCCCAATGGCACTCTGGCTCCCTCCATTCCCGTCTGGGGTGGCAGCTGGCGAGCCCCAGGCTGGGACCCACTGTGTTGCGACGAATGTCAGGGGTCCCACCCAACGTGCCCCCAGGACAAGCTGGAGCAGTACGAGGGCCCTGGCTTCTGCGGACCCCTGGTGCCTGGCACAGGGGGCCCCTTCACCACCTGCCACGCTCATGTGCCACCTGAGAGCTTCTTCAAGGGCTGCGTTCTGGACGTCTGCATGGGCGGCGGGGCCCACGACAGTCTCTGCCAGGCGCTGGCTTCCTATGCGGCCGCCTGCCAGGCCGCTGGGATTGTCATTGAAGACTGGCGGGCACAGGTTGGCTGTGGTGAGTGTTGGGGAGCACAGGCGGGGATGGGGACGGGGTCCTGTCTCTGGGGGGCTGGTTTGCTTTCACTCTGGTCCTGCTGAGTCTCTGTGTTTGCGTCTCTCCCTGTTTGTCTCTGTGCCTCTCTTTGCTTGTTTCTGTCTGTCTGTTTCTCATCCTCTGTCTCTGTGTCTCCCTCAGTTTCTGCTTGGGTCTCCTGCTTTCTCTCTCTTTCTCTCATTTCTTTCTGTGTCCTTCTCTGTCTCTCTGTGTCTGCTGCTCTGTCTAACCTTTCTCTGTCTGCTCCCTTGTGTCTCTCTCTGTCTCCTCCCACAGTGTCCTGGGACCCCTAACACCGTTTTCTCTGTTTCTCTTCTTCCTGCTCCTTCATCTGCCCACAGCGATCACCTGCCCAGAAAACAGCCACTACGAGTTATGTGGCCCACCCTGTCCGGCCAGCTGCCCATCCCCTGCGCCCCCCACCACCCCAGCCGTATGCCAGGGTCCCTGTGTGGAGGGCTGCCAGTGCAACGCAGGGTTCGTGCTAAGTGCTGACCGCTGTGTTCCCCTAAGCAATGGCTGCGGCTGCTGGGCCAATGGCACCTACCACGAGGCGGGCACTGAGTTTTGGGCTGACGGCACCTGCTCCCAGAGGTGCCGCTGCGGGCCTGGGGGCGGCTCACTGGTCTGCACGCCTGCCAGCTGCGGGCTGGGTGAAGCGTGTGCCCTCCTGCCATCCGGCCAGCACGGCTGCCAGCCTGTCAGCACAGCTGAGTGCCAGGCCTGGGGTGACCCCCATTACGTCACTCTGGATGGGCACCGATTCGATTTCCAAGGCACGTGCGAGTACCTGCTGAGTGCACCCTGCCACGCACTACCCACGGGGGCTGAGAACTTCACTGTCACTGTAGCCAACGAGCACCGGGGCAGCCAGGCTGTCAGCTACACCCGCAGCGTCACCCTGCACATCTACAACCACAGCCTGACACTGAGTGCCCGCTGGCCCCGGCAGCTACAGGTGAGGAGGGCTGTGGGCCAGGCAGGAGCAGGTGCCAGCTCTGCGGCTGCCTGAGATGGTAAGGGGTTCCCGATTCCCCCCAGCACCTTTCACAGCTTGGCGGCGGCATGATGCAAGGGTTCAGAGTATACGCCAAGGAGCCTGATGGCCTGGCACAGCGGCTTCTTCCTCTCTGAGCCTAGTGTATTCCTCTGCAAAATGGTCTAAGAAAAGTGCCTGTTTTAGAGAAGCATGAGGAGTCAGTCACGTGTGCCTACAGAGGCTTTTTTTTTTGCTTTAATTTTTTGGGATGGAGTCTTACCCTGTAGTCCAGGCTGGTGTGCAATGGCGCAATCTCACTGGCTCGCTGAAACCTCTGCCTCCCAGGTTCAAGCAATTGTCCTGCCTCAGCTCCGGAGTAGCTGGGATTCCAGGCGTGTGCCACCAAGTCCGGCTAATTTTTTGTATTTTTAGTAGAGACGGAGTTTCACCGTTTTGGCCAGAGTGGTCTTGATCTCCTGACCTCGTGATCCACCTGCCTCGGCCTCCCAAAGCACTGGGATAACACCATGAACCATTGTGGCGGGGCTTCTCTTTCTTTCTGTTTTTCTTAGCCTTACTCTGTCGTCCAGGCTGGAGTGCAATGACAGGATCAGGGCTCACTGCAGCATGGAACTCCTGGGCTCAAGTGATCCTCGCTTTCGCCTTGGCCTCCCGAGTGGCTGGGCAGGACTAATGGCAAATGCCACTATGCTGACGAATTGTTAAATTTTTTTTTAGAGTTGGGGGTCTCACTATGTTGCCCAGGCTGGTCCCAACTCCTGACCTCATGTCATCCTCCCAAGTCGGCCTTCCAAAGTGCTGGGATTGCAGGCTGTGCCATCAGGCCTGGCCTAAAGATGCTGCTTATTATTTTCAGAGGGGAGGTGACGTGCTCAGGGTCCCACAGTTAGTACGTGGGGGGGCCAGGATTGAAACCTGTGTTCGCTCCGCTCATCGCACCCCCAATCCCCACCCGCAGGTGGACGGCGAGTTCGTGGCGCTGCCCTTCCAGCTGGACTCGCTCCTGCAGGCACACCTGAGCGGCGCCGACGTGGTGGTGACCGCGACCTCGGGGCTCTCGCTGGCTTTCGACGGGAACAGCTTGGTGCGCCTGCGCGTGCCGGCGGCGTACGCGGGCTCCCTCTGTGGCCTATGCGGGAACTACAACCAGAACCCAGCAGACGACCTGAAGGCGGTGGGCGGGAACCCGGCCGGGTGGCAGGTGGGCGGTGCCCCAGGCTGCGGGGAATGTGTGCCAGGGCCTGGCCCGCATCCTTGCACGCCGGAGCAGCAGGAGGCCTTCGGCGGCCCGGACGCCTGCGGCGTGATCTCAGCCACCGACGGCCCGCTGGCGCCCTGCCACGGCCTCGTGCCGCCCGCGCAATACTTCCAGGGCTGCTTGCTGGACGCCTGCCAAGCTCAGGGCCATCCTGGAGGCCTCTGTCCTGCAGTGGCCGCCTACGTGGCAGCCTGTCAGGCCGCTGGGGCCCAGCTCGGCGAGTGGAGGCGGCCCGACTTCTGTCGTGAGTACTGATCCATGTATGGTCCACATAGCAGAGTCTCTCCCTGCCCTTCCCGAGAGTAAGACAGCAGCCCCTTCCTCTTCCATGGGCTCAGGGGCCACCGTCGTTCCTCTGAGCTAGCTATGTCCTGTCAGGAAACACCTTGGCACCCACACACTGAAATGCACCGGGTCAGGAACTGCAGGGAGAGGACATCAGTTAGAAACACCTAGTCAGAGTCCAGGGACCTTGGCTCATGCCTGTTATCTGAGCACTTTGGGAGGCCGAGGCAGGCAGATCACCTGAGGTCAAGAGTCAGAGACCAGCCTGACCAACATGGTGAAACCCAGTCTCTACTAAATATATAAAAATTAGCCAGGTGTGGTGGTGCTCCTGTAATCCCAGCTACCCAGAAGGCTGAGGCAAGAGAATTGCTTGAACCCGGGAGATGGGGGTTGCAGTGAGCCAAGATCGTGCCACTGTACTCCAGCCTGAGTGACAGAATGGTATTCTATCTCACGAAAAAAAAAAAAAAAAAAAAAAAAAGAAAAACAAAGAAAGAGGCTCACGCCTGTAATCCAAGCACTTTGGAGGCCAAGGCCGGTGGATCACCTGAGGTCTGGAGTTCAAGACCAGCCTTACCAACATAGTGAAACCCCATCTTAAAAAAAAAAAAACTAAACAAAGAAAGACAGGGAGGGGGGAGGGAGGGAATGGAAGAAAGAGACAGAAAGAGAGAGAGAAAAAGATCTAGTCGGACACCCTGGGCCCAGGACACTCTTAGGCATTAGTGATTCATGTTCTTGGGTAGGGAGGGAAAGGAAGGAAAAAAGGAAAGAAGGAAGGAAGGAAGGAACAAAGGGAGGGAGGAAGAGAAGGAGGGAGGGAGGAAGACCTAATCAGAAACCCCAGGTCCAGGACACTCTTGGGATTGGTGATCCATGCTCTCAGATATCCAAGGCATGTAGATTGGAATGGCTGATGCTGGTGACGTCACACAGCAAAGTACCCCTGGTTTGGAAGACCTAGTAAGTTACAGCTGGTCAGAGGCCCCTGGTCTGTTTCACACACCAAAATGCACCTAGTGACATAGAATTAGTCAAATACCTTCAGTGGTATCTGCTTAGATTTTACACTGAGGCTAGCCGATCACATACACTGAGAATCAGGACCCTGCCATAGCCCCGGGCAGATCCACACAGACACATAGTTAGGTAGTCCTAGGTGGTTCCCTTCAGACAGGTCTCCTGGTCACATGTATCCTGCCAACTTCACTCAGAAACACCCTGAGACAGACCATGTCAGAGGGACTCTGGGAGATGCTCCAGGTCAGATACCCACAGCTGGGAGCCCTCAGGCAGTTTTACCCTGAGATACATGTGGCCCCACACCCCATTCACTTTCACACCCTGAGACCTCTGTTCTGATCTTGAATATCCTGGTCGGTATAAGTGGTCCATTTCACCCTGGGTTACAGTCTAGGTTACATAGTGAGACCCCATCTCTACAAAAAATAATAATAAATTAGCTTGACGTGGAGGCTTGCACCTGTAGTCTCAGCTACTTGGGAGGCTGAGGCAAGAGGATCACTTGAGCCCAGGAGGTGGAGGCTGCAGTGAGCCGTGACTGCGCCTCTGCACTCCAGCATGGGTGAGATAGAGTGAGACCCTGTCTTAAAAGAAAAAAAAGTCAGCCAAGTAGAGTCATTTGTTCTTTAGAAATATTTGGTCAGGTTAACATACAAGTTGGTCAGAGAGACCTGGGCATGTCCCCCCCAATTCCATGTCCCACGCTGAGTCCCCCAGTTACATGTCCTGGATCACATGTGGATGCCCAGAGACACCCAAGCTGGCCCGAGCAGTTTTCCCACTCAGGGCCTCCCCAGACCCCGACAAACACCTACCTGGCTCATGCCCACCTTGTCCCCACAGCCTTCCAGTGCCCTGTGCACAGCCACTATGAGCTCTGCGGTGACTCCTGCCCCGTGAGCTGCCCTAGCCTCTCGGCACCTGAGGGCTGTGAGTCGGCCTGCCGTGAAGGCTGTGTCTGCGATGCCGGCTTCGTGCTTAGTGGTGACAGCTGCGTACCCGTGGGCCAGTGTGGCTGCCTCCACGATGGCCGCTACTACCCTCTGGGCCAGGCCTTCTACCCGGGCCCTGAGTGTGAGCGACGCTGTGAGTGTGGGCCTGGTGGCCATGTCACCTGCCAGGAGGGCCCGGCCTGTGGGCCCTATGAGGAGTGCCGGTTAGAGGATGGTGTCCAGGCCTGCCATGCCACGGGCTGTGGTCGCTGCCTGGCCAACGGCGGCATCCACTACATCACCCTCGATGGCCGTGTCTATGACCTGCATGGCTCCTGCTCCTATATCTTGGCTCAAGTCTGCCGCCCGAAGCCTGGGGATGAGGACTTTTCCATTGTGCTTGAGAAGAATGCGGCTGGAGACCCCCAACGCCTGCTGGTTACTGTGGCGGGCCAGGTTGTGAGCCTAGCTCGGGGGCTGCAGGTGAGTGGCTGTGGGCCTGCCCTCAGGGTCTGAAAGCAGTGCAGCGTCACCTAAGGGGTTCTGAGGGAGACCCCACCCTGTAGGTATGAGAGGGGTATTCCTCCAACCTGGAAGCTCTGAGCCTTACCCTGGAAGGTCTGGTGAATAGGATCACCCAGGGAGAACTTTTTTTTCCTTTTTGAAATGGAGTCTTGCTCTGTTGCCCAGACTGGAGTGCTGTGGCATGTTCTTGTCTCACTGCAACCTCTGCCTCCCAGGTTGAAGCGATTCTCCTGCCTCAGCCTCCTAAGTAACTGGGATTAACAGGTACCTGCCACCATGCCTGGCTAATTTTTTGTATTATTAGTAGAGACAGGGTTTCACCATGTTGGCCAGGCTGGTCTTGAACTCCTGACTTTGTGACCCACCTGCCTTGGCCTCCCAAAGCACTAGGATTACAGGTGTGAGCTACCATGTCCAGCCCACCCAGGGAGATTTTTGTTTTGCTTTGTGATAGGGTGTAGTTCTGTCACCCAGGCTGGAGTGTAGTGGAACAATCACCTCTCGATGCAGGCTTGATCGGCTGGGCACAGGCGATCCTCCCACCTCAGCCCCCCATGCCTAGCTAATTTTTTTTTTCTATTTTTTCTTTTTTCTAGTCTTTCTAAGGTTCAATTCAGGTAGCCTAGCTAATTTTTTATTGGTGGTAGAGATGAGGTCTCGCTGTGTTGGCCGGGCTGGTCTTGAACTCTTGGGCTCAAGTATTCCACCTGCCTGGGCCTCCCAACATGCTGGGATTGCAGGTGTGAGTCACCACACCAGGCCTGGTCCCCAAGAAGTTTAAAAGAACATGACCTGAGCTTAATGGGACTGAGGGAGATGAAGCTCTGCCCTGGGGGTGTGACAGGACAGTGTTACCTGTGGTACTGTGGGTTCCTGACCTACCTGACCCTTCCACACAGGTCACCGTGGACGGCGAGGCTGTGGCCCTGCCTGTGGCTGTGGGCCGCGTGCGGGTGACCGCCGAGGGCCGAAACATGGTTCTGCAGACGACCAAGGGGCTGCGGCTTCTCTTTGATGGCGATGCCCATATCCTCATGTCCATCCCCAGCCCCTTCCGTGGACGGCTCTGTGGCCTCTGTGGGAACTTCAATGGCAACTGGAGTGACGACTTTGTCCTGCCCAGTGGCGCAGCAGCATCCAGCGTGGAGACCTTCGGGGCTGCATGGCGGGCACCTGGCTCCTCCCAGGGTTGTGGCGAGGGCTGCGGGCCCCAAGGCTGCCCCGTGTGCTTGGCAGAGGAGACTGCACCCTATGAGAGCAACGAGGCCTGTGGGCAGCTGCGGAACCCCCAGGGTCCCTTTGCCACCTGCCAGGCCGTGCTGAGTCCCTCTGAGTACTTCCGCCAATGCGTGTACGACCTGTGTGCCCAAAAGGGTGACAAAGCCTTCCTGTGCCGCAGCCTGGCAGCCTATACAGCGGCCTGTCAGGCAGCTGGTGTGGCCGTGAAGCCCTGGAGGACAGACAGCTTCTGCCGTGAGTGTCCGTGGGTCCCTCAGAGGACTCTAGACCAGGTGTAGGGGTCCCTCCTGGCCATTCCTTCTCTCTGAATGTTAGGAGTGGTTTCTCCCTATGAAAGCTCTCCCTCCCCACCACTCCCACCCCACGCCCACACACCTCCTTCTCCCATGGCATGGTTTGCTAGCTTTCCTGCTACCCTCAGACTGTTCCTTCTCAGCCTCCTTTCTGGCTCACTCTCCTCAAACCTCAAATTCACTTTGTCCCTAGAGCTCTACCCCGGGCTCTCTGCAGTGACCTGAAAGGGAGAGCTGAGTGGGTTGGGAGGTCTGTGGCTCACCCAGACCCTCCTCTACCCCCTGACAAGACCATATCCCCTCAGATCCCCCCAAGACAAGGCTGCAGCCTCTTAGAACACCCCTCCGCCCCCCGCAAACTAGGGCTGTACCTCTCATTCAAATTCCCAGGGCAGGGACATTCCCTGAGACTCTCAGGATAAAGTAATGGCGCCTCTGGCCCCCGGTCAGAGCCAGGTCTCCCCTGGGCAGGACCTGTACCCAGGGCCATCGTCCACGCCTATGGCCACGGATTTGTTCTCACTGTTGACTGTGGACCTGGTCTGTCTGTCTCAAGCCCTGAACTCTCTCCTGCCTGTCAGCCCAGTTATCCTGATTTCTGACTTCTGGCTTTCAGAACTGTGGGAGAATGAATTTCTCCTGTTTAAGCTACCAAGTCTGTGGTCATTGTTAGGGTATCCAGGACATCTTCTCCTGGGTGTCCTTACCCTCTCACCTGCTGTGTTCCTAAATGAAATCAGCATTTCACTCCCAGCCCATCCCTGGTGGGCACTGCAGAACAGCCACACCATCCACCAATTGCTTAGCCAGAGACCAGGGACTTACCATGGCTATTTCCCTTGGGTCTGTAGAGCCCGTGTCCCAACCCTGACCCCTCCGCCTGTGCCCCTCATAGGAGCCCTGGTCCCTCTGCCTGTGCCCCCCACCCCAGCCCTGACCCCTCTGCTTGTGCCCTCCATATCCTGGCCCTGACCCTTCTGCCTGTGCCCCCTGACCTCGGTCCTGACCCCTCTGTCTGTCCCCTCCCATCCTGGTCCTGACCCCTCTGCCTGCCCCCTCTCCATCCTGGTCCTGACCCTTCTGCCTGTCCCCCCCATCCTGGTCCTGACCCCTCTGCCTGTCCCCCCACCCTGGCCCTGACCCCTCTGCCTGTCCCTGCAATCCTGGTCCTGACCCCTCTGCCTGCCCCCCCATCCTGGTCCTGACCCCTCTGCCTGCCCCCTCCCATCCTGCTCCTGACCCCTCTGCCTGTACCCCTCTATCCTGGTTCTGACCCCTCTGCCTGTCCCCCACATCCTGGTCCTGACCCCTCTGCCTGTCCCCCACATCTTGGTCCTGACCCCTCTGCCTGTCCCCCCCATCCTGGTCCTGACCCCTCTGCCTGCCCCCTCCCATCCTGGTCCTGACCCCTCTGCCTGTCCCCCGCATCCTGGTCCTGGCCCCTCTGTCTACACTCCCTGATGCAGCATGTTCAATTTGAGCTGTTCCTGTCTGTCCCACTGGACATGAGATCTGTAGGACTGGGGTTGAGGCTGTTCTCAACACTTGTGTCCTCAGCACCACCTAAAAAGGGCTGGGTATGCAGTGGGCCCCATTGGTTATCCAGGACCCTTTGGAGGTATGATTACGCCCTGCCACCTCTCTCTGCAGCGCTCCAGTGCCCCGCCCACAGCCACTACTCCATCTGCACACGCACCTGCCAGGGCTCCTGTGCCGCTCTCTCTGGCCTCACGGGCTGCACCACCCGCTGCTTTGAGGGCTGTGAGTGTGACGACCGCTACCTGCTTTCCCAGGGTGACTGCATCCCTATCCAAGATTGTGGCTGTACCCATAATGGCCGATACTTGCCGGTGAGTAGGGGATTGGGCAGAGCAGAGAGGGTAGAAGAGCTTGAGAGAGACCCAGAGCGTCTTCTGTGCTGACCTCTTCAAGGCAGGGGACAGAGGAGGCACTGCCATCTCACAGCGGTGTGACTCGATGCAGGCACCTCCCTCCCTCTGTTAGTTTCCTACAGCCTCTGTAACCAATGACCGCAGACTTGGCAGCTGAAGCAGGAGAAATTCATTCTCCCACAGTTCTGAAATCCAGAAGTCAGAACCTTCATCTCTGGATGACATCAAGGTGTTGGCAAGGTGGCACTCCCTCCAGAGAAATCTAGAGGATGCCATGCCCAGGGTCTCACACTTGCAGTCCCAGCCCTTTGGGAGGCCAAGGCGGGAGGATCACTTGAGCCCAAGAATTCAAAACGAGCTTGGGCAACATACTGGGATCCCATCTCTACATTAAAAAAAAAAATTAGCTGGGCGTGGTGGTGCACACCTATAGTCCCAGCTACTCAAGAGGCTGAGGTGGGACCATTGCATGAGCCCAGGGGTCGGAGGCTGCAGTGAGCTATCATCACGATGCTGCTCTCCAGCCTGGGTGACAGAGCAAGACCTTCTCTCTTTTCTTTTTGCCCCACCTGCAACTGTCTTGATCGAGTTGTAGAGCAAGACCTTCTCTCTAAAGAAAAAAGGAAAAAAGAAATCTAGGGGAAAATCTGTTCATTGCCTCTTCCAGTTGCTGGTTGCTGCAGGTTTTCCTTGGTTCTGGCCACATGACTCCAACCTCTGCCTCCTCTTCTGCGTGTGTCATGACATCTCCCTCTGCTTCCCTCTTACGAAGATACACATGATTGCATTTAAGGCCCACTCAGATAATCCGGGAGAAATTTTCCATCTTAAGATCCTTAATTCTGCCGGGTGAGGTGGCATGAGCCTGTAGTCCCAACTATTGGGAGGCTGAGGCTGGAGGATCGCTTGAGCCCAGGAGTTCTGGGCTGTAGTGCACTATGCCGATCAGACGTCCTCACTAAGTTCGGCATCAATATGGTGACCTCCTGGGAGTGGGGGACCACCAGGTTGCCTAAGGAGGGGCGTACTGGCCCAAGTCGGAAATGGAACAGGTCAAAACTCCCGTGCTGATCAGTAGCGGGATCGCGCCTGTGAATAGCCACTGCACTCCAGCCTGGGCAACATAGCGAGACTCCCATCTCTTAAAAAAAAAGGTTCTTAATTCCATCTCATCTGCAAACACCCTTTTCCCATATAAGGTAACACTTACTCATTACAGGGATTAGGACTTGATATCTTGGAGTGGGGGCATCATCTGGGCCCTCCTTGAATGTCATTTTCTTCACCTGTAAAATGGGGCTAATCACCCATCTTAGTGGCATAGGTGGCTGAGGATCACGCTCAATTATGCAGGAAAGATACCCACTGAGCACTAGGCCTTGCCCTGCGTGTTCATCACACTGGGTAAAAAGAAATAGTGGTTTACAACAGTGCAAATAGGTGGCCCAGCTAATACTTGTTTAATAATGTGAATTGAATTGCAGAATTGATTTATTCTTGTTAATGATTTTTGAGCTGTTACCGTGCACCATGTTTGTTATGCGTGTTATTTTATTTTTATTTATTTGTTGATTGAGATAGGATTGCATGCTGCCTCCCAGGTGGGAGTACAGTGGTGTGATCATGGTTCACTGCAGCCTCGAATTCCTGGGCTCATGTGATCTCCCTGCCTCAGCTTCCTGAGTAGCTGGGACCACAGGCTCACACTGCCATGCCTGGCTGATTATTATTTTTTTTTGTAGATATGTGGTCTCGCTATGTTATCCAGGCTGGTCTCAAACACCTGGGCCCAGGTGATCCTCCTGGCTTGGCCTCCTAAAGTCCTGGGATTACAGGGATGAGCCACCTCTCCCAGCCATGTTATGGATGTTAGTTCATTTAATAATCACGGCAATTCTATGCAATAGATACTATGGATCTTTTTCCGATTTTACAGATGAAGAAATTGTGACATAGAGAAGTCAGCCCAAGGCTACCCATTAGCACACTATGCTAACTTGCATTGCTTGCACATGGAGCCAAATTTTGCTCCTTTCTTCAGGTCTCAATGCCTCCTGGAAGCCATCCATGATCCCCAGGCTGGGTTAGGTGCCTCCTCTAAACCCCTACAGCTCCTTATGCTTCCCCATCCCTGCCCTGACCCCTCTGCCTATGCCAGAAATCTTCCTGGATTTGTGAGTTTGGTGTTCAAGGGACAGGACTGGCCCAGAGATGTGGGAATCATCAGTGTAGAGATGGCATTTCTGTTGTTAGTTACATTTCTTCATTTCTTACCTGTATCGGTTAGCTTTTGCTAGGTTCCCGATCACTCCAAAATGTGGTGGGTTAAAACAACAATTATTCATTTCGTTTGCAATTTTGTGACTGCAGTTTAGGCTGGGCTTGGCTGGGCAGTTCTTCTGCTATCCCCTGGGCTTACCTCATGTATAATATCTGTAGTCACCTGGTGGGTCAGCTGAAGACTGCCTGGTCTAGGGTGGCCTGAGCTGGAAGAGTTATCTATGTTCCGTGGGGTCGCTTATCTTCTAGGGAGCTAGCCCAGGCTTCTTGTCATGATGGCTGGGTGAGGTTCTATGTATCTCTGTGAGAGAGAGAGAGAAAGAGAAGCTGTAAGGTGTCTTGAGGTCTAGGCTTAAACCTGGCACAACATTGCTTCTTCTGTGTGTCACTGAACTAAATATAGTCTTATGGCCAACCCAGATTCATAGGGAGGGAGAAATAAATTCTATTTCTTAATGGGATTCTGTAAAATCACTCTGCATAAAAACAGAGGGTTCAAGGAGTGCTCGAGACCATTTTTGTGATCCATCACACCACCATAACCTGGCCCCTTTCTTTGCACAGATGAACTCCTCCCTGCTGACCTCAGATTGCAACGAGCGCTGTTCCTGTTCCCCAAGCTCTGTCCTGACATGCCAGGCAGCTGGCTGCCCACCAGGCCGTATATGTGAGGTCCAGGCTGAAGCCCGGGACTGCTGGGCTCCCCGTGGTCTCTGTTTCCTGTCTGTGGGTGCCAACCTCACCACCTTTGATGGTGCCCGTGGTGCCATCACCTCTCCTGGTGTCTATGAGCTCTCTTCCCGCTGCCCAGGACTAGAGAAGACCATCCCCTGGTACCGTGTGGTTGCTGATGTCCAGACCTGCCATGGCAAAGCTGAGGCTGTGGGCCGGGTCCACATCTTCTTCCAGGATGGGATGGTGACAGTGACCCCAAACAAGGGTGTGTGGGTAAGTTTGTGAGTGGGGCTGGGGAATGTCTCCCCTGGGCTTTTGCTCTTCTGATTATAGTGTCCCCACATTCCTGGCTTCCTTTCTGTCTTGCAATCTGTTTTCTTTATCCATGTCTCTGCAGTTTGGTCTCTGGATTGGTTTTTATCTCAGTACGTTTTTAAACTTAGTCCCTTTGTTCTGGCTGAGTTCTTGAGGAGCAAAAACATACTCAAGTAACTTAATAGTTTTGACATTAGTATGAATTGAGACTCTATTGGTTGCAAGTGACTTAAAACCAAATTCAAGTTGCCTTAAGCAAAATTGAATTTATTGGTCCGTGTAACTAGAAAATCCAAGGATGGAGCCTCAGGAATGGCTGGATCTGGGTGCCCTGGCAATATTATCATAAATTTGTATTTCTATCTTTGAGACTTGCTATTTGCCAAATCAGCTTATTATCAAACAGGCTTTCCACTTGCAGGGGTAAAGACAACCCCCAGCTGCCCAGGCCTACATCCCACCAGCTTAGCTACCTTAGCAGAAAATGGTTCAACCAAAGACTCAGGATTATATCTCATTGGGCTAGTTTGGGTCACATGCCCACCCCTGGAGCCAATCACTGTGACTTCAGGGAGGAAGTTCTGTGATTGATCAAGGCTGGGGGTGGGGGTCACATAATGTGTCAGGGTTTCCCGTAACCACCCCCAGGTTCAGTGACTCACTAGGACTCACCGGACTCAGCATACAGTTGTATTTAGGGCTAAGATGTGTCATAGGGAAAAGATAGTGAAATCAACCAACAGAAAAGATGCATCATGCGAAGTTCAGGGGAAATCAGGTACAAGCTTCTGAGAGTCCTTTCTCGGTAGAGTCACACAGGATGTGCTTAATTCCTGCAGCAATAAGTTGTGATGAAACATGAACTGTTGTCTACCAGGGAAGTTTATTAGAGTCTCAGTGCCTGGGGTTTTGGAATTTTGGTATCCACCCACCAAAGTTCCAGACTCCTAGAAGGAAACTCCCAGAAGATGTTCAGCATCTTTGTTCATCACTGGACTATAAGCCTCAGGTAGGCAGGGATCCTGTCCATCTTGGTCACCAGTACCCAGATCAGAGCATGGCACCTAGAGGGTTTTGTGAATAAACTTAGCCTTGCTCCTTTTGTGCCAGGCCATGTGCTGGATAACAGAGATGGCTCAGACTCAGTTATACATTACCCTACTTAGACTTTCCATCCCCTAGTCTTCATCTATCCTTCACTATGCCCATCCTCCTTTTTCTCTTCCCTTCCTCCAGTATCTATTCTACCCCCTTTTTCTTTTTCCTATTTCCTTACTTCTTGTCTTCTTTTTTTTCTTCCATCCATCCATTCATCCATCCATCCTTCCATCCATTCACCCACTCATCCACCCAGCTGTCTTTTCAGATCTATCTACCGATCTCTCCAATCATTTGGCAGAGGAAAACTCAGATACAAAAGCATTTAGAGGGCCGGGCATGGTGACTCATGCCTGTAATCCCAGTACTTTAGAAGGCCAAAGCAGGCAGATCACTTGAAGTCAGGAGTTAGAGACCAGCCTGGCCACCATGGCGAAACCCTGTCTCTACTAAAAATACAAAAATTAGCCAAGCATGATGGCACATGCCTGTAGTCCCAGCTACTCAGAAGGCTGAGGCAGGAGAATTGCTTGAACCTGGGAGGTGGAGGTTGCAGTGAGCTGAGATCACACTATTGCACTCCAACCTGGGTGACAGAGCAAGACTCTGTCTCAAAACAAAGAAACAAACAAAGCACTTAAAAAAAAAAAAGAACTCTTTCAAGTTCTTTCTCTAGGAAGTTTCTCTAGGGAGTCTAACTTTAGAAGGGTTAATTCGCCAACTAACATAGACAACAGTTATTTAAAGGAAACAAACTCATAAAGTTACTGGGTCTGCAGCCCATGATGAAGAAAAAGGAATTTTCTCAGATGATTATTATATTTGCTAAAGTCATTACTTATCTTCAGACATCAGCACTGCAAAAATAAAGGATAACATTGCTTTGGTTAGGGAACCAGCAACTTACAGGATGTGCTCAAAGTTTATTTTATTTTGCAAACTAGAACCAGGCTGAGGTAGGCAGATCACCTGAGTCCAGAAGTTTAAGACCAGCCTAGCAACATAGTGAGAGACCCCATCTTTACAGAAAAAATACCAAAAATTAGCTGGGTGTTGTGGCGCACACCTATAGTTCTGTAGTCTCAGCTACTCAGAAGGCTGAGGTGGGAGGATTGATTGAGCCTAGGAGGTCAGGGCTGCAGTGGGCTGTGATTGCGCCACCGCACTCCAGCCAGGATGAGACAGCAAAACCCTATCTTAAAAAAAAAAAAAGAAAAGAAAGGCCAGGCGTGGCGGCTCTGGCCTGTAATCCCAGTACTTTGGGAGGCTGAGACAGGCAGATCATGTGGTCAGGAGTTCAAGACCAGCCTGGCCAAGATGGTGAAACCTCATCTCTACTAAAAATACAAAAATTAGCTGGGTATGGTGGTGGGTGCCTGTAATCCCAGCTACTCAGGAGGCTGAGGCAGAACATTGCTTGAACCTGGGAGGCAGAGGTTGCAGTGAGCTGAGATTATGCCACTGTACTCCAGCCTGGGTGACAAAGTGAGACCCCCTGCCCCACAAAAAAAAAAAAAAAAAAAAAAAGAAAACTAGAACCATACAGGATGACCCTGGGGCTTGATTGTTTGACAGACTTTGGGGTGTTGTGTAGGTCCATGGGTCCATCTCTCCATCCCTCTACTCTCCTTCCTTCTATCCATCTATTCAGATGTCCAGCTATCTTCTCGTGTATCTATTGCTCCAAACAGTGCAAACATCCAGGTCTTCATCTCATTGATTTAGCTCCGTGAACTTATCTTGTTTGGGGTCTCTCCATCCTGGTAACACCCAGCTTTTCTATGGCTGCGGCCTCACCTCTGTGTTTGCTGCCCACTCCCCACCAGGTGAATGGTCTCCGAGTGGATCTCCCAGCCGAGAAGTTAGCATCTGTGTCCGTGAGTCGTACACCTGATGGCTCCCTGCTAGTCCGCCAGAAGGCAGGGGTCCAGGTGTGGCTAGGAGCTGATGGGAAGCTGGCTGTGATGGTCAGCGATGACCATGCTGGGAAACTGTGTGGGGCCTGTGGAAACTTTGACGGGGACCAGACCAATGATGGGTATAACTCCCAGCAGAAGCCAGCGGTGGAGAAATGGAGAGCACAGGACTTCTCCCCATGGTGAGGGATGTAGTATGAAAACCGGGCTTCTTGGGGCAGAGGCGCCTGGATCCTCATGGGATGAGGGCAGTCAGGGTGGATGGTTAGTCTGCAAGCGGAGGTGCTAAGTATCTGTCTCTTGCAGTTATGACTGATCAGTCATCCAAGGGGAATGAAGACTTCCTGAAGATGACCTGATCCTCCTGGAGGTTGCAGTGTCTGAAGGATGCATCATGTGCTCCTACCCTGCTCTACCCCTTTTCTGGGTCACAGAGGCCAAATGGGAGAGCATTGAATAAATATCTTAAGCTAAGCTGCATGCCAGTGTGTCTGTCTCATGCCTTCTCATCCCTGACTTTCCTCCTGCACAGCAGGTATCAGGTGCCTGAGGAAGCTGGCAAGTGGTGAATATTTATTGGGGGCTGGGAGGACGGATGGGTGATTGCATGAGTGGGTGAAGAGGTGGATGGGTGAATTGAGAAAATGGTGTGTGGGGAACTAAGAAGATGAGGCGATGGGTGATTAGAAGAATGAATGGATGAATGAGGATTTAAATGGCCAGGCACAGTGGCTCACGCTTGTAACCACAGCACTTTTGGAGGCTGGGGCAGGAGGATTGCTTGAGCCCAGGGGTTTGAGACCAGCCTGGGCAACATAGTGAGACCCCATCTCTACAAAAAATACAGAAATTAGCAGGGTGTGGTGGTATATGCCTGTAGTACCAGCTACTTGGGAGACTGACGTGAGAGGATCACTTGAGCCTGACAGGTCAAGGCTGCAGTGAGCCATGATCGTGCCACTGCACTCCAGCCTGGGCGACGGAGTGAGAGTCTGTCTCAATAAAAAGAGAAGATAAATGATTGGATGGAGGGAAGGAGTGAAAAATGGAGAGAGAGATCAATAGATTCTGGCTTTATCATTTATAACCCTAGCAAGCTATGTAATTTCTCTCTGGATCAGTTTTCTCATCGTTAGAGCAGAGTTAATGATGGTACTTATAGAGTTGGAGTGAAGATTTAATGTGTTAATGCAATCAACAAGTAAAAAACTGAAGTCTTGGTTCCTTTTCAAATCTGTCCTCTTCCCATGATGGTCTTCCCTACCTTCTTAAATAGCACGACCAGCACCCAGTAAGTTCAGCAGCAAGAAAATGGGGAATTATTCTTGATTTCTTCCTCTCCCTTGCCATCCACTCAGTTCCTTAACAAATCATTTTGAACTGTTTCAAAACATACCCAAGGCCAGGCTCGGTGGCTCACTCCTGTAATCCCAGCATTTTGGGAAGCCCAGGTGATCGGATCACGAGGTCAGGAGTTCAAGACCAGCCTGGCCAACATGGTGAAATCCTGTCTCTACTAAAAATACAAAAATTAGCCAGGTGTGGTGGTGGGCACCTGTACTCACAGTTACTCAGAAGGCTGAGGCAGGAGAATCACTTGAGCCTGGGAGGCAGACGTTGTAGTGAGCTGAGATTGTGCCACTGCACTCCAGCCTGGGTGACAGAGCAAGATGCTGTCTCGGAAAAAACAAACAAACAAACAAAAAAAACCCACAAAAACAAACAAGCAAAAAACACACCTGAAATCTGCCTTCTTATTATGCTCACTGTCACCACGTGGTACAAGCCATTGTCCTAACTTCCGTCAATAACACGATAGCCTACTGTCTGATCTTTCCCTTCTGCAATCCTTTGTCACAGCTGCCATGAGAATCTTTCTTAAAATATAAATAGGTTGCTTGGGACCAGGAGTTCAAGACCAGCCTGGGCAACATAGCAAGATTCTGTCTCTACAAAAAAATTTAAAAATTAGCCAGGTGTGGTGGTGCATGTCTGTAGTTCCAGCTACTGGGGAGGTGGGATGATTGCTTAAGTCCAGGAGTTTGAGGTTACCGTGGGCTGTGATTGCACCATGCATTCCAGCTTGGGCAAGAGAGCAAGATCCTGTCACTTAAAAAAAATAGTAATGATTATATATAGGTATACGTGTGTGTGTGTGTGTGTGTGTGTGTATACATAAAATATAA
Source organism: Callithrix jacchus (assembly GCF_049354715.1). Classification (NCBI taxonomy): domain Eukaryota; kingdom Metazoa; phylum Chordata; class Mammalia; order Primates; family Cebidae; genus Callithrix; species Callithrix jacchus. Next base: position 35,081,447 of record NC_133523.1, read on the forward strand.
TTATACATTTCTCTTATAATAAAATCAAATTCCTTAACCTTGTCCCATGAGGCCCCGTCAACCTCTTCTGACTCATCTCCCATCACTATCCTCCTTGCCAATTATGATCTGGGAATGTGATCTTTCAATTTATTGAATGTGCCGAGTTTTGCAACTTTGGTCCTTTGTAATATGCTTGTCCCTCCACTCATGACATGACTGGCTTTTTCACATCCTTCAATGCCATCTTCAATGTTAATTAACTTAGAGGGGACACTTTCATGATCCCTCCACCAAAAGTGGATCCCCTTCTGTCCCACCCTTTTGCTAAATTCCTTCTTAGCCTTTGTCACACTTTATAATTACTTTTGTTAGGATTTCTGTTCAATTAGAAATAGCTGAAGGGCAGAGACTGTATCTGCTTCATTCACTACTTTATTTGCAGCCCCTAGCATAGTCTGCCACAGAGTAGGTGCTCAGTACATATTAGATGAAGACATAAATAACCACAAACAAATCTAACAAAGGGTTAATATTCACACTATGCAAACAGATCCTTTAATAAGAAAGACAAGAACCCAATTAGAAAAAAATGGGTTGGCCAGATGTGGTGGCTCACACCTGTAATCCCAGCACTTTCGGTGGCCGAGGCAGGCGGATTACCTGAGGTTGGGAGTTCAAGACCTGTCTGCCCAACATGGCAAAACCCAATCTCTACTAAAAAAATACAAAAACTAGCCAGGTGGGGTGGTATGCATCTGCAATCCCAGCTACTCTGGAGGCTGAGGCAGGAGAATCGCCTGAACCTCAGGAGGCGGAGGTTGCAGTGAGCTGAGATCATACCACTGCCCTTCAGCCTGGGCAACAACAGAGCAAGACTCCATCTCAAAACAAAAAAATATGGGTTGAGGATATAAACAGGCAATTGAAAGAAACCTAAACATGTTGAATGCATATAATATGTAAGGTTCTTTGTGTACAATATTTCGGAACTTCAAGATTACTCTGTGAAATGGGAATAGACAAAGAAATAAGATCAGTGAAGTTAAATAACTTGCCCAAGGGCAAACAGTTTGTAAATAATGGAGCCTAGATTTGAATCTAGATGTGTCCTCTACCATAGCGAGTGCTTTCTATTGAATTTTGCTGTCAACCTGGAATTGATTTCCTTTCGAGAAAAAGAATTAAGAGGTCCTAAAAATAAAGAATAAAAAACAACATTCCAATAGAAAAATAGGCAAACGATTGGAATCGTTTATAGAAAAGGAAATACAAATTGCCTTAAAACCTAAGGAACTGGCTGGGCGCGGTGGCTCACGCCAGTAAACCCAGCACTTTGGGAAGCCGAGGTGGGTGGATCTGGGGTCAAGAGATCAAGACCATTTAGGCCAACATGGTGAAACCCCATCTCTACTAAAAAATACAAAAAGTTAGCAGGGCATGGTGGCACGTGCCTATAGTTCCAGCTATTCGGGAGGCTGAGGCAGGAGAATTGCTTGAACCCGGGAGGTAGAGGTTGCAGTGAGCCGAGATCGCGCCACTGCACTCCACCCTGGTGCCTGGTGACAGAGTGAGTGAGACTCTGTCTCAAAAACAACAACAAAAAACCCACAAAAATTTGAGTTTTCGCTGACAGGTGTACCCAATGCTAGCCCTTATGACCTTGCTGTGGACATTCCTTCATTCATTCAATAAATGTGTTTTTGCCAGGAGTGATGGCTAACACCATAATCCTAGCACTTTGGGAGGATAAGGTGGGAGGATTTCTTGAGTCGAGGAGTTTGAGACCAGCCTGGGCAACACAGGAAGACCTCATCTCTAAAAAATAAAAAATAAAAAAAATCAATGAATAAATAAATGTATTTGAGCACCTACTATGTGCTAAGTTTGAGATATTTTGTGGTAGGTTGAAAAGTGCCCCCACCCCTGCAAAGATATCAGATCCTGATCTCTTGAACCTGCAAATATTGCCTTATGTGGATAAGTGGTCTTTGCAGGTGTGATTAAGTTTCTTGAGACAGGGCGATTATCCTTGATTGGATTATCTGGGTGAGCCCTAAATGTAATTACTCGTATCCTCTTTGTTCCCTCCCTCTCTCCCTCCCTTCCTTTCTTTCCTTCATTATTTCTTGAGACAGAGTTTCCCTCTTGTCACCCAGGCTGGAGTACAATGGCGAAATCTCAGCTCACTGTAACCTCTGCCTCCTGGGTTCAGGCAGTCCAGGCTTTCTTCATTGCCAATGGCATTGGAGAATTGGGGAGTGTAGCTTGCAGATCAACTTCTCAGCTCTTCAAAACTGGGAGGTTACAGATAAAAGATATTCTCAATGAATGTGTTGAGCATTAAAAGCAAGGGGAGGAATATTTATGCCTTTTCTTGGGAAGCGATGGAGATTTTCTTGGAAACAGAGTCACCTCTTTTTTGTCCTTTTTTGGTCTCTTCTGGTCATTGTCAGCTGTCATGTCGCCAGTAGGAGTGTGGAAATTGGATGACAATAAAGCTAGGGGTTCTTCAGAGAGGTCAAGTAAGCTGCCCAAGAAGGAACCTCTGGCCACAGACGCCCTGTTACCTAAAATTATGTAGTTACATGAAAAAATGCTCAACATCACTAATCATTAGGGACATGCTAATGCTTCCAGTGTCTCTCAGATAGTGTTTCACACCAGTCAGAATGGCTATTACTAAAAAGTCAAAAAATAACAGATGCTGGTGACGTTTCAGAGAAAAGAGAATGCTTATACACTTATACACCGCTGGCAGGAGTGTAAATACTTCAGCCATTGTGGAAAGCAGTTTGGCAATTTCTGAAAGAACTTAAAATAGAATTACCATTCCACTCAGCAATCCCATTGTTGGGTATATACCCGAAGGAATAGAAATTGTGTACAGAATGGGCGCAGTGGCTCACATCTGTAATCCCAGAACTTTGGGAGCCGAGGTGGGTGGATCATCTGAGGTCGGGCGTTCAAGACCAGCCTGACAAACATGGAGAAACCCCACCTCTACTAAAAATACAAAGTTAGCCAGGCGTGGTGGCACATGCCTGTAATCTCAGCTACTTGGGAGGCTGAGGCAGGAGAATCACTTGAACCTGGGAGGTGGAGATTGCAGTGAGCCACTGCCCTCTGCCAAAATTCTTATGCAGAATCTGTTCACCCCTGATGCCTCTCTCTGCCTCCACTCTTACCTTGTTCATCCTTGTCTCCATCCTGATTCATTGCAGCAGCCAGTCCTTGGTTTTCCTGCTTCCACCCTCACACCTGCAGTCTGCTTCTCACATGCAGCCAGAGGGACCTGTGTCAGATCACACTCCTTCTCTACTTAGGACCCTTCCATGGTTCCATCTTACTGCCAAAGTCCTCACTATGTCCCACAAAGCTCCGCACAATCTGCCCTTGTCAGCTACTCGCCCTTATCTCCTCTCACTCTCTACTTTGCTCACTTTGCCCCCAACCAACCCTCCTCATTTGTCTCTCCAACTTCTCCTATCTTTCCTTCATCAGGACCACGGCATCTACAGATCTCTTCCCTGCCTGGAACTCTCTTCCCCTAGCTAGGTGCATGCCTCACTCCTCACTTCCTTCAGCTCTTTAGCTCAAAAGTCATCTGATACATTTCTTGACCACCATGCCAAAAAAACAAAAATCACTTGCCCTCCCAAATCCCTATCCCCTTTCCCTGCTGTTATTTTCTCCAAAGCATTTATTGCCATCTAACATTTAATATGTTTGATGTCTATCTCCCCCACTAAAAAGATAAGCTCCAGGAGAGTGGATTTTTTTTTTTTTTCAGACGGAGTCTTGCTCTCTCGCCCATGCTGGAGTGAAGTGGCGTGATCTCAGCTCACCGCAACCTCCGCCTCCCAGGTTCAAGCAATTCTGCCTTAACCTCCTGAGTAGCTGGGATTACAGGCGTGCTTACGCCCAGCTAATTTTTTTATTTTTAGTAGACAGGGTTTCACCGTGTTGGTCAGGCTGGTTTCTAACTCCTGACCTTGTGATCCGTCCACCTTGGCCCTCCGAAGTGTTGGGATTAAAGGCGTGAGCCACCGCGCCCGGTCGAGAGTGATTTTTATGTCTCGTACACCGCGATATTCCCAGCTCCTAGAACAGTGTCTGGTACACAGAGGTGCACGAGTGTTTGTATGATGGGAGCCCAGAGTCGGTCACTGTTCTTGGGGCTGAAATTGGGTCGAGGAAGCCTTTTTGGGTGTACAGGGGACTCTGGGAGTTAGGAATACAAAAGAGGGCACAGCCTGTGTGAAGGCCTTACTATGAGCCCTGATTATTGGGGTGCTCGCACTGGGTAAGGAGAAACCGAAAGCGAGTTTACGGCGACCGCTGCACAGAAGACGCAGGGAGGACAGAGAGCGAGGGCCAGGGTCGATGTGTCGACCGGCTCGAGAATCCAGGCACAGTGCGCGTGCGCCGAGCTCCGGGCGAAGGGCTCGGGGGCGGAGCTACGTGGTTGCGTTACGCGCCGCACGTCGCCGCGCGCGACACCGCGCGCCTGCGCTCTTTTCCACGTGCGAAAGCCCCGGACTCGTGGAGTTGCGGACGCCGCGGACCCGGGAGCTGAACAACCCAGGGCTCATGAAGCCAGGTCAGGCCTGGGTGGGTGTCCCGGGTCAGGGACGGAGGCCGGGCGGGAATCCTGGTGCCAGGCCAGAATCGGAGGGATGGGGCCTTGGCCTAGGGGGCAGGGGTTCTGAGCTTGGGTTCCGGTCTCGTGGGAAGGGGGATCCTGGTTCCGCCCTGGGATTGATCATGAGTCCAGGAGGTTTAGGGGTTTGTGACTGGCTTCGGAGGTCACGGTCGTGAGTCGAAGGCCTTGGGTCTGGCATTGGGGGTCCTGACCTGGGGTTCGTCTCATTGAGGCCGTCTAATAGGGATTTTGGATATTGGGCAGGAGGCGGTACTCAAGGGTCTTAGCTCGGAGTCTGGATCCTTGGATCTCTGGGCGTGGGTTTTGGGAATCAAGCTTGGGTTGGAAATGGAGGGTTCCTGACCTTGGGTCCCGGAGCGGGGTGTGGGAAGCCTCTATTTGACTACTCTATCACTGCCATCACCACCACCACCACCACCACCACCACCACCACCACCACCCGCCCCCCTCTTATCCCCCAACCCAGCTTCTCCGAGTGGGCTGGAGTGGATGAGGACTCCCCGCTTGGCCGTGTGCGGCGCTCTCTGGCTCACTTTCCCGCCTTCTGCACTTACAGGGGGGCGGATCCCCGGGGATGGAGTGGAGATGTGGGGCCTAAGATTTCCACCTCCGCGGAGAGACTTCACAAGCTCGGTATTAGACCGGGGTGGTGGGTTGGGTGGTTGTCACAGGACATAAGTAGTTTTATTCTTTCGATTTTCCGCTAGATTTTTGCTGAACCCACTCCCTTCATGGTGGAACGATGAGCGTCCTGGCTTTAACAGCAGAAGGGCCTCATTTCAGTGTTTCAGTTCAGGGTCAGCTTCTTAGCCTGCTGTGTTACCTTGGGCAAGTGGCTTTACGTCTCTGAGCCTCAGTTTTCTCATCAATAAAATGGCGGCAGTTAGGATTAAGCGACGTTAAAAAAAAAAAAAAAAGCACAGTGCTTGACATATACTAGTATTGGCTCTAATTGTTACCTTTATCTCTCTTAAAGAGAACAAAATTAGGATCCCTCTTCGGGGTGTCTTAAGTGCTTCCTGCATCTCCTCACCTGCCCAACTCCCACTCGTTTGTGTGAGAACTTGCTTCACCGAGTTCGGAGAATTTTCCACCGTGGCCCAAGGGGTCTGTTTTGCTAGTACAGGCTTTCTTTCTCGTGTGTGTGTGTAGAGAGATGGGGGTCATTTGGCAGATGTGTGGATCCGTGCCCTTCTCCTAAAGCTCCCTTTCTCTTTCGCGTTTGGGGATCTCCTGATGAAGTAGGGGAGGGGATGCTAGGTCAGGTATCTCCTACTGAGATTCTGGCTTGCCTGCAGGCATCCTGGTCTGTGATTCCCTCAGGAATGGAGGATACCCCTTCTTCCATCTTTCCTTCATTGCATGGTAGAATGTGAAGCTGTGGAAGTTATCAGGTGTTAGCTCTTTAGTAAGGATTTTTAGTCTGAGTGAGAGAAGAACTCTTGGGGAGATTTTGAGCAGGGGCACGGTGCAGTCTGACATTTTTTTTTTTTTTTTTTCTGAGACGGAGTTTCGCTCTTGTTACCCAGGCTGGAGTGCAATGGCGTGATCTCGGCTCACCGCAACCTCCGACTCCTGGGTTCAGGCAATTCTCCTGCCTCAGCCTCCTGAGTAGCTGGGATTACAGGCATGCGCCACCATGCCCAGCTAATTTTTTTTTTTTTTGTATTTTTAGTAGAGACGGGGTTTCACCATGTTGACCAGGATGGTCTCGATCTGTTGACCTCGTGATCCACCCACCTCGGCCTTCCAAAGTGCTGGGATTACAGGCTTGAGCCACCGCGCCCGGCCAGTCTGACATTTTTAAAAGGGATTCTTGTTGCCTCGATGTGTGAGACTTCAGGGTGGCAAATGTGGAAGCAGGCACCTCAGTGGGAAGTTCGTTGCCGTAAGCTAGGAGATGGTGTGGTGGACCAGGATGGGAGCCGCAGATGTGCTGACAGTTTTACATGCTTTTGAAGACAGAACCAACAGATTGTATGTGGGTATGTGAGCAAAGTCAAGGATAACCAAGGGTTTGGGGGTGTGTAACTGGAACGATGGAATTGCTGTTTTTGAGATACAGAAAGCTGCGGAAGGAGAGCAGATTTTAAATCAGGGGGGTTTGTAGACTCCCCTTGCTCTCTCCCCCCCCCAAAAAAAACTTACCGGAAAAGTTTGCGTGAACATGTGTTTTCTCGGAGGAGTGGGTACTTTTGGTACATTTTCCCCCAAAAGCTCGAGGACCTGAAATGGGTTGAGATGTTGTGAGTATCTGGGATTGAAAGTTTACACGCATGCCCACTGTGCCCCGTGCACATGCCAGCACTTCCTAGGACTCTTTTTTTGAGTCTTGCTCCATTGCCAGGCTGGAGTGCAGTGTCGCGATCTCGGCTGGCTCACTGCAACCTCCTCCTCCCGGGTTCAAGTGATTCTCCTGCCTCAGCCCCCTTGGTAGCTGGGATTACAGGCACGTGCGACCACACCTGGCTAATTTTTGTATTTTTAGTAGAGATGGGGTTTCACCATGATGGTCAGTCTGGTCTTGAACTCCTGACTTCATGATCTGCCTGCCTCAGCCTCCCAAAGTGCTGGGATTCAGGCGTAAGCCACCATGCCTGGCCCAGCATTTCTTTGGTTTTGAGACAGAATCTGTCTCTGTCACCCAGGCTGGAGTGTAGTGGTACCGTCTCTGCTCACCGCAGCCTCCACCTCTTGGGTTCAGTTGATTCTTGTGCCTCAGCCTCCCGGGTAGCTGGGATTACAGGCACGTGCCACCACGCTTAGGCAGTTTTTTGTATTTTTAGTAGAGACAGGGTTTTACTCTGTTGGCCAGCCTGATCTTGAACTCCTGGTCTCAAACTCTCCACCTGCCGGGTCTCCCAAAGTGCTGGGATTATAGGCATGAGCCGCGGTGCCCGGCGATGAAGTTCATCTGTAAGACATAAAGATAATACAGCGAACCTTCCTTATGCACTAGGGTTGAGAGTGGCAATAACATTGGTGATCTCTCCATATGGGATCCTTGTGGGGAGTGATCAGCACTTCCTTGGTGATCTGATGGATCACCCACCTACCTTCTGAACACAAAGAGGATGCTTTCTCCTTGCGGCCCGGCCCGCGGTTTAAGAATCACCAGCAGGTGGCGCTCATTTAACATTGATTGAGTCCATACTTTGTGCCAGGTGTTGTGCAGGGCTCTGGGGATGTGGTGCTGACGAAACAAAAATCTGCCCATTTGTAGCTTGAGCCCAGTGGGGGAGGCAGGTGTTAATAATATTACAAATGCCACGTGGGATAATTGATTTGAAGGGAAATAAATCAGGTTAAGGAGGTGTTAATAATATTACAAGTGCCACATGTGATAGCTGATTTGAAGGGAAATAAATCAGGGTAAGGGTACGGTGGCCAAAGTAGGCACTTCTGAGGAACTAACATTTCATCAGAGACCAGAATGCAGTGAAGGAGCGAGTGAGCCGTGCACATGTCTGCAGGAACCGGGCAGTGAGTGGGAACAGCGCGTGGTGAAGATTTAGAGGCTGGACTGTGTGTGCTTGGTGGGGAAGAGCATGGGGCCCAGGATCGAGAGAATGAAGTCGGGGAAGTTAGCACAGGCCAGATCCCTAAGACGATGATTCTCAACTGGAGTCACCTGGAGAGCTTTAGGAAGACCTTGTGCCCAGAACAATGAAATCAGAATTTAAAGCCTAAAGGTTTTAGGCTTTGATTTCAGGCTTTGTAAGCCAGGGAAAGGCATTTTTAAATTTCATTTTGGATGTGGTGGAAAACCATGGGAGGGATTTGGGTAAGGATGTGATGAGATCTTGCTGTTTTAAAACAGCGCTTATTAGCTGCTGTGTGAAAACTGGGCAGTAGAGGGCGTAGAAGATACAAAGTAAACTTTTGATTATGTTTGGGAGCTTTGAAAATGAAAACCATTCATTTTTAAAGATTAAATTAGGAATAGCTATTAAGAGATACACTTTGGCTGGGCGTGGTGGCTCACGAGTGTAATCCCAGCACTTTGGGAGGCCAAGGCGGGCAGACCACCTGAGGTCAGGAGTTTAAGACCAGTTTGACCAACTTGGTAAAACCCTGTCTCTACAAAAATAACAAAAAAGTGCAGCCATCCTTAAATGGCCGTTTGTTTTGCTTTTTCTTGGTTTCCCCTGAGCTGAGAGAGACTTCTTTAACCTTGGAAGCAGGGAGATGAGTAAGGGATGATATCATGCTGTATTTCCTTCTGTTTTGGGGTTGGGGTTGACAGTTTAAGGTCAGGAGTTGGGGGGTATGAAGACGTTTCCAGAGTCTAGGGGGCTCTTGTCACGGTATGTGCTCATGTGCAGGGCTCACTCTTCACAGTAATTCATATTGACATGGAATGAATTCTGTGAATCTGCTATGCAACCAAGGAAACTAGGATATTAACAGCAACCTGCATTTACTCGTGTACTTCTCCCCTGTCCCAGCCTCATGTTAATATCTCCTTCCCATGAACAGATATGAGTTTAGCATTTCTCATTCCCTTGCCCCTTTTATTGGGAATATGATTGTGGCTGGATGTGGTGGCTGATGCCTGTAATTCCAGCACTTTAGGAGGCCAAGGCAGGAGGATCACTTGAGCCAGGACCTGGAAACCAGCCTGGGTAACATAGTGAGATCCCCATCTCTACAAAAGAAAAAGAAAAATTTAGCCAGGAGTAGCGGCACATACCTGTAGTCCTAGCTACTTCAGCGACTGAGGCAGGAGAATTGCTTGTGTCCAGGAGTTCAAGGCTGCAGTGAGGTATGATTCTGCCACTGTTCTCCACCCTGTCTCAAAAAAAAAAAAAGCACTAAGCAAAAAAAATTTTTAACTGTATATAACTGAAGATCATATTCATGATCTTGATTGTGAATATCTTGTTTTATTTGTCCGTTCTGTTGATGGACATTTGTGTGAGTCCTGCTATTCTTTTGCCGTGGGCATTCCTGGAAATGCATCCTGGTGCACACGGACACGTGTTTTAGTTTCTTGCCAGAGTGGTATTGCTGGGTACAAGGCTGTTTAACCTTCTAAGCTTCATTGCTCTGATTCCTGCTTTTGTTTTTCCACCACAGGTTTCAGTTCCCGTGGGGGTGGCTTTGGCGGCCGAGGGGGCTTTGGTGACCGTGGTGGTCGTGGAGGCCGAGGGGGCTATGGTGGGGGCCGAGGTCGAGGTGGAGGCTTTAGGGGTCGTGGACGAGGAGGAGGAGGAGGTGGCGGCGGTGGCGGTGGCGGTGGTGGCGGCGGCGGCGGAGGAGGAAGAGGAAGAGGTGGTGAGTAAGGTTGGCGAGGGGTTATGGAGGAGGCCTTCCTGGGGCCGGGAGTGGGGAGGACAGAGATGCAGGGTCTTCCTCTCCTGTTGTGCCTCACCTTTATAGGTGGAGGCTACCATTCTGGTGGCAACCGGGGTCGTGGTCGGGGAGGAAAAAAAGGAAACCAGTCGGGGAAGAACGTGATGGTAGAGCCACATCGGCATGAGGGTGAGTGAGGAAGCCCAGAGCCGGCTGAGCTTCGGGGCAGGAAGGGGCCGGGGGTCCTCAGGCCTGCTCTGATCCCCTCAACCAGGTGTCTTCATTTGTCGAGGAAAGGAAGATGCACTGGTCACCAAGAACCTGGTCCCTGGGGAATCAGTTTATGGAGAGAAGAGAGTCTCGATTCCGGTGAGACCTGGGATCCTGTCCAAGCCCCCAGGGGCACAGCTGAGGGTGTAGCCAGTAGTCTGGTGTGTCTGCCTTCACCCTGTGTCCTGCACATGACAGCTGGAGGACCATCATAATATGTAAACCACACTGTCTGCTCCCTTCCTCACCCGCCTTCTGTGACCCCCCACTGCCTTCAGGTTACAGTCCTGACTTCTTCACTGTGGCCTCCAAGGCCCTGCACATTCTAGTTCCCCCTCCCTGCTCCCTGGCCCTGTCTACTCCTGTCCCCCTGACCAGGTGCCCTTCAGCCACCCTGGCCTTGCTGTTCCCACTCCAGCTCTGTGGAGGCTGCTTTCTTATCATCTGCTTCTCCAGGCTGCCTCACACCACCCTGTGTGTTGAGGCAGCCCTCACCATGCTGCCCTGTCCTGTTACCCCATGTCATTTTCTTTGAGGCCAGGGGCCTTTCCTAATGGCTTTACCTCTCCTGGGAATGTCCTTCCTCAGATAACTCGAATGGTCCTTTGTCTCCTTTGGTGGTCTGATTCGGAATCTGCCTTTCACTCCGTCCCTGGTCCCCTTTCTCACTTTCACCTGCTCCTTGCCCTGCTTTCCAAACTTTGTATCTTCTTTCCTGGCTTCGTCTTCTCTCCTTGACACCTGTCACCATCTCATATGCCATGTTACCTTTAGTTAGTTTGGTGAATACTCATGCCTTCTGAGCAGGGATCCTTGTCTTGTATCCCCAGGGCCTAGAGCAGGGTCTGGCCCACAGTGGGTGCTGGCACGGTGCATTTGTTGAACGAGTGCTGCTTTTACTGTTACTCTGTGTGTATTCTGTTGCTGCCCCTTGAGTCAGTGACCTCCATGAGAGCAGCGACTGCATGTGTCATGGTCACTGCTCTGTATGCATGTGGGGTTCTTGTGCAGTGATAGAACGGCCCAGTTCCTTTCAAGGGCCTCGGGGTTAAGGGCAGGGAGGTCTTGCAGAAGAGTCTAGCACTGACTTTCATCCCCATCTCTCTTGGTCTAGGAAGGAGACGACAAGGTCGAGTACAGAGCCTGGAACCCCTTCCGCTCCAAGCTGGCAGCAGCAATCCTGGGTGGTGTGGACCAAATCCACATCAAACCGGGGGCCAAGGTGCTCTACCTCGGGGCTGCCTCGGGCACCACTGTCTCCCATGTCTCTGACATCGTCGGTCCGGTGAGTGGGTGGATAGAGAGTCGGGCAGGAGGCAAAGGCTGCCTCCCCTCTGCCAACCTAGAATATCAAGGTTTGACTGTTTGCCCGTACTGTGTGACTTAGGGCAAGGCCCTTTTCTCTCACAGCGCCTTCGAGTAAAAGGAGCAGCTTGAACCCGATAGTGTCATTCAACCTTGCTCCTGGGTTCTTGGCCTCAAGGCAAGAGATGTGGGTGTGGGGTAGCCAACCTTAGAGAGACAGCTGGAAGTATAGATACCAGACTATTTGATTTGATGGCCCTCTTTAAAATGTGATGCCCCTAAAACCTGCTCTTTTGGTTTCTTTAGAAAGAACCAGGAGATCTCATGGTTTCTGAGCCTGCATTTCTGTGTGGTTGTATAATAGGCTTCCCATTTAAAGGGCCCCCGGCACCTGCATGTCACACTCTGGTACCCTTTGTTACATGTTTATAAGCTGTTGAGTGTAGTGCCTTAAAACCCTGGGCTTTGGCCAGGCGAGGTGGCTCATGCCTGTAACCCCAACACTTCGGGAGGCTGAGGCAGGTAGATCACTTGAGGTCAGGAGTTCGAGACCAGCCTGACCAATAGAGTAAAACCCCGTCTCTGCTGAAAATATAAAAATTAGCTGGGCATGGTGGCGTGTGCCTGTAATCCCAGCTACTCGAGAGGCTGAGACAGGAGAATTGATTGAACTTGGGAGGCAAGGTTGCAGTAAGCCAATATTGCGCCACTGCACTCCAGGCTAGGTGACAGAGCAAGACTCTGTCTCAAAAAAAAAAAAAAAAACCCTCAGGCTTTAATCAGGAAAGTTACCTAACCCATCCAAGCCTCAGTTTACCTCTCTGGAACATAGACTTGTGAAAATTATATGAGTTAATTTCCATAAGGAGCTTAAAGCAGTGGTTGACTTGTTACTTCATCTCTGTGCCTCCTGGTTTTAACCCTTTGTTGGGAGCCTAGGCTCTCAGATCAGGCAAATGGATTGGGTACTATTGCTACCTGATGAATAACCCTTGGCCAGTGACTTTATGTCTCTGGACCTCAGTTTATTCATGTGTAAAAAGGACATGATAACAATAGTGGTAGAGTTTTGATTTTGGGGTGGGAAGAGATGCTACACATAGTGTATGGGCCTAAAGTAGGCACTCCATACATGAAAACTAGCATCATGATTGTTCTTTAATTTTTAATTGATTTTAGGATGGTCTCGTCTATGCAGTTGAGTTCTCCCACCGCTCTGGCCGTGACCTCATTAACTTGGCCAAGAAGAGGACCAACATTATTCCTGTGATTGAGGATGCTCGGCACCCACACAAATACCGCATGCTCATCGGTGAGCGGTCTGGGGGTGGCCCCGGTGGGGTAGGACAGGCCACTGCAGGCTTCCTGGAAGAAGCCAGTAGACCCGTGATTTAGATGGAGCTGGAGTGGTTGAGCAGACCTCTTGAGTTTGCAGGAATATAAAGGGGTAAGGGGAGCTAGGTGAGGCTGTGGAGGCAGCAGCTTGGCTTCAGAGTCTTGGAAGCTACCCTTGGAGGGCCAGCCTCCTTTCCTTCAGTCTCCTCCCCATCTCCTAGGTCTCTTGTACTTCTTGCCTCCTGTATTTATTACATTGCCTCTGCATAAAAGCCTCCTCTGGGGGGGTCCTTATTGTTGTCTGGTGAGAGCATAGCCCAGAAAACAGAAACTGAGCATGGCTTGACCCAGAGGGGCCCATTATGAATATTAATGACTTTGTTTTAAAAAACATTCAGAGGTATAAGGTAAAAGTTGAAAAGCCTTATGAACCACCCCCAAGAAGTAATTGATGAGAACAATTTTATGTCTGCTTTTCCCAAGTTTTAAATAATCAATTTTCATTATACCATCTTTTCATTTTTAAAAAGTCACACTGCCTTAAACATTATTTTTCATTCTGCTCATTTTTCCTTCTGTGAGATTTTCTTTTTCCCATGTACCCATACCATCCCCCTTGTTCTGCAGCTTGTTTTCATTTCACAGCCCTGCAGACACTCTTGCCTATAAGTGCACATTTACTCTTACTTGTCGTTTTGATGACGTGTCTGTCTCCCCACCAGACCTGGGAGCGTCTCGAGGGCAGGGTCCGGGTCTGACTCGTCTCTATGTCCCCCACGCCCGGCCCAGGGCTGGCCACAGAGTAGGTGGCAACCATGGTTTACAAGAAAAGTGAATGAATGATGTGACTGTGGGCTTTGGATCATTTTGGGACACTGTGGAGGGAGGGGGACCAGTGGAGGTGGGGAGTGAAACTGGAGGCAGGGAGAATCTCCTAGGAACCTGCTGGTGATGGGCATAGGCCCCATGGGAGGATCTGGGATGATCCCTGTGACTCTAGCTTTTAACTGCATCCCCTTTCTCCTTAGCAATGGTGGATGTGATCTTTGCCGATGTGGCCCAGCCAGACCAGACCCGGATTGTGGCCCTGAATGCCCACACCTTCCTGCGTAATGGAGGACACTTTGTGATTTCCATTAAGGTGCGGGGTTTGGAGGAGTCTAAGATGGGGTGGCAGTGCTCTAAGGAGGTATCTTCTCTATCTATGTCTGTCATATGGCCACCCAAAACAGGCAAAACTAAGTCTGCAAAACTATAGCTTTGGATTTAAAGAGGCAGGAGAGTGCAGTGGTTAAGTGCAAACTGAGTCTGACCATCTGAGTTTATTTTAATTTTTAATTTTTTTATTCATCTTGCATTGGAACCATCTGAGTTTAATTCCAGCCTGCTGTGTGACTGAGCAAGTTACTTAACCTATGTATATGCCTCAGTTTCTTCATTTATGAAATAGAACTATTAGTCCAGTCTTTTTCAGGGTGGATGACAGGATCAAATTAGTTAATATATATGAAGTGTTTAGAAAAGATCCTGGTATAGAATAGATGCTCGATAAAAGCTAGGTGCATCTTTCTCGACGTTATTATTTGGAAATAACAGAGAACTCTCCCATGTACCCTTCACAAGGTTCACTATTGTTAGCCTTTTGCTACATTTGTTTTTTTATTCTCAACTTTATTATTACTATTATTAAAGAGGAGGAAGTAGAAATAAACCAAACCTTACTGGGTGTAAATTGTAAACACATGCTTTTAGATAAATAGGACTGTTTAAGGCTTCCTGCTTCAAATCCAAAACAAATTAAAAACTTTTATTTTGAATTCGATAGAGTCTTGCTCTGTCACCCAGGCTGGAGTGAAGTGATGCAATCTTGGCTCACTGTAACCTCCGCCTCCCAGGTTCAAGCAATTCTAATGCCCCAGCCTCCTGAGTAGCTGGGACTACAGGCGTGTGCCACCACACCTGGCTAATTTTTGTATTTTTACTAGAGATGGGGTTTCGCTGTATTGCTCAGACTGGTCTGGAGCTCCTGAGCTCAGGCAAGCTGCCCGCCTCATCCTCCCAAAGTAGCTAGGATTACAGACACAAGCCACTGTACCCAGTCAAAAAACTTTTTAAGTTCAGTCTTTGATCACATTTCCTAAACCCAAGGGTCTTAACCCATTTTGTGCAGCTATCACAGAATGCCGTAGACTGGGTAATTTATAATGAATGGAAATTTATTTGCCTCCCAGTTCCAAAGGCTTCAGAGTCCAAGATTGGGGATCTGAATCTGGTGAGGGCCTTCATCCATTGGCAGAAGGGTGAGCAAGATAGAAAGGGGGCATAATCATCTTTTTAATCAGGAACCCATTTTTGTGATAATAGCATTAGTCTATTCAGGAAGGCAGAGCCCTCATGACCTAAATCATCTCTCAACTGTGTTGTATTTAAGGGTTACGTTTCCAACAAATGAACTTTGGGGGACACATTCGAACCATAGCACCGAATTTTACTTGAATTGCTAATGAAAACATCTGGTTTAAAGAGCACACAAAAGGAAGAGAGTGCAAAACCCTGTCATAGACATCAATCAGCCCTTTTTCCTCTGCAGGCCAACTGCATTGACTCCACAGCCCTTTTTCCTCTGCAGGCCAACTGCATTGACTCCACAGCCCTTTTTCCTCTGCAGGCCAACTGCATTGACTCCACAGCCTCAGCCGAGGCCGTGTTTGCCTCCGAAGTGAAAAAGATGCAACAGGAGAATATGAAGCCACAGGAGCAGTTGACCCTCGAGCCATATGAAAGAGACCACGCTGTGGTCGTGGGAGTGTACAGGTGAGTAGGGGCCCAGCGGTGCACCAGGACAGACATCTCTGTCCCTTGCACCCCGAGTGCCGTGATCCTGGGGACCTTTCTTCATCATCTATCTTCCTCTCACAGGCCACCCCCCAAGGTGAAGAACTGAAGTTCAGCGCTGTCTGGATTGCTAGAGATGTGTGTTGATACTGTTGCACGTGTGTTTTTCTATTAAAAGACTCATCCGTCTCATGTCTGCTGCTCATTCTGTTCCTTGACCTGTTGACACAGAGCGCATGCACCCCTTGTCAGTTTTGCGGGGTTGGGGGTGAATTCTCACTCGGTCAGTCACAGCGCATGCTCCATTTCTAGCTGCCTCTTGCGCAGCCGCAGCCTGGATTTCAGTTCTTGGGGTGGAATTGGTAGCTCACTGCGCAAGCGTGCAGGTAAGCGGCTGTCACACGCTGGCGAAATGTCAGTCTGGGTCACGTGAGGGGAGCGGAGAGGGCGGGATGGGGGGCGGAGTCCAGGGCGTGGGGGGGCCGGTTTGTTGTGGTCGCCATTTTGCTGGTTGCATTACTGGGTAATCGGGGCCCTGGCTTGCCCCGTCCGCCGGATACCCTCAGCTAGTGAGCAGGTCTGAGCTCGGGCTCCCCGAGCAGTTTGAGTCCCCTTGCCCGCTCCCTCAGGTAATGGCGCGGGGATGGGTGGGGCGGCAAGCGCTCGCTGGGAGGTGGGCAGGACGGGACCCGCCCTGCCCGCGTCGCCGCGAGACTTAGCACGAGGCCGTTGGATGAAGGAGGGGGGTGGCGGGCAGGTGCCGGCACTGCCTCGCTATTCATAGTTGAATTCCTGGAACGGGCCAAGCCCGAGGGAGCCGTTTCAGGAGGGAGGCTGGGAGGGGGTAGTCAGGCCCCACTCCCGCCCTTTGTTTGGGCTCGGCTCCGCGGGCCGCTTCAGCGTCGCCTAGCAACATCTGCCCTAGGCTGTGATTGGCTGAGCTCTTGGCACCAGCGACCAATGGCATAGTTGTTGCCATGGCAGGTGTAGATTGCCAAGCTCAGTCGGGCCCCGCCCGCCCGGTCTCGGCTGGCCCAGGAGGGCCTCCTGGGTTGGGGGCGGGACGCTGGGGTCCCTAGGGGCTGGTGGCCATTCAGGGCGGGGCGTGGCCCGTAGGGTGAGGGTTAACTTGCCCCTCCCCCGTCCACCTGCTCTACTCTTACCCCGCATGCCCTGGGCTGACCCTTGTCCCCTCTCCCCGCCCCCGGTGGCAGCGGCGGCTGCTGTTGTCACCCACCGGGCCGCCTGTCCCGCTTGCCCTCCCCGCCGCGGGGCCGGCCGGGCCAGGGACAGGCGGCCGCCTTCTCAGCACCGCCACCGCCGCCATGCTGGCTGCTCGCCCACCCCACTGGGGGCCCCACCGCGCTCCAGCCCCCCGTGGGCCCCGCGCCAGTCCTGACCCGGGTAGGGGGTGGGGGCTGGGAGAACTGGTCCTGGTGTGGGAGGGCCCCGGAAAATGGGTTGTTTTAGGGGGAAGCTCCAAGGGTGGAGGGGTCGTGGAGTTGGCAAGGCATGGAGTAGGAGAAGGATTTGACATGGGGGAGAGAATGACATTGCCCATGGGGAGAAGATTTTTGCTGTGACTGACACTCTGGGAGGAGAGAACCCTATGCGATATTAGGGGATTTGGCTTTGGGCCCTCTAGGAGTGGATACAGTTATGGAATGACCCTGGTATAGAGGGGTGCCTGGAGAAAGGTGTCTGGTAGGAATATTAGGCAGTGTGCATGTACGTGTTTGTGTGTGTGTGTGGGGGGGGGGACAAGAAAGCAGTGTAGGGGAAAAAAGAATGATCACTAAACTGGGAAGAGACACTTCCCCCTTCTCCCATCAGGACGAGTGGGCCTTGATTGGGATGGGGTCTTGGAGTAATATGGGGAAGCACCCTGTTGGGCCAGGGGGTACTGGGATATGGTACCGGGAGACTGCCTGGAAGGCTGGTTCCTGATATGGAGGATCTGTTATAGGGAAGTGGTCTTGGCATGATATGGAGAGGGTCCCCTGGGAAAGGTGTGCCCCTGTGGATGAGAATGCCATAGAGATAGGACTCTGTTCTGTAGAGGTTCTCAGGTAACCTTGGTGTGGTTGGGAGGTCCACAAGGACGCTCCTGTGTTCTTAGGGGTCTCTAGAGGACTCTGCTGTGGTTTGGGAGGGGAAGACTCATGTGGTTTTGGAATCCTAGAGTTCTCTGGGTTGAGGGAATCTACTGAGAAGGATAGATCTTGAAGTAGTGGCGAAGTAGTGGCCCTTGCTGTGCTATGGGCTGAGATCCTGATGTTCAGCGAAGTCTACAGAAGGGTGGGATCTTGCGTAAGGGGCCCTGGGGAGGGCCATGACTAGTAATGAGAAAGGAATGAAGCCTACTCCTCTCTGCATACTGTCTGTGGTTTCTATCTTTTTTTTCTTTTCCTCCTCCAAATTCTTGGTGTCTTCCTGTCGTCCTTTCCCTGTGATGGCTCATATTGACCCCTGTCTGGCCCCCAATCATTGTCTTCTGTGTTCTCTTTGTGCTGCCTTATTCATTTAATTGATCATTATTTGTCGAGAGACTGCTGTGCTGCCCCTCACCTGGCTGTCACTTCTGTCCCTTCTCTACATTGCTTCCTGTTGCTCCACTATGCCCTTTTCTTCATGTCTCTGTGCCCTGCCTTTCTCATGCCCACCTCTTCCCCGCCTGGCATTATCCACATATCTCCTTGTTCCATGTTGTTTTCCCGCCTCCTGCCTGCTCTCAGGTCTCAGCGGCGGTGGCAGCCGAGGTGCAGGATGCAAGAAGGCGCCCCCCGGCCGGGCTCCCGCTCCAAGCCTCGCTCCCCTGTGGCCCTCTGAGCCCACCATGGCCGTCCCACCGGGCCATGGTCCCTTCTCTGGCTTCCCAGGGCCCCAGGAGCACACGCAGGTACGCGTTCAGCTGGCTCCTCACCTGCCTGGTGGTAGGGGTAGTCTGGGGATAGAAGGGTCTCCAGACCAGCAGGTAATGTGGTTGTCCAAGACAGTCTCCTGGGTGCATAATGGGTCCCATGGGATTGGGAAATAACAGAGAACTTGCAGGCAGAGTCAGGGTTTGGAGAGGCTGGGTTCAAATCCTGACCCAGTGGTTAAATTATTTAGATTCTCCATACTTGAGTTTTGTATTCTGTGAAACGAGACCTACCTCACAGGGTTGTTGTGAGGATTACGTGAGTTAATGGTGTGCGTGTAGAACACCTGGAACGGTGCCTGGCACATAGTAAATACGCAATAAATGCTCACTAAGAAGAGAAGTTCAGAGTGAAAGATCTGGAGTGGGTGAATGGGGAGGGGGGTTGGGTCTAAAAGGTCTTGGGGCCAACAGGTACAGGGCAAAGCTCTCTAAGGCTAGAGGCAGTGAAGGCAGTGACATGCAGAGCTTGAAGCAGGATGGAGTGGTGGGAGGTCCAGGGGCCAGATCCAAGAGTCTTGGGGTGAAAGAACTGTGTAAAGAGTTGGTGGAGGTCTGGGTTGGGGCCCAGGGGATGAGGGTGAATTGAGATAGAGGGACTTCAGAGGATACCCAGAATGGCTGGCTTCACAGTGAAGAATGGGGAGGAGCAGAGCCCAGGTTTTCCATATGATCTCTCCCACTGAGGTTCAGAAAGGAGTAAAGGTGAGGGGTGAAAGGTCTGGGTTCACTCATTCACACCACAGACCTCTGAGAGCATCCAGTGTGTGCCAGGCCCTGCTGCAGGCACTGGAGGCACAGTGAGAAACAAGAGAAAGTGTCAGCCCTGGGGGACTTTCTTTCCTGGAGGAGTAGAACAAATACAGACAGCAACCAAATACATGATGTGCCAGCTACCCATACAGTTCTCCCTCTTGAGGTTGAGGGTGAAGGCCCATCCTCAGTGCCCACCCCTCACCCTGCCCTGCAGGTATTGCCTGACGTGCGGCTACTGCCTCGGAGGCTGCCCCTGGCCTTCCGGGATGCAACCTCAGCCCCACTGCGTAAGCTCTCTGTGGACCTCATCAAGACCTACAAGCACATCAATGAGGTGGGCAGGAGGTGGGGGATCCTGGGCTGGGTGCCGAGGGTCTTGGCTGCCGGCATGAGTCACTCACCAGTCCCTGTCTCCTGGCTGGCTGGCTGGGCAGGTATACTATGCGAAGAAGAAGCGGCGGGCCCAGCAGGCGCCACCCCAGGATTCCAGCACCAAGAAGGAGAAGAAGGTCCTGAACCATGGTTATGATGACGACAACCATGACTACATTGTGCGCAGTGGCGAGCGCTGGCTGGAGCGCTACGAGATTGACTCGCTCATTGGCAAAGGCTCCTTTGGCCAGGTGTGGGACACCCCCCTCCCACCCTGATCCTGGGCCCCACTAACGTCGACCACACACCCAAGGGTTCAGTGGCTTCAAGTCGTCCCATGCTGGGCCGCTCACCTGTGCCTCAGCTGCCTTTTCTGTAAAATAGTTCAAATAACAAGGTGCAACATAAGGTGGTTACGTTATTTCACGTCCAGTGTTTACACCAGTGCCTGACTAATGGTGCGCACTCAACTGTGAAGTATTCATAGTGTTACCAGTGTGTCTCCTTGCCTGGAGGGAGAAGAATGGTGCTTGGCTCTGTCCTGCCCCCACCCCTTCCTTTGTGACACGCCCTTCCCCAACAGGTGGTGAAAGCTTATGACCATCAGACCCAGGAACTCGTGGCTATCAAGATCATCAAGAACAAAAAGGCCTTTCTGAACCAGGCCCAGATTGAGCTGCGGCTGCTGGAGCTGATGAACCAGCATGACACGGAGATGAAGTACTACATAGGTGAGGCCTGGGCACCTGGGATAGCGGAAGCTGGAGCTGGTAGGGATGGGTCACCCTCCTGGCCCACCCTCAGGAGGAAGCTGGTGTCTTCAGAGCAGGGTTTGGTCTGTGCTTCACTGACATCAGTGATTCTCCTGCTGCTTTGATCATTGTTGTCCTATTTACTTGCTCATGATCAGAGGTTACTGAGTGCTCACCAAGGGCCAGGCTCTCTTAGAAGCACTTTATGTAAGTTAACTCACCACAGCCCATAAGGGGAAAGGCATTATTGCCCACATCTTGAAGGTAAGAAACCTGGGCTTCCATTCTAGTTCTTAAATTAAAAAAAAAAAAAAAAAATGGCAGGTGCAGTGCCTCATGCCTGTAATCCCAACACTTTGGGAGGCCAAGGTAGGAGGACCACGAGGTCAAGAGATCAAGAACATCCTGATCAACATGGTGGAACCCTGTCTCTACTAAAAATACAAAACCATTAGCTGGGCGTGGTGGTGTGCCCTTGTAGTCCCAGCTACTTGGGAGGCTGAGGCAGGGGAATTGCTTGAACCTGGGAGGTGGAAGTTGCAGTGAGCTGATATCACACCACTGCACTCCAGGCCTGGCGAAAGTGCGGGACTCTGTCTCAAAAAAAAAGTGAAGAAAGAAAAAAAGGAACCCAGGCATTCAAGTGCTATCACTTGCATGAGGTGGCAGTTTGTACTCATTGAGCTGTATGATTTAATGAGGCCGTGGACTCCAGAGCTGTTACTCTTAACATCTATCTATGCCAGTCTTTTCTCTTAAACTGATTTCCTCCTCGTGGACATAAACATCACATAGCATAATCATAAGCAGCAAGTAGATTTTAAAATTGTTTTGTTTGAAAGGAAAACATACATTCTTAAAGTAAATGGAAAACCAATCTCCTTTGCCACAAAAATGAATACAACCGAGATGAGAGCAGTGTTAGGAAACGAAACGAGGAAGTGTAGCGAAACTCTCTTTGGTAATTGGAAGGTTTCATAGAGACTTGGAAAGAGAACTAACTTCCTTTGTGAATCTAGTTGTTAGATAAAGAGATCGTGACTGGCAGATGGTACCCATGGGCACAGCACAATGTGGCTGGTCCTCTAAGAACATCATGTGACCCCAGGCCACCACCTGCCCTCTCTGAGCCGTTTCTTCTCTGTTGACCCATTTCCTCCCTTCCCTCACAGTGCACCTGAAGCGGCACTTCATGTTCCGGAACCACCTGTGCCTGGTGTTTGAGCTGCTGTCCTACAACCTGTACGACCTCCTGCGCAACACCCACTTCCGTGGCGTCTCGCTGAACCTAACTCGGAAGCTGGCGCAGCAGCTCTGTACGGCCCTGCTCTTTCTGGCCACGCCTGAGCTCAGCATCATTCATTGCGACCTCAAGCCTGAAAACATCTTGCTCTGCAACCCCAAGCGCAGTGCCATCAAGATCGTGGACTTTGGCAGCTCCTGCCAGCTTGGCCAGAGGGTATGGGTTGGCCCTGTCCTGGGGGCAGGGCTTGTGATTTGGGTGGGGCAGGGCCAGTGGGGAGGCTTAGGGGCGGGGCTAGGCTGGGATGGGATTATTAGGAGCTGCTGGAAGTAGGATAGTGCTTGGGGTGGGGGTGGGGGTATACTGCCAGCTACGATGGGAAGAGTGAAGCCTGAGGGGACAGGGCCCATTTTGAAGCTGCCAGATGTGAGCAGGGTGAAGTTGGGTTGGGTTAGAGCCAGGGGGGCTGCTTGGATAAGTTTTTGTATCCTGTGTTCTTAAAGCTGGGGATGGAGGTGGAAGGCTTCAACTTTGCAGCTCCATGTGAGCTGCTGATGAAAGGGCTTATGGAATGTCAGCCTTTGCCTGGTGATCCAGAAGGGCCCAGGGTCAGGGTTGGGGGTGGAGATCAAGGTCTGTCTAGGCCAGCAGACTCCCCAGGCTGGTAAAGAAGATTGGCTCCCAGAAAATTGGTGCTCACAATGGCAGGATTTGGAGCCTCAGTCCCCAGTTTGGCAGCAAGAGGCCTATCCTCTGTTGGGTCCTCAGCTTTGGGGATGTCAGTGGGACCAGTAAGGGAGGCTGGGACCCTTGACGATTGCCCTTTCCCCAGATCTACCAGTATATCCAGAGCCGCTTCTACCGCTCGCCTGAGGTGCTCCTGGGCACACCCTACGACCTGGCCATTGACATGTGGTCCCTGGGCTGCATCCTTGTGGAAATGCACACCGGAGAGCCCCTCTTCAGTGGCTCCAATGAGGTGTGCACCCAGGAAGGGGTGTGCTGGAGGTGGAGGGGGTGGAGCCTGGCCTGCCTGATGACTCTGACCCTTGCCTGTTCACAGGTGGACCAGATGAACCGCATTGTGGAAGTGCTGGGCATCCCGCCGGCCGCCATGCTGGACCAGGCGCCCAAGGCTCGCAAGTACTTTGAACGGCTGCCTGGGGGTGGCTGGACCCTACGAAGGACAAAAGAACTCAGGAAGGTGCGGCCCCTGCCCCATGCCACTTCCTCCCACCCCGCTGGCCCCTCACTCACACTTGGGGCTCTCTCCCCTGCTCCCTCTCCCTTGTGTCTTTCCCTTCCTTCCTCTCCCCTTTGTCTGTCCTTTCCTTCCTCCCCTGCCCACCCCATCTCCCCCTCTCCTTCCCACCCCACAGCTCTTCTTAGCTTCTCTCTTTCCACTTTCTCTCTTGTGCCTCTGTTTCCCCGTGTGTGTCTTCCTGCCCCTCCTGCCCACTGACGGCCACTCTCTTGCCCCCCCTCCCACCCCCTCCCTGCCAGGATTACCAGGGCCCCGGGACACGGCGGCTGCAGGAGGTGCTGGGCGTGCAGACGGGCGGGCCCGGGGGCCGGCGGGCGGGGGAGCCGGGCCACAGCCCCGCCGACTACCTCCGCTTCCAGGACCTGGTGCTGCGCATGCTGGAGTATGAGCCTGCCGCCCGCATCAGCCCACTCGGGGCTCTGCAGCACGGCTTCTTCCGCCGCACGGCCGACGAGGCCACCAACACGGGCCCGGCAGGCAGCAGTGCCTCCACCTCGCCCGCACCCCTCGACACCTGCCCCTCTTCCAGCACCGCCAGCTCCATCTCCAGTTCTGGTGGGTGCCCAGGTGCCCAAATGGGGTACAACAGGGGTAGGGGCTGCTCAGGTTTGGCCTGTCCTGGGTGACCTTGTTACTGGGCATTCACACAAGCTCTGAAGCTGCCTGATCCTAAACTCTAAGATGACATGTAGGGTGGGAGAGCTGTGACTGGTCCTGACATAATCTGAAATTGGGCTTGGGCTCGGGCTCAACCTTGAAACTGGTTTTGACTCTAAAACCCCAAACTGAATTCCAGCCCCAAATCTCAAAATCGGTCCTGGTTCTTCAAGTGGGCTCTGATCTCGAAGCCTAAACCTGAGCGTGGGCCCTGAGCTGTACTCAGTCATCCCAAAACCCACTCACTACCTTCCCTCACATTATGCCCCTTCCCCTCTCCTCCCTGGCACTTCCAGGAGGCTCCAGTGGCTCCTCCAGTGACAACCGGACCTACCGCTACAGCAACCGATATTGTGGGGGCCCTGGGCCCCCTATCACTGACTGTGAGATGAACAGTCCCCAGGTACTGGGGCTTTGAAGGTGGGCGATGGGGTACCTGGGGCTTAAGGACCCGGGTCTCCATCACCCATGGCTCCTTTGCTTTTTTAGGTCCCACCATCCCAGCCGCTGCGGCCCTGGGCAGGGGGTGATGTGCTACACAAGACGCATCAAGCCTCTGCCTCTGCCTCGTCACTGCCTGGGACTGGGGCCCAGTTACCCCCCCAGCCCCGATACCTTGGCCGTCCCCCATCACCAACCTCACCACCACCCCCGGAGCTGATGGATGTGAGCCTGGTGGGCGGCCCTGCTGACTGCTCCCCACCTCACCCAGCGCCTGCCCCCCAGCACCCGGCTGCCTCAGCCCTCCGGACTCGGATGACGGGAGGTCGTCCACCCCTCCCGCCTCCTGATGACCCTGCCACTCTAGGGCCTCACCTGGGCCTCCGTGGTGTACCCCAGAGCACGGCAGCCAGCTCATGACCCTGCCCCCTCCCTGGGGCCCCTCCTGAAGCCATACCCCCCCCCATCTGGGGGCCCTGGGCTCCCATCCTCATCTCTCTCCTTGACTGGAATTGCTGCTACCCAGCTGGGGTGGGTGAGGCCTGCACTGATTGGGGCCTGGGGCAGGGGGTCAAGGAGAGGGGTTTGGTCACTCCCTCCCCACTATGGACTGGACCCTTGGCCCCCTCTCCCCCTTTTTTTCTATTTATTGTACCAAAGACAGTGGTGGTCCGGTGGAGGGAAGACCCCCCCCTTACCCCAGGACCCTAGGAGGGGGTGGGGGCAGGTAGGGGGAGATGGCCTTGCTCCTCCTCGCTGTACTCCCAGTAAAGAGCTTTCTCACATGCCTGCCTGAGCGTTTGCAGGGCCTCGGCTTCCCTCACCCGATCCTCAGAGCCATGGTGGGGAAGGGGATTTGGGGAGGGGGTGCTGGAGGAGCTCTGTGGTGTGAAGACATCTCTTTGTGGGGAAGCTGTGGCTCTTGGGGCAGGCATGGGGCTGCAGGTCTGGGGCACCAGCATCTTAGATTGTGGTTAGGATCCTGGCCTACATTTGTCTTTTCCGGGGCAAACAGACGCTGAAAGGGTAACGGTTCAGCTCTGGCCTGTCTCTGGGAAACAGGTGCCCTAATAAGCCGGAGCTTCTGCAGACTCAGCACAGAAGTGGCTTTTCATGCCAAGCAGGCGTCCAGTAGCCTCTCAGTGCACTTAGCGGGCTTTGCTGGCGCTATCTGGGGAATAGGCAGACAATAGGTACAGGTTCTGCCCCCATATGCCTATGGTCCAACCGTTTGGAGTCACGGCGAAACAAAGCGTTTTGAGATCGGAAGCAAAAAGATTTTCCCGGGGTTTCAGGTAAGTGGTCCTGTTTCCGTGGTAATTTGGAGATGTACACCTCCCAACTGGCCAATCAAGAACTGTCCAGTTCAAAGGGTACCGTCTCTCACCACTTGGGCACGGTGCTTCATGGGAAATGGAGTTCTACGTAGCCATCGCTTTCTGGGTTTTTTGTCGTGGGGACTGCAACAACCAGAGTTCTTTTCACTCACACACTTGGGGCGGGTTTACAGGTGGCCAATGGGCGGTCTGAGGTAGCCGGGGCCCGGATGTTATGGTGTTTAGGAGGCGGAGGTCTTGAGGCGTGTGTAAGGTGGGCGCAGCACCGTACCAGGAGAGCGTGCAGGTTGTCTCTCATGGTTCCGGAGCAGGCGGTAGACGCCGAGGCCTGAATTGGCCCTAGCACGCGGACATCACTGGCCGCTGTGTCTGGTCCGGCTTGCGGGAGGCCCCACTCAGTGGAAGAGACAGGCAAGGATCCCGTTGCGGACCTCTGTATGTTCACTAATGGAGGCGCCGTAGAACACGGTGGGAACCCGAGGAGGCACTGGTAGGAGGATCATCCCCGAAGACTAGGAGCTGTCTGAGCTGAGACTGAAGACGGATGTTTTGGGCGTCGGGGGCGGTGTGGTGGAATGGTTTGTGCAAAGGCAGTGAGAAACAGACTGTTGTGTGAACACGGGCTGCAGGTGATCTGGTGTTGATGTGCATGCTGAAAATTCATATGAGATGTGGAAGTTTCTTGACCTTTTAGGGAGCTTGGATTTTGTCCTGAGGGCAATGAAGAGCCATAGGAGGATTTTTAGTTGGGAAGGACCACGGCCCGGTTCGTTGTGACATGAGAATAGATTAACGGGAAAATGACAGGTTCGGGAACCCAGGGTGGCAGCTTTGGCAGATTCCTAGGCAAGAGATGTTGGAAACGGATCAGGGCAGAGGCCACCGTAGGGAGGGCAAGAGGAGATAGGAGAGATGACGAGAAGGGTGACAGGCTGTTTGGGAGGGGGAGACAGAGGGATGGGAAAAGATATCTCGAGGTATCTCGAGCGCTTAGAGCAGATGCTCAGTAACTGATGTCTTGAATGAACAATCCTAGGAGTCAGGTGCTGATGTACTCTCCCATTCGTAAATGATACCTAGGATGGAAAAGATTAGGAAACTTGACCATTACCAATATCTAGGAAGAGGAGGGCTCAGGTGTGTGTGTGTGTGTGTGTGTGTGTGTGTGTGTGTATGTATGTGTGTATACCATTGACTTACTAAGGAGACATTAGCAGGGCCAGATCAGGTAAGTCTTGTGAGGAATTTGTAGGGAGGCATAGAAATGCATATGTCACATTTCTATATCCATCCAGAATCTCTCCTCTGAGCTCCTGACCGACGGCCTACTTGACACCTGTTGATAATCTAGTGGTATCTTCAGAATAATTTTGGTAGAATTGAGCTCCTGCTCCTTTCCCCAGAATTTATTCCCCCCATGTTCATCTCAATATGTTCCCTCCACCCTCTCCAGGCCCAAACCACTGCAGTTGTCCTGGACTCCTCTCTCTCTCTTTGATCCATGTCTGTCAGCAAATACCCAGAACCTGACCACTTCTCCCCACCTTCACCCTGTCCTCCCTTATCTCCTTCCCAGACCATGATGGCAGCCTCCTCAGTGACCTCCCTGCTCTTACCTGCCCCCAGAGTGTTTCTCACGTGCAGGTAGAGGGATGCTGTGAGCACCTGTATCAGGTCATATTCCTCACCTGCTCGGAACCCTTCTGAGGTTCCTCTCACTCAGGGTAAAAACCAGAGTCCTCTGCAAGGCTCTGCATTGTCTGCCCTCATCACGCCTCTGACATCATCTCTCCTTACTCCCTCTGCTCCAAGTGCACTGGCCCCAGGGCCTTTGCGCTTAGTCTTCTCTTTACCTGAGGAACTCATCTACCAAATAGCCCAGACTCGCTCCTTCCTCTTTAGGTATCCCCTGAGATGCCGCTGCCTTCCTGAGGTCTTCCCTCACCACCCTTCTAAAATGGTACCACTAATAGTCACATCTATCTTTGCTCTTTCACTTTATCCTTAGCATTAATCATATTACTGTTTAACACTCTAGAATTTGTCTGTGTTTATGTTTATTGTCTGTCTCCCCTGACCCCTACCTCTAGGAGACTGTTGACTTTGTGAGGGCAGTGGCTTTTGTCTACTTCCTCTGTTATCTCCAACACAGAGAAAAGTTCTTGGAACACAGGACTCAGTAACTACTTATCAAATAAACTATTGAACAGCACACATCTGGATCCCAGCATGCTGGAGACTACTGATCCCCTTTCTACAGAACTCAAAGGGGCTGCCTTAAAGTTTTCTGGGGGCTCAAGACATTCAGCAAGTATTTCACCTCACCTCTTTTTTCTACTCAGCATAGGGAACACAGCCGAGAACAAAATGCTTTCCCTACCCCCATAGAACCTACAGTAACGGGGATGGTAGTTCAGACCATCAAATAATCACGTGTGAAATTACGAAGAAGGTAGAGAGTGCTATAAGAACACTTGATGGGAAATCAGATCCGGACCCTAGGAAACGGGTTTGTGGTGATGAAGGAGTAGGCATTAGCTTCTTTAAGAGATAAGAGTTTGTGTCGGTTGGAGACCTGAGGCTGATGCAGAGCAAGAGGTTAGATCTTGTGGATGCCATAAGGAGTTTGGGTGTTTACCCCTTATGTAGTGGGAAATTGTAAAATTTTAAGCTGGGGATGGGAGCATGGTCAGGGTGTGTGTGTGTGTGTGTATTTCCCTCGAAAATTCTTCAGACTAAAGTGTATTTTAAGATTCCTCTGGCTGCTCCGTGGAGAATTGACTAAAAGGAATTAAGGATTGAAGCAGGGAGACCAGTGTCGAGGCTGTTAGTGTGAGATTAAAATCCTGCGATGAAAGACAGCCACACGGTTTTTGCTGTTTTTCCTATCAAGAGGTGGAGTCTCCTTCCTTCCCCTTATATCTGAGCTGGCCCTGAGGTTTGTTTTAACCAACAGAATACAGTGAAAGCAGGAGGGCTCGGTGGCTCACGCCTATAATCCCAGCACTTTGGGAGGCTGAGGTGGGTTGAGGTCAGGAGTTCCAGACCAGCCTGGCCAACATGAAGAAACCCTATCTCTACTAAAAATAACAACAACAACAACAACAAATTAGCCAGGTGTGGTGGTACATGCCTGTAGTCCCAGCTACTCAGGAGGCTGAGGCAGGAGAATCACTTGAACCCATGAGGCGGAGCTTGTAGTGAACCAAGATCACACCGCTGCACTCCAGCCTGGGCAACAGAGCAAGACTCTGTCTCAAAAAAAGAAGAATACAGTGAAAGTAATGCTGTGCTAAATGGAGGTCTGGCAGATTCTGCTTCCACTCTTGGAGCCCTGCCCTTTCTGTAGACCCACCCCAGCTCCTGGCTGCTCCAGCTTTTAGCTGATGTGCCAGGCATGCAAGTGATGTCATCTTGGGATATCCTAACCCCCATTTGAGCTGACATCACGTGGAGTAGAGATGAACCATCCCAAATCCCCTCACCCTTTGAGCCTTGTCCAAATTGCAGAATCATGAGCAAAGAAATGGTTGCTGTTTTATGCCCCTGTGGCTTAGGATACTTTGTTACACAGCAATAGCTAACTGAAACAAGCTAGTGTTTTTTGAGATCTTACCATTTTATGTATTAGTTCATTTAATCCTCAGTAACCCTATGTGATGCTATTACCGTTCCCATTTACAAATGAGGACATGAAGGCACACAGAAGTTAAGTACTAGCAAGGTACCTGGCACAAAGCCCTGCGTGTGTGGTAGCTACTGTTACCAGCATCTTGTTTATCAGCATTACAGTTTTCACAGTTGTCCAAGTGGCACTCTGATGAATGAACACATTACTAACCCACTTCCATTCTTCTCCCTTTTTTTTTTTTTTTTTGAGACAGGGCCTGGCTCTGTCATCCTGGCTGGAGTCACTGCAGCCTTGACCTCTCGGGCTCAGGTGATCATCCTTCCTCAGTCTCCTGAGTAGCTGGGACCACAGGCATGCAGTACCACACCTGGCTAATTTTTGTATTTTTTGTAGTGATGGGGTTTCATCATGTTTTCCAGGTGCTCTCGATCTCCTGGGCTCAAGTGATTCACCTACCTTGGTCTCCCAAAGTGCTGAGATTACAGGTGTGAGCCACTGCATCCACCAGCCCACTTCTTAGCGATGTGATTTTAGCCATTTTCTTGGAAGGACTAGTAGAGAGATGGAAAGGCATCGGGTCTATGGTGATGTTGAAGTGCTAGATCAAGCTTCACTTGGAGTAAGTTACTTTCAGACTTTCTCATTACAGAATTCAATATATCTCTACCATTTAAGCCAACTATATTGTTGAATTGAGCTTTCTGTTACTTAGAACCAACAATATCCTAACTGATTCCAGGGTTTTCTTCACTTATTTGTTGACTCATCAGATGCTGGCTACTTACTACCTGCCAAGCATTTTTAGGTGCTGGTATTAACAGTAGCAGACAAGACCCCCAAAAGCCCTGTTCTCCTGGAGCCTGCATTCCAGTGGGCAAGATAAATGCTAATGTTAGTGAACAGAGCTGTGGAAGTTGAGGTTGGAGGACGAGAGAGTGAGAAGAGGTGCTATTTTAGATAGAGGGGTTAAAGAAGACCTCTTCGACCTGACAGAAAGGGAAAGCGCCAGCTGGGTGGATATGTTGGGAAGAAGGACATTCCAGGTAGAGAAAACCCAGCAAATTCAAAGTCCCCGAGGCATACTTGCTGTGCAGAAGGAGCAGAAAGGAATGAACTGGACCAGACTGGACAGGGTGGGTGGGAGGGAGACAATGGCAAGGCCAGGCAGGGCCAGAAGGCCATGGGAAGGGCTTGGCTTTGATGCTGAGTGAGATGTGCAGTAGTGAGGGCATGGTGAGCTGAGGTGATGTGATCTTCCACTTTAAGAGGGTTCCTCTGGCTCCCACATGGCCACTAGGGTGGAAGCAGGACTCCAGTGAGAAGGCCACTGTGTAGTCCAGCTGAGATGACGGTGGCTTGGCCAGGGTGCTAGCGGGGAGGTAGGGAAATGTTGTCAGATTTTGCATATGATTTGAAGGGAGAATCAGGTGTAGGCTAAGAAAGAAGAGTCAAGGACCAGGCTATGGCTTTTAGTCTGCACAGAGAAAGGAGGGAGTGCCATTAACTGTATGGGCAAGACCAAGAGAGAGTGTCAGGGGCACATTTAGCCTCCCAGTGGACTCGCTGGACAAGCAGGAGCTTCTGCGAGACTGGCATGGAAGGGTGAGATCTGGGCTGGGAGTAGTTGGCATGTGTGTGGTATTAAAGCCCAGGGTGGGATCACTAAGGGAGGGTGTACTGACGGAAGTGTGGTCTGAGAATGAGAGCAGGGAGGCCCATGAGGTGGGTGCTGCAATCGTCTAGTGAGACAACAGTGGGCTGAAGCAGGGCAGGGCCAGGAGCGGGTAGTCATTGGAGTCTGGGTGCATTTGGAAGGCAGAACTCACTGTGGATTGGTTGTGGGCAGTGATGGAAAGAGCTGGACAAGGTCCTCATGAGAACAGAATAGAAGCAGAACGCAGGACAGTGGCTCAACATCCCTTCCTCCTCTGGGCCCTGTGGTCTCTGCTTCTCTTTGCATTGGCTGCTTCCTGTTCTCAGGCAGCTGCTTTGGCCCTGGGTGACCTCACTCTTTGTGACTTTCCAGCTCAATTACCCACAGCCCCTCAGTCTGTTTCAAATTTCCCAGATGGAAATGGGATTTCCAAGGTCAGCTATCCAACCTTGCTCAACTCACTGTAGCTGACTGTCTGCTGGGAAGGGCTGTGGACTGAGCAGGCACCCCAAATATTCAGTGACCATGTGTTTCTGATACTTGGTGTACAGGGGGACATGTGGGTGGGTGGGTGTGGCAGGGTTGGGGATGATTTGACCCTTTTGGTAGATGGGTGGGACAGACCATTTATATTGCCTCAGATGTGTCCCGGATTGGGCAGATGGGGAAGGGGATACCAGGAAGGTGGATCTGGCAGGTATTGGGCTGCGAAGGGATAAGGGCCAGGTTGGGAGGATTCAGGCACAGCTGCCGGTCCATGGGTATTCCCAGAGGAGTCAGAGAGACAGGCATTACTGCAAACTTGAGAGAGAAACAGTGATGGCTGAGACAGCCTCCACCTTGCCCTCGCAAAGTTCACAGGCTAGTGGGGAAGACAACCCCAACATCAGATAGTGACCAGGGCTGGGATGGGGAGAAAGAGGGGTTGGGGCCAGGATAGGGGAGCTACAGCGGGGGCTGTGGGAGCCCAGAGGCAGCTCGCGACCCAGTCTGCAGTGTCAGGTGGGACTTCCTGGAGTGAGGAGCCTGTAAGATGAGTGTTGAAGGATGAGCCAAACAAAGGGCGCTTTGGAACTCCACTGAGGACCACCTCAAACTATACTAAAGAGGAGACTTAAAGTTTTGTGAACTTTTAAAAATTTAATAATTTTAGATTTACAGACAAGTTGCAAAGATGATCCAGGGACTTCCCATATACCCATACCCAACTTCCCCCTAGTGTTAGCATCTTACATAATTATCGGTTATTTGTCAAATCTGAGAAATTAACATGGAGTAGTATTCTGTGAAACTCCAGACTTGAATCCTATTTCTCCTGTTTTTCCACTAATGTTCTTTTTCTGTTCCGGTATCCAATCCAGAATACCATGTTGCATTTATTGGTCGTTTCT
Organism: Callithrix jacchus; assembly: GCF_049354715.1. Lineage (NCBI taxonomy): Eukaryota > Metazoa > Chordata > Mammalia > Primates > Cebidae > Callithrix > Callithrix jacchus. The sequence continues at coordinate 35,113,550 of NC_133523.1, forward strand.
CGTTGGCCGCCTCCAATCTCTGACAGTTTCTCAGTCCTTCCTTGTCTTTCGTGACCTTGACAGTTTTGAGGAGTGCTGGTGAGGTGTTTTGTAGAGTAGCCCTCTGTCTGGGGTTGTCTGATGTTTTGCTCATGGTTAGCCTGGGATTTCAGGCTTTGGGAAGGAGGCTCACTGAGGTGATATTGACCTTGATCACTTCATGAAGGTGGTGTCTGCAGATTTCCCAACTCTAATGCTACTTCCCCTTTACTCATTTGTTAGAAGCAAGTCACTAAATCCAGCCCACACTCAGTGGAGAACTAAGCTGCGGTTCCTGGAGGAAAATAGGAAGATACTCAGAGACTGCGCAAATGTCCCGTTTCTCCCGCACGTTTTACCCACGCATGTTAGCATTCATCAGTGGACCTGGCCTGCAGCAGTTATTACCGTGGTATGACAGTGATTTTCTATTTCCCTCATTTCTTTACATTTCCTGTTTAGAATTCATACGGAAGATTTGTCCCTTCTTTGACACTGCATTTATTTTATTTATACGATCATTAGTTTAATTCCATGTGGACTCATGGATATTTATTCTGTGGGCGTAACTCAACGTTGTAATGAATTTTTTTTTTTTTTGCTCAAGTTGTTCAGCCTTGGCCATCGGTGTTCATCTTCCGGTTGGCTCCTATGTTCTTCACTGTTTTTCTTGAACACCTTCTTACTTTCTGGCACTGCAAGATATTCCAGGCTCGTGTATCTTCCCTGCACCATCCCTGGAATTGACTGTTCCTCCAAGAGTCACTGGTTCTTTTCATTGGAGAATGGTGTATAAAAATAAGCATGAGTCCTTACTGATACCTCAGACTCTAGTCTAGTACCAGAGGGTTTGTTCTCACCTTCCCCCACTTGCTTTCTTTATAACTCCTTCTTCTGGCAGTGAGAAGCCTGGCTCAGTGGGCTCTTTTTGGTGCGCATCTTTCTGGTCATCTTGGCAAAGATCGGCCGTGGTGACCGAGCCTGCCTTCTGTGAGCACACCCTCCCCGCAGTTTCTGTGAGTCTGCTCTCCCCTGAAGTTTCTTCTGTGTTTTGCTTCCTTGCTGGCTCCTCTCTTTTCACCGACCTTTTAAATGTGGTAGGGTTATGTCCTCTCTTCTCACCTCGGGGCCACCTTACCCTCTTTGATGGTCTGTCTCCTATCTCTGTGCAGATGACACACTCTGTCCTTAGCCCTGACCTCTGCTCTGAGCCCCAGACTTGGAGGATCCAGAGGCCTCATGGATAACCCCCCAACCCCAACTTGGGTCCCTAACACTCACCATGTCCCAGATGCCAAAGCTACTCTCTCGGTCTCTGTCTCAGGGGTGGCCCTTCTAGGCTTCAGGTTCTCAGAAAGAGCCATGGGCCTCATTCTGAATGCCTCCCTCCCCATCCCTACCCCGTAGCCAGCCCATCAGCCTCCAGGGCTTGTCCTCTGGGTCTCCTGGGCGTCTCCCACATCTTCCCCCTTCTCCGGTTTTCCACTCTGCCTTGGTTCCACCCCGTCCTCTCCCACCTTGTCTCTGCCTGGCCTCCTCCCTGGGCTCCTGGCCTCCCATGTCACCCTTTCATCCAGTTAAACCTGTTGTGGGGGGAAAAGTAAACAGGAGAAGAAATCACATTGTGTGTCAGCTTAGCATGAACACAACTTTCAGGAACTGCTTTATTTAAAACGTCTACAGCAGCAGGAAGAGAACTGAGGCCTGTTTCCCTTCACACTGTGGTGGTCACACCAGAATGAAATTTTAAGGAGCACTTAAAAGCCTCCTTTGGGGTCACGTTGACTAAGGGAGTTTTCTATATTAATTTTCACAGTTTTCCTTAAAAACATGACTCGTATCTAAACGATGTCTCACAAGCATTTAGAACGACTGAATTGTATAAAAGGGTTTTGTATGTGCACGAGGAAAGTTAACTAGATTGTTAATAATGGCATTGGGAGAATTCTTCAACTCTGATATCAGTGGCTATTGGGACAGTGAGTTCAGGATAAAGGGACTATTAGCGGATGTGCTTTGAGACATTTTGCAGTTTTAAGCCTGGCTAGCACAGGCTTTCACAGTGACTGCCCATACTCGTGTGGTGCCTTCTTCATGCCAGGCACTGTTCTAAACCCCTAACATGCATTAATCCAGTAATCCTCAAATACCCCCTTAGGAGGTAGCTACTGTTGTTATCGCAGGTTTTCAGGGAGGCATTTAGAGTTTAAATCAGTTACTTCAGGTTCCATAGCTAGTAAGTGCCTCAATTCTATCATGTGTGCCTTTAACCACCTTCCTCCTTGACTCTAAAAGGAGAAAATCATATTTCTGATCTTACAGTTTCTTCCTTTGGAAGAGGGACTTAAATTGCTTTCTTCTCCAGTGACTAAAAACCTTTCAACACCACCAATTATTTGTAAAGAAAAACATTTTTCAAATGGTGGGCACTTTGGGAGGCTAGGGCAGAAGGATTGCTTGAGGCCAGGAGTTAAGACCAGCCTGGGCAGCATAGTAACTAAACTCTGCTTTCTCTACAGTAACAAACAAAATTGCTGGACAAAAAAAACGGTAGTGCAAGCCTGTTGTCCCAGCTACTTGGGAGACTGAGGCAGGAAGATCGCTTGAGCCCAAGAGGTCCCAGCTGTAGTAAACTAGGCAGCGATTGTGCCGCTGCACTCCAGTCTGGGTGACAGCAACCACCTCTTACAAAAAGAAAAAGGAGGGGGAGAGGGAGGAGGGGGAGAAGAGGAAAAAACACTTTTAATTTTTTTTTTTTTTTGAGACGGAGTTTCGCTCTTGTTACCCAGGCTGGAGTGCAATGGCGCGATCTCGGCTCACCAACCTCTGCCTCCTGGGTTCAGGCATTTCTCCTGCCTCAGCCTCCTGAGTAGCTGGGATTACAGGCACACGTTAACTTTTTTTAAGGGAGAATTTTAGACATACACAAAAGAGCATAGAGAAGAGGCTGATGAACTCCCACGTTCTCATCACCAGCTTCCACAGTTACCAGCACGTGGCCACTGTTACTTCATCCATACCCTGCACTTCTTTTTCTGCTGCTCAGTTATTTTTGTTTGTTTGTTTTTAGATGGAGCCTGGGCTGGAATGCAATGGCGCAATCTTGGCTCACTGCAACCCCCAGCTCCTGGGTTCACACGATTCTACTCAGCCTCCTGAGTAGCTGGGATTACAGGTACACACCACCACACCCAGCTAATTTTTTTTGTATTTTTAGTAGAGACGGAGTTTCACTATGTTGGCCAGACTGGTCTCAAACTCCTGACCTCGTGATCCACCTGCCTTGGCCTCCCAAAGTGGTGGGATTACAGGTGTGAGCCACTGTGCCCGGCCTCAGTTATTTTTAAAGCATATCTAGATATGTTTCGTTAAGGAACTTTTTTTTTTTAAGGAAAAGATAACCTGTAATTTCTTGCCCCAAGTCATTCCCTCCTGACAAACTGACCACTTTCCTGATTCTCTGGTCCCCTCCTTTCTCCTCATTTTCCAAATTCAGACAAGTCTGTGCATGCAGTGATATTACCGCATCAGCTCCGTCCCTGGCTCATTTTCTGTAACCCTATACTCCAGGCGTTTCTCCGTGTTTCTCCGAAGCCTGAAGATGATCCTTCAATGACTGTGAATGGGCTGGAGTTGCTTGGCAATCCTGTCCTCCGCAATAGGACATTTAATCTGCTGGTGGCCTTTTGCCATGATTGTGGCCTCTTCCCTTATTTGGGTTATTTTTCTGGATCCCTTTCCACTCAAATCAGGTCACACCTCCCCGTCACTCCCTGTACACTGCAGCTTTACATTCAGCATATTATGTTTACCACAGTCCAAATGAAACAGTGATTTGGCTCCTCATTTAGTAATTGTCTGGGAGTTCCAGCAGGGCCGGAATCAGGTCTGTCTCCCCTTGCTGAGTCCCCAGCATCACCCAGCACAGGGCCTGGCACTCAGTAGGTGCTCACTAACCGTGTGCCGAATGAATGAGTAAATGAAGGAGTGAATGAATGATTGCTAAGCTCAATAGCTGGACATTTATTGTGAGGGCAGTAGGAAGCCACAGAAGTATTTTAGGCAGAGCTGGACCCATTTCTCTCAAACTCTGACGTGCATAAATCCCCTGGGATTTTGAATGCCACTTCCACTTCATTGGGTCAAGGAGGGATCCTAAGATTCTGCATTTCTTTTTTTTAATATATATTTTATTGCATTTTAGGTTTTGGGGTACATGTGAAGAACATGCAAGATTGTTGCACAAGTACATACATGGCAATGTGGTTTGCTGCCTTCCTTCCCGTCACCTATATCTGGCATTTCTCCCCATGGCATCCCTACCCTAGTTCCCCCCTATAGACCCCAGTGTGTGATGCTGCTCTCCCTGTATCCATGTGTTCTCATTGTTCATCATCCTGCTGTGAGTGAGAACATGTGGCATTTGATTTTCTGTTCTTGTGTCAGTTTGCCAAGAATGATGGTTTCCAGGTTCATCCTTGTCCCTACAGAGGACATGAACTCATCGTTTTTGATGGCTGCATAATATTCCATGGTGTATATGTGCCACATTTTGCCATCCAGTCTATCATCGATGGGCATTTGGGTTGGTTCCAGGTCTTTGCTATTGTAAACAGTGCTGCAATGAACATTCGTGTGCATGTGTCCTTATAGTAGAACAATTTATAGTCCTTTGGATATATACCCAGTAATGGGATCGCTGGGTCAAGTGGAATTTCTATTTCTAGGTCCTTGAGGAATCGCCACACTGTCTTCCACAATGGTTGAACTAATTTACATTCCCACCAACAGTGTAAAAGTGTTCCTATTTCTCCACATCTTCTCCAGCATCTGTTGTCTCCAGATTTTTTAATCATCGCCATTCTAACTGGCGTGAGATGGTATCTCAATGTAGTTTTGATTTGCATTTCCAGTGATGATGAGCATTTTTTCATATGTTTGTTGGCTTCATATATGTCTTCTTTTGTAAAGTGTCTGTTCATATCCTTTGCCCACTTTTGAATGGGCTTGTTTGGTTTTTTCTTGTAAATCTGTTTTAGTTCTTTGTAGATTCTGGATATCAGCCCTTTGTCAGATGGGTAGAGTGCAAAAATTTTTTCTGATTCTGTTGGTTGCCAATTCACTCTAATGACTGTTTCTTTTGCTGTGCAGAAGCTGTGGAGTTCGATTAGGTCCCATTTGTCTATTTAGGCTTTTGTTGCCAATGCTTTTGGTGTTTTAGTCATGAATCCTTGCCTACTCCTATGTCCTGAATGGCTTTGCCTAGATTTTCTTCTAGGGTTTTTATGGTGTTAGGTCTTATGTTTAAGTCTTTAATCCATCTGGAGTTAATTTTAGTGTAAGGTGTCAGGAAGGGGTCCAGTTTCTGCTTTCTGCACATAGCTAGCCAGTTTTCCCGACACCATTTATTAAACAGGGAGTCCTTTCCCCATTGCTTTTGTCAGGTCTGTCAAAGATGAGATGGTTGCAGATGTGTGGTGTTGCCTCCGAGGCCTCTGTTCTCTTCCATTGGTCTATATCTCTGTATTGGTACCAGTACCATGCTGTTTTGATTAGTATAGTTTGAAGTCCGGTAGTGTGATGCCCCCCGCTGTGTTCTTTTTGCTTAGAATTGACTTGGCTATGCAGGCTCTCTTTTGGTTCCATAGGAAGATTAAGGTGGTTTTTTCCAGTTCTGTGAAGAAGGTCATTGGTAGCTTGATGGGGATAGCGCTGAATCTGTAAATTACTTTGGGCAGTATGGCCATTTTCACGATATTAATTCTTCCTAACCATGAGCATGGAATGTTTCTCCATCTGTTGTGTCCTCTCTTATTTGTTGAGCAGTGGTTTGTAGTTCTCCTTGAAGAGGTCCTTTACATTCCTTGTTAGTTGTATTCCTAGGTATTTTATTCTATTTGTAGCAATTGTGAATGGCAGTTCGTTCTTGATTTGGCTCTCTTTAAGTCTGTTATTGGTGTATAGGAATGCTTGTGATTTTTGCACATTGATTTTGTATCCTGAGACTTTGCTGAAGTTGCTTATCGGTTTCAGGAGATTTTGGGCTGAGATGATGGGGTCTTCTAAATAGACAATCATGTCGTCTGCAAATAGAGACAATTTGACTTCCTCCTTTCCTAATTGAATACCCCTTTATTTCTTTTTCTTGCCTGATTGCTCTGGCTAGAACTTCCAATTTTCTATTGAATAGGAGTGGTGAGAGAGGGCATCCGTGTCTAGTGCCAGATTTCAAAGGGAATGCTTCCAGTTTTTGCCCATTCAGTATGATACTGGCTGTGGGTTTGTCGTAAATAGCTTTTATTATTTTGAGATACGTTCCATCAATACCTAGTTTATTGAGGGTTTTTAGCATAAAGGACTGTTGAATTTTGTCAAAGGCCTTCTCTCCATCTGAGATAATCATGTGGTTTTTGTCTTTGGTTCTGTTTATGTGGTGAATTACGTTTATAAACTTGCATATGTTGAACCAGCCTTGCATCCCCGGGATGAAGCCTACTTGATCATGGTGCATAAGCTCTTTGATGTGCTGTTGCAATGGGCTTGCCAGTATTTTATTGAAGATTTTTTGCATCTATGTTCATCATGGATATTGGCCTGAAGTTTTCTTTTCTTGTTGAGTCTCTGTTGGGTTTTGGTATCAGGATGATGTTGGTCTCATAAAATGATTTGGGAAGGATTCCCTCTTTTTGGATTGTTTGGAATCGTTTCACAAGGAGTGGTACCAGCTTCCCTTTGTATGTCTGGTAGAAGTTGGCTGTGAACCCATCTGGACCTGGGCCTTTTTTGGTTGGTAGGCTCTTAATTGCTGCCTTAACTTCAGCCCTTGTTATTGGTCTACTCAGGGATATCACCAAAGATTCCACAGAAATACACACCATCATCAGATACTATTACAATTAACTCTATGCACATAAACTAGTAAACCTGGAAGAAATGGATAAATTCCTGGACACTTGGCATCCTCCCAAGCCTAAAGCAAGAAGAAGTCGAAACCCTGAATTGACCAATAACAAGGGCTGAAGTGAGGCAGCAATTAAGAGCCTATCACACAAAAAAAGCCCAGGTCCAGTTGGGTTCACAGCCAACTTCTACCAGACATACAAAGGGGAGCTGGTACCACTCCTTCTGAAATGATTCCAAACAATCCAAAAAGAGGGAATCCTTCCCAAATCATTTTATGAGACCAGCATCATCCTGATACCAAAACCTGGCAGAGACTCAGCAAGGAAAGAAAACTTCAGGCCAATATCCATGATGAACATAGATGCAAAAATCTTCAATAAAATACTGGCAAAACGATTGCAACAGCACATCAAAAAGCTTATGCACCATGATCAAGTAGGCTTCATCCCGGGGATGCAAGGCTGGTTCAACATACGCAAGTCTATAAACGTAATTCACCACATAAACAGAACCAAAGACAAAAACCACATGATTATCTCAATAGATGCAGAGAAGGCCTTTGACAAAATTCAACAGCCCTTTATGCTAAAAACTCTCAATAAACTAGGTATTGATGGAACGTATCTCAAAATAATAAAAGCTATTTATGACAAACCCACAGCCAGTATCATACTGAATGGGCAAAAACTGGAAGCATTCCCTTTGAAATCTGGCACTAGACACGGATGCCCTCTCTCACCACTCCTATTGAATGTAGCATTGGAAGTTCTACCCAGAGCAATCAGGCAAGAAAAATAAAGGAGTGGGGCATGGTGGCTCATGCCTGTAATCCCAGCACTTTGGAAGGCCGAGGCGGGTGAATCACAAGGTCAAGAGATCAAGACCATCCTGGTCAACATGGTGAAACCCCGTCTCTACTAAAAAAAAAATACAAAACATTAGCTGGGCATGGTGGCGTGTGCCTGTAATCCCAGCTACTCAGGAGGCTGAGGCAGGAGAATTGCCTTAACCCAGGAGGCGGAGCTTGCGGTGAGCCGAGATCACGCCATTGCAGTCCAGCATGGGTAATAAGAGCGAAACTCTGTCTCAAAATAAATAAATAAATAAAATAAAGGGTATTCAATTAGGAAAGGAGGAAGTCAAATTGTCTCTATTTGCAGACGACATGATTGTCTATTTAGAAGACCCCATCATCTCAACCCAAAATCTCCTGAAACCAATAAGCAACTTCAGCAAACTCTCAGGATACAAAACCAATGTGCAAAAATCACAAGCATTCCTATACACCAATAACAGACTTAAAGAGAGGCAACTCAAGAACGAACTGCCATTCACAATTGCTACAAAGAGAATAAAATACCTAGGAATACAACAAACAAGGAATGTAAAGGACCTCTTCAAGGAGAACTACAAACCACTGCTCAACAAAATAAGAGAGGACACAAACAGATGGAGAAACATTCCATGTTTATGGTTAAGAAGAATCAATATCATGAAAATGGCCATACTGCCCAAAGTAATTTACAGATTCAGCGCTATCCCCATCAAGCTACCAATGACCTTCTTCACAGAACTGGAAAAAACCACCTTAATCTTCCTATGGAACCAAAAGAGAGCCTGCATAGCCAAGTCAATTCTAAGCAAAAAGAACAAAGCTGGAGGCATCACACTACCGGACTTCAAACTATACTAATCAAAACAGCATGGTACTGGTACCAATACAGAGATACAGACCAATGGAAGAGAACAGAGGCCTCGGAGGCAACACCACACATCTGCAACCATCTGATCTTTGACAAACCTGACAAAAACAATGGGGAAAGGATTCCCTGTTTAATAAATGGTGTCGGGAAAACTGGCTAGCTATGTGCAGAAAGCAGAAACTGGACCCCTTCCTGACACCTTACACTAAAATTAACTCCAGATGGATTAAAGACTTAAACATAAGACCTAACACCGTAAAAATCCTAGAAGAAAATCTAGGCAAAACCATTCAGGACATAGGAGTAGGCAAGGACTTCATGACCAAAAACCAAAATAGACAATGGGACCTAATCAAACTCCACAGCTTTTGCACAGCACAGTCTAAAGCACAGTCATTAGAGTGAATCGGCAACCAACAGAATCAGAAAAAATTTTTGCAATCTACCCATCTGACAAAGGGCTGATACTCAGAATTTACAAAGAACTAAAACAGATTTATAAGAAAAAAGCCCATTCAAAAGTGGGCAAAGGATATGAACAGACACTTTACAAAAGAAGACATATATGAAGCCAACAAACATATGAAAAAATGCTCATCCTCACTGGAAATGCAAATCAAAACTACATTGAGATACCATCTCACGCCAGTTAGAATGGCGATGATTAAAAAATCTGGAGACAACAGATGCTGGAGAGGATGTGGAGAAATAGGAACACTTTACACTGCTGGTGGGAATGTAAATTAGTTCAACCATTGTGGAAGACAGTGTGGCGATTCCTCAAGGACCTAGAAATAGAAATTCCACTTGACCCAGCGATCCCATTACTGGGTATATATCCAAAGGACTATAAATTGTTCTACTATAAGGACACATGCACACGAATGTTCATTGCAGCACTGTTTACAATAGCAAAGACCTGGAACCAACCCAAATGCCCATCAATGATAGACTGGATGGCAAAATGTGGCACATATACACCATGGAATATTATGCAGCCATCAAAAACGATGAGTTCATGTCCTCTGTAGGGACAAGGATGAACCTGGAAACCATCATTCCCAGCAAACTGACAACAGAAGATCAAACATCGCATGTTCTCACTCATAGGCGGGTGTTGAACAATGAGAACACATGGACACAGGGAGGGGAGCATCACACGCTGGGAACTAGGAGAGGGACGGGGGGTTTGGGAAGTTGGGGAGGGATAAGATGGAGAGAAATGCCAGATATAGTTGATGGGGACGAAGGCAGCAAACCACACTGCGATGTGTGTACCTATGCAACAGTCTTACATGTTCTTCACATGTACCCCAAAACCTAAAATGCAATTAAAAAAAAAAAATCCAGGAGCTGGTTTTTTGAAAAGATCAGCAAAATAGACCACTAGCCAGATTAATAGAAAAGAGAGAAGAATCAAATAGATGCAATAAAAAATGATAAAGGGGACATCACTACAGATTCCACAGAAATAGAAACTACCGTCAGAGATTACTACAAACAACTGAATGCACGTAAACCAGCAAACCTGGAAGAAATGGAGATTCTATGTTTCAAGGTCCCAAATGATGCCGAGGCTTTGAGTAGCTAAGGTGTTGCCCTGCTGTTCAGTACAGGAGTCACGAGCCGCTGTGGCTCATGTGACTTGAGACATATTTTAAGCATAAAATGCTCACCAGATTTAAAGACTTGGCACAAAAAATGTTTATATTGATCACATACTAATACGGTAATATTTTGGATGTCTTTACTTAAATAAACTATTAAAATTTGTTTGTGTTTTAATTTGGCTACTAGAACATTTTTAATTACATCTGCAGCTCACATGTATGGCTGGTGTTTCTATTGGATCATGCTGGTCTAGAACACTCCAGACTCCCTGTCACCTGTGAGCATTTGTACATGCTTCTCCCTCTTTTCAGAGCACCCCTCTTTCACACACCTCCCCACAACTAATTCCATATACTGTTCAGGTCTCAGTGAAGATACCTCTCTAGGAATCCCCCTTGGTCCCCCAGGTAGGTCGGGGGCCGTTCTGGGCTTCCACAGCTCCTGGGGCTTCTCCCATCCCAGCCTTGACTCCTCTGCCTACCTCTCCTCTGTCCCACCTTGCCCAGCTGTGATGTCAGCATCTGGGTGTCTGTCTCCTCTTTGGACTAATAAGTCCACGAGCGTGGGGGCAGAGTCTTTCTTGGTCACCACATTATCTCCAGAGGCTGGCACATAGTGAATGTACTGAATTAATACATGACCAGTGAGATGTGGATTGTGCAGATTTCACAGCTGGACTGTGAAGCCTGCCTCGGAGGCTGCGTTTTGATGGCCCTGCCACCAGGCAGCATCTCGAACTGCTTTGACTCCTGCTGGGTGCGCAGTGGACATGCCATGGATGGCATCTGCCTCCTTTACGGTTGCTCTGCCTGCCTGTCTGAGCTGCCTTGTAGCCAGCCCCTAATTATATGAACATCTAAAGAAAAGAGAAGGCCATACTAAAATTCTGTTTTACACCCTCAAATTGACAAGAGTTAAGATGACTGTAGGTGAGGATAGGGATTCACAGGATTTGCCTTTTACCAATGGCACATTTCTGAGTGGGGACTTGGTCTTTTTAATTTATATCAGTTTTTGGTACAACATAGATTCTGATAAAGAGATTTTTTTTTTCTCCAGAGATTCCTCTTTAAATTGCATAGAAACATTGCTTTAAATAAAGTCATTTTACAAATTGTCTGTCGGTCTTTTCTTTTGAGATTCTTTGGTTGCTTCAATAGCTTTTGTAATTAATTTGACATGAAAAGATGTTCCAACTCATCACTAATCAGAGAAAGACAAAGATCAGGAAACTGAAATCTACTTCCTCTCATTCCATCTTGCTTGTTCAAGTACCACCTCTGCTTCCAGCACGACCTCCTGGCCATGTTCCCGCATTCTCCCTGTCCATTGTGGCTCTCCTTTTTCCATCCCACCCTGCCTGCTGTCCCCTACCAATTAAAGATTCATCATTACGGTCACCCTCTAAATTCCCTTCCTTCTCAGCCTTTCGGCCCCATCCATCTTACTGAAAGTCAGCCCCTAATTATATGAACATCTAAAGAAGAAAAAGGCCACACTGAAATTTTGTTTTACACCCTCACATTGACAAAAGATGATTGTAGGTGAGGATAGGGATTCACAGGACATCTCATATGTTGCTGATGGGAGTTCAAATTAGTACAACCCTCTGGGAAGTAGCTTATTATTTTATATTTTATTTTTTTGAGACAAAGTCTTACTCTGTCATCAGGCTGGAGTGCAGTGTCGTGATCTCGGCTCACTGGAACCTCCACCTCCCAGGTTCAAGCGATTCTCCTTCCTCAGCCTCGTAAGTAGCTGGGACTACAGGTGCATGCCACCACGCCCAGCTAATTTTTTTGTATTTTTAGTAGAGACGGGATTTCACCATGTTGGTCAGGATGGTCTCGATCTCTTGACTTCGTGATCCGCCCACCTCGGCCTACCAAAGTGCTGGGATTACAGGCGTGAGCCACCATACCCGGCCGTTTGTTGTTATTTTGAAAAACTGAACTAAATTTAAAATATGAATCCTGTATACTCAGGATTCCTAGGTCCTTACTCAAAAAGAAATATTTGACCACATGCATCAGTTGAGATTTTAAAAGTTCTCTTCTCAGGCTTTGGCTAAGACGAAGTACAGAAAGTTCATTTATATACGTTTGTATACTTTTGTAAAGCATTTATCTGATAGAAAAGTCAGAAAACACACCTGATGTCCATTCACAGGAGAATTGGTCAATTGTAGTATATCGCACATGACAGATGATTACACAGCAGTGAAAATGAAGGAACTACAGATGTACAAGAAAAAGATGAATTGAGGCTGGCCATGGTGACTTGTGCTTGTAATCCCAACACTTGAGGCTTGAGGCCGGAAGTTCAAGACCAGCCTGGGCAATATGGGGAAACCCTATTTCTACAAAAAATGCAAAAATTAGCTGGGCGTGGTGGTGTGTACCTGTGGTCCCAACTACTCAGGAGGCTGAAATGGGAGGATCGCTTGAGCCCAGGAGGTTGACAGAGGATGCAGTGAGCTATGATCCTTGCCACTGCACTCCAGCCTGAGCAACAGAGTGAGAGCCTGTGTCCAAAAAAAAAAAAAAAAAAAAAAAAATCATAGAAACATAATGTGACTGAAACAAAAGACTCCACATAGGATGGTACTATTTATAAAGCTCAAAACCAAGCAAAAGGAAACATTCTTTAAGCATACAAAAATATATGATAAAACTATCTTAAAATCGCAAGGGATGAGGGAAACTTGTGGGATTTATTGCGTTTTGTACTTAAAGTGGGTATATTTCATTGTATGTAAATTATATCTCAATAAAGTTGAATCACAAAAAGATGGGTTAGAACGGACTCCCTGTTTTGCCCCTGGAAAAGCCGTGTAAGGAGGTGATGTGGGGGTGGTTGTCATCATCTGGTGATGGAGCTGTCATGCTGAAGATGGCCGTGCAGAAAAGGAAAAGGACCTAAGTTCTTGGCAATGTCACTGAACCACTTGAGGGACTTTGCTTTGCTTTCTTCTATGCTGTATCTCCATATCCTGGAACAGTGCCTGGCAATCGGTTGGTACTCATCTATTTTTAAATAAATTTTTTACTGAAGTAGAGCTAAAATGTTTGAAGAGGTAAATTAATGAATTTAACAACCCTAGAACCCACCTCTGCATTTCTTGCTGTGTGAAACAATGCAGTTCCTTTGTTTCAAACACTTTAGAGCCCTTTTTTGGTTTAGAGATGGAGTTGCTCTTGTTTCCCAGCCTGGAGTGCAGTGGCATGATCTCAGCTCACGGCAACCTCCACCTCTCAGGTTCAAGTGATTCTCCTGCCTCAGCCTCCTGAGTGAGATTACAGGTGTGTGCTACCATGCCCAGATAATTTTTTTTTTTTTTTTTTTTTTTTAAGCAGAGATTGGGTTTTGCCATGTTGGCCAGGCTGGTCTTGAACTCGCGACCTCAGGTGATCCACCCACCTCGGCCTCCCATTCTGTAATACATCAGTTTGGTGTACAATTGAATAAATGTTCACATCTTACATTCAATGGCTGAGGATACTGAAGTGAGGAAGACAGATTGTTACCTATCCTTGTGGAATTTGTGGTCATGGTAATAATCTCTGAAGAGGGTTCTGGTTCTCTGGGAGTTTTCAAGACACGTGTTTTAGCAGTAGGAAAGTATTAGAAAGTCTACTTAAAACCACTTTGGTCTCATTCTTTAAGCATTTCTATTTTAGTGCATGTTTTATATTGTGCCTATTAATACAGTACAGCTTGTAAATTACCACTGTATCTGTACCTATGTATACACACTTATACACGTGGTGGAAATGCAGCTCACAAATATTTTACTAATGAGGGATGTGGTCAAAAATCTCTGAGGGCTTCTGGCCTAGGGTGGAGTGCAGACATATAACCTGGACAAGTTATCGTAATATTTACTATGCCAGAGGTATCACTAGGCCCCACGGAGCTGAGAGAGCAGAGGTTGTTGAGGGACTGTAGGATGTCGTTAGTGGTTTTGTGAAGGAGAGGACAGTAAAGCTAAGGTGAAGGAATTAATTTAAGTCTGGAACTACATGCACAGAGACTCCAGAAATGACATTGTGGTGTAGTTTAAAAATAATGCAACTGGGTTGGGCGCAGTGGCTCACACCTGTAATCCCAACACTTTGGGACGCCAAGGTGTGCAGATCACTTGAGGCCAGGAGTTTGAGACCAGCTGGGCCAACATGGTGAAACCCCCTTTCTACTAAAAATACAAACGTTAGCCAGACATGGTGGTGCATGCCTGTAGTCCCAGTTACTTGGGAGGCTGAGGCACGAGAATGGCTTGAACCTGGGAGGTGGATGTGGCAGTGAGCTGAGATTCCACCACTGCACTCCAGCCTGGGTAACGGAGCAAAACTCTGTCTCAAAAAAAAAAAAAAAAAAAAAAAAAATTACGCAACTGGCTGTAAGCAGCATGAATATTTAAAAACCACATGCTAATAGCCCCCCAGAACACCTCTCATGCCTTCCTTCCAGTCATTGCTTCCCCGTGGCATATTATTTTCCAAAAATGTCTGTGACAATCAATGTCCCGTATTCTGCCTGCTCTTCTGACCATGTGCCACTCCCATTCCAAGACCTGGAGTCTGTGACCACAACTCTTGATCCTGGGAAACAAGACAATCAAGAGAGTATGGTGGAAATGACACTGTGTGACTTCTGAGGCTAGGTCATAAAAAGGCAACACAGCTTCTGCCTGGTTCTGTTTCTTGAATGCTCACCCTTGGAACTCAGTTGGTATGGAAGGAAGCCCAGGCCACATGGAGAGTTCACATGAGCGTATTCTGGCTGGCAGCCGGCATCAACTGCCAGACATGTGAGGAAGCTTGCCAGATGACCCCAGCTCCAGTCACCTTCTGACCACAGCCACGCAGGAGATCCCAAGAGAAAACCTGAAGTGCAGTGACACTATCATAGCTCACTGTAGCTTCAAATTCGCGATCCTCCCACCTCAGCCTCCCTCGTAGCTGGGATTACAGGCATGTGCCACCATACCCGGCTAAGTTAAAAAAAATTTTTTTTTTGGCCAGGCGTGGTGGCTCATGCTATAATCCCAGCACTTTGGGAGGCCGAGGAGGGTGGATCACGAGGTCAAGAGATCGAGACCATCCTGGTCAACAAGGTAAAACCCCATCTCTACTAAAAATACAAAAATTAGCTGGGCATGGTGATGCGCGCCTGTAGTCCCAGCTACTCAGGAGGCTGAGGCAGGAGAATTGCTTGAACCCGGAAGGCGGAGGTTGTGGTGAGCTGAGATCATGCCATTGCACTCCACTCTGGGTAACAAGAGTGAAACTCCGTCTCAAAAAAAAAAAAATTTTTTTTTTTTTTGAGACGGAGTTTCACTGTTGTCCAGGCTGGAGTGCAATGGCACGATCTCATCTCACTGAAACCTTCATCTCCTGGGTTCAAGCAATTTTCCTGCCTCAGCCTCCTGAGTAGCTGGGATTACAGGTGTCCTCCACCCCACCCAGCTAATTTTTAAAATATTTTTAGTAGAGACAGAGTTTCACCATGTTGGCTAGGCTGGTCTTGAACTCCTGACCTCAAGTGCTCAAGTGATCCACCTGCCTTGGCTTCCCAAAGAGCTGGGATTACAGGTGTGAGCCACCATGCTTGTTTTTTTTTTTTTTTTTTTTTTTTTTTTGTAGAGACAGGGTCTCATTATGTTGCCCAGGGTGGTCTTGAACTCCTGGCCTCAAGTGATCCTCCCATCTTGGCTTCCCAAGGTGCTAGGATTACAGATGTGAGCCACAGTGGCTGGCCTGAGTTTTCCCTTTGATCATGGTCTCTGTGCTTGGGCTCATCTTATAAGTTTAATGTTGAACACATTTTTGTCCTTTGAGGATGGTGTGGTGGACATTGGTTGCATTTGCTTGCTCAACACTCATTTCCTTTGTTGGCCCTTGCACCCAATTATTCTACCCGACTCTTGATCTCTGTGCAGCTGAGCCCACCTTCTGGCTCTCTAGAGGTCTGGCTAGTAAGAACATCCCATTTCCTTGACCACAGTGATTGTTCAGAAATGTGCCTGTGACCCACATCTGGCCAGTGACAGCCAGGGTGTGCTTCGGATGGGATAATAGGAAGGGGGACTCCTTTTCTAACGTGGGTTTTTTATTTTGAGATGGAATCTTGCTCTGTCACCCAGGTTGGAGTGCAGTGGTGCGATCTCGGCTGACTGCAATCTCTGCCTCTAGGGTTCAAGTGATTCTCCTGCCTCAGCCTCCTGAGTAGCTGGGATCACAGGCATCCGCCACCATGCCCAGCTAAGTTTTGTATTTTTAGTAGAGACGGGTTTCACCATGTTGGCCAGGCTGGTCTTGAACTCCTGACCTTGTGATCTGCCCATCTTGGCCTCCCAAAGTGCTGGAATTATAGGCATGAGCCACTGCACCCTGCCTCTAATGTGGGTTTCTAGCTGGTGGAATCTAAGGTCATAGTGGCTGGGGCCATTGTCAGGGGAGTATGAAGACAGCAGAATGAAGGCAGAGAGGGAAGCTGAGCTGGGAGATGGAGAGCAACAGAGGGAATCCTATTAACACCTCCTGGATCCCTAGGTCCAGCTGTGCCTAGAGGCAGACTTACCCTGCTTCGTGTAGCCTATAGATACCATTTTTTGCTTAATTAGTACTGGGTTTTCTGTCATTTGTAGCCAAAAGAGTCCCAGCAAGCGGCTCTGCACATGGATTTTCTCAAAAAGCCTCAATCAACATTTCCATTTGCTGGACTGAATCCTCAGGTGGAGAAGGTGGCAAAACACAGCACAGTGGTTCTCAGCATAAAATCGGACCAGGAGCCTCTGCATCATCTGGGCCCTTGTGAGAAATGCAAATTCTCAGCTCCAACTCCTCTAGTGAAACACAGACTCTAGGAAGGGGTTCCAGCAGGAGTGTTTTCAGAAGCCCCCCAGGAGCTGTGTGCTAAGCTCTAAGCAACAGTGCAGTAGAGCCCAGTGGTGAAGGACAAGCACATGCTCTTGAGGTTCAAATTACATCTCTCGGCTGGGCACGGTGGCTCATGCCTGTAAACCCAGCACTTTAGGAGGCTAAGGCGGGCAGATCACGAGGTCAGGAGATCGAGACCGTCCTGGCCAACATGGTGAAACCCTGTTTCTACTAAAAATACAAAAAATTAGCTGGGTGTGGTGGTGCGTGCATGTATAGTCTCAGCTACTGGGGAGGCTGAGGCAGGAGAATTGCTTGAACCTGGGAGGCAGAGGTTGCAGTGAGCTGAGATTGAGCCATTGCACTCCAACCTGGCGACAGAGCAGGACTTCCTCTCAAAAAAAAAAAAAAAAAAAAATAGAATTGCATCTCTCCCTCTGTCTGGCTCTCTGATTTTAGGTTTGTTACACGAACTATCCTGCCTCACAGCTCCCATCTGTAAAATGGTGCACCTACTATTTGACAGTGCCATTATGTGGAATATTGAGTTAATAGAGGCAAACACTCCAAATAGCGCCTGGTACATAGTCCACGCTCAATTAAAGGTAGATTTATGGCTCTCAGAATTTATCCAACATTAAAAAAGCCACCCTGGAGGGCTTGTTAAAACATGGATGACTGGTCCCTCCCTGTCCCTCAGAGTTTCTGATTCTCTCCAAGGCAATCCCGACAGCCTGCACTTCTGACCAGCTCCCTGGTCGAGCTGATGCTGCTGGTCCGGGGGACTGGCTTTGAGAAGAGATATTCCTCTTACTGATCTCCAGCTCCTTTCTGGTGGTTTTTCAGTTACCTCAGGTGCTCTGGAATTGCTCTTTCCGCTGAGTCAGGTCTCTGTCTCCTTCTCTCCCTCCCCTCTGGCCTCAGTTTTGATACTTGGATTCCCCATGGCTGGTAATTGGAGCTCTGAGCCTGGCTTTCTGTTGAGAGTAGCCCCAGCCTCCACCTGTTCAGGACACCTGATTGATGGTTCCTTCAACTGCAAGTGTTCCTTTTTTGGCAGGCTTCAGAACTGTCTCCAGCTTTCTTATATAAGCAGAAGTCTTTCCTCCTAACCTCTGGGAGGCTGCAGTTGCCACATCACTCCAGTGGCAGCCACAGTGTCAGTTCTTTGCTTTGTTAATACAAATGGTTTTACATGCGGGACCAATTAAACCTCCTCCAACAAACAGCTCTGTAACTTGGCACTGCTGGCTGGAGCAAAAAGTCAGTGTGACTAGAGGTGACAGTGAGACAGGGAGACTGTCAGGAGATCAGGTCCAAGATAGGAAGAAAATGGTTTGTACAAGGCTTTATATATCATGGAAGGAGCTAGGGCTTTATCCTAACAGTGGTAAAAAATTCTTTTAATCGGCCAGGCACGGTGGCTCAAGCTATAATCCCAGCACTTTGGGAGGCTGAGGTGGGTGGATCACGAGGTCAAGAGATCGAGACCATCCTGGTCAACAAGGTGAAACCCCGTCTCTACTAAAAATACAAAAATTAGCTGGGCATGGTGGCGAGCACCTGTAGTCCCAGCTACTCGGGAGGCTGAGGCAGAAAAATTGCTTGAACCCAGGAGGCGGAGGTTGTGGTGAGCCGAGATGGCGCCATGGCACTCCAGCCTGGGTAACAAGAACAAAACTCCGTCTCAAAAAGAAAAATTCTTTAAATCATTTTAAAGAATTGTGAAATATAGCATATATGTGTATACTTCATACACACATTTGTACATATAGAGTCAAAAAATTATGTAATGAACACATGTAGCCATCACATAACTAAGAAATGGGACATTGCCAGTCAAAGACACCTCTAACATTTGTGGAAACTGTGCCAAGGGTACAAATGGAGGTGCCCTCTCTATGGCCTAGACCCTTCTCTTGCCTTCCTTGTTAATGTCCTGCACCCCTAAGGAGTCATTCATGCACGTATGCGGACCCCAGGCCTGCGCATTAGAGCTTGGTCCATGTACCCCACATCACCTCTTGCCTACCCCTTGGGTTTGGGGTGTGCATACCAACATTTCCTGTTCTGGGTGTTAGGTGGAAGATGGACTAGGAAGAGACCCAAACAGTTGCTGAAAGCAGGTTTGGAAACATTTGAGTAGTGAATTCTACGGAACTGGTACTCCGAGCATGGTCTACAATTGCATTGTTCAAGAAGATAGCCACTTATCTTCTTGGAGTTAAATAAGGCGGTTTAAGCTTAAATTAATCAAAATGAAATAAAATTTAAAATTCACTTTTTTTTTTTTTTTTTTTTTTTTCTGGAGACAGAGTCTCACTCTATAGCCCAGGCTGGCGTGCAGTGGTGCAATCTCGGCTCACTGCAACCTCCACCTCCCGGGTCCCAGTTCGAGCAATTCTTCTGCCTCAGCCTACCAAGTAGCTGGAGCCTACCAAGTAGGGATTACAGGCATGCAGCACCATGCCAAGCTAATTTTTGTATTTTTAGTAGAGATGGGGTTTCACCATGTTGGCCAGACTGGTCTTATGAACTCCTGACCTTGTGATCCACCTGCCTCGGCCTCCCAAAGGGCTGAGATTACAGGAATAAACCACCACGCCCGAATTAAAATTCATTTCTTAGTTACACTAGTCACATTGCAAGTGCTCAGTAGCCACATGTGGCTAGTGGCTATTACACTGGACAGTGCAGATACAAACATTTCTATCACTACAAGGTGTTTTACGGGACAGTGCTCGTTAGGAAGGAGGAGTGGTGTGGGTTCCAGGAGAAATAGGAAGTTATTACCCTTACACTGGAAAAAAACCAGTCCAGTGAAAGCAACCAGAGGTCGGCTTTAGCACACAAAGCCTTCACAGTAGCCATTATAAATATGTTCAAAAAACTAAAGGAAACCCGCTTTTTCAAAAAGGAAAGGAAAGGTATAGTCAAATTTAAAAAATCACTAAAAACGTTATCCCCATCAAGCTACCATTGATCTTCTTCACAGAACTGGAAAAAAACACTTTAAACTTCATGCGGAACCACAAGACAGCCGGCATAGTCAAAACAATCCTAAGCAAAAAGAACAAAGCTGGAGGCATCACGCTACCTGACTTCAAACTATACTATAAGGCTACAGTAATCAAACAGCATGGTACTGGTACCCAAACAGAGACCAATGGAGCAGGACAGAGACCTTGGAAGTAATACCACACATCTACAACTGTCTGACCTTTGACAAACCTGACGAAAACAAGCAATGGGAAAAAGATTCCCTGTTTAATAAATGGTGTCGGGATAACTGGCTAGATAGGTGCAGAAAACAGAAACTGGACCGGTTCCTGACACCTTACACTAAAATTAACTCCAGATGGATTAAAGACTTAAACATAAGACCTAGCAACATAAAAACCCTAGAACAAAACCTAGGCAAAACCATTCAGGACATAGGCATAGGCAAGGACTTCATGACCAAAACACCAAAAGCATTGGTAACAAAAGCCAAAATAGACAAATGGGATCTAATTAAACTTGAGAGTTTCTGCACAGCAAAAGAAACAGTCATTACAGTGAACCAGCAACCAACAGAATGGGAAAAAAATTTTGCAATCTACCCATCTGACAAAGGGCTAATATCCAGAATCTACAAAGAACTAAAGCAGAGTTACAAGAAAAAAGCAAACAAGCCCATTTAAATGTGGGAAAAGGATATGAACAGACACTTTTCTTTTTTTTTTTTTGAGTTGGAGTTTGGCTCTTGCTACCCAGGCTGGAGTGCAATGGTGTGATCTCACCTCACCACAACCTCTGCCTTCTGGGGTCAAGCAATTCTCCTGCCTCAGCCTCCCGAGTCGCTGAGACTACAGGCGCGTGCCACCATGCCCAGCTAGTTTTTGTATTTTTTAGTGGAGACAGTGTTTCACCTTGTTGACCAGGAGGGTCTCGATCTCTTGACCTCGTGATCCACCCGCCTCGGCCTCCCAAAGTGCTGGGATTATAGGTGTGAGCCACCGCTCCTGGCTGAACAGCCACTTTTCAAAAGAAGATATTTATGCGGCCAATAAACATGAAAAAATGCTCATCATCACTGGTCATTAGAGAAATGCAAATCAAAACCACATTGAGATACCATCTCATGACAGTTAGAATGGTGATCATTAAAAAATCTAGAGACAACAGATGCTGGAGACGATGTGGAGAAATAGGAACACTTTTACACTGCTGGTGGGAGTGTAAACTAGTTCAACCATTGTGGAAGACAGTGTGGCAATTCCTCAAGGACCTAGAAATAGAAATTCCATTTGACCCAGTAATCCCATTACTGGGTATATACCCAAAGGATTACAAATCATTCTATTATAAAGACACATGCACATGTATGTTCATTGTGGCACTGTTTACAATAGCAAAGACCTGGAACCAACCCAAATGCCCATCAATGATAAACTGGATAAAGAAAATGTGACACATGTACACCACAGAATACTATGCAGCCATAGAAAACGATGACATCCATGTCCTTCGTAGGGACATGGATGAACCTGGAAACCATCATTCTCAGCAAACTGACACAAGAACAGAAAACCAAACACTGCATGTTGTCACTCATAGGTGGGTGTTGAACAAAGAGAACATATGGGCACAGGGAGGGGAACATCACATACTGGGATCTGTCGGGGGGTGGGGGTTAAGGGAGGGACAGTGGGGGGTGAGGAGGTTGGGGAGGGATAACATTGGGAGAAATGCCTGATGTAGGTGACGGGGGATGGAGGCAGCAAACCACCATGACAAAACTGCCCATGCAACAATCTGGCAATATCTGCACATGTACCCCAGAACTTAAAGTATAAGTTAAAAAAATCACTAAAACATTAGACATTATAAAATAGAATCAAATAGAAATCTAGAGCTAAAAGTATAATAACTGAAGTGACAAAATATACTAGAGAAACTCAATAGTAGATTTGAATTGACAGAAGAAAGGATTAGCAAACTTGAAAATAGAGGTAATGTAATCCAAATAACGGGGGAAAAGAACAAAGATAAAAAAATAAATACAGCCCTAGAGAAATGTGGAACACCATTAATCAAAACAATAGGAATGGCAGAAGGGGAGGAAAGAGAGAAAAGAGCAGAAAAATTATTCTAAGAAATAGTGACTTAAAACTTCCTAAGTTTATCGAAAAACAATACAATACCTATTCAAGAATCTCAATGAACTTCAAGTAGGATGAACACAAAGAGACACACACACAGACACATCATAGCAAGAATACTGAAAGCCAAGAACAAGGAAAAAAATTGATAGCAGAAAAAAGAAAATGCCTTGTCACTTAAAAGAGAACCCTCAGTCAGATTAACAGCGCATTCTCGGCAGAAACAGTGGAGGCCTGTGGGCAGTGGGATAACATACTCAATGTACTCACAGAAAAGAAAATCAAAGAGTCCTACATCTAGCAAAGCTGTTTTTCAAAAACGAAGGCAAAATTGAGACCAGATAAAAACGGAGAGAATTGGTTGTTTTTAGGCAAAAAGTGCTGACGGAAGTTCTTGAAGCTGAAAGCAAATGATGACTCAGATGGTGATTTTAGACCACACCAAAGAGCAAAGAGCACTGCTAAGGGTGACTATATAATTATACAAGTGTATACAAAAGTGTTTTCTCCTTTCTTCTCAATTGATATTAAAAACAACTGTTTGGTCTATAACACAGAGAAATGTAATATTACTGCCAATAACAGTACAAAATAAATACATTCGAGCAAAGCTGTACTGGGCTAACAAAATGAGCCCAGACGGTAACTTGCAGTGAAGGGTAACAGATGAAGACAGCCAGAGATGATAAGAAGGTTGATGTCACACAAACTAGAAATGTATACTTACTCTTGTTTTTCTCTCAGCCTCTTTAACAGATGTAAAGTTGTATAAAATAGGCCGGGCGCTGTGGCTCATGCCTGTAATCCCAGCACTTTGGGAGTCCAAGGTGGGTGGATCATCTGAGATCTGGAGTTTGAGACCAGCCTGACAAACACGGAGAAATCCCATCTCTACGGAAAACGTAAAATCAGTTGGGTGTGGTAGCGCATGCTTGTAATTTCAGCTATTAAGGAGGCTGAGGCAGGAGAATCACTTAAACCTGGGAGGCAGAGGTTGCAATGAGCTGAGATCGGCCCATTGCCCTGAGCAACGAGTGAAACTCCATCTCAAAAAAAAAAAAAAAATCGTATAAAAGAATAATTATAACAGTGTATTCCTGGGTTTGTAATATTTAACGTAACATGTATAACATCCAACAAAAAGTGGGAGAAGACAATAGAACTTCAGAGGAGCAATGTTTCTATACCTCACTAGGATTAAGTTAGTATACACCTGAAGCTCATTTTGATAAGGTGTATATGATAAGCCCTAGAGCAACCACTGAGGAAATAATTCAAAAATTAGTGAAAAAATCAGTAAAGAAATTTAAATGCTACATTATAAAATATTCACTTAATGTAAAAGAGAACATAAAGGAGGAAGAGAAGAGCAAAAAAGATATAAGACACAGAAAAGAAAAAGTGAAGCTGGGCGCAGTGGCTCACACCTGTAATCCCAGCACTTTGGAAGCTGAGGTGGGTGGATCATAAGGTCAGGAGTTCAAGAACAGCCTGGCCAACATAGTGGAGCCCCATCCCTACTAAAACTACAAAAATTAGCTGGGTGTGGTGGTGTGTACCTGTAATCCCAGCTACTTGGGAGGCTGAGGCAGAAGAGTTGCCTGAACCTGGGCGGCAGAGGTTGCAATGAGCCAAGATCACACCACTGCACTTGAGCCTGGGTGACAGAGTGAGACTCTGTCTCAAAAAAAAAAAAAAAAAAAAAAGTGAAATGGCAGATATAAATGTAACTATATCATTAATAACATTAAAAGTGAATAACTCAATCAAAAGGCAGAGACTGTCAGACTATATTAAAAAACAATATCCAATGATATTCTATCTACAGAGGACAAACTTTAGATTCAAAGATACAAAAAGACTGAAAGTAATAGAAAGGAAAAAGATATATCATTGCAAACAGCAACCACACGAATACATATGCATGCAACAACAGAACCACACAATATATTACATAAATACTGACAAAAATGAAGAAATATACAACGAGCAATAATATTTGGAGATCTGAATACCCAACTTTCAAAAAAACTGTAACTATACGAGATGATCAATATGTTAATTAGCTTAATTGTGGTAATCATTTCACAATGTATATCAAAACATCTTAAATATATACAATTTTTATTTGTCAAGCATACCTCAAGTCAGGAAAAAACTAATAAACAGAACGATTAGGCAGAAAATCAATAAGAAAATAAAAGACTTGAGCCACAATATAAGCCAACTAGACCCTCGCAGGTATCTGTAGAACAGCAGAATTTATACTCTTCTCAAGTGCACATGGAACACTCTCCAGTGTTACGCTAGGCCATAAACCTTGATAAATGTAAAGGAGTAGAAATACAATGCATGTTTTCTAATGACAATGTAATGAAATTAGATACAAATAAGAGAAATTTGCAGAACTCACAAGTATGTGGAAATTAATGCACTCTGTTTTACCTTTTAATAACATTTAAGTTCTGGGATACATGTGCAGGATGTGCTGGTTTGTTACATAGGTAAAGGTGTGCCATGGTGGTTTGCTGCACCTGTTAACCCATCACCTACGTATTAAGCCCTGCATGCATTGCATTAGCCATTTATCTTGATGCTCTCCTTCCCCCGGCCTCCACCCCACAGGCCCCAGTATGTGTTGTTCCCCTCCCTGGGTCTATGTGTTCTCATAAACAATGCACTCTTGAATAACCAATAGGTCAAATAAGAAATTAAAAGGGACATTAGAAAATACTTTGGTCTGGGCGCGGTGGCTCAAGCCTGTAATTCCAGCACTTTGGGAGACCGAGGTGGGTGGATCATGAGGTCAAGAGATCGAGACCATCCTGGTCAACATGGTGAAACCCCGTCTCTACTAAAAATACAAAAAATTAGCTGGGCACAGTGATGCATGCCTGTAATCCCAGCTACTCAGGAGGCTGAGGGAGGAGAATTGCTTGAACCCAGGAGGCGGAGGTTGCGGTGAGCCGAGATCGCGCCATTGCACTCCAGTCTGGGTAACAAGAGCGAAACTCTGTCTCAAAAAAAAAAAAAGAAAATACTTTGATATAAATGAAAATAAAGACATAATATACCTTATAACTTATGGGATACAGCAAAAACAGTGCTTAAAAGAAATTTGATAGATGCAAATGCCTATATTAAGAAAGTAATTGAAAATAACCTAAATTTTCACATTAAGACACCAAAAAAAAAAAAAAAAAAAAAAAGAGCAAGCTACACATAAAACAAGCAGAAAAAGAAAATAATAAAGAGTAGAGCAGGAATAAGTCAAATAGAGAATAGAAAAACAATAGAGAAAATCAACCAAACCAACAGTGGGCTAGTTTGTAAGTCAAAATATTGGCAAAACATGAGCTAGATATACCAAGAAAAAATAGCAGATTGGATTACTAGAACCAAAAACGGAAAAGGGGATTTTGAAATATACAATAAATTATTATTATTATACTTACCACTTAGTGCAATAGAATACTAAAGTTTATTCTTCCTGTCTAACTGAAACTGCACCTTTTGATCAACAGCTTCCCTTTCCCCATCCGCCTCCCCCTCCAGGGTCTGGTAACCACCATTCTACTCTACTTCCGTGAGTTTGACTTTTTTTTTGAGACGGAGTTTCGCCCTTGTTACTACCCAGGCTGGAGTGCAATGGCGCGATCTCGGCTCACTGCAACCTCCGCCTCCTGGGTTCAGGCAATTCTCCTGCCTCAGCCTCCTGAGTAGCTGGGATTACAGGCACGCACCACCATGCCCAGCTAATTTTTTGTATTTTTAGTAGAGACGGGGTTTCACCATGTTGACCAGGATGGTCTCGATCTCTTGACCTCATGATCCTCCCGCCTCGGCCTCCCAAATGCTGGGATTACAGGCGTGAGCCACCGCGCCCGGCCCAGAGTCTGACTTTTTTAGATTCCATGCATCTTACATATATATGAAATCTATTCATCTTTCTGTGCCTGGCTTATTTCACTTATCATAAATACCATCACAAAAAATGATCTGTGAGGTGATAGATTTATTAATTAGTATTAGTTTTATTTAATAATTTAACAATATAAACATATCAAAACATCACATAGTACCCCATAAATGTACACAATAATTATTCAATTAAAATAAAATTTTAAATTAAAAAAAAAACAAAATGAAGGAGACATTATTACCAACCTTACAGAAATAAATGCTGTGAACAACTGTTTGGTAATAAACTAGACAGTTTAGTTGAAAAAAATTTCTAGAAAGACACAAACTACTGAAACTGAGTCTAAGAGAAATAGGACATCTACACAAATCTATAGCAAGCAGAGATTGAATTAATAATCTAAAAACTATGCACAAAGAAAACCGTAGGCCCTTCACCGCTGATTCTACCAAACATTTGAAGAAGAATTCATATCAATTCTTATGACTGGGCACGGTAGCTCATGCCTGTAATCCCAACATTTTGGGAGGTTGAAGCGGGCAGATCACAAGGTCAGGAGTTCGAGACCAATGTAGCCAACATAGTGAAACCCTGTCTCTACTAAAAATACAGAAACTTAGCTGGGTGTGGTGGTACGTGCCTGTAATCCCAGCTACCTGGGAGGCTGAGGCAGGAGAATTGCTTGAACCTGGGAGGTGGAGGTTGCAGTGAGTCAAGATTGCACCATTGCACTCCAGCCTGGGTGACAAGAGCGAAACTCTTGCCTCAAAACAATACAAAACAAAATAAAACAAAACAAAAAAACAGGGAAAAAATGGCCATGCTCCCTAAATTGATCTACAGATTTAGTGGAATCCCTGTCAGAATCTCAGCTGACTTTGTCGAAATTGGCAAGCTGAATGTACAATTCATATGGAATTGCAAGGGACTCAGAATAGCCAAAATAATCTGTAAAAGAAAAAAAACAAGTAGGACTGGCACTTCCCAACTTCAAATTTATCCGTTACTTTTGTACCAACCTAAGGCAAAACCAATCAAGACAGTGTGGCACAGACATGAAGATAGACATACAGATCAAAAGAATAGAATTAAAGTCTAGAAATAAAACCATGTGTCTACGGCCAACTGATTTTCCACTAGGTTGCCAAGATTACTCCATGGGGAAACAACAGTCTTGTTAACAAGTGGTTCTGGGAGAACTGGATAGCCACATACAAAAGAATAAAGCTGGGCTCTTATCTCAAGTCTGTGTCATTTTAAAAAACTTTTAAACAACTTCATTGAGATATGATTCACAAACCACAAAATTTACCCATTTAGTGTACGATTCAATAGTTTTTCGTATATTCACAGATATGGACAACAATCACTATGATTGATTTTAGATTTTCATCCCCTCCAAAAGAAACCTTGTATCTTCAGCCATCATCCCCTATCACCCCAACCTCCCCATCTCTAAGCCACCATCTACTTTCTCTCTATAGGGATTGGAGAGCTGCTGTCACAAGCCAAGCACGCTCCACACGTGGAGCCCCCAGAAACTGGAACAAGCAAGGAAGGATCCCCTGCTAGAGCCTTTAGGGGATGCAGTCCTGCCAATGCCTTGATTCCTAACTTCTCCCCTCCCCTCCAGGTTTGCAGGACAATAAATTTCTGTTGCTTCAACCACCCAGCTTGTGGTCCTGTAACTGTAGCAGCCCCAAGTTAACACAGTGACTTTCTACACTTAGTTTTTTTTTTTTTTTTTTTGAGACGGAGTTTTGCTCTTGTTACCCAGGCTGGAGTGCAATGGCGCAATCTTGGCTCACCACAACCTCCGCCTCCTGGGTTCAGGCAATTCTCCTGCCTCAGCCTCCTAAGTAGCTGGGACTACAGGCATGTGCCACCATGCCCAGCTAATTTTTTGTATTTTTAGTAGAGATGGGCTTTCACCATGGTGACCAGGATGGTCTCGATCTCTTGACCTCGTGATCCACCCGCCTTGGCCTCCCAAAGTGCTGGGAGTACAGGTGTGAGCCACCATGCCCGGCCGTCTACACTTAGTTAGAAATCAGCTTGTTATGCCTCTTATCACAGGGGATACAAATTCAACTCACCAGCAGTACTTCCTAGCTACTACCGGCTCTCTAATGTACCTGTGTCTGAGCTATAACCCACACACCCCTAACCATTATGATGAGTTTTCCTATAGCAATTCCTCGATGCTCTCATGACCGCTGACTATAGTCTGACCACTCTGGTTTAATAGAAATGTTTCAGAACTTGGCCGGGCGTGGCGGCTCATGCCTGTCATCCCAGCACTTTGGGAGGCTGAGGCGGGTGGATCACCTGAGGTTGGGAGTTTGAGACCAGCCTAACCAACATGAAGAAACCCCATCTCTACTAAAAATACAAAATTATCTGGGCATGGTGATACATGCCTGTAATCCCAGCTACTTGGGAGGCTGAGGCAGGAGAATCACTTGAACCCGGGAGGCGGAGGTCATGGTGAACTGAGATCATGCGATCGCACTCCAGCTTGGGCAACACCGTGAAACTTCATCTCAAAACAAACAAACAAACAAAAGAAATGTTTCAGAGCTTTTGTATCTCAAAGTGTAGGAGTGTGGCTGCCAATCTGGTTCCTCCCTGAATACCCTCATCCCTTAAGATTTTCCCTTCCTGGTTCCTTAGCAATCAGGGTAAGCACTTGTGATTGTGTAAGCAATCAGGGTAAGCACTTCATATACGTGTAACTGAAGAGTTATTCTAGTGACGTTTTCAGAAGACAGAAGATCTGTTCCAAGATGGCTAGTTATTTCTGCTGTCCAGAAACAACTGGCTGGAATCCTTAGCAATCTCCAATAAAGTAAAACATTAAAATGACAAGGTTTTTTGTTTGTCTGTCTGTTTTTTGAGATGGAGCCTTGCTTTTTTGCCCAGGCTGGAGTGCAATGGCACAATCTCGGCTCACTGCAACCTCCGCTTCCCAGGTTCAAGCAATTCTCCTGCCTCAGCCTCCCAAGTAGCTGGGATTACAGGTGCACCACACTCTGGCTAATTTTTGTATTTTTAGTAGAGATGGGGTTTCACCATGTTGACCAGGCTGCTCTCAAACTGCTGACCTCAGGTGATCCACCCATGTCAGCCTCCCAAAGTGCTGGGATTACAGGCATGAGCTACCATGCCCAGCCTGAAAATGACAAAGTTTTTAAGTACTGAAGAATATATAACAAAAAATAAAATTCCCCCCCCACCCGACCCCTCCTTTTTCTTAAAACCCTTATCTCTGTCTCGTCTGAAAAAAAATTAATGCACAGAATATCATGTACATTGAAAAGTAATATAAATATAGCCAGATATGGTGGCGGGTGCATGTAATTCCAGCTACTCGGGAGGCTGGGGCAGGAGAATTGCTTGAACCTGGGAGGTGGAGGTTGCAGTGAGCTGAGATTATTGTCCCACTGCACTTCAGCTTGGGTGACAGAATTAAACTGTCTTAAAAAAAAAGGAAAATAATATAAATAAAAGTATTTACACAGTGTTCTGTATGTGTCAGGTGCCATTCTAAGAGCTGCATATGTTTTAATTTATTATCATATTTTATTTATCATGACAACTTTACAACATAGACATTAACTATTATTATCTCAATTTCCCAGATAAGGAAACTGAAGCTCACAGACGTGAATCACTTGCTCAAGTTCATCCAGGTAGAAGTTGCAGAGATGGGTCTCTCATCTAGGTTAACCCCATGGTCCAGGCCCTTAACCACAACGCTGTCATCTCAGGTGGAGGAAAGAGGGCAGTGAAGTCTGGGAGCTGGTTGCAGAGGGGAAGTGGCTAACGTTATCCCAGCACCTCTTGACACTTCCACTGAGATGTGAAGCAGAAAGGACCAGTTTCCCAGTCACTCTTCCCACCTCCCACTGCAGTCCCCCGACAGGCCCCTCTCCCCTTTAACCAAGAGGCTGAAAACTGTCGCAGGAGAACAAGTTATAGAAGTCAAGCCAGGCGTGGTGGCTCACACTTGGAATTCCAGCTACTCAGGAGGCTGAGGAAGGAGGATGGCTTGCAGCCAGGAGTTTGAGGCCAGCTGGAGAAACATGAGACCCTCATCTCCTGAAACAAACAAACAACCGGACAGACAGCAGGTGGGGTGATATGATGTTCTCTGAACCTCTCCTCCCTGGGACTCTTCTCTTGATACCCTTTCCCCCTAGCTTTGGAAGAGTGCCCAATTTTCTTGTCCATCAAGCAGTGTAATAAACCTACTCTTAAAAGTTAAGACGACAGTTCATCTGAAAAGTGCCTGTTCATATCATTTGCCCACTATTTGATGGGGTTGTTTTTTTTCTTGTAAATTTGTTTTAGTTCTTTGTAGATTCTGGATATTAGCCCTTTGTCAGATGGGTAGATTGCAAAAATTTGTTCCCATTCTGTTGGTTGCCAGTTCACTCTAATGATTGTTTCTTTTGCTGTGCAGAAGCTCTTAAGTTAAATTAGAATCCATTTGTCTATTTTGGCTTTTGTTGCCATTGTTTTTGGTGTTTCAGTCATGAAGTCCTTGCCTATGCCTATGTCCTAAATGATATTGCCTAGGTTTTCTTCTAGGGTTTTTATGGTGTTAGGTTTTACGTTTAAATCTTTAATCCATCTGGAGTTAATTTTTGTATAAGCTGTAAGGAATGGATCCAGAAGACATTTATGTTGCCAACAAACATATGAAGAAATGCTCATCATCACTGGTCATTAGAGAAATGCAAATCAAAACTACATTGAGATACCATCTTATGCCAGTTAGAAGGGCAATCAAGACAACAGATGGTGGAGAGGATGTGGAGAAATAGCAACACTTTTACACTGTTGGTGGGAGTGTAAACTAGTTGAACCATTGTGAACGACAGTGTGGTGATTCCTCAAGGATCTAGAACTAGAAATACCATTTGACTAAGCAATTCCATTACTGGGTATATACCCAAAGGATTATAAATTGTTCTATTATAAAGACACATGCACATGTATGTTCATTGCGGCATTGTTTACAATAGCAAAGACTTGGAACCAACCCAAATGCCATCAAGGATAGACTGGATAAAGAAATGTAGCACAGGGCCGGGCGCGGTGACTCAAGCCTGTAATCCCAGCACTTTGGGAGGCTGAGGCGGGTGGATCACGAGGTCAAGAGATCCAGACCATTCTGGTCAACATGGTGAAACCCCGTCTCTACTAAAAATACAAAAAATTAGCTGGGCATGGTGGCGCGTGCCTATAATCCCAGCTACTCAGGAGGCCGAGGCAGGAGAATTGCCTGAACCCAGGAGGCGGAGGTTGCAGTGAGCTGAGATTGCGCCATTGCACTCCAGCCTGGGAAACAAGAGCAAAACACCGTCTCAAAAAAAAAAAAAAGAAAGAAATGTAGCACATATATACCATGGAATACTATGCAGCCATAAAAAAGAATGAGTTCATGTCCTTTGCAGTGACACGGATGAGTCTGGAAACCATCATTCTCAGCAAACTGACACAAGAACAGAAAACCAAACACCGCATGTTCTTACTCATAAGTGGGTGTTAAACAATGAAAACACATGGACACAGGGAGGGGAACTTCACATACTGGGGTCTGTTGGGGGCTAGGGGGCTAGGGGAGGGATGGCAGGGGGTGGGGAGGTTGGGGAGGGATAACATTAGGAGAAATACCTAATGTAGGTGATGGGGTGCAGGGGATGAAGGCAGCAAACCATGGCATGTGTATACCCTATGTAACAATTCTGCAAGTTCTGCACATGTACCCCAGAACTTAAAGTATATAGAAAAATAAAAGAAACAAAAGGAAAAAAATTAAGACGTTCATTAAGCAGAAGTGGAGATGGCCTGGAGTATGATAGGACTTTTTCAAGGCAGGAGACAAAGTTGTTAATCACAATTTGCCCATTACAGACATGGAAAGGGTGAGGGAAAGAAGGAGAAAAACTCACTCTTCAATAAATGCACTGTCTCTCTTTACGCCCCCACTCACTCTCCCTCCCACTCTCTCTCCCTTTTTCTTTTGAGACAGAGTCTTGCTCTATCACTCAGGCTAGACTGCAGTAGTGTGATCTCGGCTCACTGCCACCTCTCCCTCCCAGGTTCAAGCGATTGTCAGCCTCCAGAGTAGCTGGAGTGGCCAGGTCCACCACACCCAGCTAATTTTTGTAGTTTTAGTAGATACTGGGTTTCACCATGTTGGCCAGGCTGGTCTCAACTCCTGACCTCAGGTGATCCACCCACCTCAGCCTCCCAAAGTGGTGGGATTACAGGCGTGAGCCACCACGCACGGCCTTCAATAGATAGTCTCAAAAACAAACAAAAACCTTTATAAAATAATCAGAGATACTGAGGGTTTTTCAAGAAATCTTTAAGTATTTCTAAGGTTTGGAGGAGGGGGACTGGATACTTTTTTTAAAAAATAATTTCTAAATATCAGATTAGTTTCAGATTTACAGAAAAATTAAGGAGACAGTACAATTACAATTTGTAGGAATGTATAGCAGAATTTGCCCATAAAACCGTCTAGGACTTTCTTAGATCTTTTACTTCCTTTGAAAGTTCTTTGGTTATTGGCCTATTCAGACTTTCTATTTTTTCGGAGAGTAATTATTGCATTAAAACTTCCATGAAGAATCTCCCATTTTCATCTAAATTTAAATTTTTAGGTTAAAAAAGATAGAATCCTCTGCCTCCCCAGGGACCTCCGAGGGATCCAGACCTCGCTCCTGATTGGACATCAAGGATAAGGGGCGTGGCCTAAGCGCTGAGTGGTATATAGAAAGCCGAGCGGGAAACTTGGACAGAACGTTCTGATAGAAAGCAGGTGGGGGCGACCGGATCAACTCGTGTTTTTCGACCAGTTTGTGGACCTAGGAAACAGGGGCCCCAGTGCACAGTAGGAGTGCTGCCTACCGGAAGGAGATGGCACAGAGGACCACAGCCTGGCTCAGTTCCTCTGCAAGCATCACCCCAAGCGCTCCGCGTACAGTCTTTCATGTGATGTGCGAGGAGCGCCCTCTAGAGCTCAAAGGCTGCAGTTGGCATCTTGGCTACATTTGCTTCCCAAACTCTCGGGACAAGCCTTAGCCTCAGGCTTCTAGAATTGCTCCCTAGGCTCAGTTCCCACTTCCCAGTCACGTTCCACCACCACGATCCCTTGCTTGACAGCGGGATGAGACGCAGCTCACCAATTCCTCCGAAGACAGACATCGCTGTTACATGTAGGGGACAAATTTTGTTGTTGCTGGGCCGGGCTCGGTGGCTCAAGCCTGTAATCCCAGCACTTTGGGAGGCCGAGGCGGGTGGATCACGAGGTCAAAATATCGAGACCATCCCGGTCAACATGGTGAAACCCCGTCTCTACTAAAAACACAAAAAATCCGCTGGGCATGGTGGCACATGCCTGTAATCCCAGCTACTCGGGAGGCTGAGGCAGGAGAACTGCCTGAACCCAGGAGGCGAAACTCTGTCTCAAAAAAAAAAAACAATTAAAAAAAAAAAGCTTCCACCACGACTGCCACCAATTCTTAATGCTTTATTTTTCTTAAATGTTCGTGCAAACACAACAACAAAGTAAACACCCATGTAGTATTTCACCGCTTAGTGCAGTCTTTTTTTTTTTTTTTTTTTTTGAGACGGGGTTTCGCTCTTGTTACCCAGGCTGGACTGCAATGGCGCGATCTCGGCTCACCGCAACCTCCGCCTCCTGGGTTCAGGCAATTCTCCTGCCTCAGCCTCCCGAGTAGCTGGGATTACGGGCACGCGCCACCATGCCCACCTAATTTTTTCTGTTTTTAGTAGAGACGGGGTTTCACCATGTTGACCAGGATGGTCTCGATCTCTTGACCTCGTGATGCACCCGCCTCGGCCTCCCAAAGTGCTGGGAATGCAGTCGTTTCTTAAATTTCATTAGTAAGCTATGCTTACCGTAATAAATGCCTAAACATTACAGAAGTCAAAAGCAAAACTCCGGGCTGTGGTGTCATCCTCCAACTCATAGGGTCCCTTCTAGAGAAGGTGGTTGTGTTTGCAAATCTGCACTCACTTAAACGCTGGGTGGGTTACAAGAGAGCACTCTACACCAGTGGTCCCCGACATCCCCGCTCCCCACACCCACAGACCAGTGCCCATTGGTGGCCAGTTAGGAACCAGGCCGCACACCAGGTGAGCAGCGGGCCAATGAGCAAAGCATCATCTCTATTTGCAACCACTCCCCATCGCTGGCATTACAGCCTGAGCTCCGCCTCCTGTCAGATCAGCTAGGGCCTTAGATTCTCACAGGAGCACAAACTTAATTGTGAACTGTGCATTTGAGGGATCTATAGGTTGCACACTCCTTATGAGAACCGAATGCCTGATGATCTGTCACTGTCTTCCATCACCCCCATGTAGGACCATCTAGTTGCAGGAAAACAAGCTCAGGGCTCCCACTGATTCTACATTATAGTGAGTTGTATAATTATTTAATTATATATTATAATGTAATAATAATAGAAATAAAGTGCACAATAA
Source organism: Callithrix jacchus (assembly GCF_049354715.1). NCBI lineage: Eukaryota > Metazoa > Chordata > Mammalia > Primates > Cebidae > Callithrix > Callithrix jacchus. The sequence continues at coordinate 35,148,255 of NC_133523.1, forward strand.
ATGAAATGAGCTTGAAATATCCCCAAACAACCCCCCACCCCACCCCACCCACCCCACCTACCTGGTGGGCCACCACCGTCTGTGGAAAAATTGCCTTCCCCGAAACCAGTTCCTGGTGCCAAAAATGTTGGGGACTGCTGCACCACACAGCTCCACAGTTGCTACCATCCTGGTTTACTGATGCATCTTGGGGCCTCTGGGTCAGCTCCTGCAGCCTTACCTTCTTGTTTATAGCTGCATAGACTTAGATGTTCAGAGAATAGTCCAGTCTCTGTTCCATCCAGCTTTAGAGCCTCAGCGTTTCTTCACATCAGTCATTTACTTATTAATTACCTAAAGGTTCTTGCTTCTTCTTCCTGAAACTAAAGGAGAGGTCACTGATCAAGCTGAATTTTGCAAAGGTGAGTAGTGACTCTTATAGCTAACTCCTGGGATTGGCTGGCAGAACTCAAGGCCTCCAGCCCTTAGTTCTCTTAGGGAATGATTCATTCCTTTAAGATCAAGCTAGACATTTTTTTAAAAAAAATTAACAGACATTATTATTATTTTGAGACAGAGTTTCACTCTTTTTATCCAGGCTGGAGTGCAATGGTGCGATCTTGGTTCACTGCAACCTCAGCCTCCCAGGTTCAGGTGATTCTCCTCCCTTAGCCTCCCATGTAGCTGGGATTACAGTCATGTGCCATTGTGCCTGGCTAATTTTGTATTTTTAGTAGAGATGGGGTTTCAACCATGTTGGCTAGGTTCGTTTTGAACTCCTGACCTCAAGTGACCAAGCTGCCTCGACCTCCCAAAGTGCTGGGATTACAGGTGTGAGCCACTGTGCCCAATTATTTTATTAAAAGATTTTCTTAACCTTTTGCTCTTTCTCTCTTTGCCTTCTGGGACCCCAATAATTTGAAAATTTGGTTGCTTTATGGTATCTCATACAGCTTTTATCATTCTTTTAAATTCTTTATCTTTTTGTCTTCCTGGGTTACTTAAAAAGGGCTTCAGTTTCTGAAATTCTTTTTTCTATTTGATTTAGTCGATCACTGAAGCTTTCAAATATATTTTGTATTTCATTCAATGAAGTACTCTTTTACAGAATTTGTTTGGTTCTTTTTTATGTCTATCTCTTTGGTAAACTTTTCATTCATATCCTGAATTGTTTTTCTAATTTGTTTGTATTATTTTTCTGAGTTCTTCTGTATCTCACTGAGCTTCTTTAATATTGTTATTTTGAATTCTTTATCCAGGTATGATCTTTGTATGATTTCTTTGGCTGTAAGCAACATCAGTAGTGTGTTATTTCCTCTGTGACTTAAAGTGCAGTTGCTAGTGGAGTCTGTGGTGAAGTTTTTCTGGGGACAGGGGATGCCAGGTGGGCCAGTTCTTGGGCACAGTGGTGGCAGTGGTGGGCCAAGTATGCCTGTCCTTGAGCCCTAGGATGGTGTATGCTGGCACAGGTCTTAGCAGGTTCAGGTGGGCCAATTTCTGGGTTTCCAGGTGGCTTGCTTGGGTGCTGGCATTGGCAGCCATGGGCCAGGTAGATGCACAGTTCCTGGGGCCACTGGGCAGCAAGTGTGGCACAGGCAATGGCAATAACATTGGCAGGACAATCTAGCTCCCAATAACATTGGCAGGACAATCTACCTCCCAATCAGCTTGTGCTAGTGTTGGTGATAGTTGCAATGGGCTGAGCAGGCCAGTCTCCAGGCCCGTAAGTGGCACCTGCAGGTAGATGCCACCTGAGGTGGTAGTGGCCAGCTGGGTGTGCGCAGCCTCAGGCCCCTGGGAATATTCCAGTGTACTGGAAATGTTTGTGCATCAGTTTAAAATCGCCTCTTTGCTGTGATCCAGGGAAACTAGTGAATGCCAAGTCCCTTCACTTCCCAGAGATAGGTGATTTAGGATGCAGTGGAAACTGTAAAAGTTTGGGTGCTCGGCCGGGTGTGGTGGCTCAAACCTGTAATCCCAGCACTTTGGGAGCCCGAGGCGGGTGGATCACGAGGTCAAGAGATCGAGACAATCCTAGTCAACATGGTGAAACCCCGTCTCTACAAAAAAATACAAAAAATTAGTTGGGCACGGTGGTGCGTGCCTGTAATCCCAGCTACTCAGGAGGCTGAGGCAGGAGAATTGCCTGAACCCAGGAGGTGGAGGTTGCGGTGAGCCGAGATTGTGCCATTGCACTCCAGCCTGGGTAAAAAGAGCAAAACTCTGTCTCAAAAAAAAAAAAAAAAAAAAGGTTTGGGTGCTCACCACATGGAAAAACTCCTTCCAGGGAGAGTCTGTAGATTTCCCATTGGGCAAGCAAGGGCAAAAGGCTTGGAGAGTGTCCGAACTCCTGTGCAGGCTCCCGAGGGTCCAGCATTTGTCTGTCTTGTGCACTCCCGGATTCAAGCTGGTTAAAAAAGGGACTACCAAGCAGCAGCTGGAAGAGTGTGCTGGCAAATCCTTTTTGAGGAGAAACTGGGAACTGTGCGTTTTGACCTCTTCTCCGCACTGCTCTGGTTGGGGGAGTGTGGCAGAGGAAGGCTAACCCTGAAGTGCTTGTGTGGCTGCTTAAAACCACCTTTTCCTTCTGTGAGCTAGGGAGACTCACATATGCCTAGTCCCTTCCATTTCCAGAGCTAGGAGGTTTAGGATGCAGTCCCTTGAGTGGCAGCAATAAAAGTTGGGGTGATCGATGCGTGGACAAACTTCTTTCAGGAGGAATTGACAGACCTGGATTTACTGGTGGGTTTAGCTGGGGGTGAAGGCTTGGGAGGCACTGAGCCTTTGTTCAGGCTCTTGTAAGTCTGTAGTTTATCTATCTAGTCAGCTCCCTGATGCAGGCTAGTTAGGAACTTAACCATTAACAGTTTGAGGGATATGTGTGGTTCACCCCTTCTCTCCTTGGGGAGAAGCTGAGTACTAGGAATTCCTTCCTGATTGGATGCTCAGTGCTCAGGGTGGATTTGGTTCCTTAGTGCTTCAGCTTTTCCTGTCGTTTTTTTTTTTTTTTGTTGTTGTTTTTTGACAAAGTCTCACTCTGTCACCCAGGCTGGAGTGGCATGATCTTGGCTCACTGGTTCAAGCGATTCTCCTGCCTCAGCTTCCCGAGTAGCTGGGATTACAGGCATGTGCCATGATGCCCAGCTAATTTTTGTATTTTTAGTAGAGGTGGGATTTCACCATGTTGGTCAGGCTGGTCTCCAACTCCTGATCTTGTGATTTGCCTGCCTCGGCCTCCCAAAGTGTTGAGATTACAGGCGTGAGCCACTGCTCCCTGTTTGATAAGACGTTTTCTCAGTTGCCTGGTGTATAGAAGTCTCAGCTCGTTTCTGATTTTCTCCCAGAGAGAACTGATCCAGGTGTAGATGTTTATTCAGTGCATCAGAGTCAGGAACCTCCCACGTCATTGTTCACTGTGTTGCTGGTGTCACTTCTCTGATGACAGTCTTTAACGCTGAAATTTGGGGGAGGAGGCACTAAAATGGAGCCAGAAAATGCAGGCAATGATGAAAGAGAGGGGAGTTCCTTTATTGTTTTTTCTTACAGAAAAAGATAAATTCATAGGCTCTGATCTATTTAGACTGGGATCAACCCATTAAAGGTGTTTGGAAATATATCTTACTGGGTCAGATCACAGGCCTCCCCCACGAGTTGTTTGTAAGTTTTTTTTTTTTGAGACAGAGTTTCACTTTTGTTGCCCAGTCTGGAGTGCAGTGGTGTGATCTTGGCTTACTGCCACCTCCACCTCCTGTGTTAAAGCGATTCTCCTGCCTCAGCCTCCCGAGTAGCTGGGATTACAGGCATGTGCCACCATGCCTAGCTAATTTTTTTTGTATTTTTTTTTGGGTACAGACGGGGTTTCTCCATGTTGACCGAGCTGTTCTCGAATTCCTGATCTGCCTACCTCGGCCTCCCAAAGTGCTGGGATTACAGGCGTGAGCCACCACGCCCAGCCTGTGCATAAGAAGTTACACTGAAGATCGGAGCTGGTCATACTCCAGGCACACTGGGAGGAAAAAGATATTGATTTAGGCTGCTGGTGTCATCTTCCTCTGACAGGTCATAGATCTTTACAAATTCATCTATTTCATAGGGGGCGGAGGCCCAAGGAAGATCTGAAGCCCCCAGACATATCTGTTCAATATCATGTGACTGGGAATGCCCGGATGAATCCCTCACAGAGGCGCTGGCTTCTCCAGGATTCTTGATACCAGAAGGCTCATGTAGATCATGGTCATTTACATCAGAGATTCTAGGACGTACTGGATGAATGTCTGCAGTAGTTACGGCTGATGGAGTCTCCTCCTTTACTGAAATGGTCCGGCTTGATGCTCCTAGTGATAGCTGTGGCTGCATTTGCTGCTGCTGCTGCTGCTGCTTCCATTTGGCCCGCTGGTTCTTGAACCATATCTAGGAAGGGGGAGAGGAGAAGTTAATAATGGGGGTTGAGTATAAAGGGGCATCCTCATGTTCCTCAGGAATTTGTTTTTTTGGTGTGAGACAGAGTTAGTCTTACATTTATTGGAACAAGGGAAGCTCTTTCTATTCTCTGCTGTCCTGGGTTTCAAGGGAAAAGTGGGTGTAGGATTGTACTAGCAATGAAATATGACCTAGGTCATGATGGATTAAGCAAAAAGGGATTTATATTAGTGGTGTAATTTTTTTTTTTGAGGCAGGGTACTGCTCTGTCACCCAGTCTGGAGTGCAGTGGTGCAATCACAGCTTACTGCAGCCTCGAAGTCCTGAGCTTAAGCGATCCTCCTATCTCAGTCTCCCAAGTAGCTGGGACTAAAGGCATGCACCTCCAGGCCTGGTTAACTTTTAATTTTTTTGTAGAGACATAGTCTTGCTATGTTGCCCAGTCTGGTCTTGAACCAAGCTCAAGTGACCCTCCTGCCTCTGTCTCCCAAAGTGCTAGGATTACAAGTGTGAGCCACTATGCCTGGTGCCCAGAGAAAGTATTTTAAAGTCAGAGTACGGGGTGAGAGTTTGGCTTGGGATGTCTTCAGAGTTAATCCAGATGTTCTCCCCTCAGTGCTCTGTGGGAACTTGGTGACTTAAGTCCTGAATACACAAGAATAGACCTAAATGGGAGTATCTGAGATCCAGCCTCACAGTCCTGTGTAGCATGGTGGGTCTGGAGTTAGAAGGTCTGGGTTCAAATTCCAGCTCTTGTGTTTATAAAGCTTGGAAGACAGCTCTTCTTTTTTTTTTTTTGGAGTTTTGCTATCATTGCCCAGACTGGAGAGCGATGGCATGATCTCAGCTCACCGCAATCTCTGCCTCCTGGGTTCAAGCAATTCTCCCACCTCAGCCTCCTGAGTAGCTGGGATTACAGGCACGCGCCACCATGCCCAGCTAATTTTTTGTATTTTTAGTAGAGACGGGGTTTCACCATGTTGACCAGGATGGTCTCGATCTCTTGACCTCGTGATCCACCCACCTCAGCCTCCCAAAGTGCTGGGATTACAGGCTTGAGCCACCGTGCCCGGCCAAAGACAGCTCTTCTATGTGAGCCTTAGTGTCCCTCAATAAAGTGGGTGCTCATGACAATAAGAATATAAAGTGCTTAACATCTGTCCTTGTACATAGCAATTGTCAAGAAATAGGAATTGTTGTAACAATGATTAAAAGTGTGTGTGAAGCTCTGGGCCAGGCATGCTACCTACAGATACACTTGGGGACAGACCTTTACAACAGATAGATCGAGGTGTTGCTCTGAAGCCAGTTTCACCATTGTAGCCAGACTTGGGTACATGGTCTCTTCAAACGTTTTTCTCAATGCCTCGAGTTGATGGGAAAGAAGTTTTGTGCGATGCCGACGATCATGCTTTGGCCTTTCTGCAGAGGGAACAGACCAAAAATTAAAAAAATTCAGAGGAAAAGGGGGAGAGTACTACATCAAGGGAATACCCATGGGACAAAAGAATTTGTACAACAGCCTTGAGCCCTAGCAGAGTCTACCCAAATGATAAGGAACCAGAAAACCAAATTTGGTAATATGACAAAACAAGGTTCTTTAACACCTCCCGCCCCCCAAATTACACTAGCTCACCAGCAATAAATCCAAACCAGGAAGAAATCCCTGATTTAGTTGAGAAAGAATTCAAAAGGTCAGTTATTAAGCTAATCAAGGAGGCACAAGAGAAAAGTGAAGCCCAATTTAAGGAAATTAAAGAAAAAAAAAGAAAATACAAGAAATGAGGGGAGAAATCTTCAGTGAAATTGATAGCATAAATAAAAAATAATCAACACTTTAGAAGACAGTGAATGCCCTCATAGAAATGCAAAATGCTCTGGAAAGTCTCAGCAATAGAATCAAACAAGCTGAAGAAAGAACTTCAGAGCTTGAAGGAAAGGTTTTCAAATGAACCCGATCCAACAAAGACAAACAGAAAAGAGTAAGAAAATATGAACAAAGCCTCCAAGAGGTCTGGGTTATGTTGAACAACCAAACCTAATCATAATTGGCGTTCCTGAGGAAGAAGACAAATGTAAAAGTTCGGGAAAAATATTTGGGGGAATAATAGAAGAAAATTTCCCCAGCCTTGCTAGAGACTAGATATCCAAATACAAGAAGCTCAAAGAACATGGGGGAAATTCACCACAAAAAAGATTATCTCCTGGGCACATTGTCATCAGGTTATCTAAAGTCAAGATGAAGGAAAGAATCTTAAAAGCTGTGAGGCAAAAGTATCAAGTAACCTACTTTTTTTTAAAACTTATCAGATTAACAGCAGATTTCTCAGACGAAATCTTACAAACTGGAAGGGATTGGGGCCCTAGCTTCAGCCTCCTTAAACAAAACAATGATCAGCCAAGAATTTTGTATCCAGTGAAACTAAGCTTCATAAATGAAGGAAAGATACAGTCTTTTTCAGATAAATACTGAGAGAATTCACTACTACCAAGCTAGCAATATAATAACTGCTGAAAAGAGGTCTAAATCTTGAAAGAAACCCTGGAAACACAGCAAAACAGAACCTCTTTAAAGCATAAATCTCACAGGACCTACAAAACAAAAATACAAATTAAGAAAACACACAAAAAAACAAGTTATATGGGCAACAAACAGCACAATGACTGGAATAGTACCTCACATCTTAATACTAACATTGAATTCATGGCCTTAAATTCTCCACTTGTGGCTCATGCCTGCAATCCCAGCACTTTGGGAGGCTGAGGTGGGTGGATCACCTGAGGACAGTTTGAGACCAGCCTGGCCAATATGGGAAAAACCCATCTCTACTAAAAATACAAAAATTAGCCAGGCATGATGGCACATGCCTGTAATCTCAGCTACTAGAGGGGCTGAGGCAGGAGGATTGCTTGAACCTGGGAGGCGGCAGTTGCAGCGAGCCGAGATTGTGCCACTGCACTCCAGCCTGGGCAACAGAGTGAGACTCCACCTCGAAAAAAAAAAAAAAAAGATACAGAATCACAAATGGCCAATACACATATGAAAAAATGCTCAACATCACCAGTGATTAGGGAAATGCAAATCAAAACCACAAGAATGGCCATCATCACAAAATAAAAAAATAATAGATGTTGTCATGGATGCAGTGAACAGGGAACCCTTTACACCACTGGTGGGAATGTAAACTAGTACAATCGCTACGGAAAACAGCGTGGAGATTCCTTCAAGAACTAAAAGGAGAACTACCATTTGATCCAGCAGTCCCATTACTAGGTATCTACACAGAGGAAAAGAAGTCATTATGTGAAAAAGATAATGGCACCTGTATGTTTATAGCAGCAGAATTTGCAATTGCAAAAATGTGGAACCAACCCAAATGTTCAGCAATCAACGAGTGCATAAAGAAACTCTGGTGTGTGTGTGTGTGTGTGTGTGTGTATACACATATATGATGAAACGCTACTCAGCCACAAAAAGGAATGAATTAATGATATTTGTAGAAACCTGGATGAGATTGGCAACCATTATTCTAAGTGAAGTAACTCAGGAATGGAAAACCAAACATCATATGTTCTCACTTATAAGTCGGAGCTAAGCTATGAGGATGCAAAAGCATAAGAATGACACAATGGACTTTGGGGACTCGGGGAAAGAGTGGGAAGGGGGTGAGGGATAAAAGACTATAAATATGGTGCAGTGTACACTGTTCGGATGATGGGTGCACCAAAATCTCACAAATCACCATTAAAGAACTTATGTAACCAAACACCACCTATTCCCCAATAACCTATGGAAATAAAAAAAACCTTTTAAATGTTTTATTGGAATGCAAACACACACACACACACACACTAGAGATATATATATATATATATATCCCCAAAGGTAAGCTTCTTTTCTGAGCTTGGCCTGGGAATCAAGAGCTTAGGCTAAACATTCAATGCATGAGACCCACTTCTCACCCTCTTTCTGGGAGTGTTCTGCATTCCCAGAAAATCAGTGCCAACTTCCACTGAGCAGGACACATTTTTAAGCCACAAATGGGAAAATCTTATTTCTGTGGCCTCATTCTACAGCCCCTGGGGGAGGAATATTTACCTCTCTATGACTTTGGACACCAATTTGTTTTCCTAGCAACCTGGGGACATCTTTCTGTTTCTCATGCTACTACTAATAAAGACATACCTGAAACTGGGTAATTTACAAAGGAAAGAGATTTAATGGACTCACAGTTCCACATGGCTGGGGAGGCCTCACAATCATGGTGGACGGCAAGGAGGAGCAAAGCCACATCTTACATGGTGATGAGGCAAGAGAGGGAATGAGAGCTAAGCAAAAGGGTAAACCTCTCATAAAACCATCAGGTCTCACGAGACTTATTCACTACCATGAGAATGTCATGGGGGAAACTGCCCCTATAATTCAATTATCTCACACAGGGCCCCTCCCACAATACATGGGAATTATGGGCGCTACAATTCAGGATGAGATTTGGGTGGGGACACAGCCAAACCATATCAGTCCTTATTGAGATAGAACAGTGGCATGATATTGACACTGGGTTTATATGAATTTGTAAGGTTCACAGGGTATTTGAGACCCTATTATTCTAACCAGTCATAGACTCAGTGGCACTGCTGTCTACGTTTTTTGGCCTGTGAGACCCTGAGGCTACTGGTTTGGTCATTTATTAAGGATCAGTAGGGAAGCAAAGACGAAGCTTAGTGACCTGAGAATGAATGTTGATTCTCTCATTTATTAGTAGCTTGGTGACTTTGGGAGCATCACTACACTTGTATTGTTTGCCTCCGTATCCTTATCAGTAAAATGGTCCCAGAAAGTTCACTCCTTTAGGGAAGATGTGAGCAACCAAAGAAGCAAGTCTGTTAATTACAGGCTTGGTGCATGTGTTAGTCCATTATGCATCTAGAAAGGAATACCTACAGCTGGGTAAATTAGAAAAGAGGAACTTAATGGCTCACAGTTCTGCAGGCTATACATGAAGCATAGTGCTGGCATCTGCTTCTGGTGAGGGCCTTAGGATGTTTCCATTCAGGACAGAAGGTGAAGGGGAGCAAACTGTCACATGGTGAGAGTGGGAGCAAGAGAGAGCAGGGGGAGGTCCCAGACCCTCTGAAACAACCAGATCTCGTGTGAACTACTGAGAACTCACTCGTTACCATGAAGATGGCACTAAGCCATTCAGAGGGATCCACTCCCATGATCCAAACCCCTCCCAACAGGCCCCACCTCCAACATTGGGGATCACATTTCAACATGAGATTCTGAGGGGACCAATATGCAAATGGCATTAGTGCAGAATGGGAGTTTTTACTATGGTTTAGAATATAAATAAGACTTCATTATCTAGTGAAACCTGATTCTCATGGTCATCTATTTTATATGAAAGATTCTATTTTTAGGATGCGCTTATTCCTCAGACAAATACATGGAAAAACAAAAGGCAACATGCTGCCTAATCATCGCATAGTGAAGACAAGTGATCGAGCACACAGGTTTCTCTTAGCTTCTCAGCATTTGTTTAGACACAAAGGGAGAGCAAAAATGTACAGGATAATGAAGAAAAACCCTGAAATAGAGGGAGGACAGTAAGAAAGAGAGAAAGAGAGAGGGAGAGACAGAGACAAAGAGAGAAAAAGAAGGGGAAGGTGGAAGAGTAAAAGACAGAGGAAGAAAACAGCAAATAAACATATTCTTTTCTTAAGAAATAAGGCCAGGTGCAGTGGTTCACGCCTGTAGTCCTAGCACTTTGGGAGGCCAAGGAGGGTGGATCACTCAAGATCAGGAGTTTGAAACCAGTCTGGCCAACATGGTAAAACCCTGCCTCTACCAAAAACACAAAATGTAGCAGGGTGTGGTGATGGGTGCTTGTAGTCCCAGCTACTTGGGAAGCGGAGGCAGGAGAATCGCTTGGACCAGGGAGGTGGAGGTTACAGTGAGCTGAGATTACTCCACTGCACTCCAGCCTGGGCGACAGAGCAAAACTCCATCTCAAAAAAAAAAAAAAAAAAAAAACAAACCAAGAACAAAGAAAATATATATGTAAATGTTAAAATTAATATTCTCAGGTAAATAAAATAAAGATATTGCACTCACATCAAGAAAGTCTTGAAAATAAAGGAAACTCTGATAAGACAAATGTTCTTTGAAATCAGTAGCTAAAATTAAATCCTTATGCAATAGAAGAGTTGGAAGAGAAAGCTATTACGGAAGTAGAAAAAATATACAAAGTGGACAGAGACTGAAAAGATCAGAAAATAAGATCTCTGCCCAGGGATGTCCGACACTAGCAATATTTATGTGACTAAAAATATCTCTGACTAAAATAAGTTTCAGAGAGGATCACAAAAATATTTTAAAAATTCAAGATTTGAGGCTGGGTGCGGTGGCTCACCCCTGTGATCCCAGCACTTTGGGAGGCCTCAGTGGGCAAATCACAAGGTCAGGAGATCAAGATCGTTTTGGCTAACATGGTGAAACCCTGTCTCTACCAAAAATACAACATTTAGCAGGGTGTGGTGGCAGGCGCCTGTAATCTCAGCTACTTGGGAAGCTGAGGCAGGAGAATCACTTGAAACCAGGAGACGAAGGCTGCAGTGAGCTGAGATCATGCCACTGCACTCCAGCCAGGGCGACAGAGTGAGACTATGTCTCTAAATAAATAAATAAATAAATAAATAATCAAGATTTGAGAGATGAGGCACAGGGGTTTCCAGATTGAAGCTATTCCAACATGAGCACAGTAAATGAACAAAAGGATCATTGTTGCAAAAATATCAGAATACCAAGAATATACAGCAAGTTCCAAAAGCTTCTAAAGGGAAGTAGAATTTCCATTCAAAGGAATAGTAATTAGAATTCTACTGGTCTTTAGAAAAGCGACACTGCCCATTGGTAAGTTATAGGGGGTGAAATCGAGGAGGGAAGTGGCAAAATCATCTACCAAGCTGAGAGATCAATATGTAAAATCAACTAATTAGTATTTTTGTAAGTTTAGTATTAAAGAATAGAAAAATGTATTAGAAGAGCCAGGTACCAGTTTTGATAAGTGAGCTTGTTGATGCGTAATTTTTCTATTAGAATGTGGGAAGTAAAAAGTTCCAAAGTTTCCTTTCTTGTTTAAGAAAAAAAATTCATAAGTGTTAGAAATAATAGTTGGTTTTAAACATTTTCTTTAAAAGACTTTTGCAGGCTGGGCGCGGTGGCTGACGCCTATAATCCCAGCACTTTGGGAGGCCGAGGCGGGTGGATCACGAGGTCAAGAGATCGAGACCATCCTGGTCAACAAGGTGAAACCCCGTCTCTACTAAAAATTCAAAAATTAGCTGGGCATGGTGGCGCGCACCTGTAGTCCCAGCTACTCAGGAGGCTGAGGCAGGAGAATTGCTTGAACTCAGGAGGCGGAGGTTGCGGTGAGCCAAGATCGAGCCATTGCACTCCAGTCTGGGTAACAACAGCAAAACTCCGTCTAAAAATAAATAAAAACTAATAATAAAAAAAAGAAAGTAAAAGACTTTTTGCCTTTTTGCCAGAAGCCCTATACTATGTAGCCGTTAGCCATGCTTACAGGCATGTGGTACATTCCATGTCCACGTACTTTAACCAAGATATCTGTGTGAACGTGCTCACAGGCATGTCCCCGCTCACAGCCATGTCCCCGCTCACAGCCTATGCCCCTCCCTTATTTGGACTTCCCCCTTTTGCTCTCCATTGCTTTTATTAGCCAATCCAATCAGGTTTTAGTTTAGATTGTGAGTTCTGGCTCGAGTCAACGGAGATCCAGTACAGCAGTAAGGACAACCCCAATGTATAAGAAATAAATATGTCTGCTTTCCTTTGTTCGTTGTACTCTCACGACAAGATTGCCATGGGAGAGCCCTTTCTGTAGGAAGTAAAAAGAACTGCTTTGCTGAGAGATCCTTTGTCCCAGTACTAAGTTTTCTTTGTGGCACTGACCATCTATTTCAAATATAGTATCAAATCATTTAAAAAAGTTAAAATATAAGTAAAATTACATTTATGTCTCTAGCCAAGAAATACACTTTTTTCTTTTTTTTTGGAGACAGAGTCTTGCTCTGCTGTCCAGGCTGGAGTGCAGCACTGCAATCTGAGATCACTGCAACCTCTGCCTCCCAGGTTCAAGTAATTCTCCTGTCTCAGCCCCCCAGGTAGCTGGGACCACACACATGTGCCACCATGCCCGGATAATTTTTGTATTTTTAATAGAGACGGGGGTTTCACCATGTTGTTCAGGCTGGTCTCGAACTCCTAGCCTCAAGTGTTCTGCCCGCCTTGGTCTCCCAAAGTGCTGGAATTACAGGCATGAGCCACTGTGCCTGGCCAGAAATACACTTAGAATATTTGTACAATAGTACTCATAAGTAAATTGAAAAACACAAGACATGCTGGGACATAAGACCCCATAAGAGATAAATTATTAGTATCTAGAAGAAAACAAAAATTTTCTACTAAGCCTCAAGAAAAAAATACTAAAAAATGGGAAACGATATAAATACAAAAATTAGCATGAGGGGAAAACATAATGGCCTTTAATATAGAGTGAACAGATTCAATCACACTGGTTAGTAAACAAATGGGAATTAAAGATCACGTACTATTTTATACTCATAAATGGACCGACATTTAAGAAGTAGTACGAGGCATTAAAAATGATGTGAGTTCAACACAGCGTAGGCAACAAAGTGAGATCCTGTCTCTACAAAAAAATTTAAAAATTAGCTGGGCATGTGGCACACACTTGTAAGTCCCAGCTACTCCTGAGGGTGAGGTGGGAGAATCACTAGATCCTAGGAGCTAGAAGCCAGCTTGAGCAACACAGCAAGACCCCATCTTTTTATAAAAAGGGATGTGGAGAAACAAACTCCTAAGTTACTGGAGTCCTATCGCAAATTGTTTTTCTAACGGTCCTTGTCGGTACAACCCAGTGGTTTCTAAAATTGTCTGCCTAGCATTGACAAAGCCCAGAAGCCACCACAAGATCCCACATCTCTCACTTGATGTATCTGCAACCCAGTCGCTCAACCCCCAGCCTCCTGCCTTTGCCCAGCTTACCTGGCATCATGTCCTCTGGAGACACAGTGGTTTGATCAGCTGTGTGCCGCAGAACTCCTGAGCTGACTCTATGTGACTGCTGGGCTAAAAGGCCTGACTATTTAAGCAATTTTTGTAATGTAATCATGTCCCCACCCTGTCCTACCCTAAAGCCTCTCCCTCCAATAATCCATTCAGTATTTCTTTATTGAGAACCTACTCTATGCCTGGTGCTGTGTAGGAAGCTGGGGATAAAACTGATTCACTGACCCCTGACCCGAAAGAGTGGAAGAAAACAAAGGGAAGTCGAGCAAACAGAAAATGGATAAAATGTTCAAGAATGTCGATTGGGGTAAATGAGTAAATAAACAAGGCACAGAGAGAAAAAAGTTGGTAACATAAACTCGGGAGGTAAAGGAGGTGCTCTGTGCGTGGGCAGCTTCTAGTGAGACCTGGAGTGCATCAGGAGGCCTCCTGCTGGGAGTTTGGGATGACGGGAGGGTAAGCCCTTCACACACCCATCTCAGTCCAACCTCTTCCAGTCGAGACGGCAACGGATGATAGCGAAGAACTTGGTGAAGCCTAAACCATAGAAGATCTTGTATCTTCTTTTGAGTATGGATTTGGGGCAGTTGGGAGCCCATAGTTTTTAGCAAGGAAACTTAAAATATAAATTGCATTAAAAATTATGCTTCTCTTGCCTCAGCATCCCTCTGTCATTCTGTTACTCATTTTTTCCATCTTTCAGGTGCTCAATATTAACTCATTTATTCATTTCTCTCTCTAATCTTCTCCATGATGGGTCTTATTTGTGGGGTGGGTATGATTTGGTGGATGAGACAGATCTAGTCTCTGTTCATGAGACAGAGCCTCCCCACAGTCAATGTGGACCCAAACTGTCTGACGTGAAGGTTGGGACTCTGCTCGTGGCCTGTCTTACAGTAACCCCCCAACTCTGTCCTCCCCCGCAACCTCCACCCCCACCAGGTCGGTTTGCAGAAGTCTTGGAAAAGAGAAAGAACTCAGTCTGGAAACACTGTAGATAGCCTTAAGGCAAAATGATCGAAGGACCCATCTATGTCTTTTTGTTTTGTTTTGTTTTAGGGCCTCTAGTCTGTTACCCAGACTAGAGTGCAGCAGTGCCATCATAGCTCACTGTAGCCTTCAACTCCTGGGCTCAAGAGATCCTCCAGCCTTGGCCTGCCAAAGTGCTGGGATTACAGAAGTGAGCCATTGGACCTGGCTCCATCTATATCTTCTATAAAAATAAAATTCAGGAAAACTTCTAACACGTTCAAGGGTAGAAACTCCCTTCCAAATCCTGTCTGAAAGGATAAAATGGGCCTCAAATTTTCCATATAAATTTTAGAATCAGTACCAGGAGCAGCCCTGTGGCACCAGTGACGATGGAAAGAGGGTGATATATTGAAAGGGTATGAGCTCCCCAATAACAGGGAATTTTACAGAATTTAATGTTAAAACACCCTTGACTCTTCATTTCTTTACTTAATTATTTGAATTCCTGCTCTGCTAAGATTTGTTCCAGTGAATAGGAAATTCGGATTTACAAAAATAGAACTCATCCCGCCTTCCCAAGTGCTGGCATTCTAGAGAGGAAAGCAGGAAATAAAAAAAGAAGCAAGGCCAGGTGCGGTGGCTCACGCCTGTAATCCCAACACTTTGGGAGGCTGAGGCAGATGGATCATGAGGTCAAGAGATCGAGACCATCCTGGTCAACATCGTGAAACCCTGTCTCTACTAAAAACACAAAAATTATACAAAAATTAGCTGGGTGTGGTGACACAGGCCTGCAATCCCAGCTACTTGGGAAGCTGAGGCAGGAGAATCCCTTGAACTGGGAGGCTGAAGTTGCAATGGGCCGAGATCGTGCCACTGCACTCCAGCCTGGTGACAGAGCAGGACTCTGTCTTTAAAAAAAAAAAAAAAAAAAAAAAAAAAAGAAGAAAAAAAAAGAGAAACAAGGCAATACACGGTTCAGATACTACTGGTGATGAATGCCACCAACAGCACTGATTTAGAGGATGTGCAGTAGATTAAAGGTAAGACCTCTCTGAGGAAGTATCATTTTCACCGAAGGAGAGGAGAGAGTTCTAAGCAAAGGGAACATCAAATGCAAAGGCCCAGAGACATGAAAAACCTTTTCATGTCTGAGGTGCAGATAAGAGGCCACTGTAGCTGAGGTGTAGTGTGGGAGAGGAATATAGGGAAAAGTTCAAACTGGAAAGACCAACCAAGATCAGAGCAAGGTGAAGAAGTCTGGATTTTATTCCAAGTGAAGGAAAAAGCCAATCAAGGGGCCTCGGGGGACCCAGAACACTCAGTTCACTTTTTTTTTTTGAGACATGAATAACTAGATTATTTTTGGGGTTTGGCTCTTTTTATTATATCCATCTTTTTACTGACTTTCTCATTCAGGTCATGAATTGTTTCCCTGATTTCTTGGTATTGGCTGTGTTCTCTCATATTTTGTTGTTTCCTTGAGATCATTGCTTTGAATTCCTTTTTGGGCCTTTCATAGATTTTCTTTTCTTTAAGATTGGGTACTGGAGAATTACAGTGTTCCTTTGGAGTATCATATTTCCTTGCTTTTTTCATGTTGGTGTCTTTTTGTTGATATCTGTGCATTTGTTGTAACAGTTGCTTCTTCCAATTTTATGAACTGGCTATCACAAAGAAACTTTTCTTGTAGATGCATTTACAGTTTTGGTTGAGTAGGGTGCTTTGGCTTTGATAGAGGCAACAATGTAGTCTTCAAATGATCTCTTTGCTGTAATTAATGTCGGCAGTGTCTGAATTTTTCAGTGGTTTAAACTGTGGTTGTTAGTGGTGGAAACTGGTAAGGCTTTGCTTGGGATATTAACAACAGGCGGGCTGCTCGTTGGGCCCCAGGATGCCACCCATCGGCACTGGTGGTGGCAGCAGCAGGCCCTCTGTACCAGTCCTCAGGCCCCCAGGCAGTGTCTGTGGATGCTGGCAGTGGTGGGGGTGGGGAGGCATGGGCAGTCTGGTCCTCAGGCCCCCAGGTGATGGGTGTGGGCACTAGCAGTGGCAGCAAAATACAAAAAAATACAAAAAATCTGCTGTATTTTGTCACTATATTACTTTATTTGGGTAAATGGACCAATTAAAAAAAATTATTCTGCTGTTAATGGGCATAGTTGATGGTTTTTGGATATTACAAAGGCTGGAGAGGGAAATTTCAGGTGCTGAGAGCTTGAGATGGGATGAGTAGAGTCTCAGCTGATTACATCTAGAAGAGAAAAGAAGGATGGTCAATTATCTGTGTTGTTGAAATGCTTCTTTCTATGCCATGATATATAATCCAGAGACTCAACACTCAGGATTCCACCTCCCCTTGACACACACACAGACAGACACACACACACACACACACACACACACACACCCCCTGCTGATGTGGGTCTTACAGGTCCAGCTTCTTCTTTTCAGAATCTGAGCTTCAGACCATGCTCCTAAGGTCCAAAAGCCCAGTGTGAGCTTTCTCGCTTCCCATCAGGCCAGAAACACTTGCACAATGTCTGCCCTAAAGATTCTCAAAACCTCTTTAGGATGTAAGCGCTTTCTGAAGCGCTTTTTTTTTTAATGAACCTCTTTGTATTAATAAATGTATTTTGGTAAACATATGTCTGCATTTACTGGAGATGCTTTCCCAGAATCCAGACTTGGGAATTCTTCATTTCCAAAGGCTATATGTGTTTGTTGAACTTGTGTCTTATTATACACTCTGTTGAACTGGCCATTGGGATCTATTGTAGGCTAGGATTCCCGGGCAGAGTTTGTAGGTTTTATTTTCATTTTGTTTCATTGTTTGGGGAAGATGGAAGTTCTTTTTTAGCCAGGGATCCTAAAAAATTTAGTGTGAATGAAAATCACACTACAGGGCTTGTGAAAACACAGCATGCTGGGCCCCAAACTCAGTTTCTGCCTCAGTATTTCTGGGCTGGAACCTATGAATATGCATTTTAACAAGCTCCCAGGTGATGCTGATGCTGCTGGTATGCGAACCACACTTTGAGAACCACTGTGGCTAACAATCTCAGGGCAGTCTCCTCGAAGACCTCTTGGTGACTTCTGTGACAAACTGTGAAGCTTTAGGAGGAGAAAGAAGAGGATTTTCTTTAAAGGCCAAGTGCCTTGTCCCCCAGGATCTCCAGCTTTTGACCATGTACTGGTTACACACGTTCCTGGTAGATTCTGAACACACAATCATGTCATCTGCAAATAGAGACAATTTGACTTTCTCTTTTCCTAACTGAATACCAAATGGTAAAGACCATGACACAATAAAGAAACGGTGTCAACTAATGGACAAAACAACTAGCTAGTGGAGCATCTCAGATGGAAGGGGTTGGTCCAGAATTCTCCCCAAAGGAAATACTCCAGGAAGTAAGGTTTTTCTTAGGAGAGGACTGGGGCATCAATAGGGGTCTTCTAAGACCAAAGGCCAGGCTCCTGCATGGGGAGGGAAGGCAGTGGGGGCACTTCAGAGGGTGGAAATGGAGGTTTCCTAATCTTGTGTCTGTGGGTGGAGATGAATCAGTTATAGGAAAGACAATCAGTGAGAGCCAGTATTGAGTGCCTAATGTGGGTGATGGGGGGATGGAGGCAGCAAACCACCATGGCATGTGTATACCTATGTGACAATCCTGCACGATCTACACATGTACCCCAGATCTTAAAGTATAATAAAAAATAATAAAAAAAAAAAAAGAGAGCTCAAACTATCTCTGTTCACAGACATGATTCTATATCTAGAAAACCTCATAGTCTCTGCCCCAACCACCCTTAAGCTGGTAAACAACTTTAGCAAAATTTCAGGATAGAAAATCAATGTGCAAATATTACTAGTACTCATATATGCCAACAACATTGAAGCATAGGGCCAAATCAGAAATGGAATTCCATTCATAATTTCCATAAAAAGAATAAAATACCTAGAAATCCAGTTAGCCAGGGAGGTGAAAGATTGTTACAATGAGAATTACAAAACATTGCTTAAAAAATCAGTGATAATCCAAACTAATGGAAAAACATCCCATACTCATGGATAGCAAGTATCATTATCATTAAAACAGCCATAATGCCCAAAGAAATGTACAGATTCAATGCTATTCCTATTGAACTACCAAGGCCATCCTTCACAGAATTAGAAAAAACCATTTTCAAATGCATATGGAATAAAAAATGAATTGAATAACCAAGACAATTGTAAGCAGAAAGAACGAAGCTGGAAGCATCACATTACTAACTTCAAAGTGTACTACAGGGCCACAGTAACCAAACAGCATGGTTCATGTACAAGAACAGACACACAGACCAGTAGAGCAGAATAGAGAGCCCAGAAATAAGATCGCATATCTACAACCCTCTGATCTTCAACAAAGCTAACCAAACAAGCAATGGAAAAATGACTTCCTATTCAAGAAATGGTTCCAGGATAACTGGCTAGCCATATGCAAATGATTGAACTTGAACCCCTTCCTGGCTTTATGTAGAAAAATCAACTAAAGATGGGTAAAACTTAAATGTAAAACCCCAGACTATAGAAACCCTGGAAGACTACCTAGGCAATACCATTCTGAATATAGGAATGGACAAAAGGTTCATAATGAAGATGCCAAAAGCAATCACAAGAAAAGCGCAAACACTGACAAATGGATCTATTTAAACTAAAGGCTTCTGCACAGCAACAGAAACTAACAACAGTGTCAACAGGCAACCTACAGAATGGGAGAAATTATTTGCAAATTATGTATCTGAAAAGGTCTAATATCTAGCATTTATAAGGAACTTTAACAACTTAACAAGAAAGAAAATGCAACCCCATAAAAAAAAAAAAGGTGGGCCAAGGGCTGGGCATGATGGCTCATGCCTGTAATTCCAGCACTTTGGGTGGCTGAGGTAGGTGGACTGCTTGAGCCCAGGAGGTCAAGACCAGCCTGGGCAATATGGTAAAACCCTGTGTCTATGAAAAATAGAAAAATTAGCTGGATGTTGTCATCCCAGCTACTCAGGAGGCTGAGCAGGGGGAGTGCCTGAGTGAGACAGAGGTTGCAGTGAGCTGAGATTGCACCACTGCACTTCAGCCTGGATGTCAGAGTGAGACCTTGATTCAAAAAAAAAAAAGTAGACAAAAGACAGGAACAGACGCTTTTCAAAAGAAGACATACATGTGGCCAAAAAGCATTTGAAAAGAAGCTCAACATCCCTGAACATCAGAAAAATGCAATCAGAACCACAATGAGATACCATCTCTCACCAGTCAGACTGGCTAATATTCACAAGTCAAAAAATAACAGATGTTGGCAAACTTGTAAAGAAAAGGGAACTCTTACACATCGTTGATGGCAGTGGAAATTTGAGGAATCATCACATTGTGGAAAGCAATGTGATGATTCCTCAAACAGCTAAAACAGAACTACCACTCAATGCAGATATCCCATCACTGGGCATATACCCAAAAGAATACAAATTATTCTATCATAAAAACATGTGCACATGAATGTTTATTACCACATTATCCACAATAGCAAAGACACGGATTCAACCTAAATGCCCATAACAGACAGACTGCATAGAGAAAATGTGGTGCATATACACTGTAAAATTCTACGCAGCCTCAAAAATGAATAAGACTATGTCTTTTGCAGAAACGTGGATGGAGCTGGAGGCCATTATCCTTAGCAAACTAATGTGGAAACACAAAACCAAATACTGCATGTTCTCCTTAGAAGTGTGAGCTAAATGATGAGGCTCATGAACACCAAGAGAGGAACAACACACACTGGGGCCTACTTGAGGGTGGAAGGTGGAGGGTGAAAGGTGGGACAGGAGAGCAAAAAAAAAAAAACAAAAACAAACAAACAAAAAACCACAACTATCGGGTACTAGGCTTAGTACCTGGATGATGAAATAATCTGTACCACAAATCCTCATGACACGAGTTTCCCTGCACATGTATCCCTGAACCTCAAATAAAAGTTCAAAAACCAAAAACAAACAATCTCACCTTTCTTTGGAATCTTCAGGAGAAACAGTATCTCTGAAACTTTGATTCACATGGACACCAAGAGAAAGGAGAGGATATAGCTAGAGCCCAGGCGTGTGACAGACAGATGAGAGCAGCCCTCACCTGGTAGAGCCAAGGGGCCTAGCATGGGGCAGGTTCATCAAGGACTTTCTCTGCCTCTCTCCCAGATCACGCTGAGGATCAAGGCAGTGCTGTCCCAGAATCTTTAAAGGCAAAAAGGAAGATTATCTTCTAGAGCCAACGCCTTTTCCAATAATTCCCACCTTATTTTTTTTTTTTTTTTAACCATTGTACAAACTGGGAAAATGTACACCTTCTGAGTAGATTCTGCACAGTGGAGAAAAGGCTTGAGAGGCACAAAGGCTGGGCTTTTTAATCATTCCTCACTCCATCATCCTAATCTACGCATTTCCCCGGTAACTCAATCCACAGCCTGGTACCCGCCCCTGCCCCCCACCCCCACTGTCATTTTGGTGAGTTACAGACAGGTCTGCAAACAGCTTTGGTTCTGACTAGTTTCTTCCTGACACCTGAGCCTTTCTCATGCTGCAAGGGAAGCTTGCTGGGAGGAGCTTGGAATCAGGAATAAAGTCAGAGGACAGGGCTGACAGGGACCATTTAAATGCTGCAACTCAGAGATTCACATAGAAGACAGGCACAATTCTGAAGAGCTGCCCGGAGGAAGCAAAAAGGTCAGAGCTACAGGTGAGCTGAAAAGGCACAGCCTTCAATAATCTCAAGTCACATAAACCAAGAAGGAAATGGTAGATTTTATAAGATGAAAATGTTAGCATTTCTACTGGGAATGCTTTACTGAGAGTTGCTGTGTTTGTGGACTAGAGGCCCTGAGGCTATGGGATGAGATGCTTGTGGGGTGTGAGGTGTGGACCCTGGACCAGTGCAACCATTTGTGAGTGTGTGATGGTGTCTGATGAGAGTGAACTCTGTTGAGATGATGTGACTTTAGGTGGGAGGCAGATGGTCCACCAGGATGGGCGGGTGTGTGAATGAGTGTAATGGGTGAGTTGCTTTGTCTTCATGACTGTGGAGTGTGAGTGTGTGTGTGTGTGTGTGTGTGAGCACAGCTCAAGTGCTTGAGCATCTGTATATTCATGGTGAGCAGGTGTGTGGGACTGTGGGTGTGTGTGCTGGGATGTGACTGGGTGTTGAACTGGGAACATGCATGTGGCCTTCTGTGCATGTGAAGGTTCCTCCGCACATAGCAGCACCTCTGAGGAAGCAGCTGTGCAGCCTCCCCTGTGTGTCCGTGTTGGTCCTGGGTGGCAGAACTGGTGGGGATTTGGGAACTGGGAGTTACTGAGAACTCATGTTCAACCATTCATGAGAACAGAATATATGATCCATAGATGTCTCTTTCCAACAAGTGTGGGGAAGAGGAATGCAGACCATGGGGGTGACGGTTCCTCAGGTGGGGTCTACACAGAGTGACCACTGGCTCCTGCCTCCCAGCTTCAGCTCTCTTCCTGTCCCTCATCACAGCCTGTCCTTCCCATTGTAGAGCAGGAGGGTGGGCAGATGCTGGCTTGCTAGCAAAGAACACTGGAGGCCCTGGTTTCAGTGCCCGGATCACCCAAAACCAGGAAGGAACAAGCATAGCCTCAGTTAAGACAGCACTTACAGTGAATAGTAGTAAGAAAAACGGCTGGGTCCACTGGCTCATGCCTATAGTCTCACCACTTTGGGAAGCCAAGATGGGAGAATAACTTGAGGCCAAAAGTTTGAGAACAGCCTGAGCATTATAGTGAGACCCTCTCAAAAATTTTAAGTAACATTTGTCATCCCAGCTACTTAGGCGGCAAAGGTGGGAGGATCCTACAGCCTAGCAGTTCAAGGCTTCAATAAGCTATGATTGCACCACTGTACGTCAGCCTGGGTGATAGACCAAGACCCTGTCTCGAAAAAAAAAAACCACTTGTAGTCATTTTAGAAATCAATCATTCCCTCCAGTTATGTCCCTGACTCAGGCATTTCATGTGTGCAAGTCCTAGGGCTGTGCTCTCAGCAATGTGGCCCCTTCTGGGAAGGACATCCATGGCCCATGATGATGATGATGCATATGCCTCCCTCATACAGAAGTTCCTGTTCCTTTATTATTTCCTTCTGTCTTTTAACAAGTGTTGTTTCTCATTGGAGTGAATTTCCAAATTTTTAAATCCTCAAGTCTTGTTTTCACAGTGTCAGAGTTGAAAATGAAGGCAGTTCAGTGTTCCAGGGGGACTCCTCTTTCTTTTAGGTCACCTCTAACAGGCCCTACACATGCCAGGGGTTAGGGTAAAAGTTTTACATATATTAAACTCATCTATTACCAAGAACACCCTACAAAGTAGGAATTCCTGGTAATCCTCCTTGTCCTGGGGAAACTAAGGCAAGGAGAGTTCAAGTAATGGATCTAAGATGGCACTGCTTGTAAGAGGCAGAATGAGGACTGGAATTCAGGCATCTTGGCTCCTGAACCCTTCTCTTTCCTATGGGTCCTTCATTTCTTCAGGAATATGAGGCCCTGCCTGTGGTAGGATGAAAGCGGGGAAGTCAGAGTCTGTTCTTTGATCTCTAAGGGCAATCTGTTACAGAATGCCACTCTCACGACTTGTGTCCTTGACCATTGGTTCTCCTATCACAATCAGAGGGACGCTGGGCCCCCCTTTCATGTGAGTACTCCATGGTCCAAGGGTGGGGGTGGAGCAGAAAGGAGAACGTTTGCTCAGGGGATGATCTCAGGCGTGAGTGATGTGGAAATGTCTAGTGGGCAGGATGGAGGCACCGTGCAGGTGCAGGTCTCGGAGACCCTCCAGCTCCAGACAAGAAACCTACAGTGGCTGCACTGTGGGCCAGTCATGGTGACTCAGGTAGAAGGACACTCAGGGACTGGGGCTGTGGCTCCTTATCAAGGACATAGAATTTCCAGGGAGTGAACAACTCCTAGGCCAAGATTAGTGACTATGGCTCAGTTTCCACCTTGGGATGAAGAACAGAGCTTCTCATACCTCAAGGGCAGGAGAAGCTGAAGCAGCCCCAGAGGGCTGAGGCTTACAGTATCAGCACCAAGTCTTCACTCTACCTATGAAAAGGCGGGAAGGATTTCTTTGTGTGTCCCGTATGTGCCCCCACAAGGGAGAGACCTGTCCACAACCCTGTGTGCTTTTCCCTCAGCAAGGACCCATGGCTGCAGGTGGATTTACTCACTGGGATGGGTGAAAACTCAGACATCGCCTTCCACTTCCAAGTGTACATTGGCCATTGTGTGGTCATGAACAGCCATGAGGATGGGATCTGGAAGGAAGAAGTGATAGTTAGCTATGTGCCCTTTGAGCCTGGCAAAGAATTTGAACTGATTTTCCTAGTGCTGGACATTGAGTACCAGGTGAGTGCCTCAGGAGCTCCCAGTACCCAGCCTCCATGGGCTCCCAGAGCAGGAGGCAGCTCTTCCTGAGCTGGCCCCACCTGTCCCTTGGGACCCACCTCCTGTAACTACTCCTGGCAGAGGCCTTTTTGTCAACAGAGCACCCTCTGCTTGCACTGCCATCCTCAGATTTTTTTACCCATATCTGGGTCAAATTTTTTTTTACCAGGGTCAAGGTCAGCTCACCTGCCATTTCCCCAAGTTGGAGAATATCCTGTGTCTTTTCCCATAGTGCTCATTTCTACTTATGTCATTATTTAAACTTTCATTTGGCTGAATGAATACAATATGGGTAAGAAAAAAATTGTTTTTGTCAGTCAAAATTTAGACTTCATCTCAATCCTAGACCCCAAGCCTACTCCTAAGAACTTTACCGGTGCTTTGCTCTCCTTCCAGAGGAAATACAAGCCTGTGGAAGGAAGCATATAGGTTTATGATTTCATTTGTTTTTAAGCAAATCCTGGTATAAGTTGCTCTACACACTACATTTTAGGAAGCAATGTGATTTTCTGCGAACAAATGTATCTCGAAGACATCCTCAATCCATGGTGCTTCCTCAGTTGTTAAAAACTGCATCATATTCAATTAGAATTATTACTCAGAGTTAATGAACTTGACCTCTGATGAACATTTAGGTTGTTTTAACTATTTTGTTCTCACAGATAATGCTCTATTGAGATTTCTAATCAATCTCTTTGCCATTATTAACCACTCAATGCTTAATTGAAAAATATCTATAAAGAAATGAAAAAAATGGTTCTAAGATGTGTGAATTTTAAATTTGATACATTAACACTTATAAGGCGACTTTTTCTATAGCCTCAGTATGAATATATTCATACTTTCTGGCATTCTCAAATGAGTACACCAAAATATTCACATTTTATTCAGATTTAAATGATGGATCTTTTTATATGCTTAGAAGTTGTTGAAGATAATATTCTGTTTCACAATACCTGTCCCGTTTTACCTTTGTAAGAAGGCTTGGGTTTCATGCTTTGCCACAATTAGCCCAAATCTGGGCTACTCCAAAGAGAAACTAGGCCCTCAGCAGTGAATGGCAGTCATAGTTCATGGAACTGAAATGTATGCATTCAGTGAACACTGCTGGCCATTAACCTGTGCAAGGACCAGTGTAAGATGCAGGGATTCAAGTTCATGGACACAGTCTCTGGCCCTGGGGATCTTTGATGCGAGAGGGGAGGCTGAACAGAGACCTTGCAACACTGAGTGGTAGAGCCTCACTGGAGGAATAACAGGAAACATTAGAAATAAAATGGGCAGCTGTCTCAAATAGTCACAAAAGGTGTCTGTCAGCAGAAACTTGTCTACTGGGTTCAGTTGCATAACTACGAGTTTTCTCAGGGGAGGTTTCAGGTACTAGGACAGAGTGGAGAGGAGGCTGAAATGTTGTTTGGTGGTACTGCTTTCTGAGGCATTTTTGCTCTTGCAGGTAATGGTAAATGGCCAATGCTGTTACACCTTTGCCCATCGACTCCCGCCCGCATCTGTGAAGAGGTTCCGAATGTGGAAAGAGGTCTCTATGACCTCAATGACTATCTGCAGTTGCAAGAGATAACCACACTCCTCATTGAGGAATCCCTCTTTCTACATGACCATGAGATTCCCAGAGCCTGTTAACAGAATAATCCCTCCTCACTCCTTCCCATACACTTGGTTATGAAAAGTTCATCAAATTTCCCAAGATTTGGTTCTTACTTTAGGAAGGGAAAGAGAAAGTAGTCATCTCAAGAGAGTCTGAGTGATTGTATGGGAAGCATTAAGACATCAAAG
Organism: Callithrix jacchus; assembly: GCF_049354715.1. Classification (NCBI taxonomy): domain Eukaryota; kingdom Metazoa; phylum Chordata; class Mammalia; order Primates; family Cebidae; genus Callithrix; species Callithrix jacchus. The sequence continues at coordinate 35,174,013 of NC_133523.1, forward strand.
AGGAAAAACCTTCCTGTGACTCAGGAAGTGAGTGACAAAGTCCCTGGAATATCTGAGAAATTAGGAATGGCATCCTTCTATAGCACGTAGTTTATATCAGACACTCAATCAAAATCCTTCTCCAATCTCAGATGACTCACTGCACTGAAATGTTAGGTAGCTGTTCACAGCCATGCAGTTATCACTGGTGGCTTTGTGGAGAAACGATAACTTTAGGATAATCAGGTGGGATTTTTAAATTCTATTATTCCCAGGACGTTTACTCTACATGAACACTGCGCCTCGCTCAGTGCAGGCGGCTCTGAAGGAACTTTAGAAAAAGATGACAAATTCCTGGCCAGGAGTGGTGGCTCATGCCTGTAATCCCAGCACTTTGGGGAACTGAGGCGGCAGATCACTTGAGGTGAGGAGTGTGAGACCAGCCTGCCCAACATGGCAAAACCATTTCTACTAGTAATACAAAAATTAGCTGGGTGTGGTGCCATGTGTCTGTAATTCAGCTAGTTTGGAGGCTGAGACATAAGAATTGCTTGAACTCAGCAGGCAGAGGTTTCAGTGAGCTGAAATCGTGCCACTGCACTCCAACCTAGGTGGCAGAGTGAGACTGTCTCAAAAAAAAAAAGATGATCAATTTCCCATATGAAAATTTCACTCCAAGCAATAGTTAGAGAATCATAGGAGTTTAATGATTTCCCTTCAATGATTCTGATTGTTCTTGTTTCTAAACACTTGCAAGATTTTTCCAACTTACGTGTACACAATTCTGGGATTTCTCTTTGGAAACAGGTGGCCATGGTTTTTAGAACAGAAAATATGTAGTTTATTGTTGGAATAGACAGTTCATACACATAGACACAGTGAGGAGACCCTGCTTCTCTGCTGTTGCATGTAGGCATTGCAGCACAGCAAACCTCCCAACACATATTGGCCGAAAGCAACCATTGATTCTGATCTCTACCAGCTTTGCAGATTCACTGGAGTCATGTGGGTGGTAGATCATGAGGTGGCAGTCACATTTTCTGAAGGATCTGTAGCCTGGGATTCCAGGGGATGCTTCACTCATGTGTGACTCAACGCTAGGGCTGGGTGAACACTGGGGGGTTGGCTGGCTATTTCCTTCCCCACTTTACCTCTCCATTCATGCCTCAAATTTCCTCAAATCATGAGTCTCATGATTCTTGGACTTAATGAATGGTGATTGGCTTCCACCAACAAAAGCCTTCCAAAAGGCTCAAGGAGGAGGTGCAGGGCATTATAGGACCTAGCTTTGAAGGGCAGACAGTGTCACTTCTATGACATTATGTTGATCAAGGTGAGTCACACAGGCAGCCCAAATCAAACGAACATGAATCCACAAGCTGTGGCTATTCTGACTTGTGGTCCTGAGGGGCCACCCTTAGCAACGAGAATAACTGCTTACCTGTTCAAGACCATGTTAATTCAGCTGTATTGCTTTTTATTTCCCCTAATTCATCCACAATACTGGCCAATTGCAATACTCCCAAGTATTTTAGTAAAATACATCTGTACCCCACTCTTCACTCCTTATTTATTCCAGCACCGATAACTGTTCCTGACACAAAGTATATGTTCAGTATGTATGTACTGAATCAATGTGCTCATTCTTATTTTTGAACCATATCCTTTGACAATACGAAGGTCTTTAACATACATGGAACCACTTCCTTTTTTCTCGTATTTACTAATACATGTGACACTGTGTTTTGTGGGAAACCATTATACATTTAATAGTTTGTTACTAGCTTTTCCCTCATGCGGTGTATTTTTTAAAAGATGGACTTTTTCTTCTGAAAACAAAGACAAAAACAAAAAAAGGGATACATGTGCCGAGCGTGGTTACACAGGTATGCATGTGCCATTGTGGTTTGCTGTACCTACTGACCCATCCTCTAAGTTCCCTCCCTTTCTCCCACCCCCACCGCCCCCCAAACAGGCCCTGGTGTGTGTTGCTCTCCTTTGTCCATGTGTTCTCAATGTTCTACTCCCACTTAAAAGTGAGAACATGTGATGTTTGGTTTTCTGTTCCTCTGTTAGTTTGTTGAGGATGACTGCTTTCAGCTTCATCCAAGTCCCTGCAAAGGGCATGATCTCATTCCTTTTTATGGCTGCAAAGTTATTCCATGGTGTATATGCACCATATTTTCTTTATCCAGTCTATCATTGATGGGCATCTGGGCTGATTGATTCCATGTCTTTTCTATTGTAAACAGCACTACAATAAACATGTGTGTGCATGTGTTTTTATAGAATGATTTACATTCCTTTGGGTATATACCCAGTAATAGGATTGCTGGGTCAAATGTTATTTCTGGTTCTAGATCCCTGAGGAATCACCATACTATATTCCCCAACAGTTGAACTAATTTACATTCCCACCAGCAGTGCAAAAGCTTTCCTATTTCTCCACAGCCTCACCAGTATCTTATTGTTTCCTGAATTTTTAATAATCACCATTCTGACTGGCATGAGATGGTTAATTCATTGTGGTTTTGATTTGCATTTCTGTGATTAGTGATGTTATAAAAATTTTTTTTCAAATGTTTGTTGGCCTCATAAATATCTTCTTTTGAGAAGTGTTTGTCCATATCCTTTGCCCACTTTTTGATGATGTTTTTTCTTGTAAATATGTTTAAGTTCTTTGTAGATTCTGGATATTAGACCTTTGTCAGATGGGTAGATTGCAAAAATATTCTGTAGGTTGCTTGTTCATTCGGATTAGTTTCTTTTGCTGTGCAGAAGCTCTTTAATTAGATCCCATTTGTCAATTTTGGCTTTTGCTGCAATTGCTTTTGGCATTTTTGTTATGAAGTCTTTGCCCATGACTATGTCCTGAATTGTACTGCCTAGGTTTTCTTTAGGGTTTGTATGGTTTTGGGTTTTACATTTAAGTCTTTAATCCATCTTGAGTTAATTTTTGTAGAAGGTGTAAGGAAGGGGTCTTACTGAAGGGGAGATCCTTTTGCCATTGCTTGTTTTTGTCAGCTTTGTTGAAGCTCAGATGGTTGTAGATGTGTGGTGTCATTTCTGGGGTCTCTGTTTTGCTCCATTGATCTATATGTCTGCTTTGATACCAGTACCATGCTGTTTTAGTTACTGCAGCCTTGTAGTATAGTTTGAAATTGGGTAGCATTATGCCTCCTGTTTTGTTCTTTTTGCTGAGGGCTGATTGTCATGGCTGCATGGGATGTTCTTTAATTCCATATGAAATTTCAAATAGTTTTTTCTAGTCTGTGAAGAACGTCAATGGTAGTTTGATGGGAGTAGCATCACATCTATAAATTATTTTGGGCAGTGTGCCTATTTTCACGATATTTATTCTATCCAAGAGGATGAAATGTTTTTCCATTTTGTTGTTTAAAGATGTACATTTTGCTTCCATATTTACCCTACAAAGAATACAAAACTTAGAGAAAAACTTTGGTTGTGCTTGACTTGACCCCACTGTGCCACATCACTGAACAAATTCCATAGAAGAGCACACCCTGCAGGATAATGGTGGTTCTCTACATCTAGGAGAGAAGCTGTTCTCCTGTTCCCCAGACCTATTAAGAGTTTAGCAAATGTCTTTATAAACATCAGTGAATACTGTGGAATAATGAGCAACAATATACATTACCCAAATTGTACTATAAATAATTTAAGTCCAGTCCCTGGAACCTTTAGCCCTGGTGACAAGAAATTAAAGAATTTCCTTCCTAAACAAGTCCTGGTGTAGTTGCAGCGTTATGGCTTCCTGAACATAGCAAATCTTCGAACCTCTTCTCTGCAGACTGCATTTCCTTCTCTATGTTTTAAGTACTATTCTTTTTTTTTTTTTTTTTTTGAGACGGAGTTTCGCTCGTTACCCAGGCTGGAGTGCAATGGCGTGATCTTTGCTCACTGCAACCTCTGCCTGCTGGGTTCAGGCAATTTTCCTGCTTCAGCCTCCTGAATAGCTGGGATTACAGGCACGTGCCACCATGCCCAGCTAATTTTTTGTATTTTTAGTAGAGACAGGGTTTCACCATGTTGACCAGGATGGTCTCCATCTTTTGACCTTGTGATCCACCCACCTTGGCCTCCCAAAGTGCTGGGATTACAGGCATAAGCCACTGCGCCCAGCCAGCTTTAAGTACTATTCTATGTCCTTGATGATGGTGGCAGTTGTAACATGTAATGACAAGGGGAAAACTTACCTGGTTCTCCTCTTGTCTGGATTTAGTACTTACAGGTCTATGCAGAGACTACAGCTGATAGAGATAGAAATTTGAACTTTGGGGTCATTAAGATTTGGGTCCAAGCACCTTTCCTCAGCCATCAAGCTACCAACAGCTTTATCCAGTGAGGGGAAGCCTGCTTTTCAGAGGTGCTGGCTACAAGATCTTGCTGGATATCTGGGTGAGGCCTTCACAAAGCCCAATCCACTGGTGAAATATTTTGTTAATGACCACCTACAATTATTTGGCAGATGAGGAATTGTAGTCCCCCTGGTTACTATGGTTCCTGGTGCTGATTGCTTTTTCATGAACTCATTACTAATCATTACTGTTGTTCCCATTTTCTGAGTACTTACTAGGTAGCATGCACTCTACCATACACTTTTCAGCTCATGTTATGGACTGAATTGTACTTCTCCCACCCCCAAATTCCTATGTTGAAGCTGTAACCAACAATGTGAATGGAGTTGGAGACAGAGTCTTTAAGGAGGTAATTATGATTCAGTGAGGTCCACAGTGTGAGGCCCTAATCAAACAGGACTTGTGTCCTTGTAAGTAAAGGAAGAGATGCCAGGGACATGTGTGCACAGAAGAGGCCATGGGAGCATGCAGCAAGAAGATGGCCATCTGCAGGCCGAGGGAGGCCTCAACAGAAAACACCCAGATTTTCAGGCTTCAGAACCGTGAGAAAATAAATTTCTGTTGTTTAAGCCGCCCCATTGGTGGCATTGTTAGGGCAGCCTTAGAAGATTAACGCAACTCACCTACTTGTCTCCTGATAGCCTCCCTATTCCCCAACTCCATAGCAATCAGGTGATTCTTTAAGCTCAGGAAGCTCTGCTCAAGTGGCTACCCCATACTCAAGGTCAAGCTGTTGACTCTTCTGTCCCTCTTCTACCTCCCTATTAGAAGCCCAGGGCCTTCCACTCAGAGACGGGATAAAATGTGATGGGGTCATCTGGAGAGCCATGGTAGAAATTCACAAGGGTGCAGAGGTGGAGAGGGAATTATGAACAGGCCACTTCATTAGGCCAGAAAATATTTTCTCTTCCTATCTTTGCCAAAAGTACAGTGGCTCAGCTCCTTCACATGTGAATATTCTGAGGAGTTGGTATGTGGCTCACTTGTGTAACTATCTACAAGCGACACAATAGTTCTGTGACTCATTTTCCTTTGCTATAAAATTGGCATACCTCATAGTGCTGCTGTGTAACATGACTTCTGCAGTGGTTGCAACATACTGAGCGCTATGTAAATGCTGGGAATTATTATACATACAATAAAACATGCTAATTTAATATTTATTAGCATGTACCTTATTAGAAATTATTATAATAATTATTTTTCATCTTGCCTGTCAATTGGGTGCCAGCTCCTCACCTTCAGTTTTCGACCAAGATGAGCAGGTATGGCTGATGGTGCTAAGAAGAAAGCTGCCCATGTCTCTCTGGCCAACATAGGGAAACCCCAGCTCTAGTAAAAATACAAGAATACAAAAATTAGCCAGGCAAGGACAGCTGGAAGCTCCATGTTTTGTGCCTTCCTGGGCTCTGTGCTATATGTACTTCTCCCCTTGACAGATTTCAATCTGCAGCCTTTCCCTGCAACAAACTGCTAACTGTGAATATAACAGTTTTCAGTGAGTTCCAAGAGTCCATCTAATGAAGTCTTGAATCTAAGAGTGATGTTGGGGACTGTCGGGGTCTGGCACGTCTGCTGGGGGACTACCAACCAGCGGGAGTCCCCGAGACCGCCAACGTAGATGTCTCGTTCAACTTGAGAAAGAGAGTGCGCGGAAGTGAAAGAAAATAGAAAAGTGGAGTCTGGAGGGCTGGGCAGCACAGCGCAGCGCAGCGCAGGACAGCACAGCACAGCATCTTTATTCTTGTGGGTTACAGCTTTTATACCTTTTTTCTTGTTGCATTTACTTTATCTCAGTAGAAAGAAAGGGGTCAACAGAAAGGAAATAGAAACTCCATAAAAAATAGTTATCAGGGGCTTGTGATATCCGCTCAGAAAGCAGTTTATGGGGGCTTGTGATAGTAGTTTACATTTCAAAGATTTTACATTTCAAAGATACAATGGTGCCCTTAAGGTGGCTGGTTAAACCTCTTTTTCATCAGGAGCTAAACAAAGGCTTAGCTCCAGGGAAAATATGGGCAGAGGTCTCTGCTCCTCTTAGGCATCTCAATTGTAGCAAGTTTACTGCTTACACAGAGACTGATGGGGACATGGAAACAGACAGCACAATGTCCTCATAAACTGCAGACCTTTGCTTTGCATTCTGTTGTTGCTTCAGTGACTCGGCCCGCAGCCTTTTGTCTCACCTGACAGCCCTCGAGATGGGGAGTGCAGATAGGTCCTGCAGCCAAACTGAGGCGAGTCATACTGCTGTCTCGAGCCCTTGGCCCGAACTCTGCACACAGGGGACCCCTGAACTTGCAGGTGAGATAAGAAGTGAAGTTTTTTGTAAACTGTTTCCTCTAATTTCAAAGTTGGGTCACTTTTGCAATGGCTATTAGAGGTATCAACTGATATCTGACTGAGACTAAACTGAGATATTTTCACCTGTCAAATTGGTAACATTCTAGAAATTTGAGAATACCATGCACTGGCTAGGCTGTGAGGTAACAGGCACACATCTTCTGTGGATGAAAGCTCAAAGTACAAAACACTGAATGAAAATGTGACAATATTTATTAAAATTAGAAGTACAGGCTGGGTGCGGCAGTTGGCATCTATAATCCCACCACTTTGGGAGGTCGAGGCGGAAGGATCAGTTGAGGTCAAGAGTTCCAGACTAGCCTCGCCAACATAGGGAAACCCCATCTCCAGTAAAAATACAAAAATAAGCTAGGTGTAGTGGCTCATGCCTATAGTTCCCGCTACTCAGGAGACTGAGGCAGAATTGCTTGAACCCAGGAGGCAGAGGTTGCAGTGAGCTGAGATGGCAGCACTGCACTTTCGCCTGGGCAACAGAGCAAGGCTCCATCTCAAAAAAAAAGAAAAATACACATCACCTTTGGTTGACTGAAATTCACCCTATGGATTTTCTGGCACACATTTCAGATGTACAAACTCACTCACTGTAATACTCTTTGTAATAGGAAATGGAAAGAAAGCCCAAATGTCTGTCAGTAACTGGTTAAACATACGGTAAATCCACATGGAATACAAATATAATATGTTTAACCAGTTTTCCACGTTTGTGAAAGGCAATTGGGAAGCTTTCTACATATGCATTTAGACAGGTCTCTAAGTTGTGATTGTACAAAAAAATCAGACATGAGCTAGTGTGTGTTTATTATATACATATTGTAACTGTGTATACTGCATATTGTGTACATTATACACATAGTGTGTATACTGTATTATCACATATCCAGTAATAATATATATACATATGAATGTATAAAAGAAAACAGCAGGCAAATAACCTACATTCACATTTGCCTGCTAATGTATGAGGACATTTTAGAAGGAAACATAACAAAGTAATAACTGTAATTACCTGAAGGCTGTAGTGGAACAGGCAATAAATAGTTTTTGCTGTATTTTTACACCTTTTCTCTTTTGAGCTTTGTGAAGGCATTACCTATTCAAAACATTAAAAAAAAACTTAAGTTAAAATTTAAAAGTTAAAAGAAAACATATCTTTACTTCAGATGTTCCTGAAAACACTTTAACACATAATACATGCAATACATATTTTCTATTTTGATTTTATCTGTCAGTTGAAATACCTTGAGAAACAAAATTAATCTTCCACTAATTAGCCTTTGTTGACTATGGCAGGAAGGGATGACAAACTCTAAAATTTCAAGTTCTTCAATACTCTTCCGGTCTTGACTTAACAACGTAAGTTTAGAAAATTAGGTCATTTTGTTCTTGCTTTCATCCTCTTGGTTAATACCCATGGACCCTAGTATTGGCAAGTTGTTCAGTCAAGCTTTATTCTTGCAATACCAACGTTTTCAGTGAGGCAAACATCAAGGAGACATTCGACAATGCCAGGACAAAAAACATCCATTAATCAGGATTTCTGAAGTGTGAAAATTCTCCCTCCTGACCCCACGATTCATTCGACTTCTTTTCCCTTGTTTCTTCTTCTTCTTCTTCTTTTTTTTTTTTTTCTGAGACGGAGTTTCGCTCTTGTTACCCAGGCTGGAGTGCAATGGCGCGATCTCGGCTCACCGCAACCTCAGCCTCCCGGGTTCAGGCAATTCTCCTGCCTCAGCCTCCTGAGTAGCTGGGATTACAGGCACGCACCACTGTGCCCAGCTAATTTTTTGCATTTTTAGTAGAGACGGGGTTTCACCATGTTGACCAGGATGGTCTCGATCTTTTGACCTCGTGATCCACCCGCCTCGGCCTCCCAAAGTGCTAGGATTACAGGCGTGAGCCACCGCGCCCAGCCCCCCTTGTTTCTTCATGATACTCTCCCCTTTTTTTTCAACTACGCAATAATTGCTCTCTTTTCTTTACAACTGAACATTTTATTTTCCAGAATAAAAACGTTTTAGTTATAGGACTGTCAAATAATTCTTCCTCAAACAAGCCCAAAGGATAATGGCAGGGTCCTATGGAAGTAGCTGCCCGTCTTTTGGTGTAAAGGTCACCACCATTCCGCGTCTTTCAACCTATCGCAGCCGAGTTCTGAAGCCAGACGACCAAGCGTCACAGAGGCAAAAAGATCTCGGATAAATGTAAAATAATCCAGATGGACGCTGGGCTAACGTGCTTGCGAACTTGCATCGTGGGCTTCATCCCTCGCGCCGCGCACGTCCACAACCACCACCTAGCCGGCTTCGTCAAACACTCTTACCTGGCTGCGTGGTCGTTGGGCACCTCTCCCCAAATCGAGGCTGCACTTGCTCAAAGTCAGGCCCGAGGGCTTCGGGCTCCCGTTGGGGGTTGGGAAGGCGGCCAGGCCCGAGCCGCGGTCAGGCGGGGTCGGGGCTCCGGGTCTCCTCACGGTGCTGCCCAGATCCCGAGCTCCGCAGCCCGCGCCAGGGCTCGCTCGCGATTGCAGCCGCCTGCCCCCGCCTGAGGAATGTCGCTGTCGCCATTTGTCGCGCCCTTCTGCCTGCCACTGCTGTCTGCCTGCAGGTCCCACATCTCAGACATCCACGTCACCTTCGCCGCTCGGGGAAAACGGCAACAAGACAACATGGCTGCGCGCGTGCGCACTTAAGTGCATGCGCATGCGTATCCGTGCGTGTGCATGCGCGTGTGTATTCATACGTGCCTGCGATAGTGAACGTGCAAGGGGAGACGCACGTGTCTTCTCCCTCCTGCGCCCAATGGGAGGTGCACTTTTGGAAAGACCCCTTATGGGGAGTTTGCACCGGGTACAAGTTTCCTCTGGTTCCAAACAAGTGACAAAAGCCGCTTCGTATTTTAAAATTTAACAGAATAATTCTTTGTAAGGCACCCCTACATGATAATGTTTCAGTCCTTACCACATTTTCAAAAAGCTGTGCACAGTCTAGGCAACATAGCAAGACATCCTCTCAACAAAAAATAAAAATAATTAGCTAGGCATGCTCCCACGCTCCCGTGGTCCCAGCTACTCGGGAGGCTGAGGAGGGAGGATCACTTGAGCCCAGGAGGTCGGGGCTGCAGGGAGCTATGCTTGCACCACTGCATTACAGCCTGGGCAACAGAGTGACACCCTGTGTCACAAACAACAGCAGCAACAATAAAACTGCAGCTTTTGGTGCTGGAAACCTGAAACTGTCCTCTCATGGCTGCTGTTGTGTCACACAGACTTTCTCCTCTTCTCGGTACGCTCCGTTTTTTTGTTTTACCCTCCTTCCTTCCTACTTTCTTTCCTTTCTGCTCTCTTTCTGTTCTTCTCCTTCTCTTTGGCTGTTCCTTACTTTCACCTGCTTGGCCTCCTTCTCTTTACCCTTCTCTTCCTCTTGTAACTGAGGAGCTTAATTATGTTAATTCCTCAAAAACTTTACTGGGTGTGTTGGCTCATGCCTGTGATCCCAGCACTTTGTGAGGCCCAGGCGGCTGGATCATGAGGTCAAGAGATTGAGACCATCCTGGCCAACCTCGTGAAATCCCGTCTCTACTAAAAATACAACAGTTTACAAAATTAGCTGGGTGTGGTGCGCGTGCCTATAGTCCCAGCTACTCAGAAGGCTGAGGCAGGAGAATTGCTTGAACCCGGGAAGCAGAGGATGCAGTGAGCCTGGCGACAGAGTGAGACTCTACCTTCAACAACAACAACAACAACAGCTTACCATATGGGGCCAGGGTGGCTCACGCCAGTAATTCTAACATGTTGGGAGGCTGAGGTGGGCAGATCGCCTGAGCTCAGGAGTTCAAGACTATCCTGGGCAACATGGTGAAACCCTATCTCGACTAAAAACACAAAAAAATTAGCCAGGCGTGGTGGCTCATGCCTGTAGTCCCAGCTATTCAGGAGGCTGAGGTAAGAGAACCACTTAAGCCCAGAGGCAGAGGTTACAGTGAGACGAGATTGTGCCACTGCACTCCAGCCTGGGTGACAGAGCGAGACTCCATCTCAGAAACAACAAAACAACCCCCCAAAAAACCACTCACAGAGTGGAAAAAAGTATTTGTAAACTATGCACCTGACAAAAGACTAATATAGAGAATCTACAAGACATTCTCACAGGAGTAAGTTGACACTTCATTAAGGTTTTAATTTGCATTTCCTGATAATTGGTGATGTTGAAACTTTTTCATGTTTACTGGCTGTTTGTCTATCTTTTTTTTGGTGTCCGTACTGAATTTTTTTTAATTTTTTTTTTTTTAACTTGTTAGTTCAGTTTATTTTTTTCATAAGTAATTGGGGCACAGGTGGTATTTGGTCATGAGTAAGTTCTTTGTTGGTAATTTATGAGATTTTGGTGCATCCATCACCCAAGCAGTATACACTGTACCATATTTGTAGTTTTTTTATCTGTCACCTCCTCCCTTTCTTCCCCCGCAAGTCCCCAAAGTCCATTGTATCACTTTTATGCCTTTGTGTCCTTATAGCTTAGCTCCCACATATCAGTGAGAACATATAACATTTAGTTTTCCATTTTGGAGTTACTTTACTTAGAATAATAGTCTCCAGCCTCATTCAGGTCACTGCAAATGCTGTTAATTCATTTCTTTTTATGGCTGCATGGTAGCATAGTATTCCATTGTATATATATACACCACAGTTTCTTCATCCATTCATTGATTGATGGGCGTCTGGGTTCGTTCTACAATTTTGCTGTTGTAAATTGTGCCACTATAAACATGCGTAAGCAAGTATCCTTTTCAGCTATTGACTTCTTTTCCTCTGGGTAGATATCCAGTAGTGGGACTGCTGGATCAAATTGTAGTTCTACTTTTAGTTCTTTAAGGAATCTCCACACTGTTTTCCACAGCAGCTGTACTAGTTTGCCTTCCCACCAGCAGTATAGGAGTGTTCCCTGCCAACATCCAGTTTTCTTTTTTCTTTTTCTTTTTGATTATGGCTGTTCTCGCAGGAGTGAGGTGGCAACGCACTGTGGCTTTGATGTGCATTTCTCTAATCATTTGTGAAGTCGAGCATTTTTTCATATGTTTGTTGGCCACTTGTATATCCTGATTAGATAAGATACTGCACTTTACTCCAAGCCTGCTCCTGCAATTGTCTTCCCTTCAGAGATTCCTTACAGTGTGAGTGTTTTTGGTATGTGTGAAGTATATAAGCCAGTTGTGACTGAATGGAACTAATTGCTGAGGACGGCCCCTCATGACCACAGTCACAATAACCATAGCTTGTGGAGTCCTCCCCTTTTGATTAGGGCAGTCTGTGTGTCTCACCTTGATCAATCCAGTGCTATAGAAGTGACACTGTCTGCCATTCAAAGGTAGGCCCTCTGATGCTGTGCACCTTCTCCATGAGCCTCTTGAAAGGCTTTCTTTGGAGAAGGCTAATCACATTCATTAAGTCCAAGAACCACGAGACTCGTTATTTTAGGAAATTCGAGGCATGAATGGGGAGGTGAGGTAGTGAAGGAGATAACCAGCCAGTTTCCATGTATTCAACCAGCCCTAGTGCTGCGTTGGACATAAATAAAGCATCAACTGGAACTCAGCCTAAAAGATCCCTCCGAAAATATGACTCCCGTCACGTGAGTTCAGTAAATCCTTAAAGCTGGGAGAGAGCAAAATAAATGATTGCTTTTAGCCAATATGTGTTGGGAGGTCTGCTATGCCGCAATTAGTCACCGGAACAGCAGCAAAGCAGGGTCTGCTTGTTATGTCCGTGTGCATGAATTGTGTCTGTTTCAGTTCTACACGTCCTCTGATCTAAAACCATGACCATTTATTTTCAAATAGAAACCCCTGTATTCTGCCCATATAAAGTGGAAAACTCTTCAAATATTTGCACATAAGGATAACTGGGATTCTTCAAGGGAAATCACTGGGCTCCAGTGATTCTCTATTACTTGAATTGAAAACTTCACATGCAAAATTTGTCATCTTTTTCTTCAGTTTATTCACAGCAGCCCTCACAAAGCCAGGCACAGTGTTCATACACAATAAACATCCCAAGAACAATGGAAAAATCAAGACATTCCATAGGATTTTCCTCAAGTTACAGTTTCTTCCTAAAGCCACCAGGTACACCTGCATGGCTGTAAACAGCCACCTAACATTTCAGTGCCATGAATCATCTGAGATTGAGTAAGTATTTTGGGTCTGACGTCAACTAAGTCCCATAGAAGAACGCTGTTTCTAATGTCTTCTCAAACAATTCAGGGACCTTTTCCCTCATTTCTTTTGTCATTGGAAGGTTTTTATTCCCTTTGATTGCATGATGTCTCCCATAGAATGCCCTGGCCCCTCTTGGGGATGACCACTTCCTCTTTCCCCTTCTTAAAGCAAGAATCAAATCATGTGAGGTTTGGTGCAGTTTTAATGGCCAAGTGTAGGGAAAGGGGTGATGAGAGATTATTCTGTTAGCAGGCTCTGGGAATTCCACGGTCAGGCAGAAAGGATTCCTCAACAATGAGGAGTGTGATCATCTCCTTCAATAGTAGACACTCACTGAAGACAAGGAGACATCTCTCCACACTCGCATCATCTTCACAGATGATGGCGGGAGTCGGTGGCCAAAGCCATAAACGCGTTCGCCATTTATCGTTATCTACAAGAGGAAAAATGCATCAGAAAGACAGTATGCCGCCAAACAAGTTTTCAGCTTCCTCTCTACTCTGCCTTAGTACCAATAATATTTCCCAAGAAAACTCCTGGTTATACAAGTGAACCTAATAAGCACACTTCTGTTTACAGATGATGTTTTGTGCCTATTTGAGAAAGTTGCTGACTTTATTTTTTTTGTTTCCTCTAGTGAAGTTCTACACTCTATGTCACACAGTTCCTGTTTACTCAACTTCCCTTCTGACCTAGAAGATCCCCATCACCGGGGACTTTGTGACGGAAACTTGAGAGCCTGCATCTTGCACAGAGGCTGCCACGAGGCTAGTGCTAGACCATGTCCATTGAATGCATACTTTTCAGTTCCATGAACTGACTGCCTTTTACTGCTGATGGCACAGTTCTTCTTTGGAGTAGCCTACAAGTGAGGTGGCAGTGGCAAAGAATGAAACCCAGTGTCCTTAGAGAGTTAAAAGAGGACAGGTGTTGTAAAACATAGGATATCATCTTCAACCACTTCTAAGCATAGGAAAAGATCCCTCACTTGAATCTGAATAAAATGACTCTTTTGGCTACTCATCAGAGAAAGCCAGAAAGTATGGATATATTCCTTATACTGATGCTATAGAGAAAGTCACCTTACCAGTATTAATTTTTTTCACATTTAAAATGCACACATTTTTGAGCCAGTTTTTTCATTTTTTTATAAATATCTTCCAACATAAGTGTTTGGAGATTGATAATGACAAAGAGATTGATTAGAAAGTTTAATACAGCATTATCTGTGAGAGCAAAATAGTGAAAACAACTTTAATGCCCAAAAAAGGGTCAAATTCAATAATTTTGGGTAAAATTTTTAGTGTAATATTATCCAATCTTTGAAAACTGAAGCAGCACCATGGATCGATAATGTCTTCAAGATTTACTCTTTGACAACGAATCCATTTAGTTCCTAAAGCATAACGTGTAGGGAAACTTATATGACAATTTGCTTTAAAGCAAATAAAATTATAGACATATGTATATGCTTACATGGGCAAAGATTTCTCTGAAGGGCGGGGCATGGTGGCTTATTCCTGTAATCCCAGTATTTTGGCAGGCCAAGGTGGGTGGATCACTTGAGGTCAGGAGATCAAGACCAGCCTGGCCAACATGGTGAAACCCCGTATCTTTTAAAAATACAAAATTTAGCCAGGCGTGGTGGCAAGTGCCTGTAATCCCAGCTACTTGGGAGGCTAAGGCAAGGGAATTGCTTAAATCTGGGAGGTGGAGATTGCAGTGAGCTGAGATCATGCCACTGCCTCCAACCTGGAAGACAAAGTGAGACTCTGTGGAGAGAAAGAGAAAGAAAGTAGGCAGGAAGGAGGGAAGGAAGGAAGGAAGGAAGGGAGGGAGGGAGGGAGGGAGGAAGGAAGGGAGAGTAGAAAGGGAGGGAGGAAGGAAGGAAGGAAGGAAGGAAGGAAGGAAGGAAGGAAGGAAGGAAGGAAGGAAGGAAAAAAGATTCTCTGTGAAGGAGAGCAGAGCTCTGGAAATGTTGCTCTTATGAGTACAGTTGGGTCCCAAAAGTGAGACGAACGAAGACTTACTTTTTGAATGATTAAAACAACTTTTTTCTTAAGTATATTGTATTCATTCAGCTAAAATGAAAATTTAAATAATGGCATAAGTAGAAATGAGCACTATGGGAAAAGACAGAGGAGATTCTCTACTGGAGGAAATGTCAGGTGAGCCGACCTTGACCTCGGTCAGATTTGGGAACTAGCTGAGGATGGCAGTGCAAGCAGAGGGTGCTCTGTGATGAAAACCCTGGGGCAGGACTATTTATGGGAGATGAGTCCTGATGAACTGGTGGGGCCAGGTCAATAAAAGCTGCTCCCGCTCTGGGAGCCCACAGAGGCCAGGTGCTGGGAGCTCCTGGGGCGCTCACCTGGTACTCATCGTGACGCACGTAGATGTGCACCTCAAATGGCATGCCATCCTGAAAAGGCACATGGTCGGATTTCTCTTCCCACTTCCACACTTCACACTCACGACTGTTCATGACCACACAGTGGCCAAAGTACACTCGGAAATGGAAGGCTATTCCTGAGTCTCCATCCGTGTCAGTGCAGAAATCCACCTGCAGCTGTGGGTCATTGCTGAGGGCAAAGCACATGGCATTTTGGGAATGTCCCCCTCCTGTGCAGACACACACTTGACACACACACAAATCCCTTCCACACTTTACTCAGAGCAAAAGTCATAGCTCACTGATACAGCAGGCCTGGTCCCTGTGGGGATGCTTCAGCTCCTCATGACCCCAGTTAGCAAGATGCTGTGCTCCTCATTCCCAGATGAAAACTGAGCCACAGTCACTTACCCGGGCCTATGACTTGTTCATTCCCTGAAAATTATGTACCCCATGATGAAGAGCTCCAATTCCAACCAACTGAGAGGCCTCCTCCCCTAGGCCCCATGGCTGGCCCAAATGCAGTTGCTGAAGGTCTCATGTCTGGCGCTGAAGGATCTCCAGGACCTGCACCTACATAGGGCCTCCATCTTGCCAACTAGGCATTTCCACATCACACATAACGTCGAGTCTTTAGCAAATATTTTCCCTTCCCCTCCACCCCCTTCATTGGACTATGTTATACTCACACAAAAGAGAGGTTCGGTCTCCCTCTGATGATCACGCAGGAACCAAAACACAAGGACAAAGGCTGTATGTATGGCACCTGCCAAGGTATTGAGGGTGAGTGAGAGGTGCAGGGGCAGGTGCAGCCTCCCCTCCTGTAACAGATTCCTGTGGTGCAGGAGGTTAGAGATCAAAGGGCAGACTCTGAGGCCTCCCCCTTTCGCCCCATCACAGTCAGGGCCTCATATTCCTGAAGCTATGGTGGACCCATAGGTAAGAACAAGAGTTCAGGAGCCAGGATGCCTGGATTTCGGTCCTCATTCTGCCTCTTACAAGCAGTGCAATCTTAGATCCATTACTTGAACTCTCCCTGCCTCAGTTTCCCCAGCACAAGGAGGATTATTGGGAATTTCTACTTTGTAGGGTGTTTTCAGTAATAGAGCAGTTAATATATGTAAAACTCTCACCCCAATCCCTGTCATGTGTAGGGCCTGTTGGGGGTGACCTAGCAGAACAGGGGAGTCCTCCTGAAACACTGACCTGCCTTCATTTTCAACTCGGAAAATGAAAACAAGACTTGAGGGTGTAAGAATTTAACAAATTGACTCCAGTGAGAAACAACACTTGATGAAAGAGAAAGGGAAATGATGAAAGAACAGGAACCCCTGTGTGAGGGATGCACGCGCCTCACAGTCATCACGGGCCATGGACGTCCTTCCCAGGAGGGGACACATGCTGAGAGCACAGCCCCTGGACTTGCAAAAATGAAGCCTGTGGGTCAGGGACATAACCGGAGAGAATCATTGATTTCTATGACGACTACAAGTGGTTGATAATTTTTCTGTATTTCTGAGATAGGGTCTTGCTCTGTTGCCCAGGCTGACATGCAGTGGTGCAATCATAGCTCACTGAAACAGCGAACTCCTGGGTGGCAGTGATCCTCGCACACCTGCCCCTTCTTAAGTAGCTAGGGTAAAAGGTGCCTGTCACTCTGCCAGTCTGATATTTACAATTTTTTAAAAGAAAGGGTCTCACTATGATGCCCAGAGTGGTCTCACACTTCTGGCTGCAAGTTATCCTCCCATCTTTGCCTCCCAAATCGGTGGGATTACAGCCATGAGCCAGTGACCCCAGCTGCTTTGTTGACTGATATCCACTGTAAGCTCTGTCTGAACTGAGTCTAAACTTGTTCCTTCATGGGTGGAGGAATAAGTTTCGTCTCAGTTGAAACAAAGCTTACAGTGAACATTTTGCTTGAATCAGTCTCTGAAACCACAGCCTCTAATGTCCTTCCCTAGAAAATCAGTATCTCCAAACTCTCTTGTCCCACAATGCAAAGAACAGACTGGGCTGGGATAGGGAAGTCCCCACCTGAGGAGCCATCACCCCCTAGTCTGCATTCCTCTTCTCACTCTTACTGGGAAGAGACATCCACTGAACATACATTCCACTCTCATAAGTGATCTGTAATGAGTCCTTGGTAACTCACAATCCCCAAGATCCCCACCAGTTAAGCCACCTGGAATCCACATTGACACACATGAAAGGACACACAGCTGCTTCATCAGAGGCGCTGCTCTGTGGGGAAGTACCTTCACATGCACAGAAGGCCACATGCATGTCCCCAGTTCAATACCCAGTCATATCCCAGCACACACACCCACACACAAACAGAACCATGCCACTCATTGAGTCACACGCACCTGCTCCCCATGCACATAAAGATGCTCATGCAATGGTCTGGCAGTGATCACACACACACACACTCACATCACAGACAGGAAGACAAACCACACTCACCCCCTTACACTCACACACCTGCACATCCTAGTTGGCTGTCCACCTCCCACCTGAAGTCACATCATCTCAGCAGAGTTCACTCTCATCAGATACCATCACATGCTCACAGAGGGTTACACTGGTCCAGGGTCCATATCCCACACCCCACAAGCATCTCAGATACCATAGCCTGAGAGTTCCTCTTCCAACACCCACAGCCCTTAGTAAAGCATTCACAGTAGGAATGCTCACATTTTCATCTCAAAATTTCCCCTGTTTCTTTCTTGGTTTATGTGACTTGAGATTATTGAAGGCTGTGCCTTTTCAACTCACAGGTAGTGGTGGCATTGTTCTCTTCTTCTGAGCGACTCTTCGGAATTCTGTCCTGTCTTCTGTGTGAATCTCTGAGTTGCAGCATTTAAATGATCCCTTTCAGCCCTGCCCTCTGGCTTTATTGCAGATTTCATGCTCCTCCCAGAGAGCTTTCCTTGTAGCATGAGAAAGGCTCGGGGGTCAGGGAAGAAACTCAGTCACAACCACAGCTGTTTGCAGGTTTGTGTCTGTAATGCAGCAGAAATGACAGTGGGAGGTACCAGGCTGTGGATTGAGTTACCAGGGAAATGCATCAATAAGGATGATGGAGTGAGGGGTAGTGATTGTAAAGCCACCCTTTATGCCTCTCAAGCCTTTTCTCCACTATGCAGAATCTACCCAGAGAGTGTACATTTCCCCAATTTGTACAATGGCTAAAAGAAAAAGTTGGGGATTCTGGAGAAAGACATTTGCCCTAGAAGGTAATTCTCTTTGCCTTTGAAGGTTCTGGGAAAGCACTGACCTTGATCCTCAGGAGGATCTGGGGAGAGAAGTAGAGAAAGTTCTTTCATGAACCTGCCCCACACTAGTTCCCTTGGTTCTGCCAGATGAGGGCCACTCTCATCTGTCTGTCACACACCTGGGCTCTAAGTACATCCTCTCCTTTTCCCTGTTCATGTAAATCAAAGTTTCAGAGACACTGTTTTTCCTGTAGATTCTGGGAGAAAAATGAGATTGGTTTTTCTCTTTCATTTTTTAAAACTTTTATTTAAGTTCAGGGGTAAATATGCAGATAAAGTTGTGTCATGGGGTTTGTGGTGCATATAGTTTTTTCATCTGGGTACTAAGCATAGTAGCTGATAGTTAATTTTTCTGCTCCTGTCCCACCTTTCTCCCTCTACCCTCAAGTAAGCCCCAGTGTGTGTTGGTCTCCTCTTGGTGTCCATGAGTTTCATCATTTAGTTCACACTTATAAAACACTCAGAAATTGGTTTTCTGTTCCTGCATTAATTTGCTAAGAATAATGGTCTCCATCTTCAACCATATTTCTGCAAAAGACATAAACTAATTTTTTAGGGCTGCATATTATTCCATTGGGTATATGTACCACATTTTCCATATTCAGTCTGTTCTTGATGGGCATTTGGGTTCATTCCATGTCTTTGTTATTGCACATAGTGTTGCAATGAACATCCGTGTGCATATATATTTATGGCAGAATGATTTCTATTTTTCTGGTTATATATCCAGTGATGGGATTGATGTGTCGAATGGTAGTTCTGTTGTTAGCTCTTTGAGGAATCACCATACTGCTTTCCACATGGGTGAACTAATTTACACTGCCACCAACAACATGTAAGTGCTCCCTTTCTCCACCACCTTGCCAGCAGTCCTTTTTTGACTTTTTAATAAGAGCCATTCTGACTGATGTGAGATGGAATCTCATTGTGGTTTTGATTTGCATTTCTCTAATGTTCAGTGATGTTGAGTTTTTATAATATGCTTGTTGGCCACCTGTATGTCTACTTTTGAAAAGTGTCTGTTCACGTCCTTTGCTCACCTTCTGTTGTTGTGGTTTTAAACCAGGTCTCACTCTGACACTCAGGCTCAAGTGGTGTGGCACCATCTCAGCTCACTGTATCCTCTGGCTCCTGGGCTCAGGTGATCCTCCCAGCTCAGCCTCTGGAGTAACTGGGACTGCAGGCATATGTCACCATGCCAGGGTAATTTTTCTATTTTTAGTGGAGACTGGTTTTTGCCATGTTGCCCAGCCTGTTTTCAAATTCCTGGGCTCAAGCAATCCACCAGTCTTGGTTGCTCAATGTGCTGAAATTACAGACATGAGCCACTGTGAGAGACCTTTGCCCACTTTTTTAAAAAATGGGTTTGTTTGTTTCTTGTAAAGTTGTTGAAGTTTCTTATAGATGATGAATATTAGGCCTTCTTGAGATACAAAGTTTGCAAATATTTTCTCCCATTCTACAGGCTGTTTATTCTGTTGATAGTTTCCTTTGCTGTGCACAAGCTTTTTAGTTTAATTAGATCCTGTCTATCAATTTTTGCTTTTGTCGTGATTGGTTTCAACATTTTTATTATGAAATCTTTGCCCATGCCTATGTCCTGCATGGTATTGCCTATGTTGTTTTCCACGGCTTTTAAAGTTTTGGGTTTTACATTTAAGCCTTCAATCTATCATTGATTTTTTAATATGGTGTAAAGAAGGGGTCCAGTTTCAATCTTCTGCATATGGCAAGTCAGTTCTCCCAACATAATTTCTTGAATAGGGAGTCCTTTTTCCATTTCTTGTTTGGTCAGCTTTGTTGAAGATCAGAAGGTTGTGGTTGCGTGGCTTCATTTCTGGTCTCCATTCTGTTTCATTGGTCTGTGTGTCTGTTTTCATACAAATACCATGCTGTTTTAATTACAGTAGCCTTGTAGTATAGTTTGAAGTTGGGTAATGTGATGCCTCCAGCTTTGTCCTTTTTCTTAGAATTGTCTCAGTTATTTGATTCTGTTTTGATTTCATGTGAATTTTAAAATAGTCTTTTTCCTAATTCTGTGAAGAATATCATTTATAGTTTGATAAAATAGCACTGCATCTATAAATTTCTTTGGGCAGTATGGCTGCTTTAATGATATTAATTTTTCTTATTCATGAGCATGGGACATTTTTGCATTTTTTAATATGTCATCCCTGGTTTCTTTGAGCAGTGTGTTGCCATTCTCATTGTAGCGACTTTTTACTTCATTGGTTAGCTGTATTTTTAGGTATTTTATTCTTTTTACAGCAATTGTAAATAAAATTGCATTTCTGATTTGGCACTACACTTCGCTGTTTGGCATATAGGAGTTCTAGTGATTTTTGCACATTGATTTTGTATCCTGAAACTTTGCTAAAGTTGTTTACCAGCTTAAGGACCTTTAGGGTTGAGACTTTGGGGTTTTCTAGATATAGAATTATGACATCTGCAAACAAAACTGGCATGACCTCTCTTTCTATTTAGATGCCCTTTCTTTCTCTTGCATGATTACTCTGGTCAGGACTTCCAATACTATATTGAATAGGAGTAGTGAGAGAGAACACTGAAGAAATTGTGGTTTGAAAATCCAAGTTGAAGCTCTGCTTCATTCATCACGGAGATTTTGACTATGATCTATCAAATACAAAACAAAACAAAATTCTTCTCTTACTCTGTCGTATTGGTCCCTCACTTGCAAGTACAGGGCCGAATGCACCGGTGCTCAGCACCACGGACAGCACCACGAGGGGTACCAGCTCTGAGGAACTTGGGCATCAAGGACAATATTATCTCAGAGTAGATTTATTCTGTGAGAGGCTTCAACAAAAACTGAAATGCCCAAAGACCTTTGAGAATGAAGGCGTTAGAGTCCAGAAATGACTTTCTGTGTTTAGAGCAATGCCGTATTTGCTGGGAGAAGATCAGGGATTTGGGTTGTGGAGCATGCAAAAGATGTTGAGTAGGTCCCCAGAGGTGATTAAAAAAATTCTTTGCTGAACATTGGCTTTTGAACTCTATGTCCTCTCTTTGTATCTGGGTTGTTATCCTGGCCACCATGAGCAAAGGGTAGTATTGAGATAAAAATAAGTGTAAAAAATGGCCCATGTGAACTAAAATGAGCTGGTGAATCAGTCAAGAAAGGGGAGTCACTGTATGTGTTGCAAGGCTAGTATGTGGAACTCTGTAAGTTATTCAAATAAAATAGGTGTCACCCGGGCAAGCACATAAGAAATCAAACTCATCTTCTGCTCAGGAAGTCATGGGTTCCAGGATAATCTTCATCCACTCAGAGCAAGAATTACCTAATTCCCCAAGAAATAAATTTCATGCTTGTGATGGGGTCTATAATCCATTATCAAAATAAAGAAGTGACCAAGACTGTGACAGGGATGGCATAAGGAGGAGAGTGTACCTAATCAGAACTTGGGAGTTTCCAATGAGAGGGGAGGAAATTTCAGCCCATACTGGAAAGAAACAAGGAAGAGAGGCATGAAGAGTGTAATTCACTGTGCATTGACACCTCAAGGTATCTGTATGTTAGGTTAAAGAAGTAGTACAGAGAGAGGCATACCCATGAGGGAGGTTGGAGTTGAACAAGGTTTGGCAATTAACATGGAGAGAGAGGATGATGATGATCAAAATGATTTTGAGATGGGCCCAGGAGAAAAAGAGGCTATTTAAAGAGACCCTCTTCAATCTGCCTTGGTTGACTTTTAGGGAATATGTTGTTTACCTTCTCCTTAGTGGTTCTCCATTTGGACTATGAAGCAGATAATCACAGCTCTTGTACAGGGAAATGGGCTGTCATTCTGCCATCTTGGTAGACGTGCCAAGAAGCTAGGAATGGAGGATGAAGCCAATTGCTGCAGGGAAACATTCCCAACGAAAATGCAAATCGGGGTCTTTTTGGTTTCCTCAGTGATGTGATCCATGACTGCGGTCTGTTTTCTTTTCTGTTATTGTTTGTTTAAATTTTTAACTCATGTACCAAGAGTCAACATGGTTTCTTTCATTGGGTGGATGCCTTGGTTATCCATTCAAGGAAGACCTCTTATTCCACCTTAATAAAATGTATATTCTTTAAGTACTTATGGAAACAGTGGGGGCACATATTGTGACAGTATTTTAGGAACAGACCGTGCTGGTTTGAGCAGATGTGAGACAAGCGAGAACCCAGGCTGCATTTATGAGTGGCTCTAGTAGAACTGCTGATGACCCCTCTTTCTTTCAGGAGTGCAACTAGGCAAAAGGTGCCATTTGCTATCTTTTGGCCCTCGAAAATAGGTGTGTTCACTGCATTTTCCTATGTCTGTTTCAGCCTTGTATGTTTGATTTGAATAGGGCAAATAATGTATCCTTTTAGAGCATATGTTGAGAGAAACTGCACCTGATAATTTGTGGTCACCTCATGGTCACCCAATAGTAACTGGATGATAAGATGCTGGACTTCAAAATGAGCCCATTCCTTCAATTGTGTTACCTTAAGTGGTTCCTTGCAGGGAGTGTTTTTGGTATGTAGGAAGCTTTTAAGCCCATATAAACACACATGTAAGCATGGAACTGAGTAAAAACAGTTGCCAAAAATGGCCCCTCAAGATCACAAGTCAAAATAATCACAGCTTGTGGATTCCTCTTCATTTTATTTGGGCTGCTGGTGTCACTCACATTGATCAATGTAATGTCATAGAAGTGACACTGTCTGCCATTTGAAAGGCTTTCATTGATGGAAGCCAATCACCATCCATTAAGTCCAAGAACCATGAGACTCTCATGATTTGAGGAAATTTGGTGCATGAATGGAGAGGTGAGGCAGGGAAGAAGATAACCAGCCAGCCCTCAGGTGTTGACCCAGCCCTAGTATTGAGTCACACATGAGTAAAGCATTCCCTGGAATCCCAGCCTACAGATCCTTCAGAAAACGTGACTCCCACCACGTGATCTACGAACCACATGAGTCCAGTAAACCTGAAAAGCTGGGAGAGATCAGAATCAATGGTTGCTTCCAGCAAATATGTGTTGGGAGGTTTGCTGTGTTGCAATGCCTGAATGTAGCAGCAAGCAGCAAAGCAGAGTCTCCTCACTGTGTCTGTGAATATGAATTGTGTCTATTCTAACAATAAACTACACGTTTTCTGTTCTAAACACCATGACCACTTGTTTCCAAAGAGAAATCCCAGAATTCTGTCCATATAAATTGGAAAAATCTTGCAAGCATTTAGCAAAAAGAACAATCAGGGTCATTGAAGGAAATCATTAAACTCCGGTGATTCTCTAACTACCTGCTTGGAGTGAAATTTTCTTTTTTTAAATTTTTAAAATTTTAACTTTTATTTATTATTTATTTATTTTTTAAAGACAGGGTTTCACCATGTTGGTCAGGCTGGTCTTGAACTCCCGACCTCAGGTGATCCGCCCGCCTTGGCCTCCATAGTGCTTGGATTACAGGCGTGAGCTGCCATGCCCAGCCAGGAGTGAAATTTTCATATGGGAAATTTGTTATTATATTTTTTTGAGACAGAGTCTCACTCTGTCACCCAGGTTGGAGTGCAGTGGCATGATCTCAGCTCACTGCCACCTCTGTCTGCTGGGTTCAAGCGATTATCATGCCTCAGCCACCCAACTAGCTGAAAGTACAGATGCATGCCGCCACACCCAGCTAATTTTTGTATTATTAGTAGAGATGGCTTCGCCATGTTGGGCAGGTTGGTCTCACCCTCCTCACCTCAAGTGATCTGCCTGCCTCAGTTCCCCAAAGTGCTGGGATTACAGGCATGAGTCACCACTCCTGGCCAGAAATTTGTCATCTTTTTCTAAAGTTCTTTGATGGCAGCCTGCACAGAGCGAGGCACAGTGTTCATATACACTAAACATCCTGAGAACAATGGAAAGAATTAAGAAATTCCCACCTGACTGTCCTAAAGCTACAGTTTCTCCCCATAGCCACCAGTGATACCTGTGAGACTGTAAACAGCCACCTAACATTTCAGTGCAGTGAGTCATCTGAGATTGGGTAAAGATTTTGGTTGAGCATCTGATTGTCAACTACGTGGTATAGAAGGATGTTGTTCCTAATTTCTCAGACGTCCAGGGACCCTGTCACTCACTCCTTGAGTCACAGGAAGGTTTTTCCTCTTTGATGTCTTAATGCTTCCCATACAATCGCTCAGGGCCTCTTGGGATGACTACTTCCTCTTTCCCTCTTTTTTTTTTTTTTTTGAGATGGAGTCTTGCTCTGTTGCCAGGCTGGAGTGCAGTGGCACAATCTCGGCTCACTGCAACCTCCACCTCCTGGGTTCAAGCGATTCTTCTGCCTCAGCGATTCCAGCCCTGAGTAGCTGGAACCACAGGTGCGTGCTGACCTTGACCCTGGGTCTGATTTAGAATAAAAGATGGTACTGCAAGCAGAGTGCGCTCTGTGAGGAAAAGCCTGGGGCAGGAGTAGTTGTGGGAGATGGGTCCCCACGGATCCCTGGGGCCAGCTCAGGATTAGTTACCTCCTGCTCTGGGAGCCCGCAGTGGCTAGGGCTGCGAGCTCCTGGGGTGCTCACCTGGTACTCATTGGCCAGAACGGAGATGTGTAGGTCAAATTGTTCTCTGACCTGTGCAGGGGCGGATGTGATGGTAGGAAAGGCCAATGTAAGCCATTAGAGCTGCCTCTACCTACAAAAGTAAGAAAGCAAAAGCAACACCGCATTCCTGGAGGGCCTGTACAGGTTAGTGCAATTATGAAGGCCTTGAAAGATGCAAATATGGCGTTTTCATGTGGTTGTTTGGTGTTTTTCCTTGTACATTTGTAGATCCCCATTGACTCACCTATTTGTCCTGTGTAGAAAACAACTGGCTCTTGGAGAACGACAGTGGATTCAGCTTCACCAGATGGGAACTCCAACTGCAGCTGTTGTACCAAATGTGGCATCATTGCCTGAGCAAATGAGCACGTTCCCTGGTGCATGGTGTGCATCCATCCATTGAGAAAATGTGTGGGCTTTTTTTGTAACCTGTTAGTAACAGCCACCAGAAGCAATTGGCTTCCAAGTGAAAGAGGCAACCACCTTCACCCTCCTACCTCACAGTTTATCACACCTCAGCCCTGTGTCAATTTCCTTCACACAGACCTTGGTCACTTCTTTTTTCCAGAAGACATCACGCTGATCCTTTACATTGATATTATGCTGAAACCTGGTGATCAGGAGGTGGCCTGGACGTTAAACATACTGGTAAGACATTTGTGTGTGTCAGAGTGTGGAAAACAAGCTCCAAACAATTTCAGGGGCTTTCCCACTCTGAAATTTCCTGAGCTCCCTGTATGTGACATGTGAAGATGTCCCATCTCAGGTGCAGGACCAGTTGTTATGTGATAAACTTTAAAAGTGGATGACATTTTGATACTTTCTATCACATAAATGAACCCTTAAAACACGCTGGTGTTTGCTGGGCACAGTGGCTCACACCTGTAATCTCAGCAATTTGGGAGGCCGAGGCAGGCGTATCACAAGGTCAGGAGTTCGAGACCAGCCTGGCCAATGTGGCAAAACCCTGTCTCTCCTAAAAATACAAAAAAAAAAAAAAAATTAGCCAGGAGTAGTGGCATATGCCTGTAATCTCAGCTACTTGGGAGGCTGAGGTAGGAGAATTGCTTGAGGTGGAGGCTGCAGTGAGCCGAGGTGGAGGCTGCAGTGAGCCAAAACACACCACTGCACTACAGCCTGGGTGACAGAGTGAGACTCTTTCGCAAACACAAACAAGTGAACAAACAAACAAACAAAAAAACATGCTGGTGTTTTTAGGCACATTGACTCACTAGACACAGCCTGTGGAACAGCTGCCACTGAGGGACTGGGATGACTGGAGCACCCCTAACAGGTTCAGAGGGAAGGCACTGAGAGTGGATGGAGGGAAGACACAGAAGCTGGGCTGAAGAGGGAGGAAGCTGGGAACCCTGCATGGGGCCACTGCACTCCGGGACTTTTCCTGGCCCACAGGGATTTCATGGGAACAAGTGAGTTGAACCGGTAAGAAGCAACCTTCTTTTGCCACAGTCCCCTGGAATCCTCACATGAGGAGACTTCTCAACCGCCATGGACACTTGAGTAGGCAGGTAGGGCTGCTTAGAGAAGTGATAGGCACAGCATGTAGCCCACATCCTCGCTGCCATAATAACAAGCCACTTCAGCCTCTGATTGGTCTCAGCGTAAACTGGTGTCCATGGTTAAGCATTCACCCTCTGCTAAGGCCAAATAGCAAGCCAAAGGCTTTTTCTTAAAAGCAGAAAAGTTATTCACAAAAAAATGAAGTTATGCTGTGATTTATCTACAGGGGCCTTCCAAAGTTCCCAAGAGCATCACTATCTGCCACTGCCACTTCAAGCACCTTTGCACCTCTGGAGTCCCAGGTGAGAGAAACCCATATGCATCCTGGATCTGGTGTAGACCCTTCTCTTGTGCTGAGTCCTATACAAACTAATAGCTTTTTAGGATACTGGGGAAATAGGCCAGAGTAGTGTACCCAAGTGAGGCAAGTGTTGCTTCCAAAGTTGAAAGAAGCTTACTAGGCATGTGCCCCTTTGCTGGCGGTAGGAGAGGACTGATGCAACCACTCGTGTTGCACCTGAGAAAGGCCATCTTCACATGCCCAGTGATCGGACACCTGGAAATTTCACTGAGTTGAAAAGCCCCTGAAATTAGAGGAACTTGTTTCCCACACTCTGACACAGACAAACATCTTACCAGTATGTCTAAAGTTGTGGACACCACCTGATCACTAGGTCTCATCAGCATAGTATCATCAATATAAGGAACCCTCATAATGTTTTCTGGAAGAAAGGAGTGACCAGGGTCTTTATGGACTAAATTGACACAGGGTTGGGGAGTTGATATATTCTGATATGGGACAGTGAAGACAGCTGATTCTCTCAACTAAAAGAGAATAGCTTCTGGTGGCCTTTACTGACAGTACCAAAAATGAAAAAAAAACCCATTAATTAGTCAAATAGACAGATGCACACACAAAAGGATGTGTTAATTTGCTCAAGCAATAAAACCACATTTGGTACAGAAGCTGCAATCGTAGTTTTCAGCTAGTGAAGCTGATGAGAATCCACTGTCATTCTCCAAGAACCAATTGTTTTCTACACAGGCCAAGTAGGCAAGTGAATGAGTGTGGGGTGGAATCATCACCCATGCATCTTCCAAGCCCTTCATGGTTGCTCTAATCTCTGCAGGCCAAGACATGTGGTGTTGATTTTGCTTTCCTGTTCTTGTAAGTAGAGGCAGCTCTAATAGTTCTCATTGCTCTTTTCTGCCATCATAGCTCTCCCTGCACAGGTCAGAAAACCAATGTGGGATTCTGCCATTTGCTGAGTGTGTCCATTCCCCTTATGCAACCTGAAACTCAGCAAATAACCACAGGATAAAGTGGGAACCCACTGGGCAGCTGTGGGCTCTCCAGCACTTTCGCTTTCTTATAACCCTAGCTGAACTTTAAATCCAACTGAAAATCTGCTTATATTTCTTTTTCATACATAGTTATCAGGCCATGAGTAAATTCTAAAAAGATTTGTGGTGAAACATAAATGATTTCCTAATTCACTGCTGGATTCTTATGAATTATATCCCATCAGTGTTTAAGAAATAAGTTGTAGAACATGATTTTTTATTATAAAAACAGAAAAACACTCAAGACACCTATTCACCAAAGGTAGATAAACACATTCCTGCCCCTGTTGAACTGCCAGGAAATAAGAATGCTTGAATCATGGTTATTTGATGAAAGTAGAGTCAAAGGGATTTTTCACAGATGCTAGAAAGGCTGTAATAGACAGAGAAAGATAAAGGATGATGTGGAGGTTTCTGGACTGAGAGGGAGCCTTAGAATGTGAATAACTGAGTGAGTACCATGGTGAAAGCGGCTGTGTCATAACTGAGAAAGGCTGAGCAGAAGTCACACTCCACACTGAAAAAAGAGCGGGGCACTCATGCGGGCTTTCTTCCCCTACCGGGGCTCCAAAGTTCACAGTCTCTCCATTGAACCAGGAAAAGACTAAAACTCCTATGCTCTCTCTCTCAGTTAAGGAATGGAGAATATACAACTTCATTTGGGGAAAGGCTGAGGCCCACACCTAGAAAAAGCTAATTTGTTCATGTAAAAAGTGCTCATGGATGACCATGCCCTGCTCCCATCCTCCTTTCAGACTGAGAAAACAGAAAGCTATTTCACAGAGGAGGAGCTGTAGACTCCAGTGGAAACCAGGGCAGATCTGCTTGCAGAGTGTAAAGCTTGGTCAGAGGTAGACACAAAGTAAACCCTTGAACCAGGCCAAACAATGTCAGCTCTCACAATGTATGCTCTCCCTACAGGCCCCATTCTGATTCAACCAAAGACATGGCATTATGACACCTCCATTGCCACCCGGGCAGTGACCACCACTTTTCCCTTCCCCCATGTGGGAGCCTGCACCTACATCTCATGATACCCCTGATGATGCCACAGTCTTCTCCTAGGAGGGACTTTTCTCCCTGCAGTATCTTCTTTTGGGTGAACTCTGGGCCACCCCATCCATCTTCAATACTCTCAACACGCTAATCCATCAAGGGTCTTGATTTCTGCTTTCTCAGTAGGTCTTCTTTCTGCCTTCTGAACAATTAATTATATTCACAGTCACAAAAGGAGTAATGGGAGTAATCTGCTTTACATTTCAAGAAGTCCGTGATCTGTCTGGGAATATTCCCTGAAAGAAGGACTGATCGATCAGCACAAGGTGACTGGGACAATTTTGTATAGAAAGCAGCATTTGCAACTGCTCCAAGCTGGAACCCTACCAATGTCCATCTAGAGTAAAACTGGCATTTGTGTGTTGATATATTCATAAAACTCCAGAGTCCGGTGCAGTGAAAATAAAGGAACTGCAGCTCCACATAGCGATATGGATGAATCTTTTTTTCTTTTTTTTGAGACGGAGTTTCGCTCTTGTTACCCAGGTTGGAGTGCAATGGGGCGATCTCGGCTCACTGCAACCTCTGCCTCCTGGGTTCAGGCAATTCTCCTGCCTCAGCCTCCTGAGGAGCTGGGACTACAGGCACGCGCCACCATGCCCAGCTAGTTTTTTGTATTTTTAGTAGAGACAGGGTTTCACCAAGTTGACCAGGATGGTTTCGATCTCTTGACCTCGTGATCCACCCACCTCGGCCTCCCAAAGTGCTGGGATGACAGGCTAGAGCCACTGCGCCTGGCCGGATGAATCTTAAAAACAGAAATGTGATCTAAGGATTCACGACCCAGAAGCAGCCCCTCAAGACAAAGCATCTACCAGCATCATTTAACAAAGTGGTGAAACTAAAAGAAAACCAAAGAAGAAAGTCAGGAGACTTGTCTCCTATGGGAGCAAGGAGGTCACGTACTGGGATACAAACAGGTAGAAGCCAACAATTGTGAGTGATGGGCCATGCCTAGAAATGTGGTTTCCCGAGTGCCAGCTTAATAACCACTCATAATAATATCGATTGTCTGGTAACTTGCATGAACTTTTCAAAAGTGGATTCAATTCGCAATCAGTAAACCTAATTAGAGAAAAATAAAGAGAAGGAGAGGACAGATAAAGGGAGGGAAATTCTAATTCATTTCTCCTTTGAATTCTAATATAGGTTTTAAAAAATGTTTTCTTTCATCACAAAGAGAACTTGAGGAAAGGTCCTGAGTCCTCCACCCCAGGCGAGGACTGCATTCTAGCTGAAGTCGGATTACCTGTTCCTGCACCTGTCCTCACACAAGTCTGGAGCGAAGAGGCACACAAATCAAGAACTAGATTAAAGAATCTTACCTTTCTCTCTAAATCTGCAAAAGAAGAAGGGACTCAGATTCTGATGCACAAGGACACCAACACAGAAAACAGAGGATGTCGCTGTAACCCAGGTATGTGAGGAAAACTGGGGAGAGCTCTTCACGCACCAGAGCAAAGGGATCTGGGGTGGGCTCAGGAGGACACAAGACTTTCTTTACCTCTCTCCCCAGGTCCTGCTGAGAATCAAGGTCAGTGCTATCTCAGAAACTCTGGAGGAGGAAGCAGAGAATTCCATTCTAGGGAAATGCCTTTCCCCAGAATCCCCACCTGTTTACCATTGTACAAGTTCTAAAAATGTACACATTCTGGGTGAATTTTGCACAGTAGAAAAAGGTTACCTTAGAGGCATGGATGCTGGATTTCACACCCCCTCACCCAGTACAAAAAAACCTATATGTGGTGGTTCATTTTTAATTCTAAGGGCCTTAGTATGGGTTTAATCAGGCTACATGGAAATAAAGAGATAAGCAGAATGTACTGATCTACCACCAACCCACCCCCTTTCTGCTTTTCCTTTCACCCAGCAGCCAGGTGCCTATCGGTGGGAACCTCACAACTATCCCCTCCCCACCCCACCAAAGAATTCAGTTTAGGCTAGCTTGCAACATAGATAATTGTACCCTTTCTTATCAGCTAAGTGCAGCCACCAGGGCCATGAGTCAAATGTTTAAAGAGTGTGGCTCACGCCTGTAATCCCAGCACTTTGGGAGGCCGAGGCGGGTGGATCACGAGGTCAAGAGATCGAGGCCGTCCTGGTCAACATGGTGAAACACCATCTCTACTGAAAATACAAAAATTAGCTGGGCATGGTGGTGCATGCCTGTAGTCCCAGCTACTCGGGAGGCTGAGGCAGGAGAATTGCTTGAACCCAGGAGGCGGAGGTTGCGGTGAGCCGAGATCGCGCCATTGCACTCCAGCCTGGGTAACAAGAGCGAAACTCCATTTCAAAAAAAAAAAAAAAAAAACCCGAGTCTGGAGACAGTCGCGATGCATGAAAATGTGACAGAAAGACCCTAAAGAACATACTTGAAGCCTTAATCCAACTACCAATAGGTAATGGTCGGGAATATTGTAACCCCACAGTAATGGGGTTCCTCAACTCATGAGGAACTGGGGGAGGGGCTTGCACACTGGAAATAAATTGTTGAAACCATCCCAGATGTCCCTGCATGCCAGACACATGATCTATTGTAAGATTGTAATTGAAAGTCTCTTTTTTGCTGTTCTCCAGG
Source organism: Callithrix jacchus (assembly GCF_049354715.1). NCBI lineage: Eukaryota > Metazoa > Chordata > Mammalia > Primates > Cebidae > Callithrix > Callithrix jacchus. Next base: position 35,205,686 of record NC_133523.1, read on the forward strand.
TCTCTGAGTTCATTCTTTGGGTTTGGATGGTGGGTTTGGGTTTGTTTCTCACAACCCTCGCTTCATTATCCTTATCTGTGCATTTCCCTGGTGACCCTGTACTCCCCCGGTACCTCCCTCACTATCATATCTGCTGCATCACAGACACAGGCATGCAGGTAGGTGTGGTTGTAATTAAGCTTCTTTCCGACATCCCACCCCTTCTCACCCTGCTGGGAAACTTGATGGGAGGGGCTTAGAATCAGGAATGAAGCCAGAGCATGGGGCTGACAAGGAATATTTAAATGTTACAACTCCAAGAGATTCGCACAGAAGCCTGGACACAATTCGAGAGAGCTGCCCAGAGGGGAATAACAATGTCACCACTAACTGAATTGAAAAGGCACAGTGGTCAGTAATGTCAAGCCACACAGAAATAAGGAAGAGGGAGATTTTATGACATAAGCATATGAACTTTTCCATTGTGAATGTTCTACCGAAAGTTGTGGGTGTATTGAAGAGAAATCCTACAGAAATAGCATCTGAGATGCCTGTGGGGTGTGGGGTGTGGACCCTGAGCCAGTGTAACCCTCTGTGAACCTGTGACGGTGTGTGATGAGAGTGAACTCTGCTAACGATGTGACTTTAGGAGGGAGGTGGATGCCTCACCAGGATGGGTAGGTGGGTGCCTGAGTGTATGGGGGCGACTGTGCTTTGTCTTCATGACTGTGATGTCAGTGCGTGTGTGAGCACAGCCGGACCAGTGAATGAGCATCTTTACATGCACAGTGAGCAGGCGTGTGAAACTCAGTGAGTGGCATGGCTTTGCGTGTCTGTGTGCGTGTGTGCTGGGATGTGACTGAGTGTTGAACTGGGAACACGCACATGGCCTTCTGTGCATGTGAAGTTTCCTCCCCACATCGCAGCTGATGAAGCAGCTGTGTATCTTCCCATGTGTGTCAATGTGGATCCCAAGTGGCAGAACTGGTGGGGATCTTGGGGACCATGAGGTATCTCGAGGACTCATCTCTGAGCATTTGTGAGAGCAGAATGCATGGATCCTCAGGTGCCTCTTCCCAAGCAGAGTGAGCAAGAGAAACATAGTCTATGGGGGCAGTAGATTCTCAGGTGAGGGCTGCACAGAGCCTGGCTCCTGCCTCCCAGGCTCAAAGTCCCTGTCTCCCTTCACGTTGTGTGGCAGGAGGGTGAGCAGATCCTGATTTGCTAGGGAAGGACATTGGGAAACTTGGGTTCAGAGAGGAAATCACCCAAAACAAGAAAGGAACATGTTTAGCTTCAGTTTAGGCAGAACCTACAGTGGCTATTCATCAACAAGTTTGCTGAGGCTCGTAATTCCAGCATTTTGGGAGGCCGAGGCGGGAGGATTGTCTGAGGCCAGGAGTTGAAGACCAGCCTGGGAAACATGCTGAGATTCCCTGATTCCATCTTTCCAAAAATTTAAAAAATTGCCAGGAATGGTGGTGCATGTCTTAGCTGCTTGGGAGTTGAGGCGAGAGGATCACTGAGGCCCAGGTGGTTCAAAAGTGCAGTGAGCTATGAGGGTGCCGCTGCATTTCAGCCTGGGTGGCAGTGTGAGACCCTGTCCCAAAAAGAGAAAACATCATTCACTTATAGATTCCCTCCAATCCCTTCCCTGAGCCACACATTCCATGGTGTGGGAAAGAAACATGTAGGAGACAATGGCTTTCAGCAACAGGCCTAGAATTGGGTGGTTACCTGAGTGCTACTTGAGTGATGAATTCATCATAATATACATTTGTTTGGAGACTGGAATCAACATTTCTGTAAATAGTTTAAATTCACAGTCAATAAAACTGAAGTGTAAAATCAAAAGAGAGGAGAAAGGGGGATTCTAATTCATTCCTTCTTTAAATTCCCAGTACTGGTTTTTTTTTTTTTTAATTTTTTATTGGATTATAGGTTTTGGGGTACATGAGCAGAGCATGCAAGACAGTTGCGTAGGTACACACATGGCAGTGTGCTTTGCTTTTCTTCTCCCCTTCACCCACATTTGGCATTTCTCCCCAGGCTATCCCTCCCCACCTCCCCCTCCCACTGGCCCTCCCCTTTTCCCCCCAATAGACCCCAGTGTTTAGTACTCCCCTTTCTGTGTCCATGTGTTCTCATTTTTCATCACCTACCTATGAGTGAGAATATGCGGTGTTTCATTTTCTGTTCTTGTGTCAGTTTGCTGAGGATGATGTTTTCCAGATTCATCCATGTCCCTACAAACGACACAAACTCATCATTTCTGATTGCTGCATAATATTCCATGGTGTATATGTGCCACATTTTTCCAATCCAGTCTATTATCAATGGGCATTTGGGTTGATTCCAGGTCTTTGCTATTGTAAACAGTGCTGCAATGAACATTCGTGTACATGTGTCCTTATAGTAGAACGATTTATAGTCTTTTGGATATATACCCAGTAATGGGATTGCTGGGTCAAATGGAATTTCTATTTCTAAGGCCTTGAGGAATCGCCACACTGTCTTCCACAATGGTTGAACTAATTTACACTCCCACCAACAGTGTAAAAGTGTGTCTGGAGCGGACCTCAACAGTCGTACAGCGAAGGGGCTAGACTGGTAGAAGGAAAACCAAGCAACAGAAATACTTCATCATCAACATTCTGGGTGTCCACTCAGAGACCCAAACGAAAAGTCAGCAACTACGCAGACGACCAGCGGACAAATCCACAAAGATGGGAAGAAACCCAGTACTGGTTTTAAGGATGTTTCCTTTCATCACAAAAAGAGAACCTGAGAAGGGGTCCTGAGTCCTCCACTTACAGTGCATTATAGCTGAAGTCCTACCACTAATAGCTGCCCCTGTCCTCATGCTGGTCTGGAACCAAGGAGCACACAAATCAAGGACTAGAGTTAAGAACTCGCCTTTCTCCCAGAGTCTAAGTCTCTGAGATTTTATTGCATATGGACACCCAGAGACATATAAGAGCACATGGAGGGATCCCAGGTGTGTGAGAGGTAAGAGTGTGAATGGCCCTCACCGGGCAAAGGCAAGGGGCCTGACTGGGGTCAGGATGACAGAGTCTCTATCTCTCTCCCCAGGTTCTGCTGAGGATCAAGGTCTATGGCCTCTGATAAACCCTGGAAGAGAAAGAAGAGAATTTCCTTCCAGGGCTGGATGTCTTCCCCCAGAATTCCCACTCTTTCACCATTGTGCAAGCACTGTGGAGAAAAGGCTTCATGGGAGGCATGGGGCCTGGACTTCACACCCCTCACCCTCACTCCATCATCCTTATCTGTGCATTTCCATAGTGACCCCTTCCTCTCCCTGGTACCTCCCTTACTATTTTTTCTGCTGCACCACAGATAGAGGCCTGCAAACAGGTGTGGTTGTCACTGAGTTTCTTTCTGATGCTCTACCCCTTCTTATGCTGTGGTGATTCCTTGCTTAGAGGGGATTGAAAACGAGAATGAAACGAGAGGGGCATGGCTGACAGGGACGGTTTAAATGCTGAACCCCAAGAAATTCACAAATTCACACAGAAGAGTGGACACAGTTAGGAAGAGCTGCCCAGAGGGAGACAACAATGCCACCGCTACCCATGAGTTGCAAAAGCACAGCCCTCAATTCTCTCAAGTCACATAAATAAATGAGGAAAATGGGCAGATTTTATGAGAAGAAAATTGAAGCATTTGTACTGTCAATGCCTTGCTGAGAGTCATGGGTGTATGAAAGAGGAAGACCCCGGGAAAATGATCTCTGACCCCTGTGGGGTATAGGGTGTCGGCCCCAGAACAGTGTAATCCTTTGTTAGCATGTGATGGTGACAGCAAACTCTGCTGAAATGTGACTTTAGGTGGAAGGTGGATGGTACACTAATATAGATGGGTAGGAGAGTAAGTGTAAAGGGGTGGTACAGGAGTTATTAAGAAATAATATTTAGGCTGGTAGTAAGGGTAAAGGTTCTTGGAAATTTTCCTGTAATAAGAGACAACTCCCTATAATCCCAGCACTTTGGGAGGCCGAGGCGGGTGGATCACGAGGTCAAGAGATCGAGACCATCCTGGTCAACAAGGTGAAACCCGGTCTCTACTAAAAATACAAAAAAATTAGCTGGGCGTGGTGGCGCACACCTGTAGTCCCAGCTACTTGGGAGGCTGAGGTAGGAGAATTGCTTGAACCCAGGAGGCTGAGATCACGCCATTGCACTCCAGCCTGGGTAACAAGAGTGAAACTCCGTCTCAAAGAAAAAAAAAAAAAAAAAAAAAAAGAGACAACTCCCAAAACATATCTTCTCTATCAGAAAAGGCAGCTTCAAGGGCCCAGCTGGGAAGCTTTGATATGGAAATATTGGCCTTTGGAAACTGAGTTTTCTCAATATGGTGATTCCCGCTCTTTCCCTTGTCACCAGGTGTACCAAGTGGCATGGTCACCTCCAGATAACACCATGCGTTTGAAATATTATGGCGTCCCACATTTGCATATTAAAGGGCTTAGGTGGGAGGGTCAGGTTTTTTGTGGGCTACAGAAATGACACACCTGGTCAAACAAATCCTCTGGACTCTATGAAAACCAGACGCCGCCTCCTCCAGAATCCCAGTATAAGCAGCCACTTTTTTGCTGCACACGGGGTTTTTGCTTTGTTTGAATCCCCTCTCCCTCTCTCTGTTTTCTTATTCCTTCTTTCTTTCTTGCTTGTTAAACTTTTCACTCCTTAAAACCACTCCACATGCGTCTATGGCATTAACCCTATCACCACAAGACCAGGGACCCTCGTGTGCCTCCAGTCATCAGAGCCGTATCATTTTGGTGCTTTGGCCGGGAATGCGAATTCATTCATCACACTGGTGAGCATGCATCAGATCTCAATTTTAAATCTGTCCTTTAATCTCGACTCCTTTCCAGCTATCCTGCTGCCAAACTTTCTTTCTCCACCCATGGTCTCTTACTCTCTGTGTGTGTGCGTCTAATGTGCAGGACTCATATTTCAGGGAAACAAGTCCGTTAGAGAAGATCACAAATCAAGACAGGCAGTAACTCAATAAATTTCTGTCTCTCTAAGGTTTCTCTGGCGAGCACATGGTAGTCTTCTTTTAAAAATTTTATTTATTATACTTTAAGTTCTGGGGCACGTGCAGATTGTGCAAGTTGTTAGATAGGTGTACACATGCCATGGTGTTGGTTTGCTGCATCCATTGCCCCATCATCTACATTAGGTATTTCTCCTAATGCTATCCCTTCCCAATACCCCCAACCCCTGCTATTCATCCTAGCCCTCCACACCCCCCAGGCCCCGGTGTGTGATGCTCCCCTCCCTGTGTCTGTGTGTTCTCATTGTTCAACACCCACTTATGAGTGAGAATATGCAGTGTTTGGTTTTCCATTCTTGTGTCAGTTTGCTGAGAATGATGGTTTCCAGTTTCATCCATGTCCCAGCAAATAACATGAACTCATCCTTTTTTATGGCTACATGGTATTCTATGGTGTATATGTATCACATTTTCTTTATCCAGTATCTCATTGATGGGCATTTGGGTTGGTTCCAAGAATTTGCTATTGTGAACAGTGCCACAATAAACATACGTGTGCATGCGTCTTTATAATAGAATGATTTTCATATACCCAGTAATGGGATTGCTGGGTCAAATGGTATTTCTAGTCCTAGATCCTTGAGGAATCACCACATTGTCTTCTACAATGGTTAAATTAATTTACACTCCCATCAACAGTGTAAAAGCATTCCTATTTCTCCACATCCTTTCCAGCATCTGTTGTCTCCTGATTTTTTAATGATCGTCATTCTAACTGATGTGAGGTGGTATTTCAATGTGGTTTTGATTTGCATTTCTCTAATGACCAGTGATGATGAGTTTTTCATATGTTTGTTGGCTGCATAAATGTCTTCTTTTGAAAAGTGTCTGTTCATATACTTATGCCCACTTTTTGGTGGGGTTGTTTTTTTCTTGTAAATTTGCTTAAGTTCTCCACAGATTCTGGATATTAGCCCTTTGCCATAAAGGTAGATTGCAAATTTTTTTTCCCATTTTGTTGCTTGCTGGTTCACTCTATTGATAGTTTTTTTGCTGAGCATAAGCTCTTAAGTTTAATTAGATCCCACTTGCCTACTTCAGCATTTGTTGCCAGTGCTTTTGGTGCTTTAGTCATGAAAGTCTCACCCATGCCTGTGTCCTGATCTCATGTTTAGATATTTAATCTATCTAGAATTAATTTTAGTGTAAGGTGTAAGGAAGGGGTTCAGTTTCAGCTTTCTGCATATGGCTAGCCAGTTTCCCAGCACCATTTATTAAATAGGGAATTCTTTCCCCATTGCTTGTTTTTGTCAGGTTTGTCAAAGATCAGATGGTTGTAGTTGTGTGGCATTCTTTCTGAGGCCTATGTTCTGCTCCATTGGTCTATATCTCTGTTTTATACCAGTACCATGCTGTTTTGATTACAGTAGCCTTGTAATATAGCTCTACATCAGGTAGTGTGATGCCCGTTTTTTTTTGTTTGTTTTAGCACATGGTATTTCTAAGCCAACACCACCTCCTAGTGGAATAAAAAATCTTCTTCATGAGACACATCGTTGGTTCTCTGCAGCACATTGCAGCTTCACAAATTTTCCATTTTTCACTTTACTAATGATACTTCTGTGGACGGGAAAGCTCTGCTTTCAACACTTAGGAATAGGATGTCTTCCACAGCCAGATTTTACTCCTAATATTGTCCGATCGTAGGAAAATGGCCATTCAGTTTCTACCTTCTTTTAAGGCACCTATTCTGTTTCCAATTAAGACAGTGCTTAATTAGTAAGGAGATTTTAAGTTTGGAAGTTAACCAGAAGTGTTTTTTTTTTTCTTTTTAAGAGTAAGTGCATTATCATGGGTGGTAATAGCAGGCAATCTGGCACATTTCCTCCATTAAAGGAGCCTTGCCTAAACGAGACAGGTTTTAGCCTCACCTAAACTTGTCTCTCTGTTGATCCGTCTTTTTGGGGGATAAACAAAACACACCAGTCAGATAAGCAAAAATTGCATGGGTAAGCATGGCTAGCCCCATCACTTAATTCATCCAGTTCCATGGCTTGGAGGACCATGCCTACAGCCATGGGTGGCACATTTAACATGATGCTGGTATTCAGAAACCAGAGAAGGAAATTATTCAAAAGATGCTTCTTGTCTTCTCCTCCACTCTTAGTCATATGAAAAGGAAGGAGACTAAGAGGACACTTTTATTTTTACTTCTTTTTTAAATGGGTAATAAATTATTTTCAGCTTGCACCCCTCTGGAGTGCACTCTGAAACACTGAAACTTCCTTAACCTCAAAACTTTAAAGAGAAAAGAAACTAATTTTCTTTTGTTCAAGGGCATGGCATTTTTACTAAACCTTTGCCAGTGGCATAAGGTCAATCCAGCCCTTTTAGCAATCATATCAGGAAATCCCAGAGAAAATAGTTCCCCAAAATTAAAAAAAGAAACTTTCAAGAATATCATCTGAGGATCCCTTTAATTTGGCCCCCCCTCAAGTTCCCTTCTCATTACAAAACCTTAGGCAAATAAACACAAACTTAGACCAATTTAAAAAAATACCCTAATAGGCATATAGAAGCTTTCCAAAATTTAGCTCAAGTGTTTAGCTTCACATGGTGGGATGTTATGCTCTCCTGATCCAAACCGTCACTGCAGCTAAAAAGCAGGTAGCTCTGCAAACAGCAGATAATTTCTGAGATGAGCAATATCTCTCCTATAATACACCCAAAGGGAAGAAAGTAGATAGAGAAAGCAAAGAAATAGCAGAAAAACCATACCCAATAGGGATGAAAGCAGTTCCAGTAAACAACCCTAACTAAACCCCCAATACCTCAGGAAATTAATAGAAAATAATCACTTTTTAATACACATTTTAAAAGGCTATGGAAAACCAAGGCCAAAAGGCCAAAGTTCTCAGTTACTCTTAACCTCCTATAATGAACCAAAAGCCAGTTAAGAATTCTGCAGCCTTTGTGAAAAGGCTAAGAAAGTCACAAATACAGTAAACCTTCTTATCCCTTAATTCAGTGGAGGAACAGCTCATCCTGAAGGAGAAGTTTGTTACACATGTGGCTTCCAACATTAAAGGAAAACTATAAAAGCTATAAGACCAGACAGCATCTCAGAGAACTTCCTGAAGGTGGTCACTTAGATTTTTTATAACAGCCAGGAGGAGGCCCCCAAAAAGAGGAAAAGCTCAGAAGAAGAATAGAGGCTTCAGCAGCAGCTTTGCAAGCCTGTAAAGTCCAGAATCCTCCAGGTGCATCCACTAGTTGCTATTGGCATGGGAGGCCAGGGCATTTTTCAAAGGAATACCCAGGCAGCAAGATGAAACAACCTCAACCCTGTCCAGGCTATGGCAAGAATGACTGAAAACAGAACTGTCCCCAGAGGCAGAGGTCACTAGGTTCAAAACCACTCTCACAGATGGTCCAGCAGCACTGATGGGTCCGAGGGCTCAAACCTTGGCTCCAGCGGCTCAAACTACCATTAATGCACAAGAGTCCTGGATGATTCTGGAAATTAAAAGAAGGAAAGCAAACCTCTTCTCAACAGTAGAGCCAGTCTCTCTCTTTTGTGCTCTCTAATCCAGACCTCCCATCTTCCCATAGCACAACTATAAAGGGAATCTCAAGAAAATCTCTAATCCAACGTTTTTCTCAACCTTAGTTTTAATTAGAAAGATGTATTTGCACATGCTTCCAAGTCATGTCATAATTGCTCTGCTAGTCAGAAAGCCTCCAAATTAATCCTAGGAAATAATTCAACTGCTTATAGCCCACAAAATGTGGCAGGACCACTGCCTTCTAAGAGGAGCTTTTAGCTAGCAAACAGCCAATAAAGCAAGAAGTACATAAGGAATGATAAGCAGTAGTCACTCTACCCAAACACAAGCACTCAATTAGCTGAGCTAACAGCTCTTACAAGAGCACTGAAATTAAGCAAGGGAAGAGTAGCTAACATTTATACTAACTCTAAGTGTGCTTTCCTAATTTTCCATGCTCAGGCTGCCATTTAAAAGGGAAGGTATTTTCTTACCACTAATGAATCTCTCATAAAATATCACCAGGAAATTAACAGGTTATTATCTTCAGTTTTTCTTCCACAAGAAATAGCAGGGATGCATTGTGGGGAACATCAAAAGAAAATAAATAAGGTAGGCAAAGGAAATAAAGTAGCTAATCAGGAAGCTAAGTCAGAGGCAGGGAAGCCTCAAGGCGTTAACACAACTAGGAAAATCTGAACTTCAGGAAATAAAACCACCTTTATTTAACCCAGGAAATTTAGTATTAGTAAAAACGTTTAAGTCTTTCCTTCCTAAGCCAAGATGGGAAGGACCCTACACTGTTCTTCTTTCACTCTTCTTGGCAGTGAAACTTACAGGAATCAGCTCCTGAATACATCACAGTCAAGTCAGAGCCTAAGAAGCTGAAGGAGCAACTTCATCGTTTCAAAAACTCCCAGATGTCAAAGTCAACGCTCTGATGGTTGCATAACTCAGTTTCCTAATTTCATAACCTGCTTTAGAAAACTACAGTTACTAAAATGTATTGATACTGGCTTCAATATAAACTTACTGACCAATGGAACAGAACTAAGAGCCCAGAAATAAACCTAATCATCTATTGTAAATTGAGTTCAACATGGAAGCCAAGACCATTCAATTTGGGAAGAAATTGTCTCTTGGATAAATGGAGTTTGGTTTTAGTGGGGTTTTTTTTTTTTTTGCTTTTGTTTGTTTTAACTTTATTTTTAGTTTTGAGTTCAGTGGTACATGTGCAGGACGTGCAGGCTTGTTATACAGGTAAATCTGTCACGAAGGTTGTTGTGCTGAACATCCACATTTAAAAAAATGAAACTAGACTCTTATTCTCACATCGTATATAAAAATTAACTCAAAATGGATCAATAACCCAAATGTAAAAGATAAAACCGCCAAATACTTAGAATAAATATAAAAATGAATCCTCAAGGACTTGGATTTGGCAATGGTTTCTTTGATATGATACCAAAAGCACATGCAATAAAGAAAAAACAATAAATTTGGTCTTACCAAAATTAAAAAGTTTTGTATCAAAAAAACACTATAAAGAGAGTGAAAAGATAACCTGCAGAATGGAAAAAATATATTGGCAATCCATGTACTTGGTAAGTGTCTGGTATCCAGAGTATATGAAGAACTTTCACAACTAAACAACAAAAAGACAGTCACCTAATTTTAAAATAAGCAAGTGAAATTTCTCCAAAAAGGTACACAGATGGCCATCAAGCACACGAGAAGATATTTAATATCATTAGTCATGAAGGAAATGCAAATCAAAACCATAACACCTGTCTTCAGCTACCAGGCTGGACCATCAGATGGGGACAGAGTTAGGCATATGTCTGAGCACAGACATTCCTTGGGCTCCTTGGATGGGGCTTGCTGTGGGGGTTCAGGGTGTGGTTTCCAGGTCAATGGAGTTACATTCCCAGTAGGATTATGGCTGCCTCTGTGGTATCATACAGGTTGTCAGAAAAGTTGGGGAACGCACAGAGTTACAGGCCTCATTCAGCTCCCATGCAACCCAAAAGGCCAGTCTTGTTCCCATCATGCCAACCCCAACAGCACCAAGTTTCTTTTCAGGCAGTGGGTGACAAGGGCTGAGAACTTGCCCCAGGATAACAGCTTTCCAGCTAAGAAAGAAAGAAAAGTTTTCTTGCCTCCCTGCCTGGCTAGTCTGCACAGAAAGATTTCATTACCAAGAACCCAAAAGCAAATGCAACAAAAACAAAAATAATTAGGGGGGGTTTAATTGAACTAAAGAGTTTTGCATGGAAGACACAACAGTCAGCAGAATAAACAGACAACCTACAGAAATCTTCACAATCTGTATATCTAGCAATGAACTAATATTCGGAATTTACAAGGAACGCAAAGAAATTAGCAAGCAAAAAACAAAAATCTCATCAAAAAGTGGGCTAAGGACATGAACGGCCAATTTTCAAAAGAAGATATACAAATGACCAACAAACGTATGAAAAATCGCTCAAGACCACTAATGATCAGGGAAATGCAAATCAAAACCGTCATGCACCACCACCTTGCTCCTGCAGAAATGGCCATAAACAAAAAATCAAAAAATAAAAGTTGTCGGCATGGATGCAGTGAAAAGGGAACACTTCAGCACTGCTGGTGGAAATGTAAACTAGCAAAATTACTATGGAAAACAATGCGAAGTCCTTCAGGAATTCAAAATAGAACCATCATTTGATCCAGCAATCCTACAACTGGGTATCTACGCAGAGGAAAAGAAGTCATTATACAGAAATAATTCTTGCACACACACATTTATAGCAGCACAACCCACAATTGCAAAAGTGTGGAACCAGTCAACATGCCCATCAATCAACGAATGCGTAAAGAAACTGATATATATATATATATATGTACACACACATATATCTATATTACTATTATTCTATGTAAAGTATCCCAGGAAATGGAAAATCAAACATCGTATGTTCTCACTCATAAGTGGGAACTAAGCTATGAGAATGCAAAGGCATAAGAATAATGCAGTGGATGTTGGGGACTCAAGAGAGAGTGGGAAGAAGGTGAAGGATAAAAGACTACAAATTGGTTTCAGTGTATACTGCTCAAAATCTCACAAATCACCACTAAAAAACTTACTCATGTAACCCAATATCACCTGTTCTCCAAAAACCTATGGAAATAAAAAAATTAAAGAATCAATTTTAAAAATGCACGCAAAAAAAACCATGAGCTACTACTTCACACCCACTAGGATGGTTATAATTTTAAAAATAAAAAAACAGGTGTTAGTTAGGATGCAGAGGGTTTTTAGAACTGTTGTACACTGGTGACAGAAATGTAAAATGCTATCACTTCTGCGGAATATAGTTTTGTGGTTCAGGGGTTCAAACAAACACATGTAAATAAATGTTCAGAGAAGCACCATTAACAACAGTCAGAGAGTAGAAACAACCCAATTCTCCCAATTGCTGAATGGACAAACAAATTGTGACATCTTCACAAAATGAAATATTATTCAGTTACAAAAAATACTGATACATGCTAAAATATAAATGAACCTTAAAAACACTGTGTGTTTACTGTTTTGTTTGTTCGTTTGTTTGTTTTTTAAGACAAAGTCTTACTCTGTTACCCAGGCTGGGTTGCAGTGGCATGATCTCAGCCTGCTGCAATGTCAGCCTCTCAGATTCAAGCAATCCTTTGTCTCAGCCTCCCAAGTAGCTGGGACTACAAGTGCCCACCACCATGCCTGGCTAATTTTTGTATTTTTAGTAGAGACAGGTTTTCACCATATTGGTCATGCTGGTCTCGAACTCCTGGCCTCAGGTGATCTGCTCACCTCGGCCTCCCAAAGTGCTGGGATTACAAGCATGAGCCACCACACCCAGCCGTGTTTGATGTTTCAACTGGAAAGAAGACAGACACAAAAACACATATTGTATAATCTCATTCATATAAAATGCCCAGAATATGCAAATCAAACAGATAGATAAACAGATTAGGGATTGTCAAGGGTTGGAAAATGACTGCTTAGTTGGAGCAGAATTGGTATAGCTAGCTATAGCTTAGTCTAATTCCAGGGAGAAGCACTGGAGTGTAAACTGTACTGCAGAGTTGCTCTTTCAGGTAAGGAGGTGACCTTTTGTACCCCATGTCAGCAGGTCATTGACTGCATTCTGCCTACTGGGTTTGTGACAAGCCTATATGATAGAAATCATGAGAGATTTGTTTTCCTTATTTTCCTCCATGCATGCTTGTTTTCATGTAGTCATTTCAGTAAGGAGTAGTCACTAATAAGTGGTTAATGTCATATCCTAACTCCTAGAGGCTACCCTCAGTGCTAATAAAATGAGTTTTTTTTTTTTTAATTTTTTATTGGATTATAGGTTTTGGGGTACATGAGCAGAGCATGCAAGACAGTTGCGTAGGTACACACATGGCAGTGTGCTTTGCTTTTCTTCTCCCCTTCACCCACATTTGGCATTTCTCCCCAGGCTATCCCTCCCCACCTCCCCCTCCCACTGGCCCTCCCCTTTTCCCCCCAATAGACCCCAGTGTTTAGTACTCCCCTTTCTGTGTCCATGTGTTCTCATTTTTCATCACCCACCTATGAGTGAGAATATGCGGTGTTTCATTTTCTGTTCTTGTGTCAGTTTGCTGAGGATGATGTTTTCCAGATTCATCCATGTCCCTACGAACGACACAAACTCATCATTTCTGATTGCTGCATAATATTCCATGGTGTATATGTGCCACATTTTTCCAATCCAGTCTATTATCAATGGGCATTTGGGTTGATTCCAGGTCTTTGCTATTGTAAACAGTGCTGCAATGAACATTCGTGTACATGTGTCCTTATAGTAGAACGATTTATAGTCTTTTGGATCTATACCCAGTAATGGGATTGCTGGGTCAAATGGAATTTCTATTTCTAAGGCCTTGAGGAATCGCCACACTGTCTTCCACAATGGTTGAACTAATTTACACTCCCACCAACAGTGTAAAAGTGTTCTTTTTCTCCACATCCTCTCCAGCATCTGTTGTCTCCAGATTTTTTTTTTTTTTTTTTTTTCTGAGACGGAGTTTTCCTCTTGTTACCCAGGCTGGAGTGCAATGGCCCGATCTTGGCTCACCGCAACCTCCGCCTCCTGGGTTCAGGCAATTCTCCTGCCTCAGCCTCTCGAGTAGCTGGGATTACAGGCACGCGCCACCATGCCCGGCTAATTTTTTGTATCTTTAGTAGAGACGGGGTTTCACCATGTTGACCAGGATGGTCTCGATCTCTTGACCTCGTGATCCACCCGCCTTGGCCTCCCAAAGTGCTGGGATTACAGGCGTGAGCCACCATGCCCGGCCGTCTCCAGATTTTTTAATGATCGCCATTCTAACTGGTGTGAGATGGTATCTCAATGTGGTTTTGATTTGCATCTCTCTGATGACCAGTGACGATGAGCATTTTTTCATATGATTGTTGGCCTCATATATGTCTTCTTTCGTAAAGTGTCTGTTTATATCCTTTGCCCACTTTTGAATGGGCTTGTTTGTTTTTTTCCTGTAAATCCGTTTGAGTTCTTTGTAAATTCACACTGGGGTCTATTGGGGGGAAAAGGGGAGGGCCAGTGGGAGGGGGAGGTGGGGAGGAATAGCCTGGGGAGAAATGCCAAATGTGGGTGAAGGGGAGAAGGAAAGAAAAGCACACTGCCATGTGTGTTCCTACGCAACTGTCTTGCATGCTCTGCTCATGTACCCCAAAACCTAAAATCCAATAAAAAATTAAAAAAAAAAAAAAAACAATCCCATCACAAAGTAGGCTAAGGACATGAATAGAGAATTCTCAAAAGAAGATATACAAACGGCCAACAAACACATTAAAAAATGCTCAACATTACTAATGATTCAGGAAATGAAAATTAATAATACCTGTCTTGCAAGAATGGCCACAATTTTTAAAAATCAGAAAAGCGGATGTTGGCATGGAGGCGGTGATCAGAAAACACTTCCATACTGCTGCTGGGAATGTAAACTAGTTTAGCTACTATGGAAAAAAGGGTGAAGACTCCTTAAAGAACTAAAAGTAAAACTACAAGTTTATCTAGCAATCCCACCGCTGGGGTATCTACCCAGGGGAAAAGAATACTTGCACACATGTTTACAGTGGTGCAATTCACAATATCAAAATTGTGGAATCAACCCAAATGCCCATCAATCAACAGTTGGATTAAAAAAAACCTACACAGACACAGATACACACACACACACACACACACACACACACACAGTGCAATACTATGCAGCCATGCAGCCACAAAAAGGAGTGAATTATGAACATTTGCAGTGACCTGGATGAGAGTAGCTACTATTATTTTAAGTAAAGTAACTCAGGAGTAGGAAACCAAACATCATATGTTCTCACTGATATGTGGGAGCTAAAGTATGATGACACGAAAGCATGATAATAATATGATAGATGTTGGGTACTTGAGGGGCAGAGTTGGAGGGCAGTGAAGGATAACAGACTACAAATATGGTGCGGTGTACACTGATTGGGTGATGGGTGCACCAAAATCTCACAAATCACCAAAAAAGAACTTACTCATGTAACCAAATACCATGTGTACCCCAATAACTTATGGGGAAAAATTAAACTGAAGTAACAAGTTCAAAAAAAAAACCATAAAAATAAAATAAGATTTTAGTACAGAGGGAAAAAGATATACAAACATCTAATAAACATTTGAAAAATTTTTCAACATGACTAATCATCAGGGAAATGCAAATTAAAACCACAAAGAGGTACCAACATACTCCTGCCAGAATGGTCATAAGTAAAACAGCTAAAAGGAATATACGTTGGTACATGTGGTGAAATGAAATGCTTTTACACTGCTGGTGGAATGTAAACTATTACAACCACTATGGAAAACAATATGGAGATTCCTTCAAGAACTGAAAGAAGAACTGTCTTTCAATCCAGCAATTCCACTACCGAGTACCTACCCAAAGGAAAAGAAGGTATTATATGAAAAAGACACATGCACACACGTTCACAGTGGCATGATGCGCAATTACAAAAATATGGAACCTACCGAAACGCCCATCGACTGATGACCGGAAAGAAACTGTGGCAAATGTGCACCAGGGAATACTACTTGGCCGAAAAGCAGAATGAATTAATGGCCATTGCAGCAACTTGGCTGCAACTGGAGGTCATTATTCTAAGTGAAGCAACCCAGGAATGGAAAACCTAATACTGTATGTACTCATTCATAAGTGGGAGCTAAACCATGAAGATGCAGAGGTATTAAAATAATATAATAAACTTTGGGGACTCAAGGGAAGGGTGAGAGGGGTGAGGGATAAAAGACAACATATTGGGTACAGTGTACACTGCTCGGGTGATGTGTGCACCGAAGTCTCAAAACTCACCACCAAAAAATGTATCCATGTAGCCAGAAACCATCTGTACTCAAAAAATTGAAAGAAAAATACAGAAACTGTTAGAATATAAATCATTATATGGTAAAGACACATGCACATGAGTATTCATTGCAGCTCTCTTCACAATACCAAAGACATGGAATCAACCTAAATGTCCATCAGTGACAGATTGAATACAGAAAATGTGATACATATACACCATGGAATATTATGCAACCATAAAAAAGCAAGGTCATGTCTTTTGAGGGAACATACATGGAGCTAGAGGCCATTATCTTTAGCAAACTAATGCAGGACCAGAAAAAAACTGCTGCATGTTCTCAGTTATAAGTGGGAGCTAAATGATGAGAACTCATAAACACAAAAAGGGAAAAAGAAATGCTGGGCCTTATTTAAGAGTGGAGGGTAGAGCCGGGCGCAGTGGCTCACGCCTGTAATCCCTGCATTTTCGGAGGCTGAGGCGGGTGGATCATGAGGTCAACAGATCGAGACCATCCTGGTCAACATGGTGAAACCCCGTCTCTATTAAAAATACAAAAAATTAGCTGGGCATGGTGGTGCGTGCCTGTAATCCCAGCTACTCAGGAGGCTGGGCCAGGAGAATTGCTTGAACCCAGGAGGCGGAGGTTGCAGTGAGCTGAGATCACACCATTGCACTCCAGTCTGGGTAACAAGAGCGAAACTCAGTCTCAAAAACAACAACAACAACAACAACAACAACAACAACAACAACAAAACAGTGGAGGGTGGGAAGAGGGAGAAGAGCAGAACTCTGGGTTACTTTGCTTAATACCTGGGGGATGAAATAATCCATACAGCAAACATTCATGACAAGGGGTTTACCTATATAACAAACCTGCACATGTTCACTTAAACTTGAAATAAAAGTTTAAAAAGGTAAAAATAAATAAACTGGGGA
This sequence comes from Callithrix jacchus, assembly GCF_049354715.1. Taxonomy (NCBI): domain Eukaryota; kingdom Metazoa; phylum Chordata; class Mammalia; order Primates; family Cebidae; genus Callithrix; species Callithrix jacchus. The sequence goes on from NC_133523.1 coordinate 35,222,582, forward strand.
ACATTTTTAAAAATTTCTCTTTTATTCTGTCTTCTTGGCCCCTCACTTGCAGAGGTCCACGTACACCAATGTCTAGTATCATCACAGATGGCATCCAGAGGAATAGCAACGCTGAGGGAGCTAGGCATCAATGACAACATCACAAAGTATATGTAATCTGGGGGGCTTCAGCAACAACTATAAAGACCAAAAGACCTTTGAGATGAGGAGGCTTTAGAATTTAGAAATGAGTTTCTGCTTTCTGAGCAATGTCCTATTTGCGGGGAGAAAATCATGAATTTGGATTGAGCAGGATGAAGGAAAATGTTGAGTAGGTTTTAGAGGCAATTCAAAAACTGTTAGTTGAACATTGGCCCTGGACTCTATGTCATCTCTTTGTATCTGAGATGTCGCTCCTGGCCACCATGAGCACAGAGTAGTAGCTGAGATAAAGATGAAGGTAACAAATGGCCCATAGGAGGTGCACTGAGATGGTGAATATCATTCAGGAAAGGGCAGTCATCATGTGTTTGCCTAGCAGGGCCCGCACGTAAAATTTTGTTGGACATTCCTATAAAATGGGCACCAGGCCAATGGCAAATCGATATGAAATCCAAGTCATTTTCTGCCCAGAGAGCCAGTGATTCCAGGATAGTTTTCATCCACTCAGAGCACAAATTAAACAATTCCCCCCAAAATGAATTACATGCTAGTGATAGGGTCTATGATTTATTATCAAAAAGAGAAGAGATCAAGCGTGTGAGGAAGTGTGAGGAGGAGAGTGTACCCAATCAGATCACAAGTGTTTCCAGTGAGAGGGGAGAGAATTACATTTCATACTGGAAAGAAACAAGGAAAAGAGGCATTAAGACTGTCATTCATTGTGCATTGGCACCTCAAGGTATCTGGATGTTAGGTTAAAGGATGGGTAACAAGAGAGGCATATCGTTGAGTGAGGTTGGAGTTGCAGAAACTGTTGCCATGAACTTGGGGAGAAAAGATGAGAATGATCAAAATGATACCTGAGAAGGTCCTTGCAAACAAAGAGGCTATTTGGGGGACTCTCTTCAATCTGCCTTCATTTTTTAGGTAATATGTTGTTTCTCTTCTCCTAAGGGGTTCTCCATGAAGCAGATAATCACAGCTCTCGTGGGAAAAGGGCTGTCATTCTGCCATCTCGGTAGGAACTCCCAAAAGCTTAGAATGAAGGTGAGGACAAGGGCTACAGAGAAACATTCCCAGAGAAAATGAAAAATTTCAGCAATGATATGGATTAGTGACTGCTGTCTATTTCATTTTGACCCTCTAAAATAAGTGTGTTCCTTGCCTTTTCCCTCTCTCAGCCTTCTTTGTTTGATTTGTATAAGGCAGATAGTGTGTCCCTTTGGTGCACATGATGAGAGAGATTGCAAGTGATAATTTGTAGTCACCTCACAGACGCCACATCCTGATTAAATAAGTTACCACACTTCACTCTGAACCTGTTCCTGTAATTGAATTGCCTTCAGAGATTCCCTACAGGGTTAGTGTTTTTGGTATGTGGAAAGTATATAAGCCAGTTGTGACTGAATGGAACTGGTTGCCAAGGATGTCGCCTCATGACTGCAGTCACAATAACCACAGCTTGTGGAGCCCTCTCCTTTTGATTAGGGCTGTCTGTGTGTCTCACCTTGATCAATGAAACGCCAGAGAAGTGACACCGTCTGCCATTCAAAGGTAGGTCCTAGGACACCGTGCGCCTTCTCCATGAATCTTTTAGAAGGCTTTCTTTGGTGAAAGCCAATCACCATTCATTAAGTCCAAGAACCATGAGACTCTCATGATTTGAGGAAATTAAAGGCATGAATGGGGAGGTGAGGTAGGGAAGGAGATAACCAGCCAGTTTCCAGGTATTCACCCAGCCCCAGTGCTAAGTTGGACATGAGTAAAGCATCCTCTGAAATCCCAGCCTAAAAGATCCCTTAGAAAATGTGACTCCCATCACATGGTCTACCACTCACACAAGTTCAGTAAACTCATAAAGCTGGGAGAGATCAAGATAAATGATTGCTTTTAGCCAATAGGTGCTGGGACATTTGCTATGCTGTAATTCGTCACTGGAAGAGTGCTCACTGTGTTCATGTGCATGAGTTGTGTCTATTTCAATAATAATCTACATGTTCTCTGATCTAAAACCATGATCACTTATTTCTTTATATACATATTATATATAATAATAATTATATATACATATTATATATATAATATATATAATTAGGTTTTAGGTTTTGGGGCACATGTGAAGAACATGCAGGATTGTTGCATAGGTACACACATGGCAGTGTGGTTTGCTGCCTTCCTCTCCATGTGACCATTTATTTCCAAACAGAAACTCCTGGATTCTGCCCATATAAAATGAAAAAATCTTTAGATTATTGCAAATAAGAATAATTGGGATTCTTTAAGGAAAATCACTGGGCTCCAGTGATTCTCTAATTATTTCTTGGATTGAAAACTTCACATGCAAAGCTTGTCATCTTTTCCTTCACTTCCTTCACAGCAGCCCACACAAAGCCAGGCCCAGTGTGTATACACAGTGTTTATACATCCTGGAAACAATGGAAAGGATTAAGAAATTCCACATGATTTTCCTCAAGTTACAGTTTCTGCCTAAAGCCACCAGGTAAACCTACACGGCTGTAAATAGCCACCTAACATCTCAGTGCCCTCAGTTATCTGAGATTGAGTCAATATTTTGGTTAAAATTGTCTGATGTCAAATTCGTGGAATAGAAAGATGCTGTTCCTGATGTCCTGTCAGACATTCCAAGGACCTTGCCACTCACTCCCTTTGTCACAGGTGAAAGAACATTCATCGCCTTTGATATCATGACATCTCCCTTAGAATTCCCGGGTCCCTCTTGGGGATGACCACTTCCTCTTTCCCCCTCTTAAAGCAAGAACAAAATCACGAGAGGTTTGGTGCTGTTTTAATGACCAAGTATGTGGGGGATGAGGTGAGAAGGGATTATTTTGTTAGCAGGCTCTGGGAATTCCATGGTCATGTAGAAAGAGGGATTTCTTAACAATGAGGAGTGTGATTATCTTCCTCAATTGTAGACAAGCACTCTGGTCAGGGAGATGTCTCCCCACACTTCCACCATATTCACAAACAGTGGTGGGATTCGATGAAGAAAGTTGTAAATGTGTTGGCCATTTACCATTACCTATAGGAGGAAAAATGCATCAGAAGGACAGTAGGCCACCAAACAAGTTTTCAGCCTCCTCTACACTCTCCCTTAGTACCAATTACATTCCCCAAGAAAACTAGTTATACAAGTGAAACTAGTAGACACAATTCTGTTTGCGGATGAAGTTTTGTGCTCATTTAAGACAGTTGTTCACTTTATTTCTAATGTTTTCTCTCATTTCTCTCATGAAGTTCTACACTCTGTCACGCAGTCCCTGTTTACTCAGCCTCCCTTATAACCTGGATGATCCCCACCATCAAGGACTGTGTCTCAGGAACTTGGGACCTTGCATCTCTCACAGGGCCTGTCGCAGGGTTACTGCTCGACCATGTTCATTGAATGCATACCTTTCAGTGACACGAACTGTGACTGCATTTCACTCCTGATGGCAGTTTCTCTTTGGAGAAACTTACATCTGAGGTAATAGTGGCAAAGAATGAAACCCAGTGTTCTTAGAGAGTTAAAGGAGGACAGATATAAAACACATAATATTGTCTTCAACAACTTTTTTTTTTTTGAGAGGGAGTTTCACTCTTGTTGCTCAGGCTGGAGTTCAATGGCACAATCTTGGCTCACTGCAACTTCTGCCTCCCAGATTCAAGCAATTTTCCTGCCTCAGCCTCTTGAGTAGCTGGAATTACAGCTATACACCACCACACCCATCTAATTTTGTATTTTTAGTAGAGGAGGGGTTTCTCCATGTTGGTCAGGCTGGTCTCAAACTCCCAACCTCAGGTGATCCACCTGTCTCAGCCTCCCAAAGTGCTGGGATTACAGGCATGAGCCACTGTGCCTGGCCATCATCAAAAACTTCTAAGCATAGGGAAAGATTCCTCACTTGAATCTGAATAAAATGTGAATATTTTGGCCTACTCACTAGAGAAGGCAGGAAAGTATGGATATATTTTTTTATATTGAGACCATAGAGAAAGTCTCTAGGTATTAATTTATCAAATTTAAAATGCACACATTTTGAATCCGTTTTTCATTTTTTAAAAATTATCTACCAATATAAGCATAAGGAGGTTGGTAATTACAAAAGGATTGATTAGAAAGCTTAACACAACATCGTTTGTGAGAGCAAAATACTGAAGACAACTTTAATGCCCAAAAAGGGCATTAAATAATTTTGGGTAAACTTTTCAAAGCAATATTATGCAGCTTTACAAACTGAAGCAGCACCGTGGATTGATAACATCTTCAAGATACATTCTTTGACAACGAATCAACTTAGTTCCTAAAGTGTAATGTGTAGAGCGAATTTTATCAGGATTTGCTTAAAAACAAATAAAATCATAGAATATCTATATGCTTTCAAAGGAAAAGATTTCCTCTGAAGGGCTGGAAACAGTGGTTTATGCCTGTCATCCCAGTATTTTGGGAGGCCAAGGTGGGCAAATGAAATCAGGTCGAGAGTTCAAGACTGGCCTGGCCGACATGATGAAACCCTGTCCCTACTAAAAATAATTAGTTGTGGCATGCACCTGCAGTGGGAGGCTAAGGCAAGAGAATCGCTTGAATCTGGGTGGTGGCGGTTACATTGAGCTGTGATCATGCCACCGCACTCCAATCTGGATAGGAAAGTGAGACTCTGTCTCAAAAAATAAGATAAGAAAGTAAAATAAAAAGGTTCTTTCTAAGGGAGAGCAGAGTTCTGATAATGTTGCTCTTACGAGTAGAATTGGGGCCAAAAAGTGGACAAAGACATAATTTTTGAATGATTAAAATGACTCTTTTCTTAAGTATATTGTATACAATTGGCTAAATGAAAATTTAAATAGTAGCATAAGTGGAAATGATCACTATAGGAAAAGATGGAGGAGATTTTCCACTTTGGGAGAAATGGCAGGTGAGCCGACCTTGACTTTGGTTAGATTTGGGAAAGAGCTGAGGACGGCAGTGCAAGCAGAGGGCGATCTCCGATGAGGACCTGGAACAGGAGTAGCTATGGGAGACGGGCCCCAAGGGACTGGTGGGGCCAGGTCAACAAGACCTGGGAGCCCACAGAGGCTGGTGCTGAAAGCTCCTGGGGTGCTCACCTTGTATTCATCGTAATGCGCACAGATGCGCAGCTCAAATGATTTGCCATCCTCAAAGGGCACATTGTAGCATTTCTCCTCACACCGCCACATCCCAATCTCACGAGTGTTCATGATCACACAATCGCCAAAGTTCACTCGGAATTGGAAGGCAATATCTGAGTCCTCATTTGTCCCAGTGTAGAAATTCACCTCCAGCTGTGGGTCATTGCTGAGGGCAAAGCACACAGCATGTTGGGCAGGTCCCTCCCTTGTGCAAACACACACTCAACACACACACAAATCCCTTCTCCCTTTACCTAGGGCAAAAGTCTCCCTGATGATACTGCAGGCCTGGTTCCTGTGGGGATGCTTCAGCTCCTCAAGCCTCCAGACAGACAGAAATGCTCTTCTCATTTCCAGATGAAAATTGAGCCCCAGTCACTAACCTGGGCCTATGATTTGTTCATTCCCTGAAAGTTCTATGCCCTTTGATTAAGAGCCACATCCCCAATCTACTGAGTGTTCTCCTCCCCTAGGCCCCTGGCTGGCCCACATGCAGTTGCTGCAGGTCTGATGCTGGGTGCTGGAGAGTCTCCAGGACCTGCACCTGCATGAAGCCTCCATCCTGCCAACTAGACATTTCCACTTCACTCACACATAACATCAAGCCCTTAGCAAATATTCTCCCTTCTCCTCCACTCCCTCCATTGGACCATGGAGTACTCACAGAAAAGAGAGTTTCGGTCTCCCTGTGATTATCACGCAGGAACCAATAGACAAGGACACAGGCAGTTTGTATGGCACCTATTAGGTATTTGAAAGTGAATTAGAGGTGCACAGTCAGGTGCAGCCTCCCCTCCTGTAACAGATTCCCATGATGCAGGAGGTTAGAGATCAAAGAGCAGACTCTGAGGCCTCCCCCTTTCACCCTTCCACAGTCAGGGCCTCATATTCCTGAAGATATGGTGGACCCAGAGGAAGACCAAGAGTTCAGGAGCCAGGATGCCTGGATTCCAGTTCTCATTTTGCCTTATGCTAGCAGTGCCATCTTAGATCCTCTACTTGAACTCTCCATACCTCAGTTTCCCCAGCACAAGGAGGATTATCAGGAATTCCTACTTTGTAGGATGTTCTCCATAATAGAGGAGTTAATATATGTAAAACTCTTACCCCAATCCCTGTCATGTGTAGGGCCTGTGAGGGGTGACCTAGCAGAACAGGGGAGTCCCCCTGAAACACTGACCTGCCTTCATTTTCAACTCGGAAAATGAAAACAAGACTTGAGGATGTAAGAATTAAAAAATTCACTCCAGTAAATAACAATGCTTGTTAAAAGAGAAAGGGAAATGATGAAAGAACAGGAACCCCTGTGTGAGGGATGCACGTGCCTTACAGTCATCAGGGGCCATGGACGTCCTTCCCAGGAGGGGACACATGCTGAGAGCACAGCCCCAGGACTTGCACACATGAAGCCTGTGGGTCAGGGACATAACCGGAGGGAATCATTGATTTCTACAATGACTACAAGTGGTTGATATTTTTCTGTATTTTTGAGATAGGGTCTTGCTCTGTTGCCCAGGCTGACATGCAGTGGTGCAATCATAGCTCACTGAAACCGCGAACTCCTGGGCGGCAGTGATCCTCACATACCTGCCCCCTCTTGAGTAGCTGGGGCAAAAGGTGCCTGTCACTCTGCCAGTCTGATATTTAAAATTTTCTAAAGAAAGGGTCTCACTATGATGCCCAGAGCGGTCTCACACTTCTGGCCTCAAGTTATCCTCCCACCTTTGCCTCCCAAATTGGTGGGATTATAGCCATGAGCCAGTGAATGCAGCTGCTTTGTTGACTGATATCCACTGTAAGCTCTGTCTGAACTGAGACTAAACTTGTTCCTTCATGGGTGGAGGAACAAATTTAGTCTCAGTTCACACAGAGCTTACAGTGGATATTTTGCATGATTCAGTCTCTGAAACTACAGCCTCTAATGTCCTTCCCTAGCAAATCAGTATCTGCACACCCTCCTGTCCCAAGATGGGAAGAATAGGCTGGGCTGGGATAGGGAAGCTGAGCCTGGGAGGCACAAGCCAGAGATAACTCTGTGCAGTCCCCACCTGAGGAACCATCACCCCCTAGTCTGCATTCCTCTTCTCACTCTTACTGGAAAGAGACATCCGCTGATCATACATTCCACTCTCATAAGTGATCTGTAATGAGTCCTCGGTAACTCACAATCCCCAAGATCCCCACCAGTTAAGCCACCTGGGATCCACACTGACACACATGAAAGGACACACAGCTGCTTCATCAGAGGTGCTGCTGTGTGGGGAAGAACCTTCACATGCACAGAAGGCCACATGCATGTCCCCAGTTCAATACCCAGTCACATCCCAGCAGACACACACCCACAGTCACAGAGCCATGTACTCACTGAGTCACACATAACTGTTCACTGTGCATATAAAGATGCTCATGCACTGGTTTGGCTGGCTGCACTCACACACACAAACTCACATCACAGACAGGAAGAAAAAGCACACTCACCCCCTTACACTCACTCAGACACCTGCCCCTCCTGGTGGGCCATCCACCTCTCACCTAAAGTCACATCATCTCAGCAGATTTCACTCTCATCAGACATTATCATATGCTCACAGAGGGTTACATTGGTCCAGGGTCCACACCCCACACCCCCCAGGCATCTCAGATACCACAGCCTCAGGGTTGCTCTTCCACACCCACAACTCTCAGTGAAGCATGCACAGAAGGAATGCTCATATTTTCATCTCATAACAGCTCTCCTGTTTCTTTTTTGGTTTATGTGACTTGAGATTATTGAAGGCTGTGCCTTTTCAACTCACTGGTAGTGATGACATTGTTCTCTTCTTCTGGGCGACTCTTCGGAATTCTGTCCTGTCTTCTGTGTGAATCTCTGAGTTGCAGCATTTAAATGATCCCTTTCGGCCCTGCCCTCTGGCTTCATTCCAGGCTCCATGCTCCTCCAAGTAAGCTTTCCCTGAAGCATGAGAAAGGCTCAGATGTCAGGAGGAAACTCAGTCACAACCATAGCTGTTTGCAGGTCTGTGTCTGTAATGCAGCAGAAATTAAGGTCTGGGAGGTGTTAGGCTGTGGTTAGGTTACCAGGGAAATACATACATAAGGACGATGGAGTGAGGGGCAGTGATTGAAAATCCCAGACTTTGTGCCTCTCAGGCCTTTTCTCTACTATGCAGAATCTACCCAGAAGTTGTACATTTTCTCAAGTTGTACAACGGCTAAAAACAAAAAGTTGGGGAATCTGGGGAGAGACGTTAGCCCTAGAAGGTAATTCTTCTCTTTGCCTTTTAAGGCTCTGGGAGAGCACTGACCTTGATCCTCGGATCTGGGGAGAGAAGTAGGGAAAGTTCTTTCATGAACCTGCCCCACACTAGACCCCTTGGCTCTGCCAGGTGAGGGCCACTCTCATCTGTCTGTCACACACCTGGGCTCTAAGTACACCCTCTTTCTCTTGGAGTCCATGGAAATCAAAGTTTCAGAGACACTGTTTCTCCTGCAGATTCCAGGAGAAAGGTAAAATTTGTTTTTCTCTTTGGTTTTTAAAAAATTTATTATAGGTTCAGGGATATATATGCAGATTAACTCACATAATGGGGTTTGTGGTACACAGGGTTTCTTCACCTGGGTACTATGCCATAGTACTGAATAGTTATTTTTTCTGCTCCTATCCCATCTCTTACCCTCCACCCTCAAGTAGGCCCCAGTGTGTGTTGTTCCCTTCTTGGTGTCCATGAGTTTAATCATTTAGTTCACACTTATAAGTGAGAATATGCAGGATTTGGTTTTCTGTTCCTGCATTAGTTTGCTAAGACTAATTGACTCCAGCTCCATCCACATTCCTGCAAAATACATAATCTCATTTTTTAGGACTGCATAGTATTCCATTGTGTACATGTACCACATTTTCTGTATCCAATCTGTCCTTGTTGGGTGTTTGGGTTCATTCTGTGTCTTTGCTATTGTGCTTAGCATTGCAATTAACATTCATGTGCATAAGTCTTTATGGCAGAATGATTTCTATTCTTCTGGGTATACACCAAGTGATGAGATTGCTAGGTTGAATGGTAGTTCTGTTGTTAGCTCTTTGAGGAATCACCACACTGCATTCCACAATGGGTGAACTAATTTACACTGTCACCAACAATGTGTAAGTGCTTCCTTTTATCCACAACTTTGCCAGCACCTGTTTTTTTATTTGTTTGTTTGTTTTTTTAATAAGAATCTTTCTGACAGGTATGAGATGGTATCTCACTGTGGTTTTGATTTGCATTTCTCTAATGTTCAGTGATGTTGAGCTTTTTTAATATGTTTGCTGGCCACCTGTATGTCTACTTTTGAAAAGTATCTGTTCCTGTCTTTTACTCATCTTTTTTGTTATTGTTGTTGTTTTAAGATAGGTCTCACTCTGACACTCAGGCTGGAGTGGTGTGGCACCATCTTGGTTCACTGCAATCTCTGGCTCCTGGGCTAAGGTGATCCTCCCAGCTCAGGCTTTGGCATAGCTGGGACTGCAGGCACATGTCACCATGGTAGGCTAATTTTTCTATTTTTAGTAAAGATGGGTTTTTGCCATGTTACCCAGCCTGTTCTCAAATTCCTGGGCTCAAGTGCTCCACCAGCTTTGGCTGCCCAAAGTGCTGGAATTACAGGCAAAAGTCACTGTGCCAAGCCCTTTGCCCACTGTTTTATGGGCTTGTTTCTTTCTTGTAAAGTTGTTGATATTTCTTATAGATGTATATTAAACCTTCTTCAGATACATACTTTGAAAATATTTTCTCCTATTTTGTAGGCTGTTTGCTCTGTTGATACTTTCCTTTGCTGTGCAGAAGCTCTTTACTTTAATTAGATCCCATTTGTCAATTTTTGCTTTTGTTGTGATTTCTTTTGACATCTTCATTACAAAATCTTTGCCCATGCCTGTGTCCTGCATGGTATTGCCTAGGTTGTCTTCCAGGGTTTTTATAGTTTGGGTTTTATGTTGAAGACTTCAATCTATCTTGAGTTGATTTTTGTATATGGTGTAAAGAAGGAGTCCAGTTTCAATCTTCTACATATGGCTATCCTGTTCTCCCAGCATCATTTCTTGAGTAGGGTGTTGTTTTTCCATTGCCTCTTTGGTCAGCTTTGTTGAAGATCAGATGGTTATAGATGTGCAGGCTCCTTTCTGGGCTCTCCATTCTTTTCCATTGGTCTATGTGTCTGTTTTCATATCAGTACCATGCTGTTTTTGTTACTGTAGCCTTGTAGTATAGTTTGAAGTTGAGTAATGCGATGCTTCCAGCTTTGTTGGTTTTGCTTAGAATTGCCTCAGTTATTTTGCTCTTTTTTTGTTCCATGTGAGTTTTAAAATTTTTAAAAATTCTGTAAAGAATGTCATTCTGTCAAGAATAGTTTTTTTCTAATTCTGTGAAAATGCCTAGTTTGATAGGAATAGCATTGCATCTGTAAATTTCTTTGGGCAGTATGGCTGTTTTAATGATATTGATTTTTCTTATTCATGAGCATGGAATATTATTCCATTGCTTTGTATCATCTCTGGTTTCTTTGAGCAGTGTTTTGTCATTCTCATTGTAGGGATCTTTTACCTCTCTGGTTAACTTTATTTTTAGGTATTTTGCTCATTTTATGGCAATTGTGAATAAAATTGCAATCCTGATTTAACCCCATGCGTTGCTGTTTTTTGGCAAATAAGAGTTCTAGTGACTTTTGCACATTGATTTGTATTCTGAAACTTTGCTAAAGTTGTTTACCAGATTAAGGGTCTTTTGGGTGGAGAGTATAGGGTTTCCTAGATATAGAATCATGACATCTGCAAACAGGGATGGTTTGACCTTGCTCTCTATGTGGATGCTCTTTCTTTCTTTCTCTTGCTGGATGATCTGGCCAGGACTTCCCATACTATGTTAAACTGGAGTGCCGACAGAGGTCACTGCAGAAATTGTGATTTGAAAATCCAAGTTGAATTTCTGCTTCATTCATCACGGAGATTTTGACTATGATCTATCAAATACAATACAAAACAAAACGAAACAAAACAAAACAAAACAACATTCCTCTCTTATTCTGTCACATTGGCCCCCTCATTTGCAAATACGGGGCTCAACGCACCAATGTTCAGCACCACGGACAGCGCCCCAGGGCAAATAGTTTTGACGGACTTGGGTATCAAGGACAGTATTATCACAGAGCAGATTTATTCTGTGGGAGGCTTCAACAAAAACCGAAAAGCCTAAAGACCTTTGAGAATGAACGCTTTAGAGTTCAGGAATGACTTTCTGGCCTTTGAGCAATGCCGTATTTGCTAAGAGAAGACCAGGAATTTGGGTTGAGGAGCATGAAAAGGAAGTTGAGTAGGTCCCCAGAGGCAATTCAAAATTTCTTTGTTGAACATTGACTCCTGAACTCTATGTCATTTCTTTGTATCTGAGATGTCATTTTATCCACCATAAGCAAAGTAGTATCTGAGATTAAAATGTTGTAACAAATGGCCTATGTGAACTAAAATGAGCTGTTGAATATCAGTCAAGAAAGGGGAGTCACTGTATGTGTTGCAAGGCAAGCATGTAAGAATCTATAGGTTATTCAAATAAAATGGGTATCACCCGGGGCAAGCAGATATGAAATCAAACTCATGTTTTGCTTAGGAAGTTATGGGCCTCAAGATAGTCTTTATCCACTCAGAGCAAGAATTGCCTAATTCACCAAGAAATTATTTCCATGCTGGTGATGGGGTCTATAATCCATTGTCAAATAGAGAAGTGACCAAGGCTGTGACAGGGATGGTGTAAGGAGGACAGTGTTCCTAATCAGAACCTGAGACTTTCCTGTGACTGGAGAGGGAATTTCAGCCCATACTAGAAAGAAACAACAGAGAAAGGCATGAAGAGTGTAATTCACTGTGCATTGACACCTCCAGGTATCTAGATGTAAGGTTAAAGAAGCAGTACAGAGAGAAACATACCCATGAGTAAGGTTGGAGTCGAACAAGCTGCGACAATGAACATGAGTAAAGACGATGATGATGATCAAAATGATGCCTGAGATGGGCCCAGCAGAAAAAAGAGGCTATTTGATGAAACCCTCTTCAATCTGACTTTTAGGGAATATGTTGTTTACCTTCTCCTTAGTGATTCTCCATTTGCAGTATGAAGCAGATAATCACAGCTCTTGTGGAGGAAAAAGGGCTGTTATTCTGCCATCTTGGTAAAAGCTCTAAGAAGCTAAAAAGGGAAGATAAAGCCAATTGCTTCAGGAAAACATTACCAGATAAAATGAAAATAGGGTTTTGTTGGTTTTCTCAGAATATGGCCCATTACTGTGGTCTATTTTCTTTTCTGTACTTTGTTGAATTTTTAAATTTATGTATAAAGAGCTAACATGGTTTCTTTCATTGGGTGGATGCCTTGGTTATCCATTCAAGGGAGACATATCTTACTCCAACTTAATGAAATATATATATTTTTTTTGGCAAGAAACTCTTTTTTAAATTTTTATTTATTTATTTATTGCATTTTAGGTTTTGGGGTACATGTGCAGAACATGCAAGATAGTTGCATAGGTACACACATGGCAGTGTGTTTTGCTGCCTTCCTCCCCTTCACCCACATTTGGCATTTCTCACCAGGCTATCCCTCCCTAGCTCCCCCGCTGCTGTCCCTCCTCTATTCCCCCCAATAGACCCCAGTGTGTAGTACTCCCTTCCCTGTGTCCATGTGTTCTCATTTTTCCTCACCAGCCTATGAGTGAGAATATGCGGTATTTCATTTTCTGTTCTTGTGTCGGTTTGCTGAGAATGATGTTTTCCAGATTCACCCATGAAATGTATATTTTTAAGTACTTGTGAAAGCACTGGGGCACATATTGAGGCAGTATTTCTGGAACAGACCATGCTGGTTTGAGCAGATAGGACAAGAGTGAGAATCCAGGCTGAATTTTCATAAGTGGATCTAGTAGAGATGCTGGTAACCCCTCTTGCTTCCTGGAGTGCAATGAGGCAAAAGGCGCCATTTATTATCTTTTGCCTTTCTAAAATAGGTGTGTACACTGCACTTTCCTATGTCTACTTCAGTCTTGTATGTTTGATTTGTATAGGGCAAATAATGTATCCCTTTAGTGCATATGTTAAAAGAAAGTGCACCTGATAATTTGTGGTAACCTCATGCACATGTGATAGTAATTGAATGATAAGATGCTGGACTTCAAAATGAGCCTGTTCTTTTAATTGTATTGCCTTTTGTGGTTCCTTACAGGGTTCATATTTTCGGTATGTGGGAAGTGTGTAAGCCCATATACACACTTACACATGTAAGTTTGGAACTGAGTGAAAATAGTTTCCAAGGATGACCCCTTAGGACTACAAGTCAAAATAACCACAGCTTGTGGATTACTCTTCGTCTGATATGGGCTGCCTGTGTCACTCACGTTGATCAATGTAATGTCTTAGAAGTGACACTGTCTACCTTTCAAAGCAGGTTGCTATAATGTCCTGCACCTTCTCCTTGAGCCGTTTGGAAAACTTTGGTTGGTGGAAGGCAATAACCATTCATTAAGTCCAAGAGCCATGAGACTCTCATGATTTGTGGAAAATCAAGGCATGAATGGAAAAGTGAGACAGGGAAGGAAATAACCAGCCAGCTCCCAGGTGTTCACCCAGCCCTAATGTTGAGTAAGACATGAGTGAAGCATCCCCTGGAATACCAGCCTACAGATCCTCAGAAAACATGACTCCCACCACCCACATGAGTCCAATAAACCAGAAAAGCTAAGAAAGATCAGAATCAATGGTTGCTTTCAGCCAGTGTGTGTTGTGAGGTTTGCTGTGCTGCAAGGCCTACATGTAACAGTGAAGCGAGGTCTCATCACTGTGTCTGTGCGTATGAATTGTGTCTGTTCCAAAAATGAACTATATATTTTCTGATCTAAAAACCATGATCACATGTTTCCAAAGAGAAATCCCAGAATTCCATCTACATAAATTGGAAAAATCTTGCAGGTATTTAGAAACAAGAACAATCAGGATCATTGAAGGGAAATCATTAAACTCCAGAGATTCTCTAACTATTGCTTGGAGTGAAATTTTCACATGGGAAATTTGACTTTTTTTTTTTTTTGAGACAGAGTCTCACTCTGTCACTCAGGTTGGAGTGCAGTGGCATGATCTCAGCTCACTGCAACCTCTGCCTGCTGGGTTCAAGCAATTCTCATGTCTCAACCTCCCAATTAGCTGGAATTACAGGTGCACGCCACCACACCCAGCTAATTTTTGTATTATTAGTAGAGACAGCTTCTCCATGCTGGGCAGGCTAGTCTCATACTCCTCACCTCAAGTGATCTGCCTGCCTCGGCCTCCCAAAGTTCTGGGATTACAGACATGAGACACTGTGCCTGGCCAGAAATTTATCATCTTTTTCTAAAGCTCCTTTACAGCAGCCTGCACAGAGTGAGGCACAGCATTCATATACAGAAAACATTCTGCAAACAATGGAAAGAATTAAGAAATTGCACCGGATTATCCTAAAGTTACAGTTTCTCCCCAAAGCCACCAGTGATACCTGTGTGGCTGTAAACAGCTACCTAACATTTCAGTGCAGTGAGTCATCTGAGTTTGGGTAAAGGTTTTGGTTAAGCATCTGACGTCAACTACATGCTATAGAAGGATGCCATTCCTAATTTCTCAGAAATTCCAGGGACTTTGTCACTCACTCCTTGAGTCACAGGAAGGTTTTTCTTCTTCGATGTCTTAATGCTTCCCATACAGTGACTCAGGCCCTCTTGGGCTACTTCCTCTTTCCCCTCTTTTTTTTTTTTTTTTTATTTTGAGACGGAATTTCGCTGCTGTTACCTAGGCTGGAGTGCAATGGCGCGATCTCGGCTCACCGCAACCTCTGCCTCCTGGGTTCAGGCAATTCTCCTGCCTCAGCCTCCCGAGTAGCTGGGATTACAGGCATGTGCCACCATGCCCAGCTAATTTTTTGTATTTTTAGTAGAGACGGGGTTTCACCATGTTGACCAGGATGGCCTCGATCTCTTGACCTCGTGATCCACCTGCCTCGGCCTCCCAAAGTGCTGGGATTACAGGCTTGAGCCAGGTTTAGTGAACTTTTAATGACTGTATGGGAAAGAGTGAGGAGGAATTATTCTGTTAACAGGCTCTGAGAATCCCATGGTCATGCAGAAAGAGGGATTTCTCAACAGTGAGAAGTCTGGTCATCTCTTTCAATGCAGATAATCACTGAGGTCATGGACACATCTTTCCACATTTGGATCCTCTTCACAGATGTGGGCAGGAGTTGATGGGCAAAGGTGTAACAGTGTTGGCCACTTACCATTACATACAAGAGGGAAAATGCAGCAGAATGACAGCATGCCACCAACCAAGCTTTTAGCCTTCTCTCCACTCTGTCCTAGTACCTACAATGTCCCCTGAGAAAACTCCTAGTAATACAACTGAACTCAGTAGACAAGTTTCTGTTGACAGCCTACCTTTTGTGGCTATTTGAGACAGTTGCTCACTTTATTTCTAAAGTTTCCTCTTATTCCTCTGGTGAGAGTCTGCCACTCAGTGTTGCAAGGTCCCTGTTTGCTCAGCCTCCCCTCTAACCTAGAAGATCAAGGCCAGGGACCATGTCTGTGAACTTGAATCCCTGCATCTTGCACAGGGCCTCTCACAGAGTTAGAGCTTGGCAATGTTCACTGAATCCATACATTTCAGTTCCATGAACTATGACTGCCATTCACTGCTGAGGTCCTACCTTCTCTTTGGAGAAGCCCAGATTTGGGTAATGGTGGCAAAGAATGAAACCCAAGCCTTCTCACAAAAATGAAACAGACAGGTATTGTAAAACATAGAATATTATCTTCAACGACTTCTAAGCATATGAAAAGATCCATCACTTACATCTGAATAAAATGTGAATATTTTGGCCTACTCATTAGAGAATGCCAGAAAGTATGGATATAGTCATTATACCGAGGCTGTCGAGAAAGGCACCTTATTAGTGTTCACATATCAAATTTAAAATGCATACATCTTTAAATCAGTTTTTTATTTATTTGCAATTATCTTCCAATATAAGTATTGAGAGGTTGATAATGACAAAAAGATTGATTAGAAATCTTAATACAGCATCATTTGTGAGAGAAAAATATTGGAAACAACCTAAATGCCCATCAAAGGATCTAATTCAATAATTTTGAGGCACCCTTCTAATGGAATATTATAGAATTTTTAACAACTGAGGAAGCACCAAATATTGATGATGTTTTCAAGATATATTTTTAAATTGGGGATTCTTTTTTTTTAAAATTTTTTATTGGATTTTAGGTTTTGGGGTACATGAGCAGAGCATGCAAGACAGTTGCGTAGGTACGCACATGGCAGCGTGCTCTGCTTTGCTTCTCCCCTTCACCCACATTTGGCATTTCTCCCCAGGCTATCCCTCCCCACCTCCCCCTCCCACTGGCCCTCCCCTTTTCCCCCAAAAGACTATAAATCGTTCTACTATAAGGACACATGTACACGAATGTTCATTGCAGCACTGTTTACAATAGCAAAGACCTGGAATCAACCCAAATGCCCATTGATAATAGACTGGATTGGAAAAATGTGGCACATATACACCATGGAATATTATGCAGCAATCAGAAATGATGAGTTTGTGTCATTTGTAGGGACATGGATGAATCTGGAGAACATCATCCTCAGCAAACTGACACAAGAACAGAAAATAAATTGGGGATTCTTGAAAAAGACGTTGGCTCTAGAAGGCAATTCTTCTTTTGCTTATAAAGATTCTGGGACAGCACTGACCTTGATCCTCAGGGTGATCGGGGAGAGAGGTAGAGAAGGTCCTTGATGAACCTGCCCCACACTAGGCCCCTTGGCTCTGCCAGGTGAGGGCTGCTCTCATCTGTCTGTCACACGCCTGGGCTCTAGCTATACCCTCTCCTTTCTTTTGATGTCCACGTGAATCATAGTTTCAGAGACACTGTTTCTCCTGCAGATTGCAGCAGAAAAGTGGGATTGGTCTTTTCTTTGTTTTTTTAAACTTTTATTTTAGATTCAGGAGTACATGTGCAGGGAAACTCATGTCATGGGGGCTCGTGGTAAAGATTATTTCACCACAAACGTACTAAGCCTAGTACCCAATAGTTATTTTTTCTGCTCTTGTCCCACCTTTCACCCTCCACCCTCAAGCAGGCTCCAGAGTGTGTTCCCCTCTTGGTTTCCTTGAGCTTCATCATTCAGCTCACACTTCCAAGTGGGAACATGCAGTATTTGCTTTTTTGCTTCCACATTGGTTCTCTAAGGATAATGGCCTCCAGCTCCACCCATGTTCCTGCAAAAGACATAATCTCATTCTTTTCTGAGGCTGCATAGTATTCTGTGGTATATATGTACCACGTTTTCTCGATCCAGTTTGTCCTTCATGGGCAATTAGGTTGATTTCATGTCTTTTCTAACATACATAGTGTTGTGTTAACATTCATGTGCACACAATTTTACGGTAGAATGATTTATATTCTTTGGGATATATACCCAGTGACGGGTAGCTGCGTTGAGTGATAGTTCTATGTTTAGGTGTTTGAGGAATCATCACACTGCTTTCCACAATGGTTAAACTAATTTACATTGCTACCAACAATGTGTAAGTGATCCCTTTTTTTAGAAGCTTGTCAGCATCTGTTATTTTTTTACTTTTGGATACTAGCCATTTTGATTGGTGAGAGATAGTATCTTACGGTTTTGATTTACATTTTTCTAACGTTCAGGGATGCTGAGCTTCTTTTCAAAAGCTTGTTGGCCATGTGTGTATGTCTTCTTTTGAAAAGTGTCTGTCCCTGTCCTTTGTCTACTTTTTTTGAGACAGGGTTTCACTCCGATACTCAGGCTCACTTAGTGAGCAACAGAACCTATCAACAGACAACCTACGAATGAGAGAAAATATTTGCAAATTATGTATCTGAAAATTGTCTAATATCTAGCATCTGTAAGGAACTTTAGCAACTTTACAAGGAAAGAACAAACAGCTCCATAAAAAAGTGGGCAAAGGGCTGGGTGCGGTGGCTCACACCTCTAATTCCAGCATTTTGGATGGCTGAGGCAGGTGGATTGCTTCAGTTCAGAAGTCCAAAAGCAGTCTAGGCAACATAGAGAAACCATGTCTCTACGAAAAAATAGAAAAATTAGCTGAGTGCTGTCACAGGCACCTGTAATGTCAGCTACTCAAGAGGCTGAGCTGGGAGGACCTCCTGAGCCCAGGCAGAGGTTGCAGTGAGCCAAGATTTCACCGTTGCACTTCAGCCTGAGTGCCTATTTAGTTAATTTGAGGATCTCATGCTTTCCTGGATGCTGTTGACACTAGCAGATGTTCTTCAGTGTCTGAGTATTGAGTCATAGAGTATTTATTGTGATGTTCACTGTCTAGGCTTGTTTTTACCTGTCCTTTTTTCGAAGGCTTTCCAGATATGCTAAAGAAATTGAGTGTTTTGATCTAAGCTGTATCTGCTTCAGGGCAAACTCAAACCCAGTGATGCTGTGATTCTTGCAGACTCCTACAGTGACCACCTTGATGGTCATGGACAAGATCCAAGAGAATTCTCTGGATCACAATGCAGTGACTTTTGTTCTTTTACCTTTCTTTCTCCCAAAAAAACAGAGTCACTCTCTCTCTCTCTCTCTCTCTCTCTCTCTCTCTCTCTGCGTGTGTGTGGGGGTGTGTGTGTGTGTTGAGACACCTAAATCTGAGAATGGAGTTATACAAGCACCGTTGTGACCACCACCACTATGACTGGGTGAAATCTGAAGCCAGTACAGCACTGGGTCTCACTGCAGGCCTTCTGTAGCCACTCCCTGGTTGCAACCTAGGTTCATTCAAGGCCCTGGGAAGCAGTAGATGGCAGAGCAAGCCAGGTCTGTGAGCTTCCCTTCAGGGTGGTGAGTTTCCCCAGGCCTGGGGTGAGTACAGAGGTGAAAAGTCAGAGACTAAAGTAAAAAACCTTAGAAGTCAGTATGGTGTTTTATTGTACTGCAGCTAAGCTGGCACTCAAACCACAAGATGCAGTTCTTCCCACTCTTTTCTCCTCTTTCCAAAGGCAGTGGCCACCCTATAACCATTGCCACAATGGAGAGTACTGCCAGATTGTCACAGATGTTCCCTTAAGGTCCACAGGCTCTTAAGTCAACTCATGGTGAATGCTGCCTGGCATGACACTCACCCGACAGGGCCGTGAACTCTCATTGCCCAGAGCAGGTAAATAGGAATCATCCAAGAACCAAGTCCTGGCATTAGGGAAGCCAAGAGCCTGCTTGGTGCTCTACTCCCTTGTGGCCATGCTGTTACCTAAGGTGCAAGACAGAGTCCCTTTTCCTCTTTTCTCTGCTTTTACCAAGCAGAAAAAGTTTTGCCCCATAGCCACCACAGCTGGTAATGTGCTGAGTCGCACTGGAAGCCAACAGATCTCGGAGACTCATCAAAGGCCCTCAGCAGGAGAGAGAAAGTTGTTGAGTAGGTCCCCAGAGGCAATTCACATATCATTTGTTGAACATTGACTCCTGAACTCTGTTTTCTTTTTGTATCTGAAACATGATTCCTGGCCACTATGAGCACAGAGTAGTATCTGAGATAAAGATGAGCATAGCCAATGGCCAACATGCACTTAGCTGATGAACATTATTCAAGAAAGGGCTTTCACTGTGTGCTTGTATAGCAAAGCCAATATGTAGGACTGTGTAGGTTATTCAAATACAATAGCCACCAGCCAAGAGACAAGTTGATATGAAATTAAAGGCATTTTTTGTTCAGCAAGCCATGGGTCCTAGGATGATTTTCATCTACTCAGAGCAAAAATTTCTTAATTCTACAAGAAATTAATTTCATGCTGGTGATGGGGCCTATAATCCATTATCAAAATATAAAACTAATCCAGACCGAGACAGGGAAGGTGTGTGAAGAAAAGTATACCTATTCAAAATCCAAGAGTTTCCAATAAGAGAAGGAATTTTATTTCATACTGGAATGAAATGAGGGAGAAAGCTGTGCAGAGCATGGTTATCTGTGGTTTGGCACCTCAAGGTATCTGGAAGTTAGGTTAAAGATGCGTAAGGAGAGAAGCATACGCATGAGTAGGACTGGAGTTGAGTGAGCTATTGCAATGAACAAGGGGAGGGAGGATGTGGAGAATCAAAATGATGCCTGTGGTGAGTCCTGTGGAAGAGAGGCCATTTGATGGAACCCTCTTCCATTTGCATATTTTAGTTTGCAGGCAATATGTCATTTCGCCTAAGTGGTTCTTTAGATGTGCACGGAAGCAGATAATCACAGCTCTTTAAATTTTTTCAAATTATTGCTATACTTTAAGTTTTAGGGTACATGTGCAGAACATGCAGAATATGTTACACAGGTATACACATGCCTTGGTGGTTTGCTGCATCCATCCCCCCATCGTCTACATTAGGCATTGCTCCTAATGTTATCCCTCCTGAATCCCCTCACACCCCCCTATTTCTCCCCTAGCTCCCCTACCCCCAATAGGCCCCAGTGTGTGAAGTTCACCTCCTCCCTGAATCACAGCTCTTGTAGAGGGAAGAGGGCTGTGATTCGGCCATCTTGGTGGGAATTCCGAGAAGTTGAGAATGGAGGGTGGGGCCAATTGCTGCAGACAAACATTCCCAGAAGAAATGAAATTAAGCATCTGGCTGGTTTCCGTAATTATATAAACCAGTGACTGTTGTCTATTTTCTGTTGACACTATAAAATAGATATGTTCATTGCATTTTTTTCTATGTCTCTTTCAGTATTGTGTGCTTGATTTGTATAGGGTAAATAATTTATTTCTTTAGTGAAAATGTTGAGAAAAAATGCACCTGATAGTTTGTACTCACCTCATGAGCACCAGGTCTGGATTTAGATAATAAAATACTGAACTTCGCTCTGAGTCTGTTCCTGTATTGTATTGTTTTCTGGGGTTCTTTAGAAGGTAAGTGTTTTGGAGATGTGGGAAGCTTATTAGCCAGTGGCAGCAAAGTGGAACTCATCTCCAAAGATGGCCCCATCATGATGACAAGTCAAAATAACCACAGCTTGTGGAGTTCCCTTACCTTAATTTGGGCTTTCTTTGTGACACCTTGATCAATATAGAAGTCACACTGCCTGCCTTTCAAAGCCAAGGCCTGTGATGCCTTGTACCTTTTTCCTGAGACTTTAGAAGACTTTTTTTTTTTTTTGGTGGAAGCCAATCATTGACTATGATTTCAGGATTTCAGGAAATTCAAGGCACCAATGTGGAGATGAGGTAGGGAAGGAAATAAAGAACCAGCCCCCAGGTGTTCAGCCACTCTTGTGTTGAGTTGGACATGAGTAAAGCATCTCTGAAATCTCTGACTATAGATCTTTCTGAAATTGAGACACCAATCACATGATCTATCATCTACATGTTTCCTTCCACTAAAACTACAAAGCTGGGAGAAACTGGAATAAATGATTGATTTAAGCCAACAGGTATTGGGAGGTTGCCTGTGCTGCAGCGCCAACAGTAACAGCAGTAAAGCAGAATGTGTTCACTGTGTCCATTTGTCTGAATCGTGTCAATTCCACCAATAAACCACTTATTTTCTGATCTAAAACCATGACCATTTGTTTACAAAGAGAAGTCTTAGGATTCTACCCACATAAAATGGCAAAACCTGGAAATTCTTTAAAAAAAAAAAAAAAGGATTATTTAAAGGAAATGATTGATCTGGTATTCTCTAACTATTGCTTGGATTGAAAACTTCCGATGCAAACTCTCTTTTTTGTTGTCCTTTTTTGTTTTGCTTTTTTTCCATTTTTTAAAAATTATACTTTAAGTTCTTGGGCTCATGTGCAGATCTTGCAGGATTGTTACATAGGTATACACATGCCACGATGGTTTGCTGCCTCCATCCCCCCGTCATCTACATTAGGTATTTCTCCTAATGTTATCCCTCCCAATCTCCTCACCCCCTGCTATCCCTCCCCTAGTCCCCAGCCCCCTAAAAGACACAAGAACAGAAAACCAAACACTGATGTAAACTTTCTTAAATTTTTCTTTCCATTCCTTCAGTGCATCCCACACCAATCCAGGCAGTTTCAAGATAAAAGAAACATTCTTAGGATGAATGAAGAGTTAAGATATTTCACGTGGCTTTCATCAAATTATAAAGTCTCTACCCAAAGCCATTTATGCCTGTGTGGTTGTGAATAGATACCGAACATTTCACTGCAATGAGTCATCCAAAATGAAGGAAGAATTTTTGTTCAGTGTCTGACGTAAAGTACGGGCTGTAGAGGATGTTGTTCGTTTTGTCATCTCAGACATCCCGGTGGTCCTGTGACTCACTGCCTGTCTCACTTGTGTGCTTGTGCCACTTTGTCTTTTTCCTTATGAAAGTAAAAACCA
Organism: Callithrix jacchus; assembly: GCF_049354715.1. Taxonomy (NCBI): domain Eukaryota; kingdom Metazoa; phylum Chordata; class Mammalia; order Primates; family Cebidae; genus Callithrix; species Callithrix jacchus. The sequence goes on from NC_133523.1 coordinate 35,245,283, forward strand.
GATCCTGGAAAATGTAGTGAAGTTTTATTGGCCAAGGGAGGAGGAAGGCATGAGAAGGCTCTGGGAATACCATGGTCACAAAGAAATGCGGAGTTTCTGTTGTTCCTCAACAACAGGGAGTGTGGACATGACCCTCAATCACAGACAAGCATTAAGATCAGAGAGACATTGTCACACTTGCACCATCTTCACATAACATAGTGGGAGTTTATGGACAACGCTGTAACAGTTTGCCATTTACCATCACCTACCAGGGGAAAAATGCATCAGAAATACAGCATGCCACAAAACAAGCTTTCAGCCTCATTTCCACTCAGCCCTAATGCCTATAGATAGCAACCAACCAGGATTTAGATTGATTTCATGTCTTTGCCATTGTGAATAGTGGTGCAACAAACATACACTTGCATATGTCTTTATAGTAGAATGATTTATATTTCCTTTGGGTATATACCTAGTAATGGGATTGCTGGGTCAATTGGTAGCTATGTTTTTAAGTCTTTGAGGAATTATCACACTGTGTTCCACAGTGATTGAACTAATTTTCACTCCCACCATAATGAATATGCATTCCTTTTTCTCTGCAACATTGCCAGAATCTATTACTTTTTGACATTTAAATAATAGCCATTCTGACTGGTGTGAGAGGGTATCTCGCCATTGTTCTGATTTGCATTCCCTAATAATCAGAAATGTTGAGCTTTTCTTCATATGCATATTGGCCACATATATGTCTTCTTTGGGGAAGTATCTGTTCATATCTCTTACTCGCTTTTTAATAAAATTGTTTTTTCTTGTATATTTCTTAAATTCCATATAGATGCGGAATGTTAGAACTTTGACTGATACACAGTTTGGAAAAACGTTCTCCTATTCTGTAGGTTGCCTGTTTACTCTGTTGATAGTTTCCTTTGCTGTACAGAAGCTCTTTAGTTTCACTAGATCCCATTTGTCAATTTTTGCTTTTGTTGCAATGGCTTGTGTCACCTGCATCATGAACTCTTTCCCCATTTCTATATCCAGAATGTAATTGCCTGGGTTGTCTTCTAGGGTTTTTTTTAGTTTTGGGTCATACTTTTCGGTCTCTGATCCACCTTAAGTTGATTTTTGTGAACGGCATAAGGAAGGGGTCCAGTTTTAATCTTCTGCTTATGGCCACACAGTTATCGCAGCACCATTCATTGAACAGGGAGTCCCTTCCCCATTGCCTGTTTTCGTCAGCTTGTGGAAGATCAGATAGTTGCAAGTTTGTGGCCTCATCTGTGGTGTCTCTGCTCTGTCCCATATGTGTCTGTGTGTCTACCAATACTATGCTGTTTTGTAGTATAATTTGAAGCCAGATAGCATGATGTATTCTGTTTGGTTTTTTTTGCTCGTGATTGCCTTTATCATTAGGGCTGTATTTGTTCCATGAGAATTTTTAAAAAATAGTTTTATATAGCTCTTTGAAGAATGTCATTGGTAATTTTATATGAATCACATTAGATCTGAAAATTGTTTTGGGAATTGTGGCCCTTTTGATAATATTGGTTCTTCTTATCCATGAACATGGAATGTTTTTCCATATGTTTGTGTCATCTCAGATTTCTTTGGGCAGTGTTTTTTTTTTTTTTCTAATTTTGCCTTGAAGAATGTGGCAAATTGTATTTTACAAAGATGTTCATGATGATGTCTCTTCTCCTACATGGTATTCTCCAGTGTGATCTTTTCTTGATCTTTTTAAAAATCCTTTATTTCTATAGGTTTTGGGGGCACATGTGATATGTGGTCTCTTAATGGATATTTGTGAGATATGGGTGCACCCATCACCCAAGCAGTATACACTTAACCCAATTTGTAGTCTATTATCCCTTACCTCTTCCTCTCCCTTTCTCCACAAATCCCCAGTGTCTACTCCGTCATTCTTACACCTTTGCATCCTCATAGCTTAGCTCCCACTTATAAGTGAGAACATACGATGTTTCATTTTGCATTCCTGAGTTACTTTACTTAGAATAATAGTCTCCAATCCCATCCAGGTTGTTGTTAGTGCCATTAACTCATTCCTTTTTATGGCTGAGTAGCATTTCGTCATATATAGATATACTGCAGTTTTCTTATGCACTCATTGATTGATGGTTGTTTAGAATGGTTTCACATATTTGCAGTTGTGAATTATGCTGCTACAAACATGCACGTGCAAGTATCTTTTTTTGTATAATGACTTATTTTCTGCCAGGTAGATACCCAGTGGTGAGATTGCTGGATCAAATTGTAGTTGTATTTTTAGCTCTTTAAGGCATCTCCACAATGTTTTCTATAGTGGTTGTACTAGTTTACATTCCCACCAGCAGTGTAAAAGTGTTCCCTTTCCACCTCATCCCCTCCAATATCTATTATTTTTTAGATTTTTTTGATTATGGCCATTCTTGCAGGAGTAAGGTGGTATTGCACTGTGGTTTTGATTTACATTCCCTGATCATTAGTGATGTTGAGCATTTTTTTTATATGTTTGTTGGCCATTTTCATGCCTTTGCTGCACCCATCAACCCATCATCTATGTTAGGTATTTCTCCTTATGCTATCCCTCCCCTTGCCTTTTAGCCCCTCACACGCCCTGGTGTGTGATGTGTCCCTGCCTGTGGTCCATGTGTTTTCATCGTTCAGCTCCTACTTATGAGTGAGAACATGTGGTGTTTGTCCCTGCAGGGGACATGGATTCATCATTTTTAATGGCTGCATACATAGTACTCCATGATTTATGTGTGTCACATTTTCTTTATCCAGTTTACCGTTGATGGGCATTTGGGTTGATTCCAAGTCTTTGCTGTCGTGAATACTGCTGCAATGAACACATATGTTCATGTGTCTTTATAGCAGAATAACTGACAATTTTTTCCCACTTGGGAAAATGGGTGAGTTGTCCATGTTCTTGGCATATTGAGCAGCTGCTTGCTCAAGTAAATGGTGTAAATCCCATTAGACAACACTGGGTGTAATGAGATTGCTGGGTCCAATGGTATTTCTGGTTCTAGATTTTTAAGGAATTGCCACACTGTCTTACACAATGGTTAAATTAATTTGCACTTCCACCAACAGCATAAAAGCATTTCTATTTCTCCACATCCATATTGCCCAAAGAAATTTAAAGATGCAGTGCTATTCCTATCAAACTAGGAATGACATTCTTCACAGAACTGGAAAACAAAAAACTACTTTAAAATTCACGTGGAACCAAAAAAAAGCCAAATAACTGAGGCAATTCTAAGCAAACAAACAAACAAACAAAGCTAGAGGCCTCACATTTCCCAACTTCAAACTATACTACAAGGCTACAGCAACCAAAACAGAATGGTATGGGTATAAAAACAGACATCTAAACCAATGGAACAGGGTGGAAAGCCCAGAAATAAGGCCACATACCTGCAACCATCTGATCTTCAATAAAGCTGACCAAACAAACAATGGAAAAAAGACTCCCTATTGAAGACATAGTGCTGGAAGAACTGGCTAGCCACATGCAGAATATTGAAACTGGACCCCTTCTTTATACCATATACAAAAATCAACTCAAAATGGATTAAAGACTTCAATGTAAAACTCAAAGCTACAAATATCCTGGAAGACAACCTAGGCGATACCAGGCAGGACATAGGCATGAGCAAAGATTTTATGATGGAGATTTCAAAGGCAATCACAACAAAAGTAAAAATTGACAAACTCAATCTAATTAAACTAAAGAAGTTCTGCACAGCAAAGGAAACTATCAACTGAGTAAACAGCCTGCAGAATGGGAGAAAATATTTTCAAACTATGTATCTGAAGAAGGTCTAATATCTGAGCATCTATAAGAAACTTCAACAACTTTACAATAAAAAAAACCATAAAAAAGCGGGTAAAGGGCTCAGCACAGTGGATCATGCCTATAATTCCAGCATTTTGGGCAGCCAAGGCTGGTGGATCGCTTGAGCCCAGGAATTTGAGAAAAGGCTGGGCAACCTGGCAAAAACCCATCTCTACTAAAAATAGAAAAAATTAGCCTGGCATAGTGACATGAGCCTGTAGTCTCAGCTACTCAGGAGGCTGAGCTGGGAGGATTACCTGAGCCCAGGAGCCAGAGGTTGCAGATGGTGCCACACTATTCCAGCCTGAGTGTCAGAGTGAGACTTGCTTTAAAACAGCAATGTAAAAAGGTGAGGAAAGAACAGGAACAGACACTTGTCAAAAGTAGACATACAGGTGGCCAAGAAGCATATAAAAAAAAGTTCAACATCACTGAACATTAGAGAAATGCAAATCAAAACCACAATGAGATACCACCTCACACCAGTCAGAATGGCTCTTATTAAAAAGTCAAAAAAGGACAGATGCTGCCAAGGTTGTGAAGAAAAGGGAGGACTTACACATTGTTGGTGACAATGTAAATTAGTTCATCCATTGTGGAAAGGAGTATGGTGATTCCTCAAAGAGCTAACAGAACTACCATTCAACACAGCAATCCCATCACTGGGTGTCTATCCAGAGGAATAGAAATCATTCTGCCATAAAGACATATGAACATAAATGTTCATTGCAATACTATGAACAATAGCAAAGACACGTAATGAACCTAAATTACCCTTAAGGACAAACTGGATACAGAAAATGTGGTATATGTATACAATGGAATACTATGCAGTCCTAAAATAGAATGAGATTATGTCTTTTGCACGAACATGGATGGAGCTTGATGCCATTATTCTTAGCAAACAAATGCAGGAACAGAGAACCAAATACTGCATACTCTCACTTATAAGTATGAACTAAATAATGAAACTCATGGACACCAAGAGGGAAACAACAAATAGTGGGGCCTACTTGAGGGTGGAGGGTGAAAGGTGCAATAGGAGCAAAAAAATAACTATTGGGTACCACACTTAGTACCCAGATGAAGAAATTATATGTACAGTAAACCCCATGACACAATTTTATCACAATATGTACCCCTGATCCTAAAATAAAAGTTAAAAAAATAATCTCACCTTTCTCCCAGAATCTGCAGGAGAAACAGTGTTTCTGAAACTTTGATTTACTTGAATACCAAGAGAAAGGAGAGGGTGTAGCTAGAACCCAGGTGTGTGACAGTCAGATGAGAGTGGCCCTCACCTGGCAGAACCAAGCAGCTTAGTATGGGGCAGGTTCATGCAGACACTTTCTGTACTTCTCTCCCTAGATCCTCCTGAGGATCAAGATCAGTGCTCTCATGGAATGTTTAAAGGCAGAGAGAAGAATTACCTTCTAGAGTTAATGTGTTTCCCCCAAATCGCAAAAAATTTTTTTTTAGCCATTGTACAAAATTGGGAAAATGTACACTTTTCGGGTAGATTCTGCATAGTGGAGAAAAGGCTTGAGAGGCATAAAGGCTGGGCTTTTCTATCACTTCCCCTCACCCCATCATTCTTATCTGTGCATTTCTCTGGTAACCCAATCTACAGCCTGGTACCTCCCCCATGGTAATTTCTGCTGCATTACAGACACGGTCTTGCAAATAGCTATGGCTGTGACTGAGTTTCTTCCTGTCACCTTAGCCTTTCTCAGGCTGCAAGGAAAGTTTGCTGGGAGGAGCGTGGAATCTGGAACGAAGCCAGAGGGCAAGGCTATAATGGATCATTTAAATGTTGCAACTCAGATAATCACTCAGAAGACTGGACACAATTCTGAAGAGACACCCAGATGGAGAGACCAATGTCATCTCTACCCGTGAGTTGAAAAGGCACAGCCTTCAATAATCTCAAGTCACACAAACAAGAACAACAAAAACTGGGAGATTTTATGAGATGAAAATATGAGCATTCCTTCTGTGAATGCTTTACTGACAGTTGTGGGTGCGTGGAAGAGAAACCCTGAGGCTATGGTATCTGAGATGCTTGTGGGGTGTGGGGTGTGGACCCTGGACCAGTGTAACCCTCTGGGAGCATGTGATAATGTCTGATGATCTACTAAAAGTACAAAATATTAGCCTGGAAAAAAAAGAATAAAAAAAGATAATGTCTGATGAGAGTGGAATCTGCTGAGATGATGTGACTTTAGGTGAGAGGTGGGTGGCCCACCAGGTTGAGCAGGTGTGTGTGTGGGTGTAAGGGGGTGACTTCATGACTGTGAAGTGAGTGTGTGTGAGCACAGCCAGACCAGTGCATGAGCATCTTTATGTGCACAGCGAGCAAGTGTGTGTGACTCAGTGAGTAGCGTGGCTCTGTGTCTGTGGGTGTGGGTGCTGGGATGTTACTGTGTGTTGAAGTGGGAAAATGCACGTGGCCTTCTGTGCATGTGAAGGTTCTTCCCCACACAGCAGCACCTTTGATGAAGCAGCTGTGTGTCCTTTCATGTGTGTCAATGTGGATTCCAGGTGGCTTAACTGGTGGGGATCTTGGGGATTGTGAGTTACCGAGGACTCATTACAGATCACTTATGAGAGTGGAATGTATGATCAGTGGATGTCTCTTCCCAGTAAGAGTGAGAAGAGGAATGCAGACTAGGGGGTGATGGTTTCTCAGGTGGGGACTGCACAGAGTTATCACTGGCTCTTGCCTCCAAGGCTCAGCTTCCCTGTTCCCAAACCAGCCTATTCTTCTCATCTTGGGACAGGAGGGTGTGCAGATACTGCTTTGCAAGGGAAGGACATTAGAGACCATGGTTTGAGACTGAATAATGCAAAATATCCACTGTAAGCTCTGTCTGAACTGAGACTAAACTTGTTCCTCCACCCATGAAAGAACAAGTTTACTCTCAGTTCAGGCAGAGCTTACAGAGGATATTAATCAACCAAGTAGCTGCATTCACTGGCTCATGGCTATCGAGTTGTCCCAGGTGGCTTAACTGGTGGGGATCTTGAGGATAGTGAGTTATCAATTTGGGAGGCAAAGATGAAAGAATAACTTGAGGCCAGAAGTTTGAGACTGCTCTGGGCATCACAGTGAGGCCCTTTCTTTAAAAAAACCTTTAAATATCAACTGGCAGAGTGATAGGCACCTTTTGCCCTAGCTACTCAAGAGGGGGCAGATGTGTGAGGATCACTGCCACCCAGGAGTTTGTGGTTTCAGTGAGCTATGATTGCACCACTGCATGTCAGCCTGGGCGACAGAGCAAGGCCCTATCTCAAAAATACAGAAAAATCATCAACCACTTTTAGTTGTAGAAATCAATCATTCCCTCCAGTTATGTCCCTGACCACAGGCTTCATGTGTGCAAGTCCTGGGGCTGTGCTCTCAGCGATGTGTCCATGGCCCGTGATGATTGTGAGGCACGTGCATCCCTCACACAGGGGTTCCTGTTCTTTCATCATTTCCCTTTCTCTTTTAACAAGCATTGTTATTTACTGGAGTGAATTTTTTAATTCTTACATCCTCAAGTCTTGTTTTCATTTTCCGAGTTGAAAATGAAGGCAGGTCAGTGTTTCAGGAGGACTCCCCTGTTCTGCTAGGCCACCCCCAACAGGCCCTACACATGACAGGGATTGGGGTGAGAGTTTTACATATATTAACTGCTCTATTACTGAAAACACCCTACAAAGTAGAAATTCCCAATAATCCTCCTTGTGCTGGGGAAACTGAGGTATGGAGAGTTCAAGTAGAGGATCTAAGATGGCACTGCTAGCATAAGGCAAAATGAGAACTGGAATCCAGGCATCCTGGCTCCTGAGCTCTTGTTCTTACCTCTGGGTCCACCATATCTTCAGGAATATGAGGCCCTGACTATGGAAGGGTGAAAGGGGGAGGCCTCAGAGTCTGCCCTTTGATCTCTAACCTCCTGTATCGTGGGCATGTTACTGGAGGGGAGGCTGCACCTGACTGTGCACCTCTCACTCAGCCTCAATACCCTGGCAGGTGCCATACAAACGTCCTGTGTCCTTGTCTATTGGTGCCTGTGTGATTATCAAAGGGAGACCGAACCTCTCTTTTCTGTGAGTACTCCATGGTCCAATGGAGGGGGTGGAGAAGGGAGAATATTTGCTAAGGGCTTGATGTTATGTGTGAGTAATGTGGAAATGTCTAGCTGGCAGGATGGAGGCTTCATGCAGGTGCAGGTCCTGGAGACCCTCCAGCACCCAGCATCAGACCTGCAGCAACTGCATGTGGGCCAGCCAGGGGCCTAGGGGTGGAGAATACTCAGTGGGTTGGGGCTGTGGCTCTTAATCAAGGGACACTGAATTTTCAGGGAATGAACAAGTCAGGCCCTGGGGATGAGGAGCACAGCATCTCCCTGTTGGGGGTATGAGGAGCTGAAGCATCCCCACAGGGACCAGGCCTGCAGCATCATCAGGGAGACTTTTGCCCTGGGTAAAGGGAGGAAGGGATTTGTTGTGTGTTGAGTGTGTGTTTGCGCAAGGGAGGGACCTGCCCAACCTGCTGTGTGCTTTGCCCTCAGCAATGACCCACAGCTGCAGGTGGATTTCTACACTGGGACAGATGAGGACTCAGATATCGCCTTCCATTTCCGAGTGCACTTTGGCCATCGTGTCGTCATGAACAGTCGTGAGTTCGGGGTATGGAAGTTGGAAGAGAAATTACACTATGTGCCCTTTGAGGATGGCGAACCATTTGACCTGCGCATATACGTGTTTCACAATCAGTACGAGGTGAGCACCCCAGGAGCTCCCAGCACCCAGGCTCTGTGGGCCCCCAGAGAAGGGGGCAGCTCTCATTGACCTGGCCTCACCAGCCCCTCAGGGCCCATCTTTCATTACTACTGCTCCAGGTCCTCGTCACAGAGCACACTCTGCTTGTACTGCCATCCTCAACTCTTTCCCAAATCTGACCAAGGTCATGGTCAGCTCACCTTCCATTTCCCACAAAGTAGAGAATCTCCTCTGTCTTTTCCCATAGTGCTCCTTTCTACGTATGCCATTAATTAAATTTTCTTTAAGCTGAATAAATACGATATACTTAAGAAAAAAGTTGTTTTGATCAGTCAAAAATTAAGTCTTCATATCACTTTTGGGTCCCAATTCTACTCATAAGAACATTACTAGAGCTTTGCTTGCCTTCAGAGAAATTTTTTTTTGAGATAGTCTCACTTTGTCAACCAGGTGAGAGTGCAGTGCTGTGATCTCAGCTCACTGCAACCTCCACCTCCTGGATTCAAGCGATCATTTTGCCTTATCCTCCCAAGTAGCTGGGATTACAGGTACGTAACACCACACCAGGCTAATTTTTGTATTTTTAGTAGAGACGGGATTTCATCATGTTGGCCAGGCTGGTCTTGAACTCCTGATCTCAAGTGATCCACCCACCTCGGCCTCCCAATATACTAGGATAACAGGCATAAGCCGCTGTGCCCACTCCTTCAGAGGCAATCTTTGCCTATGGAAGCATATAGATATGTCTATGATTTCATTTGTTTTTAAGTAAATCCTGGTATAAGTTACTCTACACATTAATATATCTTGAAGACATTATCAACCCATGGTGCTGCTTTAGTTTTTAAAGATTGAATAATATTGCATGAAAAAGTTTACCCACAATTATTGAACTTTACCCAATTTGGGCATTAAAGGTGTTTCCAGCATTTTGCTCTCACAAATGATGCTGTATTAAGTTTTCTAATCAATTCTTTTGTCATTACCAACCTCCCAATACTTATATTGTAAGATAATTACAAAAAATGAAAAAACTGTTGAAAAATGTGTGCATTTTAAATTTGAAAAATTAATACTAATAAGGTGACTTTCTCTATAGCTTCAGTATAAGGAATATATCCTTACTTTCTGGCTTTCTCTGATGAGTAGGCCAAAAGATTCACATTTTATTCACATTCAAGTGAGGGATCTTTTCCTGTGCTTAGAAGTGGTTGAAGATAATATCCCATGTTTTACAACACCTATGCTTCTTTGACTCTCTAACAACACTGGCTTTCATTCTTTGCCACTGCCACCTCAGATGATGGCTACACCAAAGAGGAACTGTGCCATCAGTAGTAAAAGGCAGTCACAGCTCATGGAAGTGAAAAGTATGCATTCAATGGACACGGTCTAGCACTAACCCTGTGGCAGCCTCTGTGTAAGATGCAGGCTTTCAAGTTCCTGAGACACAGGCTCTGGTGATGGGGATCATCCAGGCTAGAAGGGAGGCTGAGTTAACACGGACTGTGTGACACAGTGTAGAACTTCACTAGAGAAATGAAAGAAAGCATTAGAAATAAAGTCACCAACTGTCTCAAATAGGCACAAAACGTCATGTAAACAGAAGTGTGTCTACCACGTTCACTTATACAACTAGGAGTTTTCTTAGGAAATATTATTGGTCCTAAGGCAGAGTGAAGAAGCTGAAAACTTGTTTGGTGGCATACTGTCTGATGCATTTTTCCTCTTGTAGGTAAAGGTAAATGGCCAATACATTTATGGCTTTGCCCATCGATACCCGCCATCATATGTGAAGATGATTCAAGTGTGGAGAGATGTCTCCCTGACCTCAGTGTATGTCTACAATTGAGGGAGATGATCACACTTTTTATTTTTGAGGACTCCGTTTTTCTATCTGACCATGGTATTCCTAGAGCCTGTTAACAATCTCTCTTCACCCCTTCCCCTATGCTTGGTCATTAAAACAGCACGAAACCTCACATAATTTGGTTCTTGCTTTAATAAGAAGAGGAAGTAGTCATTCCCAAAAGGGGCCAGCACATTCTATGGGAGGCATCAGGAAATCAAAGGGGATAAACCTTCCTGTGAAGAAGTGACAAGTGACAAGGTCCCTGGAATGTCTGAGAAGACATTAGGAACAGCATCCTTCTATAGCCCGTAGTTGACATCAGACAGTCTAAACCAAAATACTTACCCAATCTCAGAGGACTCACAGCACTGAAAGTTAGGTAGCTTTTTACAGCCATGCAAGTGTACCTGATGGCTTTGGGGAGAACCTATAACTTGAGAAAAATTATGTGGAATTTCTGAATTTTTCCCATTGTTCTCGGGATGCTTATTGTGTATGAACAGTGTGCCTGGCTTTGTGAGGCCTGCTGTGAAGGAAATGAAGAAAAAGATGACAAGTTTTGCATGTGAAGTTTTCAATCCAAGTAACAGTTAAGAGACTCCCTTAAAGAATCCAAATTATTCTTATTTGCAAATATTTGAAGATTTTTTTTCATTTTATATGGGGAGAACCCAGGGGCTTCTCTTTGGAAATAAATGATCATGGTTTTGGAGCAGAGAGCATGTAGATTATTACTGGAATTGACACAATTCATGTATATGGACATAGTGAGCAGACCATGCTTTGCTGCTATTCCAGTGATGAACTGCAGCATGGCAAACCTCCTAACACATATTGGCTAAAAACAATGACCTGTTTTGATCTCTCCCAACTTTACAGGTTACTAAACTCGTGTGTTAGATCATGTGATAGGAGTCAAGCTTTCTGAGAGATGTTTTAGGCTGGGATTTCAGAGAATGCTTTACTCATGTCCAACTCAACATCAGGGCTGAGTGAACAGCTGAAAACAAGATGGTTATCTCCTTCACTACCTCACCTTCCCATTCATCGCTTTAATTTCCTCAAATAATGAGAGCCTCACAGTTCTTGGACTTAATGAATGGTGATTGGCTTTTACCAAAGAAAGCCTTCCAAAAGGCTCATGGAGAAGGTGCACGGCGTCCTAGGACCTACCTTTGAGTGGCAGACGGTGTCACTTCTATGGTAGTACATTGATCAAGGTGAGTCACACAGACAGCCCTAATCAAAAGAAGAGGACTCCACAAACTGTGGTTATTGTGACTGTAGTCATGAGGGACCGTTCCTGGCAACTAGTTCCACTCAGATGCAACTGGCTTATATCCTTCCCACATACAAAAAACACTAACCTTGTAAGGAATCTCTGAAGGCAATTCAATTACAGGAACAGGCCCAGAGCGAAGTGCACTCTCTTATCTAATCAGGATGTGGTGTCTGTGAGGTGACCAAAGAAACACATTATCACACACCTATTTTAGAGGGACAATATAAAATAGACAGCAATCACTACTCCATATTTTTGCTGAAACCAACCAGACACCCATTTTCATTTTCTTTGGGAATGTTTCTCTGTAGCACTTGTCCTCACCCTCCATTCTCAGCTTCTTGGAGTTCCTACCAAGATAGCAGAATGACAGCTCTTTTCCCACAAGAAGAGCTGTGATTATCTGCTTCATAGCATGTAAGGAGAACCACTTAGGAGAAGAAAAACAACATATTTCCTAAAAATCAATGAAGGTAGATTAAAGAGTGTTCTACCAAATAGGCTCTTTGTGTGCAAGGACCATCTCAGGTGTCATTTCAATCATTAATTTCTCTCCTCATGTTTATTGCAACAGTTCTGCAACTCCAGCCTCACTCCTGGGTATGCCTCTCCCCTTAGCCTTCTTTAACATAGCATCCAGATACCTTGAGGTACCAACACACAGTGAATGACACTCTTCATGCTCCTTTCCTTGTTTCTTTCCAGTATGGAATGTAATTCCCTCCCCTCTCACTGGAAGCTCTGGTGTTCTGATTGGGTACACTCTCCTCCTTACACCTTCCCTGTCACAGTCTTGGTCATTTCTCTTTTTGATAATGAATCATACACCCTATCACCAGCATGGAATTCATTTTTGGGGGAATCACATAATTTGTGCTCTGAGTGGATAAAAACTATCCTGGAACCCCTGGCTTCCTGAGCAGAAAATGACTTGGAGTTCATATCGACTTCCCATGTGCCTGACACCCATTTTATTTGAATAACTGACAGAGTCCTAAATTCCAGCCCTGCTAGGCAAACACAGGGACTGCCCTTTCTTGAATGATATTCACCGTGTCAGTGCTCTTCCTATGGCCCATTCATTACATTCATCTTTATTCAGCTACTACTCTGCGCTCATGGTGGCCAGAAATGACATTCCAGATACAGAGATGACATAGAGCCCAGCGTCAATATTCAACTAACAATTTTTGAATTGCCTCTGGAAACCTACTCAACATCTTTCTTCATCCTCCTCAATCCAAATTCGTGATCTTCTCCCAGCAAATGGGGCATTGCTCAGAAAGCAGAAACTCATTTCTGTACGCGAAAGTCTCCCCATCTCAAAGGTCTTTTGGTCTTTCCAGTTTTTGCTGAAGCCCCCCAAAGATAAATATACTCTGTGATGTCCTTAATGCCTAACTCCCTCAGCATTGCTATTCCTCTGGGATGCCCACTCGTGATGGTCCTAAACATTGGTGTATGTGGACCTCTGTTTGCAAATGAGAGGCCAAGAAGATGGAATAAGAGAGAAAATTTTAAAATTTCCCCCAATTTATTTGTTTTTGGTATTTAAAAAATTTTTATTTTTAGTTCAAGTGTACATGTGCAGGTTTGTTATACAGGTAAACCCCTTGTCACAGATGTTAGTTGTACAGATTACTTTATCACCCAGGTGCTAAGCAAAATACCCAATAGTTATTTTTCTGCTCTTCTCCCTCCTCCTACCTCCACTTTCAAGTGTGTGTTGTTTCCTTCTTCCTGTGTATGAGTTCGTATCGTTTAGCTCCCACTTATAAGTGAGAACATGCAGTATTTTTTTCTGATTCTGCATTAGTTTGCTAAGGATAATGGCTTCTAGCTCCATCTATGTTCCCTCAAAAGACATGACCTTGTTCTTTTTTATGGCTGCATAGTATTCCATGGTGTATATGTACCACATTTTTTTGTATTCAGTCTGTCATTGATGACAATTTAGGTTGATTCCATGTCTTTGCTATTATGATTAGTGCTGCAATCAACTAATATTTATACATATATATATTTCAATAATTTTTGAGATACAAGTGGTTTTTGATTACATGCATATATTCTTTGGTGGTGATTTTTGAGACTTTGGTGCACCCACCACCTAAGCACTGTACACTGTACTCAATACGTCGCCTTCTATCCATCACTCCTCCCACCCTTCCCTTGTGTATCCAAAGTTCATTCTGTTCCAACTAACCAGCCACTCTCCAACCACTGACAATCCCTAATCTATTCTTCTGTCTCCATGATTTCATATCCTAGACATTTCATGTAAATGAAATCATACAAAATGGCTTTTTGTGTCTGGCTTTTTCCCACTTAAAATTAAACACATAATGTTTTCAAGGTTCATTTATGCTGTAGCATGTATCCATATTCCTGCTTCTTGTAGCTGAATAATATTCCATTTTGTGAAGATATCACATTTTATCTTTTCAGCAGTTGATGAACAACTGGGTTATTTCTAGCCTTTGGCTATTGTAAATCGTGCTCCTTTTAACATTTATGTACAAGTTTTTCTTTGAACACCTGTATCCAAGCCCAGAGGTGGAACTGTTAGGTCATATTTTACTTTTATGTTTAACTTATTGAAGAACCACAAAACTATTTTTCACAGAAATGGTGCCATTTTACATTTCCATCGCCAATGTAATCAAGTTCTAAAAATTTTCTGCATTCTCACTAACGCTTGTTTTTTCGTTTTTAAAATTATAACCATCATAGTGGGTGTTAAGTAGTAACCTAAGGCTTGTGTGTGTGTGTGTGTGTGTGTGTGTGTGTATAATTTTATTTATTAACTCTTTAATTTTTTATTTCCATAGGTTTTTGGGGAACATGTGGTATTTGGTTACATAAGTTTTTTGGGGATGATTTGTGACATTTGAGTGCACCCACCACCCGAGAAGTATACACTGAACCCAATTTGTAGTCTTCTATCCATCACCTTCTTCCTATCCTTTCTCCTTGAGTCTCCATAAGAATGATACAATAAATGTATCATTCTTATGCCTTAACACCCTCATAACTTAGCTCCCACTTATAATTGAGAACATACAATTTGTGGTTTTTCATTCCTGTTACTTCACTTAGTAATAATCATGGTCTCCAATCCTGTCCAGGTTGCTGCAAATGCCATTTCTTTAATACATTCATTGACGGGCATTTCAGCTGTTTCACATTTTTGCAATTGTGAATTGTGCTGCTATAAACGTGTGTGCAAGTATCTTTTTTGTATAATGACTTCTTTTCCTCTGGGTAGATACTCAGTAGTGGGATTGCTGGATAGTTTTAATTCCTGAAGGAATCTTCACACTAGTTTACATTTCCACCAGCAGTGTAGAAGTGTTCCCTTTCCACTGTATCCATGCCAACATCTTTATTTACTTATTTATTTATTTTTGAGACGGAGTTTCACTCTTGTTACCCATGCTGGAGTGCAATGGTGTGATTTTGGCTCACTGCAACCTCCACCTCCTGGGTTAAGGCAATTCTCCTGCCTCGGCCTCCTGAGTAGCTGGGACTACAGACACGTGCCACCATGCCCAGCTAATTTTTTGTATTTTTAGTAGAGATGGGGTTTCACCATGTTGACCAGGATGGTCTTGATCTCTTGACCTTGTGATCCACCCGTCTCAGCCTCCCAAAGTGCTGGGATTACAGGTTTGAGCCACTGCGCCCAGCCTAACATCGTTTTCTTTAAATAATTTTTTGATTATGGCCTTCTTGCAGGAGTAAGGTGGTATCACATTGTGGTTTTGATTTGCATTTCCCTGATTATTATTGATGTTGAGCAGGTTTTCATATATTTGTTGGCCATTTGTGTATCTTCTTATAAGACTTGTCTGTTCATGTCCTTAACTCACTTTTTGATAGGATAGTTTGTTTTTTTCCTTGCTAATTTGTTTAAGTTCCTTGTAAATTCTGGATATTAGTCCTTTTTAGATATATAGATTGTGAAGATTTTCTCCTACTCAGTGGGTTGTCTGTTTACTCTTCTGGCTGTTCTGTTTGCCATGCAAAATGGTTTAGTTTAATTAAGCTTCACCTGAAGATGGCGCTGTGAGAACAACCCAGGATTGGAGCTCTCATTGAATCCTCAAAGAGGTGAGTTGGAGCTGCATTTCCAGACTGATCTTTGTTGCCCACAGAACGGGGAAACTCCCAAGTATAAAAAAGACACGGGACGCCAGGCAGTAGGTCTGCCTGGCGAAGCCGGCAGCTGGGGCGGCGGCGGCCGGACCTACCCAGCAATCCCCACAGGGCGCGCTTGTCCGGGTGCCCTGTTGAACCGGCAACCTGAGACTTGAGAGGGCTGGACTTGAGACTGAACGAGACTTGGACAGTAGGCCAGCCCAGGGGATTGCAGGGACAGAGCTTTTGGGGTACCCAGTGGGACGAACAAAACCGCGATTTCAAACTATCCCGAGCAGACAGTCCAAGATGCTCTGTGGGGGAGGGGTGTCCACCACTATGGAGGCAACCCGCCCCAACTGAGATACACGCCCACTGCTGATGCAGCCAGCCATTGCCGAGGCAACCCGTCCCTACTGAGATACACGCCCACTGCTGACGCAGTCTCCCATTGCCGAGGCAACCCGTCCCTACTGAGATACACGCCCACTGCTGACGCACCCTGCCATTGCCGAGGCAACGCGCTACAACGAAGAGACTCCGCCGCAGGGCGTGGCGGAGACCACAGCAGAGCCTGCAGGAACAGGGCGAATCACACAACAGCAGGGTGGAGCCTCGGCAGGCAAACAGTGGCTAGTCTGCCTCCTAGCTGGGCAGGACACCTCAATGGCCATCGAAAAATAAAGCCCGAACCCCCCAACACAAAGCATTTGAGAAAAAAAGGGTTTTTTAAATGAGCTCTGTTGCAGCAGAATCAAACATAGCAGCCTAACAGCCCTGAATGAACAACAGAGCTCACAGCTCAGCAATTGAGCTCCTAAAAAGTACAGACTGTCTCCTCAAGCAGCTCCCTGACCCCTCTATATCCAAAAGACTGACATTTGGCAGGCATCATCCTGGGACAAAGATAGCAGAAAAAGAAATGGGTAGCATCCCTCACTGTGCCACAGCTGCTAGAGGTGCACCCCAGACAAGCAGGGCCTGGAGTGGACCTCAGCAGTTGTACAGCAAAGGGGCTAGGCTGGTAGAAGGAAAACCAAGTAACAGAAATACTTCACCATCAACAATCTGGGTGTCCACTCAGAGACCCAATCGAAAAGTCAGCAACTACGCAGACGACAAGCGGATAAACCCACAAAGATGGGAAGAAACCAGCGAAAAAAGGAGGAAAACACCCAAAACCAGAACACCTCGCCTCCTAGAAAGGACCAAAACTCCTCACCAGCAAGGGAACAAAGCTGGACGGAGAATGACTGTGATGAAATGACGGAATTAGACTTCAGAAGGTGGATAATGAGAAACTTTTGTGAGCTAAAAGAACATGTATTAAATCAATGCGAAGAAACTAAGGAACTTAAAAAAAGATATGAGGAAATGATAACAAGAATGGATAACTTAGAGAGGAATATGAATGAATTAAAGGAGCTGAAAAACACAATATGAGAACTTCGTGAAGCATGCACAAGTTTCAATAGCCGAATTGACCAAGCAGAAGAAAGAATATCTGAAGTCGAAGACCAACTCAATGAAATTAAACGAGAAACCAAGATGAGAGAAAAAGGCGCAAAAAGGAATGAACAAAGTCTCCAAGAAATGTGAAACTATGTGAAAAGACCTAACCTACGTTTGATAGGTGTACCAGAAGAGGATGAAGAGAATGAATCCAAGCTGGAAAATACTCTTCAGGACATCATCCAGGAAAACTTCCCCCACCTAGCAAGACAGGCCAACACTCAAATGCAGGAAATACAGAGAACACCACAAAGATATTCCGCAAGAAGAGCAACCCCAAGGCACATAATCGTCAGATTCAACAAGGTTGAAATAAAGGAGAAAATACTAAGGGCAGCCAGAGAGAAAGGTCAGGTCACCCACAAAGGGAAGCCCATCAGACTCACAGCAGATCTCTCGGCAGAAACTACAAGCCAGAAGAGAGTGGGGGCCAATATTCAACATTCTTAAAGAAAAGAACTTTCAACCCAGAATTTCATATCCAGCCAAACTGAGCTTCAGAAGTGAAGGAAAAATAAAATCCTTTGTGAACAAGCAAGTACTCAGAGATTTTGTCACCACCAGGCCTGCTTTACAAGAGCTCCTAAAAGAGGCACTACACATAGAAAGGAACAACCAGTACCAGCCTTTCCAAAATCACACTAAATGCTAAAGAGCATCAACATAATGAAGAATATACAACAACTAACAGGAAAAACAGCCACTTAGCATCAAAATGGCAGTATCAAATTCACACATAACAATATTAACCCTAAATGTAAATGGACTAAATGCACCAATCAAAAGACACAGACTGGCAAATTGGATAAAAATCCAAAACCCATCAGTGTGCTGTATTCAGGAAACCCATCTCACATGCAAGGATACACAAAGGCTCAAAATAAAGGGATGGAGGAAGATTTACCAAGCAAATGGAGAGCAAAAAAAAGCAGGAGTTGCAATTCTCATCTCTGATGAAATAGACTTTAAAGCAACAAAGATCAAAAGAGACAAAGAAGGCCATTACATACTGGTAAAAGGATCGATAAAACAAGAAGAGCTAAGGATCCTAAACATATATGGACCCAATGCAGGAGCACCCAGATACATAAGGCAAGTTCTTAACGACTTACAAAGAGACTTAGACTCCCACACAATAATAGTGGGAGACTTTAACACTCCACTGTCAATATTAGACAGATCAACCAGACAGAAAATCAACAAGGATATCCAGGGCTTGAACTCAGACCTGGAGCAAGCAAACCTGATAGACATTTACAGAACTCTCCACCCCAAATCCACAGAATATACATTCTTCTCAGCACCACATCACACCTACTCTAAAATTGACCACATAATTGGAAGTAAAGCACTGCTCAACAAATGCAAAACAAGTGAAATCATAACAAACAGCCTCTCAGACCATAGTGCAATCAAGTTAGAACTCAGAATACAGAAACCGACCCAGAACCACACAGCTTCATGGAAACTGAACAACCGGCTCTTGAATGTTGACTGGGTAAACAATGAAATGAAGTCAGAAATAAAGAAGTTCTTCGAAACAAATGAGAACTAAGACACAACATGCCAGAACCTCTGGGACACATTTAAAGCAGTCTCTAGAGGAAAGTATATAGCAATAAGTGCCCATATGAGGAGAATGGAGAGATCCAAAATTGACACCCTATCATCAAAATTGAAAGAGCTAGAGGAGCAAGATCAAAAAAACTCAAAACCCAGCAGAAGACAAGAAATAACTAAGATCAGAGCTGAACTGAAGGAGATTGAGACACAAAAAACCCTTCAAAAAATCAATAAATCCAAGAGCTGGTTTTTTGAAAAGATCAAGAAAATAGACAGACCACTAGCCAGATTGATTAAAAAGAAAAGAGAGAACAACCAAATAGATGCAATAAAAAATGATAAAGGGGAAATCACCACAGATTCCACAGAAATTCAAACCATCATCAGAGAATATTACAAACAACTCTATGCACATAAACTAGTAAACCTTGAAGAAATGGATAAATTCCTGGACTCCTGTGTCCTCCCAAGCCTAAACCAGGAGGAAGCTGAAACTATGAATAGACCAATAACAAGGTCAGAAGTCGAGGCAGCAATTAAGAGCCTACCACACAAAAAAAGCCCAGGTCCAGACAAGTTCACAGCCGAATTCTACCAGACACACAAAGATGAGCTGGTACAATTTCTTCTAAAACTATTTCAAACAATCCAAAAAGAGGGAATACTTCCGAAATCATTTTACGAGACCAACATCATTCTGATACCAAAACCCGGCAGAGACCCAACAAGAAAAGAAAACTTCAGGCCAATATCCATGATGAACATAGATGCAAAAATCTTCAATAAAATATTGGCAAGCCGATTGCAACAGCAAATCAAAAAACTTATTCACCATGATCAAGTAGGATTCATCCCGGGGATGCAAGGCTGGTTCAACATACGCAAGTCTATTAATGTAATTCACCACATAAACAGAACAAAAAACAAAAACCACATGATTATCTCAATCGACACAGAGAAGGCATTTGACAAAATTCAACAGCCCTTTATGCTAAAAACCCTCAATAAACTCGATGTCGATGGAATGTATCTCAAAGTAATAAAAGCTATTTATGACAAACCAACAGCCAATATCATACTGAATGGGCAAAAACTGGAAGCATTCCCTTTGAAATCCGGCACTAGACAAGGATGCCCTCTTTCACCACTCCTATTCAATATAGTCCTGGAAGTTCTAGCCAGAGCAATCAGGCAAGAACAAAAAAAATAAAGGGTATTCAAATAGGAAAGGTCGAAGCCAAATTGTCTCTATTTGCAGACGACATGATAGTATACCTAGAAGACCCCATCACCTCAGCCCAAAAACTCCTGAAACTCATAAGCAACTTCAGCAAAGTCTCAGGATATAAAATCAATGTGCAAAAATTACAAGCATTCATCTACACCAATAACAGACTTAAAGAAAGCCAAATCAAGAACGAACTGCCATTCGCAATTGCTACAAAAAGAATAAAATACCTTGGAATACAACTCACAAGGAACGTAAGGGACCTCTTCAAGGAGAACTACAAACCACTGCTCAACGAAATCAGAGAGGACACAAACAGATGGAGAAACATTCCATGTTCATGGTTAGGAAGAATTAATATCGTGAAAATGGCTATACTGCCCAAAGTAATTTACAGAATCAACGCTATCCCCATCAAGCTACCATTGACTTTCTTCGCAGAACTGGAAAAAACCACCATGAACTTCATATGGAACCAAAAGAGAGCCCGCATAGCCAAGTCAATTCTAAGCAAAAAGAACACAGCGGGGGGCATCACACTACCGGATTTCAAACTATACTACAAGGATACAGTCATCAAAACAGCATGGTACTGGTACCAAAACAGAGATATAGACCAATGGAACAGAACAGAGGCACCGGAGGCAACACAACATATCTCCAACTATACAATCTTTGATAAACCTGACAAAAACAAGCAAGGGGGAAAGGATTCCCTGTTTAACAAATGGCGTTGGGAAAACTGGCTAGCCATGTGCAGAAAGCAGAAACTGGACCCCTTCCTGACACCTTACACTAAAATTAACTCCAGATGGATTAAAGACTTAAACATAAGACCTGGTACGATAAAAACCCTAGAAGAAAATCTTGGCAAAACTATCCAGGACATAGGAGTAGGCAAGGACTTCATGAACAAAACACCAAAAGCATTGGCAACAAAAGCCAAAATAGACAAATGGGACCTAATGAAACTCCACAGCTTCTGCACGGCAAAAGAAACAGTCACTAGAGTGGATCGGCAACCAACAGAATGGGAAAAAATATTTGCAATTTACCCATCTGACAAAGGGCTGATATCCAGAATTTACAAAGAACTCAAACAGATTTACAGGAAAAAAACAAACAAGCCCATTCAAAAGTGGGCAAAGGATATGAACAGACACTTTACGAAAGAAGACATATATGAGGCCAACAATCATATGAAAAAATGTTCATCGTCACTGGTCATCAGAGAGATGCAAATCAAAACCACATTGAGGTACCATCTCACACCAGTTAGAATGGCGATCATTAAAAAATCTGGAGACAACAGATGCTGGAGAGGATGTGGAGAAAAAGGAAAACTTTTACACTGTTGGTGGGAGTGTAAATTAGTTCAACCGTTGTGGAAGACAGTGTGGCGATTCCTCAAGGCCTTAGAAATAGAAATTCCACTTGACCCAGCAATCCCATTACTGGGTATATATCCAAAAGACTATAAATCGTTCTACTATAAGGACACATGTACAAGAATGTTCATTGCAGCACTGTTTACAATAGCAAAGACCTGGAATCAACCAAAATGCCCATTGATAATAGACTGGATTGGAAAAATGTGGCACATATACACCATGGAATATTATGCAGCAATCAGAAATGATGAGTTTGTGTCTTTTTTAGGGACATGGATGAATCTGGAGAACGTCATCCGCAGCAAACTGACACAAGAACAGAAAATGAAACACCGCATATTCTCACTCATAGGCGGGTGATGGAAAATGAGAACACATGGACACAGAAAGGGGAGTACTAAACACTGGGGTCTATTGGGGGGAAAAGGGGAGGGCCAGTGGGAGGGGGAGGTGGGGAGGGATAGCCTGGGGAGAAATGCCAAATGTGGGTGAAGGGGAGAAGGAAAGAAAAGCACACTGCCATGTGTGTACCTACGCAACTGTCTTGCATGCTCTGCTCATGTACCTCAAAACCTAAAATCCAATAAAAAATTTAAAAAAAAATTAAGCTTCACCTACTTATCTTTTTCTGTTGTTGCATTTGCTTTTGGGCTCTTGGTAATGAAATCTTTGTGTGCAGACTCGTCAGGCAAGGAGGCATGAAGGCCCTGCTTGCTTTCTTAGGTGGGAGGCTGTTAGCCTGGGCCAAGTTCTCAGCCCTTGTCACCCACTGCCTGGAAAAAAGGCATGACCCTCAGTGCTGTTGAGGGTAGCACGGTGAGAGTGAGACCAGCCTTTTGGGTTGCAGGAAAGCTGGATGAGGCCTGTAACTGCCAGCTTTCCCCTACTTCCCTCACAACCTGGATGATACATCAGAGGCAGCCATAATCCTCCTGGGAACATAACTCCATTAACTTGGAAATCACATCCTAAACCCCCCAACAGCAGCCACAGCAAGCCCCACCCAGGATCCCAAATATACTCTGTGCTCAGACATGCTTAACATGGTATTTAAATGATGGTCCTTCCCAACCCACCCTGATAGCTCAAAATAGATGTCACGTTTTTTATTTGCATTTCCTTCATGACTAATGACATTAAATATCTTCTCGTGTGCCTCACGGTCATTTGTATCTCTTTGAAGAAATGTCATTTGCTTATTTTAAAATTGGGTTGTTTGTCTTTTTGTTGTTCTGTTGTGATCTTTCTTCATATATTCTGCATACTAGACACTTACCGAGTTAAGATTTGCCAAAATATATTTTCCATTCTTCAGGTTCTCTGTTCACTCTCTTCATAGTGTTTATTAATGCACAAAATTGTTAATTTTGTTAAGGCCAATTTTATGTTTTTCTTTATTGCTCATGCTTCTGGTTTCATATTAAAGAAATCATTGCCAGATCCAAGGTCATGAAGGTTCAACCTTATATTTATTCTAAGTATTTGGCAGTTTTATCTGCCAAATTTGGGTCGTTCGTCCATTTTGAGGTAATTTTTGTATATGGTATAAAGGGAGAGTCCAGCTTCATTCTTTCACATGTGGATATTCAGTACAACAAACCTCCATGACAGGTTTACCTGTATAACAAGCCTGCACATCCTGCATATGTACTCTCAACTTAAAAGTTAACAAAAAAAAAAAAAAAAAAAGAAAAAACCCCACAAACGCAAAAATCATTTATTCAAGAGACAATTCCTGCCCATATGGAATGGTCTTGGCACCCTTGTTGAAATCAATTTACAATGGATGCTCAGTTTTATTTCAGGTCTCTCAGTTCTGTTCCATTGATATATAAGTTTATCTTTAAGCAAGTATCGGTGCATTTCAATTAGTGTACTTTTTTAAAGCAAGTTATGAAATTAGAACTCTGAGTTATCTAACCATCAGAGCTAACTCTGATATCTGGGATTTTTTGAGACCATGCAGTCTGTTTCCTTTGCAGTTTGCCATGTTGTTTGAAATGAGATCCCACATATGAGTTTCATCACTCAGCACTCTCTTCACTATGGTTGCAGGATATGAGGCTTTCCTTAAATGCTACCATCAAGAACATCTAACGTTCAAAGTGTGCCTTGAATTGATAATTGTTCGGCGTGAATGTCTCCTTCCCTCCCTTCCTCTTTCTCTCTCTCTTTTCTTTCTTTTGGTAAAAAAATTCCAATGCAGTGAAAAACCAAACCAAGTACTTCCACAATCCTATGATTACCATTGTACTCCTACCATTGTAGTGCCACAGCTACTGTAGTCTGTCACCTTCTCTCAGCACTTCCAGCCAATAAAGCACTGGTGACCATTCTTAGTAATTGTGACACAAGCTACCATAATATTAAGCAAGACTTAGTAATTGTGGTACTAAGTATGCCATTAGTAACCACTAGTTCATTACCAGCAATGGATCTTTACTGTGATCTGATTTAGGTTCCAATCATGAGGGTCCACCTTCTTTCTTTCTTTTTTTCTTTTTTTTTTTTTTTGTTTTGAGATGGAGTTTCGCTCTTGTTACCCAGGCTAGAGTGCAATGGCACGATCTCGGCTCGTCGCAACCTCCACCTCCTGGGTTCAGGCAATTCTCCTGCCTCAGCCTCCTGAGTAGCTGGGATTACAGGCACGTGCCTCCATGGCCAGCTAATTTTTTGTATTTTTAGTAGAGATGGGGTTTCACCATGTTGATCAGGATGGTCTCGATCTCTTGACCTCGTGATCCACCCGCCTTGGCCTCCCAAAGTGCTGGGATTACAGGCTTGAGCCACCGCGCCCAGCCCCACCTTCTTTCTATGCCTTTTTCTTGTATAAATGTGGTCCATACTTCCCCCTTTAAATATAAAATATGTCTTAGTACTCTGCCCAGAAGATGAAAGAAAGTATGTATCTATCTGCCCCATTCCTGCTTGTTAAAAAGTCATCCTACTGGTATTAAGTCTCCCACTATTTTGATTTGTAGATGCATGGGTGCTGAGAGGATTTCGGCAAGATTCCTTTTCCACCATTTCAAAGAAGCCCAGTGCTGGAAAGAGGAAGGTACTGGAAATATAGATACTAAGGAAAGGCAATGTCAGTGTGCACCTGCATGAAGCTAGTGAAAAACTGTCTGGACCTGGTCACCTTAGTGATGGCTGGATGAAGAGGTGGGGCTGAGAGGATATCATGTGGCGCAGGAAAAGCCTGATATTCTAACCTCCTTTCAATTGCTCACACACACCAAGCTCATTTTCATTTTTGGAGCCTCATACATGACAAAAATTCAAAAAGCGTCAAAAAATTTCATAACAAGGCAGGGAGAATGTTCTAGATTAAAACAGACTAAAGAAGCATAGCAGCTAAGTGCATGAAACCTGATTAGATGATGGATTTAAAAACAGCTACAAAGGACATGCTTTTGGACAACTGAGGAAATTTAAATAGTACTGTAAATTAGATGCTGATTCTTAGATCGTGGCAGAGTAGAACTTCTATCAATCTTGTGGATCTGAAGATACAAAAATTGTAGATTGGTGTCTGCCAAGTGGGAGAGAGAGTTAGGCTTTTAGTTGGAGTACTGAAAGGAATATTCCCTAGAGGAGGGGTCCCCAACCCCCAAGTCACAGACCAGTGACAATCCATGGCCTGTTAGAAAAGGAGTCGCACAGCAGGAGGTGAGCAGCAGGTAAGCACTGCCACCTTAGTGGCCTCCTGTCAGATCAGCCCTAGCATTAGATTCTCATAGGAGTGTGAATTAAAATTTATGACCAGAATTCCACATTGCAGGTACAAGTGCATAGTTTTATTGCAAACAGTAGCATGACTGTAACAGTCGCCACAAGAGTGGTATTGTATAAAAAAAAATTGTTTAAAACTTTGCTTGCCTAAGGTAAAACATTTCCCTTTGGGGATTTCAAGATTTACAAGTATAATTTTATGTATAATTAAAATTTCCTGCAAATATGCATTTAAACATTTTTAATATTTGGTTTGCAAATTTTTTCACACTGATATTCTGGACATATCTCTGGGCTGTTAGGGGTTGCTTCCTCAGCTTTCTAGGCTTTGACCTGAGTGTGATGTATTCAGGAATTGATTCCTGTAACTTTTACTACTGAAAGGATGAAAGAAGAACAGTGTAGGGCCCTTCCCAGCTTGGCTTAGAAAAGAAGACAGAGGAGAGTTTTTACTAATACTAAATTTCCTGGGTTAAATAAAGGCAGTTTTATTTCTTTGGATTTTTGCTATTTGTGTTAATGCCTTGAGACTTCCCTGCCTCTGACTTAGCTTCCTGATTAGCTACTTTATTTCCTTTGCCTACCTTATTTATTTTCTTTTGATGTTCCCTACAATGCATCCCTGCTATTTCTTGTGGAAGAAAAACTGAAGATAATAACCTGCTAATTTCCTGGTGATATTTTATGGAAGATTCATTAGTGGTAAGAAAATGCCTTTCCTTTTAAATAGCAGGATGAGCATGGAAAATTGGGAACGCATACTTGGAGTTAGTACAAATGTTAGCTATCATTCCCTTGTTTAATTTGGTTGTTCTTGTGAGAGCTATTAGCTCAGCTAATTGAGTGCTTGTGTCTGGGGAGAGTGACTACTGCTTATCCGGCTTTATGTACTTCTTGCTTTACTTTGCTAGCTAAGAGCTTCCCTTAGAGGACAGTGATCCTGACACAGTACATGGGCTGTAACCAGTTGAATTATTTTCTAGGTTTAACTTGGAGGCTCTTCTGACTAGCAGAGCTATTATGAAAATGACTTGGAAGCATGTGCAAATAGGTCTTTCTAACTACAACTAAGTTTGAGAAAAATATTGGATTAGAGTTTTTCCTGAGGTGTCCCTTACAGATGGGCTATCAGAAAGGGGAAGCATGGATTAGAGAGGAAGAAAAAGAGAGACTGGCTCTAGTGTTTAAAACTACCTATGTAATAAACTTCTTCAGGATGAGCTCTTCCTCCACTAAACTAGGCAATAAGGAAGTATACCGCATTAGTGCCTCTCTTAGCCTTTCCATAAAGGCTACAGAATTCTTATCTGGCTCTTGGTTCATTATAAACAGTTTAGAGTAACAGAGAAGTTTGAGTCTGGTTTTTTAAAATGTGTTAAAAAATTGGTTTATTTTCCATTCATTTCCTGAACTATTGGGGTTTTAGTTAGGGTTGTTTACCAGAACTGCTTCCCTCCCTTTTGGGAATGCTGTTTTTGGCTATGTCTTTGATTTTTCTATCTGCTTCTTCCCCTTTCGATGTATTTTAGGAGCTGCAATGCTCATCTCCAAAATTATCTGCTGCTTGCAGAACTACCTGCTTTTCGGCTGCAGTGAGGGTTTGGTTTAGGAGACCATAACTTCCCACCATGTGAGGTTAAACATCTGATGTAAATTTTGGAAAGCTTCTATATACTTATAAGAGATTTTAGAAAATCGGTCTAAGATTCCCTTTATTTACCTAAGGTTTTGTAATGAGAAGGGAACTTGATGGGAGCCCAAATAAGGGGGATCCTCAGATGGTTCCCCTGAAAGTTTTTTTTAATTTTGGGTAACTATTTTCCCTGGGCCTTCCTGATATGATTGCTAAAAATGCTGAATTGATCTTACACCGTTTCAAACGTTTAGTAAAAATGCCGTGCCTTTGCACAAAACAAAAACAAGAGTTTATTTTATCTTTAAAATTTTGAGCTTAAAGAAGTTTCAGTGTTTCAGAGTGCACTCCAGAGGGGCGCAAGCCAAAGATAATTTATTACCCATTTATAAAAAGAAGAGAAAATAAAAGCATCCTCTTTATGTCCTTCCTTTTCATATGACCAAGTTGGAGGAGAAGACAGGGAGTGTCTTTTGAATAAGTTTCTTTCCTGGTTTCTGGATCTTGCACCATTATAAATGTGCCCCCCATGGTTGTAGGCATGGCCCTCCAAGTCATGGAACTGGATGAACTAAGTGATGGGGTTAACCATGCTTACCCATGCAATCTTAGTTTTTCCACCTGGTGTGATTTACTTTTGATTTCCTAAACCTGTGTGATTTGCCTGGCTCCCCAAAATATGGATCTCTGAAGAGACTGTGTCACCTTTGGGCAAGGCTTCTTTAATGCAGGCAACAGGCTAGATTGCCTGCTATTTTGACCTGTGCTAATGTACTTATCCTTAAAAACAATTCTGGTTAACTTCCAAACTTAACATCCATTTACTAAATAAATACTGTCTTAGTTGGAGACAGAATAGGTACCTTAAAAGAGGGCAGAGATAGAATGCAGTTTTCCTATCGAGGGAAAGATATTGGGACTAAAATCTGGCTGCGGGAGACATCCTATTCCTAACTGAAATTAGAGCTTTCCCATCCACAGAATTAGCAGTACAAAAGCACAAAAATGGAAAAGTTGTGAAGCTGCAATGTACCGCAGAGAACCAACATTGTGTCTAATGAACAGGACTTTTATTACCACTACGTGGCAGTGTCGGCTTAGAAATATCATGTGCTCACTGAGGAAACCATAAAGAGACAGACGTTTATTGAGTTACTGCATGCCCTGATTTGTAATCCTCTCTAAGAGGCCTGTTTCCCGGAACTGTAAAGACTCCTGCAACAAGACACACAGACACACACAGACACACAGACACACACACACACACACACACCACACACACACACAGTAAGGGACTGTGGGGAGAGAGAAAGTTTGGCAACAGGATAGCTGGAAGAGAGCCTTGATATTAAAGGTCAGATTTAAAGTTGAGATTCACTCCATACTCATCAGTTTGATGAATAAATTCCCATTCCCAGCCAGAGCACCAAAATGTTATGGCTCCAATGACTGGAGGAACACTAGGGTCCTTGGTTTAATGCACTGAGAAGATTAATGCCATGAACACCCCTGGGGTGGTTTTAAGAAGTAAAAAGGTTAATAGGCAATAAAGAAGAAAGGAAGAAGAAAACAACTCCTCTGTACAGAGACAGAGGGAGAGGGGATTCAAAGAGAAAACACTGTGTGCAGAGGAAATGCGGCTGCTTATATTGAAATTCTGGAGGAGGCAGTGTCTGGTTTCCATAGATTCAGCAGATTGGTTTGACCAGGTGTGTTATATACATAGCCCATGAAAAACCTGACCCTTCCAACTTAGCCCTTTAATATGAAAAGGCAGATTACCACCATATTGCAAAAACATGGTGTTATCTGGAGCTGCCATGACACTTGGTACACCTGGTGACAAGGAAAAGACGGTGGGAATCACCATACTGAGTAAAGCCCGTTTCTGATGGCTGGCAACTGCATATCAAAGCTTGCTGGTCTGGCCCTTCAAGCTGCCTTTTCTGTTAGATTTCATGTGGAATCTTAAATTTCATATAGAATCAAAAAAGAGCCCACATAGACAAGACAATTCTAAGCAAAAAACAAAAACAAAAACAAAAAACACAAAACAAAAACACAAAACAAAAAAAAAACCCAAAGCTGGAGGCATCACACTACTTAACAACTTTTTGTATCCTCTTCAATAGAAATTTTTGATGTTCTCCCAGCAGATAGGGCTTCGCTCAAAAAACAAAAAGTCATTTCTGAACTCTAAAGCCTTCCCTTCTGAAAGGTCTTTAAGTCTTTCCAGTTATTGCTGAAGCCCCCCCAAAGAATATATCTACTCTATTACATTATTGTTCTTTGCTTTTTTCTATTTTATCATTATTATTTCAATAGTTTTGGGGAAACAGGTGGTGTTTGGTTACATGGAAAAGTTCCTTAGGTGTGATTTCTGAGATTTTGGAACACCTATCACCCAAACAGTGTACACTGCACCCAATGTGTAGTCTTTTATCCCATGACCCCTTCCCACTCATCCCCCCAAGACACCAGAGTTTATTACATCATTCTTTTTTTAATGTGGCATCTATTTACATGCTTTCATGTGGATAATAAGTCATCTAAAGGCATCCAATAATACATACAGCTAATCTAACAATTAATTGAACATTTTTGGTTTTCTTTATTTTTCAATTATACTTTAAGTTCTGGGGTACATGTGCAGAATGTGCAGCTTTGTTACATAGGTATATACATGCCATGGTGGTTTGCTAGACCCATCAATCTGTCTACATTAGGTATTTCTCCTAATGCTATCCCTCACCTAGCCCCCAACCCACTGACAGGCCCTGGTGTGTGATGTTCCCCTGCCTGTGTCTGTGTGTTCTCATTGTTCAACTCCCACTCATGAGTGAGAACATGTGGTGTTTGGTTTTCTGTTGTTGCGTTAGTTTGCTGAGAATAATGGTTTCCAACTTCATACATGTCCCTGCAAAGAACATGAACCAATTCTTTCTTATGGCTGCATATTTCTCCATGGTATAAATGTGCCACATTTTCTTTACTCAGTCTATCATTGATGGGCATTTGGGTTTGTTCCAAGTCTTTGCAATTGTGAGCAGTGCCATAATAAACATACATGCCCATATGTCTTTAGAGTAGAATGATTTATAATCCCTTGGGTATATACCCAGTAATTGGATTGCTGGGTCAAATGATTTTTCTGGTTCTAGATCCTTGAGGAATTGCCACACTGTCTTCTACAATGGTTCAACTAATTTTTACTCCCACCAACAGTGTAAAAGGATTCCTATTTCTCCACATCTTTTCCAGCAACTGTTGTCTTATGCACTCACTAACTGATGGTTATTTTGGATGGTTTCACATATTTGCAATTGTGAATTGTGCTGTTATAACCATGCATGTGCAATATATTTTTGTATAATGACTTCTTTTCTTCTAGGTAGATACTCAGTAGTGAGATTGCTGGATCAAATGGTAGTTCTACTTTTTAAGGCATCTCCACAGTGTTTTCTATAGTGGTTGTACTAGTTTACCTTCCTACCAGCAGTGTAAAAGTGTTCCCTTTCTACCTCATCCCCTCCAATATCTATTATTTTTTAGATTTAAAAAAAATTATGGCCATTCTTGCAGGAGTAACATGGTATTGCATTGGGGTTTTGATTTACATTCCCTGATCATTAGCAATGTTGAACATTTTTTCATGTGTTTGTTGCTCATTTGTACATCTTTTGAGAATTGTCCTTTCATATCATTAGCTCATTTTTTGATGGGATTTTTTTTCTTGCTTGTTTGTCTGAGTTTGTTGTAGATTCTGGATGTTAGTCCTTTGTCAGATGTATAGGTTGTGAATATTTTCTCCCACTCTGTGGTTTGTCTGTTTACTCTGCTGACTGTTCCTTTTGCCATGTAAAATCTCCTTAGTTTAATTAAGTTCCATCTATTTTATCTGTGTTTTTATTGTATTGGCTTTTGGGTTCTTGGTCATAAAAATTTCCCTAAGCCAATGTCTAGAAGGATTTTTCTGATGTTATCTTCTAGAATTTGTATAATTTCAAGTCTTAGATTAAAGTTATTAATCCATTTTCAGTTGATTTTTGTGTAAGGTGAGAGATGAGGATCCAGTTTCGTTCTCTTACATGTGTCTTCCCAATTATGCCAGCACCATTTGTTGAATAGGGTGTTCTTTCACCACTTTATGCTTTCATTTGCTTTGTCAAAAATCAGTTGGTTGCAAATATTTGAGTTTATTTTTGGGTTCTCTATTCTGTTCCATTTGTCTATGTGATTATGCCTCCAGATTTATTCTGCTTATGGCTATGCAGCCTCTTTTTGGTTCCATATAAATTTTCAGATTATTTTTTCTAGTTCTGTGAAGAATGAGGGTGGCTTTTTATGGGAATTGCATTGAATTTGCATATTCAATGGGGTGCTCCTGGGGTGCTCACCTGGTACTCATTGGCATCACCATGAAGATACACAGGTCAAATGGCTTGCCATCCTCAAAGGGCATATTGTGGCATCTCACCTCACACTGCCAGACCCCGCACACATGGCTCTTCATGAACACCCAATGACCAAAGTACACTCGGAAATGGAAGATGATGTCTGTCTCCTCATTCATCCTGATGTGAAAATCCACCTGCAGCTCTGGGTCCTTGCTGAAGGTGAAGCACACTGTATGTTGGACAGTTCTCCCCCTTTGGGGCACAATGGACACACACAAATATCTCTTCCCAGCTTTCCCAAGGGCAGACAGAAACCTTTTTGGTGATACTGCAGGCCTCATCCCTGGGAGGCTGCCTCAGCCTCTTCTGCCCTTAAGAGTTCCCTTATCCCAAGATGAGGCACTGACCTGGGCTTATGAGTTGTCAATTTCCTGAAAATAATAACCACAACTTTTGAAGATGTAGAGAGTACAATAAGATACAAGTAAAAATAATAAAAAGTTAAAAAGCAGGGGTGATGAGGTTAAGGTATAGAGCTTCTGTGAGTTTTCTTCTTAATTGTTTGTATATGTAAACAGTGTTAAATGTTATCAGGTTAAAATATGGGCCATAAGTTAGTATTTGCCAGCTTCATGGTCACCTTGATCCAAAAAAAATACAATGGATATGCAAAAAAATAAAAAGCAAGAAATGAAATTATATCACCAGACAAGGTTACCTTCGATAAGTGAACATTTAGAAAAAGACAAAAATACAACCAGAAATCAAAAAATAAAATATCAGGACTAAGTCTTTACATATTTATCAATGATAATATTGAATATAAATGGACGAGACTCTCCAATCTAAAGACATACAGTGGCTGAATGGATGAAAAAACAAGACCAATTAATCTATTGTCTATAAGAAATATACTTCACCTATAAAGGCACATATAGATTGAAGACAAAGGAATAAAAAAAGACATTTCATGTCAATGGAAACAAAACAAGAACAGGAGTAGCTATACTTATATTGAAAAAAACAGATTTTGAGACAAAAACTCTAAGAAGAGATAATAAAGTCAATATATAATGATAAAGGTATCAATTCAGCAAGAGGATATAGCAAATTTAAATATATGTGCACCCAATACTTGAGCACCCAGGTACATAGGGGAAATATTATTAGAGCTAAAGAGAGAAATAAGCCTCAATACAATAATAGCTGGATATTTATGTTTCACTTTCAGCATTGGATAGGTCTTCCAGACAGAAATTAAAGAAACTCAATCCACATTATAGACCAAATAGATTTAGTGGATATTTACAGAACATCTCATCAAATAGCTGCAGAATACACACTGTCTTCCTCAGCACATAGATTATTCTCAAGGATAGACCATATGTAAGGTCATGAAACAAGTTTTGAAACATTGGAAAAATTGAAATAATACAAAGCATCTTTTTTGACCACAATGGAATTAAACTGAAAATTTGATAACAAGAAGTGTTTTTGAAATCTATACAAATCCATAGAAATTAAACAGCACGCACCTGAATGACCAGTGGGTCAATAAAGAAATTAAAAAGGAAATTAAAAATTTTCTTGAAACAAATGATAATGAAAACACAACATACCAAAACCTATGGGATACAGCAAGGGCAGTATGAAGAAGAAAATTTAACTATCACTACCTACATCAAAAAGTGTAAAAGCTCTAAATAAACAACCTAATAGTGAATCTTAAAGAATTAGAAAAGCTGGATTGGAAAAATGTGGCACATATACACCATGGAATATTATGCAGCAATCAGAAATGATGAGTTTGTGTCGTTTGTAGGGACATGGATGAATCTGGAGAACGTCATCCTCAGCAAACTGACACAAGAACAGAAAATGAAACACCGCATATTCTCACTCATAGGCGGGTGATGAAAAATGAGAACACATGGACACAGAAAGGGGAGTACTAAACACTGGGGTCTACTGGGGGGAAAAGGGGAGGGCCAGTTGGAGGGGGTGGTGGGGAGGGATAGCCTAGGGAGAAATGCCAAATGTGGGTGAAGGGGAGAAGGAAAGAAAAGCACACTGCCATGTGTGTTCCTACGCAACTGTCTTGGATGCTCTGCTCATGTACCCCAAAACCTAAAATCCAATAAAAAAAAAAAGAATTAGAAAAGCAAGAGAAAACCAAACCCAAAATTAGTAGAAGAAAAAAGATAAAGATTCAAAGCAGAAACAAATAAAATTAAAATGAAGAAAACAATACAAAATATCAATGAAACAAAAGTTGGTTTTCTGAGAAGTTAAACAAAATTGGCAAACCTTAACCCAGACTAAGAAAAAAAGGAAAGAAGTTATAAATTAATAAAATCAGAAACAAAAAAAGACACACTATGACTGATATCACAGAAATTTGAAAGATCAGTAATGGTGACTATAAGCAGCCATATACCAATAAATTGAGAAATCTAGATGAAATGAACAAATTCTTGAACACATGAAACCTATCAAGATTGAACCATAAAGAAATTAAAAGCCTGAACGACCAATAATAAGTAATGAAATAGAAGCCAAGATAAAGTCCCCCAAAGAAGAATATCTAGACACCTGATAGCTTCACTCCTGAATTCTACTGAACATTTAAGAAAAAATTAATATGAATCCTGCTTATGCTATTCAGAAATATATATAGAGAAGGAAATACTCCCAAACTCATTCAATGAGGCCAGCATTACCCTGATACCAAAACCACACAAAGACATCAATAAAAGAAAGAAAACCATATGCCATAGGCCAATATCTCTGATAAATATTGATATAAAAATCCTAAACAAAATACTAGCAAACCAAATTTAACAATACATTAAAGATCATTTCTCATGTCTAAGTTTGATTTATCCCTGGGATTCAAGAATGGTTTGATATATGCAAATCAATAAATGTGATACCTATTATCAACAGAATGAAAAACAAAAACGATATGATCATTTTAATGAATACTGAAAAAGCACTTGATAATATGTGACACTTCTTCATAATCTCTCAATAAACTGGTGATGGAAGGCCCATACTTCAAAATAATAAAAGCTATATATGACAGACCCACAGCTAGTGTCATATGGAATGGAGAAAACTTGAAAGCCTTTCCTCTAAGATCTGAAACACAACAAGGATGGCCATTTTCACAGTGTTATTCAACATAGTACCAGAAATCCTAGCTACAGTAATTAGACAACAGAAAGGAACAAAATTGGAAAGGAAAAGATAACGTGATCTTATATTTGGAAAAACCTGAAGAGTGCACAAAAAAACTACTAGAACTCATAAACAAGCTCAGAAAAGTTGCAAGACACAAAATCAACATATAAAAATTAGCAGCATTTCTACAGGGCAACAGCAAACAATATGAAAAACAAATTAAAAAGTAATCCTATTTACAATAGCCACAAATGCCCAGAAAGTTATTTAACCAAAAAAATTGAAAGATCTCTGAAAAGTATAAAACACTGATGGAAGAAATCAAAGAGGTCACAAAATGAAAAAATATTCCATGTTCATGGATTAAAGAGTCATTTTTTTGTTAAAATGTTCATACTACCCAAGGCATTACAAATTGAATGCAATCTTTATGAAACTACCAATGACATTCTTCACAGAAGAAGAAAAAAAAAACCCTAAAATTTATATGACATCACAAATGACTGAGAATAGCCAAAGCCAATCTAAGTAAAAAGAACAAAACTGGAGGAATCACATTACCTGGCTTTAAATTACACTACAGAGCTATAGTAACCAAAACAAACAAACAGAAACACATAGTACTGCCATAAAAACCGACACATAGACCAATGGAACAGACTGGAGAACCCAGAAACAAATCCACACATCTACAGTGAGCTCATTTTCAACAAAGGTGCCAAAAATATACACTGGAGAAAAGAGTCTCCTACTACCTTACGCTCATGGTGGCCAGGAGTGACATCTCAGATAAAAAGAGAAGACATAAAGTCCAGAAACTATTCATCAAACGACTTTTGAATTGCATCTGAGGACCCACTCAACATCTTTTTTATACTCCTCAACCCAAATTCATGGTCTTCTCCCAGAAAATATAGCATTGATCAAAACAGAAGGTTATTTCTGGACTCTAAAGCCTTGCCTTGTGGAAGGTCTGTAGGGCTTTTCAGTTTTTGTGGAAAGCTCCAAAAGAATAAATCTACTCATTGATAATGTTGTTCTTGATGCCCAGGTCCCCAAAGCTGTGAGACCTCTGTGGTGCTATATGTGGTGCTGAATACTGGGGCATTTGGGCCTGTGCAGCGTTCGCACCAAGGGCTTGAGACAGTTAGCGTGACTCGCCCCATCTTGGCTGCTGGATCTGTCTGCTCTCCCCCCACTCTCAAGGGCTGTCAAGTCAAGGTAAAAATGGCTAAGCCACTGAGGCAAAAACAGAATGCAGAGTAAGGGCCTGCGGTTTATGAGGACATTGTGCTGACTGCTTCATATCCCCTTTAGTCTCTGTGTAAGCAATAGGCTTGCTGCAATTGAGGTGCCTGAGAGGGGCAAAGACCCCTGCCCATATTTTCTCAGGAGCTGAGCCTTTGCTCTACCTCCTGATGGAAAACATGATTAACAAGCTACCTTAAGGGAACCATTGTTTGCTTGTACTGTGTATCTTTGAAAAACATATATTAACTATTAAACTGCTTTGTAAGCTATTATCACAAGCCCCTGATAACTATTTTTATGTGGTTTCTGTTCTTTTTTCTGTTTACCCCTTTTCTGCTGAGATAAAGTAAATGTAACAAGAAAAAAGGTACAAAATGTAACAAGAAAAAAGGTACAAAAGACTACAAAAATAAAGTGCTGCGTTTTTTTTTTTTTAATTTTTATTGCATTTTAGGTTTTGGGGTACATGAGCAGAACATGCAAGACAGTTGCGTAGGTACACACCTGGCAGTGTGCTTTGCTTCCTTTCTCCCCTTCACCCACATTTGGCATTTCTCCCCAGGCTATCACTCCCCACCTCCCCCTCCCACTGGCCCTCCCCTTTTCCCCCCAATAGACCCCACTGTTTAGTACTCCCCTCCCTGTGTCCATGTGTTCTCATTTTTCATCACCCGCCTATGAGTGAGAATATGTGGTGTTTCATTTTCTGTTCTTGTGTCAGTTTGCTAAGGATGATGTTCTCCAGATTCATCCATGTCCCTAAAAAAGACACAAACTCATCATTTCTGATTGCTGCATAATATTCCATGGTGTATATGTGCCACATTTTTCCAATCCAGTCTATCATCAATGGGCATTTGGGTTGATTACAGGTCTTTGCTATTGTAAACACTGCTGCAATAAACATTCGTGTACATGTGTCCTTATAGTAGAATGATTTATAGTCCTTTGGATATATACCCAGTAATGGGATTGCTGGGTCAAATGGAATTTCTATTTCTAAGGCCTTGAGGAATTGCCACACTGTCTTCCACAACAGTTGAACTAATTTACACTCCCACCAACAGTGTAAAAGTGTTCCTTTTTCTCCACATCCTCTCCAGCATCTGTTGTCTCCAGATTTTTTAATGATCGCCATTCTAACTGGCGTGAGATGGTATCTCAATGTGGTTTTGATTTGCATCTCTCTGATGACCAGTGACGATGAGCATTTTTTCATATGACTGTTGGCCTCATATATGTCTTCTTTCGTAAAGTGTCTGTTCATATCCTTTGCCCACTTTTGAATGGGCTTGTTTGTTTTTTTCCTGTAAATCCGTTTGAGTTCTTTGTAAATTCTGGATATCAGCCCTTTGTCAGATGGGTAAACTGCAAAAATTTTTTCCCATCCTGTGGTTGCCGATTAACTCTAGTGACTGTTTCTTTTGCCGTGCAGAAGCTGTGGAGTTTCATTAGGTCCCATTTGTCTATTTTGGCTTTTGTTGCCAATGCTTTTGGTGTTTTGTTCATGAAGTCCTTGCCTACTCCTATGTCCTGGATAGTTTTGCCTAGATTTCCTTCTAGGGTTTTTATGGTGCCAGGTCTTATGTTTAAGTCTTTAATCCATCTGGAGTTAATTTTAGTGTAAGGTGTCAGGAAGGGGTCCAGTTTCTGCTTTCTGCACATGGCTAGCCAGTTTTCCCAACACCATTTGTTAAACAGGGAATCCTTGCCCCATTGCTTGTTTTTGTCAGGTTAATCAAAGATTGTATAGTTGTAGATATGTTGTGTTGCCTCCGATGCCTCTGTTCTGTTCCATTGGTCTGTATCTCTGTTTTGGTACCAGTACCATGCTGCTTTGATTACTGTAGCCTTGTAGTATAGTTTGAAATCCGGTAGTGTGATGCCCCCCGCTGTGTTCTTTTTGCTTAGAATTGACTTGGCTATGCCGGCTCTCTTTTGGTTCCATATGAAGTTCATGGTGTTTTTTTCCAGTTCTGCGAAGAAAGTCAATGGTAGCTTGATGGGGATAGCATTGATTCTGTAAATTACTTTGGGCAGTATAGCCATTTTCACGATATTAATTCTTCCTAACCATGAACATGGAATGTTTCTCCATCTGTTTGTGTCCTCTCTGATTTCGTTGAGCAGTGGTTTGTAATTCTCCTTGAAGAGGTCCCTTACGTTCCTTGTGAGTTGTATTCCAAGGTATTTTATTCTTTTTATAGCAATTGTGAATGGCAGTTCGTTCTTGATTTGGCTTTCTTTAAGTCTGTTATTGGTGTAGACAAATGCTTGTGATTTTTGCACATTGATTTTATATCCTGAGACTTTGCTGAAGTTGCTTATCAGTTTCAGGAGTTTTTGGGCTGAGGCGATGGGGTCTTATAGGTATACTATCATGTTGTCTGCAAATAGAGACAATTTGGCTTCCACCTTTCCTATTTGAATACCCTTTATTTCTATTTCTTGCCTGATTGCTCTGGCTAGAACTTCCAGTACTATATTGAATAGGAGTAATGAAAGAGGGCATCCTTGTCTAGTGCCGGATTTCAAAGGGAATGCTTCCAGTTTTTGCCCATTCAGTATGATATTGGCTGTTGGTTTGTCATAAATAGCTTTTATTACTTTGAGATACCTTCCATCGATACCGAGTTTATTGAGGGTTTTTAGCATAAAGGGCTGTTGAATTTTGTCAAATGCCTTCTCTGCGTCAATTGAGATAATCATGTGGTTTTTG
Organism: Callithrix jacchus; assembly: GCF_049354715.1. Lineage (NCBI taxonomy): Eukaryota > Metazoa > Chordata > Mammalia > Primates > Cebidae > Callithrix > Callithrix jacchus. The sequence continues at coordinate 35,283,762 of NC_133523.1, forward strand.
TTTATGGTTCTGTTTATGTGGTGAATTACGTTTATAGACTTGCGTATGTTGAACCAGCCTTGCATCCCCAGGATGAATCCTACTTGATCATGATGAAGAAGTTTTATGATTTGCTGTTGCAATCGGCTTGCCAATATTTTACTGAAGATTTCTGCATCTATGTTCATCATGAACATTGGCCTGAAGTTTTCTTTTCTTGTTTGGTCTCTGCCGGGTTTTGGTATCAGCATAATGTTGGTCTCATAAAAAGATTTGGGAAGGATTCCCTCTTTTTGGATTATTTGGAATAGTTTTAGAAGGAATGGTACCAGCTCCTCTTTGTGTGTCTGGTAGAATTCGGCTGTGAACCCGTCTGAACCTGGGCTTTTTTTGTGTGGTTGGCTCTTAATTGCTGCCTCGACTTCTGACCTTGTTATTGGTCTATTTATAGTTTCAGCTTCCTCCTGGTTTAGGCTTGGGAGGACACAGGAGTCCAGCAATTTATCCATTTCTTCAAGGTTTACTAGTTTATGTGCATAGAGTTGTTTGTAATATTCTCTGATGATGGTTTGAATTTCTGTGGAATCTATGGTGATTTCCCCTTTATCATTTTTTATTGCATCTATTTGGTTGTTCTCTCTTTTCTTTTTAATCAATCTGGCTAGTGGTCTGTCTATTTTGTTGCTCTTTTCAAAAAACCAGCTCTTGGATTTATTGATTTTTTGAAGGGTTTTTTGTGTCTCAATCTCCTTCAGTTCAGCTCTGATCTTAGTTATTTCTTGTCTTCTGCTGGGTTTTGAGTCTTTTTGGTCTTGCTCCTCTAGCTCTTTCAATTTTGATGATAGGGTGTCAATTTTGGATCTCTCCATTCTCCTCATATGGGCACGTATTGCTATATACTTTCCTCTAGAGACTGCTTTAAATGTGTCCCAGAGATTCTGGCATGTTGTGTCTTCGTTCTCATTGGTTTCGAAGAAGTTCTTTATTTCTGCCTTCATTTCATTGTTTACCCAGTCAACATTCAAGAGCCAGTTGTTCAGTTTCCATGAAGCTGTGCGGTTCTGGGTCGGTTTCTGAATTCTGAGTTCTAACTTGATTGCACTATGGTCTGAGAGGCTGTTTGTTATGATTTCAGTTGTTTTGCATTTGCTGAGCAGTGCTTTACTTCCAATTATGTGGTCAATTTTAGAGTAGGTGTGATGTGGTGCTGAGAAGAATGTATATTCTGTGGATTTGGGGTGGAGAGTTCTGTAAATGTCTATCAGGTTTGCTTGCTCCAGGTCTGAGTTCAAGCCCTGGATATCCTTGTTGATTTTCTGTCTGGTTGATCTGTCTAATATTGACAGTGGAGTGTTAAAGTCTCCCACTATTATTGTGTGGGAGTCTAAGTCTCTTTGTAAGTCATTAAGAACTTGCCTTATGTATCTGGGTGCTCCTGCATTGGGCCGATATATGTTTAGAATCATTAGCTCTTCTTGTTGTATCGACCCTTTTAGCATTATGTAATGGCCTTCTTTGTCTCTTTTGATCTTTGTTGCTTTAAAGTCTATTTTATCAGAGACGAGAATTGCAACTCCTGCTTTTTTTTGCTCTCCATTTGCCTGGTAAATCTTCCTCCATCCCTTTATTTCGAGCCTTTGTGTATCCTTGCATGTGAGGTGGGTTTCCTGGATACAGCACACTGATGGGTTTTGGATTTTTATCCAATTTTCCAGTCTGTGTCTTTTGATTGGTGCATTTAGTCCATTTACATTTAGGGTTAATATTGTTATGTGTGAATTTGATACTGCCATTTTGATGATAAGTGGCTGTTTTGCCTGTTAGTTGTTGTAGATTCTTCATTATGTTGATGCTCTTTAGCATTTAGTGTGATTTTGAAATGGCTGGTGCTGGTTGTTCCTTTCTATGTGTAGTGCCTCTTTCAGGAGCTCTTGTAAAGCAGGCCTGGTGGTGACAAAATCTCTGAGTACTTGCTTGTTCGCAAAGGATTTCATTTTTCCTTCACTTCTGAAGCTCAGTTTGGCTGGATATGAAATTCTGGGTTGAAAGTTCTTTTCTTTAAGAATGTTGAATATTGGCCCCCACTCTCTTCTGGCTTGTAGTGTTTCTGCCGAGAGATCTGCTGTGAGTCTGATGGGCTTCCCTTTGTGGGTGACCCGATCTTTCTCTCTGGCTGCCCTTAGTATTTTCTCCTTTATTTCAACCTTGTTGAATCTGACGATTATGTGCCTTGGGGTTGCTCTTCTTGCGGAATATCTTTGTGGTGTTCTCTGTATTTCCTGCATTTGAGTGTTGGCCTGTCTTGCTAGGTGGGGGAAATTTTCCTGGATGATGTCCTGAAGAGTATTTTCCAGCTTGGATTCATTCTTTTCATCCCCTTCTGGTACACCTATCAAACGTAGGTTAGGTCTTTTCACATAGTCCCACATTTCTTGGAGACTTTGTTCATTCCTTTTTGTGCTTTTTTCTCTGATCTTGGTTTCTCATTTTATTTCATTGAGTTGATCTTCAACTTCAGATATTCTTTCTTCTGCTTGGTCAATTCGGCTATTGAAACTTGTGCATGCTTCGCAAAGTTCTCGTATTGTGTTTTTCAGCTCCTTTAATTCATTCATATTCCTCTCTAAGTTATCCATTTTTGTTATCATTTCTTCAAATCTTTTTTCATTTCTTTTTTCAAGGTTCTTAGTTTCTTTGCATTGATTTAATACATGTTCTTTTAGCTCACAAAAGTTTCTCATTATCCACCTTCTGAAGTCTAATTCCATCATTTAATCACAGTCATTCTCCATCCAGCTTTGTTCCCTTGCTGGTTAGGAGTTTTGGTCCTTTCTAGGAGGCGAGGTGTTCTGGTTTCGGGTGTTTTCCTCCTTTTTGTGCTGGTTTCTTCCCATCTTTGTGGATTTATCCACTTGTTGTCTGTGTAGTTGCTGACTTTTTGATTGGGTCTCTGAGTGGACACCCAGATTGTTGGTGATGAAGTATTTCTGTTACTTTGTTTTCCTTCTACCAGTCTAGCCCCTTCGCTGTATGACTGCTGAGGTCCACTCCAGGCCCTGCTTGTCTGGGGTGCACCTATAGCAGCTGCGGAAAAGTGAGGGATGCTACCAGTTTCTTTTTATGCTATCTTTGTCCCAGAATGATGCCTGACAAATGTCAGTCTTTTGGATATAGAGGGGTCAGGGAGCTGCTTGAGGAGACAGTCTGTACTTTGTAGGAGCTCTAGTGCTGAGCTGTGAGCTCTGTTGTTCATTCAGGGCTGTTAGGCTGAAAAAAACCCTTTTTTTCTCAGATGCTCTGTCTGGGGGGGGGTTTAGGCTTTCCTTGTGAGTGTCCGCCTTGCTGTCCTGCCCAGCTAGGAGGCAGTCAAGTCTCTATTTGCCTGCCGAGGCTCTGCCCTGCTGGTGTGAAGTTCACCCTGTTGCTGCAGGCTCTGCCCTTCTGCTGCGGTCTCCGCCCTGTTGCCACGGGCTACGCCCTGCAGCGGAGTCTCTCTGTTGTACCGGGTTGCTTTCGCAATGGCAGGCTACATCAGCAATGGGCGTGTACCTCAGTGGTGGCTGATTGCCTCGGTAATGGCGGACGCCCCTCCTCCGTGGAGCCGCGCCTTAAGAAAACCTCCTCACTGGGAGTGTTTGGAATTGCCGTTTTGTTTGTTGCACTGCGCTAGCCCAAACGCTTTGTCCCTGGGACTTCCTGGGCTGGCTCACTGCCCAAGTCCCATTCAGTCTTAAGTTCAGCCCTCTCAGGTCTCAGTTTGCCAGTTCAACAGGGCACCCATAAAGTGCGCTTTTGTATGGAGCGCTGTGGAGTGCCTCTGCACTCTGGCGTGGGCCAGAGCCGCACCGGCTGCCGACAACACCAGCCGAGACCTCTGCCTGGCATCCCATGTCTCTTTTATTCCTGGGAATTTCCCCGTTCTGTGGGCAACTAAGATCCGTCTGGAAATGCGTCCCTGACTCACCCTCTCCATGGATCCAGCGAGAGCTTCAATCCTGGGTTGTTCTTACAGCACCATCTTGAGTCCTCCCCCAAGTGCTGCATTTTGACCATAAGTTATGCAGACCTCCAGACTCCGCTTTTCTTTCTTCTTTCACTTCCGTGCACTCTCTCCCTCAGGTTGAATGAGACATCTACGTTGGTGGTCTTGGGGACTCCCGCAGGTCAGTAGCCCCCAGCAGACATGCCAGACCCTGACATCTGGTGCCCCCGAACAGGGACCTGAGTATGAGAGGTACAGTAATGCACCCCAAATCAAAGGAGACAAAGTAAGGCCGTGGCTTTTGTAGTTCTGGACTCAAAATTCATCTGGAGTAAAAAATGGGGCAATATGGGTCCAGAAATCAATCTATGTTTGCAAAGTTATTACATCAAATGTTAAGAAATAGAGGTGCTGATGTAAAAATGAAACATGTTTCTAAGTTTTTAGAGATTGTCTATGAATTCTGTCCATGGGTCCTTGAGGAGGGATCATTAGATGAATCTACGTGGAGTAAAATAGGAACTAAGATTGAGGAATATGCCACCACTCATCAATCTTCCCCACAGGCAGAACTGTTACTTTTGGTTTGGCTGCAGCTGCATCACACCGTCTGCCTACCTTCCTGCAATGCCACAAGTGCTGACACTCACAGCTTCCCTGCTACCTCTCTTGCTTCTAATCCCTCTTCCCCTTACAAATCTAACCCTGATGATGGAGGGGACGGCTGTAATTTACGACCTTGTAATCCTCTAAATGAGCCCGATTTCACCCTCGGAGTTGGACCTGGAGCCAGAAATGGAGGAGCTCGGGATGAAGGGATTGGAACCGAAGTAAAAAACAGCACTTCAGAGAACACACAGGTGACTGCTTTAGCTGCACCCTTAATTCTTTCCCCCAAGCAATTTTCCAGGCTCCTGGCTTCACTTTCTAAACCTGCTCAGGCTTTTCCTGTAGTTACTATGCCTTCCTCTAAGCCTGTGGTGCGCTCTACCCTACAACCAATCAAGGCTCTTCCTCTCTCTCGACCTACTGTTCAGGACTTGACCTCTGTCCCACCACCGAAATCCTATTAACACCTGATTCCAGTGTGATTCCAGTCCCAACAGGTATTTCTGGCCCATTACCAGATGGATATATAGGCCTTTTATTAGGACATAAGGCAATTCCACATATTGTACCCACTATTGTTGATCAAAACTTCACTGGGGAGCTGACTGTGTTAGCTTCTACTACCGGAGGGGTAGTTACTTTACAGCCAGGCTCTCCCTTCATGCAGCTTCTGCTTGTGCCTCACAAAGAGAGCGCTACCTCAGATACATCCCCTTCCTGGGACAAGGAAGATCCTTCTTACCTGTGCTGGGTACAAGCCATTTCGGCATCATGACCAGAAATGATTATTACCACTAATGGAAAGAAATTTAGGGGCCTTCTGGACACTGGAGTGGATGTTTCTGTAATTTCTTCAGAGTTTTGGCCCCCTGCATGGCCTGTCACACAGGCTTTTATGTCCCTGCAGGGCATAGGCACTTCCTCTAACCCTTATCAGTCCTCTCAACTGTTATCTTGGTCAGATAATGAAGACCATACTGGCTCTTTCCATCCATATGTTTTGCCCAACATTCCCATTAACTTGTGGGGCCATGACATTTTACAGTCTATGAATGCTCACTTGGTTACTTCTAGCCCTGCCCTAGATATCATGATGAAACAAGGCTTCCATCCCTCTAAAGGTCTTGGTCAAAATTTACAAGGTGACCGTGTGCCCTTAGAAGTTGTTCCTAAAAATGATTGTTCAGGGTTAGGGGTTTTTTCCAACGGGTTGCTGTGACTCCTGGCACCCACGCTGATTCCATCACTTGGCTTTCTGATTCTCCTGTGTGGGTAGACCAGTGGCCCCTTTCTGCTGAAAAAAATCGCTGCAGCTAGAGAGCTGGTCCAGGAACAGCTCACAGCTGGCCATTTAAGACATTCTAATAGTCCATGGAATACTCCTATTTTTTGTCATTAGAAAGAAATCTGGTAAATGGAGACTCTTACAAGACCTTAGGAAAGCAAATGAAATGATGGAAGTCATGGGACCTCCACAACCTGGTCTCCCTTCGCCTGTTGTTGTTCCTCAAAATTGGGAATTACTAGTTATTGATTTGAAAGACTGCTTCTTTTCCATCCCCTTGGCACCTCAAGATTGCTGCAGGTTTGCCTTCAGTGTTCCTGCTACCACTTTTGACAGGCCTTTTGGGTGCTATGAGTGGACTGCTTTGCCTCAAGGAATGGCAAATAGCCCCACCTTGTGTCAGAAATTTGTTGCTCAGGCAATTGTGCCCCTCCATGAGCGCTATCCGGATGTTCTTTTGCTACATTATATGGATGATCTCCTTTTGGCCACTCCTTCCCCCGGCCTCCTACAGGAAGCCTTTCAAAATTTAAGCGACCTCCTTACAAATTCAGACTTAGTTATATCTCCTGATAAAGTCCAAAAGGTAACTCCTTTCCATTACTTAGGTCGCCTCATTGACTCCAATCAAGTGTCCTATAAGACTCCTGTCTTATCTACTGCCCATCTCAGTACATTAAATGAGTTCCAAAAGTTTTTGGGAGACATTAATTGGATCAGACCTAGCCTTAAATTAACTACAGGTCAACTCAAGCCTCTTTTTGATATGCTCAGAGGCCCCACAGACCCAAAGTCTCCCCGGACACCTACTGATGAAGCTGGACATGCCTTGCAATTGGTGCAAGATGCTCTCTCAGAACAAAAACTAAACTGTGTCACTATTGGGGTATCTTGGTGTTTATGCATTTTATGCACCTCCTACACCCCCACAGGCCTTTTCTGGCAAAAGGGAATCTTGGAGTGGCTCCATCTGTCTGCCATTCGGCCTGGCCTCGTATTGTTACTCCTTATCATGACATAGTGTCTATGCTAATTGCCAAAGGCCGCCTCAGGGCACTTGCTGTCTTTGGCTCTGACCCACCTCTTATAATTGTTCCTTACACTGCTCAAGAACAGTCCTGGTTGTGGTCATTCTCTGACTCGTGGCAAGTAGCTCTTGCAGGTGTCACAGGACAGCTTTCCTGCCACTATCCCAAAGACAAAATATTGCATTTTTATTCTCAATGTAATCTCATTTTCCCCAACACTTATTCTTTGCAGCCAATTTCTCAGGCCGCTTTGGCATTTACAGACGGTTCCTCAAATGGACTTGCCACTGGACAGATTGATGACGTTCCCTTTTCTTTCCAGATGCCTGAAACTTCCACCCAAAGGCTGGAATTGCTTGCTGTTCAACATGTGCTCTCCACTTGTGGTCAATCAGTTAATATATACTCTGACAGTCAATATGTAGTTAACTTGATTAATCTGCTGGAGACAGCACCCCTATCATTCTCTGACAGTTCTGCTATAATACACCTACTTCTTCCTTTACAGCAGACTATCCGCAAGTGGACTCATCAATTTTTTTGTTGGCCATATCCATGCACATACTGATTTACCCGGACCTCTCTCTCTGCAGGCAACAGACATGCTGATGCTCTCACTTACCCAGTCATAGCCCCTGCCCTTTCTTTTATACAATGGGCTGAGACATCTCATGCCTTGCAACACCAGGGCTCCCGTAGCCTGTGACTGCAGTTTCACATCACCAAAGAACAGGCTCATGCCATTGTTAAGCAATGCCCTGCTTGTGTGACTCACTTGCCTCAAACTGCACATACCAGAGTAAACCCTCGTGGCCTACAGCCTGGCCACATCTTTCAGATGGATGTCACCCATATTGCTTCTTTTGGTCGTTTAAAACATGTGCATGTAACTATTGACACTTTTTCTCATTACATAATAGCTTCAGCCCATACAGGAGAGGCAGTCAAGTATGTGACTGCTCATTGTCTACTCGTGTTCTCCAGCCTAGGTGCACCAAACATTTTGAAGACTTATAATGCTCCAGTTTACACCAGTTCTTCATTCCAAACATTTTGTTCTCAGTTTCAGGTGATTCATAAGACAGGAATTCCCTATAATCCTCAGGGACAGGGAATTGTTGAATGTGCTCATGCCACCCTTAAAACTTTATTACTTAAACTAAATAATTCACCTCCTTCCTTTTACAAGACTCCACATGATGTACTTCGGCATGCTCTTTATGTTCTAAATTTTTTAACCCTTGATGCCCAGGGCCACTCAGCAGCTGATCGTTTCTGGCACCCAAGGGACTCAGCCACGCCTGTGGTGTTATGGAAAGATTTATTCTCTCATCAGTGGAATGGCCCTGACCCAGTGTTAGTTTGGGGCAGAGGTCACATTTGTGTCTTTCCTAGATCTGCCCCCTCACCCATCTGGGTACCTGAATGACATGTCAAGCATGCCCCAAAGAGGCAGTGACCGTTCCCAAGACCAGTGACCATCCCATTTCCCCGACTGACATCTCCCTGTCGGCTGTGCCCTCAGATGACTTCACCGAACTCCCTTCTCCTGAGAATCTGACATCTACATCTGCAGAGGACTACGCCCCGCTGTGCCCATCACCCTCGGCACCAGCCGGCACCTCCTCAAGAAGTTCCAGTCCTGACCTAAACCCAAATGCAACGCCTGGTGACTGATGCATCAAGCATTGTTCATCAGCAATGACACTCCCTTAATCTGGCCACTCTGTTTTTAGCCATGCTAGCCATTTTGTCTTGTGATCCTATGTTGGCATGTCCTGTGCCCACTTATGATTCTCCTGATGCTTTTTGCGCCTATGTCCCTTATCCTTCTTCATTCCACCCTGTTACTTGGGATGACCCTGCCTTTACTGTCTTCCTTAACAATACCTCAATATTTGGCACCCCTTCAGCTGCTCACATCTATCCTCAATCAGCAAATTACACCTTCTTTGGTCAATCCATTTCTCCTCCTATGTGTTTCCATGCTGCCAAACTGTAACCATACTAGGGGACAAAGTGTATAACTTACAAAATTGACTTTCACTTCACTGTCATGCTCATTATAAATATATTTGTGTTACCAGTGCTCCCTACAATAATTCCCAGTGGCAGTGGCCACTTATTAAGGCCCATTTACAGGGCATCTGGTCTCATAACAATCTCTCTCTTGACATCTCACATTGGCAGCAAGAAATTTTGGCCATTGACCTTTCTCGGTCACAATTACCTGATGATGACTCTATTGCTCACAGTTTTGTTGATGCCATGTCCTCTTGTACATCTGCAGAGGACAACAGTTTCGTATCCCCTCTTTTTCATCACTGCTTGCCATTGCTGCTTGTTTTCTTGCATTGCTGATGTGCTTGCCATGTGTCTTCCGCCTCTTGTTCTCCACCCTCCGAGAAGTGCAATTGAAGGTGTTTGCCCTTCATTTGCAAAGTAAAAAACGGGGAGATGCAGCTTTCACACCAAGGGCTTGAGACAGTTAGCGTGACTCGCCCCATCTTGGCTGCTGGATCTGTCTGCTCTCCCCCCACTCTCAAGGACTGTCAAGTCAAGGTAAAAATGGCTAAGCCACTGAGGCAAAAACAGAATGCAGAGTAAGGGCCTGCGGTTTATGAGGACATTGTGCTGACTGCTTTCATATCCCCTTTAGTCTCTGTGTAAGCAATAGGCTTGCTGCAATTGAGATGCCTGAGAGGGGAAAAGACCCCTGCCCATATTTTCTCAGGAGCTGAGCCTCTGTTCTACCTCCTGATGGAAAACATGATTAACAAGCCACCTTAAGGGCACCATTGTTTGCTTGCACTGTGTATCTTTGAAAAACATATATTAACTCTTAAACTGCTTTGTAAGCTATTATCACAAGCCCCCTTAAAACTGCTTTGTGAGCTGTTATCACAGGCCCATGATAACTATTTTTACGTGTTTTCTGTTCTCTTTTCTGTTTACCCCTTTTCTGCTGAGATAAAGTAAATATAACAAGAATAAAGGTATAAAAGCTGTAACCTACAAAAATAAAGTGCTGCGTTTTGACCATAAGTTACGCAGACCTCCAGACTCCACTTTTCTTTCTTCTTTCACTTCCGCACACTCTCTCCCTCAGGTTGAACGAGACATCTACGTTGGTGGTCTCGGGGACTCCCACAGGTTGGTAGCCCCTGGCAGAAGTGCCAGACCCTGACAGGCCTGTATATGCAAGTAGGGGCCAATAAGACAGAATTAAAAGATACATTTCTTGTTTTGTTTTGTTTTGTATTTGATACAGAACAGCTCAAAATATGTATGATGAATGGAGAAGAAATTGAATTTGGATTTTCAAACCACAATTTCTGCAGTGCCCTCTCACCATTCCTATTCAACAGAGTATTGGAAGTCTTGGCCAGAGCAATCAGGCAAGAGAAAGAAAGAGCATTCAAGTAGAGAGAGAGGTCAAACCATCCCTGTTTGCAGACATAATTCTATATTTAGAAAACCTTGGCCAGGTACGGTGGCTCACACCTGTAATCCCCGCACTTTGGGAGGCTGAGGCAGGCCAATCACCTGAGGTTATAACTTTAAGACCAGCCTGGTCAATGCGGTGAAACCTTGTCTCTACTAAAAATACAAAAATTAGATGGGCATGGTGGCGAAGCCTGTAATCCCAGTTACTCAGGAGGCTGAGGTAGGAGAATTGCTTGAACCCAGAGGTGGAGGTTGTGGTGAGCCCAGATAGTGCCACTGCACTCCAGTCTGGGTGAGAAGAGCAAAACTCCATCTCAGAAAGAAAAGAAAACCTCATAGTCTCCACACAAACAATTCTTAAAAAACTTTAGGAAAGTTTCAGGATACAAAATCAATGTGTAAAAGTCACTAGAACTCTTATATGCCAACAACAGTGAAGCATAGGTCATAATCAGGAATGCAATTCCATTCAGAATTGCCATAAAAAGAATAAAATACCTAGGAATATAGCTAACCAGAGAGGTGAAAGATTGTTACAATGAGAATTACAAAACACTGCTTAAAAACACAGAGGTGACCCAAATAAATGGAAAAACATTCCATGCTCATGGATAGAAAGAATCATTATCATTAAAACAGCCATACTGCCCAAAGAAATGTACAGATTCAATGCTATATTTGTTGAACTACCAATGACATCCTTCACAGAATTATGAAAAACTATTTTAAAAGGCACATGGAACCAAAAGTGAGTCGAATAACCAAGACAATTCTAAGCAAAAAGAACAAAGGTGGAAACATCACATTACCCAACTTCTGACTGTACTACAGGGCCACATAACCAAACAGCACAGTACTGGTACAAAACAGGTCCAAAGACCAGTGGAACAGAACAGAGAGCCCAGAAATAAGGTCGAACACCTACAACCATCTCATCTTTGACGAAGTCAACCAAACAAGCAATGGAAAAAGAACTTCTGACTCAAGACATGGCATTGGGATAACTGGCTAGCTATATGCAGATGATTGAAAGTGAACCCCTTCCTTGCATTATATAGAAAAATCAACTCAAGATGGGTGAAAGACTTAAATGTAAAACCCCAAACTATAAGAAACCTGGAAGACTACCCAGGCAACACCATTCTGAATATAGGAATAGGCAAAAGTTTCATGACAAAAATGCCAGAAGCAATCACAAGAAAAAAATTGACAAATGGATCTGTTTAAACTAATGAGCTTCTGCACAGCAATGGAAACTATCAACAGAGACAACAGACAACCTCCAGAATGGGAGATGACATTTGCAAATGATTTATCTGAAAATGGTCTAATATCTAGCATCTATAAAGAATTTTAACAACTTTTCAAGAAAAAAAACAACCCCATAAAAAAGTGGGCAAAGGGTTGGGCACAGTGGCTCATGCCTGTAATTCCAGCAGTTTGGGTGGCTGAGGCAAGTGGATGGCTTGAGCCCAGGAGTTCAAGACCAGCCTGGGCAACATGGCAAAACACTGTTCCTATGAAAAATAGAAAAATTAGCTGGGTGTTCTCACACACACCTGTAATCCCAGCCACTAGGAGGCTGAGCTGGGAGGATCGCCTGAGGCCAGTTTGCACCACTGCACTTCAGCCTAGGTGAGTGAGACCTTGTCTCAAAAAAAAAAAAAAAAAATTAGACAAAGGACAGAAAAAGCTACTTTTCAAAAGGCATCACACCACTACTGCCTGGATGAAGAAGGAGTGGCATTAGCAATTCCAGTCTGTTTGCTCTATTCCCTCAGTGCCTCTTTCAGTGATATAGACTTATAACCAGGTATCTATGAGGACTCACCTGCTTTGTGGTTCTTATGGAGGTGTTTTTCCTCTGTACATACTTGTTAAATTTATGTCTTCATAAATTTATGAAGACATTGGGGTAAGATCGGTGGAGCCTTCTATTCTGCCATCTTGCAAGGGAAGACATTATGTTCACTTCTTTTTTCCAGAAGACAACACGCTGATCCTTTATACTGATGATATTATGCTGATGAGACCTGGTGATCAGGAGGTGGCCATGACGTTAGACACAGTGGGTAGATGCTTGTGTGCGTCAGTCAGAAATAAATACCAGAATAATTCAGGGTATTTCCCATTTTGTGAAATTTCAAGGACTCCAAGTGACTGGCACATCTAAAGATGTCCCTTCTCATATGCAGGTGGAGTCTTTGCATAAGGGCCCTCCTGACTAGGGACACGTGCCTAGTCAGACTCTTTGAATTTTGGATGCTGTACATACTTCACTTGAGTACATTCCACTCACCGTATTTTTTAAAGCTATTAGTTTTGTGTGGGGCCCAGAATAAGGGAAGACTGCACCAGTCAGACCCAGGCTGTCATGCACGTTTCTCTGGCCTGGGATTCAGCAGGAGCAATGGCGCTTGAAGGGTCAGTGGCAGGTAGAGATGCTCTTAGAATCTTTGGCAGGGTCCCATACATGAATCACAGTACAGACCCTTAAGACTTAAGAACAAAGCCATACCATCCTTGTGGATAACTACTCAGCTTTTGGGAAAAAGCATTTGTCTTGTTACTGGGCCTTAGCAGAAAGTGAATGCTTACCAGTGGCCTCCAATTTACTGTGAGACGTGGCTACTGGACAAGACCTGGCCATGTGTGTCTGACCCAACCAGCTAAAAAGTTGGACATTCACAGCAGCTCTCCACTGTCAACTAGAAATGGTCTATGTGAGATCAGGCTTAAAGCAGGCTCTGAAGGCACCTGAACGCTGCAGGAAGACGGTTCCAAAGCTCTGGAGCCCTTACTCCTGCCCCATTACCTTCTCTTTCCAGTCTGCACCTGCAACCTCAGATTCTGCCTATGGAGTCTTTCCAGAAGTTCACCTCTGTTTGGGCGCAGGAGGTTGAAGACACACTTGCGCGTCCCCGCGCACGTTCAGGAGCGCACGCGCCTGTGAATAAGCAAGTGCATCGGCGGAAATGCATGCGCATGCGCATGCGCATGCGCTTCAGTGTGCACCCGCGCAACTGCGTGGTCCTGCTGTTCAGGTTTTCCAGAGCTTCTCAGGTAACTTGGCGGTCCCAGATGTGAGACCTGCAGGCAAATAGCAGTGGCAGACAGACGGGCGCGATGAATGGCGGCAGTGACATTCCTCAGGCAGAGGTAGGCGGCTGTAGGCGGAATATGGGCAGCACCTGGCCCGATTCTACGTGAGTGCGGCTCCGGCCCGGCTGCCCTCCCACGCCCCCAGCTGGATCCCGAAGCCCTCTCTAGTCTGACTTCGGCCAAGCGCAGCTTCGGCTTGGGTCAGCCGGGTAAGAGGGTTTGAGGAAGCCTGCTGGGTGGTTGTGGACGTGTGCGGCGCGAGAGACGGAGCCCATGATGCCAGCTCGCAAGCGCGTTAGCCCAGCGTCCATCGGAATTATTTTGTATATATCCGGGATCTCTTGTCTCTGTGGCGCTGGGTCGTCTGGCTGCAGAACTCAGCTGCAATAGGTTGAAAGACGAGAATAGTGGTGCCCTTTCCAGGGCTTCTTTGAGGAAGAATTCTTTTTTGGGCTTCTTTGAGGAGGAATTATTTGCCAGTCCTATAACTAAAACTTTTTTATTGTGGACAGTAAGATGTTTAATTATAAGGAAAGAGAGCAATTATTGCATAGTTGAAGAAAAAGGGAGAGTATCATGAAGAAAGAAGGGAAAAGAAATACAATGAATCGTGGGGTCTTTTGAAGCCTGTTTTTAGAAAAATCCTGCTTGATGGAGATGTTGTTGTCCTGGCATTGTGGAAAGTGTCTTTGATGTTTGCCTCACTGAAAAAATTGGTATTGCAAGAATAAAGTTTCAGCAACTTGTCGATACTAGGGCCCCCGGGTATTAACCAAGAGGATGAAAGCAAGAGCAAGATGACCGAATTTGCTAAACTTGGGTTTTTAAATTAAGACTGGAAGACTATCGAAGAACTTTTGAAATTTTAGAGTTTGTAATCCCTTCGTGTCATAGTCAATGAAGGCTGATTAGTGGAAGATTAATTTTCTTTCCTCAAGGTATTTCAAATGACAGATAACATCAAAATAGTGAATGTGTATTGCATGTATTATGTGTTAAAGTGTTTTCAGGAACATCTGAAGTAAGGGAAAGGCATGCTTTCTTTTGCTTAACTTTTAGTTTTTATTTTTAGTGATTTGTATAGGTAATGCCTTCACAAAGCTCAAAAGAGAAAAGGTGCAAAAATACAGCAAAATGATTTCTTGTCTATTCCACTACAACCCCCAGGTAATTGCAAATTGTTAATTTGTTGTTTTCTTCCAAAGTGTTGTCATACATGAAAAGGCAAATGTGAGTATAGGTTATTTCCCCTCTGTATATTTTTATAGAGAGAGCCTACTGAATATGTGATAATCGAGTATACACACACACACATACATATATATGTACAGACACACATATATACACACACACAATGTGTATAGTGTATACAATATACACAGTTAAATTATGTATATAATATATATACAGTAGCTCATGTTTCTGTTTTTTAGTTACCATTATAACATAGAGACTTGTCTAAATCCATATGGAGAAAGCTTCCCAATTATCTTTTACAAAGGGCATAAACTGCTTAAACATGTTATGTGCTTTGTCTTGGAGGGCATTTTTTGGGTCATGCATCTTTTGTTCACGTTTTATTTTTAGGGGTCATTCAGATTGCTGTGTGCTGCTGGAGTTCCCTCCTTTTCATTGATCTCCACTCCTGCATTTTGTGAATCTGCCAACACATACTCAGCAGTTTTACTCTTGATGGACATTGATGGTTTCTAGCTTGAGACTGTGGCAAGCACTGCCTTCTATACAAAATTCTCCCAGTCTCTTCAGGATGATAATTTCCTTTTTTTAAAGGAGAGTCCCCAGAAAGACCCTGGACTCCCTGAAATGTAACACAGATATCTCCCTTTCTGACTGGTGAATAGAAAACTTGTCCAGAATAAACACAGAGACTTATTGGGAAGACAGGAATCAAGACCCTCTGAAAAGTAATGTCTTTAGAGCAACTCAGGTGGCAGGGGCTGACCCAGAATTCTCCGCAGGGATAAAATCACTCTTAAAGGAGGGTTGGATCATCAGTTGTTGTCTTCTGAGATGCAGCAACAGGGGGAAGAGAGGCAGTGAGAGTACTGCAGGGGGCGCAGTAAAGGTGTCCCAACCTTGTGTCTGTGGGTGGAGAAGAATGATGGCTACAGGGAGACCTTCAGTGAGAACCAACGCTGTGTGCTCTGACCAAAGGATTGGCCTTGCATTCATCCCTGTCCAAGATTTACACTCTTAAAGTAGTGACCTCCAAAGATTTACACTCTGCAAAGTAATGAGTACTCTGTTCACCGTTTGAGCCTACAGCCGCTCCTCTGTGAAATGACTTTTCCCCTTCTCAGTCTGCAGAAAGGATGGGAGAAGGGCTTGTTCATCCATGAGCACTCTTTAAATGAATAAATCAGATTTGTACATGTGGGATTCGCCTTTCCAGAAGTGATACTGTATATGCCCTTTTCCGGAACTTAGGGAAAAAAGCATATGAGTTTATTTCACAAGCAATTTTCTTCTTGTTTTTCTTTTCCTGGTTAAGTGGAGGAACATGTGACACTTTGGGTTCAGGTGGGGGAATGGGAACCCTCAAGGTTTCCCACCCCTCTGCTTTCAGTGTAGAGAGCGGGGCTCCTACACAGCCCTGCTCAGGTCAGCCACAGCCTTCCCAACCCTATCATGGCTCAGTTATTGAAGCCCCCAATCCCATCGCTTATCCCTGTGTGGCTGAAAACACAGCTACCTGACATTTCAGTGCTGTGACTTATTTGAAATTGGGTAGTGATTTTAGTTCAGTGTCTGACATAAAGTCCATGATGTAGAAGGCTGTTATTCCTAATGTCTTCTCAGGTGTTTCAGTGGACTTGTCGTTGCTTCTGTGCCAGGAAGATGTATTCCCTTTGACTCCTTCATGCCACCCATAGAATCCCTAAGGCCCTCTTTTAAAGACCACTTGCTTTTTCCCCCAAAAGAAAGAAGCAAATTCTGTAAAGTTTGATAAAGTTTTAATGAGCAAGTGTAAGAACTGAAGTCAGGAGAGATCATGTTGTTAGCCAGCTCTGGGAATCCATGGCCACATAGAAACAGGAATTTTTTGAAAGTGAAGAGTCTGGCTGTCACTCTTGATTCTGGACACTCACTGACGTAAGGGAGATATCTCTCCACACTTGCAGCATCTTCACAGACTCTTGTGGGAGTCGATTTTCAAAGGTGTAATAGAACTGGCCATTGACCATTACCTAGAAGAGGAAAAATGCATCAGAAAGACAGTATTTCACTAAACAAGCTTTCAACCTGCTCTCCACTATGTCCTAGTACCTGCAACATGCAACCAGAAAACACCTAATTATACATCTGAAGCCAGTAGACACACTTCTTTTTACAGACTACCTTTTGTGATTATTCGAGATAGTTGCTCACTATATTTTCAGCATTTCCTCTCATTCTCCGAGAGGTTCTACCGCTCTGTGTCATATGTGTTGGTTTGGTCTTCTCTTTAGCCTGGAAGATCCCCGTGGTCAGGTACTGTGTCTCATAAACTTGAATCTCATCATCTTGCACAGGGCCTGCCACGGGGTTAATGCTTGACAATGTTTATTGAATACATACATTTCAGTTACATGAACTGACTCACATTCATTTCTCATGGCCCAGCTTCTCTCTGCAGTAGCCCAGATCTCAGCTGGTGGTGTCAAAGAATAAAACCCAAGTGTTCTCAGAACGATGGAAATGCACAGATGTTGCAAAGCATTAGATGTCATCTTTAACATCTTATAAACATAGGGGAAAAATCCCTGACTTAAATCTGAATAAAATGTAAATCCTGTGGCATACACTTCGAAAGGTTAGAAAGTTTGATCACATTTTTCATTACTGAGGCTCTATAGGAAGTCCTCTTCTAGGTCGTATTCTCTAATTTAAAGCAAACAATTTTGAACGGGTTATTCCATTTGTTTGTAATTACCTTCCAATATAAATATTGGGAGGGTGATAATGATAAAAGGTTTCTAATAATTAGGAAGCTTAATACAGCATCCCTGTGAGAGCAAAACATTGAAAACAACCTCGGTGCTTTTGTAAAGATCATATTCAAGTTTTAGTAATTTTTTGAGGGGAATAATATTTATTCCTTAAAAAATGAGACAGCACAGTGGATAGATGATTTCTCCAAGGTATATACTTTGGGTACAAATAACTGTAGTTCTTAAAGTGTTATGTGTAGAGACATCTATGCCAGCATCTGTTTAAAAGAAATGAAAATATATATGTGTGTGTGTATGTATGTGCTCATAAGCATAGACTGTCTGTACAAGAAGAGTAGAGAAGCTAGTAATATTCTTCTGAGACTCTGGCAGCAGGAGTAACAGAAAGTCTTCATATTGGACTGACTAAAACAATTTTATTCATTTAGCTGCATGAAATTGAAATAATAGCATAAGTGGAAATGAGAACTGTGGATGAAGATAGAGGAGATTCTCCACCATGGATAAAATGGTAGGTGAGCCACCCTTGACCCTGGTCAGATTTGGGAAGGAGCTGTGGATGGCAGTGCAAGCAGAGATGATAGCAGTGCACGCAACACTTGTTGAGAGACGAAAATTATAAAAGTTAAGTGTCCACTCTGTGTATGAGGAAAAGCTTGAGACAGAGGTAGTTATGGGAGATAGGCTCCAAGAGTTTCTTGGAGGACGGGGAGAGCTGTCTCTTGCTCTGGGAGCCCATGGAGGCCAGGTGCTGGGAGCTCCTTGGGCACTCACCTGGTACCCATTGTTCACCGCTGAGATGCACAGCTCAAAGGCTTTGCCATCCTCAAAGGGCATATTGTTAAGTTTCACCTCCTGCTTCCAGACCCGATTCTCACGGCTGTTCATGATCACATAATGGCCAAAGTACACTTTGAAATGGAAAGCGATGTCTGACAGCTCATCCATCGTGGTGTGGAAATCCACCTGTAGCAGTGGTTCATTGCTGAAGACAAAGCACACAGTGTGTTGAGCAGGCCCCCGTCTTGTTGGGTACACACACAACACACCCACAAATCCTTCCCATTTTTCACCAGGGCAGACGGAAGCCTTCCTGGTGATAATGCAGGTGTTCTCTCTGTGGGGCTGCTTCAGCTCCTCCTGCCCTAGGTAAGGGTGGGAGAAGATGCTCTGCCCCTCATTCCCAGAGAGAAACTGAACTATACTCACTAACCTTACAAGTGTCCACCTCATGAAAATGTTGTGGCTTTTTATAGATAAAGAGCCACAATCTCAAGCCCTGACTGTCCTCCTCACCTAGGTCTCATGACTGGCCCACAGTGCAGCCACTGCAGGTTTCATGCCTGGTGTTGGAGGGTCTCCAGGACCTGCAACCTGCACGGCGCCTTCATCCTGCCAGCTAGACATTTCCACATCACTCACATGAGGTCACCCCCTGAGCAAATGTTCTCCCTCCTCTGCCCCACCACCCTTGGACACAAAGATACTCACAAGAAAGGTTGGACAGGTTTCCCTTTGATTGTCACAGAAGTACCAATATGCAGGGACACAGCCTGTGTGTATGGCACCTGTCAGAAAATTGAGACTGAGTGGGAGGCACCAGACCATGTGGGGCCTCCCTGCTGTAACAGATTCCCTTTATGCAGCTGGTTAGATATTGAAGGGTAGACCCTGAGGCCTCCCCTCTCCCACCTTACCACAATCAGAACCCTCTATTTTTTTTTTGTTTTGTTTTCAGATGGAGTTTTGTTCTTGTTACCCAGGCTGGAATGCAATGGCACAATCTTGGCTCACAGCAAACTCTGCCTCCTGGGTTCAGGCAATTCTCCTGCCTCAGCCTCCTTAGTAGCTGGTATTACAGGCACGCGCCACCATGCTGAGCTAATGTTTTGTATTTTCTGTGGAGACGGGGCTTCACCATGTTGAACAGGACGGTCTCGATCTATTGACCTCGTGATCCACCTGCCTTGGCCTCCCAAAGTGCTGGGATTACAGGCGTAAGCCACATCCCCCGGCCAGAACCCTATATTCTTGAATACATACTTAAAAACAGAGCTTCAGAAACTGGGCTGCCTCAATTTTCTCCTTGATTCTGCCATCTACTAGAAGTGAGAGGTTAACATTTTTTGAACACTATTCTTAACATGGGGTCTTATTATATTCCCCGGATGTGAGTGCAGTGGGCCCATCAGTGCACACTCACTGCAGCCTCAACCTCCAGGGCTCCAGCAATCCTCTCACCTCAGCCCTCTAAGTAGCTGAGACTACAGGTCCACACCACAGAACCAGCTCATACTTTATGTTTGTGGAGAGTCAGGGTCTCTTGATGTTGTCCAAGTTTGTCTGGAGCTCCTAGATTCAAAAGATCCTCTTGCCTTGGCCTCCCAAACTGCTGCTGTACAGGGGTGAATCACTTTACTCCGCCAACAGTGTGACATTAGATTCACTACTTGAATTCCCCTACCTCCGTTTCCCCAGTACAGGCAGGATTTTCTAAAGGTCCTACTTTGTAGGACGTTTTTGGTAATATAGGAGTTAATATGTGTAAAACCTTTACCCTAATTTCCAGAATGCAGTGACAGCATCACAGCTCACTACAGCCTTGAATGCCTGGACAGCAGCAATCCTCCAGCCTCAGTCCCCAAGCATCTGGGACTACAGGCAAAAATCAGCATGCCCAGCAAATGTTTAAATGTTTGGAAAGATGGAATCTTGCTGTGTTGCCCAAGCTGGTCTCCAAACCCTGGCCTCAGGTGATCCTTTAACCTCAGCCTCCCAAAGTGCTGGGATTACAGGCCTCAGCAAACAACTTGATGAATATTTACTGTAAGCTCTGTCTCAACTGGAGCTCAAGTTCCTTGCTGGTTTTGGGTGATTCCATATATGAAACCAAGTCCCCCAAAGTTCTTACCTAGTGAATCAAAATCTGCCTGCCATCCTGGTGCTAAATGTGAAGGACAGGCTAGGATGTGGGACAGGGAGAGACCTGAGGCTGGAGGCAGGAGCCAGCGGTCACTGTGTGCAGATCTCACCTGCAGATGCTCTGCGCAAAGTCTGCCTCCCTCTCGCTGACTCTGCGTGAGAAGAGGCTCCCGAGAATTTGTGCATTTTGGTCTCATGAATGCTCAGAGACCAGTCCTTGGTAACTCACAGTCCCCAAAATCCCCACCATTTCTGCCACCTGGGATCCACACTGACACACATGGGAAGAGGCACAGCTGCTTCATCAGAGGCGCTGCTGTGTGTGGAGAAACTTTCACATGCACAGAAGGCCACATGCATGTTTCCAGTGCAACACCCAGTCACATCCCAGCACACCCACCCGCAGTCACACGGAGCCGCACCACTCAGAGTCACACATGCCCACTCACTGTGCATATAAAGATGCTCACACACTGATCTGGCTGTGCTCACACAGTCACATCACAGTTACCATGACAAAGCGTAGTCACTCCTTACACTCACACACATACCCGCATGTCCTGATGGGCCATCCACCTCCCACCTAAACTTATATAATCTCAACAGACACCATACTCAGCAGAAACCATCACTTGGTCACAGAGGGTTACAACGGCCCAGGGTCCACCTCCACACCCACAAGCATCTCAGATGTGAGAGCCCTAGGCTATCTCATTCACAAGCTTACAGCTCTAAGTATTCACATTAAAATGCTCATATTTGCATCTAATAAAATTTTGCTGTTTTCCTTTTTCTGTGACTTGAGATTATTGAACGCTGTGCCTTTTCAACTCACAGGTAGTGTTGACATTGTTGTCTTCCTCTGGGCAGCGGTTCCAAATTGTGTCCAGTCTTCTCTGTGAATCTCTTGGAGTTGCAGCATTTAAATGGTCCCTGGCAGCCCTGCCCTCTGGCTTCATTGCTGTTTCCAAGCCCCTCCCAGCAAAGTTTTCCTGTGGGGTAAGATATAAGATATTAGAAAAAAGCTTAGTCACAACCACACCTATTTGCAGGCCTATGACAGACAGGGAGGGTGGTATTATCGGAGAAAAGAGGATCGCCAGGTAAATGCAGAGATTAGGATGACGCAATGAGAAGTTCTGATGTTCATTCTCTGTGCCTGTCCTGAAGCACTTTCTCCACTGTGCAGGATCCACCTGGCAGGTGTGCATTTTTCTAACTTGTACAATGAAAAACAGGTGGGCATTGTGGAGAAGGCTTTGGCCCTCGAATGTAATCCTGTTCTCTGCTCCAGAGACTCTGAGAGAGCACCGCCCTTGATCCTCAGCAGAAACTTGGGGGAGAGGTGGAGAAAGTCCTTGTGTCCTCATGAGCCCACCCCAGGCCCCTTAGCTCTGGTGAGTGGTGACCACTCTCACACACCTGGGCTCCAGCCACACCATCTTTTTTCTCTTTGGGTGTCCATGTGCATTGAAATCTCAGAGTTCCTGCTTCTCTTGCAGATTCAATGAGACAGGTGAGATTTTTAAATCCAGTTCTTGATTTGTGTGCTCTGTAGCTCCAGACCCATGTGAGGACAGGTGCAGGTGATTGGACTTCAGCCATGGTGAAGTCTTCACCCAAGGTGGAAGACCCAGAACCCTTCCTCACGTTCTCTTTCTCTGATAATAGAAAACATCTCAAAAACCTATATTAAAATTTGAAGAAGAAATGTGTTAGAATTCCCCTCCTTCCATTTGTTCTTTCTCTTTCTTTATTTTTCTCTTCAGTTTTATTGACTATAAATTTAAGGTGTTTGCGAAAAGTTGATCGAAATTACCAAACAATCTATATTTTGCTGAGTAATTACTGAAATAGCACTTCAGTATTAGGCATGGCCTGTTGGTGACACCCATTGGTTCCTATCTGTCGCTTCCCTGCCATGTAACCTTCTTGCCCCATGGGCAGCCCTGCTCCTGCCTTTCCTCTTTGCTTTTCTTTTAGTTTCACTGCTTTGTTGAATGTTGCTAGTAGGTGGCTTTCCTGGAGGTTTCCTTGTGGGTCATGCGTCTTCAGTTCACATGTCTGTCTTTAGGATTCATCTGTATTGCTGTGTGCAGCTGTAGTTCCTTCATTTTCAATGCTGTACACTCTGAAGTTTTATAAATAGATCAACACATACCTACAAGTTTTACTCTTGATGGACATTGGGAAGGTCCCAGCTCGGGACAGTTGCAAACATTGCTTTCTACACAAAATTGTCTTAGTCTCCTCATGCTGATCATTTCTCTTTCATGGAAAATTCCAAGACATATCATAGACTCCCTGAAATTTAAAACAAATGTCTTCCTTTCTGACTGCGAATGCAAGAAACTATTCATAAGGCAAACAGAGACTTAATGAGAAGGCAAGAATCAGGAAACACTGAGGATTCAAATCTTTAGAGGACCTCTGACAGATGGGGCTACCCAGAGTCCACCAAAAAGCAGACATTCCAAGGAGAAAAGTCAATCTTAGCAAGGGACTGTTGGGTCAGGAGCGGTCTTCTTAGATCAAGGTCCAGGCTCTGACATGGGATAGGTTACAGTGGTAGGCACTGCAGGGGATGGCAATGGCGGTGTCATAACCCCATGTTAGTGGGGGGAGAAGAGTGGGACCTACAAGAAGACCATCAGGGAGAGCTGATACTGTGTACCCTGATCAAAGACTTCCCCTTGCATCCTTCTCCAGCCAGGGTTCACACTCTGCAAAGCAGTGACTGCCCTAGGCAGTACTGGACCCTGCAGCTTCTCCTCTGTGAAATGGCTATTTCCTTTCTCAGTCAGCAAGGAGGTTGGGAGCAGGGCATCATCATCCATGAGCACTCTTTACATCAACAAGTTATCTTTTTCTAAGTTTGGGTCTCAACCTTTCCTGAAACAAAGTTGCATATTCCCCATGTCTAATCTGAGAAGGAGACAGCATAGGAGTTTTATTTTTGTTTTTTCCTGGTGAGTGGAGGGACCTGTGAGCTTTAGACTTCAGGTAGGTAGAAGGGAGCACTCACGAGTGTTCTCCTCTTTTTTTTACTGTAGAGTGTGGCTCTCAGCCGTGATGAGCTCAGACACATTTCCTTCCACCCTGCTACTCACTTAGTTATTCACATTCCAAATCCCCTGTCAGCCCAGAAGCCTGCACACACACCCTTACCCTTCTCTTTCTATTACAGCCTTTCTGACACCTGTGAGAAAGTCCTGTAGCCCTACTTGAATAAAACAGCCATGATTTGAAAATTTTTTAATTCCTGCCAGTTTACCCAGGACAGGCTGTTTTGTATCTACTCTGAGTATCTTGGTTTTCTTAATAAACAAATGTCTTTTCTGTAACTTCTCTCTGTAATAGTGATGTGATAAAAATAGAATTTGCATGATATCAGCAGTGAGTCATGAAATCATGTATGTCTGCACCATGGATTTCTTGCAAAACTATACCTGGCTTTGTAACTAGATGTGCAAAGGAACCATGATCAGATGTTCAGTTTGCTTAAAAATTTACCCAGGGTCATAACGAGGTGAACTAATGAAGAGCGCTTGTCAGCCTCCCCGTGGGTCCCAAATCGATCTGTGGTTATTTCCTCAGTTTTAAGTTGAATAAAAGAATTGGACACATTCAGAACATGGTAGAATTTCACATTGGTTTGGTCACCCATACAAAGAGGGCTGTGATGGTAGCAAAGGATAATGGAAGTCAATAGAGCTGTCTCTACCTCCAAAAAGAGAAAATAGATTTCCGGAAGGTCTCAGCAATGATATGGCCTAGTGACTGCTGTCCTTTTTCTTTTGCACTCTAAAATAGGCATGCTCATTGCATTTTTTCTTGTCTGTTTCCATGTTGTGTGTCTGATGTGTATAGAGCCGATAATGGGTTCCATCAGTGCGTATGATGAGAGAAAGTGCAGCAGATAATTTGCAGTCACCTCGTGGACACCACATCCTAATAAGATGATAAAACACTGGAGTTCACTCTGAGTTTGTTCCTGTAATTGCGTTGCTTTCAAGAGTTCTTTACAGGGTTAGTGTGTTTACTGTGTGAGAGGCAATGAAGCCATTGGGGACTGAGTGGGACTAATTGCGCAAAAGGGCCACTCGGGTCAAAGTGTCTGACGTAAGGTAGGGGCTACTGAAGGACGTTGTTCCTAATGTATTCTCAGACATCCTAGGGACCTTGTCACTCACGCCTTGTGTCACAGGAAGATTTGCCTTTTGATTTATGGATGTTTTCCATAGAATCCCATGACCCCTCTTGGAGAAGACTGCTTCCTCTCTTCCCCCTGAAAGTAAGAATCAAATCCTGGGAAATCTGGTGAAGATTTAGTGACCAAGTGTCAGGGTTTGAGTGAGAAGGGATTATGCTATTACCTGGCTCTGGGAATCCCATGGTCACATAGAGGGATACCTCGACAATGGAGAGTGGTTATTACCTCAGTCACAGACACATTGAGGTCAGGTAGACACCGCTGCACACTTGCAGCATTTTCACAAAACATGGCAGGAGATGATGGGCAAAGTTTTAACAGTGTTGGCCATTTAGCATACACACACACACACACACACACACACACACACACGCATCAGGAAGTCAGTATTCGACCAAACTTTCAGCCTACTCTGTCCTCTGTCCTTGTACCTATAATATTGCACAAGAAAACTACTAATTATACATCAGTACCCAGTGAATTATGAAATTATTTATATCTGCACCATGGATTTCTTGAGAAACTGCACCATGGACTTCTTGGGAAACTGGCTTTCTCAAGAAGCCCATGTGTGTGCAATGGAAACGTAATGAGATTTTCCGTTTTCTTAGAAGTTAACCCAGGGTGAGTCACAGCCAAGGGAAAGTAATGAAGAGCCCTTGTCAGCTCCTTTGGGCTCCAAATCTCTCTGTGATTATTTGTTCAGTTTCAGGTTACATCAGAAAGGCAGTTTCAGCCAGGTCCAGTGGCTCATGCCTGTAATTCCAGCTCTTTGGGAGGCCAAGGTGGGAGGATCTCCTAAGGTCAGGAGTTTGAGACCAGCCTGACCATCATGGCAAAACCTCATCTCTATTAAAAATACAAAATTAGCCAGGCGTGGTGGCACATGCCTGTACTCCCAGCTGCTCAGGAGGCTGAGGCAGGAGAACCACTGGAACCAGAAAGGCGAACGTTGAAACAAGCTGAGGTCACACCATTGCCCTCTACCTGGGGAAACAAGAGCAAAACCTCATCAGAAAAGGAAGAAAAGAAGAGAAGAGAAGAGCAGAGAAGAGCAAGAAAAAACAAAGGAAGGGAGGGTGGGAGGGAGGAAAAGAAGAGAAGAGAAGAGCAGAGAAGAGCAAGAAAAAACAAAGGAAGGGAGGGTGGGAGGGAGGGAAAGAAGGGAAGAAAAGAGAAAGAAAAAGAAAGGAAAGAAAGGCAGTTTCAGATTACATCAGAGAGGCTTCTGTTTACAGACTACCTTTCTAGCTATTTCAAACAGTAGCTCACTGTATTTTCAATATCCCAGTGAGAATGGGATACACTCTCATTCTTCCAGTGGGATTTTACCACTTTGTGTTACAGGATCTCTTCTGTTTGCTTGGCCTCCACTCTAGCCTTGAAGTTCCCCATGGCCAGGGACTATGTCCTATGGCATTGAATCCCTGTGTCTTGCACAGGGTTAAACAGAGGGTTAGTGCTTGATAATGTTCATGTGATGCCTATATTTCAGTTCCGTGAACTATGAGTGCCATTCACTGCCAGTGGCCTAGTTTTTCTTTACAATCTCTGAGATCTGAGCTGGTGGTGGCCAAGAATGAAACTCATGTGTTCCTAGAGAGTTAAAACAGGACTAGGGTTGCAAAACATATATTATTTTTAATAGCAGATTAGCATATAAAAAGATTCTCAAGTGTGAATAAAATGTAAATCTTTGGGCATCAACATTAGTGAAGGCCTGAAAGTCTGAACATATTCTTTACTACTGAGGTCTATAGAGAAAGTTACCTTATAGGTATTAATATATCCAATTTGAAATGCACACATTTTTGACCCAGTTACTCCATTTCTTTGTAATTATCTTCCAATGTAAGTATCAGAAGGGTGATAATGACAAAAGCGTAGATTAGAGAGCTTAGTATGGCATTATTTGTGAGAGCAGAACACTGGAAACAACCTAAATGCCCATCAAAAAGGTCAAGTTCAATAATTTTGGGTACTCCTATTGAGATACTAGGCAGTCTTTAAAAACCGAGGCAGCATCATGGATAGGTGATGTCCTGAAGACACATTCTTTAAGAACAAATCAACTTGTAATGTGTGACTTGTAGAGCAGTTTATACCAGGATTTGTTTAAAAAGCAAATGAAATCGTAGACCTCTATGCTCCTATAGGTTTCCTCTGGAAGGAGAGCAGAGTGCTGGTAATGTCCTCAGGAGTCAACCCAGAGTCCAGGGGTGAGACAAAGGCTTATATTTTGACGGACTAAAACAATTTTATTCTTACACATATTGTATTCATTCAGCTAAATGAAAATATAAGTAACTGCCTAAGTAGAAATGAGCACTGTAAGAAGACAGTGGAGATTCCATTCACTGGGGGAAATGGCAGGTAAGCTGACCTTGACCCTGGTCAGATTTAGGAAACGAGCTGAAAATGGCAGTGCAAGCAGAAGGTGCTCTGTGGTGAAAAGCCTGGGGCAAGGGTAGTAATGGGAGGAGCCCAAGGGACTCATGTGGCCATCTGAGGGAGAGCTGCCTCCTGCTCTGGAAGCCGCAAAGGCCACGTGCTGGGAGCTCCTGGGTGCTCACCTGGTACTCCTTGTTCAGCACTGAGAGGCCCAGGTCCAATTGTTTTCCATCTTTGAAGGGCACATTGTGGCATGTCACCTCACACGTCCAGGCCTCACATTAATGAATGTTCATGACCACACAATGGCCAAGATACACTCAGAAGTGGAAGGTGACGTGTGAGTCTTCATTCACCCCGGTGTGGAAATACACCTGCAGCTGTGGGTCATTGCTGAGGGTAAAGCACACAGCAAATGGTGCAGAACCCTCCCTTGTGGGGCACAGACAGGACACACATAGAAATTCCTTCCCCCTTTTCCACCCGGCAGACAGAAGCCTTTCTGCTGCTACGACAACCCTCATACCTGTGGGGTTGCTTGAGCTCCTGTTGCCCTTCAGAAGTGAAATGCTCTACCCCGTGTTCCCAGATGGAAGCTGAGCAACAGTAACTGACCTGGGGCTATAAGTTACCCATTTCTTGAAAATTCTATGCTCCTTTATAAAGAGCCACAGCTTAAACCCACTAAGTGTCCTCCTCCCCTAGGCCGTATGACTGGCCCACAGTGCAGGAACTGCAAGTTTCATGCCTGGTCCTGGAGGGTCTTCAGGACCTTCACCTGCATGGTGTCTTCATCCTGCCAACTAGACATTTCCACATCACTCACATGAGACCACTGCCTAAGTAAATAGTCTTCCTCTTTTTTCACCACACACCATCCTTGGACCATGGAGTACTCACACAAAAGGGAGGATCAGTGTCCTTCTGATTGTCACTCAAGAACCAACAGACAAGTCCACAGTCCATGTATGTGGTGCCTGCCACAGAGATTGAGAGTGGATGAGATGGGCAGGGCCAGGTATGGCGCACCCTTGTATAACAGATTCTCATGATGCAGGAGGTTCAAGACCAAGGGCAAACTCAGGCCTCCTCATTCCCACCCTACCACAGTCAGCCCCTTATTCCTGAGGAAATAGGGGTGGAGGCATAGTTATGAGCAAGGCATCAAGATCCAGGCTGCCTGGATTTCTGTCCTGATTTCGCCTCTTACTAGCAGTGCCATCTTAGATCTGATACTTAAATGTTCTCCATGTCAGTTTCCCCCATCCAAAAAGGATTACTAGAAATTTCTTCTTTGAAGGGTGTTCACATGGATAGAACTGGTAATATATGTAAAACTTTTACCCTAATCCCTGGCATGTATAGGGCCTGGATGTTACTGGATATAGCGATGTTACTGAAAGAAGAGGGTGGGTTCTTCTGGAACACTGCCCTGTCTTCATTTTCAACTCTAAAACTGTGAAAACAAGATATGAGGATGTAACAGTAAAGTAATTCACTCCTGTGAGAAATAATGCTTGTTGAAAGAGAGGGAAATCACAAGAGAACAGTAAATCCGTGGGTGTGGGATGCACATGCAACACAATCATCAAGGGCTATGGAATTCCTTCTCAGAAGGGGCACAAATTGTTAAGAGCACAGCTTTAGTACTTGTACAAATAAAGTGTGGGCCATAGAAATAACTGGAGGGAATCTACAAGTGGCTGATACTTGTTCTCTTTTGAGATGGGGTCACATTCTATTGCCCAGGCTTATGTGCAGTCATGTAATCCTAGCTCACTGTAACCTTGACACCAGCACACCTGTTTGCAGGCTTGTGTCTGTGATGCAGCAGAAATCACAGTGGTGAAGGTACCAGGGGGAGGAAGGAGTAACAGGGAAATGCACAGATAAGAATGATGGAGTTAAGCATTGTGCAGTCCAGGCTTCGTGCCTCTTATGAAGATTTTTCTCCACTGTGCAGAATCTACCTGGAAGGTGTACATTGTCCTAACTTGTGCAACAGTTTAAAAAAGAAAGATGGAGATTCTGGAGAAAGGTGTTGGCCCTAAAGAGTAATGCTTCTGGGCTGGGCATGGTGGCTCATGACTATAATCCCAGCACTTTGGGAGGCCAAGGTGGGTGGATCAGTTGAGCCAGGAGTTTAAGACCAGCTTGGCCAACATGGTGAAACCCCGTCTGTAAAAAAAAAAAATTAATAAATAAATAAAGCTTCTGTTTGTTCCAGAGTTTCTTGGAGATCACTGGCCTTGATCCTCAGCAGGACCTGTGGAGAAGGGTTGAGATAGTCCTTGCTTCTTTCTTCCCCCCTCAGAAGGCCCCTTGTCTCTGCCAGGTGAGGGCTACTCCCTTCTTTCTCTCACACACCTACGCTCTACCTGCAGCTTATTCTTCCTTTCTGGGGATTCATGTGAATCAACATTTGAGAGACATTGTTTTTTCCAACACCATTTATTAAATAGGAAATCTTTTCCCCATTACTTGTTTTCATCAGGTGTGTTAAAGATCAGATGGTTGTAGATATGTGGCGTTATTTCTGAGGCATCTGTTCTGTTTTATTGGTCTATATCTCTATTTTGCTACCAGTACCATGCTGTTTTGATTACTGTAGCTTTGTGGTATAGGTTGAAGTCAGGTAGCATGATGCTTTCAGCTTTCTTTTTCTTTTCTTTTCTTTTTTTTTTTTTTTTTTTTTTTTTTGCTTCTTCCCCAACCACCCCGCCAGGATTTTCTTAGCTATACGGGCTGTTTTTTCCTTCCATGTGAAACTTAAGGTGGTTTTTACCAATTCTGTGAAGAAAGTCAATGGTAGCTTGATGAAGATAGCATTGAATCTATAAATTACTCTTTTTTAAAAATTTTGCTCTTCAGTTTTACAATCAGTGAATGTAAACCATTTATTGAAAACTTGATACTACTTATTAAAGAACTGTATATTATGATAAATAATTATTAATCTAGCACTTGAGTAACCACTCCAATGCTACACACAACCTGTTGCTAACACACTTTGGGTCCACCTGTTTTTAACCCACCATGTGATCTTCTTGTCCTTACAGGCGAACATGCTCCTGCCTTTCTTCTTTGCATTCCTTTTAGTTCCACTATGTTGTGGAATGTTGCTTGAAAATGCCTGTCCTCTGAGGTCTTTTTTGGGGTCATGCATGTTTTGTTCACATTTCTCTTTTTAGGGTTCATTCGTATTGCTCTGTGGAGCTCAAATTCCTTCATTTTCACTGCTCTACACTCTGGAATTTTATGAATATGCCAATACATAGATACCAGTTTTACTCTAGATTGCACATTGAGGGGTTCAGTTTGATACAATTGCAAATACGGCTTTCTAACCAAAATTATTATAGCCTTTTCATGCAGATTAGTACCTCTTTAGATAAACTTTTCAGACAGACTGTAGACTCCGTGAAATGTAAATCAAATCTTACTGTTTTTGCTCACCAAGTAGACACAATTATGCAGAACCTGCACAGCCTTCCTGGGAAGGCAGGGATCAAGACCCTCCAAGGATTAGAATCTGTACAGCATCTTGGATGGATGGGGTTTACCCAGAGGCCACCCTAAAGGAAAAGGCTCCAGGGGAAAAGACACTCTTAGGAGGGCACTGGGTGTAAGAAAACGTTTTCAGAGATCAAGGCCCAGTCTCCTACAGGAGAGGGGACAGTAGTGGACACTGCAGGGCTGGCAATGGAGGTGTCTTACCCCATGTCCGTGGGTGGGTCTGTGGGTGGGGAAAAGAGGCTGAAGGGGAGGTCATCAGTGGGATTGGACACTGTGTGCCCTGACTAAAGGGTTCACCTTGCATCCATGTCTTTTTTTCTTTTTGAGAAGGAGTCTCGCTCTATCTCCCAGGCTGGAGTGCAGTGGCACAATCTCAGCTCACTGCAACCTCCACCTCCCAGGTTCAAGCAATTCTCCTGCCTCAGCCTCCCAAGTAGCTGAAACTATAGGTGCATGCCACCATGGCTGCTAATAATTTGTATTTTTAGTAGAAATGGGGTTTCACCATGTTAGCCAGGATGGTCTTCACCTCCTGACCTTGTGATCCACCCGCTTCTGCCTCTGAAAGTGCTGGGATTACAGGCGTGAGCCACTGCACCAGGCCCATCTCTTACCAAGATTTACACTTTAGAAAGTAGTGCCTGCCCTTTTCATTCTTTGAGCCTGCAGATCCTCCTCTGTGAAATGGCTTTTCTCTTTCTCAGCCTGGTGGGGGTTGGGAGGGTGGATGGAATCAGGGTATAATCATGCATGAGCACTATTTAAATAAATAAATTCCCCTTTTCTAAGTCTGTGCCTCAACAATTGCAGACATGAAGTTTTATATCCTTTATTCCTTAACTCAGAGGGAGCATGTAGGAGTTTCATTCTTGGTTTTCCTCGTTGAATGAAGGGACTTGTGAGCTTTGGAGTCCATGTAGGGGGAAGGGGACCCCCATGAGTGCCCACCCTGTGTTTTTAGTGTAGATAGTGTGGCTCCTCACATCTGCTCAGCTGTGACATAGGCACTTTTACTCTGTGACTTAGTTATTCAAGCCCCAAGTCCCCTCTCCCAGTCCAGAAACCTCCACGCTGTCCTTTACCCTCCACTTTCTATTGTAGCTTTCTCATACCTTTGGGAAAATCGTATGGTCCTACTTTCATAGAACGATTATGTGTTGAGAAATGCTGAGTGTATGATTGCTGAGAAATGCTGACTGCACAACAGAATATATTGTTTGCTAGGAAGAATAATGCCGAGGAAAACCTAGTCACCCCCACCCCCAAATAGAAAACTTCTTGGGGCATTCTAAAGCGGCAGGACAATATATAAATATCATACACTGGTTAAAACAATTCTTTAAGCATGGGTCATCTGACCCATGACTCCCTCATGGAGAATACTCTTTAGTTTGTCTGTGATCAGTGGTGAGCAGGCACCAGCTGCCTGCTTGGTATATTTTTGTGTTATGAGAAAATACTGAACATCTGCTTGTTAATAATCATCACCTGTTCAGAGAAAATAAATGTGTGGGTCAGAGTCTGCTCAAGGCCTTCAGCCTGGAATGCTGTCAGCACCCTGAAGATCTCAAGTTGGAAGGCTGCTGGCCCCCTGGATAGACCCACTTTGCTGTCCTATCTGGGCGTCTACTTCTCAGTTCCTTCAGCACCACCTAGGTGGGGGTCTCTACAGCCGAGCTTGTCTCGGTCATTATAAATCAAGCAATTTTTATTTCCTAACAATTCAACAAGGGCAGGAAATTGTGTTTCTATTCTGAGAGTCTTGCTGTTTCTGTAATAAATGTCTTTTTCTATAACTGCTTTATGAAAGACTGATGCAATAGAATTCATAAGAATCTGGAAGTGAATAATGAAATCATTTATGTCTGCATAATGGATTTCTTGAGAATTTACTCATGGCTTGATAACTAGTGATTATGAAGGATCTAAGGTTTGGTTTAAGGATTAGCCAGTATCATAAGATTGAGTTCTTTGGCAGCTGCCCAGTTGGCTCCCTATCTATCTGTAGGTATTTGCTGAGTTTCATGTTGCTTATTTCTCAGAATCAGTGGCCTTTAGAGATGGTATTTACTCAGCATCAGTGGTATTTGTTCAGTGTCAGTGGCAGGTAGAGATACTCAGAAATTTCAGCAGGCTCCTCCACATGAATTATAGCACAGACTCTGAAGATTCTGGAGAAAGCCATGCCATCCTTGTAGATACCCGCTCCACGTTTGAGAAAAAGCCTTTGTCTGTCTACTGGAATAATGGACTAGACACACTCAGCAAATGGCAAAATTTGTGGAGCAAATGGCCTAAATGGAATAGACACATGCGACAAATGGCCGAACTTCACTGTGGTTCTCTGACATGTGCAGGGAGGTCTACGAGGGTAGCAAAGGCCAACGGAAGCCATTAGAGCCGCCGCCACCTACAAAAACAGAAAGGCAAAGGCAATACCATATTCCTGGAGAAGCTGGCGAGATTAGTGCAACCGTGAAGGACTGGAAAGATCCAGGACTGGTGCTTTCCCCACATGCCCATTCACTCACGTATTTGGCCTGTGTAGAAAACTGGCTCTTAGAGAATGACAGTGGGTTCTCATCAGCTTCAGCAGATGGGCACTGCAAGTGCCTCTGTACCAGATTTGCACAAACACCAGATGTGATTTCATTGCTTGAGCAAATTAACACATCCCATGGTACATGGTGTACATCTATCCATCTGGTGAATATGTGGGTTAATTCTTGTTACCTGTAAGTAAAGGCAGCCAGAAGCAATTAGCTTCCACATGACACAATCTGCTGCCTTTACTGTCCCACCTCAGATGATATCAACTCCCCTGTGTCCAAATTAGTCCACAGACACTTTGTTCACTTCTTTCTTCCAGAAGACATCAGGCTGGTCTTTTACATTGATGATATTATGCTGATGAGACCTGGTGGTCAGGAGGTGGTCATGACAGTTGTCATACTGGTAAGATATTTGTGTGTGTCAGACTGTAGGAAATACATCCTAGGAAAGTTCAGGTGGTTTCCCATTCAGTGAACCTTTTAGGCAGCCAGTGACTGCAGCATGCAAAGATGCTCCTTCTCAGATGCAAGTAGACTTGTTGCATGAGGCCCCTTCTATCAGCAACAAAGGGGCACATGCCTAGTAAGCCTCTTTGGACTTTGGAGACAACACTTGCCTCACATGGGTACATTCTGTTGGCCTAAGTACGCAGTATTCTAAAACGCTGTTACTTTTGTATGGGTCTCAGGACAAGGGAAGTCTCTGCACCAGAACTACACTTCCATGCACATTTCTTTGGCCTGGAGCTCAGCAGGTGCAATGGTATTTGAAGTGTCAGTGGCAAATAGAGATGCTCTTAGAAACTTTGGCAGGAAGTTTGAAGGACTATACACGAATGACAGCACAGATCCTGGAGGTTTTAGAGAAAAGCCATGCCATCCTCAGGGACAACTACTCTGCTTTTGAGAAAAAGCCTTTCTCTGTCTACTGGGCCTTAGTAGAGTGAATGCTTAACCATGGCCTCTAATTTCTATGAGACCTGGTTGTGGGACAAGAGCCAGGTGGTGTTTTATGCACCCAGCCAAAAGGCTTGGCAAGTACAGCAGCTGTCCATTACCAACTAGAGATGATCTATGTGACATGAGGCTTAAGCAGGCTCTGAAGGCCGAAGAAAGCTGCTGGAAGAAGGGTCCAAATGTTTATAGCCCCTATCCCTGCCCCATTACCTTCCCTCTCCAGCCCGTACCTGTGACCTCCTGCAGAGTGAAGCTTATTTCATTCAGTGTATTTTAAAGACTCATTCATGTGATAGCAAGTATCAGAGGGGCATCCACTTTTAAAGCTAATACTCTTCCATTGGAGGTACCTCCTTAAATGGACTTGTGCATTCTTTCCATCTTTTGCTTGTAATGAATAATGAGCAATGCTATGGACATCACTGTACAAACATCTGTACCATGCTCTTCCTTGAGCACTTTAGGGTGTGCACCCAGAAGTGGTATATTGAATCATATGGTAAACTTTTTGAGGAATTGCCATGATATTTTCCACAGTGGCTATGCCATTTTCCATGCCCAGCAGCAGTGTCCAAGGCATCCAGTTTCTCCACATGTTCCCAAAACTTGTTATTTTGCATTTAAACATCATAGCCACCCTAATAAGCATGAAGTGGTATCTCACTGTGGCTCTGACTTTGCATTCCCTAAGAACTTGTGATGTTGAGTGTCATTTCATGTGCTCACTGGCCATTTTTATATCTATTTTGGAGACATGTCTTTTGACGTTCTTTGGCCATTTTTAAATTGGGTGGGACATTTTTGTCATTGTTATTGGGTTGTTGAAGGTCTTTATATGTTCTTGATCAGCGGTCCCCAGCCTTTCTGTCACCAGAGCATGGTCTTGTGGATGACAGTTTTTCTATGGACCAGGGATGTGTATGTGGTGGGGGTTGGGGTAGTGGTTTCTGGATGAAACTGTTCCACCTCAGATCATCAGGCACTAGATAGACTCTCATAAGGTGCAAACAACCTGGATCCCTCACACAACCAGTTTGCAATAGGGTTCAGGCTCCTGTGAGAATCTAATGCCACCGCTGATTTGGCAGGAATCAGAGCTCAGGCAGTAATGTGAGGGATAAGATATAGCTGTAAATACAGATGATGCTTTGCTTGGCTGCCCACTGCTCACCCACGTCTGTATGCAGCCCGTTTTCTAAGAGGCCAGGAGTGGTATTTATCTGTGGCCTGGGGACCCCTCTTCTACATAATAATCACCCTTCGGATATGTGATTTGCACATTATCTTCCATTCTGTCAATTGATTGTTTATTCTTTTTACAGTGGTCTTTGGTGAACAGATGGGACGAATTTTGATAAAGTGCATTTTATCTGTTTTACCCTCCTCTTTCCATGAAACCTACTCAAAAGATTTATGGTTCTACTTTCATAAAACAATCATGAAGACACTATTCTTATTGCCTGCCAATTCCCTGAAGTTATGCAGTTGTGAATCTGTGCTGAGTGTCTTGATAACTGCTTTCTTAATAAACAAATGTCTTTCTTATCACATCTGTCTCACATACTCATTAGACAGCATTCATTAGCATCCAGAAATAACTTATGGTATTATTTATGTTGGTACCATGGATTTCTTGAGAATTTTTAAAATGTTTTAATAACTGAGTATAAAGCCAAGAGCCCAAATAAAAACAACAAAAAAATATAAAGTGCATTTCATCTGTATTTACAACCCATGTTCCAGAAATCATTGCCAAATCTCATGTCGTGACGATATCTGTCTGTGTCTCTCCTAAGACTTTCTTCATTGAAGGACTTAGGTTTATTCTTTGATACATTTTGAGTTCACTTTTGTATATGTTAGAAGGCAAGGCACCAGTATGTGTAAGGCCAGTTTCCCCAGCATCATGTGTTGAAAAGACTGTCCTTTTCCAGTGCGATGGTCTTAGCTTATTGCAGACTCTCAGGTGACTCTGTGTTTCTAGACTCTATTATCTCTCCTTAGGTCAGCACCATACTGATGATACTGCAGTTTGTTTTTGTTTTTGTTTTTGTTTTTTTTTGAGATGGAGTTTTGCTC
Source organism: Callithrix jacchus (assembly GCF_049354715.1). NCBI lineage: Eukaryota > Metazoa > Chordata > Mammalia > Primates > Cebidae > Callithrix > Callithrix jacchus. The sequence continues at coordinate 35,319,777 of NC_133523.1, forward strand.
TTGTTACCCAGGCAGGAGTGCAATGGCGCGATCTCGGCTCACCGCAACCTCTGCCTTCTGGGTTCAGGCAATTCTCCTGCCTCAGCCTACTGAGAAGCTGGGATTACAGGCATGTGCCACCGTGCCCAGCTAACTTTTTGTATTTTTAGTAGAGATGGGGTTTCACCATGTTGACCAGGATGGTCTTGATCTGTTGACCTCGTGATCCATCCGCCTCAGCCTCCCAAGTGTTGGGATTTCAGATGTGAGCCACGTGCCTGGCCGTGATACTGCAGCTTTTAAAGGAGGTCAAGCATTGGCCACAGTAAAATAGGCACTTCCAAAGCCGTTCTTAGGTATCACATATCATGGAATTGGCTCTGGTTTTTTATTCTTATGACCTGCATGGACACTATTTCTTATATTTATGATATAGGATTTATTAAAAATAATATTTAGGCAGATAGTAACGGTAAAGGTTCTTGGTCAAAATTTTTCTGTCATAAGAAGCAACCCCCAAACCATTTGTTTTCTAACAGAAAAGGCAACTTGAAGGGCCCGGACAACAAACTGATATGCAGTTGCTGGCCATTAGAAATGGGGCGTACTCAACATGGCTATTCCTATTGTCTTTTTTTTTTTTTTTTTGTCACCAGGTGTACCAAGTGTTGTGGCCACCTCCAGATAACACCATGGGTTAAGGTCAGGTTTTTCGTGGGCTACATAAATTATACACCTGGTCAAAGCAGTCTGCTGAGCTCTATGGAAACCAGACACTGACTCCTCCAGAATCCCAGTATGAGCAGCCCCTTTTGCCTGCACATGGGGTTTTCTTTGTTTGAATCCCCCCTCCTCTGTACAGGGGAGCTGTTTTCTTCTTCCTTTCTTCTTTCTTGCCTATTAAACCTTTTACTCCTTAAAATCATTCCATGTGTGTCCGTGGCATTAATCCTGTTAGTAGGAGACCAAGGACCCTGGTGTTTCTTCAGTCATTGGAGCTTTCTCATTTTGGTGTTTTGGCCAGGAATGGGAATTTCTTCATCAAACTGGTGGGTATGGAGTGAATCTCAACTTTAAATCTGTCCTTTAATTTCAAGGGTTTCTTCCAGCTATCCTGTTGCCAAATGTTCTTTCTCTCTCTATCCGTGGTCACTTACACACTCTGTGTGTGTGCCTAATGTGCAGGAATCTTTACAGTTTAGAGAAACAGGATAAGGTCACAATCAAGGCAGGCAGTAACTCAATAAACTTGTCCCTATGGTTTCTCTGGTAAGCACATGGTATTTCTTTCTTTTTTTTTTTTGAGACAGAGTTTCGCTCTTGTTACCCAGACTGGAGTGCAATGGCGTGATCTCGGCTCACCAGAACTCCGTTTCCTTGGTTCAGGCAATTCTCCTGCCTCAGCCTCCTGAGTAGCTGGAATTACAGCCACGTGCCACCATGCCCAACTAATTTTTTTTTTTGTATTTTTAGTAGACACGGGGTTTCCCCATGTTGACCAGGATGCTCTTGATCCATTGACCTCATGATCCACCTGCCTCGGCCTCCCAAAGTGTTGGGATTACAGGTGTGAGCCACCATGCCTGGCCAGCACATGGTATTTCTAAGCCAACACCACCACCTAGTGGAAATAAAAATCCTGTTTGTAAGACACATTGTTGGTTCTCTGTGGTAGATTACAGGTTCACAACTTTTCCATTTTGTGCTGTTCTACTGCTACTTCTGTGGATTGGAAAGCTCTGCTTTCAACAGTTAGGAGTGAGATGTCTTCCACAACCAGATTTTAGTTCTGATACGGTTTTATCCATAGGAAACCAGCCATTTGGTTTCTACCTTCTTTTAAGGCACCTCTTCTGTCTCCAATTAAGACAGTACTTAATTAGTAAGGGTATCTTAAGTTTGGAAGTTAACCACATGTGTTTGTTTTCTAAGGGTAAGTGCATTAGCATGGGTCGTAGTACCAGGCAATCTAGCACATTGCCTCCATTAAGGAAGTATTGCACAAAGGTGACACGGTCTCTCCAGAGATCCTTTTTTCTGGAAGCCAGGCAAATCACAGAGGCTTAGAAAATCAAAGTAAATCACACCAGGTCGACAAGCTAAAACTGCTTAGGGAGAGGAGCATCACACACCGGGGGCATTTGAGGGAGGAGGGGAGAGACAGCAGTGGGGGGTTGTGTGGGGAGGGTGGGGAGTGATTACATGGGGAGAAATGCCAGATATAGTATGCGCCTAAAGTAAAAAATAAAATAAAATTTCATAGATGAGCACGATTAGCCCCATCACTTGTTCATCCAGTTCCATGGATAGGAGAACCACACCTACAACCATAGGGGGGCACATTTACCATGGTGCTGAGATCCAGAAACCAGGGAAGGAAATTATTCGGAGGATGCTCCTTGTCTTCTCCTCCACTCTGGGTCATAAGAAAAGGAAGGAGGCTAAGAGGACGCTTTTATTTTCGCTACATTATCTAAATCTGTAATAAATTATCCTCTGCTTGTACCCCTCTGCAGTGCACTCTGAAACACTGAAACTTCCTTAAACTGAAAACTTTATGGAGAAAAGTAACTCATTTTCTTTTGCGTAGGGGCGTGGCATTTTTACTAAACCTCTGTAAGTGGTGTAAGATGGATCCAGCTGTTTTAGCAATCATGTCAGGAAAGCCCAGGAAAAACAATACTCCATAATTAAAAAGGAAACTTTTAGGGGAACCATCTGAGGATCCCTTTTATTTGGGCTCCCCTCACATTCCCTTCTCATCACAATACCTTAAGCAAATAAAGGGAATCTTAGACCGATTTTCTAAAAACCCTAATAGGTATAGGGTAGCTTTCCAAAATTTAATCAACAAAAGTGAAGCATAGGGCATAATCAGGAATGCAGTTCCATTCAGAATTGCCATAAAAAGGATAAAATACCGAGGAATATAGCTAACCAGAGAGGTGAAAGATTATTACAATGAGAATTACAAAACACTGCTTAAAAACACAGAGGTGACCCAAATAAGTGGAAAAACATTCCATGCTCATGGATAGCAAGACTCATTATCATTGAAACAGCCATACTGCCTGGAGAAATGTACAGACTCAATGCTATTTTTATTGAACTACCAATGACATCCTTCACAGAATTATAACAAACTATTTTAAAATGCACATGGAACCAAAAGTGAGTTGAATAACCAAGACAATTCTAACCAAAAAGAACAAAGATGGAAACATCACATTACCCAACTTCCAACTGTACCACAGGGCCACATAACCAAAAGCACGGTGCTGGTACAAAAACAAGTCTGTAGACCAGTGGAGCAAAATAGAGAGCCTAGAAATAAGGTTGAACACCTACAACCATCTCATCTTTGACGAAGTTGACCAAAAAAGCAATGGAAAAAGAACTTCTGATTCAAGACATGGCATTGGGATAACTGGCTAGCTATATGCAGATGATTGAAAGTGAACCCCTTCCTTGCATTATATAGAAAAATCAACTCAAGATGGGTTAAAGACTTAAATGTAAAACCCAAAACTATTAAGAAACATGAAAGACTACCCAGGCAACACCATTCTGAATATACAAATAGGCAAAAGTTTCATGACAAAAATGCTAGAAGCAATCACAAGAAAAAAATTGACAAATGGATCTGTTTAAACTAATGAGCTTCTGCACTATCAACAGAGACAACAGACAACCTACAGAATGGGAGATGATATTTGTAAATGATTTATCTGAAAATGGTCTAATATTTAGCATCTATAAAGAACTTTAACAACTTTTCAAGAAAAAAACACCAACCCCATAAAAAAGTGGGCAAAGGGCTGGGCACAGTGGCTCATGCCTGTAATTCCAGCAGTTTGGGTGGCTGAGGCAAGTGGATGGCTTGAGCCCAGGAGTTCAAGACCAGCCTGGGCAACATGGCAAAATGCTGTTCCTATGAAAAATATAGAAAAATTAGCTGGTGTTCTCACACACACAGCTGTAATCCCAGCTACTAGGAGGCTGAGCTGGGAGGATCGCCTGAGCCTAGTTTGTACCACTGCACTGCAGCCTAGGTGTCAGAATGAGACCCTGTCTCAAAAAAAGAAGTAGACAAAGGACAGGAAAAGATACTTTGCAAAAGGCACCACACCACTACTGCCTGGATGAAGAAGGAGTGGCATTAGCAATTCCAGTCTGTTTGCTCTATTCCCTTAGTGCCTCTTTCAGTGATATAGACTTATAACCGGGTATCTATGAGGACTCACCTACTTTGTGGTTCTTATGAAGGTGTTTTTCCTCTGTAGATACTGTTAAATTTATGTCTAGAGGAGTGGGGGTAAAATTGGTGGAGCCTTCTATTCTGCCATCTTGCAAGGCAAGCTGTTATGTTCACTTCTTTTTTTCCAGAAGACGCTGACATGCTGATCCTTTATACTGATGATATTATGCTGATGAGACCTGGTGATCAGGAGGTGGCCATGATGTTAGACACAGTGGGTAGACGCTTGTGTGCGTCAGAAAGAAATAAATACCAAAAAAATTCAGGGTATTTCCCACTTTGTGAAATTTCAAGGACTAAGTGACTGGTGCATCTAAAGATATGCAGGAGTGTGCATAAGGCCCCTCCTGACTAGTGACACGTGCCTAGTCAGATTCTTTGAATTTTGGATGCTGTACATACCTCACTTGAGTACATTCCACACACTCATATACACTGTATTTGTGTGTGTGTGTGTGTGTGTGTGTGTGTGTGTGTGTGTGTGACAGAGTCTCACTCCATCACCAGGCACCAGGCTGGAGTGCAGTGGTGTGACCTCGGCTCACTACAACCTCCACCTCCCGGGTTCAAGCAATTCTCCTGCCTCAGCTTCCCGAGTAGCTGGAACTATAGGCGCCCACCACCACGCCCAGCTAATTTTTTTTTTGTATTTTTAGTAGAGACGAGGTTTCACCATGTTGGCCAGGATGTTCTCTATCTCTTGACCTCGTGATCTGCCCACCTCGGCCTCCCAAAGTGCTGGGATTACAGGCTTGAGCCACCGCGCCCGGCCTTACACCGTATTTTTCAAAAGCTGTTCGTTTTGTGTGGGGCCCAGAATAAGGGAAGGCTGTGCACCAGACAGACCCAGTCTGTCATGCCCGTTTCTCTCAACTGGGATTCAGCAGGAGCAATGGCGCTTGAAGGGTCGGTGGCAGGTAGAGATGTTCTTAGAATTTTTGGCAGGATCCCATACGTGAATCACAGTACAGACCCTTAAGATTTTAGAGCAAAGCCATACCATCCTTGTGGATAACTACTCAGCTTTTGGGAAAAAGCATTTGTCTTGCTACTGGGCCCTAGCAGAGAGTGAATGCTTACCAATGGCCTCCAATTTACTGTGAAATCTGGCTACTGGACAAGACCTGGCCAGGTGTGTCTGACCAACCAGCTAAAAAGTTGGACATTCACAGCAGCTCTCCACTGTCAACTAGAAATGGTCTATGTGAGATCAGGCTTAATTAAGCAGGCTTTGGAGGCACATGAAAGCTGCAGGAAGACGGTTCCCGAGCTCTGGAGCCCTTACTCCTGCCCCATTACCTTCTCTCTCTAGTCTGCACCTGTAGCCACAGCCTCCACATATGGAGTCTTTCCAGAAGTTCACCTCCGTTCGGGCGCAGGAGGTTGAAGACACACTTGCGCGTTCCCACGCACGCTCAGGAGCACACGCGGCTGTGAATAAAGCGCATCCGCAGAAATACACATGCGCATGCGCTTCAGTGCGCACGGCGCAACCGCGTGGTCCTGCTGTTCCGGTTTTCCCCGAGCTACTCAGGCAACCTGGCGGTCGGAGATGTGAGACCTGCAGGCAAATAGCAGTGGCAGACAGACGGGCGCGACGAATGGCGGCAGCGACATTCCTCAGGCAGAGGTAGGCGGCTGTAGGCGGAATATGGGCAGCACCTGGCCCGACCCTACGTGAGTGCGGCTCCGGCCCGGCTGCCCTCCCACGCCCCCAGCTGGATCCCGAAGCCCTCTCTAGTCTGACTTCGGCTTGGGTCAGCCGGGTGAGAGGGTTGACGCAGCCTGCTGGGTGGTTGTGGACGTGTGCGGCGCGAGAGACGGAGCCCATGATGCCAGCTCGCAAGCGCGTTAGCCCAGCGTCCATCGGAATTATTTTGTATATATCCGGGATCTCTTGCCTCTGTGGCGCTGGGTCGTCTGGCTTCAGAATTCAGCTGCAATAGGTTGAAAGACGGGAATAGTGGTGCCCTTTCCACCGAAAGAGGGGCAGCTACCTTTAGAGAACCCTGCCATTCTTTTTGGGGCTTCTTTGAGGAAGAATTATTTGCCAGTCCTATAACTGAAACTTCTTTATTGTGGACAATAAGATGTTTAATTATAAGGAAAGAGAGCAATTATTGCATAGTTGAAAAAAAGGGAGAGCATCATGAAGAAAGAAGGGAAAAGAAATACAATGAATCGTGGGGTCTTTTGAAGGCTGTTTTTAGAAAAATCCTGCTTGACGGAGATGTTGTTGTCCTGGCATTGTGGAAAGTGTCTTTGATGTTTGCCTCGCTGAAAAAATTGGTATTGCAAGAATAAAGTTTCAGCCACTTGTCAATACTGGGCCCCCCGGGTATTAACCAAGAGGATGAAAGCAAGAGCAAGATGACCGAATTTGCTAAACTTAGGTTTTTAAATTAAGACTGGAAGACTATCGAAGAACTTTTGAAATTTTAGAGTTTGTAATCCCTTCGGGTCATAGTCAATAAAGGCTGATTAGTGGAAGATTAATCTTATTTCCTCAAGGTATTTCAAATGACAGATAACACCAAAATAGTGAATATATATTGCATGTATTATGTGTTAAAGTGTTTTCAGGAACATCTGAAGTAAGGGAAAGGTATGCTTTCTTTTGCTTAACTTTTAGTTTTTATTTTTATAATTTGTATAGGTAATGCCTTCACAAAGCTCAAAAGAGAAAAGGTGCAAAATACAGCAAAACGATTTCTTGTCTATTCCACTACAGCCCCCAGTTACGTTGTAAATTTCTTGTTTTCTTCCCAAGTGTTGTCGTACATGAAAAGGCAAATGTGAGTGGACTTGTTATTTCCCCTCTGTATATTTTATAGAGAGAGCCTACTGGATATGTGATAATCGACTACACACACACACACACACACACACACACACATATAGTGTATACAATATACACAGTTACATTATTTTTATAATATATATACCGTAGCTCATGTCTTCATGTTTTAGTTACCATTATAACTTAGAGACTTGTCTAAATCCATATGTATAAAGCTTCCCAAGTATCTTTTACAAAGGTCATAAACTGCTTAAACATGTTATGTGCTTTGTCTGGGAGGGCTTTTTTTGGGTCATGCATCTTTTGTTCACGTTTTATTTTTAGGGGTCATTCAGATTGCTGTGTGCTGCTGGTGTTCCCTCCTTTTCATTGATCTCCACTCCTGCATTTTGTGAATCTGCCAACACGTACTCAGCAGTTTTACTCTTGATGGACATTGATGGTTTCTAGCTTGAGACTGGCAAGCACTGCCTTCTATACAAAATTCTCCCAGTCTCTTCAGGATGATAACTTTTTTTTTTAAAGGAGAGTCCCCAGAAAGACCCTGGACTCCCTGAAATGTAATGCAGATATCTCCCTTTCTGACTGGTGAATAGAAAAATTGTCCAGAATAAACACAGAGACTTATTGGGAAGACAGGAATCAAGACCCTCTGAAAAGTAATGTCTTTAGAGCAACTCAGGTGGCAGGGGCTGACCCAGAATTCTAACCAGGGATAAAATCACTCTTAAAGGAGGGCTGGATCATCAGTTGTTGTCTTCTGAGATGCAGCAACAGGGGGAAGAGAGGCAGTGAGAGTACTGCAGGGGGCGCAGTAAAGGTGTCCCAACCTTGTGTCTGTGGGTGAAGAATGATGGCTACAGGGAGACCTTCAGTGAGAACCAACGCTGTGTGCTCTGATCAAAGGATTGGCCTTGCATTCATCCCTGTCCAAGATTTCCACTGTTAAAGTAGTGACCTCCAAAGATTTCCACTCTGCAAAGTAGTGAGTACTCTGTTCATCGTTTGAGCCTACAGCCGCTCCTCTGTGAAATGACTTTCCCTTTCTAAGTCTGCAGAAAGAATGGGAGAAGGGCTTGTTCATCCATGAGCACTCTTTAAATGAATAAATCAGATTTGTACATGTGGGATTCCCCTTTCCAGAAGTGATACTGTATATGCCTTTTTCTGGAACTTAGGGAAAAAGCATATGAGTTTTTTCACAAGCAATTTTCTTCTTGTTTTTCTTTTCCTGGTTAAGTGGAGGAAGATGTGACACTTTGGGTTCAGGTGGGGGAATGGGAGCCCTCAAGGTTTCCCACCCCTCTGCTTTCAGTGTAGAGAGCAGGGCTCTTATACAGCCCTGCTCAGGTCAGCCACAGCCTCCCCAACCCTATCATGGCTCAGTTATTGAAGCCTCCAATCCCATCGCTTATCCCTGTGTGGCTAAAAACACAGCTACCTGTCATTTCAGTGCAGTGACTCCTCTGAAATTGGGTAGCGATTTTAGTTCAGTGTCTGACATAAAGTCTATGATGTAGAAGGCTGTTATTCCTAATGTCTTCTCAGGTGTTTCAGTGGACTTGTCACTCAGTGTTTCTGTGCCGGGAAGATGTATTCCCTTTGACTCCTTCATGCCACCCATAGAATCCCTGAGGCCCTCTTAGTAAAGACCACTTTCTTTTTCCCCCGAAAGAAAAAAGCAAATTCTGTAAAGTTTGATGAAGTTTTAATGAGCAAGTGTAAGAACTGAAGTCAGGAGAGATCATGTTGTTAGCCAGCTCTGGGAATCCATGGCCACATAGAAACAGGAATTTTTTGAAAGTGAAGACTCTGGCTGTCACCTTTAATTCTGGACACTCATTGAGGTAAGGGAGATATCTCTCCACACTTGCACCATCTTCACAGACTCTTGTGGGAGTCGATTTTCAAAGGTGTAATAGAACTGGCCATTGACCATTACCTAGAAGAAGAGAAATGCATCAGAAAGACAGTATTTCACTAAACAAGCTTTCAACCTGCTCTCCACTATGTCCTAGTACCTGCAACATGCAACCAGAAAACACCTAATTATACATCTGAAGCCAGTAGACACACTTCTTTTTACAGACTACCTTTTGTGATTATTCGAGATAGTTGCTCACTATATTTTCAGCATTTGCTCTCATTCTCCGAGAGGTTCTACCGCTCTGTGTCATATGTGTGTGTTTGGTCTTCTCTCTAGCCTGGAAGGTCCCCGTGGTCAGGTACTGTGTCTCATCAACTTGAATCTCATCGTCCTGCACAGGGCCTGCCACGGGGTTAGTGCTTGACAATGTTCATTGAATGCATGCATTTCAGTTACGTGAACTGACTCACATTCATTTCTCATGGCCCAGCTTCTCTTTGGAGTAGCCCAGATCTCAGCTGGTGGTGTCAAAGAATAAAACCCAAGTGTTCTCAGAAAGATGGAAATGCACAGATGTTGCAAAGCATTAGATGTCATCTTTAACATCTTATAAACATAGGGGAAAAAAATCCCTGACTTAAATCTGAATAAAATGTGAATCCTTTAGCATACACTTTGAAAGGTTAGAAAGTTTGATCACAGTTTTCATTACTGAGGCTCTATAGGAAGTCCTCTTCTAGGTCGTATTCTCTAATTTAAAGCAAACAATTTTGAACGGGTTATTCCATTTGTTTGTAATTACCTTCCAATGTAAATATTGGGAGGGTGATAATGATAAAAGGCTTCTAATAATTAGGAAGCTTAATACAGCATCCCTGTGAGAGCAAAACATTGGAAACCACCTCGGTGCTTTTGTAAAGATCATATTCAACAAGTTTTGGTAATTTTTTGAGGGGAATAAGATTCAATCCTGAAAAATGAGACAGCACAGTGGATAGATGATTTCTCCAAGGTATATACTTTGGGTACAAATAACTGTAGTTCTTAAAGTGTTATGTGAAAAGAAATCTATGCCAGCATCTGTTTAAAAGAAATGAAAATATATATGTGTGTGTGTATATATGTGCCCATAAGCATAGACTGTCTATAGAAGAAAAGTAGAGAAGCTAGTAATATTCTTCTGAGACTCTGGCATCAGGCGAAGAGAAAGTTTTCATATTGGACTGACTAAAACAATTTTATTCATTTAGCTGCATGAAATTGAAATAATAGCATAAGTGGAAATGAGAACTGTGGATGAAGATAGAGGAGATTCTCCACCATGGAGGAAATGGTAGGTGAGCCACCCTTGACCCTGGTCAGATTGGGAAGGAGCTGTGGATGGCAGTGCAAGCAGAGATGATGGCAGTGCGCGCAACAACACTTGTTGAGAGAGGAAAATTATAAAAGTTAAGTGTCCCCTCTGTGTGTGAGGAAAAGCTTGAGACAGAGGTAGTTATGGGAGATAGGCTCCAAGAGTTTCTTGGAGGACGGGGAGAGCTGTCTCTTGCTCTGGGAGCCCATGGAGACCAGGTGCTGGGAGCTCCTTGGGCACTCACCTGGTACCCATTGTTTACCGCTGAGATGCACAGCTCAAAGTCTTTGCCATCCTCAAAGGGCATATCGTTGAGTTTCACCTCTTGCTTCCAGACCCGATTCTCACGGCTGTTCATGACCACATAATGGCCAAAGTACACTTTGAAATTGAAAGCGATGTCTGACAGCTCATCCATCGCGGTGTGGAAATCCACCTGTAGCAGTGGTTCATTGCTGAAGACAAAGCACACAGTGTGTTGAGCAGGCCCCCGTCTTGTTGGGTACACACACAACACACCCACAAATCCTTCCCAATTTTCACCAGGGCAGACGGAAGCCTTCCTGGTGATAATGCAGGTGTCCTCTCTGTGGGGCTGCTTCAGCTCCTCCTGCCCTAGGTAAGGGTGGGAGAAGATGCTCTGCCCCTCATTCCCAGACAGAAACTGAACTACAGTCACTAACCTTGCAAGTGTCCACCTCATGAAAATGTTGTGGCTTTTTATAGATAAAGAGCCACAATCTCAAGCCCTGACTGTCCTCCTCGCCTAGGTCTCATGACTGGCCCACAGTGCAGCCACTGCAGGTTTCATGCCTGGTGTTGGAGGGTCTCCAGGACCTGCAACCTGCACGGCGCCTTCATCCTGCCAGCTAGACATTTTCACATCACTCACATGAGGTCACCCCCTGAGAAAATGTTCTCCCTCCTCTGCCCTACCACCCTTGGACACAAAAATACTCACAAGAAAGGTTGGACAGGTTTCCCTTTGATTGTCACAGAAGTACCAATAGGCAGGGACACAGCCTGTGTGTATGGCACCTGTCAGAAAATTGAGACTGAGTGAGAGGCACCAGATCATGTGGGGCCTCCCCTGCTGTAACAGATTTTCTTTAGGCAGCTTTTTAGATGTTGAAGGGTAGACCCTGAGGCCTCCCCTCTCCCACCTTACCACAATCAGAACCCTCTATTTTTTTTTTTTTTTTTTTTGAGATGGAGTTTTGCTCTTGTTACCCAGACAGGCATGCAATGGCACAATCTTGCCTCACAGCAAACTCTGCCTCCTGGGTTCAGGCAATTCTCCTGCCTCAGCCTCCTTAGTAGCTGGTATTACAGGCACACACCACCATGCTGAGCTAATTTTTTGTATTTTCTGTAGAGACGGGGCTTCACCATATTGAAGAGGACAGTCTCGATCTATTGACCTCGGGATCCACCTGCCTCAGCCTCCCAAAGTGCTGGGATTACAGGCGTAAGCCACAGCCCCGAGCCAGAACCCTATATTCTTGAATACATACTTAAAAACAGAGCTTCAGAAACTGGGCTGCCTCAATTTTCTCCTTGATTCTGCCTTCTACTAGAAGTGAGAGGTTAACATTTTTGAACACTATTCTTAACATGGGGTCTTATATTCCCTGGACGTGAGTGCAGTGGGCCCATCAGTGCACACTCACTGCAGCCTCAACCTCCAGGGCTCCAGCAATCCTCTCACCTCAGCCCTCTAAGTAGCTGAGACTACAGGTCCACACCACAGAACCAGCTCATATTTTATGTTTGTAGAGAGTCAGGGTCTCTTGATGTTGTCCAAGTTTGTCTGGAGCTCCTAGATTCAAAAGATCCTCTTGCCTTGGCCTCCCAAACTGCTGATGTACAGGGGTGAATCACTTTACTGTGCCAACAGTGTGACATTAGATTCACTACTTGAACTCCCCTACCTCCGTTTCCCCAGTATAGGCAGGATTTTCTAAGGGTCCTACTTTGTAGGACGTTTTTGGTAATATAGGAGTTAATATGTGTAAAACCTTTACCCTAATTTCCAGAATGCAGTGACAACATCACAGCTCACTACAGCCTTGAATGCCTGGACAGCAGCAATCCTCCAGCCTCAGTCCCCAAGCATCTGGGACTACAGGCACACATCAGTATGCCCAGAAAATGTTTAAATGTTTGGAAAGATGGAATCTTGCTGTGTTGCCCAGGCTGGTCCTCAAACCCTGACCCCAGGTGATCCTTTAACCTCAGCCTCCCAAAGTGCTGGGATTACAGGCCTCAGCAAACAACTTGATGAATATTTACTGTAAGCTCTGTCTCAACTGGAGCTCAAGTTCCTTGCTGGTTTTGGGTGATTCCATATATGAAACCAAGTCCCCCAAAGTTCTTACCTAGTGAATCAAAATCTGCCTGCCATCCTGGTGCTCAATGTGAAGGACAGGCTAGAATGTGGGACAGGGAGAGACCTGAGGCTGGAGGCAGGAGCCAGTGGTCACTGTGTGCAGATCCCATCTGCAGATGCTCTTCGCAAAGTAGTCTGCCTCCCTCTCCCTCACTCTGCATGAGAAGAGGCTCCCAAGAATTTGTGCATTCTGGTCTCATGAGTGCTCAGAGACCAGTCCTTGGTAACTCACAGTTCCCAGAATCCCCATCATTTCTGCCACCTGGGATCCACACTCACACATGGGAAGACGTACAGCTGCTTCATCAGTGGTGCTGCTGTGTGTGGAGAAACCTTCACATGCACAGAAGGCCACATGCATGTTTCCAGTGCAGCACCTAGTCACGTCCCAGCACACACGTCCACAGTCAAACGGAGCCGCACCACTCAGAGTCACACATGCCCACTCACTATGCATATAAAGATGCTCACACACTGATCTGGCTGTGCTCACACAGTCACATCACAGTTACCATGACAAAGCGTAGTCACCCCTTACACTCACACACATACCCGCATGTCCTGATGGGCCACTCACCTCCCACCTAAAGTCATATAATCTCAACAGACACCATTCTCAGCAGAAACCAACACTTGGTCACAGAGGGCTACAACGGCCCAGGGTCCACCTCCACACCCAGAAGCATCTCAGTTGTGAGAGCCCTAGGCTATCTCATTCACAAGCTTACAGCTCTAAGTATTCACAGTAGAAATTCTCATATTTGCATCTCACAAAATCTTACTGTTTTCTTTTTTTTTTTGTGACTTGAGATTATTGAACGCTGTGCCTTTTTAACTCACAGGTAGTGTTGACATTGTTGTCTTCCTCTGGGCAGTGGTTCCAAATTGGGTCCAGTCTTCTCTGTGAATCTCTTGGAGTTGCAGCATTTAAATGGTCCCTGGCAGCCCTACCTTGTGGCTTTGTTGCTGTTTCCAAGCCCCTCCCAGCAAGGTTTTCCTGTGGGGTAAGATGTAAGATATTACAAAGAAGCTTAGTCACAACCACACCTATTGCAGTCATATGACAGACAGGGAGGCTGGTATTATCGGAGAAAAGAGGATCGCCAGGGAAATGCACAGATAAGGATGATGCAATGAGAAGTTCTGATGTTCATCCTCCATGCCTGTCCTGAAGCATTTTCTCCACTGTGCAGAATCCACCTGGCAGGTGTGCATTTTTCTAACTTGTACAATGAGAAACAGGTGGGGATTGTGGAGAAGGCTTTGGCCCTCGAATGTAATCCTGTTCTCTGCTCCAGAGTCTCTGAGAGAGCACTGCCCTTGATCCTCAGCAGAAACTTGGGGGAGAGGTGGAAAAAGTCCTTGTGTCCTCATGAGCCCACCCCAGGCCCCTTGGCTCTAGTGAGTGGTGACCACTCTCTCACACCTGGGCTCCAGCCACACCATCTCCTTTCTCTTAGGGTGTCTACGTACATTGAAATCTCAGAGTTCCTGCTTCTTTTGCAGATTCAAGGAGACAATTGAGATTCTTAAGTCCAGTTATTGATTTGTGTGCTTCGTAGCTCCAGACCCATGTGAGGGTAGGTGCAGGTGATTGGACTTCAGCCACGGTGAAGCCTTCACCCAAGGTGGAAGACTCAGGACCCTTCCTCACGTTCTCTTTCTCTGATAATAGAAAACATCTCAAAAACCTATATTAGGATTTGAAAAAGGCATGTGTTATAATTCCCCTCCTTCCATTTGTTCCTTCTCTTTCTTTATTTTCCTCTTTAGTTTTATTGACTGTAAATTTAAGGTGTTTGCAAAAAGTTGATTCAAGTTACCAAACAATCTATATTTTGGTGAGTAATTACTGAAATAGCACTTCAATATTAGGCATGGCCTGTTGGTGACCCCCATTGGTTCCTATCTGTCGTTTCCCTGCCATGTAACCTTCTTGCCCCATGGGCAGCCCTGCTTCTGTCTTTCCTCTTTGCTTTTCTTTGAGTTTCACTGCTTTGTTGAATGTTGCTTGTAGGTGACTTTCCTGGAGGTTTCCTTGTGGGTCATGCATCTTCAGTTCACATGTCTGTCTTTAGGATTCATCTATACTGCTGTGTGCAGCTGTAGTTCCTTCATTTTCACTGCTGTACACTCTGAAGTTTTATAAATAGATCAACACATACCTACCAGTTTTACTCTTGATGGACATTGGGAAGGTCCCAGCTAGGGACAGTTGCAAACATTGCTTTCTACACAAAATTGTCTTAGTCTCCTCATGCTGATCATTTTTCTTTCATGGAAAATTCCAAGACATATCATAGACTCCCTGAAATTTAAAACAAATGTCTTCCTTTCTGACTGTGAATGCAAGAAACTGTTCATAAGACAAACAGAGACTTAATGAGAAGGCAGGAATCGTGACACACTGAGGATTCGAATCTTTAGAGGACCTCTGACAGATGGGGCTGCTTAGAGTCCACCCAAAAGCAGACATTCCAAGGAGAAAATTCAATCTTAGCAATGGACTGTTGGGTCAGGAGCAGTCTTCTTAGATCAAGATCCAGGCTCTGACATGGGATAGGTTGCAGTGGTAGGCACTGCAGGAGATGGCAATGGAGGTGTCAAAGCCCCATGTTAGTGGCGGGAGAAGAGTGGGACCTACAAGGAAGACCATCAGGGAGAGCTGATACTGTGTACCCTGATCAAAGACTTCCCCTTGCATCCTTCTCCAGCCAGGGTTCACACTCTGCAAAGCAGTGACTGCCTTAGGCAGTACTGGAGCCTGCAGGTTCTCCTCTGTGAAATGGCTATTTCCTTTCTCAGTCACTGGCAAGGAGGGTGGGAGCAGGGCATGGTCATCCATGAGCACTCTTTACATGAACAAGTTATCTTTTTCTAAGTCTGGGTCTCAACCTTTGCTGAAACGAAGTTACATATTCCCCATGCGTAACCTGAGAAGGCGACAGCATAGGAGTTTTATTTTTGTATTTTTCTGGTTGAGTGGAGGGACCTGTGAGCTTTGCACTTCAGGTAGGTAGAAGGGAGCCCCCGTGAGTGCCCTCCTCTTCTTTCACTGAAGGGTGTGGCTCCCACTCAGCCGTGATCAGCTCAGACACATTCCCTCCCAGCCTGCTACTCACTCAGTTATTCACATTCCAAATCCCCTGTCAGCCCGGAAGCCTACACACATGCTCTTATTCTTCTCTTTCTATTACAGCCTTTCTGACACCTGTGGGAATGTCCTGCAGCCCTACTTGAATAAAACAGCCATGAATTGAAAATTTTTTATTTTCTGCCAGTTCACCCAGGACAGGCAGTTTTGTATCTACTCTGGGTGTCTTGCTTTTCTTAATAAACAAATGTCTTTTCTATGACTTCTCTCTGTAATAGTGATGTGATAGAAATAGAATTTGCAAGATTCCAGCAGTGGGTCATGAAATCTTTTATGTCTGCATCATGGATTTTTTGTGAAACTGTACCTGGCTTTGTAACTACATGCGCAAAGAAAACATGGTCAGATGCTCAGTTTGCTTAAAAATTTACCCAGGGTCATAATGAGGTGAAGTAATGAAGAGCACTTGTCAGCCTCCCCGTTGGTCCCAAATTGATTTGTGGTTATTTCCTCAGTTTCGAGTTGAATAAAAAAATTGGACACATTCAGAACGTGGTAGAACTTCACATTGGTTCAGTCAACCGTACAAAGAGGGCTGTGATGGTAGCAAAGGATAATGGAAGTCATTAGAGCTGTCTCTACTTACAAAAAAGAGAAAATAGATTTCCGGAAGGTCTCAGCAATGATATGGCCTAGTGACTGGCGTCCTTTCTCTTTTACACTCTAAAATAGGCATGCTCAATGCATTTTCCCTTGTCTGTTTCCATCTTGTGTGTCTGATGTGTATAGAGCCGATAATGGGTTCCTTCAGTGCGTATGTTGAGAGAAAGTGAAGCAGATAATTTGCAGTCACCTCGTGGACACCACATCCTAATAAGATGATAAAACACTGGAGTTCACTCTGAGTTTGTTGCTGTAATTGCGTTGCTTTCAAGAGTTCTTTACAGGGTTAGTGTGTTTACTGTGTGAGAGGCAATGAAGCCATTAGGGACTGAGTGGGACTAATTGCCCAAAAGGGCCACTCGGGTCAAAGTGTCTGACATAAAGTAGGGGCTACTGAAGGACGTTGTTCCTAATGTATTCTCAGACATCCCAGGGAACTTGTCACTCACTCCTTGTGTCACAGGAAGATTTGCCTTCTTTGATTTATGGACGTTTTCCATAGAATCCCCTGGCCCCTCTTGGAGAACACTACTTCCTTTTTCCCCCCTATAAGTTAAAACCAAATCCTGGGAAATCTGGTGAAGATTTAATGACCAAGTGTCAGGGTTTGAGTGAGAAGGGATTATGCTATCAGCTGGCTCTGAAAACCCCATGGTTACATAGAAAGAGGGATACCTCGACAATGGGGAGAGTGGTTATTACCTCAGTCACAGACACACATTGAGGTCAGGTAGACACCGCTGCACACTTGCAGCATTTTCACAAATCATGGCAGGAGTTGATGGGCAAAGTTTTAACAGTGTTGACCACTTAGCATACACACGCACACAGAGACACACAGAGAGAGACACAGACACACACACACATGCACACACAGACACACACACACACACACAATGCATCAGGAAGACAGTATTCCACCGAACTTTCAGCCTACTCTGTACTCTGTCCTAGTACCTATAATAATTGTAGAAGAAAACTACTAATTATACATCAGTACCCAGTCAATTATGAAATCATTTATATCTGCACCATCGATTTCTTGAGGAACTGCACCATGGACTTCTTGAGAAACTGGCTTTCTCAAGAAGCCCATGTGTGTGCAAAGGAAACATAATCAGATTTTCCGTTTTCTTAAAATTTCACCCAGGGTCACAGCCAAGGGAAAGTACTGAAGAGCCCTTGTCAGCTCCTTTGGGCTCCAAATCTGTGTGTGATTATTTGTTCAGTTTCAGGTTACATTAGGAAGGCAATTTCAGCCAGGTCTAGTGGCTCATGCCTGTAATCTCAACTGTTTTGGAGGCCGAGGTGCAGGATCACCTAAGGTCAGGAGTGTGAGACCAGCCTGACCATCATGGCAAAACCTCATCTGTATTAAAAATACAAAACTAGCCAGGCATGGTGGCACATGCTTGTAATCCCAGCTGCTCAGGAGGCTGAGGCAGGAGAACCACTGGAACCCAAAAGGCGAAGGTTGCAAAAAGCTGAGCTTACACCTTTGCACTCTAGCTGGAAAAACAAAAGCAAAACTCCATCAGAAAGAGAAGAGAAGAGTAGAGAAGAGAAGAGAAGAGAAAAGAAGGAATGAAAAAAGGAAGGGAGAAAAAGAAGGAAAGAAAAGAGAAATAAAAAGAAAGGAAAGAAAGGCAGTTTCAGATTGCATCAGAGAGGCTTCTGTTTACAGACTACCTTTCTCGCTATTTCAAACAGTAGCTCACTGTATTTTGAATGTTTTCTCTCACTGTTCCAGTGGGATTCTATCACTTTGTGTTACACGATCTCTTCTGTTTGCTTAGCCTCCACTCTAGCCTTGAAGTTCTCCATGGCCAGGGACTATGTCCTGTGATGTAGAATCCCTGTGTCTTGCACAGGGTTAAACACAGGGTTAGTGCTTGATAATGTTCATGTGATGCCTATATTTCAGTTCCGTGAACTATGAGTGCCATTCACTGCCAATGGCCTAGTTTTTCTTTACAGTCTCTGAGATCTGAGCTGGTGGTGGCCAAGAATGAAACACATGTGTTTCTAGAGAGTTAAAACAGGACTAGGGTTGCAAAACATACAATATTATTTTTAATAGCTGATTAGCATATAAAAATATTCTAAAATGTGAATAAAACATAAATCTTTGGGCATCAACATTAGGGAATGCCAGAAAGTTTGAACATATTCTTTATTACTGAGGTTCATAGAGAAATTTACCTTATAGATGTTAATATATTCGGTTTTAAATGCACACATATTTGACCCAGTTATTCCATTTCTTTGTAATTATCTTCCAATGTAAGTATCAGAAGGTTGATAATGAGAAAAGCATTAATTAGAGAGTGTAATATGGCATTATTTGTGAGAGCAAAACGTTGGAAACAATTTAAATGCTCATCAAAAAGGTCAAGTTCAACAATTTTGGGTACTCCCATTGAGATACTATGCCGTCTTTAAAAACCGAGGCAGCACGATGGATAGGTGATATCCTGAAGATACATTCTTTAAGAACAAATGAACTTGTAATGTGTGATGTGTAGAGCAGTTTATACCACTATTTGTTTCAGAAACAAATGAAATCGTAGACCTCTATGGTTCTATAGGCATAGGTTTCCTCTGGAAGGAGAGCAGAGCATTGGTAATGTTCTCAGGAGTCAAACCAGAGTCCCAGAGTGAGATAAAGGCTTAAATTTTGACTGACTACAACAATTTTATCCTTACACATATTGTATTCATTCAGCTAAATGAAAATATAAGTAACCGCCTAAGTAGAAATGAGCACTGTAAGAAAAGACAGTGGAGATTCCATTCCTTGGGGGAAATGGCAGGTAAGCTGACCTTGACCTTGGTCAGATTTAGAAAACGAGCTGAAAATGGCAGTGCAAGCAGAAGGTGCTCTGTGGTGAAAAGCCTGGGGCAAGGGTAGTAATGGGAGGAGCCCAAGGGACTCATGTGGCCATCTGAGGGAGAGCTGCCTCCTGCTCTGGAAGCCCGCAAAGGCCACGTGCTGGGAGCTCCTGGGTGCTCACCTGGTACTCCTTGTTCAGCACTGAGAGGCCTAGGTCCAATTGTTTTCCATCTTTGAAGGGCACATTGTGGCATGTCACCTCACACGTCCAGGCCTCACATTAATGAATGTTCATGACCACACGATGGCCAAGATACACTCAGAAGTGGAAGGTGACGTGTGAGTCCTCATTCACCCCGCTGTGGAAATACACCTGCAGCTGTGGGTCATTGGTGAGGGTAAAGCACACAGCAAATGGTGCAGAGCCCTCTCTTGTGGGGCACAGACAGGACACACATAGAAATTCCTTCCCAATTCTCCACCCGGCAGACAGAAGCCTTTCTGCTGCTACTGCAACCCTCATCCCTGTGGGGTTGCTTCAGCTCCTGTTACCCTTCAGAGGTGAGATGCTCTGCCCCGTGTTCTCAGATGGAAACTGAGCCAAAGTAACTGACCTGAGGCTAAAAGTTATCCATTCCTTGAAAACTCTATGCTCCTTGACAAAGAGCCAGAGCCCAAACCCACTGAGTGTCTTTCTCCCCTAGGCCGTATGACTGGCCCACAGTGCACGAACTGCAAGTTTCATGCCTGGTGCTGGAGGGTCTTCAGGACCTTCACCTGCATGGTGCCTCTATCCTGCCAACTAGACATTTCCACATCACTCACATGAGACCACCTCCTGAGCAAATGTTCTCCCTCCTCCGCCCCACCACCCTTGGACACAAAAATACTCACATGAAAGGTTGGACAGGTTTCCCTTTGATTGTCACAGAAGTACCAATATGCAGGGACACAGCCTCTGTGTATGGCACATGCCAGAAAATTGAGACTGAGAGGCACTGGGCCATGTGGGGCCTCCCCTGGTGTAACAGATTCCTCTTAGGCAGTTGGTTAGATGTTGAAGGGTAGACCCTGAGGCCTCCCCTCTCCCACCTTATCACAATCAGAACCTGTATTCTTGAATATATACTTAACAGCAGAGCTTCAGAAACTGGGCTGCCTCAATTTTCTCCTTGATTCTGCCTTCTACTAATAGTGAGAGGTTAACATTTTTTGAACACTATTCTTAACATGGGGTCTTATTATATTCCCCGGACGTGAGTGCAGGGAATCACTGCTCACTCACTGCAGCCTCAACCTCCAGGGCTCCAGCAATCCTCTCACCTCAGCCCCCTAAGTAGCTGAGACTACAGGTCCACACCACAGAACCAGCTCAGATTTTATGTTTGTGGAGAGTCAGGGTCTCTTGATGTTGCCCAAGTTAGTCTGGAGCTCCTAGGTTCAAAAGATCTTCTTGCCTTGGCCTCCAAAACTGCTGATGTACAGGGGTGAATCACTTTACTCCACCAACAGTGTGACATTAGATTCACTACTTGAACTCCCCCACCTTGTTTCCCCAGTACAGGCAGGATTTTCTAAAGGTCCTACTTTGTAAGATGTTTTTGGTAATATAGGAGTTAATACATGTAAAGCCTCTACCCTAATCCCCAGACTGCAGTGACATCATCACAGCTCACTACAGCCTTGAATGCCTGGACAGCAGCAATCCTCCAGCCTCAGTCCCCAAGCATCTGGGACTACAGGCAAAAATCAGCATGCCCAGCAAATGTTTAAATGTTTGGAAAGACAGAATGTTGCTGTGTTGCCCAGGCTGGTCTCCAACCCCTAGCCTGGGGTGATCCTTTAACTTCAGCCTTTCAAAGTGCTGGGATTACAGGCCTCAGCAAACTTGTTGATGAATATCTACTTTAAGCTCTGTCTGAACTGAAGCTAAAGTTCCTTGCTGGTTTTGGGTGATTCCATATCTGAAACCAAGTCCCCCAATGTTCTTCCCTAGTGAATCAAAATCTGCCCACCATCCTGGTGCTCAGTGTAAAGGACAGGCTGGGATATGGGACAGGGAGAGACCTGAGGCTGGAGGCATGAGCCAGTGGTCACTGTGCAGATCCCACCTGCAGATGCTCTGTGCAAAGTCTGCTTCCCTCTCCCTGACTCTGCATGAGAAGAGGCTCCCGAGAATTTGGGCATTTTGCTCTCATAAATTCTCAGAGACCAGTCCTTGGTAACTCACAGTTTCCAACTCACAGCAATGGTAAATCCCCACCATTTCTGCCACCTGGGATCCACACTGACACACATGGGGAGAGTCACAGCTACATCCTCAGAGGCGCTGCTGTGTGGAAAGAAACCTTCCCATGCACAGAAGGCCACATGCATGTTTCCAGTGCAACACCCGGTCACATCCCAGCACACACACCCACAGTCACACAGAGCCACACCACTCAGAGTCACACATGCCCACTCACTGTGCATATAAAGATGCTCACACACTGATCTGGCTGTGCTCATACAGTCACATCACAGGTACCATGACAAAACGTAGTCACCCATTACACTCACGCACATACCCGCATGTCCTGAGGGGCCATCCACCTCCCACCTAAAGTCATATGATCTCAACACACACCATTCTCAGCAGAAACCATCACTTGGTCACAGAGGGTTACAGCGGCCCAGGATTCACACCCCACACCCACAAGCATCTCAGACATGAGAGCCCTAGGCTATCTCATTCACAAGCTTACAGCTCACAGTAGAAATGCTCATATTTGTATCTCATAAAATCTCCCTGTTTTCTTTGTTCTGTGACTTGAGATTATTGAAGCCTGTGCCTTTTCAATTCACAGGTAGTGGTGACATCGTTGTCTCCTTCTGGGTGGCTGTTCCAAATTGTGTTCAGTATTCTGTGTGGATCTCTTGGAGTTGCAGCATTTCAATGGTCTTTGGCAGCCCTGCCCTCTGGCTTCATTCCTGTTTCCAAGCTCCTCCCACCAACGTTTCCCTGTGGGATAGGATGTAAGATGTTAGAAAGAAGCTTAGTAACAGCCACACCTGTTTGCAGGCCTATGACAGACAGAGAGGGTGGTATCAGGCAGAAAAGAAGATCACCAGGGAAATGCACAGATAAGGATGATGCAATGAGAAGTTCTGATGTTCATCCTCCATGCCTGTCCTGAAGCGTTTTCTCCACTGTGCAGAATCCACCTGGCAGGTGTGCATTTTTCTAACTTGTACAATGAGAAACAGGTGGGAATTGTTGAAAAGGCTTTGGCCCTTCAATGTAATCCTGTTCTTTGCTCCAGAGTCTCTGAGGGAGCACTGCCCTTGATCTTCAGCAGAAACTTGGGGGAGAGGTGGAGAAAGTCCTTGTGTCCTCATGAGCCCACCCCAGGCCCCTTGGCTCTGGTGAGTGGTGACCACTCTCACACACCTGGGCTCCAGCCACACCATCTCCTTTCTCTTTGGGTGTCCATGTACATTGAAATTTCAGAGTTCCTGCTGCTTCTGCATATTCAAGGAGACAGGTGAGACTCTTGAGTCTAGGCCTTGGGTTGTGTGCTCCTTAGCTCCAGACCCATGTGAGGACAAGTGCAGGTGCAGGTGCAGGTGATTGGACTTCAGCCACGGTGAAGTCTTCACCCGAGGTGGAAGACTCAGGACCCGTCTTCAAGTTCTTTTTCTCTGATAATAGAAAACATCTCAAAAACTTATATTAGAATTTGAAGAAGGAATGTGTTAGAATTCCCCTCCTTCTGTTTATTCCTTCTCTTTCTTTATTGTCCTCTTCAGTTTTATTGACTGTAAATTTAATGTGTTTGCAAAAAGTTGATCCAAGTTACCAAACAATCTATATTTTGGTGAGTAATTACTGAAATAGCACTTCAGTATTAGGCATGGCCTGTCGGTGACACCCATTGGTTCCTATCTGTCACTTTCCTGCCGTGCAACCTTCTTGCCCCATGGGCAGCTCTGCTTCTGCCTTTCCTCGTTGCTGGTCTTTGAGTTTCACTGCTTTGTTGAATGTTGCTTGTAGGTGATTTTTCTTCTGGGTCATGCATCTTCAGCTTACATGTCTGTTTTTAGGATTCATCTGTATTGCTGTGTGCAGCTGTAGTTCCTTCATTTTCACTGCTGTACACTCTGAAGTTTTATAAATAGATCAACACATACATACTAGTTTTACTGTTGATGGACATTGGGAAGGTCCATCTTGGGACGGTTGCAGACATTGCTTTCTACACAAATTGTCCCAGTCTCCTCATGCTGATCATTGTTTATTCATGGAAAATTTCAAGACATATCATAGACTCCCTGATATTTAAAACAAATTTCTCCCTTTCTGCCTGTGAATGCAAGAAACTGTTCATAAGGCAAACAGAGACTTACTGAGAAGGCAAGAATCAGGACACTGAGGATTCGAATCTTCAGAGGACCTCTGACAGATGGGGCTGCCCAGAGTCCACCCAAAAGCAGATATCCCAAGGAGAAAAGTCACTCTTATGAATGGACTGTTGGGTCAGTAGGCGTCTTCTTAGATCAAGGTCCAGGCTCTGACATGGGATAGGTTACAGTGGTAGGCACTGTTGGGGATGGCAATGGAGGTGTCATAACCCCATGTTAGTGGGGGTAGAAACATGGGACCTGCAAGGAAGACCATCAGGGAGAACTGATAGTGTGCGCCCTGATCAAAGACTTCACCTTGCATCCTTCTCCAGCCAGGGTTCACACTCTGCAAAGCAGTGACTGCCCTGGGCACTACTGGAGCCTGCAGCTTCTCCCCTGTGAAATGGCTACTTCCTTTCTCAGTCTGCAGGGACGGCGGGAGCAGGGCATGGTCATCCATGAGCACTCTTTACATGGACAAGTTATCTTTTTCTAAGTCTGGGTCTCAACCTTTCCTGAAACGAAGTTGCATATTCCCCATGTCTAACCTGAGAAGGAGACAGCATAGGAGTTTTATTTTTGTATTTTTCTGGTTGAGTGGAGGGACCTGTGAGCTTTACACTTCAGGTAGGAAGAAGGGAGCCCCCATGAGTGCCCCCCTCTCTTTACACTGTACAGGGTGGCTCCCACTCAGCCGTGATCAGCTCAGACAAATTCCTCCCACCCTGCTACTCACTCAGTTATTGACATTCCAAATCCCCTGTCAGCCCGGAAGCCTACACACATGCCCTTACCCTTCTCTTTCTATTACAGCCTTTCTGACACCTTTGGGAAAGTCCTGTAGCCCTACTTGAATAAAACAGCCATGAACTAAAAATTTTTTATTTTCTGCCAGTTCACCCAGGACAGGCAGTTTTGTATCTACTCTGGGTGTCTTGCTTTTCTTAATAAACAAATGTCTTTTCTATAACTTCTCTCTGTAACAGTGATGTCGCAGAAATAAAATTTGCAGGATTCCAGCAGTGAGTCATGAAATCATGTATGTCTGCACCATGGATTTCTTGCAAAACTGTACCTGGCTTTGTAACTAGATGTGCAAAGGAACCATGGTCAGATGCTCAGTTTGCTTAAAAATTACCCAGGGTCATAACGAGGTGAAGTAATGTCAGCCTCCCCGTGGGTCCCAAATTGATCTGTGGTTATTTTCTCAGTGTCAAGTTGAATAAAAGGATTGGACACATTCAGAACATGGTGGAATTTCACATTGGTTCGGTCACCCGTACAAAGAGGGCTGTGATGGTGGCAAAGGATAATGGAAGTCATTAGAGCTGTCTCTACCTACAAAAAAGAGAAAATAGATTTCTGGAAGGTCTCAGCAATGATAGGGCCTAGTGACTTCCGTCCTTTTTCTTTTGCACTCTAAAATAGGCATGCTCATTGCATTTTTCCTTGTCTGTTTCCATCTTGTGTGTCTGATGTGTATAGAGCCGATAATGGGTTCCTTCAGTGTGTAGGTTGAGAGAAAGTGCAGCAGATAATTTGTAGTCACCTCATGGACACCACATCCTAATAAGATGATAAAACACTGGAGTTCACTCTGAGTTTGTTCCTGTAATTGTGTTGCTTTCAAGAGTTCTTTACAGGGTTAGTGTGTTTACTGTGTGAGAGGCAATGAAGCCATTGGGGTTGGGTGGGACTAACTGCCAAAAAGGGCCTCTCGGGTCAAAGTGTCTGACATAAAGTAGGGGCTACTGAAGGACGTTGTTCCTAATGTATTCTCAGACATCCTAGGGACCTTGTAACTCCCTTCATGTGTCACAGGAAGATTTGCCTTCTTTGATTTATGGATGTTTTCCATAAAATCCCCTGGCCCCTCTTGAAGAAGACCCCTTCCTCTTTTCCCCCTGAAAGTAAGAACCAAGTCCTGGGAAATCTGGTGAAGTTTTAATGATCAAGTTTGACTGAGAAGAGATTATGCTATTAGCTGGCTCTAGGAATTCCATGATCACATAGAAAGAGGGATACCTCAACAATTGGGAGTGTGGTTATTACGGCAGTCACACACACATTGAGGTCAGGTAGACACCACTGCACACTTGCAGCATTTTACTAGAACATGGCAGGAGTTGACGGGCAAAGTTTTAACAATGTTGGCCACTTAGCGCATGCACACACACACACACACACAGACACACACAGAGACACAGACACACACACACACACACAATGCATCAGGAAGACAGTATTCCACCAAACTTTCAGCCTACTCTGTACTCTGTCCTAGTACCTATAATAATTGTAGAAGAAAACTACTAATTATACATCAGTACCCAGTCAATTATGAAATCATTTATATCTGTACCATCAATTTCTTGAGGAACTGCACCATTGACTTCTTGAGAAACTGGCTTTCTCAAGAAGCCCATGTGTGTGCAAAGGAAACATAATCAGATTTTCCGTTTTCTTAAAATTTCACCCAGGGTCACAGCCAAGGGAAAGTACTGAAGAGCCCTTGTCAGCTCCTTTGGGCTCCAAATCTGTGTGTGATTATTTGTTCAGTTTCAGGTTACATTAGGAAGGCAACTTCAGCCAGGTCCAGTGGCTCATGCCTGTAATCCCAACTGTTTGGGAGGCCAAGGTGGAGGATCACCTAAGGTCAGGAGTGTGAGACCAGCCTGACCATCATGGCAAAACCTCATCTGTATTAAAAATACAAAACTAGCCAGGCATGGTGGCACATGCTTGTAATCCCAGCTGCTCAGGAGGCTGAGGCAGGAGAACCACTGAAACCCAAAAGGCGAAGGTTGCAAAAAGCTGAGCTTACACCTTTGCACTCTAGCTGGGGAAACAAAAACAAAACTCCATCAGAAAGAGAAGAAGAAAGGAGAAGAGAAGAGAAGAGGAGAAAAGGAAGAAAGGAAGGAAGGGAGGAAAAAAGGAAAGAGAAAAGAAATAAAAAGAAAGAAAAGAAAGGCAGTTTCAGATTGCATCAGAGAGGCTTGTGTTTACAGACTACCTTTCTCGCTATTTCAAACAGTAGCTCACTGTATTTTGAATGTTGTCTCTCATTGTTCCAGTGGGATTCTATCACTTTGTGTTACACGATCTCTTCTGTTTGCTTAGCCTCCACTCTAGCCTTGAAGTTCTCCATGGCCAGGGACTATGTCCTGCGATGTAGAGTCCCTGTGTCTTGCACAGGGTTCAACAGAGGGTTAGTGCTTGATAATGTTCATGTGATGCCTATATTTCAGTTCCGTGAACTATGAGTTCCATTCACTGCCAATGGCCTAGTTTTTCTTTACAGTCTCTGAGATCTGAGCTGGTGGTGGCCAAGAATGAAACTCATGTGTTCCTAGAGAGTTAAAACAGGACTAGGGTTGCAAAACATACAATATTATTTTTAAAAGCTGACTAGCATATAAAAATATTCTAAAATGTGAATAAAACATAAATCTTTGGGCATCAACATTAGGGAAGGCCAGAAAGTTTGAACATATTCTTTATTACTGAGGTTCATAGAGAAATTTACCTTATAGATGTTAATATATTCGATTTTAAATGCACACATATTTGACCCAGTTATTCCATTTCTTTGTAATTATCTTCCAGTGTAAGTATCAGAAGGTTGATAATGACAAAAGCGTTGATTAGAGAGCTTAGTATGGCATTATTTGTGAGAGTAAAACGTTGGAAACAACCTAAATGCCCATCAAAAAGGTCAAGTTCAACAATTTTGGGTACTCCTATTGAGATACTATGCCATCTTTAAAAACCGAGGCAGCACCATGGATAGGTGATGTCCTGAAGATACATTCTTTAAGAACAAATGAACTTGTAATGTGTGATGTGTAGAGAAGTTTATACCAGGATTTGTTTAAAAACCAAATAAAATCATAGACCTCTATGGTTCTATAGGCATAGGTTTCCTCTGGAAGGAGAGCAGAGCACTGGTAATGTTCTCAGAGTCAAACCAGAGTCCAGGAGTGAGATAAAGGCTTAAATTTTGACTGACTACAACAATTTTATCCTTACACATATTGTCTTCATTCAGCTAAATGAAAATATAAGTAACCACCTAAGTAGAAATGAGCACTGTAAGAAAAGACAGTGGAGATTCCATTCCTTGGGGGAAATGGCAGGTAAGCTGACCTTGACCCTGGTCAGATTTAGGAAACAAGCTGAAAATGGCAGTGGAAGCAGAAGGTGCTCTGTGGTGAAAAGCCTGGGGCAAGGGTAGTAATGGGAGGAGCCCAAGGGACTCATGTGGCCATCTGAGGGAGAGCTGCCTCCTGCTCTGGAAGCCCGCAAAGGCCACGTGCTGGGAGCTCCTAAGTGCTCACCTGGTACTCCTTGTCCAGCACTGAGAGGCCCAGGTCCAATTGTTTTCCATCTTTGAAGGGCACATTGTGGCATGTCACCTCACATGTCCAGGCTTCACATTAATGAATGTTCATGACCACACAATGGCCAAGATACACTCAGAAGTGGAAGGTGATGTGTGAGTCCTCATTCACCCCGCTGTGGAAATACACCTGCAGCTGTGGGTCATTGGTGAGGGTAAAGCACACAGCAAATGGTGCAGAACCCTCCCTTGTGGGGCACAGACAGGACACACATAGAAAGTCCTTCCCCCTTCTCCACCCGGCAGACAGAAGCCTTTCTGCTGTTACTGCAACCCTCATCCTTGTGGGGTTGCTTCAGCTCCTGTTACCCTTCAGAGGTGAGATCCTCTGCCCCGTGTTCCCAGATGGAAACTGAGCCAAAGTAACTGACCTGAGGCTACAAGTTATCCATTCCTTGAAAACTCTATGCTCCTTGACAGAGCCACAGCCCAAACCCACTGAGTGTCTTTCTCCCCTAGGCTGTATGACTGGCCCACAGTGCACGAACTGCAAGTTTCATGCCTGGTGCTGGAGGGTCTTCAGGACCTTCACCTGCATGGTGCCTTCATCCTGCCAACTAGACATTTCCACATCACTCACATGAGACCACCTCCTGAGCAAATGTTCTCCCTCCTCCGCCCCACCACCCTTGGACACAAAAATACTCACATGAAAGGTTGGACAGGTTTCCCTTTGATTGTCACAGAAGTACCAATATGCAGGGACACAGCCTCTGTGTATGGCACATGCCAGAAAATTGAGACTGAGAGGCACCGGGCCATGTGGGGCCCCCCTGCTGTAACAGATTCCTTTTAGGCAGTTGGTTAGATGTTGAAGGGTAGACCCTGAGGCCTCCCCTCTCCCACCTTATCACAATCAGAACCTGTATTTTTGAATTTATACTTAACAGCAGAGCTTCAGAAACTGGGCTGCCTCAATTTTCTCCTTGATTCTGCCTTTTACTAGAAGTGAGAGGTTAACATTTTTTGAACACTATTCTTAATACGGGGTCTTATTATATTCCCTGGACGTGAGTGTGGGGAATCACTGCTCACTCACTGCAGCCTCAACCTCCAGGGCTCCAGCAATCCTCTCACCTCAGCCCCCTAAGTAGCTGAGACTACAGGTCCACACCACAGAACCAGCTCAGATTTTATGTTTGTGGAGAGTCAGGGTCTCTTGATGTTGCCCAAGTTAGTCTAGAGCTCCTAGGTTCAACAGATCCTCTTGCCTTGGCCTCCCAAACTGCTGATGTACAGGGGTGAATCACTTTACTCCACCAACAGTGTGACATTAGATTCACTATTTGAACTCCCCCACCTTGTTTCCCCAGTACAGGCAGGATTTTCTAAAGGTCCTACTTTGTAGGACGTTTTTGGTAATATAGGAGTTAATACATGTAAAGCCTTTACCGTAATCCCCAGACTGCAGTGACATCATCACAGCTCACTACAGCCTTGAATGCCTGGACAGCAGCAATCCTCCAGCCTCAGTCCCCAAGCATCTGGGACTACAGGCAAAAATCAGCATGCCCAGCAAATGTTTAAATGTTTGGAAAGACAGAATGTTGCTGTATTGCACAGGCTGGTCTCCAACCCCTGGCCTGGGGTGATCCTTTAACCTCAGCCTTTCAAAGTGCTGGGATTACAGGCCTCAGCAAGCTTGTTGATGAATATCTACTTTAAGCTCTGTCTGAACTGAAGCTAAAGTTCCTTGCTGGTTTTGGGTGATTCCATATCTGAAACCAATTCCCCCAATGTTCTTCCCTAGTGAATCAAAATCTGCCCACCATCCTGGTGCTCAGTGTGAAGGACAGGCTGGGATATGGGACAGGGAGAGACCTGAGGCTGGAGGCATGAGCCAGTGGTCACTGTGTGCAGATCCCACCTGCATATGCTCTGCACAAAGTCTGCCTCCCTCTCCCTGACTCTGCATGGGAAGAGGCTCCTGAGAATTTGTGCATTCTGCTCTCATCAATGCTCAGAGACCAGTCCTTGGTAACTCACAGTCCCCAGAATCCTCACCATTTCTGCCACCTGGGATCCACACTGACACATATGGGAAGAGTCACAGCTGCTTCATCAGAGGCGCTGCTGTGTGTGGAGAAACCTTTCCATGCACAGAAGGCCACATGCATGTTTCCAGTGCAACACCCAGTCACTTCCCAGCACACACACCCACAGTCACATGGAGCCGCACAACTCAGTCACACATGTCCACTCGCTGTGCATATAAAGATGCTCACACACTGATCTGGCTGTGCCCACACAGTCACATCACAGTTACCATGACAGCATAGTCACCCCTTACACTCACGCACACACCTGCATGTCCTGATGGGCCATCCACCTCCCACCTAAAGTCATATAATCTCAAAAGACACCATTCTCAGCAGAAACCATCACTTGGTCACAGAGGGTTACAGAGGCCCGGGGTCCACAAACCATACCCACAAGCATCTCAGTTGTAAGAGCCCTAGGCTATCTAATTCACAAGCTTACAGCTCACAGTAGAAATGCTCATATTTGTATCTCATAAGATTTTTCTGTTTTCTATTTTCTGTGACTTGAGATTGTTAAAGGCTTTGTCTTTTCAACTCAGGTAGCGGGGACATTGTTTTCTCCTTCTGGGTGGCTGTTTCAAACTGTGTTCAGTTTTCTGTGATGAATCTCTTGAAGTTGCAGCATTTAAATGGTCTGTGACCATTGGCTTCATTCCTGTTTCCAAGCTCCTCCCACCAAGGTTTCTTTGTGGGATAGGATGTAAGATGTTAGACAGAAGCTTATTCACAACCACACCTATTTGCAGGCCTATGACAGACAGAGAGGGAAATATCAGGGAGAAAAGGGGATCGCCAGGGAAATGCACAGATAAGGATGATGCAATGAGAAGTTCTGATGTTCCTCCTCCATGCCTGTCCTGAAGCATTTTCTCCACTGTGCAGAATCCACCTTGCAGGTGTGCATTTTTCTAACTTGTACAATGAGAAACAGGTGGGGATTGTGGAGAAGGCTTTGGCCCTCGAATGTCATCCTGTTCTCTGCTCCAGAGTGTCTGAGGGAGCACTCCCCTTGATCCTCAGCAGAAACTTGGGGGAGAGGTGGAGAAAGTCCTTGTGTCCTCATGAGCCCACCCCAGGCCTTTTGGCTCTGGTGAGTGGTGACCACCTTCACACACCTGGGCTTCAGCCACACCATCTCCTTTCTCTTTGGGTGTCCATGTACATTGAAATCTCAGAGTTCTGCTTCTTCTGCAGATTCAAAAAGACAGGTGAGACTCTTGAGTCTAGTCCTTGAGGTTTGTGCTCCTTAGCTCCAGACCCATGTGAGGACAGGTGCAGGTGCAGGTGCAGGTGATTGGACTTCAGCCAAGGTGAGGTCTTAACCCGAGGTGGAAGACTCAGGATGCACTTTCAAGTTTTTTTTCTCTGATAATAGAAAACATCTCAAAAACCTATATTAGAATTTGAAGAAGGAATGTGTTAGAATTTTCCTCCTTCCGTTTATTCCATCTCTTCTTTTATTTTCCTCTTCAGTTTTATTGACTGTAAATTTAAGGTGTTTACAAAAAGTTTATCCAAGTTACCAAACAATCTATATTTTGATGAGTAATTACTGAAATAGCACTTCAATATTAGGCATGGCCTGTTGGTGACGCCCATTGGTTCCTATCTGTCACTTCCCTGCCTTGTAACCTTCCTGCCCCCATGGGCAGCCCTGCTTCTGCCTTTTCTCGTTGCTTTTCTTTGAGTTTCACTGCTTTGTTGAATGTTGCTTGTAGGTGATTTTCCTGGAGGGCTCCTTCTGGGTCATGCATCTTCAGTTCACATGTCTGTTTTTAGGATTCATCTGTATTGCTGTGTGCAGCTGTAGTTCCTTCATTTTCACTGCTGTACACTCTGAAGTTTTATAAATAGATCAACAGATACCTACCAGTTTTACTCTTCATGGACTTTGGGAGGGTCCCAGCTTGGGACAGTTGCAGACATTGCTTTCTACACAAAATTGTCCTAGTCTCCTCATACTGATCATTGTTTATTCATGGAAAATTCCAAGACTTATCATAGACTCCCTGAAATTTAAAACAAATGTCTCCCTTTCTGACTGTGAATGCAAGAAATTGCTCATAAGGCAAACAGAAACTTACTGAGAAGGCAAGAATTGGGATACACTGAGGATTTGAATCTTCAGAGGACCTCTGACAGATGGGGCTGCCCAGAGTCCACCCAAAAGCAGATATCCCAAGGAGAAAAGTCACTCTTAGGAATGGACTGTTGGGTCAGGAGGGGTCTTCTTAGATCAAAATTCAGGCTCTGACATGGGATAGGTTACAGTGGTAGGCACTGCAGGGGATGGCAATGGAGGTGTCATAACCCCATGTTAGTGTGGGGAGAAGCATGGGACCTACAAGAAAAACCATCAGGGAGAACTAATAGTGTGTGCCCTGATCAAAGACTTCACCTTGCATTTTTCTCCAGCCAGGGTTCACACTCTGCAAAGCAGTGACTGCCTTAGGCAGTACTGGAGCCTGCAGCTTCTCCCCTGTGAAATGGCTATTTTTTTTCTCAATCTGCAGAAAAGGCGGGAACAGAACATGGTCATCCATGAGCACTCTTAACATGAACATTTAGCTATTTCTAAGTCTGGGTCTCAACCTTTCCTGAAACGAAGTTGCATATTTCCCATGCCTAACCTGAGAGGGAGACAGCGTAGGAGTGTTATTTTTGTTTTTTTCTGGTTGAGTGGAGGGACCTGTGAGCTTTAGACTTCAGGTAGGTAGAAGGGAGCCCCCATGAGTGCCCCCCCTCTCTTTTCACTGTAGAGTGTGGCTCCCATTCAGCCGTGCTCAGCTCAGACACATTCTCTCCCAGCCTGCTACTCACTCGGTTATTCACATTCCAAATCCCCTGTCAGCCCGGAAGCCTGCACACACGCCCTTACCCTTCTCTTTCTATTACAGCCTTTCTGACACCTGTGGGAAAGTCCTGTAGCCCTACTTGAACAAAATAGCCATGAATTGAAAATTTTTTATTTTCTGCCAGTTCACCCAGGACAGGCAGTTTTGTATCTACTCTGGGTGTCTTGCTTTTCTTAATAAACAAATGTCTTTTCTATAACTTCTCTCTGTGACACTGATGTCGCAGAAATAGAATTTGCGAGATTCCAGCAGTGAGTCATGAAATCATGTATGTCTGCACCATGGATTTCTTGCAAAACTGTACCTGGCTTTGTAACTAGATGTG
Source organism: Callithrix jacchus (assembly GCF_049354715.1). Lineage (NCBI taxonomy): Eukaryota > Metazoa > Chordata > Mammalia > Primates > Cebidae > Callithrix > Callithrix jacchus. The sequence continues at coordinate 35,353,021 of NC_133523.1, forward strand.
CAAAGGAACCATGGTCAGATGTTCAGTTTGCTTAAAAATCTACCCAGGGTCATAACGAGGTGAACTAATGAACAGCACTCCTCAGCCTCCTCATGCGTCCCAAATCGATCTGTGGTTATTTCCTCAGTTTATTGGACACATTCAGAACATGGTAGAATTTCACATTGGTTCGGTCTCCTGTACAAAGAGGGCTGTGATGGTTGCAAAGGATAATGGAAGTCATTAGAGCTGTCTCTACCTACAAAAAAGAGAAAATAGATTTCTGGAAGGTTTCAGCAATGATATGGCCTAGTGACTGCTGTCCTTTTTCTTTTGCACTCTAAAATAGGCATGCTCATTGCATTTTTTCTTGTCTGTTTCCATCTTGTGTGTCTGATGTGTACAGAGCCGATAATGGGTTCCTTCCGTGCATATGTTGAGAGAAAGTGAAGCAGATAATTTGTAGTCACCTCATGGACACCACATCCTAATAAGATGATAAACACTGGAATTCACTCTGCATTTGTTCCTGTAATTGTGTTGCTTTCAAGAGTTCTTTACAGGGTTAGTGTGTTTACTGTGTCAGAGGCAATGAAGCCAATGGGGACTGAGTGGGACTAATTGCCAAAACAAGCCACTCGGGTCAAAGTGTCTGACATAAAGTAGGAGCTACTGAAGGATGTTGTTCCTAATGTATTCTCAGACATCCTAGGGACCTTGTAACTCACACCTTGTGTCACAGGAAGATTTGCCTGTTTTGACTTATGGATTTTTTTTAGAATGCCCTGGCCCCTCTTGGAGAAGACCACTTCCTCTTTTCCCCCTGAAAGTAAGAATCAAATCCTGAGAAATCTGGTGAAGTTTTAATGACCAAGTGTCAGGGTTCGAGTGAGAAGGGATTATGCTATTAGCTGGCTCTGGGAATCCCATGGTCAAATAGAAAGTGGGATAACTCGACAATGGGGAGTGTGCTTATTATGTCAGTCACAGACACACATTGAGGTCAGGTAGACACCACTGCACACTTGCAGCATTTTACTAAAACATGACAGGTGTTGATGGGCAAAGTTTTAACAGTGCTGGCCACTTAGCACACACACACACACACACACACACACAATGCATCAGGAAGACAGTATTCCACTGAACTTTCAGCCTACTCTGTACTCTGTCCTAGTACCTATAATAATTGTAGAAGAAAACTACTAATTATACATCAGTACCCAGTCAATTATGAAATCATTTATATCTGCACCATCGATTTCTTGAGGAACTGCACCATTGACTTCTTGAGAAACTGGCTTTCTCAAGAAGCCCATGTGTGTGCAAAGGAACCGTAATCAGATTTTCTGTTGTCTTAAAATTTCACCCAGGGTCACAGCCAAGGGAAAGTAATGAAGAGCCCTTGTCAGCTCCTTTGGGCTCCAAATCTGTCTGTGCTTATTTGTTCAGTTTCAGGTGACATCAGAAAGGTAGTTTCAGCCAGGTCCACTGGCTCACACCTGTAATCCCAACTGTTTCGGAGGCCAAGTTGGAGGATCACCTGAGGTCAGGAGTTTGAGACCAGCCTGTCCATCATGGCAAATTTTCATCTATATTAAAAATACAAAATTAGCCAGGCGTGGTGGCACATGCCTGTAATGTCAGCTGCTCAGGAGGCTGATGCAGGAGAACCACTGGAACCCAAAAGGTGAAGGTTGCAACAAGCTGAGGTCGCACCACTGCACCCTAGCTGGGGAAACAGGAGCAAAACTCCATCAGAAAGAGAAGACAAGAAGGGAAGAGAAGAGCAGAGAAGGAAGGAAAGAAGGGATGGAGGAAAAAGGAAAGAAAAGAGAAAGAAAAAGAAAGAAAAGAAAGGCAGTTTCAGATTGCATCAGAGAGTCTTCTGTTTACAGACTACCTTTCTCGCTATTTCAAACAGTAGCTCACTGTATTTTGAATGTTTTCTCTCATTTTTCCAGTGGGATTCTACTACTTTGTGTTACACGACCTCTTCTGTTTGCTTAGCCTCCACTCTAGCCTTGAAGTTCTCCATGGCCAGGGAGAGCCATGTGAGGCTCTCCCTGGCCATGGCTCTATGTCCTGTGAGGTAGAGTCCCTGTGTCTTGCACAGGGTTAAACAGAGGGTTAGTGCTTTATGATGTTCATGTGATGCCTATATTTCAGTTCCGTGAACTATGAGTGCCATTCACTGCCAATGGCCTAGTTTTTCTTTACAGTCTCTGAGATCTGAGTTGGTGGTGGCCAAGAATGAAACTCATTGTTCCTAGAGAGTTAAAACAGAACTAGGGTTGTAAAACATACAATATTATTTTTATAGCTGATTAGCATATAAAAAGATTCTGAAATGGGAATAAAATGTAAATCTTTGGGCATCAACATTAGGGAAGGCCAGAAAGTTTGAACATATTCTTTACTACTGAGGCCTATAGAGAAAGTTCTCTTATAGGTGTACTATATTCGATTTTAAATGCACACATTTTTGACCCAGTTATTCCATTTCTTTGTAATTATCTTCCAGTGTAAGTATCAGAAGGTTGATAATGACAAAAGCATTGATTAGAGAGCTTAATATGGCATTATTTGTGAAAGCAAAACGTTGGAAACAACCTAAATGCCCACCAAAAGGGTCAAATTCTATCATTTTGGGTATTCCTATTGAGATACTATGCAGTCTTTAGAAACCGAGGCAGCACCATGGATAGGTGATGTCCTGAAGATACATTTTTTAAGAACAAATGAACTTCTAATGTGTGATGTGTAGAGCAGTTTATACCACTATTTGTTTAAAAAGCAAATGAAATCATAGACCTCTATGCTTCTATAGGCATAGGTTTCCTCTGGAAGGAGAGCAGAGCACTGGTAATGTCCTCAGGATTCAACCCCGAGTCCATGAGTGAGACAACGGCTTATATTTTGACTGACTGCAACAATTTTATCCTTACACATATTGTATTCATTCAGCTAAATGAAAATATAAGTTACTGCCTAAGTAGAAATGAGCACTGTAAGAAAAGACAGTGGAGATTCCATTCCTTGGGGGAAATGGCAGGTAAGCTGACCTTGACCCTGGTGAGATTTAGGAAACGAGCTGAAAATGGCAGTGCAAGCAGAAGGTGCTCTGTGGTGAAAAGCCTGGGGCAAGAGTAGTAATGGGAGGAGCCCAAGGGACTCATGTGGCCATCTGAGGGAGAGCTGCCTCCTGCTCTGGAAGTCCACAAAGGCCACGTGCTGGGAGCTCCTGGGTGCTCACCTGGTACTCCTTGTTCAGCACTGAGAGGCCCAGGTCCAATTGTTTTCCATCTTTGAAGGGCACATTGTGGCATGTCACCTCACACATCCAGGCCTCACATTCATGAATGTTCATGACCACACAATGGCCAAGATACACTCAGAAGTGGAAGGTGATGTGTGAGTCCTCATTCACCCCGCTGTGGAAATACACCTGCAGCTGTGGGTCATTGCTGAGGGTAAAGCACACAGCAAATGGTGCCGAACCCTCCCTTGTGGGGCACAGACAGGACACACATAGAAATTCCTTCCCCCTTTTCCACCCAGCAGACAGAAGTCTTTCTGGTGCTCTTACAACCCTCATCCCTGTGGGGTTGCTTCAGCTCCTTTTGCCCTTCAGAAGTGAAATGCTCTACCCTGTGTTCCCAGATGGAAACTGAGCCACAGTAACTTCCCTGAGGTTATAAGTTATTTATTTCTTGAAAAATTTATGCTGCTTGATAAGAAACCACAGTCGAAACCCACTGAGTGCCCTTTTTTTCTAGGCTGTGTGATGGGCCCACAGTGCAGGAACTGCAAGTTTCATGCCTGGTGCTGGAGAATCTCCAGGACCTTCACCTGAATTACGCCTCCATTTTGCCAACTAGACATTTCCACATCACTCACATGAGACTACCTCCTACGTCAATATTTTTTCTCTTCCTCCATCATGCACCATCATTGGACCATGGAGTACTCACACAAAAGGGAGGATCAGTGTCTCTCTGATTGTCACTCAAGAACCTACGGACAAGTTCACAGGCCATGTATGTGGTGCCTGCCACAGAGATTAAGAGTGGATGAGACAGGCAGGGCTGGGTACGGCCTACCATTCTGTAAGAGATTCTCATAATGCAAAAGGTTGGAGTCTAAGGGCAAAGTCAGGCTTCTTCATTCCCACCCTACCACAGTCAGGCCCATTATTGCTGAGGAAATAGGGGTGGAGGTATAGTTATGAGCAAGGCATCAGGAGCCAGGCTGCCTGGATTTCTGTCCTGATTTCTCCTATTACTAGCAGTGCCATCTTAGATCTGATACTTAAATGTTCTCTACCTCAATTTCCCCATCCAAAGAGGATTACTAGAAATTTTTTCTTTGTAGGAGGTTCACATGGATAGAACAGTTAATATGTATAAAACTTTTACCCTAATCCCTCACATGTATAGGAACTGTGAGATGTTACTGAAAGAAGAGGGTGGGTTCTTCTGGAACACTGCCCTGTCTTCATTTTCAACTCTGAAACTGTGAAAACAAGATATGAGGATGTAACAGTGATGTAATTCACTCCAGTGAGAAATAATGCTTGTTGAAAGAGAACAAAATAACAAGAAAACAGTAAACCCATGTGTGTGGGATGCACATGCATCACAATCATCAAGGGCCATGGAATTTTTTCTCAGAACGGGCACAAATTGTTAAGAGCACAGCTTTAGTACTTGTACAAATAAAGTGCGGGCCATAGAAATAACTGGAGGGAATCTACAAGTGGCTGATACTTGTTCTCTTTTGAGATAGAGTCACATTCTATTGTCCAGACTTACAGGCAGTCATGCAATCCTAGCTCACATTAACCTTGACACCACCACCCCTGTTTGCAGGCCTGTCTGTGATGTAGCAAAAGTCATTGTGGTGGAGGTACCAGGGGGAGGAAGGAGTAACAGGGAAATGCACAGATAAGAATGGTGGAGTGAAGGGTTGTGCAATCCAGCCTTTATGCCTCTTGTGAAGATTTTTCTCTGCTGTGTAGAATCTACCTGGAAGGTGTACATTGTTTTAATTGGTGCAATCATTTAGAAAAGGAAGGTGGGAATTATGGAGAAAGGTGTTGGCCCTAAAAAGTAATGCTTCTGTTTGTTCCAGACTTTCTGGGAGATCACTGGCCGTGATCGTCAGCGGGACCTGTGGAGAAGAGTTGAGATAGTCCTTGGTTATTTATTCCATCTCAGAAGGCCCCTTGTCTCTGCCAGGTGAGGACTACTGCCTTCCTTCTCTCACACACTTAGGCTTTAGCTGCAGCTTATTCTTCCTTTCTGGGGGTTCATGTGAGTCAGTATTTCAGAGACATTCTTTCTCCCAACACCATTTATTAAATAGGGAGTCTTTTCCCCATTACTTGTTTTTGTCAGGTTTGTCTAAGATCAGATAATTGTAGATGTGTGGCATTATTTCTGAGGCATCTATTCTGTTCCACTTATCTATATCTCTATTTTGCTACCAGTACCATGCTGTTTTGATTACTGTAGCCTTGTATTATAGTTTGAAGTCAGGTCCCATGATGCCTTCAGCGTTTTTTTTTTTTTTTTTTTTCAGCTTCCCACCACCCCTTAGGATTATCTTGGCTATGCAGGCTGCTATTTGCTTCCACGTGAAATTTAAGGTGTTTTTCTCCAATTTTGTGAAGAAAGTCAACTGTAGCTTTTTGGAGATAGCATTGAATCTATTAATTACCATTTTAAAAAATGTTTGCTCTTCTGTTTTACAATCAGTGAATGTAAACCATTTATATGTATATTATGATAAGTAATTCTTAATCTCATACTTTATTAAGCACTAAAATTCTATGCAAAGCCTGTTACTGACACACTTTGGGACCACCTGTTTTTAACCCACCATGGGATCTTCTTGCTGCCACAGACTAACATGCTCCTGCCTTTCTGCTTTGCATTCCTTTTACTTCCACTATATTGTGAAATTTTGCTTCAAAATGCCTGCTCTCTTAGGTCTTTGTTCAGATCATGCATGTTTTGTTCACATTTTTGTTATTAGGGTTCATTCGTATTGCTATGTGGAGCTTGAATTCCTTCATTTTCACTGCTCTACACTCTGGAATTCTATGAATATGCCAACACATAAATACCAATTTCACTCTAGATTGTACATTGAGGGGTTCAGTTCAACACATTTGCAAATATGGGTTTCTACCCAAATTATTATAGTCTCCTCATGCAGGTTATTTCTTCTATAGAAAACCTTTTCAGACAGACTCTAGACTCCCTGAATGTAAATCAAATCTTACTCTTTTTGCTCACCAAGTAAACATAATTATCCAGAACCTGCACAGCCTTCCTGAAAAGACAGGAATCAAGATTCTCTGAGGATTACGATCTTTAGAGCATCTTGGATGCATGGGGCTTGACCAGAGGCCACCCAAAAGGCTCCAGGGAAAAAGCCACGCTTAGGAGAGGGATGGATGTAAGAAAAGGTTTTCTGAAATCAAGGCCCAGACTCCTACAGGACAGGGGGTAGTAGTTGGCACTGCAGGACTGAAAATAGAGGTGTCTTACCCCATGTCCGTGGGTGTGTCTGTGAGTGGGAAATAGAGGCTGAAGGACACTGTAGGCCGGGGTCGATGACTCAAGCCTGTAATCCCAGCCCTTTGGGAGGCCGAGTCGGGTGAATCACGAGGTCAAGAGATCAAGACCATCCTGGTCAACATGGTGAAACCCCCGTATCTACTAAAAATACAAAAAATTAGCCGAACATGATGGCGCGTGCCTGTAATCCCAGCTACTTAGGAGGCTTAGGCTGGAGAATTGCCTGAACACAGGAGGTGGTGGTAGCGGTAAGCCGAGGTCACGCCACTGCACTCCAGCCTGGGTAAAAAGCAAAACTTTGTCTGAAAAAAAAAAAAAATTGGACACTGTGTACTCTGATTAAAGGGTTCATCTTGCATCCATGTCTTTGGCTCACTGCAACCTCCTCCTCCCAGGTTCAAGCGATGCTTCTGCCTCAGCCTCCAAATTTACTGAAACTACAGGTGCATGCCAGCACGGCTGCTAATGTTTTGTATTTTTAATAGATATGGGGTTTCACCATGTTAGCCAGGATGGTCTTTACCTCCTGACCTCATGATCCACCCACCTCTGCCTCCCAAAGTGCTGGGATTACAGGTGTGAGCCACCATAACTGGCCCATCTCTTACCAAGATTTACACTCTACAAAGTAGTCCCTGCCATCCTCATTCATTGAGCCTGGAGATCCTCCTTTGTGAAATGGCTTTTCTCTTTCTCAGCCTGAGGGTGGGGATGGAATCAGGGCATAATCATGCATGAGCACTATTTAAATAAATTAACAAGGATATCCAGGGCTTGAACTCAGACCTGGAACAAAACAACCTGATAGACATTTACAAAACTCTCCACCCCAAATCCACAGAATATACATTCTTCTCAGCACCACATCACACCTACTCTAAAATTGACCACATAATTGGAAGTAAAGCACTCCTCAGCAAATGCAAAACAACTGAAATCATAACAAACAGCCTCTCAGACCGTAGTGCAATGAAGTTAGAACTCAGAATTCAGAAACTAACTCAGAACCGACAGCTTCATGGAAAATGAACAACTGGCTTTTGAATGTTGATTGGATAAACAATGAAATGAAGGCAGAAATAAAGAAGTTATTCGAAAACAACGAGAATGAAAACACAACATACCAGAATCTCTGGGACACATTTAAAGCAGTCTCCAGAGGAAAATATATAGCAATATGTCCCCATATGAGAAGAGTGGAGAGATCCAAAATTGACACCCTATCGTCAAAATTGAAAGAGCTAGAGGAGCAATATCGAAAAAACTCAAAACCTAGCAGAAGACAAGAAATAACTAAGATCAGAGTAGAACTGAAGGAGATAGAGACTTGAAAAACCCTTCAAAAAATTAATAAATCTACGAGCTTGTTTTTTGAAAAGATCAACAAAATAGACAGACCACTAGCCAGACTGATAAAAAAGAGAGAACAACCAAATAGATGCAATAAAAAAGATAAAGAAGAAATCACCAGAGATTCCACAGAAATTCAAACCATCATCAAAGAATATTACAAACAACTCTATGCACATAAACTAGTAAACCTGGAAGAAATTGATAAATTCCTTGACACCTGTGTCCTCCCAAGCCTAAACCAGGAGGAAGCTGAAACTATGAATAGACCATTAACAAAGTCTGATGTCGAGGCAGCAATAAAGAGCCTACCACTCAAAGAAAGCCCAGTTCCAGATGGGTTTACAGCCAAATTCTACCAGACACACAAAGAGGAGCTGGTACCATTCCTTCTGAAACTATTCCAAATAATCCAAAAAGAAGGAAATCCTTCCCAAATCGTTTTATAAGACCAACATCATCCTGATACCAAAACCTGGCAGACACTCAACAAGAAGAGAAAACTTCAGGCCAGTAACCATGATGAACATAGATGCATAAATCTTCAATAAAATACTGGAAAGCCAATTACAACAGCACATCAAAAAGCTTATCCAGCATGATAAAGTAGGATTCATCCCAGGGATGCAAGGCTCGTTCAACATACGTAAGTCTATAAACCTAATTCACCACATAAAGAGAAACAAAAACAAAAACCACATGATTATCTCAATTGACACAAAGAAGGCCTTAGACAAAATTCAACAGCTCGTTATGCTAAAATCCCTCAATACTCAGTATTGATGGAACGTATCTCAAAGTAACAAAAGCTATTTATGACAAACCAACAGCCAATATCATAGTGAATGGGAAAAAACTGGAAGCATTCCCTTTCAAATCTGGCACTAGACAAGGATGCCCTCTCTCACCACTCTCATCCAATAGAGTACTGGAATTTCTAGCCAGAGCAATCAGGAAAGTAGAAGAAATAAAATATATTCAAATATAAAAGGAGGAAGCCAAATTGTCTCTATTGGTAGATGACATGATAGTATACCTAGAAGACCCCATTGCCTCAGCCCAAAAACTCCTGAAACTGATAAGCAACTTCAGTATAGTCTCAGGATATAAAATCAATGTGCAAAAATCACAAGCATTCCTATACACGAACAGCAGCCTTAAAAAAAGCCACATCAAGAATAAACTGCCATTCGTGATTGCTACAAAAAGAATAAGATACCTAGAAATACAACTCACAAGGAACGTAAGGGACCTCTTCAAGGAAAACTACAAACCACTGCTCAACGAAATAAGAGAGGACACAAACAGATGGAGAAATATTCCATGTTCATGGTTAGGAAGAATCAATATTGTGAAAATGGCTATACTGCCCAAAGTAATTTACAGAATCAATGCTATCCCCATCAAGCTACCATTGACTTTCTTCACAGAACTGGAAAAAACCACCATGAACTTCATATGGAACCAAAAGAGAGCCCGCATAGCCAAGTAAATTCTAAGCAAAAAGAACACAGTGGGAGGCATCACACTACCGGACTTCAAACTATACTACAAGGCTACAGTAATCAAAACAGCATGGTACTGGTACCAAAACAGAGATATAGACCAATGGAACAGAACAGAGGCATCGGAGGCAACACAACATATCTACAACCATACAATCTTTGATAAACCTGACAGAAACAAGCAATGGGAAAAGGATTCCCTGTTTAATAAATGGTGTTGGGAAAACTGGCTAGCCATGTGCAGAAAGCAGAAACTGGACCCCTTCCTGACACCTTACACTAAAATTAACTCCAGATGGATTAAAGACTTAAACATAAGACCTGGCACCATAAAAACCCTAGAAGAAAATCCAGGCAAAACCATCCAGGAAATAGGAGTAAGCAAAAACTTCATGACCAAAACACCAAAAGCATTGGCAGCAAAAGCCAAAATAGAAAAATGGGACCTAATCAAACTCCACAGCTTCTTCACGGCAAAAGAAACAGTCACTAGAGTGAATCGGCAACCAACAGAATGGGAAAACTTTTTTTTTTTAATTACATTTTAGGTTTTGGGGTACATGTGCAGAACATGCAAGACAGTTGCATAGGTACACACATGGCAGTGTGCTTTGCTTGCTTTCTCCTTTTCACCCACATTTGGCATTTTTCCCCAGGCTATCCCTCCCTACTTCCCCCTCCCACTGGCCCTCCCCTTTTCCCCCAATAGACCCCAGTGTTTAGTACTCCCCTCTCTGTGTCCATGTGTTCTCAATTTTCATCACCCGCCTATGAGTGAGAATATGCGGTGTTTCATTTTCTGTTCTTGTGTCAGTTTGCTGAGAATGATGTTCTCCGGATTCATCCATGTCCCTACAAACGACGCGAACTCATCATTTCTGATTGCTGCATAATATTCCATGGTGTATATGTGCCACATTTTTCCAATCCAGTTTATCATCAATAAGCATTTGGGTTGATTCCAGGTCTTTGCTATTGTAAACAGTGCTGCAATGAACATTCATGTGCCTGTGTCCTTATAGTGGAATGATTTATAGTCCTTTAGATATATACCCAGTAATGGGATTGCTGGGTCAAATGGAATTTCTATTTCTAAGGCCTTGAGGAATCGCCACACTGTCTTCCACAACGGTTGAACTAATTTACACTCCCACCAACAGTGTAAAAGTGTTCCTATTTCTCCACATTTTCTCCAGCATCTGTTGTCTCCAGATTTTTTAATGATCACCATTCTAACTGGCGTGAGATGGTACCTCAATGTGGTTTTGATTTGCATCTCTCTGATGACCAGTGACGATGAGCATTTTTTCATATGATTGTTGGCCTCATATCTGTCCTCTTTCGTAAAGTGTCTGTTCATATCCTTTGCCCAATTTTGAATGGGCTTGTTTGTTTTTTTCCTGTAAATCTGTTTGAGTTCTTTGTAAATTCTGGATATCAGCCCTTTGTCAGATGGGTAAACTGCAAAAATTTTTTTCCATTCTGTTGGTTGCCGATTCACTCTAGTGACTGTTTCTTTTGCCGTGCAGAAGCTGTGGAGTTTGATTAGGTCCCACTTGTCTATTTTGGCTTCTGTTGCCAACGCTTTTGGTGTTTTGTTTATGAAGTCCTTGCCTACTCCTATGTCCTGGATGGTTTTGACTAGATTTCCTTCTAGAATTTTTATGGTGCCAGGTCTTATGTTTAAGTCTTTAATCCATCTGGAGTTCATTTTAGTGTAAGGTGTCAGGAAGGGGTCCAGTTTCTGCTTTCTGCACATGGCTAGCCAGTTTTTCCAACATCATTTGTTAAACAGGGAATCCTTTTCCCATTGCTTGTTTCTGTCAGGTTTATCAAAGATTGTATGGCTGTAGATATGTTGTGTTGCCTCCGATGCCTCTGTTCTGTTCCATTGGTCTATATCTCTGTTTTGGTACCAGTACCATGCCGTTTTGATTACTGTAGCCTTGTAGTATAGTTTGAAATCTGGTAGTGTGATGCCTTCCACTGTGTTCTTTTTGCTTAGAGTTGACTTGGCTCTGCGGGCTCTCTTTTGGTTCCATATGAAGTTCATTGTGGTTTTTTCCAGTTCTGTGAAGAAAGTCAATGGTAGCTTGATGGGGATAGCATTGATTCTGTAAATTACTTTGGGCACTATAGTCATTTTCATAATATTGATTCTTCCTAACCATGAACATGGAATGTTTCTCCATCTGTTTGTGTCCTCTCTTATTTCATTGAGCAGTGGTTTGTAGTTTTCCTTGAAGAGGTCCCTTACGTTTTTTGTGAGTTGTATTTCAAGGTATTTTATTCTTTTTGTAGCAATTGTGAATGGCATTTCGTTCTTGATTTGGCTTTCTTTAAGTCTGTTATTGATGTACAGGGGTGCTTGTGATTTTTGCACATTGATTTTATATCCTGAGACTTTGCTGAAGTTGCTTATCAGTTTCAGGAGTTTTTGGGCTGAGGCAATGGGGTTTTCTAGGTATACTATCATGTCGTCTGCAAATAGAGACAATTTGGCTTCCACCTTTCCTATTTAAATACCCTTTATTTCTTTTTCTTGCCTGATTGCTCTGGCTAGAACTTCCAGTACTATATTGAATAGGAGTGATGAGAGAGGGCCTTCTTGTCTAGTGCCAGATTTCAAAGGGAATGCTTCCAGTTTTTGCCCATTCAGTATGATATTGGCTGTTGGTTTGTCATAAATAGCTTTTATTACTTTGAGATACGTTCCATTGATACTGAGTTTATTGAGGGTTTTTAGCATAAAGGGCTGTTGAATTTTGTCAAATGCCTTCTCTGCGTCAATTGAGATAATCATGTGGTTTTTGTTTTTGGTTCTGTTTATGTGGTGAATTACGTTTATAGACTTGCATATGTTGAACCAGCCTTGCATCTCCGGGATGAATCCTACTTGATCATGATGAAGAAGTTTTTTGATTTGCTGTTGCAATCGGCTTGCCAATATTTTATTGAAGATTTTTGTATATATGTTCATCATGTATATTGGCCTGAAGTTTTCTTTTCTTCTTGGGTCTCTGCCGGGTTTTGGTATCAGGATGATATTGGTCTCATAAAATGATTTGGGAAGGATTCCCTCTTTTTGGATTATTTGGAATAGTTTCAGAAGGAATGGTACCAGCTCCTCTTTGTGTGTCTGGTAGAATTCAGCTGTGAACCCATCTGGACCTGGGCTTTTTTTGTGTTTTAGGCTCTTAGTTGCTGCCTCGACTTCTGCCCTTGTTATTGGTCTATTCATATTTCAGCTTCCTCCTGGTTTAGGCTTGGGAGGGGACAGGAGTCCAGGAATTTATCCATTTCTTCCAGGTTTACTAGTTTATATGTATAGAGTTGTCTGTATTATTCTCTGATGATGATTTGAATTTCTGTGGAATCTGTGGTGATTTCCCCTTTATCATTTTTTATTGCATCTATTTGGTTGTTCTCTCTTTTCTTTTTAATCAATCTCGCTAGTGGTCTGTCTATTTTGTTGATCTTTTAAAAAAAACCAGCTTTTGGATTTATTGAATTTTTGAAGGGTTTTTCATGTCTCAATCTCCTTCAATTCAGCTCTGATCTTAGTTATTTCTTGTCTTCTGCTGGGTTTTGAGCTTTTTTGATCTTGCTCCTCTAGCTCTTTCAATTTTGACGATAGGGTGTCAATTTTCGATCTCTCCATTCTCCTCATATGGGCACTTATTGCTATATACTTTCCTCTAGAGACTGCTTTAAATGTGTCTCAGAGATTCTAGCATGTTGTGTCTTCATTCTCATTGGTTTCGAAGAACTTCTTTATTTCTGCCTTTGTTTCATTGTTTATCCAGTAAACATTCAAGAGCCAGTTGTTAAGTTTCCATGAAGCTGTGCAGTTCTGGGTAGGTTTCTGAATACTGAGTTCTAACTTGATTGCACTATGGTCTGAGAGGCTGTTTATGATTTCAGTTGTTTTGCATTTGCTGAGGAGTGCTATACTTCCAATTATGTGGTCAATTTTAGAGTTGGTGTGATGTGGTACTGAGAAGAATGTATATTCTGTGGCTTTGGGATGGAGAGTTCTGTAAATGTCTATCAGGTTTGCTTGCTCCAGGTCTGAGTTCAAGCCCTAGATATCCTTCTTTATTTTCTGCCTGGTTGATGTGTCTAATACTGACAGTGGAGTGTTAAAGTCTTCCACTATTATTGTGTGGGAGTCTAAGTCTCTTTGTAGGTCATTAAGAACTTGCCTTATGTATCTGGGTGCTCCTGTATTGGGTCCATATATGTTTAGGATCATTAGCTCTTCTTGTTGTATTGATCCTTTTACCACTATGTAATGGCCTTCTTTGTCTCTTTTGATCTTTGTTGCTTTAAAGTCTATTTTATCAGAGATGGGAATTGTAACTCCTGCTTTTTTTTTTTTGCTCTCCATTTGCTTGGTAAATCTTCCTCCATCCCTTTATTTTTAGCCTTTGTGTATTCTTGCATGTGAGATGGGTTTCCTGGATACAGCACACTGATGGGTTTTGGATTTTTATCCAATTTGCCAGTCTGTGTCTTTTGATTGGTGCACTTAGCCCATTTACATTTAGGGTTAATATTGTTATGTGTGAATTTGATAGTGCCATTTTGATGCTAGCTGGCTGTTTTGCCCGTTAGTTGTTGTGGATTCTTCATTATGTTGATGCTCTTTAGCATTTAGTGTGATTTTGGAATGGCTGGTACTGGTTGTTCCTTTCTATGTGTAGTGCCTCTTTCAGGAGCTCTTGTAAAGCAGGCCTGGTGGTGACAAAATCTCTGAGTACTTGCTTGTTCGCAAAGGATTTTATTTTTCCTTCACTTATGAAGCTCAATTTGGCTGGATATGAAATTCTGCGTTGAAAGTTATTTTCTTTAAAAATGTTGAATATTGGCCCCCACTCTCTTCTGGCTTGTAGTGTTTCTGCTGAGAGATCTGCTGTGAGTCTGATGGGCTTCCCTTTGTGTGTGACCCGACCTTTCTCTCTGGCTGCCTTTAGTATTTTCTCCTTTATTTCAACCTTGTTGAATCTGACGATTATGTGCCTTGGGGTTGCTCTTCTTGCGGAATATCTTTGTGGTGTTCTCTGTATTTCCTACATTTGAGTGTTGGCCTGTCTTGCTAGGTGGGGGAAATTTTCCTGGATGATGTCCTGAAGAATATTTTCCAGCTTGGAGTCATTCTCTTCGTCCCCTTCTGGTACACCTATCAAACATAGGTTAGGTCTCTTCACATAGCCCCACATTACTTGGAGACTTTGTTCATTTTTTTGTGTGCTTTTTTCTCTGATCATGGTTTCTCGTTTTATTTCATTGAGTTGATCTTCAACTTCTGATATTCTTTTTTCTGCTTGGTCAATTCGGCTATTGAAACTTGTGCCTGCTTCGTGAAGTTCTCGTATTGTGTTTTTCAGCTCCTTTAATTCATTCATATTCCTCTCTAAGTTATCCATTCTTGTTATCATTTCCTCGAATCTTTTTTCATATCTTTTTTCAAGGTTCTTAGTTTTTTTGCATTGATTTAAAACATGTTCTTTTAGCTCATAAAAGTTTCTCATTATCCACCTTCTGAAGTCTAATTCCATCATTTCATCACAGCCATTTTCCGTCCAGCTTTGTTCCCTTGCTGGTGAGGAGTTTTGTTCCTTTCTAGGAGGTGAGGTGTTCTGGTTTCGGGTGTTTTTCTCCTTTTTGCGCTGGTTTCTTCCCATCTTTGTGGATTTATCCACCTGTCATCTGTGTAGTTGCTGACTTTTCAATTGGGTCTCTGAATGGACACCCAGATTGTTGATGATGAATTATTTTTGTTACTTGGTTTTCCTTCTACCAGTTTAGCCCCTTTGCTGTATGACTGCTGAGGTCCGCTCCAGGCCCTGCTTGTCTGGGGTGCACCTATAGCAGCTGCAGAACAGTGAGGGATGCTACCAGTTTCTTTTTCTGCTATCTTTGTCCCAGAATGATGCCTGCCAAATGTCAGTCTTTTGGATATAATGGGGTCAGGGAGCTGCTTGAGGAGACACTCTGTACTTTATAGAAGCTCAATTGCTGAGCTGTGAGCTCTGTTGTTCATTCAGGTCTGTTAGGCTGCTATGTTTAATTCTGTGGCAACAGAACTCATTAAAAAACCCCTTTTTTCTCAGATGCTCTGTCTGGGGAGGTTGGGGCTTTATCTTTGAGTGTCCATTGTGCTGTCCTGCCCAGCTAGGAGGCAGTCTAGTCACTATTTGCCTGCTGAGGCTCTGCCCTGCTGGTGTGAGGTTTGCCCTGTTGCTGCAGGCTCTGCCCTTCTGCTGCAGTCTTCGCCCTGCTGCCATGGGCAATGCCCTGTGGCGGAGTCTCTCTGTTGTAGCAGGTTGCCTCGGCAACAGCAGGCTGCATCAGCAATGGGCGTGTGCCTCAGTAGGGGCTGATTGCCTTGGTAATGGCGGACGCCCCTCCCCCACGAAGCTGCACTTTCAGGGAACCTCTCCACCAGGAGTGTTTGGAATCTTCGTTTTGTTTGTCGCACTGTGCTACTTCAAATGCTGAGTCCCTGGAATCTCCTGGGCTGGCTCACTATCCAAGTCCCATTCAGTCTCAAGTTCGGCCCTCTCAAGTCTCAGGTTGCCAGTTCAACAGGGCACCCAGACCAGTGCGCTTTGTGCAGAGCGCTGTGGAGCACCGCTGCGCTACAGTGCGGGCCGCCGCCACATTGGCTGCTGGCTACACCAGGCAAAACCTCTGCCTGGCGTCCCGCATCTCTTTTATACCTGGGAATTTTCCCATTCTGTGAGCAACAAAGATCTGTGTGGAAATGCGTCCCTGACTCACCCTCTCTGCGCATACACCGAGAGCTTCAATCCTGGGTTGTTCTCACAGCGCCATCTTGAGTCCTCCCCCCGGGAAAACATTTTTGCAGTTTACGCATCTGACAAAGGGCTGATATCCAGAATTTACAAAGAACTCAAACAGATTTACAGGAAAAAAACAAACAAGCCCATCCAAAAATGGGCAAAGGATATGAACACACACTTTACAAAAGAAGACATACATGAGGCCAACAAACATATGAAAAAAAATGCTCATCATCACTGGTCATCAGAGAGATGCAAATCAAAACCACATTGAGATACCATCTCACGCCAGTTAGAATGGTGATCATTAAAAAATCTGGAGACAACAGATGCTGGAAGGATGTGGAGAAATAGGAACACTTTTACACAGCTGGTGGGATTGTAAATTAGTTCAACCATTGTGGAAGACAGTGTGGTGATTCCTCAAGGCCTTAGAAACAGAAATTCCATTTGACCCAGCAATTCCATTACTGGGTATATACCCAAAGGACTATAAATCGTTCTACTATAAGGACACATGCACACGAATATTCATTGCAGCACTGTTTACAATAGCAAAGACCTGGAACCAACCCAAATGCCCATCGATGATAGACTGGACTGGGAAAATGTGGCACATATACACCATGGAATACTATGCAGCAATCAAAAATGATGAGTTTGTGTCGTTTGTAGGGACATGGATGAATCTGGAGAACATCATTCTCAGCAAACTGACACAAGAAGAGCAAATTAAATACCACATATTCTCACTCATAGGCAGGTGATGAATAATGAGAACACATGGACACAGGGAGGGGAGCACTACACACTGGGTTCTATTGGGGGGAATACGGGAGGGACAGTGGTGGGGGGAGCTGGAGAGAAAAAGCATGGGGAGAAATGCCAGATGTGGGTGAAGGGGAGGAAGGCAGCAAAACACACTGTCACGTGTGTACCTATGCAACTATTTTGCATGTTCTGCACATGTACCCCAAAATCTAAAATGCAATAAAAAAATATAAATAAATAAATTCCCTTTTTCTAAGTCTGTGCCTCAACAATTCCAGACATGAAGTTTTATATCCTTTATTCCTTAACTCAGAGGGAGTGCATAGGAGTTTAATTCTTGGTTTTCCTAGTTGAGTGAAGGGACTTGTGAGCTATGGAGTCCATGTAGGGGGAAGGGGACCCCCATAAGTGCCCACCCTGTGTTTTTAGTGTAGATAGTGTGGCTCCTACTCACCCTGCTCAGCTCTGACATATCCCCTCCTACCCTGTGACTTAGTTATTCAAGCCTAAGGCCCCTCTCCCAGTCCAGAAACCTCCACGCTGCCCTTTGCCCTCCGTTTTCTATTGTAGGTTTCTCATACTATGGGAAAATCTTATGGTCCTACTTTCATAGAACAATTATGTCTTGAGAAATGCTGAGTGTATGATTGCTGAGAAATGCTGAGTGTACAATAGAATATATTGTCTGCTAGGAAGAATGATGTCAAGGAAAACCTAGTCACCCCCACCCCCAAATAGAAAACTCCTTGGGGCATTCTATAGTGGCAGGACAGTATATAAATATCATACACCAGTTAAAACAATTCTTTAAATATGGGACATCTGACCCATGGCTCCCTCATGGTGAATAGTTTTTAATTTGTCTGTGATCAGTGGTAAGTGGGCAACAGCTGCCAACTTGGTATATTGTTGTGTAATGAGAAAATACCGAACATCTGTTTGTTAATAATCATCACCTGTTCAGAGATAATAAATGTGTGGGTCAGAGACTTCTCGAGGCCTTCAGCCCGGAATGCTGTCAGCCGCCTGAGGATCTCAACTCAGAAGGCTGTTGGCCCCCTGGATAGACCCACTTTGCTGTTCTATCTGGGTTTCTACTTCTCAGTTCCTTCAGCACCACCTAGGTGGGGGGTCTCTGCAGCTGAGCTGGTTTTGGTCATTATGAATCAAGAAATTTTTATTTCCTAACAATTCAACAAGGGCAGGAAATTGTTTTTCTATTCTGAGGGTCTTGCTGTTTCTGTAATAAATGTCTTTTTCTATAACTGCTTCATGAAAAACCGATGCAGTAGAAATTGTAAGAATCCAGAAGTACATTATAAAATCATTTATGTCTGCACAGTGGATTTCTTGAGAATTGACTCATGGCTTGATAACCAGTGGTAAAAAGAAAACAGAATCAGATTTTCAGTTTGGTTTAAAGTTTAGCCAGAATCATAAGATTAAGTTCTTTGGCAGCTGCCCAGTGGCCCCCTATCTATCTGTAGGTATTTGCTGAGTTTCATGTTGCTTATTTCTTAGAATCAGTGGCCATTAGAGATGGTATTTACTCAGCATCAGTGGTATTTGTTCAATGTCAGTGGCAGGTGGAGATACTCAGAAATTTCAGCAGACTCCTCTACATGAATTATAGCACAGACTCTGAAGATTCTGGAGAAAGCCATGCCATCCTTGTAGATACCCACTCCACTTTTGAGGAAAAGCCTTTGTCTGTCTACTGGAATAGTGGACTAGACACACTCAGCAAATGGCAAAATTTGTGGAGCAAATGGCATGAGTGAAATAGACACACGCAGCAAATGGCAGAATTTCACATTAGTTCTCTGACCTGTGCAGGGAGGTCTACGAGGGTAGCAAAGGCCAACAGAAGCTATTAGAGCTGCCTCCACCTACAAAAACAGAAAAGTAAAGGCAATACCATGTTCCTGGGGGACCTGTCGAGATTAGTGCAACCGTGAAGGACTGGAAGGATCCAGGACTGGTGCTTTCTCCACATGCCTATTCACTCATGTATTTGGCCTGTGTATTAAACAACTGGCTCTTGGAGAATGACAGTGGGTTCTCATCAGCTTCACCAGATGGGTGCTGCAAGTGAAGCTGTACCAGATTTGCGCAAACACCAGATGTGATTTCATTGCTTGAGCAAATTAACACATCCCATGGTGCATGGTGTACATCTACCCATCTGGCAAATATGTGGGTTCATTCTTGTTACCTGTAAGTAAAGGCAAACAGAAGCGATTAGCTTCCACACGCCACAATCTGCTGCCTGCACTGTCTCACCTCAGATGATATCAACTCCCCTGTGTCCAAATTAGTCCACAGACACTTTGTTCACTTCTTTCTCCAAGAAGACATCAGGCTGGTCTTTTACATTGATAATGTTACGCTGATGAGACCTGGTGGTTAGGAGGTGGTCATGACATTTGTCATACTGCTAAGATATTTGTGTGTGTCAGACTATAGAAAATACATCCTAGAAAAGTTCAGGTGGTTTCCCATTCAGTGAACCTTTTCGGCAGCCAGTGACTGCAGCATGCAAAGATGCTCCTTCTCAGACGCAAGTAGACTTGTTGCATGAGGCCCCTTCTATCAGCAACAAAGGGGCACATGCCTAGTAAGCCTCTTTGGACTTTGGAGACAACACTTGCCTCACATGGGTACATTCTGTTGGCCTAAGTACGCAGTATTCTACAAAGCTGTTACTTTTGTATGGGTCTCAGGGCAAGGGAAGTCTCTGCACCAGAACTACACTTCCATGCACATTTCTATGGCCTGAAGCTCAGCAGGTGCAATGGTGTTTGAAGTGTCAGTGGCAAATAGAGATGCTCTTAGAAACTTTGGCAGGAAGTTTGAAGGACTATACATGAATGACAGCACAGACCCTGGAGGTTTTAGAGAAAAGCCATGCCATCCTCAGGGACAACTACTCTGCTTTTGAGAAAAAGCCTTTCTCTGTCTACTGGGCCTTAGTAGAGTTAATGCTTAACCATGGCCTCTAATTTAGTATGAGACCTGGTTGTGGGACAAGAGCCAGGTGGTGTTTTATGCACCCAGCCAAAAGGCTTGGCAAGTACAGCAGCTGTCCATTACCAACTAGAGATGATCTATGTGACATGAGGCTTAAGCAGGCTCTGAAGGCCGAAGAAAGCTTCTGGAAGAAGGGTCCAAATGTTTATAGCTTCTATCCCTGCCCCATTACCTTCCATCTCCAGCCTGTACCTGTAACCTCCTGGAGAGTCAAGCTTATTTCATTCAGTGTACTTTAAGGACTTATTCATGTGATAGCAAGTATCAGAGAGGCATCCACTTTTAAAGCTAATAATCTTCCATTGGAGATACCTCCTTAGATGTACTTTTGCATTCTTTCTGTCTTTTGCTTGTAATGAATAATGAGCAATGCTATGGATATCACTGTACAAACATCTGTACCATGCTCTTCCTTCAGCACTTTTGGCCATTAACCCAGAAGTGGTATATTGAATCATATGGTAAACTTTTTGAGAAATTGCCATGATATTTTCCACAGTGGCTATGCTGTTTTCCATGCCCAGCAGCAGTGTTAAAGCCTCCAGTTTCTCCACTTGTTCCCAACACTTGTTATTTTGCATTTAAACATCATAGCCA
This sequence comes from Callithrix jacchus, assembly GCF_049354715.1. Taxonomy (NCBI): domain Eukaryota; kingdom Metazoa; phylum Chordata; class Mammalia; order Primates; family Cebidae; genus Callithrix; species Callithrix jacchus. The sequence goes on from NC_133523.1 coordinate 35,373,649, forward strand.
CCCTAATAAGCATGAAGTGGTATCTCACTGTGGCTCTGACTTTGCATTCCCTAAGAACTTGTGATGTTGAGTGTCATTTCATGTGCTCATTGGCCAATTTTATATCTATTTTGGAGACATATATTTTGACGTTCTTTGGCCATTGTTAAATTGGGTGGGATATTTTTGTCATTGTGATTGGGTTGCTGAAGGTCTCTATATGTTCTTGGTCAGCGTCCCCAACCTTTCTGGCACCAGAGCATGGTCTTGTGGATGACAGTTTTTCTATGGACCAGGGATGTGTATGTGGTGGGGTTGGGGTAGTGGTTTCTGGATGAAACTGTTCCACCTCAGATCATCAGGCGCTAGTTAGACTCTCATAAGGTGCAAACAACCTGGATCCCTCACACAACCAGTTTGCAATAGGGTTCACTCTCCTGTGAGAATCTAATGCCACCGCTGATTTGGCGGGAAGCAGAGCTCAGGCAGTAATGTGAGGGATGGGATATAGCTGTAAATACACATGACGCTTTGCTTGGCTGCCCACTGCTCACCCCATTCTGTATGCAGCCCTTTTTTTAAGAGGCCAGGAGGGGTATTTATCTGTGGCCTGGGGGCCCCTCTTCTACATAATAATCACCTTTCAGATACGTGATTTGCACATTATCTTCCATTTGGTTAACTGACTGTTTACTCTTTTTACAGTGCTCTTTGGTGAACAGATGTGATGAATTTTGGCGAAGTGCACTTTGTCTGTTTTTCCCTCCTCTTCCCATCAAACCTACTCAAAAGATTTATGGTTCTACTTTCATAAAACAATCATGAAGACACTATTCTTATTGCCTACCAATTCCCTGAAGTTAGGCAGCTGTGAATCTGTGCTGAGTGTTTTCATAACTGCTTTCTTAATAAATAAATGTCTTTCTTATCACATCTGTCTCACATACTCATTAGACAGCATTCATTAGCATCCAGAAATAAATCATTATATTATTTATGTCAGCACCATGAATTTCTTGAGATTTTTTAATGTTTTAATAACTGAGTATAAAGCCAAGAGCCAAAATAAAAACAACAAAGAAAATATAAAGTGCATTTCATCTGTATTTACAGCCCATGTTCCAGAAATCTTTGCCAATCTCATGTCATGACGATATCTGTCTGTGTCTCTCCTAAGACTTTTATCATTGAAGGACTTAGGTTTATTCTTTGATACATTTTGAGTTCACTTTTGTATATGTTAGAAGGCAAGGCACCAGTATGTGTAAGGCCAGTTTCCCCAGCATCATGTGTTGAAGACTGTCCTTTTCCAATGCGATAGTCTTAGCTTATTGCAGACTCTCAGGTGACTCTGTGTTTCTAGACTCTCTATTATCTCTCCTTAAGTCAGCACCATACTGTAATGATGCTGCAGTTTTTTGTTTTTTGTTCTTTTTGAGACGGAGTTTTGCTCTTGTTACCCAGGAAGGAGTGCAATGGTGCGATATCGGCTCACCGCAACCTCTGCCCCTTCTGGGCTCAGGCAATTATCCTGCCTCAGCCTCCTGAGAAGCTGGGATTACAGGCATGGACCACCGTGCCCAGCCAATTTTTTGTATTTTTAGGATGGTCTTGATCTGTTGACCTCGTGATCCACCCGCCTCAGCCTCCCAAGTGTTGGGATTTCAGATGTGAGCCACGTGCCTGGCCGTGATACTGCAGCTTTTAAAGGAGGTCAAGCATTGGCCACAGTAAAATAGGCACTTCCAAAGCCGTTCTTAGGTATCACATATCATGGAATTGGCTCTGGTTTTTTATTTATGGCCTGCATGGACACTATTTCTTATATTTCTGATATAGGAGTTATTAAAAATGGTATTTAGGCAGATAGTGACATAAAGGTTCTTGGTCAATATTTTTCTGTCATAAGAAGCAACCCCCAAACCATTTGTTTTCTAACAGAAAAGGCAACTTGAAGGGCCCGGACAACAAACTGATATGCAGTTGCTGGCCATTAGAAATGGGGCATACTCAGTATGGCTATTCCTGTTGTCTTTTTTTTTTTTTTTTTTTGGTCACCAGGTGTACCAAGCGTTGTGGCCACCTCCAGATAACACCATGGGTTAAGGTCAGGTTTTTCATGGGCTACATAAATTATACACCTGGTCAAAGCAGTCTGCTGAGCTCTATGGAAACCAGACACTGACTCCTCCAGAATCCCAGTATGAGCAGACCCTTTTGCCTGCATATGGGGTTTTCTTTGTTTGAATCCCCCCTCCTCTGTACAGGGGAGCTGTTTTCTTCTTCCTTTCTTCTTTCTTGCCTATTAAACCTTTTACTCCTTAGAATCATTCCATATGTGTCCATGGTGTTAATCCTGTTAGCACGAGACCAAGGACCCTGGTGTTTCTTCAGTCATTGAAGCCCTATCATTTTGGTGTTTTGGCCAGGAATGGGAATTTCTTCATCAAACTGGTGGGTATGGAGTGAATCTCAACTTTAAATCTGTCCTTTAATGTCAAGGGTTTCTTCCAGCTATCCTGTTGCCAAATGTTCTTTCTCTCTCTATCCGTGGTCACTTAGACACGCTCTGTGTGTGTGTTTAATGTGCAGGAATCTTTACAGTTCAGAGAAACAGGATAAGGTCACAATCAAGGCAGGCAGTAACTCAATAAACTTGTCTCTGCGGGTTCTCTGGTAAGCACATGGTATTTCTTTTTTTTTGAGATGGAGTTTCACTCTTGTTACCCAGACTGGAGTGCAATGGCGCCATCTTGGCTCACCACAACCTCCACCTCCTGGGTTCAGGCAATTCTCCTGCCTCAGCCTCCTGAGTAGCTGGGATTACAGCCACGTGCCACCATGCCCAGCTAATTTTTTTTTGTATTTTTAGTAGACACGGGGTTTCACCATGTTGACCAGGATGCTCTGGATCCATTGACTTCATGATTCACCCTCCTCGACCTCCCAAAGTGTTGGGATTACAGGCGTGAACCACCACGCCTGGCCAGCAGATGGTATTTCTAAGCCAACACCACCACCTAGTGGAAATAAAAATCCTGTTCATAAGACACATTGTTGGTTCTCTGTGGTAGATTACAGGTTCACAACTTTGCATTTTGTGCTGTTCTACTGCTACTTCTGTGGTTGGGAAAGCTCTGCTTTCAACAGTTAGGAGTGAGATGTCTTCCACAACCAGATTTTAGTTCTGATACGGTTTTATCCATAGGAAACCAGCCATTTGGTTTCTACCTTCTTTTAAGGCACCTCTTCTGTCTCCAATTAAGACAGGACTTAATTAGTAAGGGTATCTTAAGTTTGGAAGTAAACCACATGTGTTTTTTTTTAAGGGTAAGTGCATTAGCATGGGTCGTAGTACCAGGCAATCTAGCACATTGCCTCCATTAAGGAAGTATTGCACAAAGGTGACACAGTCTCTCCAGAGATCCTTTTTTTCTGGGAGCCAGGCAAATCACAGAGGTTTAGAAAATCAAAGTAAATCACACCAGGTCGATAAGCTAAAACTGCTTAGGGAGAGGAGCATCACACACCAGAAGCATTTGAGGGAGTAGGGGAAAGACAGCAGCGGGGGGTTGTGTGGGGAGGGTGAGGAGTGATAACATGGGGAGAAATGCCAGATATAGTATGCGCCTAAAGTAAAAAAGATGATAAAATGCATAGATGAGCATGATTAGCCCCATCAGTTAGTTGATCCAGTTTCATGGATTGGAGAACCACACCTACAACCATGGGGGGCACATTTACCATGGTGCTGAGATCCAGAAACCAGGGAAGGAAATTATTCGGAGGATGCTCCTTGTCTTCTAGTCCACTCTGGGTCATAAGAAAAGGATGGAGGCTAAGAGGACACTTTTATTTTTGCTACATTATCTAAATCTGTAATAAATTATCCTCTGCTTGTACCCCTCTGCAGTGCACTCTGAAACACTGAAACTTCCTTAAACTGAAAACTTTATGGAGAAAAGTAACTCATATTCTTTTGCATAGGGGCGTGACATTTTTACTAAACCTCTGTAAGTGGTGTAAGATGGATCCAGCTCTTTTAGCAATCATGTCAGGAAAACCCAGGAAAAACAATACTCCATAATTAAAAAAAGAAACTTTTAGGGGAACCATCTGAGGATCCCTTTTATTTGGGCTCCCCTCACATTCCCTTCTCATTACAATACCTTAGGCAAATAAAGGGAATCTTAGACCGATTTTCTAAAAACCCTAATAGGTATAGGGTAGCTTTCCAAAATTTAATCAACAAAAGTGAAGCATAGGGCACAATCAGGAATGCAATTCCATTCAGAATTGCCATAAAAAGGATAAAATACCGAGGAATATAGCTAACCAGAGAGGTGAAAGATTATTACAATGAGAATTACAAAACACTGCTTAAAAACACAGAGGTGATCCAAATAAATGAAAAAACATTCCATGCTCATGGATAGCAAGACTCATTATCATTGAAACAGCCATACTACCTGGAGAAATGTGCAGATTCAATGCTATTTTTATTGAACTACCAATGACATCTTTCACAGAATTATAAGAAACTATTTTAAAATGCACATGGAACCAAAAGTGAGTCGAATAGCCAAGACAATTGTAAGCAAAAAGAACAAAGATGGAAACATCACATTACCCAACTTCCGACTGTACTATAGGGCCACATAACCAAATAGCACCGTACTGGTACAAAAACAGGTCCATAGACCAGTGGAACAGAACAGACAGCCCAGAAATAATGTCACACACCTACAACCATTTCATCTTTGATGAAGTCGACCAAACAAGCAATGGAAAAAGAACTTCTGATTCATGGCATTGGGATAACTGGCTAGCTATATGCAGATGATTGAAAGTGAACCCCTTCCTTGCATTATATAGAAAAATCAACACAAGATGGGTGAAAGACTTAAATGTAAAACCCAAAACTATTAAGAAACCTGGAAGACTACCCAGGCAACACCATTCTGAATATAGGAATAGGCAAAAGTTTCATGACAAAAATGCTAGAAGCAATCACAAGAAAAAAATTGACAAATGGATCTGTTTAAACTAATGAGCTTCTGCACAGCAATGGAAACTATGAACAGAGACAACAGACAACCTACAGAGTGGGAGATGATATTTGTAAATGATTTATCTGAAAATGGTCTAATATTTAGCATCTATAAAGAACTTTAACAACTTTTCAAGAAAAACAACCAACCCCATAAAAAAGTGGGAAAGGGCTGGGCACAGTGGCTCATGCCGGTAATTCCAGCAGTTTGGGTGGCTGAGGCAAGTGGATGGCTTGAGCCCAGGAGTTCAAGACCAGCCTGGCCAACATGGCAAAACGCTGTTCCTACGAAAAATAGAAAAATTAGCTGGGTGTTCTCACACACACACCTGTAATCCCAGCTACTAGGAGGCTGAGCTGGGAGGATCGCCTGAGCCCAGTTTGCACCACTGCACTTCAGCCTAGGTGTCAGAATGAGACCCTGTCTCAAAAAAAAAAAAAAATAGACAAAAGACAGGAAAAGCTACTTTTCAAAAGGCATCACACCACTACTGCCTGGATGAAGAAGGAGTGGCAGTAGCAATTCCAGTCTGTTTGCTCTATTCCCTCAGTGCCTCTTTCAGTGATACAGACTTATAACCAGGTATCTATGAGGACTCACCTGCTTTGTGGTTCTTATGGAGGTGTTTTTCCTCTGTAGATACTTGTTAAATTTATGTCTTGAGGAGTGGGGGTAAGATTGATGGAGCCTTCTATTCTGCCATCTTGAAAGGCAAGACATTATGTTCACTTTTTTTCTTTCCAGAAGACAACATGCTGATCCTTTATACTGATGATATTAAGCTGATGAGACCTGGTGATCAGGAGGTGGCCATGATGTTAGACACAGTGGTTAGACACAGTGGTTAGACGCTTGTGTGTGTCCGTCAGAAATAAATACCAGAATAATTCAGGGTATTTCCCATTTTGTGAAATTTCAAGGACTCTCAGTGACTGGCGCATCTAAAGATATGCAGGTGGAGTGTGCATAAGGCCCCTCCTGACTAGGGACACGTGCCTAGTCAGACTCTTTGAATTTTGGATGCTGTCCATACCTCACTTGAGTACATTCCACACACTCATATACACCGTATTTGTGTGTGTGTGTGTGTGTGAGACAGAGTCTCACTCCGTCACCAGGCACCAGGCTGGAGTGCAGTGGTGTGACCTCGGCTCACTGCAACCTCCACCTCCCGGGTTCAAGCAATTCTCCTGCCTCAGCTTCCCGAATAGCTGGGACTATAGGCGCCCACCGCCATGCCCAGCTAATTTTTTTTGTATTTTTAGTAGAGATGAGGTTTCACCATGTTGGCCAGGATGTTCTCTATCTCTTGACCTCGTGATCTGCCCGCCTCAGCCTCCCAAAGTGCTGGGATTACAGGCTTGAGCCACCGCGCCTGGCCTTACACCATATTTTTCAAAAGCTGTTAGTTTTGTGTGGGGCCCGAATAAGGGAAGGCTGTGCACCAGACAGACCCAGTCTGTCATGGCCGTTTCTCTCAACTGGGATTCAGCAGGAGCAATGGCGCTTGAAAGGTCAGTGGCAGGTAGAAATGCTCTTAGAATCTTTGGCAGAGTCCCATAGGTGAATCACAGTACAGACCCTTAAGATTTTAGAGCAAAGCCATACCATCCTTGTGGGTAACTACTCAGCTTTTGGGAAAAAGCATTTGTCTTGCTACTGGGCCTTAGCAGAGAGTGAATGCTTACCAATGGCCTCCAATTTACTGTGAAATCTGGCTACTGGACAAGACCTGGCCAGGTGTGTCTGACCAACCAGCTAAAAAGTTGGACATTCACAGCAGCTCTCCACTGTCAACTAGAAATGGTCTATGTGAGATCAGGCTTAATTAAGCAGGCTTTGGAGGCACATGAAAGCTGCAGGAAGACGGTTCCCAAGCTCTGGAGCCCTTACTCCTGCCCCATTACCTTCTCTCTCTAGTCTGCACCTGTAGCCACAGCCTCCACATATGGAGTCTTTCCAGAAGTTCACCTCCGTTCGGGCGCAGGAGGTTGAAGACACACTTGCGCGTTCCCACGCACGCTCAGGAGCACACGCGGCTGTGAATAAAGCGCATCGGCAGAAATACACATGCGCATGCGCTTCAGTGCGCACCGCGCAACCGCGTGGTCCTGCTGTTCCGGTTTTCCCCGAGCTACTCAGGCAACCTGGCGGTCGGAGATGTGAGACCTGCAGGCAAATAGCAGTGGCAGACAGACGGGCGCGACGAATGGCGGCAGCGACACTCCTCAGGCAGAGGTAGGCGGCTGTAGGCGGAATATGGGCAGCACCTGGCCCGACCCTACGTGAGTGCGGCTCCGGCCCGGCTGCCCTCCCACGCCCCCAGCTGGATCCCGAAGCCCTCTCTAGTCTGACTTCGGCTTGGGTCAGCCGGGTGAGAGGGTTGACGCAGCCTGCTGGGTGGTTGTGGACGTGTGCGGCGCGAGAGACGGAGCCCATGATGCCAGCTCGCAAGCGCGTTAGCCCAGCGTCCATCGGAATTATTTTGTATATATCCGGGATCTCTTGTCTCTGTGGCGCTGGGTCGTCTGGCTTCAGAACTCAGCTGCAATAGGTTGAAAGACGGGAATAGTGGTGCCCTTTCCACCGAAAGAGGGGCAGCTACCTTTAGAGAACCCTGCCATTCTTTTTTGGGCTTCTTTGAGGAAGAATTATTTGCCAGTCCTATAACTGAAACTTCTTTATTGTGGACAATAAGATGTTTAATTATAAGGAAAGAGAGCAATTATTGCATAGTTGAAAAAAAGGGAGAGCATCATGAAGAAAGAAGGGAAAAGAAATACAATGAATCGTGGGGTCTTTTGAAGGCTGTTTTTAGAAAAATCCTGCTTGACGGAGATGTTGTTGTCCTGGCATTGTGGAAAGTGTCTTTGATGTTTGCCTCGCTGAAAAAATTGGTATTGCAAGAATAAAGTTTCAGCCACTTGTCAATACTGGGCCCCCCGGGTATTAACCAAGAGGATGAAAGCAAGAGCAAGATGACCGAATTTGCTAAACTTAGGTTTTTAAATTAAGACTGGAAGACTATCGAAGAACTTTTGAAATTTTAGAGTTTGTAATCCCTTCGGGTCATAGTCAATAAAGGCTGATTAGTGGAAGATTAATCTTATTTCCTCAAGGTATTTCAAATGACAGATAACACCAAAATAGTGAATATATATTGCATGTATTATGTGTTAAAGTGTTTTCAGGAACATCTGAAGTAAGGGAAAGGTATGCTTTCTTTTGCTTAACTTTTAGTTTTTATTTTTATAATTTGTATAGGTAATGCCTTCACAAAGCTCAAAAGAGAAAAGGTGCAAAATACAGCAAAACGATTTCTTGTCTATTCCACTACAGCCCCCAGTTACGTTGTAAATTTCTTGTTTTCTTCCCAAGTGTTGTCGTACATGAAAAGGCAAATGTGAGTGGACTTGTTATTTCCCCTCTGTATATTTTATAGAGAGAGCCTACTGGATATGTGATAATCGACTACACACACACACACACACACACACACACACATATAGTGTATACAATATACACAGTTACATTATTTTTATAATATATATACCGTAGCTCATGTCTTCATGTTTTAGTTACCATTATAACTTAGAGACTTGTCTAAATCCATATGTATAAAGCTTCCCAAGTATCTTTTACAAAGGTCATAAACTGCTTAAACATGTTATGTGCTTTGTCTGGGAGGGCTTTTTTTGGGTCATGCATCTTTTGTTCACGTTTTATTTTTAGGGGTCATTCAGATTGCTGTGTGCTGCTGGTGTTCCCTCCTTTTCATTGATCTCCACTCCTGCATTTTGTGAATCTGCCAACACGTACTCAGCAGTTTTACTCTTGATGGACATTGATGGTTTCTAGCTTGAGACTGGCAAGCACTGCCTTCTATACAAAATTCTCCCAGTCTCTTCAGGATGATAACTTTTTTTTTTAAAGGAGAGTCCCCAGAAAGACCCTGGACTCCCTGAAATGTAATGCAGATATCTCCCTTTCTGACTGGTGAATAGAAAAATTGTCCAGAATAAACACAGAGACTTATTGGGAAGACAGGAATCAAGACCCTCTGAAAAGTAATGTCTTTAGAGCAACTCAGGTGGCAGGGGCTGACCCAGAATTCTAACCAGGGATAAAATCACTCTTAAAGGAGGGCTGGATCATCAGTTGTTGTCTTCTGAGATGCAGCAACAGGGGGAAGAGAGGCAGTGAGAGTACTGCAGGGGGCGCAGTAAAGGTGTCCCAACCTTGTGTCTGTGGGTGAAGAATGATGGCTACAGGGAGACCTTCAGTGAGAACCAACGCTGTGTGCTCTGATCAAAGGATTGGCCTTGCATTCATCCCTGTCCAAGATTTCCACTGTTAAAGTAGTGACCTCCAAAGATTTCCACTCTGCAAAGTAGTGAGTACTCTGTTCATCGTTTGAGCCTACAGCCGCTCCTCTGTGAAATGACTTTCCCTTTCTAAGTCTGCAGAAAGAATGGGAGAAGGGCTTGTTCATCCATGAGCACTCTTTAAATGAATAAATCAGATTTGTACATGTGGGATTCCCCTTTCCAGAAGTGATACTGTATATGCCTTTTTCTGGAACTTAGGGAAAAAGCATATGAGTTTTTTCACAAGCAATTTTCTTCTTGTTTTTCTTTTCCTGGTTAAGTGGAGGAAGATGTGACACTTTGGGTTCAGGTGGGGGAATGGGAGCCCTCAAGGTTTCCCACCCCTCTGCTTTCAGTGTAGAGAGCAGGGCTCTTATACAGCCCTGCTCAGGTCAGCCACAGCCTCCCCAACCCTATCATGGCTCAGTTATTGAAGCCTCCAATCCCATCGCTTATCCCTGTGTGGCTAAAAACACAGCTACCTGTCATTTCAGTGCAGTGACTCATCTGAAATTGGGTAGCGATTTTAGTTCAGTGTCTGACATAAAGTCTATGATGTAGAAGGCTGTTATTCCTAATGTCTTCTCAGGTGTTTCAGTGGACTTGTCACTCAGTGTTTCTGTGCCGGGAAGATGTATTCCCTTTGACTCCTTCATGCCACCCATAGAATCCCTGAGGCCCTCTTAGTAAAGACCACTTTCTTTTTCCCCCGAATGAAAAAAGCAAATTCTGTAAAGTTTGATGAAGTTTTAATGAGCAAGTGTAAGAACTGAAGTCAGGAGAGATCATGTTGTTAGCCAGCTCTGGGAATCCATGGCCACATAGAAACAGGAATTTTTTGAAAGTGAAGACTCTGGCTGTCACCTTTAATTCTGGACACTCATTGAGGTAAGGGAGATATCTCTCCACACTTGCACCATCTTCACAGACTCTTGTGGGAGTCGATTTTCAAAGGTGTAATAGAACTGGCCATTGACCATTACCTAGAAGAAGAGAAATGCATCAGAAAGACAGTATTTCACTAAACAAGCTTTCAACCTGCTCTCCACTATGTCCTAGTACCTGCAACATGCAACCAGAAAACACCTAATTATACATCTGAAGCCAGTAGACACACTTCTTTTTACAGACTACCTTTTGTGATTATTCAAGATAGTTGCTCACTATATTTTCAGCATTTCCTCTCATTCTCCGAGAGGTTCTACTGCTCTGTGTCATATGTGTGTGTTTGGTCTTCTCTCTAGCCTGGAAGGTCCCCGTGGTCAGGTACTGTGTCTCATCAACTTGAATCTCATCGTCCTGCACAGGGCCTGCCACGGGGTTAGTGCTTGACAATGTTCATTGAATGCATGCATTTCAGTTACGTGAACTGACTCACATTCATTTCTCATGGCCCAGCTTCTCTTTGGAGTAGCCCAGATCTCAGCTGGTGGTGTCAAAGAATAAAACCCAAGTGTTCTCAGAACGATGGAAATGCACAGATGTTGCAAAGCATTAGATGTCATCTTTAACATCTTATAAACATAGGGGAAAAATCCCTGACTTAAATCTGAATAAAATGTGAATCCTTTAGCATACACTTTGAAAGGTTAGAAAGTTTGATCACAGTTTTCATTACTGAGGCTCTATAGGAAGTCCTCTTCTAGGTCGTATTCTCTAATTTAAAGCAAACAATTTTGAACGGGTTATTCCATTTGTTTGTAATTACCTTCCAATGTAAATATTGGGAGGGTGATAATGATAAAAGGTTTCTAATAATTAGGAAGCTTAATACAGCATCCCTGTGAGAGCAAAACATTGAAAACAACCTCGGTGCTTTTGTAAAGATCATATTCAACAAGTTTTGGTAATTTTTTGAGGGGAATAAGATTCAATCCTGAAAAATGAGACAGCACAGTGGATAGATGATTTCTCCAAGGTATATACTTTGGGTACAAATAACTGTAGTTCTTAAAGTGTTATGTGAAAAGAAATCTATGCCAGCATCTGTTTAAAAGAAATGAAAATATATATGTGTGTGTATATATGTGCCCATAAGCATAGACTGTCTATAGAAGAAAAGTAGAGAAGCTAGTAATATTCTTCTGAGACTCTGGCATCAGGCGAAGAGAAAGTTTTCATATTGGACTGACTAAAACAATTTTATTCATTTAGCTGCATGAAATTGAAATAATAGCATAAGTGGAAATGAGAACTGTGGATGAAGATAGAGGAGATTCTCCACCATGGATAAAATGGTAGGTGAGCCACCCTTGACCCTGGTCAGATTGGGAAGGAGCTGTGGAGGGCAGTGCAAGCAGAGGGCAGTGCACCCAACAACACTTGTTGAGAGAGGAAAATTATAAAAGTTAAGTGTCCCCTCTGTGTGTGAGGAAAAGCTTGAGACAGAGGTAGTTATGGGAGATAGGCTCCAAGAGTTTCTTGGAGGACGGGGAGAGCTGTCTCTTGCTCTGGGAGCCCATGGAGACCAGGTGCTGGGAGCTCCTTGGGCACTCACCTGGTACCCATTGTTCACCGCTGAGATGCACAGCTCAAAGGCTTTGCCATCCTCAAAGGGCATATCGTTGAGTTTCACCTCCTGCTTCCAGACCCGATTCTCACGACTGTTCATGGCCACATAATGGCCAAAGTACACTTTGAAATGGAAAGCGATGTCTGACAGCTCATCCATCGCGGTGTGAAAATCCACCTGTAGCAGTGGTTCATTGCTGAAGACAAAGCACACAGTGTGTTGAGCAGGCCCCCGTCTTGTTGGGTACACACACAACATACCCACAAATCCTTTCCATTTTTCACCAGGGCAGACGGAAGCCTTCCTGGTGATAATGTAGGTGTCCTCTCTGTGGGGCTGCTTCAGCTCCTCCTGCCCTAAGTAAGGGTGGGAGAAGATGCTCTGCCCCTCATTCCCAGACAGAAACTGAACTACAGTCACTAACCTTGCGAGTGTCCACCTCATGAAAATGTTGTGGCTTTTTATAGATAAAGAGCCACAATCTCAAGCCCTGACTGTCCTCCTCACCTAGGTCTCATGACTGGCCCACAGTGCAGCCACTGCAGGTTTCATGCCTGGTGTTGGAGGGTCTCCAGGACCTGCAACCTGCACGGCGCCTTCATCCTGCCAGCTAGACATTTTCACATCACTCACATGAGGTCACCCCCTGAGAAAATGTTCTCCCTCCTCTGCCCTACCACCCTTGGACACAAAAATACTCACAAGAAAGGTTGGACAGGTTTCCCTTTGATTGTCACAGAAGTACCAATAGGCAGGGACACAGCCTGTGTGTATGGCACCTGTCAGAAAATTGAGACTGAGTGAGAGGCACCAGATCATGTGGGGCCTCCCCTGCTGTAACAGATTTTCTTTAGGCAGCTGTTTAGATGTTGAAGGGTAGACCCTGAGGCCTCCCCTCTCCCACCTTACCACAATCAGAACCCTCTATTTTTTTTTTTTTTTTTTTTTGAGATGGAGTTTTGCTCTTGTTACCCAGACAGGCATGCAATGGCACAATCTTGCCTCACAGCAAACTCTGCCTCCTGGGTTCAGGCAATTCTCCTGCCTCAGCCTCCTTAGTAGCTGGTATTACAGGCACACGCCACCATGCTGAGCTAATTTTTTGTATTTTCTGTAGAGACGGGGCTTCACCATATTGAAGAGGACAGTCTCGATCTATTGACCTCGGGATCCACCTGCCTCAGCCTCCCAAAGTGCTGGGATTACAGGCGTAAGCCACAGCCCCGAGCCAGAACCCTATATTCTTGAATACATACTTAAAAACAGAGCTTCAGAAACTGGGCTGCCTCAATTTTCTCCTTGATTCTGCCTTCTACTAGAAGTGAGAGGTTAACATTTTTGAACACTATTCTTAACATGGGGTCTTATATTCCCTGGACGTGAGTGCAGTGGGCCCATCAGTGCACACTCACTGCAGCCTCAACCTCCAGGGCTCCAGCAATCCTCTCACCTCAGCCCTCTAAGTAGCTGAGACTACAGGTCCACACCACAGAACCAGCTCATATTTTATGTTTGTAGAGAGTCAGGGTCTCTTGATGTTGTCCAAGTTTGTCTGGAGCTCCTAGATTCAAAAGATCCTCTTGCCTTGGCCTCCCAAACTGCTGATGTACAGGGGTGAATCACTTTACTCTGCCAACAGTGTGACATTAGATTCACTACTTGAACTCCCCTACCTCCGTTTCCCCAGTACAGGCAGGATTTTCTAAAGGTCCTACTTTGTAGGACGTTTTTGGTAATATAGGAGTTAATATGTGTAAAACCTTTACCCTAATTTCCAGAATGCAGTGACAACATCACAGCTCACTACAGCCTTGAATGCCTGGACAGCAGCAATCCTCCAGCCTCAGTCCCCAAGCATCTGGGACTACAGGCACACATCAGTATGCCCAGAAAATGTTTAAATGTTTGGAAAGATGGAATCTTGCTGTGTTGCCCAGGCTGGTCCCCAAATCCTGGCCTCAGGTGATCCTTTAACCTCAGACTCCCAAAGTGCTGGGATTACAGGCCTCAGCAAACAACTTGATGAATATTTACTGTAAGCTCTGTCTCAACTGGAGCTCAAGTTCCTTGCTGGTTTTGGGTGATTCCATATATGAAACGAGTCCCCCAAAGTTCTTACCTAGTGAATCAAAATCTGCCTGCCATCCTGGTGCTCAATGTGAAGGACAGGCTAGAATGTGGGACAGGGAGAGACCTGAGGCTGGAGGCAGGAGCCAGTGGTCACTGTGTGCAGATCCCATCTGCAGATGCTCTTTGCAAAGTCTACCTCCCTCTCCCTCACTCTGCATGAGAAGAGGCTCCCGAGAATTTGTGCATTCTGGTCTCATGAGTGCTCAGAGACCAGTCCTTGGTAACTCACAGTTCCCAGAATCCCCATCATTTCTGCCACCTGCGATCCACACTGACACACATGGGAAGACGTACAGCTGCTTCATCAGTGGTGCTGCTGTGTGTGGAGAAACCTTCACATGCACAGAAGGCCACATGCATGTTTCCAGTGCAGCACCCAGTCACGTCCCAGCACACACATCCACAGTCACACGGAGCCGCACCACTCAGAGTCACACATGCCCACTCACTGTGCATATAAAGATGCTCACACACTGATCTGGCTTTGCTCACACAGTCACATCACAGTTACCATGACAAAGCGTAGTCACCCCTTACACTCACACACATACCCGCATGTCCTGATGGGCCACTCACCTCCCACCTAAAGTCATATAATCTCAACAGACACCATTCTCAGCAGAAACCAACACTTGGTCACAGAGGGCTACAACGGCCCAGGGTCCACCTCCACACCCAGAAGCATCTCAGTTGTGAGAGCCCTAGGCTATCTCATTCACAAGCTTACAGCTCTAAGTATTCACAGTAGAAATTCTCATATTTGCATCTCACAAAATCTTACTGTTTTCTTTTTTTTTGTGACTTGAGATTATTGAACGCTGTGCCTTTTTAACTCACAGGTAGTGTTGACATTGTTGTCTTCCTCTGGGCAGTGGTTCCAAATTGGGTCCAGTCTTCTCTGTGAATCTCTTGGAGTTGCAGCATTTAAATGGTCCCTGGCAGCCCTACCTTGTGGCTTTGTTGCTGTTTCCAAGCCCCTCCCAGCAAGGTTTTCCTGTGGGGTAAGATGTAAGATATTACAAAGAAGCTTAGTCACAACCACACCTATTGCAGGCGTATGACAGACAGGGAGGGTGGTATTATCGGAGAAAAGAGGATCGCCAGGGAAATGCACAGATAAGGATGATGCAATGAGAAGTTCTGATGTTCATCCTCCATGCCTGTCCTGAAGCATTTTCTCCACTGTGCAGAATCCACCTGGCAGGTGTGCATTTTTCTAACTTGTACAATGAGAAACAGGTGGGGATTGTGGAGAAGGCTTTGGCCCTCGAATGTAATCCTGTTCTCTGCTCCAGAGTCTCTGAGAGAGCACTGCCCTTGATCCTCAGCAGAAACTTGGGGGAGAGGTGGAAAAAGTCCTTGTGTCCTCATGAGCCCACCCCAGGCCCCTTGGCTCTAGTGAGTGGTGACCACTCTCTCACACCTGGGCTCCAGCCACACCATCTCCTTTCTCTTAGGGTGTCTACGTACATTGAAATCTCAGAGTTCCTGCTTCTTTTGCAGATTCAAGGAGACAATTGAGATTCTTAAGTCCAGTTATTGATTTGTGTGCTTCATAGCTCCAGACCCATGTGAGGGCAGGTGCAGGTGATTGGACTTCAGCCACGGTCCTGAGTGGAAGACTCAGGACCCTTCCTCATGTTCTCTTTCTCTGATAATAGAAAACATCTCAAAAACCTATATTAGGATTTGAAAAAGGCATGTGTTATAATTCCCCTCCTTCCATTTGTTCCTTCTCTTTCTTTATTTTCCTCTTCAGTTTTATTGACTGTAAATTTAAGGTGTTTGCAAAAAGTTGATTCAAGTTACCAAACAATCTATATTTTGGTGAGTAATTACTGAAATAGCACTTCAATATTAGGCATGGCCTGTTGGTGACCCCCATTGGTTCCTATCTGTCGTTTCCCTGCCATGTAACCTTCTTGCCCCATGGGCAGCCCTGCTTCTGTCTTTCCTCTTTGCTTTTCTTTGAGTTTCACTGCTTTGTTGAATGTTGCTTGTAGGTGACTTTCCTGGAGGTTTCCTTGTGGGTCATGCATCTTCAGTTCACATGTCTGTCTTTAGGATTCATCTATACTGCTGTGTGCAGCTGTAGTTCCTTCATTTTCACTGCTGTACACTCTGAAGTTTTATAAATAGATCAACACATACCTATCAGTTTTACTCTTGATGGACATTGGGAAGGTCCCAGCTCGGGACAGTTGCAAACATTGCTTTCTACACAAAATTGTCTTAGTCTCCTCATGCTGATCATTTCTCTTTCATGGAAAATTCCAAGACATATCATAGACTCCCTGAAATTTAAAACAAATGTCTTCCTTTCTGACTGTGAATGCAAGAAACTGTTCATAAGACAAACAGAGACTTAATGAGAAGGCAGGAATCGTGACACACTGAGGATTCGAATCTTTAGAGGACCTCTGACAGATGGGGCTGCTTAGAGTCCACCCAAAAGCAGACATTCCAAGGAGAAAAGTCAATCTTAGCAATGGACTGTTGGGTCAGGAGCAGTCTTCTTAGATCAAGATCCAGGCTCTGACATGGGATAGGTTGCAGTGGTAGGCACTGCAGGGGATGGCAATGGAGGTGTCATAACCCCATGTTAGTGGCGGGAGAAGAGTGGGACCTACAAGGAAGACCATCAGGGAGAGCTGATACTGTGTACCCTGATCAAAGACTTCCCCTTGCATCCTTCTCCAGCTAGGGTTCACACTCTGCAAAGCAGTGACTGCCTTAGGCAGTACTGGAGCCTGCAGGTCCTCCTCTGTGAAATGGCTATTTCCTTTCTCAGTCACTGGCAAGGAGGGTGGGAGCAGGGCATGGTCATCCATGAGCACTCTTTACATGAACAAGTTATCTTTTTCTAAGTCTGGGTCTCAACCTTTCCTGAAACGAAGTTACATATTCCCCATGCGTAACCTGAGAAGGCGACAGCATAGGAGTTTTATTTTTGTATTTTTCTGGTTGAGTGGAGGGACCTGTGAGCTTTGCACTTCAGGTAGGTAGAAGGGAGCCCCCGTGAGTGCCCTCCTCTTCTTTCACTGAAGGGTGTGGCTCCCACTCAGCCGTGATCAGCTCAGACACATTCCCTCCCAGCCTGCTACTCACTCAGTTATTCACATTCCAAATCCCCTGTCAGCCCGGAAGCCTACACACATGCTCTTATTCTTCTCTTTCTATTACAGCCTTTCTGACACCTGTGGGAATGTCCTGCAGCCCTACTTGAATAAAACAGCCATGAATTGAAAATTTTTTATTTTCTGCCAGTTCACCCAGGACAGGCAGTTTTGTATCTACTCTGGGTGTCTTGCTTTTCTTAATAAACAAATGTCAGCCTCCCCGTTGGTCCCAAATTGATTTGTGGTTATTTCCTCAGTTTCGAGTTGAATAAAAAAATTGGACACATTCAGAACGTGGTAGAACCTCACATTCGTTCAGTCAACCGTACAAAGAGGGCTGTGATGGTAGCAAAGGATAATGGAAGTCATTAGAGCTGTCTCTACTTACAAAAAAGAGAAAATAGATTTCCGGAAGGTCTCAGCAATGATATGGCCTAGTGACTGGCGTCCTTTCTCTTTTACACTCTAAAATAGGCATGCTCAATGCATTTTCCCTTGTCTGTTTCCATCTTGTGTGTCTGATGTGTATAGAGCCGATAATGGGTTCCTTCAGTGCGTATGTTGAGAGAAAGTGAAGCAGATAATTTGCAGTCACCTCGTGGACACCACATCCTAATAAGATGATAAAACACTGGACTTCACTCTGAGTTTGTTGCTGTAATTGCGTTGCTTTCAAGAGTTCTTTACAGGGTTAGTGTGTTTACTGTGTGAGAGGCAATGAAGCCATTAGGGACTGAGTGGGACTAATTGCCCAAAAGGGCCACTCGGGTCAAAGTGTCTGACATAAAGTAGGGGCTACTGAAGGACGTTGTTCCTAATGTATTCTCAGACATCCCAGGGAACTTGTCACTCACTCCTTGTGTCACAGGAAGATTTGCCTTCTTTGATTTATGGACGTTTTCCATAGAATCCCCTGGCCCCTCTTGGAGAAGACTACTTCCTTTTTCCCCCCTATAAGTTAAAATGAAATCCTGGGAAATCTGGTGAAGATTTAATGACCAAGTGTCAGGGTTTGAGTGAGAAGGGATTATGCTATCAGCTGGCTCTGAAAATCCCATGGTTACATAGAAAGAGGGATACCTCGACAATGGGGAGAGTGGTTATTACCTCAGTCACAGACACACATTGAGGTCAGGTAGACACCGCTGCACACTTGCAGCATTTTCACAAATCATGGCAGGAGTTGATGGGCAAAGTTTTAACAGTGTTGGCCACTTAGCATACACACGCACACAGAGACACACAGAGAGAGACACAGACACACACACACACAATGCATCAGGAAGACAGTATTCCACCAAACTTTCAGCCTACTCTGTACTCTGTCCTAGTACCTATAATAATTGTAGAAGAAAACTACTAATTATACATCAGTACCCAGTCAATTATGAAATCATTTATATCTGCACCATCGATTTCTTGAGGAACTGCACCATGGACTTCTTGAGAAACTGGCTTTCTCAAGAAGCCCATGTGTGTGCAAAGGAAACATAATCAGATTTTCCATTTTCTTAAAATTTCACCCAGGGTCACAGCCAAGGGAAAGTACTGAAGAGCCCTTGTCAGCTCCTTTGTGCTCCAAATCTGTGTGTGATTATTTGTTCAGTTTCAGGTTACATTAGGAAGGCAATTTCAGCCAGGTCCAGTGGCTCATGCCTGTAATCTCAACTGTTTTGGAGGCCGAGGTGCAGGATCACCTAAGGTCAGGAGTGTGAGACCAGCCTGACCATCATGGCAAAACCTCATCTGTATTAAAAATACAAAATTAGCCAGGCATGGTGGCACATGCTTGTAATCCCAGCTGCTCAGGAGGCTGAGGCAGGAGAACCACTGGAACCCAAAAGGCGAAGGTTGCAAAAAGCTGAGCTTACACCTTTGCACTCTAGCTGGAAAAACAAAAGCAAAACTCCATCAGAAAGAGAAGAGTAGAGAAGAGAAGAGAAGAGAAAAGAAGGAATGAAAAAAGGAAGGGAGGAAAAGAAGGAAAGAAAAGAGAAATAAAAAGAAAGGAAAGAAAGGCAGTTTCAGATTGCATCAGAGAGGCTTGTGTTTACAGACTACCTTTCTCGCTATTTCAAACAGTAGCTCACTGTATTTTGAATGTCGTCTCTCATTGTTCCAGTGGGATTCTATCACTTTGTGTTACACGATCTCTTCTGTTTGCTTAGCCTCCACTCTAGCCTTGAAGTTCTCCATGGCCAGGGACTATGTCCTGTGATGTAGAATCCCTGTGTCTTGCACAGGGTTAAACAGAGGGTTAGTGCTTGATAATGTTCATGTGATGCCTATATTTCAGTTCCGTGAACTATGAGTGCCATTCACTGCCAATGGCCTAGTTTTTCTTTACAGTCTCTGAGATCTGAGCTGGTGGTGGCCAAGAATGAAACACATGTGTTTCTAGAGAGTTAAAACAGGACTAGGGTTGCAAAACATACAATATTATTTTTAATAGCTGACTAGCATATAAAAATATTCTAAAATGTGAATAAAACATAAATGTTCTCAGATGGAAACTGAGCCAAAGTAACTGACCTGAGGCTACAAGTTATCCATTCCTTGAAAACTCTATGCTCCTTGACAGAGAGCCACAGCCCAAACCCACTGAGTGTCTTTCTCCCCTAGGCCGTATGACTGGCCCACAGTGCACGAACTGCAAGTTTCATGCCTGGTGCTGGAGGGTCTTCAGGACCTTCACCTGCATGGTGCCTCTATCCTGCCAACTAGACATTTCCACATCACTCACATGAGACCACCTCCTGAGCAAATGTTCTCCCTCCTCCGCCCCACCACCCTTGGACACAAAAATACTCACATGAAAGGTTGGACAGGTTTCCCTTTGATTGTCACAGAAGTACCAATATGCAGGGACACAGCCTCTGTGTATGGCACATGCCAGAAAATTGAGACTGAGAGGCACCGGGCCATGTGGGGCCTCCCCTGGTGTAACAGATTCCTCTTAGGCAGTTGGTTAGATGTTGAAGGGTAGACCCTGAGGCCTCCCCTCTCCCACCTTATCACAATCAGAACCTGTATTCTTGAATATATACTTAACAGCAGAGCTTCAGAAACTGGGCTGCCTCAATTTTCTCCTTGATTCTGCCTTCTACTAATAGTGAGAGGTTAACATTTTTTGAACACTATTCTTAACATGGAGTCTTATTATATTCCCCGGACGTGAGTGTGGGGAATCACTGCTCACTCACTGCAGCCTCAACCTCCAGGGCTCCAGCAATCCTCTCACCTCAGCCCCCTAAGTAGCTGAGACTACAGGTCCACACCACAGAACCAGCTCAGATTTTATGTTTGTAGAGAGTCAGGGTCTCTTGATGTTGTCCAAGTTTGTCTGGAGCTCCTAGATTCAAAAGATCCTCTTGCCTTGGCCTCCCAAACTGCTGATGTACAGGGGTGAATCACTTTACTCCACCAAAAGTGTGACATTAGATTCACTATTTGAACTCCCCCACCTTGTTTCCCCAGTACAGGCAGGATTTTCTAAAGGTCCTACTTTGTAAGATGTTTTTGGTAATATAGGAGTTAATACATGTAAAGCCTCTACCCTAATCCCCAGACTGCAGTGACACCATCACAGCTCACTACAGCCTTGAATGCCTGGACAGCAGCAATCCTCCAGCCTCAGTCCCCAAGCATCTGGGACTACAGGCAAAAATCAGCATGCCCAGCAAATGTTTAAATGTTTGGAAAGACAGAATGTTGCTGTGTTGCCCAGGCTGGTCTCCAACCCCTAGCCTGGGGTGATCCTTTAACTTCAGCCTTTCAAAGTGCTGGGATTACAGGCCTCAGCAAACTTGTTGATGAATATCTACTTTAAGCTCTGTCTGAACTGAAGCTAAAGTTCCTTGCTGGTTTTGGGTGATTCCATATCTGAAACCAAGTCCCCCAATGTTCTTCCCTAGTGAATCAAAATCTGCCCACCATCCTGGTGCTCAGTGTAAAGGACAGGCTGGGATATGGGACAGGGAGAGACCTGAGGCTGGAGGCATGAGCCAGTGGTCACTGTGCAGATCCCACCTGCAGATGCTCTGTGCAAAGTCTGCTTCCCTCTCCCTGACTCTGCATGAGAAGAGGCTCCCGAGAATTTGGGCATTTTGCTCTCATAAATTCTCAGAGACCAGTCCTTGGTAACTCACAGTTTCCAACTCACAGCAATGGTAAATCCCCACCATTTCTGCCACCTGGGATCCACACTGACACACATGGGGAGAGTCACAGCTACATCCTCAGAGGCGCTGCTGTGTGGAAAGAAACCTTCCCATGCACAGAAGGCCACATGCATGTTTCCAGTGCAACACCCGGTCACATCCCAGCACACACACCCACAGTCACACAGAGCCACACCACTCAGAGTCACACATGCCCACTCATTGTGCATATAAAGATGCTCACACACTGATCTGGCTGTGCTCATACAGTCACATCACAGGTACCATGACAAAACGTAGTCACCCATTACACTCACGCACATACCCGCATGTCCTGAGGGGCCATCCACCTCCCACCTAAAGTCATATGATCTCAACAGACACCATTCTCAGCAGAAACCATCACTTGGTCACAGAGGGTTACAGCGGCCCAGGATTCACACCCCACACCCACAAGCATCTCAGACATGAGAGCCCTAGGCTATCTCATTCACAAGCTTACAGCTCACAGTAGAAATGCTCATATTTGTATCTCATAAAATCTCCCTGTTTTCTTTGTTCTGTGACTTGAGATTATTGAAGCCTGTGCCTTTTCAATTCACAGGTAGTGGTGACATCGTTGTCTCCTTCTGGGTGGCTGTTCCAAATTGTGTTCAGTATTCTGTGTGGATCTCTTGGAGTTGCAGCATTTCAATGGTCTTTGGCAGCCCTGCCCTCTGGCTTCATTCCTGTTTCCAAGCTCCTCCCACCAACGTTTCCCTGTGGGATAGGATGTAAGATGTTAGAAAGAAGCTTAGTAACAGCCACACCTGTTTGCAGGCCTATGACAGACAGAGAGGGTGGTATCAGGCAGAAAAGAAGATCACCAGGGAAATGCACAGATAAGGATGATGCAATGAGAAGTTCTGATGTTCATCCTCCATGCCTGTCCTGAAGCGTTTTCTCCACTGTGCAGAATCCACCTGGAAGGTATGCATTTTTCTAACTTGTACAATGAGAAACAGGTGGGAATTGTTGAAAAGGCTTTGGCCCTTCAATGTAATCCTGTTCTTTGCTCCAGAGTCTCTGAGGGAGCACTGCCCTTGATCTTCAGCAGAAACTTGGGGGAGAGGTGGAGAAAGTCCTTGTGTCCTCATGAGCCCACCCCAGGCCCCTTGGCTCTGGTGAGTGGTGACCACTCTCACACACCTGGGCTCCAGCCACACCATCTCCTTTCTCTTTGGGTGTCCATGTACATTGAAATCTCAGAGTTCCTGCTTCTTCTGCATATTCAAGGAGACAGGTGAGACTCTTGAGTCTAGGCCTTGGGTTGTGTGCTCCTTAGCTCCAGACCCATGTGAGGACAGGTGCAGGTGCAGGTGCAGGTGATTGGACTTCAGCCACGGTGAAGTCTTCACCC
Source organism: Callithrix jacchus (assembly GCF_049354715.1). Taxonomy (NCBI): domain Eukaryota; kingdom Metazoa; phylum Chordata; class Mammalia; order Primates; family Cebidae; genus Callithrix; species Callithrix jacchus. The sequence continues at coordinate 35,396,366 of NC_133523.1, forward strand.
GAGGTGGAAGACTCAGGACCCGTCTTCAAGTTCTTTTTCTCTGATAATAGAAAACATCTCAAAAACTTATATTAGAATTTGAAGAAGGAATGTGTTAGAATTCCCCTCCTTCTGTTTATTTCTTCTCTTTCTTTATTGTCCTCTTCAGTTTTATTGACTGTAAATTTAATGTGTTTGCAAAAAGTTGATCCAAGTTACCAAACAATCTATATTTTGGTGAGTAATTACTGAAATAGCACTTCAGTATTAGGCATGGCCTGTCGGTGACACCCATTGGTTCCTATCTGTCACTTTCCTGCCGTGCAACCTTCTTGCCCCATGGGCAGCTCTGCTTCTGCCTTTCCTCGTTGCTGGTCTTTGAGTTTCACTGCTTTGTTGAATGTTGCTTGTAGGTGATTTTTCTTCTGGGTCATGCATCTTCAGCTTACATGTCTGTTTTTAGGATTCATCTGTATTGCTGTGTGCAGCTGTAGTTCCTTCATTTTCACTGCTGTACACTCTGAAGTTTTATAAATAGATCAACACATACATACTAGTTTTACTGTTGATGGACATTGGGAAGGTCCATCTTGGGACGGTTGCAGACATTGCTTTCTACACAAATTGTCCCAGTCTCCTCATGCTGATCATTGTTTATTCATGGAAAATTTCAAGACATATCATAGACTCCCTGATATTTAAAACAAATCTCTCCCTTTCTGCCTGTGAATGCAAGAAACTGTTCATAAGGCAAACAGAGACTTACTGAGAAGGCAAGAATCAGGACACTGAGGATTCGAATCTTCAGAGGACCTCTGACAGATGGGGCTGCCCAGAGTCCACCCAAAAGCAGATATCCCAAGGAGAAAAGTCACTCTTATGAATGGACTGTTGGGTCAGTAGGGGTCTTCTTAGATCAAGGTCCAGGCTCTGACATGGGATAGGTTACAGTGGTAGGCACTGTTGGGGATGGCAATGGAGGTGTCATAACCCCATGTTAGTGGGGATAGAAACATGGGACCTGCAAGGAAGACCATCAGGGAGAACTGATAGTGTGCGCCCTGATCAAAGACTTCACCTTGCATCCTTCTCCAGCCAGGGTTCACACTCTGCAAAGCAGTGACTGCCCTGGGCACTACTGGAGCCTGCAGCTTCTCACCTGTGAAATGGCTACTTCCTTTCTCAGTCTGCAGGGATGGCGGGAGCAGGGCATGGTCATCCATGAGCACTCTTTACATGGACAAGTTATCTTTTTCTAAGTCTGGGTCTCAACCTTTCCTGAAACGAAGTTGCACATTCCCCATGTCTAACCTGAGAAGGAGACAGCATAGGAGTTTTATTTTTGTATTTTTCTGGTTGAGTGGAGGGACCTGTGAGCTTTACACTTCAGGTAGGAGGAAGGGAGCCCCCATGAGTGCCCCCCTCTCTTTACACTGTACAGGGTGGCTCCCACTCAGCCGTGATCAGCTCAGACAAATTCCTCCCACCCTGCTACTCACTCAGTTATTGACATTCCAAATCCCCTGTCAGCCCGGAAGCCTACACACATGCCCTTACCCTTCTCTTTCTATTACAGCCTTTCTGACACCTGTGAGAAAGTCCTGTAGCCCTACTTGAATAAAACAGCCATGAACTAAAAATTTTTTATTTTCTGCCAGTTCACCCAGGACAGGCAGTTTTGTATCTACTCTGGGTGTCTTGCTTTTCTTAATAAACAAATGTCTTTTCTATAACGTGTCTCTGTAACAGTGATGTCGCAGAAATAAAATTTGCAGGATTCCAGCAGTGAGTCATGAAATCATGTATGTCTGCACCATGGATTTCCTGCAAAACTCTACCTGGCTTTGTAACTAGATGTGCAAAGGAACCATGGTCAGATGCTCAGTTTGCTTAAAAATTACCCAGGGTCATAATGAGGTGAAGTAATGAAGAGCGCTTGTCAGCCTCCCCGTGGGTCCCAAATCGATCTGTGGTTATTTCCTCAGTGTCAAGTTGAATAAAAGGATTGGACACATTCAGAACATGGTAGAATTTCACATTGGTTCGGTCACCCGTACAAAGAGGGCTGTGATGGTGGCAAAGGATAATGGAAGTCATTAGAGCTGTCTCTACCTACAAAAAAGAGAAAATAGATTTCTGGAAGGTCTCAGCAATGATATGGCCTACTGCCGTCCTTTCTCTTTTGCACTCTAAAATAGGCATGCTCATTGCATTTTCCCTTGTCTGTTTCCATCTTGTGTGTCTGATGTGTATAGAGCCGATAATGGGTTCCTTCAGTGCGTATGTTGAGAGAAAGTGCAGCAGATAATTTGTAGTCACCTCATGGACACCACATCCTAATAAGATGATAAAACACTGGACTTCACTCTGAGTTTGTTCCTGTAATTGTGTTGCTTTCAAGAGTTCTTTACAGGGTTAGTGCGTTTACTGTGTGAGAGGCAATGAAGCCATTGGGGCTGGGTGGGACTAATTGCCAAAAAGGGCCTCTCAGGTCAAAGTGTCTGACATAAAGTAGGGGCTACTGAAGGACATTGTTCCTAATGTATTCTCAGACATCCTAGGGACCTTGTAACTCCCTTCATGTGTCACAGGAAGATTTGCCTTCTTTGATTTATGGATGTTTTCCATAAAATACCCTGGCCCCTCTTGAAGAAGACCCCTTCCTCTTTTCCCCCTGAAAGTGAGAACCAAGTCCTGGGAAATCTGGTGAAGTTTTAATGATCAAGTTTGACTGAGAAGAGATTATGCTATTAGCTGGCTCTAGGAATTCCATGATCACATAGAAAGAGGGATACCTCGACAATTGGGAGTGTGGTTATTACGGCAGTCACAGACACACATGAGGTCAGGTAGACACCACTGCACACTTGCAGCATTTTACTAGAACATGGCAGGAGTTGACGGGCAAAGTTTTAACAATGTTGGCCACTTAGCACATGCACACACACACACACACACACAGACACACACAGAGACACAGACACACACACACAATGCATCAGGAAGACAGTATTCCACCAAACTTTCAGCCTACTCTGTACTCTGTCCTAGTACCTATAATAATTGTAGAAGAAAACTACTAATTATACATCAGTACCCAGTCAATTATGAAATCATTTATATCTGCACCATCGATTTCTTGAGGAACTGCACCATTGACTTCTTGAGAAACTGGCTTTCTCAAGAAGCCCATGTGTGTGCAAAGGAAACATAATCAGATTTTCCGTTTTCTTAAAATTTCACCCAGGGTCACAGCCAAGGGAAAGTACTGAAGAGCCCTTGTCAGCTCCTTTGGGCTCCAAATCTGTGTGTGATTATTTGTTCAGTTTCAGGTTACATTAAAAAGGCAGTTTCAGCCAGGTCCAGTGGCTCATGCCTGTAATCCCAACTGTTTGGGATGCCAAGGTGGAGGATCACCTAAGGTCAGGAGTGTGAGACCAGCCTGACCATCATGGCAAAACCTCATCTGTATTAAAAATACAAAACTAGCCAGGCATGGTGGCACATGCTTTTAATCTCAGCTGCTCAGGAGGCTGAGGCAGGAGAACCACTGGAACCCGAAAGGCAAAGGTTGCAAAAAGCTGAGCTTACACCTTTGCACTCTAGCTGGGGAAACAAAAACAAAACTCCATCAGAAAGAGAAGAAGAGAGGAGAAGAGAAGAGAAGAGGAGAAAAGGAAGAAAGGAAGGAAGGGAGGGAAAAAGGAAAGAGAAAAGAAATAAAAAGAAAGAAAAGAAAGGCAGTCTCAGATTGCATCAGAGAGGCTTCTGTTTACAGACTACCTTTCTCACTATTTCAAACAGTAGCTCACTGTATTTTGAATGTTGTCTCTCATTGTTCCAGTGGGATTCTAACACTTTGTGTTACACGATCTCTTCTGTTTGCTTAGCCTCCACTCTAGCCTTGAAGTTCTCCATGGCCAGGGACTATGTCCTGTGATGTAGAGTCCCTGTGTCTTGCACAGGGTTCAACAGAGGGTTAGTGCTTGATAATGTTCATGTGATGCCTATATTTCAGTTCCGTGATCTATGAGTGCCATTGACTGCCAATGGCCTAGTTTTTCTTTACAGTCTCTGAGATCTGAGCTGGTGGTGGCCAAGAATGAAACTCATGTGTTCCTAGAGAGTTAAAACAGGACTAGGGTTGCAAAACATACAATATTATTTTTAATAGCTGATTAGCATATAAAATATTCTAAAATGTGAATAAAACATAAATCTTTGGGCATCAACATTAGGGAAGGCCAGAAAGTTTGAACATATTCTTTATTACTGAGGTTCATAGAGAAATTTACCTTATAGATGTTAATATATTCGATTTTAAATGCACACATATTTGACCCAGTTATTCCATTTCTTTGCAATTATCTTCCAGTGTAAGTATCAGAAGGTTGATTGACAAAAGCGTTGATTAGAGAGCTTAGTATGGCATTATTTGTGAGAGTAAAACGTTGGAAACAACGTAAATGCCCATCAAAAAGGTCAAGTTCAACAATTTTGGGTACTCCAATTGAGATACTATGCCATCTTTAAAAACCGAGGCAGCACCATGGATAGGTGATGTCCTGAAGATACATTCTTTAAGAACAAATGAACTTGTAATGTGTGATGTGTAGAGAAGTTTATACCAGGATTTGTTTAAAAACCAAATGAAATCGTAGACCTCTATGGTTCTATAGGCATAGGTTTCCTCTGGAAGGAGAGCAGAGCACTGGTAATGTTCTCAGAGTCAAACCAGAGTCCAGGAGTGAGATAAAGGCTTAAATTTTGACTGACTACAACAATTTTATCCTTACACATATTGTCTTCATTCAGCTAAATGAAAATATAAGTAACCACCTAAGTAGAAATGAGCACTGTAAGAAAAGACAGTGGAGATTCCATTCCTTGGGGGAAATGGCAGGTAAGCTGACCTTGACCCTGGTCAGATTTAGGAAACAAGCTGAAAATGGCAGTGAAAGCAGAAGGTGCTCTGTGGTGAAAAGCCTGGGGCAAGGGTAGTAATGGGAGGAGCCCAAGGGACTCATGTGGCCATCTGAGGGAGAGCTGCCTCCTGCTCTGGAAGCCCGCAAAGGCCACGTACTGGGAGCTCCTAAGTGCTCACCTGGTACTACTTGTCCAGCACTGAAAGGCCCAGGTCCAATTGTTTTCCATCTTTGAAGGGCACATTGTGGCATGTCACCTCACACGTCCAGGCCTCACACTAATGAATGTTCATGACCACACAATGGCCAAGATACACTCAGAAGTGGAAGGTGACGTGTGAGTCCTCATTCACCCCGCTGTGGAAATACACCTGCAGCTGTGGGTCATTGCTGAGGGTAAAGCACACAGCAAATGGTGCAGAACCCTCCCTTGTGGGGCACAGACAGGACACACATAGAAAGTCCTTCCCCCTTCTCCACCCGGCAGACAGAAGCCTTTCTGCTGTTACTGCAACCCTCATCCTTGTGGGGTTGCTTCAGCTCCTGTTACCCTTCAGAGGTGAGATCCTCTGCCCCGTGTTCCCAGATGGAAACTGAGCCAAAGTAACTGACCTGAGGCTAAAAGTTATCCATTCCTTGAAAACTCTATGCTCCTTGACAAAGAGCCACAGCCCAAACCCACTGAGTGTCTTTCTCCCCTAGGCCGTATGACTGGCCCACAGTGCAGGAACTGCAAGTTTCATGCCTGGTGCTGGAGGATCTCCGGGAGCTTCACCTGCATGGTGCCTTCATCCTGCCAACTAGACATTTCCACATCACTCACATGAGACCACCTCCTGAGCAAATGTTCTACCTCCTTTGCCCCACCACCCTTGGACACAAAAATACTCACATGAAAGGTTGGACAGGTTTCCCTTTGATTGTCACAGAAGTACCAATATGCAGGGACACAGCCTCTGTGTATGGCACATGCCAGAAAATTGAGACTGAGAGGCACCGGGCCATGTGGGGCCCCCCTGCTGTAACAGATTCCTTTTAGGCAATTGGTTAGATGTTGAAGGGTAGACCCTGAGGCCTCCCCTCTCCCACCTTATCACAATCAGAACCTGTATTCTTGAATATATACTTAACAGCAGAGCTTCAGAAACTGGGCTGCCTCAATTTTCTCCTTGATTCTGCCTTTTACTAGAAGTGAGAGGTTAACATTTTTTGAACACTATTCTTAAGATGGGGTCTTATTATATTCCCCGGACGTGAGTGCAGGGAATCGCTGCTCACTCACTGCAGCCTCAACCTCCAGGACTCCAGCAATCCTCTCACCTCAGCCCTCTATGTAGCTGAGACTACAGGTCCACACCACAGAACCAGCTCAGATTTTATGTTTGTGGAGAGTCAGGGTCTCTTGATGTTGCCCAAGTTAGTCTGGAGCTCCTAGGTTCAAAAGATCCTCTTGCCTTGGCCTCCCAAACTGCTGATGTACAGGGGTGAATCACTTTACTCCACCAACAGTGTGACATTAGATTCACAATTTGAACTCCCCCACCTTCGTTTCCCCAGTACAGGCAGAATTTTCTAAAGGTCCTACTTTGTAGGACGTTTTTGGTAATATAGGAGTTAATAAATGTAAAGCCTTTACCCTAATCCCCAGACTGCAGTGACATCATCACAACTCACTACAGCCTTGAATGCCTGGACAGCAGCAATCCTCCAGCCTCAGTCCCCAAGCATCTGGGACTACAGGCAAAAATCAGCATGCCCAGCAAATGTTTAAATGTTTGGAAAGACAGAATGTTGCTGTATTGCACAGGCTGGTCTCCAACCCCTGGCCTGGGGTGATCCTTTAACCTCAGCCTTTCAAAGTGCTGGGATTACAGGCCTCAGCAAACTTGTTGATGAATATCTACTTTAAGCTCTGTCTGAACTGAAGCTAAAGTTCCTTGCTGGTTTTGGGTGGTTCCATATCTGAAACCAAGTCCCCCAATGTTCTTCCCTAGTGAATCAAAATCTGCCCACCATCCTGGTGCTCAGTGTGAAGGACAGGCTGGGATATGGGACAGGGAGAGACCTGAGGCTGGAAGCAGGAGCCAGTGGTCACTGTCTGCAGATCCCACCTGCAGATGCTCTGCACAAAGTCTGCCTCCCTCTCCCTGACTCTGCATGGGAAGAGGCTCCCGAGAATTTGTGCATTCTGCTCTCATCAATGCTCAGAGACCAGTCCTTGGTAACTCACAGTCCCCAGAATCCTCACCATTTCTGCCACCTGGTATCCACACTGACACATATGGGAAGAGTCACAGCTGCTTCATCAGAGGTGCTGCTGTGTGTGGAGAAACCTTCCCATGCCCAGAAGGCCACATGCATGTTTCCAGTGCAACACCCAGTCACATCCCAGCACACACACCCACAGTCACACGGAGCCGCACCACTCAGAGTCACACACGTCCACTCGCTGTGCATATAAAGATGCTCACACACTGATCTGGCTGTGCTCACACAGTCACATCACAGTTACCATGACAGCATAGTCACCCCTTACACTCACGCACACACCTGCATGTCCTGATGGGCCATCCACCTCCCACCTAAAGTCATATGATCTCAAAAGACACCATTCTCAGCAGAAACCATCACTTGGTCACAGAGGGTTACAGAGGCCCAGGGTCCACAAACCATACCCACAAGCATCTCAGTTGTAAGAGCCCTAGGCTATCTAATTCACAAGCTTACAGCTCACAGTAGAAATGCTCATATTTGTATCTCATAAAATTTTTCTGTTTTCTATTTTCTGTGACTTGAGATTGTTAAAGGCTTTGTCTTTTCAACTCAGGTAGTGGGGACATTGTTTTCTCCTTCTGGGTGGCTGTTTCAAACTGTGTTCAGTTTTCTGTGATGAATCTCTTGAAGTTGCAGCATTTAAATGGTCTGTGACCATTGGCTTCATTCCTGTTTCCAAGCTCCTCCCACCAAGGTTTCTTTGTGGGATAGGATGTAAGATGTTAGAAAGAAGCTTAGTCACAACCACACCTATTTGCAGGCCTATGACAGACAGAGAGGGAAATATCAGGGAGAAAAGGGGATCGCCAGGGAAATGCACAGATAAGGATGATGCAATGAGAAGTTCTGATGTTCATCCTCCATGCCTGTCCTGAAGCATTTTCTCCACTGTGCAGAATCCACCTGGCAGGTGTGCATTTTTCTAACTTGTACAATGAGAAACAGGTGGGAATTGTGGAGAAGGCTTTGGCCCTCGAATGTAATCCTGTTCTCTGCTCCAGAGTCTCTGAGGGAGCACTGCCCTTGATCCTCAGCAGAAACTTGGGGGAGAGGTGGAGAAAGTCCTTGTGTCCTCATGAGCCCACCCCAGGCCCCTTGGCTCTGGTGAGTGGTGACCACTCTCACACACCTGGGCTCCAGCCACACCATCTCCTTTCTCTTTGGGTGTCCATGTACATTGAAATCTCAGAGTTCCTGCTTCTTCTGCAGATTCAAAAAGACAGGTGAGACTCTTGAGTCTAGTCCTTGAGGTTTGTGCTCCTTAGCTCCAGACCCATGTGAGGACGGGTGCAGGTGCAGGTGCAGGTGATTGGACTTCAGCCACGGTGAGGTCTTAACCCGAGGTGGAAGACTCAGGACGCACTTTCAAGTTTTTTTTCTCTGATAATAGAAAACATCTCAAAAACCTATATTAGAAATTGAAGAAGGAATGTGTTAGAATTTTCCTCCTTCCGTTTATTCCATCTCTTCTTTTATTTTCCTCTTCAGTTTTATTGACTGTAAATTTAAGGTGTTTACAAAAAGTTGATCCAAGTTACCAAACAATCTATATTTTGGTGAGTAATTACTGATATAGCACTTCAGTATTAGGCATGGCCTGTTGGTGATGCCCATTGGTTCCTATCTGTCACTTCCCTGCCTTGTAACCTTCCTGCCCCCATGGGCAGCCCTGCTTCTGCCTTTTCTCGTTGCTTTTCTTTGAGTTTCACTGCTTTGTTGAATGTTGCTTGTAGGTGATTTTCCTGGAGGGCTCCTTCTGGGTCATGCATCTTCAGTTCACATGTCTGTTTTTAGGATTCATCTGTATTGCTGTGTGCAGCTGTAGTTCCTTCATTTTCACTGCTGTACACTCTGAAGTTTTATAAATAGATCAACACATACATACCAGTTTTACTCTTCATGGACTTTGGGAGGGTCCCAGCTTGGGACAGTTGCAGACATTGCTTTCTACACAAAATTGTCCTAGTCTCCTCATACTGATCATTGTTTATTCATGGAAAATTCCAAGACTTATCATAGACTCCCTGAAATTTAAAACAAATGTCTCCCTTTCTGACTGTGAATGCAAGAAACTGTTCATAAGGCAAACAGAGACTTACTGAGAAGGCAAGAATCAGGACACTGAGGATTCGAATCTTCAGAGGACCTCTGACAGATGGGGCTGCCCAGAGTCCACCCAAAAGCAGATATCCCAAGGAGAAAAGTCACTCTTAGGAATGGACTGTTGGGTCAGGAGGGGTCTTCTTAGATCAAAATTCAGGCTCTGACATGGGATAGGTTACAGTGGTAGGCACTGCAGGGGATGGCAATGGAGGTGTCATAACCCCATGTTAGTGTGGGGAGAAGCGTGGGACCTACAAGAAAAACCATCAGGGAGAACTAATAGTGTGTGCCCTGATCAAAGACTTCACCTTGCATCCTTCTCCAGCCAGGGTTCACACTCTGCAAAGCAGTGACTGCCTTAGGCAGTACTGGAGCCTGCAGCTTCTCCCCTGTGAAATGGCTATTTTTTTTCTCAATCTGCAGAAACGGCGGGAGCAGAACATGGTCATCCATGAGCACTCTTTACATGAACATGTTAGCTATTTCTAAGTCTGGGTCTCAACCTTTCCTGAAACGAAGTTGCATATTTCCCATGCCTAACCTGAGAGGGAGACAGCGTAGGAGTGTTATTTTTGTTTTTTTCTGGTTGAGTGGAGGGACCTGTGAGCTTTAGACTTCAGGTAGGTAGAAGGGAGCCCCCATGAGTGCCCCCCCTCTCTTTTCACTGTAGAGTGTGGCTCCCATTCAGCCGTGCTCAGCTCAGACACTTTCCCTCCCAGCCTGCTACTCACTCGGTTATTCACATTCCAAATCCCCTGTCAGCCCGGAAGCCTGCACACACGCCCTTACCCTTCTCTTTCTATTACAGCCTTTCTGACACCTGTGGGAAAGTCCTGTAGCCCTACTTGAACAAAACAGCCATGAATTGAAAATTTTTTATTTTCTGCCAGTTCACCCAGGACAGGCAGTTTTGTATCTACTCTGGGTGTCTTGCTTTTCTTAATAAACAAATGTCTTTTCTATAACTTCTCTCTGTGACAGTGATGTCGCAGAAATAGAATTTGCGAGATTCCAGCAGTGAGTCATGAAATCATGTATGTCTGCACCATGGATTTCTTGCAAAACTGTACCTGGCTTTGTAACTAGATGTGCAAAGGAACCATGGTCAGATGTTCAGTTTGCTTAAAAATCTACCCAGGGTCATAACGAGGTGAACTAATGAACAGCACTTCTCAGCCTCCTCATGCGTCCCAAATCGATCTGTGGTTATTTCCTCAGTTTATTGGACACATTCAGAACATGGTAGAATTTCACATTGGTTCGGTCTCCTGTACAAAGAGAGCTGTGATGGTTGCAAAGGATAATGGAAGTCATTAGAGCTGTCTCTACCTACAAAAAAGAGAAAATAGATTTCTGGAAGGTCTCAGCAATGATATGGCCTAGTTACTGCCGTCCTTTTTCTTTTGCACTCTAAAATAGGCATGCTCATTGCATTTTTTCTTGTCTGTTTCCATCTTGTGTGTCTGATGTGTACAGAGCCGATAATGGGTTCCTTCCGTGCATATGTTGAGAGAAAGTGAAGCAGATAATTTGTAGTCACCTCATGGACACCACATCCTAATAAGATGATAAACACTGGAATTCACTCTGCGTTTGTTCCTGTAATTGTGTTGCTTTCAAGAGTTCTTTACAGGGTTAGTGTGTTTACTGTGTCAGAGGCAATGAAGCCAATGGGGACTGAGTGGGACTAATTGCCAAAACAAGCCACTCGGGTCAAAGTGTCTGACATAAAGTAGGAGCTACTGAAGGATGTTGTTCCTAATGTATTCTCAGACATCCTAGGGACCTTGTAACTCACACCTTGTGTCACAGGAAGATTTGCCTGTTTTGACTTATGGATTTTTTTTAGAATGCCCTGGCCCCTCTTGGAGAAGACCACTTCCTCTTTTCCCCCTGAAAGTAAGAATCAAATCCTGGGAAATCTGGTGAAGTTTTAATGACCAAGTGTCAGGGTTCGAGTGAGAAGGGATTATGCTATTAGCTGGCTCTGGGAATCCCATGGTCAAATAGAAAGTGGGATACCTCGACAATGGGGAGTGTGCTTATTTTGTCAGTCACAGACACACATTGAGGTCAGGTAGACACCACTGCACACTTGCAGCATTTTACTAAAACATGACAGGTGTTGATGGGCAAAGATTTAACAGTGCTGGCCACTTAGCACACACACACACACACACACACACAGACACACACACACACACATGGACACACACACACACACACACAATGCATCAGGAAGACAGTATTCCACTGAACTTTCAGCCTACTCTGTACTCTGTCCTAGTACCTATAATAATTGTAGAAGAAAACTACTAATTATACATCAGTACCCAGTCAATTATGAAATCATTTATATCTGTACCATCGATTTCTTGAGGAACTGCACCATTGACTTCTTGAGAAACTGGCTTTCTCAAGAAGCCCATGTGTGTGCAAAGGAACCGTAATCAGATTCTCTGTTGTCTTAAAATTTCACCCAGGGTCACAGCCAAGGGAAAGTAATGAAGAGCCCTTGTCAGCTCCTTTGGGCTCCAAATCTGTCTGTACTTATTTGTTCAGTTTCAGGTGACATCAGAAAGGTAGTTTCAGCCAGGTCCACTGGCTCACACCTGTAATCCCAACTGTTTCAGAGGCCAAGATGGAGGATCACCTGAGGTCAGGAGTTTCAGACCAGCCTGTCCATCATGGCAAATTTTCATCTATATTAAAAATACAAAATTAGCCAGGCATGGTGGCACATGCCTGTAATGTCAGCTGCTCAGGAGGCTGAGGCAGGAGAACCACTGGAACCCAAAAGTCGAAGGTTGCAGCAAGCTGAGGTTGCACCACTGCACCCTAGCTGGGGAAACAGGAGCAAAACTCCATCAGAAAGAGAAGACAAGAAGGGAAGAGAAGAGCAGAGAAGGAAGGAAAGAAGGGATGGAGGAAAAAAGGAAAGAAAAGAGAAAGAAAAAGAAAGAAAAGAAAGGCAGTTTCAGATTGCATCAGAGAGGCTTCTGTTTACAGACTACCTTTCTCGCTATTTCAAACAGTAGCTCACTGTATTTTGAATGTTTTCTCTCATTTTTCCAGTGGGATTCTACTACTTTGTGTTACACGACCTCTTCTGTTTGCTTAGCCTCCACTCTAGCCTTGAAGTTCTCCATGGCCAGGGAGAGCCATGTGAGGCTCTCCCTGGCCATGGCTCTATGTCCTGTGAGGTAGAGTCCCTGTGCCTTGCACAGGGTTAAACAGAGGGTTAGTGCTTGATAATGTTCATGTGATGCCTATATTTCAGTTCCGTGAACTATGAGTGCCATTCACTGCCAATGGCCTAGTTTTTCTTTACAGTCTCTGAGATCTGAGTTGGTGGTGGCCAAGAATGAAACTCATTGTTCCTAGAGAGTTAAAACAGAACTAGGGTTGTAAAACATACGATATTATTTTTATAGCTGATTAGCATATAAAAAGATTCTGAAATGGGAATAAAATGTAAATCTTTGGGCATCAACATTAGGGAAGGCCAGAAAGTTTGAACATATTCTTTACTACTGAGGTCTATAGAGAAAGTTCTCTTATAGGTGTACTATATTCGATTTTAAATGCACACATTTTTGACCCAGTTATTCCATTTCTTTGTAATTATCTTCCAGTGTAAGTATCAGAAGGTTGATAATGACAAAAGCGTTGATTAGAGAGCTTAATATGGCATTATTTGTGAAAGCAAAACGTTGGAAACAACCTAAATGCCCACCAAAAGGGTCAAATTCTATCATTTTGGGTACTCCTATTGAGATACTATGCAGTCTTTAGAAACCGAGGCAGCACCATGGATAGGTGATGTCCTGAAGATACATTTTTTAAGAACAAATGAACTTCTAATGTGTGATGTGTAGAGCAGTTTATACCACTATTTGTTTAAAAAGCAAATGAAATCGTAGACCTCTATGCTTCTATAGGCATAGGTTTCCTCTGGAAGGAGAGCAGAGCACTGGTAATGTCCTCAGGATTCAACCCCGAGTCCATGAGTGAGACAACGGCTTATATTTTGAATGACTGCAACAATTTTATCCTTACACATATTGTATTCATTCAGCTAAATGAAAATATAAGTTACTGCCTAAGTAGAAATGAGCACTGTAAGAAAAGACAGTGGAGATTCCATTCCTTGGGGGAAATGGCAGGTAAGCTGACCTTGACCCTGGTGAGATTTAGGAAACGAGCTGAAAATGGCAGTGCAAGCAGAAGGTGCTCTGTGGTGAAAAGCCTGGGGCAAGGGTAGTAATGGGAGGAGCCCAAGAAACTCATGTGGCCATCTGAGGGAGAGCTGCCTCCTGCTCTGGAAGTCCGCAAAGGCCACGTGCTGGGAGCTCCTGGGTGCTCACCTGGTACTCCTTGTCCAGCACTGAGAGGCCCAGGTCCAATTGTTTTCCATCTTTGAAGGGCACATTGTGGCATGTCACCTCACACGTCCAGGCCTCACATTCATGAATGTTCATGACCACACAATGGCCAAGATACACTCAGAAGTGGAAGGTGATGTGTGAGTCCTCATTCACCCCGCTGTGGAAATACACCTGCAGCTGTGGGTCATTGCTGAGGGTAAAGCACACAGCAAATGGTGCCGAACCCTCCCTTGTGGGGCACAGACAGGACACACATAGAAATTCCTTCCCCCTTTTCCACCCAGCAGACAGAAGCCTTTCTGGTGCTCTTACAACCCTCATCCCTGTGGGGTTGCTTCAGCTCCTGTTGCGCTTCAGAAGTGAAATGCTCTACCCTGTGTTCCCAGATGGAAACTGAGCCACAGTAACTTCCCTGAGGTTATAAGTTATTTATTTCTTGAAAAATTTATGCTGCTTGATAAGAAACCACAGTCGAAACCCACTGAGTGCCCTTTTTTTCTAGGCTGTGTGATGGGCCCACAGTGCAGGAACTGCAAGTTTCATGCCTGGTGCTGGAGAATCTCCAGGACCTTCACCTGAATTACGCCTCCATTTTGCCAACTAGACATTTCCACATCACTCACATGAGACTACCTCCTACGTCAATATTCTTTCTCTTCCTCCATCACGCACCATCCTTGGACCATGGAGTACTCACACAAAAGGGAGGATCAGTGTCTCTCTGATTGTCACTCAAGAACCTACGGACAAGTTCACAGGCCATGTATGTGGTGCCTGCCACAGAGATTAAGAGTGGATGAGACAGGCAGGGCTGGGTACGGCCTACCATTCTGTAAGAGATTCTCATAATGCAAAAGGTTGGAGTCTAAGGGCAAACTCAGGCTTCTTCATTCCCACCCTACCACAGTCAGGCCCATTATTGCTGAGGAAATAGGGGTGGAGGCATAGTTATGAGCAAGGCATCAGGAGCCAGGCTGCCTGGATTTCTGTCCTGATTTCTCCTATTACTAGCAGTGCCATCTTAGATCTGATACTTAAATGTTCTCTACCTCAATTTCCCCATCCAAAGAGGATTACTAGAAATTTTTTTTTGTAGGAGGTTCACATGGATAGAACAGTTAATATGTATAAAACTTTTACCCTAATCCCTCACATGTATAGGAACTGTGAGATGTTACTGAAAGAAGAGGGTGGGTTCTTCTGGAACACTGCCCTGTCTTCATTTTCAACTCTGAAACTGTGAAAACAAGATATGAGGATGTAACAGTGATGTAATTCACTCCAGTGAGAAATAATCCTTGTTGAAAGAGAACGAAATAACAAGAGAACAGTAAACCCGTGTGTGTGGGATGCACATGCATCACAATCATCAAAGGCCATGGAATTTTTTCTCAGAACGGGCACAAATTGTTAAGAGCACAGCTTTAGTACTTGTACAAATAAAGTGCGGGCCATAGAAATAACTGGAGGGAATCTACAAGTGGCTGATACTTGTTCTCTTTTGAGATAGAGTCACATTCTATTGTCCAGACTTACAGGCAGTCATGCAATCCTAGCTCGCATTAACCTTGACACCACCACCCCTGTTTGCAGGCCTGTCTGTGATGTAGCAAAAGTCATTGTGGTGGAGGTACCAGGGGGAGGAAGGAGTAACAGGGAAATGCACAGATAAGAATGATGGAGTGAAGGGTTGTGCAGTCCAGCCTTTATGCCTCTCGTGAAGATTTTTCTCTGCTGTGTAGAATCTACCTGGAAGGTGTACATTGTTTTAATTGGTGCAATCATTTAGAAAAGGAAGGTGGGAATTATGGAGAAAGGTGTTGGCCCTAAAAAGTAATGCTTCTGTTTGTTCCAGACTTTCTGGGAGATCACTGGCCGTGATCGTCAGCGGGACCTGTGGAGAAGAGTTGAGATAGTCCTTGGTTATTTATTCCATCTCAGAAGGCCCCTTGTCTCTGCCAGGTGAGGACTACTGCCTTCCTTCTCTCACACACTTAGGCTTTAGCTGCAGCTTATTCTTCCTTTCTGGGGGTTCATGTGAGTCAGTATTTCAGAGACATTCTTTCTCCCAACACCATTTATTAAATAGGGAGTCTTTTCCCCATTACTTGTTTTTGTCAGGTTTGTCTAAGATCAGATAATTGTAGATGTGTGGCATTATTTCTGAGGCATCTATTCTGTTCCACTTATCTATATCTCTATTTTGCTACCAGTACCATGCTGTTTTGATTACTGTAGCCTTGTATTATAGTTTGAAGTCAGGTCCCATGATGTCTTCAGCTTTTTTTTTTTTTTTTTTTTTTTTTCAGCTTCCCTCCACCCCTTAGGATTATCTTGGCTATGCAGGCTGCTATTTGCTTCCACGTGAAATTTAAGGTGTTTTTCTCCAATTTTGTGAAGAAAGTCAACTGTAGCTTTTTGGAGATAGCATTGAATCTATTAATTACCATTTTAAAAAATGTTTGCTCTTCTGTTTTACAATCAGTGAATGTAAACCATTTATATGTATATTATGATAAGTAATTCTTAATCTCATACTTTATTAAGCACTAAAATTCTATGCACAGCCTGTTACTGACACACTTTGGGACCACCTGTTTTTAACCCACCATGGGATCTTCTTGCTGCCACAGACTAACATGCTCCTGCCTTTCTGCTTTGCATTCCTTTTACTTCCACTATATTGTGAAATTTTGCTTCAAAATGCCTGCTCTCTTAGGTCTTTGTTCAGATCATGCATGTTTTGTTCACATTTTTGTTATTAGGGTTCATTCGTATTGCTATGTGGAGCTTGAATTCCTTCATTTTCACTGCTCTACACTCTGCAATTCTATGAATATGCCAACACATAAATACCAATTTCACTCTAGATTGTACATTGAGGGGTTCAGTTCAACACATTTGCAAATATGGGTTTCTACCCAAATTATTATAGTCTCCTCATGCAGGTTATTTCTTCTATAGAAAACCTTTTCAGACAGACTCTAGACTCCCTGAATGTAAATCAAATCTTACTCTTTTTGCTCACCAAGTAAACATAATTATCCAGAACCTGCACAGCCTTCCTGAAAAGACAGGAATCAAGATTCTCTGAGGATTACAATCTTTAGAGCATCTTGGATGCATGGGGCTTGACCAGAGGCCACCCAAAAGGCTCCAGGGAAAAAGCCACGCTTAGGAGAGGGATGGATGTAAGAAAAGGTTTTCTGAAATCAAGGCCCAGACTCCTACAGGACAGGGGGTAGTAGTTGGCACTGCAGGACTGAAAATAGAGGTGTCTTACCCCATGTCCGTGGGTGTGTCTGTGAGTGGGAAATAGAGGCTGAAGGACACTGTAGGCTGGGGTCGATGACTCAAGCCTGTAATCCCAGCCCTTTGGGAGGCCGAGTCGGGTGAATCACGAGGTCAAGAGATCAAGACCATCCTGGTCAACATGGTGAAACCCCCGTATCTACTAAAAATACAAAAAATTAGCCGAACATGATGGCGCGTGCCTGTAATCCCAGCTACTTAGGAGGCTTAGGCTGGAGAATTGCCTGAACACAGGAGGTGGTGGTAGCGGTAAGCCGAGATCACGCCACTGCACTCCAGCCTGGGTAAAAAGCAAAACTTTGTCTGAAAAAAAAAAAATTGGACACTGTGTACTCTGATTAAAGGGTTCATCTTGCATCCATGTCTTTGGCTCACTGCAACCTCCTCCTCCCAGGTTCAAGCGATGCTTCTGCCTCAGCCTCCAAATTTACTGAAACTACAGGTGCATGCCAGCACGGCTGCTAATGTTTTGTATTTTTAATAGATATGGGGTTTCACCATGTTAGCCAGGATGGTCTTTACCTCCTGACCTCATGATCCACCCACCTCTGCCTCCCAAAGTGCTGTGATTACAGGTGTGAGCCACCATATCTGGCCCATCTCTTACCAAGATTTACACTCTACAAAGTAGTCCCTGCCATCCTCATTCATTGAGCCTGGAGATCCTCCTTTGTGAAATGGCTTTTCTCTTTCTCAGCCTGAGGGTGGGGCTGGAATCAGGGCATAATCATGCATGAGCACTATTTAAATAAATTAACAAGGATATCCAGGGCTTGAACTCAGACCTGGAACAAAACAACCTGATAGACATTTACAGAACTCTCCACCCCAAATCCACAGAATATACATTCTTCTCAGCACCACATCACAGCTACTCTAAAATTGACCACATAATTGGAAGTAAAGCACTCCTCAGCAAATGCAAAACAACTGAAATCATAACAAACAGCCTCTCAGACCGTAGTGCAATGAAGTTAGAACTCAGAATTCAGAAACTAACTCAGAACCGACAGCTTCATGGAAAATGAACAACTGGCTTTTGAATGTTGATTGGATAAACAATGAAATGAAGGCAGAAATAAAGAAGTTATTCGAAAACAACGAGAACGAAAACACAACATACCAGAATCTCTGGGACACATTTAAAGCAGTCTCCAGAGGAAAATATATAGCAATATGTCCCCATATGAGAAGAGTGGAGAGATCCAAAATTGACACCCTATCGTCAAAATTGAAAGGGCTAGAGGAGCAATATCGAAAAAACTCAAAACCTAGCAGAAGACAAGAAGTAACTAAGATCAGAGTAGAACTGAAGGAGATAGAGACTTGAAAAACCCTTCAAAAAATTAATAAATCTAAGAGCTTGTTTTTTGAAAAGATCAACAAAATAGACAGACCACTAGCCAGACTGATAAAAAAGAGAGAACAACCAAATAGATGCAATAAAAAAGATAAAGAAGAAATCACCAGAGATTCCACAGAAATTCAAACCATCATCAAAGAATATTACAAACAACTCTATGCACATAAACTAGTAAACCTGGAAGAAATTGATAAATTCCTTGACACCTGTGTCCTCCCAAGCCTAAACCAGGAGGAAGCTGAAACTATGAATAGACCAATAACAAAGTCTGATGTCAAGGCAGCAATAAAGAGCCTACCACTCAAAGAAAGCCCAGTTCCAGATGGGTTTACAGCCAAATTCTAACAGACACACAAAGAGGAGCTGGTACCATTCCTTCTGAAACTATTCCAAATAATCCAAAAAAAGGAAATCCTTCCCAAATCATTTTATAAGACCAACATCATCCTGATACCAAAACCTGGCAGACACTCAACAAGAAGAGAAAACTTCAGGCCAGTAACCATGATGAACATAGATGCATAAATCTTCAATAAAATACTGGAAAGCCAATTACAACAGCACATCAAAAAGCTTATCCAGCATGATAAAGTAGGATTCATCCCAGGGATGCAAGGCTCGTTCAACATACGTAAGTCTATAAACCTAATTCACCACATAAACAGAAACAAAAACAAAAACCACATGATTATCTCAATTGACACAAAGAAGGCCTTAGACAAAATTCAACAGCTCGTTATGCTAAAATCCCTCAATAAACTCAGTATTGATGGAACGTATCTCAAAGTAACAAAAGCTATTTATGACAAACCAACAGCCAATATCATAGTGAAGGGGCAAAAACTGAAAGCATTTCCTTTCAATCTGGCACTAGACAAGGATGCCCTCTCTCACCACTCTCATCCAATAGAGTACTGGAATTTCTAGCCAGAGCAATCAGGAAAGAAGAAGAAATAAAGTATATTCAAATAGGAAAGGAGGAAGCCAAATTGTCTCTATTGGTAGATGACATGATAGTATACCTAGAAGACCCCATTGCCTCAGCCCAAAAACTCCTGAAACTGATAAGCAACTTCAGTATAGTCTCAGGATATAAAATCAATGTGCAAAAATCACAAGCATTCCTATACACGAACAGCAGCCTTAAAAAAAGCCACATCAAGAATAAACTGCCATTCGTGATTGCTACAAAAAGAATAAGATACCTAGGAATACAACTCACAAGGAACGTAAGGGACCTCTTCAAGGAAAACTACAAACCACTGCTCAACGAAATAAGAGAGGACACAAACAGATGGAGAAATATTCCATGTTCATGGTTAGGAAGAATCAATATTGTGAAAATGGCTATACTGCCCAAAGTAATTTACAGAATCAACGCTATCCCCATCAAGCTACCATTGACTTTCTTCACGGAACTGGAAAAAACCACAATGAACTTCATATGGAACCAAAAGAGAGCCTGCATAGCCAAGTCAATTCTAAGCAAAAAGAACACAGTGGGAGGCATCACACTACCGGACTTCAAACTATACTACAAGGCTACAGTAATCAAAACAGCATGGTACTGGTACCAAAACAGAGATACAGACCAATGGAACAGAACAGAGGCATCGGAGGCAGCACAACATATCTACAGCCATACAATCTTTGATAAACCTGACAGAAACAAGCAATGGGGAAAGGATTCCCTGTTTAATAAATGGTGTTGGGAAAACTGGCTAGCCATGTGCAGAAAGCAGAAACTGGACCCCTTCCTGACACCTTACACTAAAATTAACTCCAGATGGATTAAAGACTTAAACATAAGACCTGGCACCATAAAAACCCTAGAAGAAAATCTAGGCAAAACCATCCAGGAAATAGGAGTAAGCAAAAACTTCATGACCAAAACACCAAAAGCATTGGCAGCAAAAGCCAAAATAGAAAAATGGGACCTAATCAAACTCCACAGCTTCTTCACGGCAAAAGAAACAGTCACTAGAGTGAATCGGCAACCAACAGAATGGGAAAACTTTTTTTTTTTTATTACATTTTAGGTTTTGGGGTACATGTGCAGAACATGCAAGACAGTTGCATAGGTACACACATGGCAGTGTGCTTTGCTTGCTTTCTCCTTTTCACCCACATTTGGCATTTTTCCCCAGGCTATCCCTTCCTACTTCCCCCTCCCACTGGCCCTCCCCTTTTCCCCCAATAGACCCCAGTGTTTAGTACTCCCCTCTCTGTGTCCATGTGTTCTCAATTTTCATCACCCGCCTATGAGTGAGAATATGCGGTGTTTCATTTTCTGTTCTTGTGTCAGTTTGCTGAGAATGATGTTCTCCGGATTCATCCATGTCCCTACAAACGACACGAACTCATCATTTCTGATTGCTGCATAATATTCCATGGTGTATATGTGCCACATTTTCCCAATCCAGTTTATCATCAATAAGCATTTGGGTTGATTCCAGGTCTTTGCTATTGTAAACAGTGCTGCAATGAACACTCGTGTGCATGCGTCCTTATAGTGGAATGATTTATAGTCCTTTAGATATATACCCAGTAATGGGATTGCTGGGTCAAATGGAATTTCTATTTCTAAGGCCTTGAGGAATCGCCACACTGTCTTCCACAACGGTTGAACTAATTTACACTCCCACCAACAGTGTAAAAGTGTTCCTATTTCTCCACATCCTCTCCAGCATCTGTTGTCTCCAGATTTTTTAATGATCACCATTCTAACTGGCGTGAGATGGTACCTCAATGTGGTTTTGATTTGCATCTCTCTGATGACCAGTGACGATGAGCATTTTTTCATATGATTGTTGGCCTCATATCTGTCCTCTTTCGTAAAGTGTCTGTTCATATCCTTTGCCCAATTTTGAATGGGCTTGTTTGTTTTTTTCCTGTAAATCTGTTTGAGTTCTTTGTAAATTCTGGATATCAGCTCTTTGTCAGATGGGTAAACTGCAAAAATTTTTTTCCATTCTGTTGGTTGCCGATTCACTCTAGTGACTGTTTCTTTTGCCGTGCAGAAGCTGTGGAGTTTGATTAGGTCCCATTTGTCTATTTTGGCTTCTGTTGCCAACGCTTTTGGTGTTTTGTTCATGAAGTCCTTGCCTACTCCTATGTCCTAGATGGTTTTGACTAGATTTTCTTCTAGAATTTTTATGGTGCCAGGTCTTATGTTTAAGTCTTTAATCCATCTGGAGTTAATTTTAGTGTAAGGTGTCAGGAAGGGGTCCAGTTTCTGCTTTCTGCACATGGCTAGCCAGTTTTTCCAACACCATTTGTTAAACAGGGAATCCTTTTCCCATTGCTTGTTTCTGTCAGGTTTATCAAAGATTGTATGGCTGTAGATATGTTGTGTTGCCTCCGATGCCTCTGTTCTGTTCCATTGGTCTATATCTCTGTTTTGGTACCAGTACCATGCTGTTTTGATTACTGTAGCCTTGTAGTATAGTTTGAAATCTGGTAGTGTGATGCCTTCCACTGTGTTCTTTTTGCTTAGAGTTGACTTGGCTCTGCGGGCTCTCTTTTGGTTCCATATGAAGTTCATTGTGGTTTTTTCCAGTTCTGTGAAGAAAGTCAATGGTAGCTTGATGGGGATAGCATTGATTCTGTAAATTACTTTGGGCACTATAGTCATTTTCATAATATTGATTCTTCCTAACCATGAACATGGAATGTTTCTCCATCTGTTTGTGTCCTCTCTTATTTCATTGAGCAGTGGTTTGTAGTTTTCCTTGAAGAGGTCCCTTACGTTTTTTGTGAGTTGTATTTCAAGGTATTTTATTCTTTTTGTAGCAATTGTGAATGGCATTTCGTTCTTGATTTGGCTTTCTTTAAGTCTGTTATTGATGTACAGGAGTGCTTGTGATTTTCGCACATTGATTTTATATCCTGAGACTTTGCTGAAGTTGCTTATCAGTTTCAGGAGTTTTTGGGCTGAGGCAATGGGGTTTTCTAGGTATACTATCATGTCGTCTGCAAATAGAGACAATTTGGCTTCCACCTTTCCTATTTAAATACCCTTTATTTCTTTTTCTTGCCTGATTGCTCTGGCTAGAACTTCCAGTACTATATTGAATAGGAGTGATGAGAGAGGGCCTTCTTGTCTAGTGCCAGATTTCAAAGGGAATGCTTCCAGTTTTTGCCCATTCAGGATGATATTGGCTGTTGGTTTGTCATAAATAGCTTTTATTACTTTGAGATACGTTCCATTGATACTGAGTTTATTGAGGGTTTTTAGCATAAAGGGCTGTTGAATTTTGTCAATGCCTTCTCTGCGTCAATTGAGATAATCATGTGGTTTTTGTTTTTGGTTCTGTTTATGTGGTGAATTGCGTTTATAGACTTGCATATGTTGAACCAGCCTTGCATCTCCGGGATGAATCCTACTTGATCATGATGAAGAAGCTTTTTGATTTGCTGTTGCAATCGGCTTGCCAATATTTTATTGAAGATTTTTGTATGTATGTTCATCATGTACATTGGCCTGAAGTTTTCTTTTCTTCTTGGGTCTCTGCTGGGTTTTGGTATCAGGATGATATTGGTCTCATAAAATGATTTGGGAAGGATTCCCTCTTTTTGGATTATTTGGAATAGTTTCAGAAGGAATGGTACCAGCTCCTCTTTGTGTGTCTGGTAGAATTCGGCTGTGAACCCATCTGGACCTGGGCTTTTTTTGTGTTTTAGGCTCTTAGTTGCTGCCTCGACTTCTGCCCTTGTTATTGGTCTATTCATATTTCAGCTTCCTCCTGGTTTAGGCTTGGGAGGAGAGAGGAGTCCAGGAATTTATCCATTTCTTCCAGGTTTACTAGTTTATGTGCATAGAGTTGTCTGTAATATTCTCTGATGATGATTTGAATTTCTGTGGAATCTGTGGTGATTTCCCCTTTACCATTCTTTATTGCATCTATTTGGTTGTTCTCTCTTTTATTTTTAATCAATCTGGCGAGTGGTCTGTCTATTTTGTTGATCTTTTTAAAAAAACCAGCTTTTGGATTTATTGAATTTTTGAAGGGTTTTTCGTGTCTCAATCTCCTTCAATTCAGCTCTGATCTTAGTTATTTCTTGTCTTCTGCTGGGTTTTGAGCTTTTTTGATCTTGCTCCTCTAACTCTTTCAATTTTGACGATAGGGTGTCAATTTTGGATCTCTCCATTCTCCTCATATGGGCACTTATTGCTAATACTTTCCTCTAGAGACTGCTTTAAATGTGTCTCAGAGATTCTGGCATGTTGTGTCTTCATTCTCATTGGTTTCGAAGAACTTCTTTATTTCTGCCTTCGTTTCATTGTTTATCCAGTAAACATTCAAGAGCCAGTTGTTAAGTTTCCATGAAGCTGTGGAGTTCTGGGTAGGTTTCTGAATTCTGAGTTCTAACTTGATTACACTATGGTCTGAGAGGCTGTTTATGATTTCAGTTGTTTTGCATTTGCTGAGGAGTGCTATACTTCCAATTATGTGGTCAATTTTAGAGTTGGTGTGATGTGGTACTGAGAAGAATGTATATTCTGTGGCTTTGGGATGGAGAGTTCTGTAAATGTCTATCAGGTTTGCTTGCTCCAGGTCTGAGTTCAAGCCCTAGATATCCTTCTTTATTTTCTGCCTGGTTGATGTGTCTAATATTGACCGTGGAGTGCTAAAGTCTTCCACTATTATTGTGTAAGAGTCTAAGTCTCTTCGTAGGTCATTAAGAACTTGCCTTATGTATCTGGGTGCTCCTGTATTGGGTCCATATATGTTTAGGATCATTAGCTCTTCTTGTTGTATCGATCCTTTTACCACTATGTAATGGCCTTCTTTGTCTCTTTTGATCTTTGTTGCTTTAAAGTCTATTTTATCAGAGATGGGAATTGCAACTCCTGCTTTTTTTTTGCTCTCCATTTGCTTGGTAAATCTTCCTCCATCCCTTTATTTTTAGCCTTTGTGTATTCTTGCATGTGAGATGGGTTTCCTGGATACAGCACACTGATGGGTTTTGGATTTTTATCCAATTTGCCAGTCTGTGTCTTTTGATTGGTGCACTTAGCCCATTTACATTTAGGGTTAATATTGTTATGTGTGAATTTGATAGTGCCATTTTGATGCTAGCTGGCTGTTTTGCCCGTTAGTTGTTGTGGATTCTTCATTATGTTGATGCTCTTTAGCATTTAGTGTGATTTTGGAATGGCTGGTACTGGTTGTTCCTTTCTATGTGTAGTGCCTCTTTCAGGAGCTCTTGTAAAGCAGGCCTGGTGGTGACAAAATCTCTGAGTACTTGCTTGTTCGCAAAGGATTTTATTTTTCCTTCACTTCTGAAGCTCAGTTTGGCTGGATATGAAATTCTGCGTTGAAAGTTATTTTCTTTAAGGATGTTGAATATTGGCCCCCACTCTCTTCTGGCTTGTAGTGTTTCTGCTGAGAGATCTGCTGTGAGTCTGATGGGCTTCCCTTTGTGTGTGACCCGACCTTTCTCTCTGGCTGCCTTTAGTATTTTCTCCTTTATTTCAACCTTGTTGAATCTGACGATAATGTGCCTTGGGGTTGCTCTTCTTGCGGAATATCTTTGTGGTGTTCTCTGTATTTCCTGCATTTGAGTGTTGGCCTGTCTTGCTAGGTGGGGAAAATTTTCCTGGATGATGTCCTGAAGAATATTTTCCAGCTTGGAGTCATTCTCTTCGTCCCCTTCTGGTACACCTATCAAACATAGGTTAGGTCTCTTCACATAGCCCCACATTACTTGGAGACTTTGTTCATTTTTTGGTGTGCTTTTTTCTCTGATCATGGTTTCTCGTTTTATTTCATTGAGTTGATCTTCGACTTCTGATATTCTTTTTTCTGCTTGGTCAATTCGGCTATTGAAACTTGTGCCTGCTTCGTGAAGTTCTCGTATTGTGTTTTTCAGCTCCTTTAATTCATTCATATTCCTCTCTAAGTTATCCATTCTTGTTATCATTTCCTCGAATCTTTTTTCATATCTTTTTTCAAGGTTCTTAGTTTTTTTGCATTGATTTAAAACATGTTCTTTTAGCTCATAAAAGTTTCTCATTATCCACCTTCTGAAGTCTAATTCCATCATTTCGTCACAGTTATTTTCCGTCCAGCTTTGCTCCCTTGCTGGTGAGGAGTTTTGTTCCTTTCTAGGAGGTGAGGTGTTCTGGTTTCGGGTGTTTTCCTCCTTTTTGCGCTGGTTTCTTCCCATCTTTGTGGATTTATCCACCTGTCATCTGTGTAGTTGCTGACTTTTCAATTGGGTCTCTGAATGGACACCCAGATTGTTGATGATGAAGTATTTTTGTTACTGGATTTTCCTTCTACCAGTTTAGCTCCTTCGCCTTACGACTGCTGAGGTCCGCTCCAGGCCCTGCTTGTCTGGGGTGCACCTATAGCAGCTGCAGAACAGTGAGGGATGCTACCAGTTTCTTTTTCTGCTATCTTTGTCCCAGAATGATGCCTGCCAAATGTCAGTCTTTTGGATATAATGGGGTCAGGGAGCTGCTTGAGGAGACACTCTGTACTTTATAGAAGCTCAATTGCTGAGCTGTGAGCTCTGTTGTTCATTCAGGTCTGTTAGGCTGCTATGTTTAATTCTGTGGCAACAGAACTCATTAAAAAACCTCTTTTTTTCTCAGATGCTCTGTCTGGGGAGGTTGGGGCTTTATCTTTGAGTGTCCATTGTGCTGTCCTGCCCAGCTAGGAGGCAGTCTAGTCACGATTTGCCTGCTGAGGCTCTGCCCTGCTGGTGTGAGGTTTGCCCTGTTGCTGCAGGCTCTGCCCTTCTGCTGCAGTCTTCGCCCTGCTGCCATGGGCAATGCCCTGTGGCAGAGTCTCTCTGTTGTAGCAGGTTGCCTCGGCAACAGCAGGCTGCATCATCAATGGGCGTGTACCTCAGTAGGGGCTGATTGCCTCGGTAATGGCGGATGCCCCTCCCCCACGAAGCTGCACTTTCAGGGAACCTCTCCACCAGGAGTGTTTGGAATCGTTGTTTTGTTTGTCGCACTGCGCTACTTCAAATGCTGAATTTCTGGAATCTCCTGGGCTGGCTCACTATCCAAGTCCCATTCAGTCTCAAGTTCGGCCCTCTCAAGTCTCAGGTTGCCAGTTCAACAGGGCACCCGGACCAGTGTGCTTTGTGCGGAGCGCTGTGGAGCACCGCTGCACTACAGTGCGGGCCGCCGCCGCATTGGCTGCCGGCTACACCAGGCAAAACCTCTGCCTGGCGTCCCGCATCTCTTTTATACCTGGGAATTTTCCCATTCTGTGAGCAACAAAGATCTGTCTGGAAATGCGTCCCTGACTCACCCTCCCCGCGCATACACCGAGAGCTTCAATCCTGGGTTGTTCTCACAGCGCCATCTTGAGTCCTCCCCCCGGGAAAACATTTTTGCAGTTTACCCATCTGACAAAGGGCTGATATCCAGAATTTACAAAGAACTCAAACAGATTTACAGGAAAAAAACAAACAAGCCCATCCAAAAATGGGCAAAGGATATGAACACACACTTTACAAAAGAAGACATACATGAGGCCAACAAACATATGAAAAAAATGCTCATCATCACTGGTCATCAGAGAGATGCAAATCAAAACCACATTGAGATACCATCTCACGCCAGTTAGAATGGTGATCATTAAAAAATCTGGAGACAACAGATGCTGGAGAGGATGTGGAGAAATAGGAACACTTTTACACAGCTGGTGGGATTGTAAATTAGTTCAACCATTGTGGAAGACAGTGTGGTGATTCCTCAAGGCCTTAGAAACAGAAATTCCATTTGACCCAGCAATTCCATTACTGGGTATATACCCAAAGGACTATAAATCGTTCTACTATAAGGACACATGCACACGAATATTCATTGCAGCACTGTTTACAATAGCAAAGACCTGGAACCAACCCAAATGCCCATCGATGATAGACTGAACTGGGAAAATGTGGCACATATACACCATGGAATACTATGCAGCAATCAAAAATGATGAGTTTGTGTCGTTTGTAGGGACATGGATGAATCTGGAGAACATCATTCTCAGCAAACTGACACAAGAAGAGCAAATTAAATACCACATATTCTCACTCATAGGCAGGTGATGAATAATGAGAACACATGGACACAGGGAGGGGAGCACTACACACTGGGGTCTATTGGGGGGAATACGGGAGGGACAGTGGTGGGGGGAGCTGGAGAGAAAAAGCATGGGGAGAAATGCCAGATGTGGGTGAAGGGGAGGAAGGCAGCAAAACACACTGTCACGTGTGTACCTATGCAACTATTTTGCATGTTCTGCACATGTACCTCAAAATCTAAAATGCAATAAAAAAATAAAAATAAATAAATTCCCTTTTTCTAAGTCTGTGCCTCAACAATTCCAGACATGAAGTTTTATATCCTTTATTCCTTAACTCAGAGGGAGTGCATAGGAGTTTAATTCTTGGTTTTTCTAGTTGAGTGAAGGGACTTGTGAGCTTTGGAGTCCATGTAGGGGGAAGGGGACCCCCATGAGTGCCCACCCTGTGTTTTTAGTGTAGATAGTGTGGCTCCTACTCACCCTGCTCAGCTCTGACATATCCCCTCCTACCCTGTGACTTAGTTATTCAAGCCTAAGGCCCCTCTCCCAGTCCATAAACCTCCACACTGCCCTTTACCCTCCATTTTCTATTGTAGGTTTCTCATACTATGGGAAAATCTTATGGTCCTACTTTCATAGAACAATTATGTCTTGAGAAATGCTGAGTGTATGATTGCTGAGAAATGCTGAGTGTACAATAGAATATATTGTCTGCTAGGAAGAATGATGTCAAGGAAAACCTAGTCACCCCCACCCCCAAATAGAAAACTTTTTGGGGCATTCTATAGTGGCAGGACAGTATATAAATATCATACACCAGTTAAAACAATTCTTTAAATATGGGACATCTGACCCATGGCTCCCTCATGGTGAATAGTTTTTAATTTGTCTGTGATCAGTGGTAAGTGGGCAACAGCTGCCTACTTGGTATATTGTTGTGTAATGAGAAAATACCGAACATCTGTTTGTTAATAATCATCACCTGTTCAGAGATAATAAATGTGTGGGTCAGAGTCTGCTTGAGGCCTTCAGTCTGGAATGCTGTCAGCCGCCTGAGGATCTCAACTCAGAAGGCTGCTGGCCCCCTGGATAGACCCACTTTGCTGTTCTATCTGGGTTTCTACTTCTCAGTTCCTTCAGCACCACCTAGGTGGGGGTCTCTGCAGCTGAGCTGGTTTTGGTCATTATGAATCAAGCAATTTTTGTTTCCTAACAATTCAACAAGGGCAGGAAATTGTTTTTCTATTCTGAGGGTCTTGCTGTTTCTGTAATAAATGTCTTTTTCTATAACTGCTTCATGAAAAACCGATGCAGTAGAAATTGTAAGAATCCAGAAGTACATTATAAAATCATTTATGTCTGCACAGTGGATTTCTTGAGAATTGACTCATGTCTTGATAACCAGTGGTAAAAAGAAAACAGAATCAGATTTTCAGTTTGGTTTAAAGTTTAGCCAGAATCATAAGATTAAGTTCTTTGGCAGCTGCCCAGTGGCCCCCTATCTATCTGTAGGTATTTGCTGAGTTTCATGTTGCTTATTTCTTAGAATCAGTGGCCATTAGAGATGGTATTTACTCAGCATCAGTGGTATTTGTTCAATGTCAGTGGCAGGTGGAGATACTCAGAAATTTCAGCAGACTCCTCTACATGAATTATAGCACAGACTCTGAAGATTCTGGAGAAAGCCATGCCATCCTTGTAGATACCCACTCCACTTTTGAGAAAAAGCCTTTGTCTGTCTACTGGAATAGTGGACTAGACACACTCAGCAAATGGCAAAATTTGTGGAGCAAATGGCATGAGTGAAATAGACACACGCAGCAAATGGCAGAATTTCACATTAGTTCTCTGACCTGTGCAGGGAGGTCTACGAGGGTAGCAAAGGCCAACAGAAGCTATTAGAGCTGCCTCCACCTACAAAAACAGAAAAGTAAAGGCAATACCATGTTCCTGGGGGACCTGTCGAGATTAGTGCAACCGTGAAGGACTGGAAGGATCCAGGACTGGTGCTTTCTCCACATGCCTATTCACTCATGTATTTGGCCTGTGTATTAAACAACTGGCTCTTGGAGAATGACAGTGGGTTCTCACCAGCTTCACCAGATGGGTGCTGCAAGTGCAGCTGTACCAGATTTGCGCAAACACCAGATGTGATTTCATTGCTTGAGCAAATTAACACATCCCATGGTGCATGGTGTACATCTATCCATCTGGCAAATATGTGGGTTCATTCTTGTTACCTGTAAGTAAAGGCAAACAGAAGCGATTAGCTTCCACACGCCACAATCTGCTGCCTGCACTGTCTCACCTCAGATGATATCCACTCCCCTGTGTCCAAATTAGTCCACAGACACTTTGTTCACTTCTTTCTCCAAGAAGACATCAGGCTGGTCTTTTACATTGATAATGTTACGCTGATGAGACCTGGTGGTTAGGAGGTGGTCATGACATTTGTCATACTGCTAAGATATTTGTGTGTGTCAGACTATAGAAAATACATCCTAGAAAAGTTCAGGTGGTTTCCCATTCAGTGAACCTTTTCGGCAGCCAGTGACTGCAGCATGCAAAGATGCTCCTTCTCAGACGCAAGTAGACTTGTTGCATGAGGCCCCTTCTATCAGCAACAAAGGGGCACATGCCTAGTAAGCCTCTTTGGACTTTGGAGACAACACTTGCCTCACATGGGTACATTCTGTTGGCCTAAGTACGCAGTATTCTACAAAGCTGTTACTTTTGTATGGGTCTCAGGGCAAGGGAAGTCTCTGCACCAGAACTACACTTCCATGCACATTTCTATGGCCTGAAGCTCAGAAGGTGCAATGGTGTTTGAAGTGTCAGTGGCAAATAGAGATGCTCTTAGAAACTTTGGCAGGAAGTTTGAAGGACTATACATGAATGACAGCACAGACCCTGGAGGTTTTAGAGCAAAGCCATGCCATCCTCATGGATAACTACTCTGCTTTTGAGAAAAAGCCTTTCTCTGTCTACTGGGCCTTAGTAGAGTTAATGCTTAACCATGGCCTCTAATTTACTATGAGACCTGGCTGTGGGACAAGAGCCAGGTGGTGTTTTATGCACCCAGCCAAAAGGCTTGGCAAGTACAGCAGCTGTCCATTACCAACTAGAGATGATCTATGTGACATGAGGCTTAAGCAGGCTCTGAAGGCTGAAGAAAGCTGCTGGAAGAAGGGTCCAAATGTTTATAGCTTCTATCCCTGCCCCATTACCTTCCATCTCCAGCCTGTACCTGTAACCTCCTGGGGAGTCAAGCTTATTTCATTCAGTGTACTTTAAGGACTTATTCATGTGATAGCAAGTATCAGAGAGGCATCCACTTTTAAAGCTAATAATCTTCCATTGGAGGTACCTCCTTAGATGTACTTTTGCATTCTTTCTGTCTTTTGCTTGTAATGAATAATGAGCAATGCTATGGATATCACTGTACAAACATCTGTACCATGCTCTTCCTTCAGCACTTTTGGCCATTAACCCAGAAGTGGTATATTGAATCATGTGGTAAACTTTTTGAGGAATTGCCATGATATTTTCCACAGTGGCTATGCCATTTTCCATGCCCAGCAGCAGTGTCCAAGGCGTCCAGTTTCTCCACATGTTCCCAACACTTGTTATTTTGCATTTAAACATCATAGCCACCCTAATAAGCATGAAGTGGTATCTCACCGTGGCTCTGACTTTGCATTCCCTAAGAACTTGTGATGTTGAGTGTCATTTCATGTGCTCATTGGCCAATTTTATATCGATTTTGGAGACATATCTTTTGACGTTCTTTGGCCATTGTTAAATTGGGTGGTATATTTTTGTCATTGTGATTGGGTTGTTGAAGGTCTCTATATGTTCTTGGTCAGCGTCCCCAACCTTTCTGGCACCAGAGCATGGTCTTGTGGATGACAGTTTTTCTATGGACCAGGGATGTGTATGTGGTGGGGTTGGGGTAGTGGTTTCTGGATGAAACTGTTCCACCTCAGATCATCAGGCACTAGATAGACTCTCATAAGGTGCAAACAACCTGGATTCCTCACACAACCAGTTTGCAATAGGGTTCACGCTCCTGTGAGAATCTAATGCCACCGCTGATTTGGCGGGAAGCAGAGCTCAGGCAGTAATGTGAGGGATGGGATATAGCTGTAAATACACATGACGCTTTGCTTGGCTGCCCACTGCTCACCCCATTCTGTATGCAGCCCTTTTTTTAAGAGGCCAGGAGGGGTATTTATCTGTGGCCTGGGGGCCCCTCTTCTACATAATAATCACCTTTCAGATACGTGATTTGCACATTATCTTCCATTTGGTTAACTGACTGTTTACTCTTTTTACAGTGGTCTTTGGTGAACAGATGTGATGAATTTTGGCGAAGTGCACTTTGTCTGTTTTTCCCTCCTCTTCCCATCAAACCTACTCAAAAGATTTATGGTTCTGCTTTCATAAAACAATCATGAAGACACTATTCTTATTGCCTACCAATTCCCTGAAGTTAGGCAGCTGTGACTCTGTGCTGAGTGTTTTGATAACTGCTTTCTTAATAAATAAATGTCTTTCTTATCACATCTGTCTCACATACTCATTAGACAGCATTCATTAGCATCCAGAAATAAATTATTATATTATTTATGTCAGCACCATGAATTTCTTGAGATTTTTTAATGTTTTAATAACTGAGTATAAAGCCAAGAGCCAAAATAAAAACAACAAAAAAAGATAAAGTGCATTTCATCTGTATTTACAGCCCATGTTCCAGAAATCATTGCCAAATCTCATGTCATGACGATATCTGTCTGTGTCTCTCCTAAGACTTTTATCATTGAAGGACTTAGGTTTATTCTTTGATACATTTTGAGTTCACTTTTGTATATGTTATAAGGTAAGGCACCAGTATGTGTAAGTCCAGTTTCCCCAGCATCATGTGTTGAAAAGACTGTCCTTTTCCAGTGCGATAGTCTTAGCTTATTGCAGACTCTCAGGTGACTCTGTGTTTCTAGACTCTCTATTATCTCTCCTTAAGTCAGCACCACACTGTAATGATGCTGCAGTTTTTTGTTTTTTTTTTCTTTTTGAGACGGAGTTTAGCTCTTGTTACCCAGGAAGGAGTGCAATGGTGCGATATTGGCTCACCGCAACCTCTGCCCCTTCTGGGCTCAGGCAATTCTCCTGCCTCAGCCTCCTGAGAAGCTGGGATTACAGGCATGGGCCACCGTGCCCAGCCAATTTTTTGTATTTTTAGGATGGTCTTGATCTGTTGACCTCATGATCCACCCGCCTCGGCCTCCAAAGTGCTGGGATTACAGATGTGAGCCACGTGCCTGGCCGTGATACTGCAGCTTTTAAAGGAGGTCAAGCATTGGCCACAGTAAAATAGGCACTTCCAAAGCCGTTCTTAGGTATTACATATCATGGAATTGGCTCTGGTTTTTTATTCTTATGACCTGCATGGACACTATTTCTTATATTTCTGATATAGGAGTTATTAAAAATGGTATTTAGGCAGATAGTAACGGTAAAGGTTCTTGGTCAATATTTTTCTGTCATAAGAAGCAACCCCCAAACCATTTGTTTTCTAACAGAAAAGGCAACTTGAAGGGCCCGGACAACAAACTGATATGCAGTTGCTGGCCATTAGAAATGGGGCGTACTCAACATGGCTATTCCTATTGTCTTTTTTTGTTTTTTTTTTTTTGTCACCAGGTGTACCAAGTGTTGTGGCCACCTCCAGATAACACCATGGGTTAAGGTCAGGTTTTTCGTGGGCTACATAAATTATACACCTGGTCAAAGCAGTCTGCTGAGCTCTATGGAAACAAGACACTGACTCCTCCAGAATCCCAGTATGAGCAGCCACTTTTTTCTGCACATGGGGTTTTCTTTGTTTGAATCCCCCCTCCTCTGTACAGGGGAGCTGTTTTCTTCTTCCTTTCTTCTTTCTTGCCTGTTAAACATTTTACTCCTTAAAATCATTCCATGTGTGTCTGTGGTATTAATCCTGTTAGCATGAGACCAAGGACCCTGGTGTTTCTTCAGTCATTGAAGCCCTATTATTTCGGTGTTTTGGCCAGGAATGGGAATTTCTTCATCAAACTGGTGGGTATGGAGTGAATCTCAACTTTAAATCTGTCCTTTAATTTCAAGGGTTTCTTCAAGCTATCCTGTTGCCAAATGTTCTTTCTCTCTCTATCCGTGGTCACTTACACTTTCTCTGTGTGTGTGCCTAATGTGCAGGAATCTTTACAGTTCAGAGAAACAGGATAAGGTCACAATCAAGGCAGGCAGTAACTCAATAAACTTGTCTCTATGGTTTCTCTGGTAAGCACATGGTATTTCCTTTTTTTTTTTTTTTTTTGAAATGGAGTTTCACTCTTGTTACCCAGACTGGAGTGCAATGGTGTAATCTCAGCTCAATGCAACCTCTGCCTCTTGGGTTCAGGCAATTCTCCTGCCTTAGCCTCCTGAGTAGCTGGGATTACAGGCATAAGCCACCATGCCCAGCTAATTTTTTGTGTGTGTGTTTTTAGTAGAGATGGAGCTTCACCATGTTGACCAGGATGATCTCGATCCATTGACCTCATGATTTACCCGCCTCGGCTTCCCAAAGTGCTGGGATTACAGGCATGAGCCACCGCACCTGGCCAGAACATGGTATTTCTAAGTCAACACCACCACCTAGTGGAAATAAAAATCCTGTTCATAAGACACATTGTTGGTTCTCTGTGGTAGATTACAGGTTCACAACTTTGCATTTTGTGCTGTTCTACTGCTATTTCTGTGGATAGAAAAGCTCTGCTTTCAACAGTTAGGAGTGAGATGTCTTCCACAACCAGAGTTTAGTTCTGATATGGTTTTATCCATAGGAAACCAGCCATTTGGTTTCTACCTTCTTTTAAGGCACCTTTTCTGTCTCCAATTAAGACAGTACTTAATTAGTAAGGGTATCTTAAGTTTGGAAGTTAACCACATGGGTTTTTTTTTTTATTAAGGGTAGGTGCATTAGCATGGGTCGTAGTACCAGGCAATCTAGCACATTGCCTCCATTAAGGAAGTATTGCACAAAGGTGACACGGTCTCTCCAGAGATCCTTTTTTCTGGGAGCCAGGCAAATCACACAGGTTTAGAAAAATAAAGTAAATCACACCAGGTTGATAAGCTAAAACTGCTTAGGGAGAGGAGCATCACACACTGGCAACATTTGGGGGAGTAGGGGGGAGACAGTGGTGAGGGGTTGTGTGGGGAGGCTGGGGAGTGATAACATGGAGAGAAATGCCAGATATAGTATGAACCTATAGTAAAAAAATAAAATAAATTTTATAGATGAGCATGATTAGCCCCATCACTTAGTTGATCCAGTTCCATGGCTTTGAGAACCACGCCTACAACCATGAGGGGCACATTTACCATGGTGCTGAGATCCGGAAATCAGGGAAAGAAAGTATTTCGAGAATGCTCCTTGTCTTCTCCTCCACTCGGGGTCATAAGAAAAAAAAAGGAGGCTAAGAGGACGCTTTTGTTTTCACTACATTATCTAAATCTGTAATAAATTATTCTCTGCTTGTACTCCTCTGCAGTGCACTCTGAAACACTGAAACTTCCTTAAACTGAAAACTTTATGGAGAAAAGTAACTCATTTTCTTTTGTGTAGGGTCGTGGCATTTTTACTGAACCTCTGTAAGTGGTGTAAGATGAATCCAGCTATTTTAGCAATCATGTCAGGAAAGCCCAGGAAAAACAATACTCCATAATTAAAAAGGAAACTTTTAGGGGAACCATCTGAGGATCCCGCTTATTTGGGCTCCCCTCACATTCCCTTCTCATTACAATACCTTAGGCAAATAAAGGGAATCTTAGACCGATTTTCTGAAAACCCTAATAGGTATAGGGTAGCTTTCCAAAATTTAATCAACAAAAGTGAAGGATAGGGCATAATCAGAATGCAAATCCATTCAGAATTGCCATAAAAAGGATAAAATACCTAGGAATATAGCTAACCAGAGAGGTGAAAGATTATTACAATGAGAATTACAAAACACTGCTTAAAAACACAGAGGTGACCCAAATAAATGGAAAAACATTCCATGCTCATGGATAGCAAGACTCATTATTATTGAAACAGCCATACTTTCTGGAGAAATGTACAGATTCAATGCTATTTTTATTGAACTACCAATGACATCCTTCGCAAAATTTTAACAAAATATTTTAAAATGCACATGGAACCAAAAGTGAGTTGAATAATTAAGACAATTTTAAGCAGAAGTAACAAAGATGGAAAAATCACATTACCCAACTTCCAACTGTACTACAGGGCCACATAACCAAACAGCACGGTACTGGAACAAAAACAGGTCCATAGACCAGTGGAGCAAAACAGAGAGCCCAGAAATAAGGTCGGACACCTACAACCATCTCATCTTTGACGAAGTCGACCAAACAGGCAATGGAAAAAGAACTTCTGATTCAAGACATGGCATTGGGATAACTGGCTAGCTATATGCAGATGATTGAAAGTGAACCTCTTCCTTGCATTATATAGAAAAATCAACTCAAGATGGGTGAAAGACTTAAAAGTAAAACCCAAAACTATTAAGAAACCTGGAAGAGACCTCTGATGATGGTTTGAATTTCTGTGACCTCTGTAGTGATTTCCCCTTTATCATTTTTTATTGCATCTATTTGGTTGTTCTCTCTTTTCTATCAATCTGGCTAGTGGTTTGTCTATTTTGTTGATCTTTTCAAAAAAACCAGCTCTTGGATTTATTGATTTTTGAAGGGTTATTCGTGTCTCAGTCTCCTTCAGTTCAGCTCTGATCTTAGTTATTTTTTTTTTCTTCTGCTAGGTTTTGAGTTTTTTTGATCTTGCTCCTCTAGTTCTTTCAATTCTGATGATAGGGTGTCAGTTTTGGATCTCTCCACTCTCCTCATATGTGCACTTATTGCTATATATTTTCCTCTAGAGACTGCTTTAAATGTGTCCCAGAGATTCTGGCATGTTTTGTCTTCGTTCTCATTGGTTTCAAAGAACTTCCTTATTTCTACCTTCATTTCGTTGTTTATCCAGTCAACATTCAAAAGCCAGTTGTTCAGTTTTCATGAAGGTGTGCAGTTCTTGGTCGCTTTCTGAATTCTGAGTTTTAACTTGATTGCACTATGGTTTCAGAGACTGTTTGTTATGATTTCAGTTGTTTTGCATTTGCTGAGGAGTGCTTTACTTCTAATTATGTGGTCAATTTTAGCGTAGGTGTAATGTGGTGCTGAGAAGAATGTATATTCTGTGGATTTGGGGTGGAGAGTTCTGTAAATGTCTATCAGGTTTTCTTGTTCCAGGTCTGAGTTCAAGCCCTGGATATTCTTGTTGATTTTCTGTCTGGTTGATCTGTCTAATATTGACAGGGAAGTGTTAAAGTCTCCCATTATTATTGTTTTGGAATCTAAGTTTCTTTGTAAGTCCTTAAGAACTTGCCCTATGTATCTGGGTGCTCCTGTATTGGGTCCATATATGTTTAGGATCGTTAGCTCTTCTTGTTGTATCTATCCTTTAACCATTATATAATGGCCTTCTTTGTCTCTTTTGATCTTTGTTACTTTAAAGTCTATTCTATCAGAGTTGAGAATTGCAACTCCTGCTTTTTTTTTTTTTGCTCTCCATTTGCTTGGTAAATCTTCCTTCATCCCTTTATTTTGAGCCTTTGTGTATCTTTGCATGTGAGATGGGTTTCCTGGATACAGCACACTGATGGGTTTTGGATTTTTATCCAATTTGCCAGTCTGTGTCTTTTGATTGGTGAATTTAGTCCATTTACGTTTAGGGTTAATATTGTTATTTGCAAATTTGATACTGCCATTTTGATGCAAGCTGGCTGTTTTGCCCATTAGTTGATGTAGATTCTTCATTATGTTGATGCTCTTTAGCATTTAGTGTGATTTTGGAATGGCTGATACTGGTTGTTTCTTTCTATATGTAGTGCCTCTTTCAGGAGCTCTTGTAAAGCAGGCCTGGTGGTGACAAAATCTCTGAGTACTTGCTTGTTCGCAAAATATTTTATTTTTTCCACACTTATGAAGCTCAGTTTGGCTGGATATGAAATTCTGGGTTGAAAGTTCTTTTCTTTAAGGATGTTGAATATCAGCCCCCACTCTCTTCTGGCTTGTAGAGTTTCTGCCGAGAGATCTGCTGTGAGTCTGATGGGCTTCCCTTTGTGGGTGACCCGATTTTTCTCTCTGGCTGCCCTTAGTATTTTCTTTTTTATTTACCTGCTGAATCTGACGATTATGTGCCTTGGGGTTGCTCTTCTTGTGGAATATCTTTGTGGTGTTCTCTGTATTTTCTGCATTTGAGTGTTGGCCTGCCTTGCTAGTTGGGAAAAATTTTTCTGGATAATATCCTGAAGAGTATTTTCCAGCTTGGATTCATTCTCTTTGTCACATTCTGGTACACCTATCAAATGTAGGTTAGGTCTCTTCACATAGTCCCACATTTCTTGGAGACATTGTTCATTCCTTTTTGTGCTTTTTTCTCTAATTTTGGTTTCTTGTTTTATTTCATTGAGTTGATCTTCGACTTCTGATCTTCTTTCTTCTGCTTGGTCAATTCGGCTATTGAAACTTGTGCATGCTTCGCGAAATTCTCATATTGTGTTTTTCAGCTCCTTCAATTCATTCATATTACTCCCTAAGTTATTTATTCTTGTTATCATTTCCTCGAATCTTTTTTCAAATCTTCTTTCAAGATTCTTAGTTCCTTTGCATTGATTTAAAACATGTTCTTTTAGCTCACAAAATTTTCTCATTATCCACCTTCTGAAGTCTAATTCCATCATTTTGTCACAGTCATTCTCCGTCCAGCTTCGTTCCCTTGCTGTAGAGCCTTAAGATTTTAGAGCAAAGCCATACCATCCTTGTGGATAACTACTCAGTTTTTGGGAAAAAGCATTTGTCTTGCTACTGGGTCTTAGCAGAGAGTGAATGCTTACCAATGGCCTCCAATTTACTGTGAGACCTGGCTACTGCACAAAAGCCAAATGTGGTCTGACCAACCAGCTGAAAAGTTGGACATTCACAGCAGCTCTCCACTGTCAACTATAAATGGTCTATGTGAGATCAGGCTCAATTAAGCAGGCTTTGAAGGCACATGAAAGCTGCAGGAAGATGGTTCCCAAGCTCTGGAGCCCTTACTCCTGCCCCATTACTTTCTCACTCTAGTCTGCACCTGTAGCCAGAGACCCCACATATGGAGTCTTTCCAGAAGTTCACCTCTGTTTGGGCGCAGGAGGTTGAAGACACACTTGAGAGTTCCCACGCATGCTCAGGAGCACACGCAGCTGTGAATAAAAAAGCGCGCCGACAAAAATACACATGCGCATGGGCTTCAGTGTGCACCAGCGTAACTGTGTGGTCCTGTTGTTCCAGTTAACCCGAGCTTCTCAGGTAACCTGGCGGTCTGAGATGTGAGACCTTCAGGCAAATACCAGTGACAGACAGACGGGCGCGACAAAGGATGGCAGCGACATTCCTCAGGCAGAGGTAGGCGGCTGTAGGCGGGATCTGGGCCGCACGGGGGATAGACCCCGAGCCGTGACTCCGCCTGAGTGCGGCTCCGGCCTGGCTGCTGTCCCACGCCCCCAGCTGGATCCCGAAGCCCTCTAGTCTGACTTCAGCTCAGGTCAGCCGGGTAAGAGGGTTTGACGAAGCCCGCTGGGTGGTTGTGGATGTGTGCGGTATGAGAGACAAAGCCCATGATGTCAGCTTGCAAACACGTTACCCCAGCGTCCATCCGAATTATTTTGTATATATCCGAGATCTCTTGCCTCTGTGGCGCTGGGTCGTCTGGCTTCAGAACTCAGCTGCGATAGGTTGAAAGACAAGAATAGTGATGCCCTTTCCACTGAAAGAGAAGCAGCTACCTTTAGAGAGCACTGCCATTTTTTTTAGTGGGGGGGGGCTTCTTTGAGAAAGAATTATTTGCCAGTCCTATAACTAAAATTTTTTATTGTGGAAAATAAGATGTTTAATTGTAAGGAAAGACAGCAATTATTGCATATTTCAAAAAAAGGGAGAGTATCATGAAGAAAGAAGGGAAAAGTAAAACAATGAATCGTGGGGTCTTTTGGAGCCTGTTTTTGGAAAAATCCTGCTTGATGGAGATTTTGTTGTCCTGACATTGTGGAAAGTGTCTTTGATGTTTGCCTCACTGAAAAAAATTGGTATTGCAAGGATAAAGTTTCAGCAACTTGTCAATACTAGGGCCCCCGGGTATTAACCAAGAGGATGAAAGCAAGAGCAAGATGACCGATTTGTTAAACTTATGTTTTTAAATTAAGACTGGAAGACTATCGAAGAACTTTTGAAATTTTAGAGTTTGTAATCCCTTCGTGTCATAATCAATAAAAGCTGATTAGTGGAAGATTAATCTTATTTCCTCAAGGTATTTCAAATGACAGATAACACCAAAATAGTGAATATATATTGCATGTATTATGTGTTAAAGTGTTTTCAGGAACATCTGAAGTAAGGGAAAGGTATGCTTTCTTTTGCTTAACTTTTAGTTTTTATTTTTATGATTTGTATAGGCAATGCCTTCACAAAGCTCAAAAGAGAAAAGGTTCAAAAATACAGCAAAACGATTTCTTGTCTATTCCACTACAACCCCCCAAGTAAGTTGTTAATTTGTTGTTTTCTTCCAAAGTGTTGTCATACATGAAAAGGCAAATGTGAGTGGACTTGTTATTCCCCCTTTGTATGTTTTATAGAGAGAGCCTACTGGATATGTGATAATCGACTACACACACACACACACACACACACACACACACACACGTATAGTGTATACAGTATACACAGTTACATTATGTATATAATATATATACAGTAGCTCATGTCTTCATTTTTTAGTTACCATTATAACTTAGAGCCTTGTCTAAATCCATATGGAGAAAGCTTCCCAAATATCTTTTACAAAGGTCATAAACTGCTTAAACATGTTATGTGCTTTGTCTGGGAGGGCTTCTTTTGGGTCATGCATCTTTTGTTCACGTTTTATTTTTAGGGGTCATTCATATTGCTGTGTGCTGCTGGAGTTTCTTCCTTTTCATTGATTTCCACTCCTGCATTTTGTGAATCTGCCAACATGTACTCAGCAGTTTTACTCTTGATGGACATTGATGGTTTCTAGCTTGAGACTGTGGCAAGCACTACCTTCTATAAAAAATTCTCCTAGTCTCTTCAGGATGATAATTTCCTGTTTTTAAAGGAGAGTCCCCAGAAAGACACTGGACTCCCTGAAATGTAATGCAGATAGCTTCCTTTCTGACTGGTGAATAGAAAAATTGTCCAGAATAAACACAGAGACTTATTGGGAAGACAGGAATCAAGACCCTCTGAAGAGTAGTGTCTTTAGAGAAACTCAGGTGGCAGGGGCTGACCCAGAATTCTCCCCAAAAGAGACGCTCCAGGGATAAATCACTCTTAAAGGAGGGCTGGATCATCAGCTGTTGTCTTCTGAGATGCAGCAAAAGCAGAAAGAGAGGCAGTGAGAGTACTGCAGGGGTCGCAGTAAAGGTGTCCTAACCCTGTGTCTGTGGGTGGAGAAGAATGATGGCTACAGGGAGACCTTCAGTGAGAACCAACGCTGTGTGCTCTGATCAAAGGATTGGCCTTGCATTCATCCCTGTCCAAGATTTACACTCTTAAAGTAGTGACCTCCAAAGATTTCCACTCTGCAAAGTAATGAGTACTCTGTTCACCGTTTGAGCCTACAGCCGCTCCTCTGTGAAATGATTTTTCCCTTTCTCAGTCTGCAGAAAGGATGGGAGAAGGGCTTGTTCATCCATGAGCACTCTTTAAATGAATAAATCAGATTTGTACATGTGGGATTTGCCTTTCCAGAAGTGATACTGTATATGCCTTTTTCCGGAACTTAGGGAAAAAAGCATATGAGTTTTTTTCACAAGCAATTTTCTTCTTGTTTTTCTTTTCCTGGTTAAGTGGAAGAAGATGTGACACTTTGGGTTCAGGTGGAGGAATGGGAGCCCTCAAGGTTTCCCACCCTTCTGCTTTCAGTGTAGAGAGCGGGGCTCCTATACAGCCCTGCTGAGCTCAGCCACAGCCTCCCCAACCCTATCATGGCTCAGTTATTGAAGCCTCCAATCCCATCGCTTACCCCTGTGTGGCTGAAAACACAGCTACCTGACATTTCAGTGCAGTGACTCATCTGAAATTGGGTAGCGATTTTACTTCAGTGTCTGACATAAAGTCCATGCTGTAGAAGGCTGTTATTCCTAATGTCTTCTCAGGTGTTTCAGTGGACTTGTCACTCAGTGTTTCTGTGCCGGGAAGATGTATTCCCTTTGACTCCTTCATGTCACCCATAGACTCCCTGAGGCCCTCTTAGTAAAGACCACTTTCTTTTTCCCCCTGAAAGGAAGAAGCAAATTCTGTAAAGTTTGATGAAGTTTTAATGAGCAAGTGTAAGAACTGAAGTCAGGAGAGATCATGTTGTTAGCCAGCTCTGGGAATCCATGGCCACATAGAAACAGGAATTATTTTAAAGTGAAGAGTCTGGCTGTCACTCTTGATTCTAGCTATACACTGAAGTAAGGGAGATATCTCTCCAGACTTGCACCATCTTCACAGACTCTCGTGGGAGTCGATTTTCAAAGGTGTAATAGAACTGGCCATTGACCATTATCTAGAAGAAGAAAAATGCATCAGAAAGACAGTATTTCACTAAACAAGCTTTCAACCTGCTCTCCACTATGTCCTAGTACCTGCAACATGCAACCAGAAAACACCTAATTATACATCTGAAGCCAGTAGACACACTTCTTTTTACAGACTACCTTTTGTGATTATTCGAGATAGTTCTTCACTATATTTTCAGCATTTCCTCTCATTCTCTAAAGAGGTTCTACCGCTCTGTGTCATATGTGTTTGTTTGGTCTTCTCTCTAGCCTGGAAAATCCCCGTGGTCAGGTACTGTGTTTCATAAACTTGAATCTCATCATCTTGCACAGGGCCTGCCATGGGGTTAGTGCTTGACAATGTTCATTGAATGCATACATTTCAGTTACATGAACTGACTCACATTCATTTCTCATGGCCCAGCTTCTCTTTGGAGTAGCCCAAATCTCAACTGGTGGTGTCAAAGAATAAAAGCCAAGTGTTCTCAGAATGATGAAAATGCACAGATGTTGCACAACGTTAGATGTTATCTTTAACATCTTATAAACATAGGGGGAAAATCCCTGACTTAAATCTGAATAAAACGTGAATCCTTTAGCATACACTTTGAAAGGTTAGAAAGTTTGATCACATTTTTCATTACTGAGGCTCTATAGGAAGTCCTCTTCTAGGTCGTATTCTCTAATTTAAAGCAAACAATTTTGAATGGGTTATTCCATTTGTTTGTAATTATTTTCCAATGTAAGTATTGGGAGGTTGATAATGATAAAAGGTTTCTAATAATTAGGAAGCTTAATACAGCATCCCTGTGAGAGCAAAACATTGGAAACCACCTCGGTGCTTTTGTAAAGATCATATTCAACAAGTTTTGATAATTTTTTGAGGGGAATAATATTCAATTTTTAAAAAATGAGACAGCACAGTTGATAGATGGTTTCTCCAAGGTATATACTTTGGATCCAAATAACTGTAGTTATTAAAGTGTTATGTGTAGAGAAATCTATGCCAGCATCTGTTTAAAAGAAATGAAAATATATTTGTGTGTGTGTGTGTGTGTGTGTGTGTGTGTGTATGCACTCATAAGCATAGACTGTCTGTAGAAGAAGAGTAGAAAAGCTAGTAATATTCTTCTGAGACTCTGGCATCAGGAGTAACAGAAATTTTTCATATTGGACTGACTATAACAATTCTATTTATTTAGCTACATGAAAATTGAAATAATAGCGTAAGTGAAAATGAGAACTGTGGATGAAGATAGAGGAGATTCTCCACCATGGAGGAAATGGTAGGTGAGCCACCCTTGACCCTGGTCAGATTGGGAAGGAGCTGTGGAGGGCAGTGCAAGCAGAGATGATGGCAGTGCACGCAACAACACTTGTTGAGAGAGGAAAATTATAAAAGTTAAGTGTCCCCTCTGTGTGTGAGGAAAAGCTTGAGACAGAGGTAGTTATGGGAGATAGGCTCCAAGAGTTTCTTGGAGGACGGGGAGAGCTGTCTCTTGCTCTGGGAGCCCATGGAGGCCAGGTGCTGGGAGCTCCTTGGGCACTCACCTGGTACCCATTGTCCACCACTCTAAAGCAAAGCTCAAACTCTTTGCCATCCTCAAAGGGCATCTTGTTGGATTTCAGCTCCTGCTTCCAGACCCCATTCTCACAGCTGTTCATGACCACATAACGGCCAAAGTACACTTTGAAATGGAAAGCGATGTCTGAGAGCTCATCCATCGCGGTGTGAAAATCCACCTGTAGCTGAGGTTCATTGCTGAAGACAAAGCACACAGTGTGTTGAGGAGGCCCCTGTCTTGTTGGGTACACACACAACATACCCACAAATCCTTCCCATTTTTCACCATGGCAGACAGAAGCCTTCCTGGTGATAATGCAGGCTTCCTCTCTGTGGGGCTGCTTCAGCTCCTCCTGCCCTAGATAAGGGTGGGAGAAGATGCTCTGCCCTTCATTCCCAGACAGAAACTTAACTACAGTCACTAACCTTGCGAGTGTCCACCTCATGAAAATTTTTGGCCCTTTATAGATAAAGTGCCACAATCTCCACCCCTGACTGTCCTCCTCACCTAGGTCTCATGACTGGCTCACAGTTCAGCCACTGCAGGTTGCATGCCTGGTGTTGGAGGGTATCCAGGACCTGCAACCTGCACGGTGCCTTCATCCTGCCAGCCAGACATTTCCACATCACTCACATGAGGTCACCCCCTGAGCAAATGTTCTCCCTCCTCTGCCCCACCACCCGTTGACACAAAAATACTCACATGAAAGGTTGGACAGGTTTCCCTCTAATTGTCACAGAAGTACCAATACGCAGGGACACAGCCTGTGTGTATGGCACCTGTCAGAAAACTGAGACTGAGTGAGAGGCACCAGACCATGTGGGGCCTACCCTGCTGTAACAGATTCCCTTTAGGCAGCTGTTTAGATGTTGAAGGGTAGACCCTGAGACCCCC
Source organism: Callithrix jacchus (assembly GCF_049354715.1). Lineage (NCBI taxonomy): Eukaryota > Metazoa > Chordata > Mammalia > Primates > Cebidae > Callithrix > Callithrix jacchus. The sequence goes on from NC_133523.1 coordinate 35,440,888, forward strand.
CCTCTCCAACCTTACTACAATTATAACCCTGTATTTTTTTTTTTTTTTTCGAGACAGAGTTTTTCTCTTGTTACTCAGGCCAGGCTGGAATGCAATGGCACAATCTTGGCTTACCGCAAACTCCACCTCCTGGGTTCAGGCAATTCTCCTGCCTCAGCCTCCTTAGTAGCTGGTATTACAGGCACGTGCCACCATGCCCAGCTAATTTTTTGTATTTTTAGTAGAGACGGGGTTTCACCATGTTGACCAGGATGGTCTCGATCTATTGACCTCGTGATCCAGCCGCCTCGGCCTCCCAAAGTGCTGGGATTACAAGTGTGAACCACCGCCCCCGGCCAGAACCCTGTATTCTTGAATACATACTTAAAAGCAGAGCTTCAGAAACTGGGCTGCCTCAATTTTCTCCTTGATTCTGCCTTCTACTAGAAGTGAGAGGTTAACATTTTTTGAACACTATTCTTAACATGGGGTCTTATTATATTCCCCGGATGTGAGTGCAGTGGGCCCATCATTGCACACTCACTGCAGCCTCAACCTCCAGGGCTCCAGCAATCCTCTCACCTCAGCCCCCTGAGTAGCTGAGTACAGGTCCACACCACAAAACCAGCTCATATTTTATGTTTGCGGAGAGTCGGGTTCTTTTGATGTTGCCCAAGTTAGTCTGGAGCTTCTAGGTTCAAAAGATCCTCTTGCCTTAGCCTCCCAAACTGCTGATGTACAGGGGTGAATCACTTTGCTCTGCCAACAGTGTGACATTAGATTCACTACTGGAACTCCCCCACTTCCGTTTCCCCAGTACAGGCAGGATTTTCTAAAGGTCCTACTCTGTAGGACTTTTTCGGTAATATAGGAGTTAATATGTGTAAAGCCTTTACCCTAATCCCCAGAATGCAGTGACAGCATAACAGCTCACTACAGCCTTGAATGCCTGGACAGCAGTAATCCTCCAGCCTCAGTCCCCAAGCATCTGGGACTACAGGCACACATCAGCATGCCCAGCAAATGTTTAAATGTTTGGAAAGACAGAATCTTGCTGTGTTGCCCAGGCTGGTCTCCAAACTCTGGCCTCGGGTAATCCTCCCATTTCAGCCTCCCAAGGTGCTGGGATTACAGGCCTCAACCAACATCTTGATGAATATCCACTGTAAGCTCTGTCTGAACTGAAGCTAAAGTTCCTTGCTGGTTTTTGGTGATTCCATTTCTGAAATGAAGTTCCCCAAAGTTCTTACCTAGAGAATCGTAATCTGCCCACCATCCTGGTGCTCAGTGTGAAGGACAGGCTAGGATGTGGGACAGGGAGAGACCTGAGGCTGGAGGCAGGAGCCAGTGGTCACTGTGTGCAGATCTTACCTGCAGATGCTCTGCACAATGTCCGCCTCCCTCTCCCCAACTCTACATAAGAAGAGTCTCCTGAGAATTTGTGCATTCTGCTCTCATCAATGCTCAGAGACCAGTCCTTGGTAACTCACAGTCCCCAGAATCCTCACCATTTCTGCCACCTGGGATCCACACTGACACACATGGGAAGAGGCACAGCTGCTTCATCAGAGGCGCTGCTGTGTGTGGAGAAACCTTTCCATGCACAGAAGCCCACATGCATGTTTCCAGTTCAACACCCAGTCACATCCCAGCACACACACCCACAGTCACACAGAGCCACACCACTCAGAGCCACACATGCCCACTCGCTGTGAATATAAAGATGCTGACACACTGATTTGGCTGTGCTCACACAGTCACATCACAGTTACCATGACAGCATAGTCACCCCTTACACTCACGCACATACCCGCATGTCCTGATGGGCCATTCACCTCCCACCTAAAGTCATATAATCTCAACAGACACCATACTCAGCAGACACCATCACTTGGTCACAGAGGGTTACAGTGGCCCAGGGTCCACCCTTCACACCCACAAGCATCTCAGACGTGAGAGCCCTAGGCTATCTCATTCACAAGCTTACAGCTCACAGTAGAAATGCTCATATTTGTATCTCATAAAATCTCCCTCTTTCCTTTTTTTTGTGACTTGAGATTATTGAAGACTGTGCCTTTTCAACTCACAGGTAGTGTTGACATTGTCGTCCCCTTCTGGGTGGCTGTTCCAAATTGTGTTCAGTCTTCTGTGTGAATCTCTTGGAGTTGCAGCATTTAAATGGTCCCTGGAAGCCCGTCCCTCTGACTTTATTTCTGTTTCCAAGTCCCTCCCAGGAAGGTGTCCCTGTGCGATAGGATGTAAGGTGTTAAAAAGAAGCTTAGTCACAACCACACCTGTTTGCAGGCCTATGACAGACAGGGAGGGAGTTATCAGGGGAGAAAAGGGGATTTCCAGGGAAATGCATAGATAAGGATGATGCAATGAGAGTTTTTGATGTTCATACTCCATGTCTGTCCTGAAGCATTTTCTCCACTGTGCAGAATCCACCTGGCAGGTGTGCATTTTTCTAACTTGTACAATGAGAAACAGGTGGGGATTGTTGAGAAGGCTTTGGCCCTCAAATGTAATCCTGTTCTCTTCTCCAGAGTCTCTGAGAGAGCACTGCCCTTGATCCTCAGCAGAAACTTGGGGGAGAGGTGGAGAAAGTCCTTGTGTCCTCATGAGCCCACCCCAGGCCCCTTGGCTCTGGTGAGTGGTGACCACTCTCAAACACCTGGGCTCCAGCCACACAATCTCCTTTCTCTTCGGGTGTCCATGTACATTGAAATCTCAGAGTTCCGGCTTCTTCTGCAGATTCAAAGAGACAGGTGAGACTCTTGAGTCTAGGCCTTGAGTTGTGTGCTCCTTAGCTCCAGACACATGTGAGGACAGGTGCAGGTGCAGGTGATTGGACTTCAGCCATAGTGAAGTCTTCACCTGAGGTGGAAGACTCAGGACCCTTCCTCGAGTTCTCTTTCTCTGGTAGTAGAAAACATCTCAAAAACCTATATTAGAATTTGAAGAAGGAATGTGTTAGAATTCCCCTCCTTCCATTTGTTTCCTCTCTTTCTATATTTTCCTCTTCAGTTTTATTGACTGTAAATTTAAGGTGTTTGCAAAAAGTTGATTCGAGTTACCAAACAATCTATATTTTGGTGAGTAATTACTGACATAGCACTTCAATATTAGGCATGGCCTGTTGGTGACGCCCATTGGTTCCTATTTGTCACTTCCCTGCCTTGTAACCTTCTTGCCTTCATGGGTAGCCCTGCTTCTGTCTTTCCTCCTTGCTTTTCTTTGAGTTTCACTGCTTTGTTGAATGTTGCTTGTAGGTGATTTTCCTGGAGGGCTCCTTCTGGGCCATGCATCGTTAGTTCACATTTCTCTTTTTAGGATTCATCTGTATTGCTGTGTGAAGCTGTAGTTCCTTTATTTTCACTGCTGTACACTCTGAAGTTTTATAAATAGATCAACACATACCTACCAGTTTTACTCTTCATGGACATTGGGAGGGTCCGAGCATGGGACAATTGCAAACACTGCTTTCTACACAAAATTGTCCCAGTCCCATCATGCTGATCTTTTTTTTCATGGAAAATTTCAAGACATATCACAGACTCCCTAAAATTTGAAACAAATCTCTCGCTTTCTGACTGTGAATGCAAGTAATTGTTCATAAGGCAAACAGAGACTCAATGAGAAGGCAAGAATCAGGACACACTGAGGATTCGAATCTTTAGAAAACCTCTGGCAGATGGGGCTGCCCAGAGTCCACCCAAAAGCAGACATTCCAAAGAGAAAAGTCAAACTTAGGAATTGATTATTGGGTCATGATGGGTCTACTTAGGTCTAGATTTAGGCTCTGACATGGAATAGGTTACAGTGGTAGACACTGTAGGGGATGGCAATGGAGGTTTCATAACCCCATCTTAGTGGGGGAAAAGAATGGGACCTGCAAGGAAGATGACCAGGGAGAGCTGATACTGTGTGCCCTGATCAAAGACTTCACCTTGCAACCTTCACCGACCAGTGTTCACACTCTGCAAAGTAGTGACTGCCATGGGCACTGTTGGAGCCTGAAGCTTCTCCTCTGTGAAATGGCTTTTTCCTTTCTCAGTCTGTAGGGACAGCGGGAGCAGGGCATGGTCATCCATGAGCACTCCTTACATGAACAAGTTAGCTTTTTCTAAGTCTGGGTCTCAACCTTTCCTGAAACGAAGTTGCATATTCCCCATGCCTAACCTGAGAAGGAGACAGCATAGGAGTTTTATTTTTGTTTTTTTCTGGTTGAGTGGAGGGACCTGTGAGCTCTGGACTTCAGGTAGGTGGAAGAGAGCCCCTATGAGTGCCCCCCTGTCTTTTCACTGTAAAGTGTGGCTTTCATTCAGCCATGCTCAGCTCAGAAACATTCTCTCCCAGCCTGCTACTCACTCAGTTATTCACATTCCAAATCCACTGTCAGCCCAGAAGCCTGCACACACGCCCTTACCCTTCTCTTTCAATTACAGCCTTTCTGACACCTGTGGGATAGTCTTATGGCTCTACATGAATAAAACAGCAATGAATTGAAAATTTTTTATTTCCTGCAAGTTCACTCAGGACAGGCAGTTTTGTATCTACTCTGAGTGTCTTGCTGTTTTCTTAATAAACAAATGTCTTTTCTATAACTTGTCTCTGTGACAGTGATGTTGCAGAAATAGAATTTGCAAGATTCCAGCAGTGAGTCATGAAATCATGTATGTCTGCACCATGGATTTCTTGCAAAACTGTACCTGGCTTTGTAACTAGATGTGCAAAGGAACCATGGTCAGATGTTCAGTTTGCTTAAAAATTTACCCAGGGTCATAAGGAAGTGAAGTAATGAAGAGCCCTTGGCAGCCTCCCCGTGGGTTTCAAATTGATCTGTGCTTATTTCCTCAGTTTCAAGTTGAATAAAAGCATTGGACACACTCAGAACATGGTAGAATTTCACGTTGGTTCAGTCACCCCTACAAAGAGGGCTGTGATGGTGGCAAAGAATAATGGAAGTCATTAGAGCTGTCTCTACCTACAAAAAAGAGAAAATAGATTTCTGGAAGGTCTCAGCAATGATATGGCCTAGTGACTGCCGTCCTTTTTCGTTTGCACTCTAAAATAGGCATGCTCATTGCATTTCCCCTTGTCTGTTTCCATCTTGTGTGTCTGATGTGTATAGAGCCGATAATGGGTTCCTTCAGTGTGTATGTTGAGAGAAAGTGCAGCAGATAATTTGTAGTCACCTCATGGACACCACATCCTAATAAGATGACAAAACACTGGAGTTCACTCTGAGTTTCTTTCTGTAACTGTGTTGCTTTCAAGAGTTCTTTACAGGGTTATTGTGTTTACTGTGTGAGAGGCAATGAAGCCAATGGGGACTGAGTGGGACTAATTGCCAAAAAAAGTCACTCAGGTCAAAGTGTCTGACATAAAGTAGGGGCTACTGAAGGATGTTGTTTCTAATGTGTTCTCAGACATCCTAGGGACCTTGTCACTCACTCCTTGTGTCACAGGAAGATTTTACTTCTTTGATTTATGGATGTTTTCCATAGAATCCCCAACTGCTCTTGGAGGAGACCCCTTCCTCTCTTCCACCTGAAAGTAAAAATCAAATCCTGAAAAATCTGGTGAAGTTTTAATGAGCAAGTGTCAGGGTTTGAGTGAGAAGGGATTATGTTATTAGCTGGCTCTGGGAATCCCATGGTCACATAGAAAGAGGGATACCTCGACAATGGGGAGTGTGGTTATTACCTCAGTCACAGACACACATTGAGGTCAGGTAGACACCGCTTCACACTTGCAGCATTTTCACAAAACATGGCAGGAGTTGATGGGCAAAGTTTTAACAGTGTTGGCCATTTAGCACGCACACACACTCACGCACACACACACACACAAATGCATCAGGAAGACAGTATTTAACCAAACTTTCAGCCTACTCTGTCCTTGTACCTATAATATTGCACAAGGAAACTACTAATTATGCCTCAGAACCCAGTGAATTATGAAATCATTTATATCTGCACCATGGATTTCTTGAGAAACTGCACCATGGACTTCTTGAGAAACTGGCTTTCTCAAGAAGTCCATGTATGTGCAACAGAAACGTAATCATATTTTCTGTTTTGTTAAAAGCTCACCCAGGGTCACAGCCAAGGGAAAGTAATGAAGAGCCTTTGGCAGCTCCTTTGGGCTCCAAATCTGTGTGTGATTATTTGTTCAGTTTCAGGTTGCATCAGAAAGGCAGTTTGAGCCAGGTGCAGTGGCTCACGCCTGTAATCCCTACTGTTTGGGAGGCCAATGTGGGAGGATCACCTAAGGTCAGGAGTTTGAGACCAGCCTGATCATCATGGCAAAACCTCATCGCTATTAAAAATACAAAACTAGCCAGGCGTGGTGGCATATGCCTTTACTCCCAGCTGCTAAGGAGGCTGAGGCAGGAGAACCACTGGAACCAGAAAGGGGAAGGTTACAAGAAGCTGAGGTCGCACCATTGCCCTCTAGCTGGGGAAGCAAAAGCAAAACTTTATCAGAAAGAGAAGAAGAGAAAAGAGAAGAGCAGAGAAGGAAGGAAGGGAGGGAGGGAGGGAAGAAGGGAGGGAGGGAGGGAAAGAAGGAAAGAAAAGAGAAAGAAAAAGAGAGAAAGGAAAGAAAGGCAGTTTCAGATTGCATCAGAGAGGCTTCTGTTTACAGACTACCTTTCTCGCTATTTCAAACAGTAGCTCACTGTATTATCAATGTTTTCTCTCATTCTTCCAGTGGGATTCTACTACTTTGTGTTACACGATCTCTTCTGTTTGCTTAGCCTCCACTCTAGCCTTGAAGTTCCCCATGGCCAGGGACTATGTCCTGTGATGTAGAATCCCTGTGTCTTGCACAGGGTTAAACGGAGGGTTAGTGCTTGATAATGCTCATTTAATGCCTATCTTTCAGTTCCTTGAACTATGAGTGCCATTCACTGCCAGTGGCCTAGTTTTTGTTTACTCTATCTGAGATCTGAGCTGGTGGTGGCCAAGGATAAAACACATGTGTTCCTATAGATTTAAAACAGGACTAGTGTGGCAAAACATACGATATTATTTTTAATAGCTGATTAGCATATAAAAAGATTCTCAAATGTGAATAAAATGTAAATCTTTGGGCATCAACATTAGGGAAGGCCAGAAAGTTTGAACATATTCTTTACTACTGAGGTCAATAGAGAAAGGTACTTTATAGGTGTTTATATATGCGATTTGAAATGCACACATTTTTGACCCAGTTACTCCATTTCTTTGTAATTATCTTCCAATGTAGTATCAGAAGGTTGATAATGACAAAAGCATTGATTAGAGAGCTTAATATGGCATTATTTGTGAGAGCAAAACACTGGAAACAACCTAAATGCCCACCAAAAAGGTCAAGTTCAACAATTTTGGGTACTCCTATTGAGATACTATGCAGTCTTTAAAAACCGAGGCAGCACCATGGATAGGTGATGTCCTAAAGATATATTCTTTAAGAAGAAATCAACTTGTATGTGATGTGTAGAGCAGTTTATACGAAAATTTGTTTAAAAAGCAAATGAAATCGTAGACATCTGTGCTTCTATAGGAATAGGTTTCCTCTGGAAGGAGAGCAGAGCACTGGTAATGTTCTCAGGAGTCAAACTGGAGTCCAGGAGTGAGACAAAGTCTTAATTTTTGACTGACTACAACAATTTTATCCTTACACATATTGTATTCATTCAGCTAAATGAAAATATACGTAACCACCTAAGTAGAAATGAGCACTGTAAGAAAAGACAGTGGAGATTTCGTACCATGCGGGAAATGGCAGGTAAGCTGACCTTGACCCTGGTCAGATTTAGGAAATGAGCTGAAAATGGCAGTGCAAGAAGATGGTGCTCTGTGGTGAAAAGCCTGGGGCAAGGGTAGTAATAAGAGGAGCCCAAAAGACTCATGGAGCCATCTGAAAGAGAGCTGCCTCCTACTCTAGAAGCCCACAAAGGCCATGTGCTGGGAGCTCCTGGGCGCTCACCTGGTACTCCTTCTTCAGCACTGAGAGGCCCAGGTCATATTGTTCTCCATCTTTGAAGGTCACATTGTGGCATGTCACCTCACACGTCCAGGCCTCACATTAATGAATGTTCATGACCACACAATGGCCAAGATACACTCAGAAGTGGAAGGTGACGTGTGAGTCCTCATTCACCCCGGTGTGGAAATACACCTGCAGCTGTGGGTCATTGCTGAGGGTAAAGCACACAGCAAATGGTGCAGAACCCTCCCTTGTGGGGCACAGACAGGACACACATAGAAATTCCTTCCCCCTTTTCCACCCGGCAGACGAAGCCTTTCTGGTGCTACTACAACCCTCATCCCTGTGGGGTTGCTTCAGCTCCTCCTGTTCTTTAGAAGTGAGATGCTCTGCCCCGTGTTCCCAGATGGAAGCTGAGCTGCAGTAACTGACCTGGGGCTATAAGTGACCCATTCCTTGAAAACTCTATGCCTCTTGATAAGGAGCCACAGCTTAAACCCACTGAGGGTTTTTTTTTTTTTTCTAGGCCGTATGACTGGCCCACAGTGCAGGAACTGCAGGTTTCATGCCTGGTGCTAGAGGATCTCCAGGACCTTAACCTGCATGGTGCCTCCATCCTACCAACTAGATATTTCCACATCACTCACATGAGAGCACCCCCTAAGTAAATATTTTCCCTCTTCCTCCACCACGCACTATCCTTGGACCATGGAGTACTCACACAAAAGCGAGGATCAGTGTCTCTCTGATTGTCACTCAAGAACCTACAGACAAGTACACAAGCCATGTATGTGGTGCCTGCTACAGAGATTCAGAGTGGATGAGATGGGCAGGGCTGGGTATGGCCTACCCTTCTGTAAGAGATTCTCATGATGCAGGAGATTGGAGTCTAAAGGCAAACTCAGGCCTCCTCATTCCCACCCTACCACAGTCAGGCCCATTATTCCTGAGGAAATAGGGGTGGAGGCATAGTTATGAGCAAGGCATCAGGAGCCAGGCTGCCTGGATAGCTGTCCTGATTTCACCTCTTACTAGCAGTGCCATCTTAGATCTGTTACTTAAATGTTCTCTAACTCAATTTCCCCATCCAAAGAGGATTACTAGAAATTTCTTCTTTGTAGGGTGTTCACATGAATAGAACAGTTAATATATATAAAACTTTTATTCTAATCCCTGGCATGTATAGGACCTGTGAGATGTTACTGAAAGAAGAGGGTGGATTCTTCTGGAACACTGCGCTGTCTTCATTTTGAACTCTGAAACTGTGAAACCAAGATATGAGAATGTAACAGTAACGTAATTCACTCCAGTGAGAAATAATGCTTGTTGAAAGAGAGGGACATAACAAGAGAACAGTAAACCCATGGGTGTGGGATGCACATGCATCACAATCATCAAGGGCCATGGAATTTCTTCTCAGAAGGGGCACAAATTGTTAAGAGCACAGCTTTAGTACTTGCACAAATAAAGAGTGTGGGCCATAGAAATAACTGAAGGGAATCTACAAGTGGCTGATACTTGTTCTCTTTTGAGATGGGGTCACATTCTATTGTGCAGGCTTACAGGCACTCATGCAATCCTAGCTCACTGTGACCTTGACACCACCACCCGTGTTTGCAGGCCTGTGTCTGTGATGCAGCAGAAATCACGGTGGTGGAGGTACCAGGGGGAGAAAGGAGTAAAAGGGAAATGCACAGATAAGAATAATGGAGTGAAGGATTGTGCAGTCCAGCCTCCATGGCTCTCATGGAGATTTTTCTCCACTGTGAAGAATCTACATGGAAGGTGTACATTGTCCTAATTGGTGCAATAGTTTAAAAAAGAAAGTTGGGAATTATGGACAAAAGTGTTGGCCCTAAAAAGTAATGCTTCTGTTTGTTCCAGAGTTTCTGGGACATCAGTGGCTGTGATCCTCAGCAGGACCTGTGGAGAAGAGTTGAGATAGTTCTTGGTTCTTTATTCCCGCTCAAAAAACCTGTTGCCTCTGCCAGGTGAGGACTGCTCCCTTCCTTCTCTCACACACCTAGGCTCTAGCTGCAGCTTATTCTTCCTTTCTCTGGGTTCATGTGAGTCAACATTTCAAAGACATTGTTTCTCCCAACACCATTTATTAAATAGAGCATCTTTTTCCCATTACTGGTTTTTGTCAGGTTTGTCTAAGATCAGATCGTTGTAGATGTGTGGCATTATTTCTGAGGCATCTGTTCTGTTCCACTTATCTATATCTCTATTTTGGTACCACTATCATACTGTTTTGATTACTGTAGCCTTGTAGTATAGTTTGAAGTCAGGTCGCATGATGCCTTCAGCTTTCTTTTTTTTTTTTGCTTCCCCCTGCCCCTTAGGATTATCTTGGCTCTGCGGTCTGTTTTTTGCTTCCACATAAAATTTAAGGTCTTTTTTTCAATTCTGTGAAGAAAGTCAATGTTAGCTTAATAGAGGTAGCATTGAATCTATAAATTACTCTTTTTTACAAATTTTGCTCTTCAGTTTTACAATCAGGGAATGTAAACCATTTATAGGAAACTTGATACTACTTATTAAAGAACGGTATATTATGATAAGTAATTATTAATCTCACACTTCATTAACCACTCCAATTCTTTTTTTTTTTTCTTTTGTATTTTTTATTGCATTTTAGGTTTTGGGGTACATGTGCAAAGCATGCAATAGAGTTGCATAGGTACACACATGGCAGTGTGTTTTGTTTGCTTTCTCCCCTTCACCCACATTTGGCATTTCTCCCCAGGCTATCTCTCCCCACCTCCCCCTCCCACTGGCCCTCCCCTTTTCCCCCCAATAGACCCCAGTGTTTAGTACTCCCCTCTCTGTGTCCATGTGTTCTCATTTTTCATCACCCGCCTATGAGTGAGAATATGCGGTGTTTCATTTTCTGTTCTTGTGTCAGTTTGCTGAGAATGATGTTCTCCAGATTCATCCATATCCCTACAAACGACACGAACTCATCATTTCTGATTGCTGCATAATATTCCATGGTGTATATATGCCACATTTTCCCAATCCAGTCTATCATCAATGGGCATTTGGGTTGATTCCAGGTCTTTGCTACTGTAAACAGTGCTGCAATGAACATTCGTGTGCATGTGTCCTTGTAGTAGAACGATTTATACTCCTTTGGATATATACCCAGTAATGGGATTGCTGGGTCAAATGGAATTTCTATTTCTAAGGCCTTGAGGAATCGCCACACCATCTTCCACAATGGTTGGACTAATTTACACTCCCACCAACAGTGTAAAAGTGTTCCTTTTTCTCCACATCCTCTCCAGCATCTGTTGTCTCCAGATTTTTTAATGATCGCCATTCTAACTGGCGTGAGATGGTATCTCAATGTGGTTTTGATTTGCATCTCTCTGATGACCAGTGACGATGAGCATTTTTTCATATGATTGTTGGCTTCATATATGTCTTCTTTCATAAAGTGTCTGTTCATATCCTTTGCCCACTTTTGAATGGGCTTGTTTGTTTTTTTCTTGTAAATCTGTTTGAGTTCTTTGTAAATTCTGGATATCAGCCCTTTGTCGGATGGGTAAACTGCAAAAACTTTTTCCCATTCTGTTGGTTGCCGATTCACACTAGAGACTGTTTCTTTTGCTGTGCAGAAGCTGTGGAGTTTCATTAGGTCCCATTTGTCTATTTTGGCTTTTGTTGCCAATGCTTTTGGTGTTTTGTTCATGAAGTCCTTGCCTACTCCTATGTCCTGGATGGTTTTGCCTAGATTTCCTTCTAGGGTTTTTATGGTGCCAGGTCTTATGTTTAAGTCTTTAATCCATCTGGAGTTAATTTTGGTGTAAGGTGTCAGGAAGGGGTCCAGTTTCTGCTTTCTGCACGTGGCTAGCCAGTTTTCCCAGCACCATTTGTTGAACAGGGAATCCTTTTCCCATTGCTTGTTTTTGTCAGGTTTATCAAAGATTGTATAGTTGTATGTATGTTGTGTTGCCTCCGGTGCCTCTGTTCTGTTCCATTGGTCTATATCTCTGTTTTGGTACCAGTACCATGCTGTTTTGTTTAATGTAGCCTTGTAGTGTAGTTTGAAATCCGGTAGTGTGATGCCCCCCGCTGTGTAATTTTTGCTTAGAATTGACTTGGCTATGCGGGCTCTCTTTTGGTTCCATATGAAGTTCATGGTGGTTTTTTCCAGTTCTGTGAAGAAAGTCAATGGTAGCTTGATGGGTATAGAATTGATTCTGTAAATTACTTTGGGCAGTATAGCCATTTTTACGATATTAATTCTTCCTAACCATGAACATGGAATGTTTCTCCATCTGTTTGTGTCCTCTCTGATTTACTTGAGCAGTGGTTTGTAGTTTTCCCTGAAGAGGTTTTTACGTTCCTTGTGAGTTGTATTCCAAGGTATTTTATTCTTTTTGTAGCAATTGTGAATGGCAGTTCGTTCTTGATTTGGCTCTCTTTTAGTCTGTTATTGGTGTAGAAGAAGGCTTGTGATTTTTGCACATTGATTTTATATCCTGAGACTTTGCTGAAGTTGCTTATCAGTTTCAGGAGTTTTTGGGCTGAGGCGATGGGTCTTCTATGTATACCATCATGTCGCCTGCAAATAGAGACAATTTGGCTTCCACCTTTCCTATTTGAATATGCTTTATTTCTTTTTCTTGCCTGATTGCTGTGGCTAGAACTTCCAGTACTATATTGCATAGGAGTGGTGAGAGAGGGCATTCTTGTCTAGTGCCGGATTTCAAAGGGAATGCTTCCAGTTTTTGCCCATTCAGTATGATATTGGCTGTTGGTTTGTCATAAATAGCTTTTATTACTTTGAGATACGTTCCATCGATACCGAGTTTATTGAGGGTTTTTAGCATAAAGGGCTGTTGAATTTTGTCAAATGCCTTCTCTGCATCAATTGAGATAATCATGTGGTTTTTGTTTTTGGTTCTGTTTATGTGGTGAATTACATTTATAGACTTGCGTATGTCGAACCAGCCTTGCATCCCTGGGATGAATCCTACATGATCATGATGAATAAGTTTTTTGATTTGCTGTTGCAATCGGCTTGCCAATATTTTATTGAAGATTTTTGCATCTATGTTCATCATGGATATTGGCCTGAAGTTTTCTTTTCTTTTTGGGTCTCTGCCGGGTTTTGGTATCAGGATGATATTGGTCTCATAGAATGATTTGGGAAGGATTCTTTCTTTTTGGATTATTTGGAATAGTATTAGAAGAAATGGTACCAGCTCCTCTTTGTGTGTCTGGTAGAATTTGGCTGTGAACCCCCTGGACCTGGGCTTTTTTTGTGTGGTAGGCTCTTAATTGCTGCCTCGACTTCAGACCTTGTTATTGGTCTATTCCTAGTTTCTGCTTCCTCCTGGTTTAGGCTTGGGAGGACACAGGAGTCCAGGAATTATTCATTTCTTCCAGGTTTACTAGTTTATGTGCATAGAGTTGTTTGTGATATTCTCTGATGATGGTTTGAATTTCTGTGGAATTTGTGGTGATTTCCCCTTTATCATTTTTTCTTGCATCTATTTGGTTGTTCTCTCTTTCCTTTTTAATCAGTCTGGCTAGTGGTCTGTCTATTTTGTTGATCTTTTCAAAAAACCAGCTCTTGGATTTATTGATTTTTTGAAGGGTTTTTCGTGTCTCTATCTCCTTCAGCTCAGCTCTGATCTTAGTTATTGCTTGTCTTCTGCTGGGTTTTAAGTTTTTATAATCTTGCTCCTCTAGCTCTTTCAATTTTGATGATAGGATGTCAATTTTGGATCTCTCCATTCTTCTCATATGGGCACTTATTGCTATATAGTTTCCTCTAGAGACTGCTTTAAATGTGTCCCAGAGATTCTGGCACGTTGTGTCTTCGTTCTCATTGGTTTCGAAGAACTTCTTTATTTCTGCCTTCATTTTGTTGTTTATCCAGTCAACATTCAGGAGCCAGTTGTTCAGTTTCCATGAAGCTGTGCGGTTCTGGGTTGGTTTCTGAATTCTGAGTTCTAACTTGATAGCATTATGGTCGGAGAGGCTGTTTGTTATGATTTCAGTTGTTTTGTATTTGTTGAGCAGTGCTTTACTTCCAATTATGTGGTCAATTTTAGAGTAGGTGTGATGTGGTGCTGAGAAGAATGTGTATTCTGTGGATTTGGGGTGGAGAGTTCTGTAAATGTCTATCAGGTTTGCTTGCTCCAGGTCTGAGTTCAAGCCCTGTATATCCTTGTTTATTTTCTGTCCGGTTGATTTGTCTAATATTGACCGTGGAGTGTTAAAATCTTTCACTATTATTGTGTGGGAGTCTAAGTCATTTTGTAAGTCATTAAGAACTTGCCTTATGTATCTGGGTGCTCCTGTATTGGGTCCATATATGTTTAGGATCATTAGCTCTTCTTGTTGTATCGATCCTTTTACCAATAGGTAATGGCCTTCTTTATGTCTTTTGATCTTTGTTGCTTTAAAGTCTATTTTCTCAGAGATGAGAATTGCAACTTCTGCTTTCTTTTGCTCTCCATTTGCTTGGTAAATCTTCCTTCATTCTTTTATTTTGAGCCTTTGTGTATCCTTGCATGTGAGATGGGTTTCCTGGATACAGCACACTGATGGGTTTTGGATTTTTATGCAATTTGCCAGTCTGTGTCTTTTGATTGGTGCATTTAGTCCATTTACATTTAGGGTTAATATTGTTATGTGTGAATTTGATACTGCCATTTTGATGCTAGCCGGCTGTTTTGCCCGTTAGTTGTTGTAGATTCTTCATTATGTTGATGCTCTTTAGCTTTTAGTGATTTTGGAATGGCTGGTACTGGTTGTTCCATTCTATGTGTAGTGCCTCTTTCAGGGGCTCTTGTAAATCAGGCCTGGTGGTGACAAAATCTCTGAGTACTTGCTTGTTCGCAAAGGATTTTATTTTTCCTTCACTTCTGAAGCTCAGTTTGGCTGGATATGAAATTCTGGGTTGAAAGTTCTTTTCTTTAAGGATGTTGAATATCAGCCCCCACTCTCTTCTGGCTTGTAGAGTTTCTGCCGAGAGATCTGCTGTGAGTCTGATGGGCTTCCCTTTGTGGGTGACCCGATCTTTCTCCCTGGCTGCCCTTAGTATTTTCTCCTTTATTTCAACCTTGTTGAATATGACGATTATGTGCCTTGGGGTTGCTCTTCTTGTGGAATATCTTTGTGGTGTTCCCTGTATTTCCTGCAATTGAGTGTTGACCTGTCTTGCTAGGTGGGGGAAGTTTTCCTGGATAATGTCCTGAAGAGTATTTTCCAGCTTGGATTCATTCTCTTCATCACATTCTGGCATGCCTATCAAACGTAGGTTAGGTCTCTTCACATAGTCCCACATTTCTTGGAGACTTTGTTCATTCCTTTTTGCACTTTTTTCTCTGATCTTGGTTTCTCATTTTATTTCATTGAGTTGATCTTCGACTTCTGACCTTCTTTCTTCTGCTTGGTCAATTCGGCTATTGAAACTTGTGCATGCTTCGCGAAGTTCTTGTATTGTGTTTTTCAGCTCCTTTAATTCATTCATATTCCTCTCTAAGGTATCCATTTTTGTTATCATTTCCTCAAATCTTTTTTCAAGGTTCTTAGTTCCTTTGCATTGATTTAATACATGTTCTTTTAGCTCATAAAAGTTTCTCATTATCCACCTTCTGAAGTGTACTTCTGTCATTTCGTCACAGTCATTCTCCATCCAGCTTTGTTCCCTTGCTGGTGAGGAGTTTTGGTCCTTTCTAGGCAGCGAGGTGTTCTGGTTTCGGGTGTTTCCCTCCTTTCTGCACTGGTTTCTTCCCATCTTTGTGGATTTATCCACCTGTCATCTGTGTAGTTGCTGACTTTTCTATTGGGTCTCTGAGTGGACACCCAGATTGTTGATGATGAAGTATTTCTGTTACTTGGTTTTCCTTCTACCAGTCTAGCCCCTTTGCTGTATGACTACTGAGGTCCACTCCAGGCCCTGCTTGTCTGGGTTGCACCTTTAGCAGCTGCGGAACAGTGAGGGATGCTACCAGTTTTTTTTTCTGCTATCTTTGTCCCAGAATGATGCCTGCCAAATGTCAGTCTTTTGGATATAGAGTGGTCAGGGAGCTGCTTGAGGAGACAGTCTGTACTTTGTAGGAGCTCAAGTGCTGAGCTGTGAGCTCTGTTGTTAATTCAGGGCTGTTAGGCTGCTATGTTTAATTCTGCTGCAACCTAACTCATAAAAAAAACCTTTTTTTCTCAGATGGTCTGTCTGGGGGGGAGTTTGGGCTTTCCTTGTGAGTGTCTGCCTCGCTGTCCTGCCCAGCTAGGAGGCAGTCTAGTCACTGTTTGCCTGCCGAGGCTCCGCCCTGCTGGTGTGAGGTTTGCCCTGTTGCTGCAGGCTCTGCCCTTCTGCTGCAGTCTCCGCCCTGTTGCCACAGGCTACGCCCTGCAGTGGAGTCTCTCTGTTGTACAGGGTTGCCTTGGCAACAGCAGGCTGCATCAGCAATGGGCGTGTACCTCAGTAGGTGCTGATTGCCTTGGTAATGGCGGACGCCCCTCCCTCACGGAGTTGCACTTTAAGAAAACCTCCTCACCGGGACCGTTTGGAATCACGGTTTTGTTTGTCGCACTGTGCTACCCCAAACGCTGAGTCCCTGGGATTTCCTGGGATGGCTCACAGTCCAAGTCCCGTTCAGTCTCAAGTTCAGCCCTCTCAGGTCTTAGTTTGCTGGTTCAACAGGGCACCCGTAACTGTGCTTTTGTATGGAGCGCTGTGGAGCGCCTCTGTGCTTTAGTGTGGGCCAGAGCCACACCAGCTGCCGGCTACACCAGCCAAGACCTCTGCCTGGTGTCCCGCGTCTCTTTTATACCTGGGAATTTCCCCATTCTGTGGGCAACTAAGATCCGTCTGGAAATGCGTCTCCGACTCACCCAATCCACGCATCCAGCGAGAGCTTCTATCCTGGGTTGTTCTCACAGCGCCATCTTGAGTCCTCTCCTAACCACTCCAATTCTATGCACAGCCTGTTAGTAACACACTTTGGGTACACCTGTTTTTAACCCACCATGGGGTCTTCTTGCCCCCAAAGGCAAACATGCTCCTGCCTTTCTGCTTAGCATTTCTTTTAGTTCCACTACATTGTGGAATGTTGCTTGCAAATGCCTGCTCTCTTAGGTCTCTGTTCAGGTCATGCATGTTTTGTTCACATTTTTGTTTTTAGGGTTCATTCGTATTGCTATGTGGAGCTTGAATTCCTTCAACTTCACTGCTCTACACTCTGGAATTCTATAAATATACCAACACATAAATACCAATTTTACTCTAGATTGTACATTGAGGGGTTAAGTTTAACACATTTGCAAATATGGATTTCTACCCAATTATTATAGTCTCCTCATGCACATTATTTCTTCTATAAAAAAACATTTCAGACAGACTCTAGACTCCCTGAAATGTAAATCAAATCTTACCCTTTTTGCTCACCAAGTAAACATAATTATCCAGAACCTGCACAGCCTTGTTGGGAAGACAGGAATCAAGACCCTCTGAGGATTAGAATTTTTAGAGCATCTTGGATGGATGGGGCTTTCCCAGAGGCCACCCAAAAGGAAAAGAATCCATGGGAAAAGCCACTCTTAGGAGAGGGTTGGATGTAAGAAAAGGTTTTCTGAAATCAAGGTCCAGGCTTCTACAGAATAGGGGGTAGTAGTGGGCACTGCAGGACTGGCAATAGAGGTGTGTTACCCCATGTCCGTGGGTGGGTCTGTGAGTGAAGAAGAGAGGCTGAAGGTGAGGTCATCAGTAAGATTGGACACTGTAGGCCGGGGTCGGTGACTCAAGCCTGTAATCCCAGCACTTTGGGAGGCCGAGGCAGGTGGATCACGAGGTCAAGAGATCGAGACCATCTTGGTCAACATGGTGAAACCCCGTCTCTACTAAAAATACAAAAAATTAGCTGGGCATGGTGGCACATGCCTGTAATCCCAGGTACTCAGGAGAATAAGGCAGGAGAATTGCCTGAACCCAGGAGGCAAAGGTTGCGGTGAGCCGAGATCTTGCCATTGCACTCCAGCCTGGGTAACGAGTGAAACTCCGTCTCAAAAAAATAAAAAAAGACTGGACACTGTGTGCCCTGACCAAACGGTTCATCTTGCATCCATGTCTTTGGCTCACTGCAACCTCCTCCTTCCAGGTTCAAGCAATTCTTCTGCCTCAGCCTCCCAATTACCTGAAACTACAGGTGCATGCCAGCATGGCTGCTAATGTTTTGTATTTTTAATAGATATGGGGTTTCACCATGTTAGCCAGGAGGGTCTTCACCTCCTGATCTTGTGATCCACCCACCTCTGCATTTCAAAGTGCTGGATTACAGGCGTGTGCCACCACACCTGGCCCATCTCTTACCAAGATTTACATTCTACAAAGTAGTGCCTGCCCTCCTCATTCTTGGAGCCTGCAGATCCTCCTCTGTGAAATGGCTTTTCTCTTTCTCAGCCTGAGGGTGGGGATGGAATCAGGACATAATCATGCATAAGCACTAATTAAATAAATTAACACAAGTATCCAGGGCTTGAACTCAGACCTGGAACAAGAAAACCTGATAGACATTTACAGAACTCTCCACCCAAAATCCACAAAATATACATTCTTCTCAGCACCACATCACACCTACTCTAAAATTGACCACATAATTGGAAGTAAAGCACTCCTCAGCAAATGCATAACAACTGAAATTATAACAGTCTCTCAGACCATAGTGCAATCAAGTTAGAACTCAGAATTCAGAAACTAACTCAGAACCGCACAGCTTCATGGAAACTGAACAACTGGCTCTTGAATGTTGATTGGATAAACAATAAAGTAAAGACAGAAATAAGAAAGTTCTTTGAAAACAATAAGAATGAAAACAGAATATACCAGAATCTCTGTGACACATTTAAAGCAGTCTCCAGAGCAAAATATACAGCAATAAGTGCCCATATGAGAAGAGTGGAGAGATCCAAAATTGACACCCTATCATCAAAATTGAAAAAGCTAGAGGAGCAAGATCATAAAAACTCAAAACCTAGCAGAAGAAAAGAAATAACTAAGATCAGAGCTAAACTGAAGGAGATAGAGACACAAAAACCCTTCAAAAAATCAACAAATCCAAGAGCTGGTTTTTTGAAAAGATCAACAAAATAGACCACTAGCCAGACTGATATAAAATAAGAGACAACAACTAAATAGATGCAATATAAAATGATAAAGGGAAAATCACCACAGATTCCAGAGAAATTCAAACCATCATCAGAGAATATCACAAACAACTCTATGCACATAAACTAGTAAATCTGGACGAAATGGATAAATTCCTGGACACCTGAGTCCTCCCAAGCCTAAACCAGGAGGAAGCCGAAACTATGAATAGACCAATAACAAGGTCTGATGTCGAGGCAGCAATAAAGAGCATGCCACACACTAAAAAACCCCAGGTTTAGATGGGTTCACAGCCAAATTGTACCAGACACACGAAGAGGAGCTGGTACCATTCTTTCTGAAACTATTCCAAATAATCCAGAAAGACGGAATCCTTCCCAAATCATTTTATGAGACCAATATCATCCTGACACCAAAACCCGGCAGAGACTCAAAAGGAAAAGAAAACTTCAGGCCAATATTTGTAATGAACATAGATAAAAAAATCTTCAATAAAATACTGGCAAACCTATTGCAACGGCACATCAAAAAGCTTATCCAGCATGATGAAGTGGGATTCATCTCAGGGATGCAAGGGTGGTTCAACATACGCAAGTCTGTAAACGTGATTCACCACATAGAAAGAACCAAAAACAAAAACCACATGATTATCTCAATTGACGCAGAGAAGGCCTTAGACAAAATTCAACAGCCCTTTATGCTATATATGCAATAACAGACTTAAAGAAAGCCAAATCAAGTCTCGAAGAAATGTGAGACTATGTGAAAAGACCTAACCTATGTTTGATAGGTGTACCAGAAGGCGACGAAGAGAATGAATCCAAGCTGGAAAATACTCTTCAGGACATCATCCAGGAAAATTTCCCCCACCTAGCAAGACAGGCCAACACTCAATTGCAGGAAATACAGAGAACACCACAAAGATATTCCTCAAGAAGAGCAACCCCAAGGCACATAATCGTCAGATTCAACAGGGTTGAAATAAAGGAGAGAATACTAAGGGCAGCCAGAGAGAAAGGTCGGGTCACCCACAAAGGGAAGCCCATCAGACTCACAGCAGATCTCTCGGCAGAAACACTAAAAGCCAGAAGAGAGTGGGGGCCAATATTCAACATTCTTAAAGAAAAGAACTTTCAACCCAGAATTTCATATCCAGCCAAACTGAGCTTCAGAAGTGAAGGAAAAATAAAATCCTTTGCGAACAAGCAAGTACTCAGAGATTTTGTCACCACCAGGCCTGCTTTACAAGAGCTCCTAAAAGAGGCACTACACATAGAAAGGATCAACCAGTACCAGCCATTCCAAAATCATACTGAATACTAAAGAGCTTCAACATAATGAAGAATCTACAACAACTAACAGTCAAAACAGCCACTTAGCATCAAAATGGGAGTATCAAATTCACACATAACAATCTTAACCCTAAATGTAAATGGACTAAATGCACCAATCAAAAGACACAGACTGGCAAATTGGATAAAAATCCAAAACCCATCAGTGTGCTGTATCCAGGAAACCCATCTCACAAGCAAGGATACACAAAGGCTCAAAATAAAGGGATGGAGGAAGATTTACCAAGCTAATGGAAAACAAAAAAAAGCAGGAGTTGCAATTCTCATCTCTGATAAAATAGACTTTAAAGCAACAAAGATCAAAAGAGACAAAGAAGGCCATTACATAATGGTAAAACGATCAATACAAGAAGAGCTAACGATCCTAAACATATATGGACCCAATGCAGGAGCACCCAGATACATAAGGCAAGTTCTTAATGACTTACAAAAGGACTTAGACTCCCAAACAATAATAGTGGGAGACTTTAACACTCCACTGTCAATACTAGACAGATCAACCAGACAGAAAATAAAAAAGGATATACAGGGCTTGAACTCAGACCTGGAGCAAGCAAACCTGATAGACATTTACAGAACTCTCCACCCCAAATCCACAGAATACACATTCTTCTCAGCACCACATCACACCTACTCTAAAATTGACCACATAATTGGAAGTAAAGCACTGCTCAACAAATGCAAAACAACTGAAATCATAACAAACAGCCTCTCAGACCATAGTGCAATCAAGTTAGAACTCAGAATTCAGAAACCGACCCAGAACCGCACAGCTTCATGGAAACTGAACAACTGGCTCTTGAATGTTGACTGGGTAAACAACGAAATGAAGGCAGAAATAAAGAAGTTCTTCGAAACCAATGAGAACGAAGACACAACGTGCCAGAACCTCTGGGACACATTTAAAGCAGTCTCTAGAGGAAACTATATAGCAATAAGTGCCCATATGAGAAGAATGGAGAGATCCAAAATTGACACCCTATCGTCAAAATTGAAAGAGCTAGAGGAGCAAGATCAAAAAAACTCAAAACCCAGCAGAAGACAAGAAATAACTAAGATCAGAGCTGAGCTGAAGGAGATAGAGACACGAAAAACCCTTCAAAAAATCAATAAATCCAAGAGCTGGTTTTTTGAAAAGATCA
This sequence comes from Callithrix jacchus, assembly GCF_049354715.1. Taxonomy (NCBI): domain Eukaryota; kingdom Metazoa; phylum Chordata; class Mammalia; order Primates; family Cebidae; genus Callithrix; species Callithrix jacchus. Next base: position 35,462,469 of record NC_133523.1, read on the forward strand.
ACAAAATAGACCACTAGCCAGATCGATTAAAAATAAAAGAGAGAACGACCAAATAGATGTAATAAAAAATGATAAAGGGGAAATCACCACCGATTCCACAGAAATTCAAACCATCATCAGAGAATATTACAAACAACTCTATGCGCATAAACTAGTAAACCTGGAATAAATGGATAAATTCCTGGACTCCTGTGTCCTCCCAAGCCTAAACCAGGAGGAAGCTGAAACTATGAATAGACCAATAACAAGGTCTGAAGTTGAGGCAGCAATTAACAGCCTACCACACAAAAAAAGCCCAAGTCCAGACGGGTTCACAGCCGAATTCTACCAGACACACAAGGAGGAGCTGGTACCATTCCTTCTAAAACTATTTCAAACAATCCAAAAAGAGGGAATCCTTCCCAAATCATTTTATGAGACCAATATCATCCTGATACCAAAACCCGGCAGAGACCCAACAAGAAAAGAAAACTTCAGGCCAATATCCATGATGAACATAGATGCAAAAATCTTCAATAAAATATTGGCAAGCCGATTGCAACAGCAAATCAAAAAACTTATTCATCATGATCAAGTAGGATTCATCCCAGGGATGCAAGGCTGGTTCAACATACGCAAGTCTATCAACGTAATCCACCACATAAACAGAACCAAAAACCAAAACCACATGATTATCTCAATTGACGCAGAGAAGGCATTTGACAAAATTCAACAGCCCTTTATGCTAAAAACCCTCAATAAACTCGGTATCGATGGAACGTATCTCAAAGTAATAAAAGCTATTTATGACAAACCAACAGCCAATATCATACTGAATGGGCAAAAACTGGAAGCATTCCCTTTAAAATCTGGCACTAGACAAGGATGCCCTCTCTCACCACTCCTATTCAATATAGTACTGGAAGTCCTAGCCAGAGCAATCAGGCAAGAAAAAGAAATAAAGGGTATTTAAATAGGAAAGGTGGAAGCCAAATTGTCTCTATTTGCAGACGACATGATAGTATACCTAGAAGACCCCATCGCCTCAGCCCAAAAACTCCTGAAACTGATAAGCAACTTCAGCAAAGTCTCAGGATATAAAATCAATGTGCAAAAATCACAAGCATTCGTCTACACCAATAACAGACTTAAAGAAAGCCAAATCAAGAGCGAACTGCCATTCGCAATTGCTACAAAAAGAATAAAATACCTTGGAATACAACTCACAAGGAACGTAAGAGACCTCTTCAAGGAGAACTACAAACCACTGCTCAACGAAATCAGAGAGGACACAAACAGATGGAGAAACATTCCATGTTCATGGTTAGGAAGAATTAATATCGTGAAAATGGCTATACTGCCCAAAGTAATTTACAGAATCAACACTATCCCCATCAAGCTACCATTGACTTTCTTCACAGAACTGGAAAAAACCACCATGAACTTCATATGGAACCAAAAGAGAGCCCGCATAGCCAAGTCAATTCTAAGCTAAAAGAACACAGCGGGGGTCATCACACTACCGGATTTCAAACTATACTACAAGGCTACAGTAATCAAAACAGCATGGTACTGGTACGAAAACAGAGATATAGACCAATGGAACAAAACAGAGGCACTGGAGGCAACACAACATACATACAACTATACAATCTTTGATAAACCCGACAAAAACAAGCAATGGGGAAAGTATTCCCTGTTTAACAAATAGTGTTGGGAAAACTGGCTAGCCATGTGCAGAAAGCAGAAACTGGACCTCTTCCTGACACCTTACACTAAAATTAACTCCAGATGGATTAAAGACTTAAACATAAGACCTGGCACCATAAAAACCCTAGAAGGAAATCTAGGCAAAACCATCCAAGACATAGGAGTAGGCAAGGACTTCATGAACAAAACACCAAAAGCATTGGCAACAAAAGCCAAAATAGACAAATGGGACCTAATGAAACTCCACAGCTTCTGCATGGCAAAAGAAACAGTCACTAGAGTGGATCGGCAACCAACAGAATGGGAAAAAATTTGTGCAGTCTACCCATCTGACAAAGGGCTGATATCCAGAATTTACAAAGAACTCAAACAGATTTACAGGAAGAAAACAAACAAGCCCATTCAAAAGTGGGCAAAGGACATGAACAGATACTTTACGAAAGAAGACATATATGAGGCCAACAATCATATGAAAAAATGCTCATCGTCACTGGTCATCAGAGAGATGCAAATCAAAACCACATTGAGATACCATCTCACGCCAGTTAGAATGGCGATCATTAAAAAATCTGGAGACAACAGATGCTGGAGAGGATGTGGAGAAAAAGGAACACTTTTACACTGTTGGTGGGAGTGTAAATTAGTTCAACCATTGTGGAAGTCAGTGTGGCGATTCCTCAAGGCCTTAGAAATAGAAATTCCATTTGACCCAGCAATCCCATTACTGGGTATATATCCAAAAGACTATAAATCGTTCTACTATAAGGACACATGTACACGAATGTTCATTGCAGCACTGTTTACAATAGCAAAGACCTGGAATCAACCCAAATGCCCATTGATAATAGACTGGATTGGAAAAATGTGGCACATATACACCATGGAATATTATGCAGCAACCAGAAATGATGAGTTTGTGTCATTTGTAGGGACATGGATGAATCTGGAGAACATCATCCTCAGCAAACTGACACAAGAACAGAAAATGAAACACCGCATATTCTCACTCATAGGTGGGTGATGAAAAATGAGAACACATGGACATAGAAAGGGGAGTACTAAACACTGGGGTCTATTGGGGGGAAAAGGGGAGGGTCAGTGGGAGGGGGAGGTGGGGAGGGATAGCCTGGGGAGAAATGCCAAATGTGGGTGAAGGGGAGAAGAAAATCAAAGCACACTGCCATGTGTGTACCTACGCAACTGTCTTGCATGCTCTGCTCATGTACCCCAAAACCTATAATCCAATAAAAAATTTTAAAAAGAAATCTGGAGACAACAGATGCTGGAGAGGATGTGGAGAAATAGGAACAGTTTTACACAGCTGGTGGGAGTGTAAATTAGTTCAACCATTGTGGAAGACAGTGTGGCGATTCCTCAAGGCCTTAGAAATAAAAATTCCATTTGACCCAACAATCCCATTACTGGGTATATATCCAAAGGACTATAAATTGTTCTACTATAAAAACACATGCACATGAATGTTCATTTCAGCACTGTTTACAATAGCAAAGACCTGGAACCAACCCAAATGCCCATCGATGATAGACTGGACTGGGAAAATGTAGCACATATACATCATGGAATATTATGCAGCAATCAAAAAGGATGAGTTCATGTCATTTGTAGGGATATGGATGAATCTGGAGAACATCATTCTCAGCAAACTGACACAAGAACAGAAAATGAAATACCACATATTCTCACTCATAGGCGGGTGATGAACAATGAGACACATGGACACAGGGAAGGGAGTACTACACACTGGGGTCTATTGGGGGGAATAGGGGAGGGACACCTGGGGGGGAGCTGGGGAGAGATAACATGGGGAGAAATGCCAGATGTGGGTGAAGGGGAAGATGGCAGCAAAACACACTGCCATGTGTGCACCTATGCAACTATCTTGCATGTTCTGCACATGTATCCCAAAACCTAAAATTCAATTTAAAAAATAATATAAATAAATAAATAAATAAATTCTTTTTTTCTAAGTCTATCCCTCAACAATTCCAGACATGAAGTTTTATATCCTTTATTCCTTAACTCAGAGGGAGAGCATAGGAGTATCATTCTTGGTTTTCCTGGTTGATTGAAGGGACTTTTGAGCTTTGGGGTCCTTGTAGGGGGTAGGGGATCCCCATGAGTGCCTGCCCTGTGTTTTTATTGTAGATAGTGTGGCTGCTACTCACCCCTGCTCAGCTCTGACATAGCTCCTCCTACCCTGTGACTTAGTTATTCAAGCCCCAAGTCCCCTCTCCCAGTCCAGAAATCTCCACACTGTCCTTCACCCTCATCTTTCTATGGCAGCTTTCTCATACCTTTGGGAAAATCTTATGGTCTTACTCTCATAGAACAATTACATGTTGAGAAATGCTGAGTGTATGATTGCTGATAAATGCTGAGTGTACAGTAGAATATATTGTTTTCTAGAAAGAATGATATCGAAGAAAACCTAGTCACCCCCACCCCCAAATAGAAAACTCCTTGGGGCATTCTAAAGTGGCAGGACAACAGATAAATATCACACACCAGTTAAAACAATTATTTAAATATGGGACATCTGAGCCATGGCTCCCTCATGGAGAATACTTTGCAAATTGTCTGTGATCAGTGGTAAGAAAGTACCAGCTGTTTACTTGGTATATTTTTGTGTTATGAGAAAATACCGAACATCTGATTGTTAATAATCATCACCTGTTCAGAGATAATAAATGTGTGGCTCAGAGTCTGCTTGAGGCCTTCAGCCTGGAATGCTGTCAGCTGCCTGAGGATCTCAACTCAGAAGGCTGTTGGCCCCCTGGATAGACCCACGTTGCTGTTCTGTCAGGGAGTCTACTTCTCAATTCCTTCAGCACCACCTAGGTGGGGGTCTCTCTGCAGCTGAGCTGGTCTTGGTCACTATGAATCAAGCAATTTTTATTTCCTAACAATTCAACAAGGGTAGAAAATTGTTTTTCTACTCTGAGCGTCTTGCATTTTCTGTAATAAATGTCTTTTTCTATAACTGCTTTATGAAAAACTGATGCAGTGGAATTCATAAGAAGCCAGAAGTAGATCATAAAATCATTTATGTCTGCACAGTGGATTTCTTGAGAATTGACTCATGTTTTGATAACCAGTTGTAAAAAGAAAACAGAATCAGATTTTCAGTTTGGTTTAAAGTTTAGCCAGAATCATAAGATTAAGTTCTTTGGCAGCTGCCCAGTGGCCCCCTATCTATCTGTAGGTATTTGCTGAGTTTCATGTTGCTTATTTCTCAGAATCAGTGGCCGTTAGGGATGGTATTTATTCAGCAGCAGTGGTATTTGTTCAATGTCAGTGGCAGGTGGAGATACTCAGAAATTTCAGCAGACTCCTCTACATGAATTATAGCACAGACTCTGAAGATTCTGGAGCAAAGCCATGCCATCCTTGTAGATCCGCTCCACTTTTGAGAAAAAGCCTTTGTCTGTCTACTGGAATAGTGGACTAGACACACTCAGCAAATGGCAGAAGTTGTGGAGCAAATGGCATGAGTGAAATAGACACATGCAGCAAATGGCAGAATTTCACTGTGGTTCTCTGACATGTGCAGGGAGGTCTACGAGGGTAGCAAAGGCCAACGGAATCCATTAGAGCCACCTCCACCTACAAGAACAGAAAGGCAAAGGCAATACCATATTCCTGGAGAAGCTGGCGAGATTAGTGCAACCGTGAAGGACTGGAAAGAATCAGGACTGGTGATTTCCCCACATGCCCATTCACTCGCGTATTTGGCCTGTGTAGAAAACTGGCTCTTAGAGAATGACAGTGGGTTCTCATCAGCTTCAGCAGATGGGCACTGCAAGTGCCTCTGTACCAGATTTGTGCAAACACCAGATGTGATTTCATTGCTTGAGCAAATTACCACATCCCATGGTGCATGGTGTACATCTATCCATCTGGTGAATATGTGGGTTAATTCTTGTTACCTGTAAGTAAAGGCAGCCAGAAGCAATTAGCTTCCACATGACACAATCTGCTGCCATTACTGTCCCACCTCAGATGATATCAACTCCCCTGTGTCCAAATTAGTCCACAGACACTTTGTTCACTTCTTTCTTTCAGAAGACCTCAGGCTGGTCTTTTACATTGATGATATTATGCTGATGAGACCTGGTGGTCAGGAGGTGGTCATGACAGTTGTCATACTGGTAAGATATTTGTGTGTGTCAGACTGTAGGAAATAAATCCTAGAAAAGTTCAGGTGGTTTCCCATTCAGTGAACCTTTTCGGCAGCCAGTGACTGCAGCATGCAAAGATGCTCCTTCTCAGACGCAAGTAGAGTTGTTGCATGAGGCCCCTTCTATCAGCAACAAAGGGGCACATGCCTAGTAAGCCTCTTTGGACTTTGGATACAACACTTGCCTCACATGGGTACATTCTGTTGGCCTACGTACACAGTATTCTACAAAGTTGTTACTTCTGTATGGGTCTCAGGACAAGGGAAGTCTCTGCACCAGAACTACACTTCCATGCACATTTCTTTGGCCTGGAGCTCAGCAGGTGCAATGGTGTTTGAAGTGTCAGTGGCAAATAGAGATGCTCTTAGAAACTTTGGCAGGAAGTTTGAAGGACTATACATGAATGACAGCACAGACCCTGGAGGTTTTAGAGCAAGGCCATGCCATCCTCAGGGATAACTACTCTGCTTTTGAGAAAAAGCCTTTCTCTGTCTACTGGGCCTTAGTAGAGTGAATGCTTAACCATGGCGTCTAATTTACTATGAGACCTGGCTGTGGGACAAGAGCCAGGTTGTGTTTTATGCACCCAGCCAAAAGGCTTGGCAAGTACAGCAGCTGTCCATTACCAACTAGAGATGATCTAAGTGACATGAGGCTTAAGCAGGCCCTGAAGGCAGAAGAAAGCTGCTGGAAGAAGGGTCCAAATGTTTATAGCCCCTATCCCTGCCCCATTACCTTCTCTCTCCAGCCTGTACCTGTAACCTCCTGGGGAGTCAAGCTTATTTCATTCAGTGTACTTTAAGGACTCATTCATGTGATAGCAAGTATCAGAGAGGCATCCACTTTTAAAGCTAATACTCTTCCATTGGAGGTACCTCCTTAGATGTACTTTTGTGTTCTTTCCATCTTTTGCTTGTAATGAATAATGAGCAATGCTATGGACATCACTGTACAAACATCTGTACCATGCTCTTCCTTCAGCACTTTAGGGTGTTCACCCAGAAGTGGTATTTCTGAATCATATGGTAAACTTTTTGAGGAATTGCCATGATATTTTCCACAGTGGCTATGCCATTTTCCATGCCCAGCAGAAGTGTCCAAGGCCTCCAGTTTCTCCACTTGTTCCCAACACTTGTCATTTTGCATTTAAACATCATAGCCACCCTAATAAGCATGAAGTGGTATCTCACTGTGGCTCTGACTTTGCATTTTCTAAGAACTTGTGATGTTGAGTGTCATTTCATGTGCTCATTGGCCATTTTTATATCTATTTTGGAGACATATCTTTTGACGTTCTTTGGCCATTGTTAAACTGGGTGGGATATTTTTGTCATTGCTATTGGGTTGTTGAAGGTCTCTATATGTTCTTGATCAGTGGTCCCCAACCTTTCTGGCACCAGAGCATGGTCTTGTGGATGACAGTTTTTTTATGAACCAGGGATGTGTATGTGGTGGGGGTTGGGGTAGTGGTTTCTGGATGAAACTGTTCCACCTCAGATCATCAGGCACTAGATAGACTCTCATAAGGTGCAAACAACCTGGATCCCTCACACAACCAGTTTGCAATAGGGTTCACGCTCCTTTGAGAATCTAATGCCACCACTGATTTGGCGGGAGGGAGAGCTCAGGCAGAAATGTGAGGGATGGGATATAGGTGTAAATACAGATGATGCTTTGCTTGGCTGCCCACTGCTCATCTCCTTCTGGATGTAGCCCGTTTTCTAAGAGGCCAGGAGTGGTATTTATCTGTGGCCTGGGGACCCCTCTTCTAGATAATCACCTTTCAGATACGTGATTTGCACCTTATCTTCCATTCTGTCAATTGACTGTTTACTCTTTTTACAGTGGTCTTTGGTGAACAGATGTGATGAATTTTGACAAAGTGCACTTGGTCTGTTTTCCCCTCCTCTTCCCATCAAACCTACTCAAAAGATTTATGGTTCTGCTTTCATAGAACAATCATTAAGGCAGCTATTCTTATTGCCTACCAATTCCCTGAAGTTAGGCAGTTGTGAATCTGTGCTGAGTGTCTTGATAACTGCTTTCTTAATAAATGAATGTCTTTCTTATCACATCTTTCTGACATACTCATTAGACAGCATTCATTAGCATCCAGAAATAACTTATGGTATTATTTATGTCAGCATCATGGACTTCTTGAGAGTTTTTTAATGTTTTAATAACTATGAGTATAAAGCCAAGAGCCCAAATATCAATAATAAAAACAGATAAAGTGCATTTCATCTGTATTTACAGCCCATGTTCCAGAAATCATTGCCAAACCTCGTGTCATGACGATATCTGTCTGTGTCTCTCCTAAGACTTTTATCATTGAAGGACTTAGGTTTATTCTTTGATACATTTTGAGTTCACTTTTGTATATGTTAGAAGGTAAGGCACCAGTATGTGGAGGTCCAGTTTCCCTAGCATCATGTGTTGAAAAGACTGTCGTTTTCCAATGCGATGGTCTTAGCTTATTGCAGACTCTCAGGTGACCCTGTTTCTAGACTCTCTATTATCTCTCCTTAAGTCAGCACCACACTGTAATGATACTGCAGTTTTTAAAGGAGGTCAAACATTGGCCACAGTAAAATAGGCACTTCCAAAGCCGTTCTTAGGTATCACATATCATGGAATTGGCTCTGGTTTTTTATTCTTATGACCTGCATGGACACTATTTCTTATCCTTCTGAAATAGGAGTTATTAAGAAATAGTATTTAGGCAGATAGTAAGCGTAAAATTTCTTGGTGAAAATTCTTCTGTCATAAGAAGCAAATCCCAAACCATTTGTTTTCTAACAGAAAAGGCAACTTGCAGGGCCCGGCCAACAAACTGATATGCAGTTGCTGACCATTAGAAATGGGGCTTACTTAATATGGCTATTCCTGTTGTCTTGTTTTTTGTCACCAGGTGTACCAAGCATCGTGGCCACCTCCAGATAACACCATGTGTTAAGGTCAGGTTTTTCATGGGCTGCATAAATAATACACCTGGTCAAACCAGTCTGCTGAATTCTATGGAAACCAGACACTGACTCCTCCAGAATCCAAGTATAAGCAGCCACTTTTCCTGCACATGGGGTTTTCTTTGTTTGAATTCCCCACTCCTCTATACAAGGGAGCTGTTTTCTTCTTCCTTTCTTCTTTCTTGCCTGTTAAATATTTTGTTCCTTAAAATTACTCCATGTGTGTTAGTGGCATTAATCCTATTAGCATGAGACCAAGGACACTGGTGTTCCTTCAGTCATTGAAGCCCTATCATTTTGGTGTTTTGGCCAGGAATGGGAAATTTCTTCATCAAACTGGTGGGTATGGAGTGAATTTCAACTTTAGATTTGCCCTTTAATTTCAAGGGTTTCTTCCAGCTATCCTGTTGCCAAATGTTTTTTCTCTCTCTTTCCGTGGTCACTTACACTCTCTGTGTGTGTCTAATGTGCAGGAATCTTTACAGTTCAGAGAAACAGGTCTCTTAGATAAGGTCACAATTAAGACAGGCAGTAACTCAATAAACTTGTCTCTATGGGTTTTCTGGTAAGCACATGGTATTTCTAAGCCAACGCCACCACCTAGCGGAAATAAAAATCCTGTTCATAAGACACATTGTTGGTTCTCTGTGGTGGATTACAGGTTCACAACTTTTTCATTTTGTGCTTTTCTACTGCCACTTCTGGGAGGGGAAAGCTTTGCTTTCAACAGTTAGGAGTAAGATGTCTTCCACAACCAGATTTTAGTTCTGATATTGTTTTGTCCGTAGGAAACCAGCCATGTGGTTTCTACCTTCTTTTAAGGCACCTCTTCTGTCTTTAATTAAGACAGTACTGAATTAGTAAGGGTATTTTAAGTTTGGAAGTTAACCATATGTGTTTTTTTAAGGGTAAGTGCATTAGCATGCATTGTAGTAGCAGGCAATCTAGCACATTGTCTTCATTAAAGAGGTATTGTGCAAAGGTGACACGGTCTCTCCAGAGATCCTTTTTTCTGGGAGCCAGGCAAATCACACGTGTTTAGAAAACCAAAGTAAATCACACCACGTGGATAAGCTAAAACTACTTAGGGAGAGGAGCATCACACACTGGGGGCAGTTGGGGAGGTAGGGGAGATACAGCAGGGGGTGGAGAGGGTGGGGAGGGATAACATGGGGAGAAATGCCAGATATAGTGTGCACCTAAAGTAAAAAAATAAATAAATAAAACAAAATTGCATAGATGAGCATGATTAGCCCCATCACTTAGTTCATCCAGTCCCATGGCTTGGAGAACCATGCCTACAACCATGGGGGGCACATTTAATGTGGTGCTGAGATCTGGAAACCAGGGAGGGAAAGTATTCAGAGGATGCTCCTTGTCTTCTCCTCCACTCTGGGTCATAAGAAAAGGAAGGAGGCTAAGAGGATGCTTTTATTTTCACTACATTATCTAAATCTGTAATAAATTATCCTCTGCTTGTACCCCTCTGCAGTGCACTCTGAAACACTGAAACTTCCTTAAACTGAAAATTTTATGGAGAAAAGTAACTCATTTTCTTTTGCGTAGGGGTGTGGCATTTTTACTAAACCTTTGTAAGTGGTGTAAGATCAATCCAGCTCTTTTAGCAATCATATCAGGAAAGCCCAGGAAAAACAGTTCTGCATAATTAAAAAAAGAAACGTTCAGGGGAACCATCTGAGGATCCCCCTTATTTGGGCTCCCCTCACATTCCCTTCTCATTACAATACCTTAGGCAAATAGAGGGAATCTTAGGCCAATTTTCTAAAAACCCTAATAGGTATAAAGAAGCTTTCCAATATTTAATGAGGTGTTTAACCTCACATGGTGGGATGTAATGCTGCATGTAAACCAAACCCGCAGCTAAAAAGCAGGTAGTTCTGCAAGCAGCAGACAATTTTGAGATGAGATTATCTCTTATAATACACCAAAAGGGAAAAAGGCAGAAAGGGAAAGTAAAAGAAATAACCAAAAACACCATTCCCGATAGAGAGGGAAGCAGTTCCAGTAAACAGCCCTAACTAAAACCACAGTTGCTCTGGAAATGAATGGAAAAGAAACCAACTTTTAAACACATTTTAAAAGTCCTATGGAAAACCAGGGCCAAACTTCGCAGTTAAACTGTCTGTAATGAACCAAAAGCCATGTAAGAATTCTATAGCCTTTATCGAAAGACTAAGAGAGGCACTAATAGAGCACATTTCCTTATTCCCTAATTCAGTGGAGGAACAGCTCATCCTGAAGGAGAAGTTTAGAAAGGGACATTTCAGTGAAGATTCTAATCCTATATTTTTCTCAACCTTACTTGTAGTTAGAAAGACCTATTTACGGTGAGAACAACCCAGGATTGGAGCTCGCATTGAATCCGCAACGGTGAGTCAAAGCTGCATTTACAGACTGATCTTTGTTGCCCACAGAACGGGGAAACTCCCAAGTATAAAAAGACACGGGACGCCAGGCAGTAGGTCTGCCTGGCGAAGCCGGCAGCCGGGGCGGTGGCGGCCGGCCCTACCCAGCAATCCCCACAGGGCACGCGTGTCCGGGTGCCCTGTTGAACTGGCAACCTGAGACTTTAGAGGGCTGGACTTGAGACTGAACAAGACTTGGACAGTAGCCCAGCCCAGGGGATTGCAGGGACAGATCGTTTAGGATACCCAGTGGGACGAAGAAAACTGCGATTTCAAACTATCCCGAGCAGACGGTCTGAGACGCTCTGTGGGGGAGGGGCGTCCACCACTACCGAGGCAACCCGCCCCAACTGAGATAAACGCCCACTGCTGACGCAGCCAGCCATTGCCGAGGCAACCCACCCCAACTGAGATACACGCCCATTGCTGACGCAGCCAGCCGTTGCCGAGGCAACCCGTCCCTACTGAGATACACGCCCACTGCTGACGCAGCCTGCCGTTGCTGAGGCAACACACTACAATGAAGAGACCCCACCGCAGGGCATGGCGGAGACCACAGCAGAGCCTGCAGGAACAGGGCGAATCACACAACAGCAGGGCGGAGCCTCGGCAGCCAAACAGTGGCTAGTCTGCCTTCTAGCTGGGCAGGACACCTCATCGAACATCCAAAAATAAAGCCCGAACCCCTCAACACAGAGCATTTGAGAAAAAAAAAAGGGGGGGGGGTTTTAATGAGCTCTGTTGCAGCAGAATCAAACATAGCAGCCTAACAGCCCTGAATGAACAACAGAGCACACAGCTCAGCAATTAAGCCTGTATAAAGTACAAACTGTCTCCTCAAGCAGCTCCCTGAACCCTCTATATCCAAAAGACTGACATTAGGCAGGCATCATCCTGGGACAAAGATAGCAGAAAAAGAAACTGGTAACATCCCTCGCAGTGCCACAGCTGCTAGAGGTGCACCCCAGACAAGCAGGGTCTGGAGCGGACCTCAGCAGTCGTACAGCAAAGGGGCTAGACTGGTAGAAGGAAAACCAAGCAACAGAAATACTTCATCATCAACATTCCGGGTGTCCACTCAGAGACCCAATCGAAAAGTCAGCAACCACGCAAACGACCAGCGGACAAATCCGAAAAGATGGGAAGAAACCAGAGCAAAAAGGAGGAAAACACCCGAAACCAGAACACCTCACCTCCGAGAAAGAACCAAAACTCCTCACCGGCAAGGGAACAAAGCTGGACGGAGAATGACTGTGACGAAATGACGGAATTAGACTTCAGAAGATGGATAATGAGAAACTTTTGTGAGCTAAAAGATCATGTATTAAATCAATGCAAAGAAACTAAGAACCTTGAAAAAAGATTTGAAAAAAGATTCGAGGAAATGATAACAAGAATGGATAACTTAGAGAGGAATATGAATGAATTAAAGGAGCTGAAAAACACAATACGAGAACTTAGCGAAGCATGCACAAGTTTCAATAGCCGAATTGACCAAGCAGAAGAAAGAATATCTGAATTCGAAGACCAACTCAATGAAATAAAACGAGAAACCAAGATCAGAGAAAAAAGCGCAAAAAGGAATGAACAAAGTATCCAAGAAATGTGAGACTATGTAAAAAGACCTAACCTACGTTTGATAGGTGTACCAAAAGGTGACGAAGAGAATGAATCCAAGCTGGAAAATACTCTTCAGGACATCATCCAGGAAAATTTCCCCCACCTAGCAAGACAGGCCAACACTCAAATGCAGGAAATACAGAGAACACCACAAAGATATTCCGCAAGAAGAGCAACCCCAAGGCACATAATCGTCAGATTCAACAGGGTTGAAATAAAGGAGAGAATACTAAGGGCAGCCAGAGAGAAAGGTCGGGTCACCCACAAAGGGAAGCCCATCAGACTCACAGCAGATCTCTCGGCAGAAACACTAAAAGCCAGAAGAGAGTGGGGGCCAATATTCAACATTCTTAAAGAAAAGAACTTTCAACCCAGAATTTCATATCCAGCCAAACTGAGCTTCAGAAGTGAAGGAAAAATAAAATCCTTTGCGAACAAGCAAGTACTCAGAGATTTTGTCACCACCAGGCCTGCTTTACAAGAGCTCCTAAAAGAGGCACTACACATAGAAAGGATCAACCAGTACCAGCCATTCCAAAATCACACTGAATACTAAAGAGCATCAACATAATGAAGAATCTACAACAACTAACAGTCAAAACAGCCACTTAGCATCAAAATGGCAGTATCAAATTCACACATAACAATCTTAACCCTAAATGTAAATGGACTAAATGCACCAATCAAAAGACACAGACTGGCAAATTGGATAAAAATCCAAAACCCATCAGTGTGCTGTATCCAGGAAACCCATCTCACATGCAAGGATACACAAAGGCTCAAAATAAAGGGATGGAGGGAGATTTACCAAGCTAATGGAAAGCAAAAAAACGCAGGAGTTGCAATTCTCATCTCTGATAAAATAGACTTTAAAGCAACAAAGATCAAAAGAGACAAAGAAGGCCATTACATAATGGTAAAACGATCAATACAAGAAGAGCTAACGATCCTAAACATATATGGACCCAATGCAGGAGCACCCAGATACATAAGGCAAGTTCTTAATGACTTACAAAAGGACTTAGACTCCCACACAATAATAGTGGGAGACTTTAACACTCCACTGTCAATACTAGACAGATCAACCAGACAGAAAATAAAAAAGGATATACAGGGCTTGAACTCAGTCCTGGAGCAAGCAAACCTGATAGACATTTACAGAACTCTCCACCCCAAATCCACAGAATACACATTCTTCTCAGCACCACATCACACCTACTCTAAAACTGACCACATAATTGGAAGTAAAGCACTGCTCAACAAATGCAAAACAACTGAAATCATAACAAACAGCCTCTCAGACCATAGTGCAATCAAGTTAGAACTCAGAATTCAGAAACCGACCCAGAACCGCACAGCTTCATGGAAACTGAACAACTGGCTCTTGAATGTTGACTGGGTAAACAACGAAATGAAGGCAGAAATAAAGAAGTTCCTCGAAACCAATGAGAACGAAGACACAACGTGCCAGAACCTCTGGGACACATTTAAAGCAGTCTCTAGAGGAAAGTATATAGCAATAAGTGCCCATATGAGGAGAATGGAGAGATCCAAAATTGACACCCTATCGTCAAAATTGAAAGAGCTAGAGGAGCAAGATCAAAAAAACTCAAAACCCAGCAGAAGACAAGAAATAACTAAGATCAGAGCTGAGCTGAAGGAGATTGAGACACGAAAAACCCTTCAAAAAATCAATAAATCCAAGAGCTGGTTTTTTGAAAAGATCAACAAAATAGACAGACCACTAGCCAGATTGATTAAAAATAAAAGAGAGAACAACCAAATAGATGCAAGAAAAAATGATAAAGGAGAAATCACCACCGATTCCACAGAAATTCAAACCATCATCAGAGAATATTACAAACAACTCTATGCGCATAAACTAGTAAACCTGGAATAAATGGATAAATTCCTGGACTCCTGTGTCCTCCCAAGCCTAAACCAGGAGGAAGCTGAAACTATGAATAGACCAATAACAAGGTCTGAAGTTGAGGCAGCAATTAACAGCCTACCACACAAAAAAAGCCCAGGTCCAGACGGGTTCACAGCCTAATTCTACCAGACACACAAGGAGGAGCTGGTACCATTCCTTCTAAAACTATTTCAAACAATCCAAAAAGAGGGAATCCTTCCCAAGTCATTTTATGAGATCAACATCATCCTGATACCAAAACCCGGCAGAGACCCAACAAGAAAAGAAAACTTCAAGCCAATACCCATGATGAACATAGATGCAAAAATATTCAATAAAATATTGGCAAGCCGATTGCAACAGCAAATCAAAAAACTTATTCATCATGATCAAGTAGGATTCATCCTGGGGATGCAAGGCTGGTTCAACATACGCAAGTCTATCAACGTAATTCACCACATAAACAGAACCAAAAACCAAAACCACATGATTATCTCAATTGACGCAGAGAAGGCATTTGACAAAATTCAACAGCCCTTTATGCTAAAAACCCTCAATAAACTCGGTATCGATGGAACGTATCTCAAAGTAATAAAAGCTATTTATGACAAACCAACAGCCAATATCATACTGAATGGGCAAAAACTGGAAGCATTCCCTTTAAAATCTGGCACTAGACAAGGATGCCCTCTCTCACCACTCCTATTCAATATAGTACTGGAAGTTCTAGCCAGAGCCATCAGGCAAGAAAAAGAAATAAAGGGTATTCAGATAGGAAAGGTGGAAGCCAAATTGTCTCTATTTGCAGACGACATGATGGTATACATAGAAGACCCATCGCCTCAGCCCAAAAACTCCTGAAACTGATAAGCAACTTCAGCAAAGTCTCACGATATAAAATCAATGTGCAAAAATCACAAGCATTCGTCTACACCAATAACAGACTTAAAGAAAGCCAAATCAAGAGCGAACTGCCATTCGCAATTGCTACAAAAAGAATAAAATACCTTGGAATACAACTCACAAGGAACGTAAGGGACCTCTTCAAGGAGAACTACAAACCACTGCTCAACGAAATCAGAGAGGACACAAACAGATGGAGAAACATTCCATGTTCATGGTTAGGAAGAATTAACATCGTGAAAATGGCTATACTGCCCAAAGTAATTTACAGAATCAATGCTATCCCCATCAAGCTACCATTGACTTTCTTCACAGAACTGGAGAAAACCACCATGAACTTCATATGGAGCCAAAAGAGAGCCCGCATAGCCAAGTCAATTCTAAGCAAAAAGAACACAGCGGGGGGCATCACACTACCGGATTTCAAACTATACTACAAGGCTACAGTAATCAAAACAGCATGGTACTGGTACCAAAACAGAGATATAGACCAATGGAACAAAACAGAGGCACCGGAGGCAACACAACATTCATCCAACTATACAATCTTTGATAAACCCGACAAAAACAAGCAATGGGGCAAGGATTCCATGTTTAACAAATGGTGTTGGGAAAACTGGCTAGCCATGTGCAGAAAGCAGAAACTGGACCTCTTCCTGACACCTTACACTAAAATTAACTCCAGATGAATTAAAGACTTAAACATAAGACCTGGCACCATAAAAACCCTAGAAGGAAATCTAGGCAAAACCATCCAGGACATAGGAGTAGGCAAGGACTTCATGAACAAAACACCAAAAGCATTGGCAACAAAAGCCAAAATAGACAAATGGGACCTAATGAAACTCCACAGCTTCTGCATGGCAAAAGAAACAGTCACTAGAGTGGATCAGCAACCAACAGAATGGGAAAAAATTTGTGCAGTCTACCCATCTGACAAAGGGCTGATATCCAGAATTTACAAAGAACTCAAACAGATCTACAGGAAAAAAACAAACAAGCCCATTCAAAAGTGGGCAAAGGATATGAACAGATACTTTACGAAAGAAGACATATATGAGGCCAACAATCATATGAAAAAATGCTCATCGTCACTGGTCATCAGAGAGATGCAAATCAAAACCACATTGAGATACCATCTCACGCCAGTTAGAATGGCGATCATTAAAAAATCTGGAGACAACAGATGTTGGAGAGGATGTGGAGAAAAAGGAACACTTCTACACTGTTGGTGGGAGTGTAAATTAGTTCAACCATTGTGGAAGACAGTGTGGCGATTCCTCAAGGCCTTAGAAATAGAAATTCCATTTGACCCAGCAATCCCATTACTAGGTATATATCCAAAAGACTATAAATCGTTCTACTATAAGGACACATGTACACGAATGTTCATTGCAGCACTGTTTACAATAGCAAAGACCTGGAATCAACCCAAATGCCCATTGATAATAGACTGGATTGGAAAAATGTGGCACATATACACCATGGAATATTATGCAGCAATCAGAAATGAGTTTGTGTCGTTTGTAGGAACATGGATGAATCTGGAAAACATCATCCTCAGCAAACTGACACAAGAACAGAAAATGAAACACCGCATATTCTCACTCATAGGTGGGTGATGAAAAATGAGAACACATGGACACAGAAAGGGGAGTACTAAACAGTGGGGTCTATTGGGGGGAAAAGGGGAGGGCCAATGGGAGGGGGAGGTGGGGAGGGATAGCCTGGGGAGAAATGCCAAATGTGGGTGAAGGGGAGAAGAAAAGCAAAGCACACTGCCATGTGTGTACCTACGCAACTGTCTTGCATGCTCTGCTCATGTACCCCAAAACCTATAATCCAATAAAAAATCAAAAAAAGAAAAGGAAAAAAAAAAAGAAAGACCTATTTACACATGCTTCCAAGGTGTTGTCATCACAGCTCTACTAGTCAGAAAAGCCTCCAAGTTAACCCTAGAAAATAATTCAACTGTTTACGGCCCACATAATGTGGCAGGATCACTTTCCTCTAAAGGGAACTCTTAGCTAGAAAACAGCTGGTAAAGAAAGTACATAAGGCAGGATCAGCAGTAGTCACTCTCCCCAGACGCAAGCACTCAATTGGCTGAGCTAATAGCTCTTACAACAGCATGTAAATTAAGCAAAAGCAAGGTAGTTAAGTAACCTCATCCCTGTCCAAGCTGTGACAAAAACACTGGAAACAGAACTGTCCAGAGGCAGAGGTCACTGTGTTCAAAACACTTATACTAACTCCAAGTATGCTTTTCTGACTTTCCATACTTATGCTGCTGTTTTTAAAAGGCATTTTTTTTTTACCACTAATGAATCTCCCATAAAGTATCACCAGGAAATTAACAGGTTATTATCCTCAGATTTTCTTCCATAAGAAATAGCAGGGATGCATTGTAGGGAACATCAAAAGAAAATAAATAAGCTAGCCAAAGGAAATAAATTAGCTAATCAGGAAGCTAAGTCAGAGGCAAGGAAGCCTCAAGGCGTTAACATAATGAGCAAAAGTCCAAGGAAATAAACGATCTCTATTTAACCCAGGAAATTTAGTATTAGTGAAAACTCTCCTCTCTATCCTTCCTTAAGCCAAGCTGTGAAGGGTCCCTACACTGTTCTTTCAACACTGTTGGCAGCAAAAGTTACAAAAGTCAACTCATAAATACATCACACTGAAGTCAAAGTCTAAAAGCCGAAGGCGCAACCCTTAGCAGCTCAGAGATATGACCAGAATATCAATGTGGAAAAATAGAAAATCTTAAGCTAAAAATCATAAACATTAAGTAACCGAGTAAAGGTTACTCATATGACTCAGTCCCACCTTACCTAAACAGATATTTTTTGTCATTTCTGCCCTTACCTCTCAAAATTTGCTACCAAATATTGAAACTTTTTATTACATATTTGCAGGAAATTTTTAATTATACATGATATTGCACTTGCAACTCTGTAAATCCCAAAAAGGGAAATGTTTAACCTTGGGCGAGTAAAGTTTTAAACAATTTTTTTTTTTACTACACCACCCTAGTGGCAATTGTTATGGTTATGCTACCATTTGCAGTAAAACTAAACATTGTGGCACCTACAATGTGAGATTCTGGTTGTAAAATTTTAGTTTCTGCTCCTATGAGAATCTCATACTGGGGCTGACTTGACAGGAGGCTGTAAGATTGATTGCTGAGGTAAAATAAGAAAACTGAGGCAGGTATAAAAAAAGTGAGAAGCCAATTTATTCAGCTCCGGGGCAACCTCAGTGGTCCAAGAGGGGCCAGAGAAGTCATGCCCAGCTTTTCAGGGTGTGGGGTTTTATGGGGTGTGCAGGCAATTGGTTGGTTAATGGGAAACAAAGAGAAGGCATTTTTACTGGCTGTTGAGGAGTAGGAAGTACATGAAACTAGCTGCCATTGGTAGGCAGGTGGGACTTTGGGTAAGTGGGCCTTGATTGACTACTGGGGAAACAAAGAGAAGGCATTTCTATTGGCTGTTGAGGAGCAGGAAGTACATGGAGTTAAAGTAGGAAGTAGCTGCCATTGGTAGGCGGGACTTTGGGTAAGTGGGCCTTGATTGACTACTGGGGAAACAAAAAGAAGGCATTTCTATTGGCTGCTGAGGAGCAGGAAGTACATGGAGTTAAAGTAGGAAGTAACTGCCATTGGTAGGCAGGACCTTGGGTAAGTGGGCCTTGATTGACTACTGGGGAAATAAAGAGAAGGCATTTCTATTGGCTGTTGAGGAGCAGGAAGTATATGGAGTTAAAGTATAAAGTAGCTGCCATTGGTAGGTGGGCAGGACCTTCCGCACAGGGGCCTGCTGGGGGCCTACGGCTGTTGCTGGGCAGGGAACGGTGGGGCTTCTTTTAAAAAAAAAATTCTCTGCAGGGCTTTTAACAGCGGGATGGAGGTTGGATGGATAATTTAGTGCTGAGTGTGGGCTTGGGCATGGTATGCAGAGGCGGGTGCAGGGAAGCTTTGTGGGGAAGCTAGATAATGAGCTCGGGTGATGACGCAGTTATCAGGCACAGAGAGTGATGAATGTGTCCGTTTGACTCCCAGCAAGGCAACCGGCCTTACAGAGGCCACTCAGGCAGTAATGCTTACGTGATACCTCCTGCTGTGTGGCTCCATTCCTAACAGGCCACGGATTGTTGCTGGTCTATATAGATTGGAGATTGGGGACCTCTGCTCTAGGATATATCACTTTCAGGGCTCCATCTAAAAGCCTAACTCTCCCTCCCACTTGGCGAACACCAACCTACAATTTTTGTATCTTCAGATCCACAAGATTGATAGAAGTTCTACTCTGTCACCACCTAAGAATCAACATCTGGCTGGGCGCGGTGGCTCACGCCTATAATCCCAGCACTTTGGGAGGCCAAGGCGGGTGGATCACGAGGTCAAGAGATCGAGACCATCCTGGTCAACAAGGTGAAACCCAGTCTCTACTAAAAATACAAAAAAATTAGCTGGGCATGGTGGTGCGTGCCTGTAGTCTCAGGTACTCAGGAGGCTGAGGCAGGAGAATTGCTTGAACCCAGGAGACGGAGGTTGTGGTGAGCCGAGATCACGCCATTGCACTCCAGCCTGGGTAACAACAGCAAAACTCCATCTCGAAAAAAAAAAGGAATCAACATCTAACTTACAGTACTATTTAAATTTCCCCAATTGTCCAAAAGAATGTCCTTTTAGCTGTTTTTAAATCCATCCAATCAGGTTTTATGCACTTTGTTTCTATGCTTCTTTAGTCTCTTTTAATCTAGAACATTCTCACTGACTTGCTATGATATTTTTTTATGTTTTTTTGAATTTGTCATGCATGAAGCTCCAAAAATGAAAATTCTTAGCTTGGTGTGTACTAGGAATTGAAAGGAAGTCAGTATATCAGGTTTTTCTGCATCACATGATATCCTTTCTGCCCCACCTCTTCATCCAGCCATTACTGAGGTGACCAGGTCCAGACAGTTTCTCACTAGTTTCATTCAGGTGTACACAGTGTCTTTTTTTCATATCTATCTTTCCAGTACCTTCCTCTTTCCGGCACTGGGCTTCTTTGAGCTGGTGGAATAAGACGCCTGCAGAAATCTTCTCAGCACCCATACATCTGGAAACCAAAATTGGGAAGACTTCATGCCAATAGGATAACTTTTTAACAACTGGGGATGGTGGCAAATGGATAAATGCTTCATTTCATCTTCTGGGCAGAGAGTACTAAAAAACATTTCATATTTGGGGGGAAATGGTGGAAACAAACTTTTTTTCCAGAGAAAGTCATAGACGTTGGACCCTCATAATGGGAGGCGAAATCTCTTATTGGGCAGATCACAGTAAAGAGCCATTGCTTGTAAGTGAACTAATTACCCATGACATACTTAGTATCACAATTACTAAGAATATCACCTGTGCTTTACTGGCAGGAAGTGCTGAGAGAATGTGAAGGACTGCAGTAGCTGTGACACTGGAATGGTAGGGTACAATGGTAATCATAGGATTATGGAAGTACTTGGTTTGGTTTTAACTGCATTGGAATTCTTTTTACTAAAAGAAGGAATGAAAGAAAGAAAAAAATGACAATATTCAAAGAGTAGAAATGACCCAATTGTTCATCAACTGCTGAAAGGATAAACAAATTTGTGATATCTTCACAAAATGGAATCTTATTAAACTACAAAATAAGAAATACTGATACATGCTACAACATAAATGAACCTTAAAAACATATGTTGGCCAGGCACGGTGGCTCAGGCCTGTAATCCCAGCACTTTAGGAGGCTGAGGCAGTTGGATTGTGAGGTCAGGAGATTGAGACCATCCTGGCTAACATGGTGAAACCTGTCTCTACTAAAAATACAAAAAATTAGCTGGGCAAGGTGGCTTGCACCTGTAGTCCCAGCTACTCAGGAGGCTGAGGCAGGAGAATTGCTTGAACCTGGGAGGCAGAGGTTGCAGTGAGCTGAGATTGTGCCACTGCATTCCAGCCTGGGCAACAGAGTGGGACTCCATCTCAAAAAAATTATATGTTTAATATTTTAAGTGAAAAAAAAAGCCAGAAACAAAAAGCCATATGATTTTATTTACATAAAATGTCCAGGATATGCAAATTATAGACATAGAACAGATGAGGGATCGTCAGTGGCTTGAGAGTGGCTGCTTAGTTGGAACAGACGTGGTAGATTTAGCTTAGTCTAATTTCAGGGAGAAGGAGTAGAGTGTGAACTGCATTGCAGAGTTGCTTTTTGAGGTAAGGGGGTGGCCTTTTGTACACCCATGTCAGCAGGTGATTGACTGTGCATTCTGCCTGCTGGATTATAACCGAGCTTGTATGATGAAAATCATGAGAGACTTGTTGTCCTTATTTTCCTTTCTTCCTCCATGCACGCTTGCTTTCACATAGTCATTTCAGTAGAGGGGAGTCACTAGTAATTAGTTAATGTCGTATCTGAACTTCTGGAAGCTACCCTCAAGGAAAAACAAGAGAACTTGTTTTTCTCTTAAAGAACAATGGTCTATGGTTCTGGGTATGGTGGCTCATGCCTGTAATCCCAGGGCTTTAGCAGGCCAAGGCAGAAGAGTCACTTGAGCTCAGGAGTTTGAGGTTGCAGACAGCAATGATCACATCACTTCATCCCAGCCAGGACCACAGAGCCAGAGCTTGTCTCAAAAATCATAGACAACACAAACAAATGAAAACATACCCCATGCTCATGAATGGGTAAAATAAATATTATGAAAGTGACAATACTGCCCAAAGCAATCTAAGTTTCAATGCAATTCCCATCAAAATATCATCATCATTCTTCAAAGAACTAGAAAAAAAATCCTAAAATTTAATGCAAAACCAAAAAGGAGCCCAAATAGTCAAAGCAATAACTAAGCAGAAAGAACAAATCTGGAGGTATCACATTACCCTACCTCAAATTAGACTACACACCTATAGTTACCAAAGCAGCAGGTACTGGTATAAAAGTAGGCACGTGGACCAATGGAGAGAATATAGAGGCTAGAATTAAAGCCAGATGCAGCCAATGAATCTTCAACACAGCATACAAAAACATAAAATGGGTGTGTCATTCTATTCTCACACTCCTATAAATACCTGAAAATGAATAATTTATTAAGAAAAGAGGCTTAATTATCCAACAATTTCACAGGCTTTATAGGAAGAATGGTTGGGGGGCCTCAAGAAACTTACAATTATTGCAGAAGGCATAGAGGCTGCTGGCACGTCTTATATGGTAGGAGTAAGAGCAAAGAAGGAAGTGCTACACAGTTTTAAACAACCAGATCTTTGAGGATTTACTCACTGTCACAAGAACAGCAAAGGGGAAATCACCCTCATGATCCAATCATTTTCCTCCAGGCCCCTCCTCTAACATTGAAGATTACAATTTGATGTGACATTTAAACAGGGAAACAGACCCAAACCATTCATTTTACCCTTGGCCCTTCCCAAGTCTCATGTCTTTCTCACATTGCAAAATATAATCATGCCTTCCCAACAGTCCCCCAAAGTCTTAACTCATTTCAGCATTAACTCAAATGCCTGAAGTCCAAAAAGTCTCATCTGAGACAAAGCAAATCCCTTCAACCTAAGAGCCTGTAAAATCAAAACAAGTTAATTACTTCCAAGACACAATGGAGGTATAAGCAATGGGTAAATACTACCTTTCCACAAGGGAAAAAATCTGCCAAAACGAAGGGGCTACAGGCCTCTGAAATCTGAAACCCAGCAGGGTAGTCATTAAATCTTAAAGCTCCAAAATATCCGTGTCTCACATCCAGGCCACACCGATGTGAAGAGTGCACTCTCAAGGCCTTAGGCATCTCTGCCCATGTGGCTCTGCAAGGTATACCTCCTGCGAGTGCTTTCACAGGCTAGCATTGAGTGCCTGCAGCTTTTCCAGGCACATGATGCAAGCTGCCAGTGGATCTACAATTCTGGGGTCTGGAGGATGGTGGCTCTCTTGTCACAGCTCCACTAGTCAGTTCCCTAGTGGGGACTTGTGTTTGGGCTTCAACCCCACATTTTCCCTATGTACTTCTGTAGTAGAGGTTATCCATGAGGGCTCTGCCCCTGAAGCAGATTTGTGTCTGGACATCCAGGCATTTTCATATATCACCTGAAATCTAGGCAGAGGCTCCCAAGTCTCAGCTCTTGCCCTCAGTGCACCCGTAGGTTTAACAACACATGGAAGTTGTCAAGACTTATGGCTTGCACCCTGTGGAGTAGCAGCCTGAGACGTATTTGGCACCATTTTAGCCATGGCTAGAGTTTGAGCAGCTGGGATGCAGGGAGAAGTGTCCCAAGATTGTGCAATGCAGCAGGGCCCTGGGCCCACCTTACAGAACCATTCTTTCTTCCTAGGCCTGTGGGCCTATGATGGGAGGGTCTGCCGTGATGGGAGGGTCTCCTCTTTACTTATGCAAATGTTTGCAGCAAACTTGAATTCCTTCCCAGAAAATGAGTTTTTCTTTTCTACCACATGATCCCGCTACAAATTTTCCAAACGTTTATGTTCTGCTTCCCTTTTAAATATAAGTTCCAGCTTCATATTATCTCTTTGCTTATGCACATGACCATACATTGTTAGAAGTTGGCAGGCTACTCTTGAATGCTTTGCTGCTTAGAGATGTCTTCTGCCAGATGCTATTAATGACCTCTCTCAAGTTTGAAGTTCCACAGATCTGTAGAGCAGGAGAAAAATGCCATCAGTCTCTTTGCTAAAGTATAGCAAGAGCGACCTTTACTCCAGCTGCCAACAGGTTCTTCATCTCCACCTGAGACCGCCCCAGCCTGGACTCCACTGTCCATGTCACTATCCGCATTTTGGTCACATCCATTCCACAAGTCTCTGGGAAGCTCAAAACCTTATTTTATCTTCTGGACTTCTTCTAGCCCTCCAAACTGTTCCAACCTCTACCCATTACCCCGTTCCAAAGTTGGTCCCTCATTTTCAGTTATCTTCCTAGAAATGCTCTACTCCTGGTACCAATTTTTGGTATTAGTTCATTCTCACACTGTTATAAAGAAATTCCAGAAACTGGGTAATTTATAAAGAAAAGATGTGTAATTAGTTCATGATTCCACAGGTTGTACAAGTAGTGTGGCTGGGGAGGCCTCAGGAAACTTACATAGTGGAAGGTGAAGGAGAAGCTGGCATATCTTACAGGCATGGCTGGAGCAGGCTGAAGAGAGTAAATCAGGGGATGCTACACTTTTAAACAACCTGATCTCCTGAGGACTGACTGACTATCATGAGAAATGCAAGGGGAAAATTCACCCCCATGTTCAAATCACCTCCCACCAGGTCCCTCCTCCAGCACTGAGGATTGCAATTGGATGTGAGATTTGGGAGGAACACAGACCCAAACCATATCAGTGGGGGAAGAAAACCATACTCAGTAAATAGCGCTGGGAACACGGACAAGTCACATGTAGAAGAATGAAACTGAACTCTCATCTGTCATCTTATACAAAAATCAACTCAAGGTGGATCAAAGACTTAAATCTAAGATGTGAAGCCATTAAAATTCAACAAGGTAACACTGGAAAAACTCTTCTAGATATTGGCTTAAGCAAAGAATTCATTACTAAGAACCCAAAAGCAGATGCAACAAAAATAAAGAAATGAGACCCTATTTAACTAAAAATCTTCTGTACAGTAAAAGAAATGATCAGCAGAGTAAGCATATCACTCACACAGTGGGAAAAGTATTCACAAACTGCATCGACAAAAGATCCATCCAGAATCTACAAGGAGCTCAAATGAAGCAAGAAAAAAAAAATCCCATCAAAAAATGGGCTAAAAACGTGAACAGAAAATTCTCAAAACAAGATATAAAAATGGCCAAAAAAAGAGAAAAAGCTCAACATCAGTAATAATTAGGGAAATGCAAATCAAAACCACAATGTGATACCACCTCACTCCTGCAAGAATAGCCATCATTTAAAACACACACACACACACACACACACACACACACACACAGTAGATGTTGGCGTGGATGCGGTGATCAGTTATTTCCAAAGAGAAGCCCCTGGATTCTGCCCACCTAAAATGGAAACATCTTCAAATGTCTGAAAATAAGGATAACTGGAATTCTTCAAGGGAAGTCACTGGACTCCAGTGATTCTCTATTACTTGGATTGAAAACTTTACATGCAAAACTTGTCATCTTTTTCTTCAGTTCCTTCACAGCAGCCCGCACAAAGCCAGGCACAGTGTTCATACACAATAAGCATCCTGAGAACAATGGAAAAAATTAAGAAATTCCACATAATTTTCCTCAAGGGTTCCCCAGAGTCACCAGGTACACTTTCCTGGCTGTAAACAGCTAACTAACATTTCAGTGCCATGAGTCATCTGAGATTGAGTAAGTAATTTGGTTCAGACTGTATGACGTCAAGTACGTGCTATAGAAGCATGCTGTTTCTAATGTCCTCTCAGACATTCCAGGGACCTTGTCACTGACTTCCTTTGTCACAAGAAGGTTTTTTTAATTGCATTTTAGGTTTTGGGGTACACGTGCAGAACATGCAAGATAGTTGCATAGGTACACACGTGGCAGTGTGATTTGCTGCCTTCCTCCCCTTCACTCACATCTGGCATTTCTCCCCATGCTATCCCTCCCCAGTTTCCCCCCCCACTGTCCCTCCCCTATTCCCCCCAACAGACCCCAGTGTGTACTGCTCTCCTCCCTGTGTCCATGTGTTCTCATTGTTCATCACCCGCCTATGAGTGAGAACATGCGGTATTTCATTTTCTGTTCTCGTGTCAGTTTGCTGAGAATGATGTTCTCCAGATTCATCCATGTCCCTACAAAGGACACGAACTCATCATTTTTTATTGCTACATAATATTCCATGGTATATATGTGCCACATTTTCCCAGTCCAGTCTATCATCGATGGGCATTTGGGTTGGTTCCAGGTCTTTGCTATTGTAAACAGTGCTGCAATGAACATTCGTGTGCATGTGTCCTTGTAGTAGAATGAGAAGGTTTATTCCCTTTGATTTTTTTTGATGCCTCCCATAAATGCCCTGGCCCCTCTTGAGGATGACCACTTTCTCTTTCCCCCTCTTAAAGCAAGAACCAAAGCATATGAGGTTTGGTGCTTTTTTAATAACCAACTGTGGGGGAAGGGATAAAGAGGGATTATTCTGTTAGAAGGCTCTAGGAATCCCATGGTCAGGTAGAAAAAGGGATTCCTCAACAGTGAGGCATGTGATCATCTCTCTCAATTGCAGACACACACTGAGGTGAGGAAGATATCTCTGCACACTTGCATCATCTTCACAAATGATGGCGGGAGTCGATGGACAAAGCTGTAAATGCGTTGGCCATTTACCTTTACCTACAGGAGGAAAAAAATGCATCAGAAAGACAGAAGGCCACCAAACAAGCTTGCAGCCTCCTCTCCACTCTGCCTTAGTACCCATAACTTTCCCCAAGAAAACTCCTAGTTATGCAAGTGAACTTAGTAGACACACTTCTGTTTACCCAAGACGTTTGTGCCTATTTGAGACAGTTGCCAACTTTGTTTCTAATGCTTTCTCTGGTTCTTCTAGTGAAGTTCTATGCTCTGTCACACAGTCCCTGTTAACTCAGCCTCCCTTCTAACCTGAATGATCCCCATCACTAGGGACTGTGTCTCAGGAACTTGAGACTCTGCATCTTGCACAGGGCCTGCCACAGAGTTACTACTCAACCATGTTCATTGAAATGCATACTTTTCATTTCCATGAACTGTGACTGCCTTTTACTACTGATAGCACCGTTTCTCTTTGGAATAGCCTACATCTGAGATGCTATTGGCAAAGAGTAAAACCCAGTGTTGTTAGAGAGTTAAAGAAGCACAGGTCTTGTAAAGCGTAGGATATTACGTTCAACAACTTCAATGCATAGGAGAAGATCCCTCACTTGAATCTGAATAAGATGTGAATCATTTGCCATATTCATTAGAGAAAGCCAGAAAGTATGGACATATTCCTTATTTGAGGCTATAAAGTCACTTTATTAATATTAATTTTTTCAAATTTAAAATGCACACATTTTTGAGCCATTTTTCATTTTTTTGTAATTGTCTTCCAAAATAAGTATTGGGAGTTTGGTAACGACAAAAGGATTGATTAGAAAACTCAATACAGCATCACTCATGAGAGCAAAATGTTGCAAACAACTTTAGTGCCCAAAAAAGAGTCAAGTTTAATAATTTTGGGCAAACTTCTTAATGCAATGTTTTGCAATCTTTAAAAACTGAAGCAGCACAGTGGTTTGATAATGTCTTTAAGATACATTCTTTGACAACAAATCAACTTAGTTCCTAAATGGTAACCTGTAGAGTAAGTTATACCAGGATTTGCTTTAAAACAAATGAAATCATAGACATATCTATACGCTTCCATAGGCAAAGATTTCCTCTGAAGGGCTGGGCACGGTGGCTCATGCCTGTAATCCCAGTATATTGGGAGGCCGAGTTGGGTGAATATCTTGAGGTCAGGAGTTCAAGACCAGCCTAGTCAACATGGTGAAACCCCATCTCCACTAAAAATACAAAAATTAGCCAGGTGTGGTGGTACGTGCCTGTAATCCCAGCTATTTGGGAGGCTAAGGCAAGAGAATCACCTGAATCCAGCAGGTGAAGGCTGCAGTGAGCTGAGATAACGCCATTGCACTCCAACCTGGATGATAAAGTGAAAAAAAAAAAAAAAGTCTCTCTGAAGGAGAGCAGAGCTCTGGTAATGTTGTTCTAATGAGTAGAATTGGGGCCCAGAAGTGAGATGAAGACTTAATTTTTGACTGATTAAAACAATTTTTTCTTAAGTATATTGTATGCACTCAGCTAAATGAAAATTTAAATAATGGCATAAGTGGAAATGAACACCATGTGAAAAAACAGAGGAGAGTCCCTACTTTGGGGAAAATGGAAGGTGAGCTGACCTTGACCTTGGTCAGATTTGGGAAAGAGCTGAGGATGGCAGTGCAAGCAGAGTGTGCTCTGTGATGAAAACCTGGGGTAGGAGCGGTTATGAAAGACAGGCCCCTAGGGACTGGTGAGGCCAGGTCAATGACAGCTGCCTCCTGCTCTGGGAGCCCACAGAGCCCGGGTGCTGGGAGCTCCTGGGGTGCTCACCTCGTACTCACTGTGACGCACATAGATGCGCAGCTCAAATGGTTCTCCATCCTCAAAGGGCACGAAGTATGATTTCTCTTCCAACTTCCATATCCCAAACTCACGACTGTTCATGACCATACGATGGCCAAAGTGCACTCGGAAATGGAAGGCAATTTCTGAATCCTCATCCATTCCAGTGTGGAAATCCACCTGCAGCTGTGGGTCATTGCTGAGGGCAAAGCACACAGCAGGTTGGGCAGGTCCCTCCCTTGCGCAAACACACGCTCAACACACACACAGATCCTTTTCCCCCTTTACCCAGGGCAAAAGTCTCCCTGATGATGCTGCAGGCCTGGTCCCTGTGGGGATGCTTCAGCTCCTCATACCCCCGACAGGGAGATGCTGTGCTCCTCATCCCCAGGTGAAACTGAGCCAGTCACTGACCCAGGCCTGACTTGTTCATTCCCTGAAAATTCAATGACCCTTGATGAAGAGCCACAGCCCCAACCCACTGAGTGTTCTCCTCCCCTAGGCCCCATGGCTGGCCCACATGCAATTGCTGCTGGTCTCATACTGGGTGCTGGAGGGTCTCCAGGACCTGCACCTGCATGAAGCCTCCATCCTGCCAGCTAGACATTTCCACATCACTCACACATAACATCAAGCCCTTAGCAAATATTCTCCCTTCTCCACCCGCTCCATTGGACCGTGGAGTACTCACAGAAAAGAGAGGATCGGTGTTCCTTTGATTATCACGCAGGAACCAATAGACAAGGATACAGGCAGTTTGTATGGCACCTGCCAGGGTATTGAGGGTGAGTGAGAGGTGCAGGGTCAGGTGCAGCCTCCCCTCCTGTAACAGATTCCCATGGTGCAGGAGTTTAGAGATCAAAGGGCAGACTCTGAGGTCTCCCCCTTTCACCCTTCCACAGTAAGGGGCCCATATTCCTGAATATATGGTGGACCCAGAGGTAAGAGAGCCAGGATGCCTAGTACTCATTCTGCCTCTTACAAGCAGTGCAATCTTAGATCCATTACTTGAACTCTCCCTGCCTCAGTTTCCCTAGGACAAGGAGGATTATCAGGAATTCCTATGTTTTAGGATGTTCTCCATAATAGAGGAGTTAATATATGTAAAACTTTTACCCTAATCCTTGGAATGTGTAGGTCCTGTTAGGGGAGTCCTAAAACACTGACCTGCCTACATTTTCAACTCTGAAAATAAAAACAAGACTTGATAATGTAAGAGTTTAAAAATTCACTCCAGTGAGAAACAACACTTGTTTAAACAGAGAGGGAAATTATTAAAAAAAAAAAATGGTCGGGTGCAGTGGCTCACGCCTATAATCCCAACACTTTGGGAGGCCAAGGCAGGTGGATCACGAGGTCAAGAGATCAAGACCATCCTGGTCAACAAGGTGAAACCCCGTCTCTACTAAAAATACAAAAATTAGCTGGGCATGGTGGCGCGTGCCTGTAGTCCCAGCTACTCGGGAGGCTGAGGCAGGAGAATTGCTTGAACCCAAGAGGCAGAGGTTGCGGTGAGCCGAGATCGAGCCATTGCACTCCAGCCTGGGTAACAAGAGCGAAACTCCATCTCAAAAAAAAAATAGGAAATCCCTATGTATGGGATGCACATGCATCACAACCAGCAAGGGTAATGGACGTCCTTCCCAGAAGGGGCCACATTGCTGAGAGCACAGCCCCAGTACTCGCACAAATGAAGCCTGTGGATCAGGGACATAATTGGAGGAAATTATTGATTTCTACGATGACTACAAGTGGTTGACGATTTTTCTGTATTTTTGAGATAGGGTCTTGCTCTTTTGCCCAAGCTGACATGCAGTGGTGCAATCATAGCTCACTGAAACCACGAACTCCTGGGCGGCAGTGATCCTCACACACCTGCTCCCTCTTGAGTAGTTGGAATGAAAGGTGCCTGTCACTCTACCAGTTTGATATTTAAAGTTTTTTAAAGAAAGGGTCTTAAAACATCTGGCCTCAAGTTATTCTCTTATCTTTGCCTCCCAAATTGGTGGAATTATAGCCATGAGCCAGTGAACCCAGCTGCTTTGTTGACTGATATCCATTGTAAGCTCTGTCTGAACTGAGACTAAATTTGTTCCTTCATGGGTGGAGAAACAAGTTGAGTCTCAGTTCGGACACAGATTACGGTGGATATTTGGCATGACTCGGGGTCTGAAAGCACTGCCTCTGCTGTCCTTCCCTAGCAAACCATCATTTGCACATCCTCCCGTCCCACAACGGGAAGAACAGGATAGGCTGGGGACAGGGAAGCTGAGTCGGAAGCAAGAACAAGTGGTCACTTTGTGCAGACCCCACCTCAGGAACCATCGCCCCCATATTCTGCATTCATCTTCCCCACTCTTACTGGGAAGAGACATCTACTGATCATACATTTTGCTCTCATAAGTGATCTGAGTCCTTGGTAACTCACAATCCCCAAGAGCCCCACCAGTTAAGCCACCTGGGATCCACATTGACACACATAAAAAGACACACAGATTCTTCATCAGAGGTGTTGCCGTGTGGAGAGGAAGTTTCACATGCACGGAAAGCCAGATGCATGTTCCCACTTCAATACACAGTCAAATTCTAGCACACACACGCAGAGTCACACAGAGCCACATCGCTCACTGAGTCACACACACCTGCTCACTGTGCACATAAAGGTGCTCATGCACTGGTCTGGCTGTGCTCACACACACACCCTCACATCACAGACAGGAAGACAAAACACACTCCCTTACACTCACTCACACATCTCATCCTGGTGGGGCATCCACCTTCCATCTAAAGTCACATCATCTCAGCAGATCTCATTCTCATCAGACACCACCACATGCTCACAGAGGGTTACACTGGTCCAGAGTCCACACCTCACACCCCACACCCCACAAGCATCTCAGATACCACAGCCTCAGGGTTTCTTTTCCACACACCCACAACTCTCAGTAAAGCATGCACAGTAGACATGCTCATATTTTCATCCCATACAATTTTCCGTTTCTTTCTTAGTTTGTGTGACTTGAGATTATTGAAGGCTGTGCCTTTTCAACTCACGGGTAGAGATGACATTGGCTTCGCTTTCTGGGTGATCTTCAGAATTGTGTCCAGTCTTCTGTCCAGTGTTTTGAGTAAACCTCGGACTTGCAGCATTTAAATAATCCCTTTCAGCCTTTCCCTCTGGCTTCATTCCAGATTCCATGCTCCTCCCAGCAACCATAGCTATTTGCAGGTCTGTGTCTGTAATGCAGCAGAAATGACAGTGGGAGATACCAGGCTGCGGATTGGGTTGCCAGAGAAATGCATAGATAAGGATAGGATGATGGAGTGAGGGGTAGTGATAGTAAAGCCACCCTCTATGCCTCTCAAGCCTTTTCTCCACTATGCAGAATCTACCCAGAAGGTGTACATTTTTCCAATTTGTACAATGGTAAAAAAAAAAAAAAAAAAGTTGGATATTTAGGGGAAAGACATTAGCCCTAAAAGGTAATTCTTCTCTTTGCCTTTAAACTTTCTAGGAGAACACTGACATTGATCCTCAGGAGGATCTGGGCAGAGAAGTAGAGAACATTCCTGCATGAACCTGCCCCACACTGGGCTGCTTGGCTCTGCCAGGTGAGGGCCACTATCATCTGACTGTCACACACCTAAGCTCTAGTTACACTCTCTCATTTCTCTTGGTGTTCATTTAAATCAAAGTTTAAGAGACACTGTTTCTCATGCAGACTCCACGAGAAAGGGGAAATTGTTGTTTTTTCTTTGATTTTTTTTTAACTTTTATTATATGTTCACTCTGACGCTCAGGCTGGGGTGGTGTGGCACCAACACAGCTCACTGTAACCTCTGGCTCCGGGGCTCAGGTGATCCTTCCAGCTCAGTTTCCTAAGTAGCTGGGACTACAGGCACATGTCACCATGCCAGACTAATGTTTTCTGTTTTTAGTTGAGATGGGTTTTTGCCATGTTACCCCGCCTGTTCACAGATTCCTGGGTTCAAGTGATCCACCAGCATTGGCTGCCCGAAGTGCTGGAATTACAGGTGTGAGCCACTGTGCCGAGCCCTTTGCCAACTTTTTTATGGGTTTGTTGGTTTCTTTCTTGTAAAGTTGTTGAAATTTCTTATAGATAGACCTTCAGATACATAGTTGGAAAATATTTTCTCCCATTCTGTCAGCTGTCTGTTTACTCTGTTGATAGTTTTCTTTACTGTGCAGAATCTCTTTAGTTTAATTAGATTCTGTTAGTCAATTTTTGCTTTTTTTGTGATTGCCTTTGACATCTTTATCATGAAATCTTTGCTCATGCCTATGTCCTGCATGGTGTTGCCTAGGTTGTATTCCAGGGTGTTCATAGTTTTGAGTTTTACATTTAAGTCTTTAATCTACCTTGAGTTGATTGTTCTATGTGGTGTAAAGGGGTCCAGTTTCAATAGTCTGCATATGGCTAGCCAGTTCTCCCAGTACCATTTCTTTAATAGAAAGTCATTTTTTTGGCCAATGCAGTGGCTCATGCCTGTAATCCCAGCACTCTGGGAGGCTGAGGCAGGCAGATCACCTGAGGTCAGGAGTTCAAGACCAGCCTGACCAACATGGTGAAACCCTGTCTTAAAAAAAAGAAAAAAGAAAGAAAGTCATTTTTTCCATTGCTTATTTGGTCAGCTTTGTCAAAAATCAAATGGTTGTAGAGGCGTGGCCTTACTTCTGAGCTCTCCATTCTGTTCCATTGGTCTATGCATCTGTTTTCATAGCAAAACTATGCTGTTTTGGTTACTGTAGCCTTGTAGTATAGTTTGAAGTTGGGTAATGTGATGCCTCTAGCTTTGTTCTTTTTGCTTAAAATTGCCTCAGTTATTTGGCTCTCTTTTGGTTCCATGTGAATTTTAAAATAGTTTTTCTTCTAATTCTGTGAAGAATGTCATTCATAGTTTGCTAGGAACAGTGTTGCATCTGTAAATTTCTGCATGTAGGACTCTGTAGCTTATTCCAATAAAATGAGTGTCATCCAGGGGCAAGCAGACATGAAATCAGACATGTTCTCCTCAGAAAATCATGGGTTCCAGGATAGTCTCCATTGACTCAGAGCAAAAATTGCCTAATTCTCCAAGAAATGAATTCCATACTGGTGATGGGGCCTATAATTCATTTTGAAAATAGAGAACTGACCAGACTATTACAAGTATGGTGTAATGAGGAGAGTGTGCCTAATCAGAACCTGAAAGTTTCCAATGAGAGGAGAGGCAATTTCAGTCCATACTGGAAAAACCAAGGAAGAAAGGCATGAAGAGTGTAACTCACTGTGCATTGACACATTAAGGTAACTGAATGTTAGGTTAGGTAAAAGAAGCAGCACATTTATTTCTGCATTCATTTTATTATTTACCCAGTAGTCATTCAGAAGCAGATTGTTCAGTTTCCATATAGCTGTGTGGTTTTGAGTGATTTTTTTAATCCTGAGATCCAATTTGATTGCACTGTGGTCTGAGAGACTGTTATGATTTTCATTCTCTTGCATTTGCTGAGGAGTGTTTTATGTTCAATTTATGGCCAGTTTTAGAATACATGCTATGTGGTGCTGAGAAGAATGTATATTCTGTTGATTTGGGGTGAAGAGTTCTGTAGATGTCTATTCAGGCCACTTGGTCCAGAGCTGAGTTCAAGTCCTGGATATCCTTGTTAATTTTCTGTCTTGGTTCTGTCTATTATTGACAGTGGGGTGTTAAAGTCTCCCACTATTATTGGGTAGGAGTCTAAGTCTCTTTGTAGGTCGCTAAGAACTTGTTTTATAAATCTGGGTGCTCCTGCATTGGGTGCATATACATTTAGGATAGTTAGCTCTTCTTGTTGCATTGATCCCTTTACCATTATGTAATGCCCTTCTTTGTCTCTTTTGATCTTTGTTGGCTTAAAGTCTGTTTTATCAAAGACTAGGATTGCAATCCCTGATTTTTTTTTTTCTTTCCGTTTTCTTGGTAAATCTTCCTCCATCCCTTTATTTTGAGCCTATGTATGTCAGGCTGGTCTTGAACTCCTGATCTCAGGTGATCTGCCCTCCTTGGCCTCCAAAGTGCTTGGATTACAGGCGTGAGCCACCGCGCCTGGCCAAGTCTTGACTCTTTATCCAATTTGCCAGTCTGTGTCTCTTAATTGGGGCATTTAGTCCATTTACATTTAAGGTTAATATTGTCATGTGTGAATTTGATCCTAGCTGATTATTATGTACATTATGTCATTATGATGCTAGCTGATTATTTTGTACATTAGTTGATGCAGTTTCTTTATAGTGTCAATGGTGTTTTCAATTTAGTATGTTTTTGCAGTGGCTGGTACCAATTTTTCCTTGCTATACTTAGTGCTTCCTTCAGGAGCTCTCATAAGGCAGGCCTGGTGGTGACAAAATCTCTCAGCATTTGCTTGTCTGTAAAAAATTTTATCTCTCATTTGTTTATGAAGCTTAGTTTGGCTGGATATAAAATTCAGGATTGAAGATTTTTTTTCTTTAAGAATGTTGATTTTAGTGTAAGGTGTCAGGAAGGGGTCCAGTTTCTGCTTTCTGC
Source organism: Callithrix jacchus (assembly GCF_049354715.1). NCBI lineage: Eukaryota > Metazoa > Chordata > Mammalia > Primates > Cebidae > Callithrix > Callithrix jacchus. The sequence goes on from NC_133523.1 coordinate 35,497,879, forward strand.
ACATGGCTAGCCAGTTTTCCCAACACCATTTGTTAAACAGGGAATCCTTTCCCCATTGCTTGTTTTTGTCAGGTTTATCAAAGATTGTATGGTTGTAGATATGCTGTGTTGTCTCCGGTGCCTCTGTTTTGTTCCATTGGTCTATATCTCTGTTTTTGTACCAGTACCATGCTGTTTTGATTACTGTAGCCTTGTAGTATAGTTTGAAATCCGGTAGTGTGATGCCCCCCGCTGTTTCTTTTTGCTTAGAATTGACTTGGCTATGCGGGCTCTCTTTTGGTTCCATAGGAAGTTCATGGTGGTTTTTTCCAGTTCTGTGAAGAAAGTCAATGGTAGCTTGATGGGGATAGCGTTGATTCTGTAAATTACTTTGGGCAGTATAGCCATTTTCATGATATTAATTCTTCCTAACCATGAACATGGAATGTTTCTCCATCTGTTTGTGTCCTCTCTGATTTCGTTGAGCAGTGGTTTGTAGTTCTCCTTGAAGAGGTCCCTTACGTTCCTTGTGAGTTGTATTCCAAGGTATTTTATTCTTTTTGTAGCAATTGTGAATGGCAGTTCGTTCTTGATTTGGCTTTCTTTAAGTCTGTTATTGGTGTAGACGAATGCTTGTGATTTTTGTACATTGATTTTATATCCTGAGACATTGCTGAAGTTGCTTATCAGTATCAGGAGTTTTTGGGCTGAGGCGATGGGGTCTTCTAGGTATACTATCATGTCGTCTGCAAATAGAGACAATTTGGCTTCCACCTTTCCTTTTGAATACCCTTTATTTCTTTTTCTTGCCTGATTGTTCTGGCTAAAACTTCCAGTACTATATTGAATAGGAGTGGTGAAAGAGGGCATCCTTGTCTAGTGCCGGATTTCAAAGGGAATGCTTCCAGTTTTTGCCCATTCAGTATGATATTGGCTGTTGGTTTGTCATAAATAGCTTTTATTACTTTGAGATACGTTCCATCGATACCGAGTTTATTGAGGGTTTTTAGCATAAAGGGCTGTTGAATTTTGTCAAATGCCTTCTCTGCATCAATTGAGATAATCATGTGGTTTTTGTTTTTGGTTCTGTTTATGTGGTGAATTACGTTTATAGACTTGCGTATGTTGAACCAGCCTTGCATCCCCAGGATGAATCCTACTTGATCATGATGAATAAGTTTTTTGATTTGCTGTTGCAATTGGCTTGCCAATATTTTATTGAAGATTTTTGCATCTATGTTCATCATGGATATTAACTCCAGATGGATTAAAGACTTAAACATAAGACCTGGCACAATAAAAACCCTAGAAGGAAATCTAGGCAAAACTATCCAGGACATAGGAGTAGGCAAGGACTTCATGAACAAAACACCAAAAGCATTGGCAACAAAAGCCAAAATAGACAAATGGGACCTAATGAAACTCCACAGCTTCTGCATAGCAAAAGAAACAGTCACTAGAGTGAATCGGCAACCAACAGAATGGGAAAACATTTTTGCAGTTTCCCCATCTGACAACGGACTGATATTCAGAATTTACAAAGAACTCAAACAGATTTACAGGAAAAAAACAAACAAGCCCATTCAAAAGTGGGCAAAGGATATGAACAGACACTTTACAAAAGAAGACATATATGAGGCCAACAATCATATGAAAAAATGCTCATCGTCACTGGTCATCAGAGAGATGCAAATCAAAACCACATTGAGATACCATCTCACGCCAGTTAGAATGGCAATCATTAAAAAATCTGGAGACAACAGATGCTGGAGAGGATGTGGAGAAAAAGGAACAGTTTTACACTGTTGGTGGGAGTGTAAATTAGTTTAACCATTGTGGAAGACAGTGTGGCGATTCCTCAAGGCCTTAGAAATAGAAATTCCATTTGACCCAGCAATCCCATTACTGGGTATATATCCAAAGGACTATAAATCGTTCTACTATAAGGACACATGTACACGAGTGTTCATTGCAGCACTGTTTGCAATAGCAAAGACCTGGAATCAACCCAAATGCCCATTGATGATAGACTGGATTGGAAAAATGTGGCACATATACACCATGGAATATTATGCAGCAATCAGAAATGATGAGTTTGTGTCGTTTGTGGGGACATGGATGAATCTAGAGAACATCATTCTCAGCAAACTGACACAAGAACGAAAAGGAAACACCACATATTCTCACTCATAGGCGGGTGATGAAAACTGAGAACACATGGACACAGGGAGGGGAGTACTAAACAGTGGGGTCTATTGGGGGGAAAAGGGGAGGGCCAGTGGGAGGGGGAGGTGGGGAGGGATAGCCTGGGGAGAAATGCCAAATGTGGGTGAAGGGGAGAAAGGAAGCAAAACACACTGCCATGTGTGTACCTAGGCAACTGTCTTGCATGTTCTGCTCATGTACCCCAAAACCTAAAATGCAATAAAAAATTTTTAAAAAAAAGAATGTTGAATATTGGCTCCCACTCTCTTCTGGCTTATAGGGTTTCTCCAGAGAGATCTGCTGCTAGCCTAATGGGCTTCACTTTGTGGATAACCCAACCTTTCTTTCTGACTGCTCTAAACATTTTTTTCTTCATTTCAAAAAGAGAAAGCAGGAAAGATCTAAAATCGACAACTTAACATCACAATTAAAAGAACTAGAGAAGCAAGAGCAAACATTCAAAAGCTAACAGAACATGAGAAATTAAGATCAGAGCAGAACTGAAGGAAATAGATACACAAAAAAACCTTCAAAAACTCAATTAATCCAGGAGTGGATTTGAAAAAATTAACAAAATAGATAGACTGCTAGCCAAACTAATAAAGAATAAAAGAGAGAAGACTCAAATAGACGCAATAAAAAATGATGAAGGGAATATCACCACTGATCTCACAGAAGTACAAACTAACATCAAATAATACTATAAACACCTCTACACAAACAAACTAGAAAATCTAGAGAAATAAATAAATTCCTGGATATATACACCCTTTCAAGACTAAACCAGGAAAAAGTCAAAACCCTGAATAGACAAATAACAAGTTCCGAAATTGAGGCAGTAACTAGTAGCCTGCCAACCAAAAAAAAGCACAGGACCAGACAGATTCACAGATGAATTCCACCAGAGGTACAAAAAGGAGATGGTACCATTCCTTCTGAAACTATTCCAAACAATAGAAAAAAAGAGACTCCTCCCCAACTCGTTTTATGAGGCCAGCATCATCCTGATACCAAAACCTGGCAGAGTCACCACAAAAAGAGAAAATTTTAGGCCAGTATCTCTGATGAACATTGATGCAAAAATCCTCAATAAAATACTGGCAAACCAAATCCAGCAATACATCAAAAAGTTTATCTACCACAATCAGGTTGGTATCATACCTGTTATGGAAGGCTGGTTCAATGTACACAAATTAATAAATGTAACCCATCACATAGGCAGAAGCAATGACAAAAATCACATGATTATCTCAACAGATGCAGGAGAGGCCTTCGATAAAATTCAATACCACTTCATGCTAAAAACTCTCAATAAACCAGATGTTGATGAAACTTATCTCAAAATAACAAGAGTTATTTATGACAAGCCCACAGCCAATATCATATTAAATGGGCAAAAGCTGGAAGCATTCCCTTTGAAAACCAGCACAAGACAAGAATGCCTTCTCTCACCATGCCTATTCAACATAGTATTGAAAGTTCTGGCCATAGTAATCACACAAGGAAAAGAAATAAAGGGTATTCAAATAGGAAGAGAGAAAGTCAAATTAGAGACATGATGGTATATTTAGAAGACCCCATCATCTCAGCCCAAAATATTCTTAAGGTGATAAGTAACTTCAGCAAAGTCTCAGAATACAAAAATTACAAGCATTTATATACAATAATAGACAAACAGAGAGCAAAATCATGAGATGAAGTCCCATTCACAATTCCTACAAAGAGAATAAAGTATCTAGGAATACAACTTATTCCTAGATACTTTAGGAATGTGAAGAACCTCTTCAAGGAAAACTACAAACCACCACTCAAGGAAGTAAAAGAGGACACAAACAAATGAAAAAACATTCCATTCTCATGGATAGAAAGAAGTAATATTGTGAAAATGGCCATATTGCCCAAAGTAATTTATAGATTCAGTGCTATCCCCATCAAGCTACCACTGACTTTCTTCACAGAATTAGAAAAAACTACTTTATATGGAGCAAACAAACAAACAAAAAGAGCCCACATAGCCAAGACAATCCTAAGTAGAAAAACAAAGCTGGAGGCATCATGCTACCTGACTTCAAACTATATTACAAGGCTACAGTAACCAAAACAGCCTGATAGTGGTACTAAAACAGATACATAGACCAATGGAACAGAATAGAGGCCTCAGAAATAACACCACACATCTACCACCATCTGATCTTTGAAAAACCTGACAAAAACAAGCATGGGGAAAGGATTCCCTATTTAATAAATGGTGTTGGGAAAACTGGCTAGCCATATGCAGAAAAATGAAACTGGATGCTTTCCTTACACCTTACACAACAATTAACTCAGATGGATTAAATACATAAATGTAAGACCTAAAACCATAAAAACCCTAGAAGAAAACCTAGACAATACCATTAAGGACATAGGCATCTTCCTGAATTTGTTTGATCAGTTCTAATGTCTTTTTTGTAGATTCTTGAAGACTCTACAAATGTTTTGAAGGTTATGTTATCTTCTTCTGTTCCAATTGGGATGCCCTTTGTTTTGGGGTATTTTTCTTGTCTAATTTCTCTAGCTAGGACTTCTGGTACTATGTGGAATAACAGCGTGAAAATGGCCATCCTTATTGGGTTTCAGATATGAGAGAAAAGGCTTTCAGGTTTTCCCCATTCAGGACGACACTAGGTGTGGGTCTGACACATATGGCTTTTATTATTTTGAGGAATGGGCCTTCCATCACCAATGTAAAGAAACAAGGGGTACCAGCCACTAAAAAAACACACCAAATTCTAAAGACCATTGACACTATGAAGAAACTGCATCAACTAAAGGCCAAAATAACCAGCTAGCATCATAATGGCAGGATCAAATTCACACATAACAATATTAATCTTAAATGTAAATGGGTTAAATGCCCCAATTAAGAGACACAGACTGGAAAACTAGACAAAGAGTCAAGACCCATTTTATGCTGTATTCAGGAGACCCATCTCACATGCAAAGATGCACATAGGCTCAAAATAAAGAGATGGAGGAAGATTTACTAAGCAAATGGAGAGCAAAAAAAAATCAGGCATTTCAATCCTAGTTTCTGGTAAAACCAGCTTTAAGCCAACAAAGATCAAAAGAGACGAAGAAGGGCATTACATAATGGTAAAGGGATCAATGCAACAAGAAGAGCTAACATCCTAAATATATGTGCTCCCAATGCAGGAGCACCTAGATTCGTAAAGCAAGTTCTTAGAGACCTATAAAAAAGACTTAGACACCCACACAATAATATTGGGAGACTTTAACACCCCACTGCCAATATTAGACAGATCACCAGGACACAAAATTAACAAGGATTTCCAGGACTTGAACTCAGCTCTGGACCAAGTGGCCCAAATAGACATCTACAGAACTCTCCATCCCAAATCAACAGAATATACGGTCTTCTCAGCACCACATTGCACTTATTCTAAAATTGACCACATAATTGGAAGTAAATCACTCCTCAACAACTGCAAAAGAATGGAAATTATAACAAATGGTCTCTCAGACCACAGTGCAATTACATTAGAACTCAGGATTAAGAAACTCACTCAAAACCACACAACTACATGGAAACTGAACAACCTGCTCCTGAATGACTATTGGATAAATAATGAAATGGAGGCAGAAATAAAGATGTTCAAACTAGCAGAAGACAAGAAATAACTGAGACCAGAGCAGAAATGAAGGAGATAGAGACACAAAAAAACCCTTCAAAAAAATCAATGAATCCAGTAGCTGGTTTTTTGAAAAGCTCAACAAAATAGATAAACCACTAGCCAGACTAATAAAGAAGAAAACAGAGAAGAATCAAATAGATGCAATAAAAATTATAAAAGGGATATTACCACCAATTCCTCAGAAATACAAACTACCATCAGAGAATACTACAAACGACTCCATGCAAATAAACCAGAAAATATAGAAGAGATGGATAAATTCTTGGACACCTACTCATTTCCAAGACTAAACCAGGAAGAAGTTGAATCCCTACTAGACCAATAATAAGTTTTGAAATATAGGCAGCAATTTATAGCCTACCAACCAAAAATAGTCCAGGACCAGATGGGTTCACAACCAGATTCTACCAGAGGTACAAAGAGGAGCTGGTACCATTCCTTCGGAAACTATTCCAAACAATAGAAAAAGAAAGTATCCTCCCTAACTCATTTTATAAGGCCAACATCATCCTGATACCCAAACCCAGCAGAGACACAACTGAAAAAGAAAATGTCAGGCCAATATCCGTGGTGAACACTGATGTGAAAATCCTCAATAAAATATTGGCAAGCCAAATCTAACAGCTTCTCAAAAAATCTTATCCATCATGATCAAGTCCACTTCATCTCTGGGATGCAAGGCTGGTTGAACATATGCAAATCAATAAACATAATTCATCACATAAATAGAACCAAAGACAAAAACCACATAATTATTTCAATAGATACAGAGAAGGTCTTTGGCAAAAATCAACAGGCTTTTATGCTAAAAAACTCTCAATAAACTAGGTATTGATGGAACTTATCTCAAAATAATAAGAGCTATTTATGACAATCCCACCGCCAATATCTTACTGAATGGGCAAAAACTGGAAGCATTCCCTTTGAAAATTGGCATGAGACAAGAATGCCCTCTCTCACCACTCCTATTCAACATAGCAATGGAACCTCTGGTCAGGGCAATCAGGCAAGAAAAAGAAATAAAGTGTATTCAGTTAGGAAAAGAGGAAGTCAAATTGTCTCTATTTGCAAATGACATGACTGTATATATAGAAGACCCCCTTGTCTCAGCCCAAAGTCTCCTTAAGCTGATAAGCAACTTCAGCAAAGTCTCAGGATACTAAGTCAATGTGCAAAATCACAAGCATTCCTGTACATCAATAATGGACAAACAGGGAGACAAATCATGAGTGAGCTCCCATTCACAATTGCTACAAAGAGAATAAAATACCTAGGAATACACTTGCAAAACATGTGAAGGACCTCTTCAAGGAGAACTACCAACCACTGCTCAAGGAAGTGAAAGAGGACACAAACAAATTGAAAAACATTCCATGCTCATGGTTAGGAAAAATCAATATCATAAAAATTGCCATACTGCCCAAAGTAATTTGTATATTCAATGCTATCCCCATAAAGCTACCATTGACTTTCTTCACAAAACTGGAAAAAAACACCTTCATTTTCATATGGAACCAAAAAGGAGCCTGAATAGCCAAGACAATCCTAAGCAAAAAAAAAAAAAAGGCTGGAGACATCACACTTTCTGACTTCAAACTATACTACAAGTATACAGTAATCAAAACAGCATGGTACTGGTACCAAAACAGAGATATAGACCAATGAAACAGAACAGAGGCCTCAGAGGCCACACACCTACAACCATCTGATCTTTGAAAAACCTAGCAAAAACAAACAATGGGGAAAGGATTGCCTATTCAATAAATGGGAAAACTGGCCAGCCATATGTAAAAAGCTGAAACTGGATCCCTTCCTTACACTTTATACAAAAATTAACTCAAGATGGATTAAATATTTAAACATAAGACCTAAAACCATAAAAACCCTAGAAGAAAACCTAGGCAGTACCATTCAGGACATAGGCATGGGCAAGGACTTCATGACTAAAATACCAAAAGCAATGGCAACGGAAGCCAAAATAGACAAATGGGATCTGATTAAACCAAAGAGCTTCTGCACAGCAAAAGAAACTATCATCAGAGTGAACAGGCAACTTAGAGTGAGAGAAAACTTTTGCAATCTATCCATCTGACAAACAGCTAATATCAAGAATCTACAAATGACATAAACAAATTTACAAGAAAAAAAAACATCAAAAAGTGGGTGAAAAAGTAGACACTTCTCAAAAGGAGACATATGCAGCCAACAAACATACAAAAAAAACTTATCATGACTGGTCATTAGAGAAATGCAAATTAAAACCACAATGAGATACCATCTCATGCCAGTTAGAATGGTGGTCATTAAAAAATCAGGAGACAATAGATGCTGCAGAGGATGTGGAGAAACAGGAACACTTTTACACTGCTGGGAGTGTAAATTAGTTCAACCATTGTGGAAAACAGTGTGCTGATTCCTCAAGGATCTAGACATAGAAATACCATTTGACCGAGCAATCCCATTACTGGGTATATACCCAAAAGATTATAAATCGTTCTCTTATAAAGATACATGCACACATATGTTTATTGTGGCACTGTTCACAATAGCAAAGACTTGGAACCAACCCAAATGCTCATCAATAATAGACTGGACAGTGAAAATGTGAAACATATACACCATTAAATACTATGCAGCCATAAAAATGATGAGTTTATATCCTTTGCAGGGACATGGATGAATCTGGAAACCATCATTCTCAGCAGACTAATACAAGAACAGAAAACCAAACATCACATGTTCTCACTTATAAGTGGGAGTTGAACAATGAGAACACATGGACACAGGGAGCAAAACATCACACACTGGGGCCTGTCAGGTGGGTGAGGTGCTAGGGGAGAGATAGCATTAGAAGAAATACCTAATGTAGGTGAAGGGGTAATGGATCCAGCAAACCACCATGGCACTTGTATGACTAGGTAACAAACCTACACATTCTGCACATATACCCCAGAACTTAAAGTATAATTTTAAAAATCACAAAAAATGAAATAACTGGTTCAAAAATGTTTTAAATTTAACAAATTGACATCTAGAAGTTTACTTTATAGCCCAGTAATGAAGAATACGTCCAAATGTTCTGGCCCTTTCTAATTGGTAGGCCAAAACATTCACATTTTATTCAGATCAGGTGAGGAATATTTTCCTATGCTTAGAAGCTCTTCAAAATGATATCCTATGTTTTTGCAACGCTTCTCCTATTCTATCTCTGCAATGACACTTAAGGTTTTTTATTATTATTACTGTACTTTAGGTTCTAGGGTACATGTGCAGATCATGCAGGATTGTTGCATATGTACACAAATAGCAAGGTGGTTTGCTGCTTCCATCCCCCCATAACCTATATCTGGCATTTCTCCTCCCCAACCTCCCCACACCCCACTGTCCCTCCCTTAGACCCCCCCAGCAGACCCCAATGTGTGATGCTCCCCTCCCTGTTCTCATGTGTTCTCATTGTTCAACACCCGCCCATGAGCGAGAACATATGGTATTTGGTTTTCTGTTCTTGTGTCAATTTGCTGAGAATGATGGTTTCCAGATTCATCCATGTCCCTATAAAGAACATGAACTCATCCTTTTTAATGGCTATGTAATAGTCCACGGCATATACATGCCACATTTTCTTTGTCCAGTCTATCATTGATGGGTATTTGAGTGATTCCTCAAGGATCCAGAAATAGAAATTCCATTTGACCCCACAATCTGATTACTGGGTATATACCGAAAGGATTATAAATCGTTCTATCATAAAGACACATGCATACATATGTGCACTGTGGCACTGGTTACAACAGCAAAGACTAGGAACCAACCCAAACACTTGAGTTTTATTATTGGCCACCATCAGCTTAGATCTAGGCAACTCCAAAGAGAAACTGGGCCATCAGCAGTGAATGGCAGTCATAGTTCATGAAACTGAAAGCATTCAGTGAGCCTGGTTTGGTCTCATGTCAACCTGTGTGAACTTGTGTACAAGATGGAGGGATTCAAGTTTATGAAATACAGTCACTAGCCAAGGGGATTTTACAGGCTAGTGGGGAGGCTGAGCAAACATACACAGAGTGGTAGAATCTTGCTGGAGAAATGAGATGAAACATTAGCAATAAAGTGAGCAGCTGTCTGAAATAGGCACAAAACGTCATCTGTATACAAAAATGTGTGTCCTAGGTTCAGTTTTCTCATGGAATATTGTAGGTACTAGGACAGAGTGAAGAGGAGGCCAAAAGCTTGTTTGGTGGCATACTGTCTTTCTGTTGCATTTTTCCTCTTGTAGGTAATAGTAAGTGGCCAACACTGTTACAGCTTTGCCCATCCACTCCCACGATGTTCTGTGAAGATGGTTCAAGTGTGAAGAGATGTCTCCCTGATCTCAATGTCTGTCTGCAATTGAGGGAGATGACCATACTCCTCATTGTTGAGAAGTTCCTCTATAGGATCCCCAGAGCCTCCTAACAGCATGATCTCTCCTCACCCTTTCCCCTACACGTGGTCATTTTAAAAACCACCAAATTTCCCAGGATTTGGCTCTTCCTTTAAGGGGGAAAAGAGGAAGTGGTCATCCCCATGAAGGCCCAAGGAACTTGATGGGAGGCATCCAGAAATCAAGGAGAATAAACCTTCTTGGGACTCCAGGAGTGGGTTATAAGGTCCCTGGAATGTTTGAGAAGACATTAGGTACAGTGTCCTTCTATAGCATGTTGTTGACGTCAGAGACTCTGAGACAAAATCCTTACCCAATCTCCGATGACTCACTGTGCTGAAATCTTAGATAGCTGTTTACAGCTACACAGGTATACCTCATGGCTTTGGGGAGAAATTTCGTAACTTGAGGACAATCTGGTGGAATTTCCTTATTCTTTCCATTGTTCTCAGGATATTTATTGTGTGTAAGGATGATGCCTGGCTCTGTACAGACTGCCATGCAGGAACTTTGGAAAAAGACACATTTCCCACATGAAAATTTCAATTAAAGAAATAGTTAGAGAATCACGGGAGTCCAAAGATTTCTCTTAAAGAACCCCAATAGTTGATGTATATAAATAATTGTGACGTTTACCCGAGGTATGTGGCAGAATCCTGGGATTTCTCTTTGGAAACAAGTGGTCATAGTTTTACATCAGAAAATATGTAGTTTATTGTTAGGATGGACACAATTCATACACATGGACACAGTGAGCTGACCCTGCTTTGCTGCTGTTTCACTAGGCATTGCAGCCCAGCAAACCTCCCAACACATGTTGGCTTAGAGCAATCATTTATTCTGATCTTTCTCATTTAACTGGACTCATGTGAGTGGTAGATCAGGTGGTGAGAGTCATGTTTTCTGAAGGTCTTTTAGGCTGGATTCCAAAGGATGCTTCACTTATGTCTGACTCAACACAAGGACTGGGTGAACACCTGGGGGCTGGCGGGTTATCTCCTTCACTAACTCACCTCCCCATTCATGCCTTGAATTCCCTCAAATCATGAGTCTCATCATTGGTTCTTGGACTTAATGAATGAATTGATAAGCAAGACATGCACCCAATGAAAGAAACCATGCTAGCTCTTTGTATATGAATAAAAATTAAAACAAACTAATACAAACAAATAAGAACAACAAAAAAATGAGCAGCCGTCACTGGTGAATATCATTGCTTAAACCAGCAACACCCCTATTTTCTTTTTTTCTTTCTTTTTTTTTTTTTTTTTTTTTTTTTTTTTGAGACGGAGTTTCGCTCTTGTTACCCAGGCTGGAGTGCAATGGTGAGATCTCGGCTCACCGCAACCTCCGCCTCCTGGGTTCAGGCAGGCAATTCTCCTGCCTCAGCCTCCTGAGCAGCTGGGATTACAGGCACGTGCCACCATGCCCAGCTAATTTTTGTATTTTTAGTAGAGACGGGGTTTCACCACGTTGACCAGGATGGTCTCGATGTCTTGACCTCGTGATCCACCTGCCTCAGCCTCATCTTCTCTGTAAATGTTTCTTTGTAACAGTTGGCTCCACCTTCTACTGTCAGCTTCTTGGAGCTCCCACAAAGATGGCACAGTGACAGCCCTTTTCCCTCTATAAGGACTGTTGTCATCTGGTTCATAGCACAAATAGAGAACCATTTAGTTGAAGATAGACGACATATTACCTAAAAGCCAAATAGCACAAATAGAGAACCATTTAGTTGAAGATAGACGACATATTACCTAAAAGCCAAACAATGCAGATTTAAGAGGGTCTCATCAAATATTATTCTTTATCTACAGGGCCCATCTCAGGTGTCATTTTGATCGCTCATCCTCTCTTCCCGTGTTCACTGTCACAGCAAACTCCAACCTTACTCATGGGTATGCCTTTCTCCTTGCCCTCCTTCAAGATTAAAGGTACTTTGAGGTGTCAATGCACAGTAAATAACACCTTCATGCCTCTCTTTCTTGTTGCTTTCCTTTATGAACTGAAATTCCCTCCTCTCTCACTGGAAAGTCTCGGGTTCTTGTTGGTACACTCTCCTCTTTATATCATCCCTCTCACAGTTTTGGTCACATCTCTATTTTGATGATGGATTATAGGCCCCATCATCAGCATGGAAGTAATTTCTTAGGGAATTAGGCAATTCTTGCTCTGAATGAATAAGACTGATCTGAGACACTGAGTGGATAAAGACTATCTTGGAACCCAAGACTTTCGGAGCAGAACTTGAGTTTGATTTCATGTCTACATGTCCCTAAATGGTGCCCGTTGTATCTGAATAACCTACAGGGTCCTACATGCTGTGCCCGCTAGACAAACACACAGTGATGCATCTTCTTTATTGATATTCACCAGCTCAGTTCAGTTCACAGAGGGCATTGGTTACATTCATCTTTATACCAGCTACTACCCTATGCTCATCATGGCCAGGAGTGACGTCTCAGACAAAAAGAGAAGACAGAGCATCCAGGAACCAATGTTCAACAGATTTGCCCCTGGGGACCTACTCAACATCTTTTTCATGCTCCTCAACCCAAATTTACGGTCTTTTCCCAGCAAATACAGCATTGCTCAAAACATAGTAGGTTATTTCTAGACTCTAAAGCCTTGCCTCCTGAAAGGCTTTTCAGTTTTTGTTGAAAACCCCCAAAGAATAAATCTACTGTTTTATAATGTCCTTGATGCCCAAGTCCCCCAAAGCTCTGTGTGTGTGTGTGTGTGTGTGTGTGTGTGTGTGTGTGTGTGTCTTCCGTCGTGCTGAGCCCTGGTGCGTCTGGGCTCGTATTTGCAAGTGAGGGGACAATAAGACAGAATTAAGAGAGAAATGTTTTGTTTTGTTTTGTATTTGATAAATCAGCTTAAACTATGATGAATGGAGCATGAATTGAATTTGGATTTTCAAACCACACTTTCTGCAGTGCCTTCTCTCACACCCTCTCATATGCAACATAGTATTATTGGAAGTCCTGGCCAGAGCAATCAGGCAAGAGAAAGAAAGAAAGGGCACTGAAGTAGAAAGAGAGGTCAAACCATCCCTATTTGAAGACATGATTCTATATCTAGAGAACCTCATAGTCTCTGCCCAAATGACTGGTAAACAACTATAATAAAGTTTCAGGTTGCAAAATCCATGTGCAGAAATCACTAGAACTCCTGTATGCCCACAACAGTAAAGCATAGGGCATAATCAGGAATATAATTACATTCACAATTGCCATAAAAAGAATAAAATACCTAGGAATACAGCTAACCAGGAGGTGAAAGATTGTTACAATGAGAATTACAAAACACTGCTTAAAAATCCAGAGGTGACCCAAACCGATGGAAAAACAGCCCATGCTGATGGATAGCAAGACTTATTAAAACAGTCATACTGCCCAAAGAAATGTACAGATTCAATGCTGTTCCTATTGAGTTACCAATGACATCCTTCACAGGATTAGAAAAAAACTTTTCAAATGCACATGGAACCAAGAGTAAGTTGAACAACCACGACGGTTCTAAGCAAAAACCACGAAGCTGGAAACATCACATTATCCAACTTCACACTATACTACAGGTCCACAGTAACCAAACAGTGTAGTAGTGGTCCAAAAACAGACATAGAGACCAGTGGGACATAATAGACAGCCCAGAAATAAGGTCACACACCTACAACCATCTGATCTTCCACAAAGATGACCAAACAAGCAATGGAGAAAGGACTTCCTATTCAAGAAGTGGTTCCGGGATAACCGGCTAGCCATATGCACTGATTGAGCTTGAACCCCTTCCTTGCTTTACATTGAAAAATCAACTAAAGATGGGTAAAGACTTAAATGTAAAACCCAAGACTATAAAAAAACCCAGAAGACTACCTAGGCAATACCATTCTGAATGTAGGAATGGGCAAAAGTTTTATGACAAAGATAACAAAAGCAATCACAAGAAAAGCGAAGATTGACAAATGGATCTATTTAAGGAGCTTCTGCACAGCAATGGAAACTATCAACAGAGACAACAGACAGCCTACAGAATGGGAGAAAATATTTACAAATTATGTTTCTGAAAAAGGTCTTATATCTAGCATCTATTAAAAAAACTTTTTTTTTTAATTTTATTGGATTTTAGGTTTTGGGGTACATGAGCAGAGCTTGCAAGACAGTTGCGTAGGTACACACATGGCAGTGTGCTTTGCTTTTGTTCTCCCCTTCACCCACATTTGGCATTTCTCCCCAGGCTATCCCTCCCCTAAAAAAAACTTTAATAACTTTACAGTAAAGAACAAACATAGGGCCGGGCGCGGTGGCTCACGCCTATAATCCCAGCACTTTGGGAGGCCGAGGCGGGTGGATCACGAGGTCAAGAGATCGAGACCATCCCGGTCAACATGGTGAAACCCCGTCTCTACTAAAAATACAAAAAATTAGCTGGGCATGGTGGTGCGTGCCTGTAATCCCAGCTACTCAGGAGGCTGAGGCAGGAGAATTGCCTGAACCCAGGAGGCGGAGGTTGCGGTGAGCCGAGATCACGCCATTGTACTCCAGCCTGGGTAACAAGAGTGAAACTCTGTCTTGAAAAAAAAAAAAAAGAACAAACAACCCCATTAAAAAAGTGCGTAAAGGGGCCAGGCAGAGTGGCCCATGCCTGTAATCCCAGCACTTTGGGAGGCCGAGGCAGGCAGATCACGAGGTTAGGAGATCAAGACCATCCTGGCTAACACAGTGAAACCCTGTCTCTACTAAAAATACAAAAAATTATCCGGGCATGGTGGCACATGCCTGTAGCCCCAGCTACTTGAGAGGCTGAGGCAGAAGAATCGCTTGAATCTGTGAGGTGGAGATTTCAGTGAGCCAAAAATCACGCCACTTCACTCCAGCTTGGGTGACAGAGTGAGACACCATCTCAAAGAAAAAAAAAAGCAGGCAAAGCACTGGGCACCACTGTGCTCACACCTGTAATTCCAGCACTTTGGGTAGCTGAGGCTGGTGGTTTGCTTGAGCCCAGAAGTTCAAGACCAGCCTGGACAACATGGTGAAACCCTATCTCTACAAAAAATAGAAAAATTGCCCAATGTTTTTGCCCACGTTTGTAATCCCAGCTACTCAAAAGGCTGAGTGAGAGGATTGCCTGAGCCCAGGCAGAAAGTGCAATGAGCCAAGATTGCACCACTGCACTCTGACAGCCTGGGTGTCAGAGCAAGACCCTGACTCAAAAAAAAAAAAAAAGTAGACGAGGCATAGGAGCAGATGCTTTTCAAAAGAAGACGTACATGTGGCCAACAAGCATATGAAAAGAAGCTCAACATCCCTGAACGTTAGAAAAATGCAAATCAAAACCACAATTAGATACCATCTCTCACCAGTCAGAATGGCTAGTATTCAAAAGTCAAAAAAATAATAGATACTAGCAAGCTTGTAAAGAAAAGGGAACACTTACCCATTGTTGGTGGCAGTGGAAATTAGTTTCACCATTATGGAAAGCAATTGTGATGATTCCTCAAACAGCTAAAATAGAACTGCCATTCAACCCAGCTATCTCATCACTGGGTATATACCTGGAAGAATAGAAATCATTCTACCATAAAAACATGTGCATGTAAACATTTATTACAACATTATGGACAATAGCGAAGACATAGAATCAACCAAAATGCCCATGAAGGACAGACTGGATAGAGAAAATGTGGTACATATACACTGTAGACTTCTATGCAGCCTCAAAAAAATGAGACGATGTCTTTTGTGGGAATATGGGTGGAGCTGGAGGCCATTTTTCTTAGCAAACAAATGTGGAAACAAAAAACCAAATACTGCATGTTCTCACTTAGAAGTGTGTGCTAAATGATAAGGCCCATGGACACCAAGAGGAGAACAACACACACTGGGGTCTACTTGAGGCTGGAGGGTGAAAGGTGGGACAGGAGCAGAAAAAATAACTATTGGGTACTAGGCTTAGTACCTGGATGATTAAATGATCTGTGCCACATACCCCCATGGCACGAGTTTCCCTACACCCGTCCCCTGAATCTAAGATAAAAGTTTAAAAAAGAAAGAAAAAAACAAATCTCACCTTTCTTTGGAATCTGCAGGAGAAACAGTGTCTCTGAAACTTTGATTCACATGGACACCAAGAGAAAGGAGAGGGTATAGCTAGAGCCCAGGCGTGTGACAGACAGATGACAGCAGCCCTCACCTGGCAGAGCCAAGGGGCCTAGCGTGGGGCAGGTTCGTCAAGGACTTTCTCTACCTCTCTCCCCGATCACCCTGAGAATCAAGGTCAGTGCTGTCCCAGAATCTTTAAAGACAAAAAAAGATTACCTTCTAGAGCTAATCTCTTTTCCAAGAATCCCCACCTTAATTTTTTTTAACCATTGTACAAATTTGGAAAATGTACATCTTCCAGGTAGATTCTTGACAGTGGAGAAAAAGCTTGAGAGGCATAAAGACTTGGCTTTTCAATCACGATTCCTCATTCCATCATCCTTGTCTATGCATTTCCTGGTAACTCAGTCCACAGCCTGGTACCTCTCCCACTGTCATTTTGGTGTGCTACAGACACAGACCTGCAAACGGCTTTGGTTGTGACTGAGTTTCTTCCTGATACCTGAGTCTTTCTCACCCTGCAAGGAAAGCTTGCTGGGAGGAACCTGGAATCAGAAATGAAGTCAGAGGGCATGATTGACAGGGACTGTTTAAATGCTGCAACTCAGAGATTCACACAGAAGACCAGACAGAATTCTGAAAAGTTGCCCAGAGGAAGCAAAAATGTCAGAGCTACAGGTGAGTTGAAAAGGCACAGCCTTCAATAATCTCAAGTCACATAAACAAAGAAACACTAGATTTTATAAGATGAAAAGGTGAGCATTTCTACTGTGACTGCTTTACTGAGAGTTGTATATTTATGGATTAGAGACCCTGAGAGTATGGAATCTGAGATACTTGTGAGGTGTGGGGTGTGGACCCTGGACCAGTGTAACCATCTCTGAGTGTGTGATGGTGTCTGATGAGAGTGAACTCTGCTGAGATGATGTGACTTTAGGGGGGAGGTGGATGACCCACCAGAATGGGCAGGTGTGTGAGTGAGTGTAAGGTGAGTTGCTTTATCTTCATGACTGTGAAGTGTGTGTGTGTGTGTGTGTGTGTGTGTGTGTGAGCACAGCTCAAGTGCTTGAGCATCTGTATATTCATGTTCAGCAGGTGTGTGCGACTGTGGGTGTATGTGCTGGGACATGACTGGGTGTTGAACTGGAAACATGCACGTGGCCTTCTGTGCATGTGAAGTTTCCTCCGCACACAGCAGCACGTCTGATGAAGCAGCTGTGCAGCCTCCCCTGTGTGTCCACGTTGGTCCTGGGTGGCAAAACTGGTGGGGATTTGAGAACTGGGAGTTACTGAGACTCACGTTCAACCATTCGTGAGACCAGAATATATGATCTGTAGATGTCTCTTTCCAATAAGTGTGGGGAAGAGGAGTGCAGACCATGGGGTTGATGGTTCCTCAGGTGGGGTCTGCACAGAGTGACCACCGGCTTCTGCCTCCCAGCCTCACATCTCTTCCTGTCCCTCATCACAGCCTGTCCTTCCCATTGTAGGACAGTAGGGTGGGCAGATCCTGGCTTGCTAGCAAAGAACATTGGAGGCCCTCGTTTCAGAGCCTGGATCACCCAAAACCAGGGAACAAGTGTAGTCTTAGTTAAGACAGAGCTTACAGTGGATAGTAATAAGAAAAATGCAGGAGGCTGGGGCAGGAGAATTGCTTGAACCCAGAGGGCAGAGGTTGCAGTGAGCTGAGATCATGCCACTGCACTCTATCCTGGTGACAGAGTGAGACTCCATCTCAAAAAAGAAAAAAAAGAAAACGAAAAAGAAAGATGTGTAGGATCACTGACTCATGCCTACAATCTCACCACTTTGGGAAGCCAAAATGGGTGAATAACTTAAAGCCAAAAGTTTGAGACCAGCCTGAGCATTATAGTGAGACTCAGTCAAAAACTTTAAATATCAGATGGGCATAGTGTTGGTCACCTGTCATCCCAGCTATTTAGGAGGCAGAGGCAGGAGGATCCTGCAGCCCAGGAGTTCAAGGCTTCAGTGAGCTATAATTGTACCACTGTACTTCAGCCTGGATGAAAGAGCAAGACCCTGTCTCGAAAAAACACACACAAAAAACACTTGTCATCATTGCAGAAATCAATCATTCCCTCCATTTATGTCCCTGACCCAAACTTTTCATGTGTGCAAGTCCCGGGGCTGTGCTCTCAGCAACATGGCCCCTTCCGGGAAGGACGTCCATGGCCTGTGATGATTGTGATGCATGCACCTCCCGCACAGGATTTCATGTTATTTTATTGTTTCCCTCTCTCTCTTTCAACAAGTATTTTTTTTTTCTCACTGGCGTGAATTTATCTACTGTTACATCCTCAAGTCTTGTCTTCACAGTTTCAGAGTTTAAAATGATCACAGGTCAGTGTTCACAAGGACTCTCCCTGTTCTACTGAGTAACCCCCAACAGGCCCTATACGTGGCAGAGATCAGGGTAAAAGTTTCACATATATTAATTCATCTGTTAGTGTGCAAACTCTATAAAGTAAAAATCCCTGCTTATCCTCCTTGTCCTGGTGAAACTGAGTCAGGGAGAGTTCAAATAATGGATCTAACATGGCACTGCTGATAAGGGGCAGAATCAGAACTGGAATCCAGGCAGCCTGGCTCCTGAATGCTTGCTTTTACCTATGGGTCCCCCTTTTCTTCAGGAAAGCAGGGCCCTGACTGTGCTAGAGTGGGAAGGGGGAGGCCTCAAAGTCTGTCCATTGATTCTAAACTGCTACACCATAGGAATCTGTTATACGAGGGGAGGCTGCACCTTGCCCAGCCCCTCACCCACTCTCAAACCCCTGGCAGGTGCTGTCCGTACACACAGCCTGTGTCCTTGTCTATTGGCTCTTGTGTGAGAATCCGAGGGATACCAATGCTCTCTTTTATGTGAGTAGTCCACGGTACATGGCAGGGGGGTGGAGGAGAAGGGAGAATATTTGCTAAAGGGCCGACCTCATGTGTGAGTAATGCGGAAATGTCTAGTTGGCAGGATGGAGGCACCGTGCAGGTGCAGGTCCTGGAGACCCTGCAGTGCCTGGCATGAAACCTGCAGTGACTGCACTGTGAGCCAGTCATGGGTCCTAGAGGAGGACACTTAGGGCATTGGGACGGTGGCTCTTTATCAAGGAACATTGAATTTTCATGAAATCAACAACTCATAAGCCCAGGTCAGTGCCTTGGGATGAGGGAGCTCTTATGGGCAGGAGGAGCTGAAGAGCCTCCCATGGATGAGGTCTGCAGTATCACCAGGAAGGCTTCTATCTGCCCCGGGAAAAGCAGAAAATAAATTTTTGTGTGTGTCCGGTGTATGTCCCACAAGGGAGACACCTGCCCAACACACTCGGCTTTGCCCTCAGTGAGGACCCATAGCTGCAAGTGGATTTCCACACAGGGATGAATGAGGAGTCAGATACCACCTTCCATTTCCGAGTGAACTTTGGTCATGGGGTGGCTGTGAACAGCGATGTGTGTGGGGTCTGGTGGTCTGAGGTGATGTGCCACAGTATACCCTTTGAGGATGGCAAACCATTTGACCTGCACATCTCTGTGCTGGACAATGAGTACCAGGTAAGCAACCCAGGAGCTCCCAGCACCCAGCCCCAGTGGGCTCCCAGAGCAGGAGGCAGCTCTTCCTTAGCTGGCCCCACCAGTCCCTCAGGACCCATCTCCCATAACTGCTCCTGCCCCAGGCTTTTCCTCACAGAGCACCCTCTGCTTGCACTGCCACCCTCAGCTCTTATTCCAAATCTGACCAGGGTCAAGGTTGGCTCACCTGCCATGTTCCCAAAGGTGAAGAATCTCCTCTGTCTTCACCCATAGTTCCCATTTCCATGTATGCTGTTACTTACATTTTCATTCAGACAAATAGATAAAATATGCATATGAATAAAGTTGTTTTATCAGTCCAAAATGTAGTCTTCCTCCCAGTTTTAAACCCCAATCCTATTCCTCAGAACAACAGTATTACTAGTTTTCTACTCAAATTCCAGAGACAGTCTATGCTTATGGACACATATAGAGCTATGGTTTCATTTCTTTTTAAACCAATGCTGTTTTAAGGTTCTCTGCAAATTACACTTTAGGAACTGGGGTGGATTTATTGCTGAACACTATATTAGAGCAATCATCCATCCATGGTGCTGCCTCAGTTTTTCAACATTATACAATATTCCTGTAGAAGAGTTACCCAGAATTACTGAACTTGATGCTTTTAATGGGCATCAGGCTGTTTCCAGTATTTTGCTTTCACAAATAAAGCTTTCTAATCTACACTTTGCAAGCTCCCAGTTTCTATATCGGAAGGTAAGTACAAAAAAAATGAAATAACTAGTTCAAAATTGTGTACATTTTACATTTCATAAATTAACACCTAAAAGGTGACTGTCTCTACAGCTTTAGTAATAAATAAATAAACATTTCCAACCTTCCAAATCTTTTCCATTAGGTAGATCCAAAGATTAACATTTTGTTCCTATTTAGATGAGAGATCTTTTTCATACACCTGTCAGTTGTTTGGGAAAATATCCTATGTTTGGCAACACCTGTTTTGTTCTTCCTCTCTGAAGACATTTGCATTTCCTTCTTTGCCCCCACCTACAGCTCTGAGCAACTCCAAAGAGAAACTGGGCCATCAGCAGTCATAGTGAATGGGAGTTATAGTTTGTGGAACTGAAATGTATGCATTCAATGAACACTGTCCAGCACTAACCCCATGGCAGGCCCTGTGCAAGATGCAGATATTGATGTTCATGAGAGACAGTCCCTGGCCATGGGAATATTTCAGGTGATAGGAGAGACTCAGCAAACAGGTTCTGTGATACACAGAGTGGCAAAACCTCCCTGGAAGAATGAGAGAAAATATTGGAAATAAAATGAGCAACTGTCTGAAATCAGCACAAAGGTAGTCTGTAGACAGAAGTGTGTCTGCTGGGTTCTGATGTATAATTAGGAGTTTTCTGGTTGAGTGCTGTAAGAACTAGGGCAGAGTGGAGATGATGCTTAAAGCTTGTTTGTTGGCATACTGCATTTCTGATGCATTTTTTTCTTACAGGTAATGGTAAATAGCAAATACTGTTACCGCTTTGCCCATCTACTCCCACTATGTTGTATGAGGATGCTGCGAGTGTGTAGAGATGTCTCTGTGACCTCAGTGTGTGTCTCGATGGAGGAAGATGACCACGCTCCCTGTTGCTGAGGAATCCCTATTCCTGTGTGACCATGGCATTCTGGTAACAGAATGATCACTCCTCACCCCTTCCTCTACACTTGGTCGCTAAAACCACCAAATTTTCAAAGATTTGGCTGTATTTTAATGGGGAAAAGGTCAAAGTGAAACAAGGACACAAGTGACACAATAAGTGAGTCACAAGGCCACTGGAATGTCTGAGATGACATAATGAGAACATCCTCTGCAGCCCATAATTTACGTCAGACACTCTGAACCAAAACTATTCCTTCATTTTAGATGACTCACTGCAGTAAAATGTTAGGTAGCTGTTTACAACCACACAGGCATAATTGGCTTCGGGGAGAAACTGCAATTTGAGGAAAGTCAGTTGAAATATCTTAATTCTTCACTCATTCTAAGGATGTTTATTGTGTCTGAATACTGTGCCTGACTTTGTACAGGATATACTGAAGAAACCACAGGAAAAAGTAACCAAATCTGCACCTGAAATTTTGTCATTGTTGTTTTTCGAGATAAGGTTTTACTCTGTCATTCAGGCTGGAGTGCACTGGTGCCATTAAGGCTCACTGCAGCCTCAACCTCCTGAGCTCAAAAAATTCTCCTGCCTCATTCCACCAAATAGGTGAAACCACAGGTGTTCACCACCGTGCCCAGCTAATTTCTGCATTTTTTATAGAGATGGAGGTTTGCCATGTTGCCCAAGCTGGTGTCAAACTCCTGAGGTTAAGCAGTCCACCCACGTCACCCTCCCAAGTTGCTGGCATTACAAATGTGAGCTGCTGTGCTTGGCCTGTACTTGAAAATTTCAATCCAAAACAGAGAGAATCACTGGAGTTCAATGATTTCCTCAAAGAAGCACCTTTTGTCATATTTCAAAAGAACTGCCAGATTTTTCCATTTTATGTGGGCGGAATCCTGGGACTCCTTTTTAGAGATACATTATCATAGTTGTAGATCAGAAAATATGTAGTTTATTGCTGGAATGAACACAATTCATTCACATGGACACAGGGAGCTGACCCTGCTTTGCTGCTGCTACGGTTGGCATTACAGCATAGGAAACCTTCCCAACACATATTTTCATAAAGTAATCATTTATTCTGATCTCTCCAGCTTTGCAGGTTTACTGGGCTCATGTGAGTGGTAGGTCATGTGGTGAGAGTCACATTTTCTGAAGGATCTACAGGCTGGGATCCCAGGGGATTCTTCACTTGTTTTGACTTCACACTAAGGGTGGGTGAACACCTGGGGGCTAGCTGGTGATCTCCTTCCCTATCTCCCCTCCGAATTAGTGTCTTGAATTTTCTGAAATCATGAAGACCTCATAGTTGTTGGACTTAATCAATGATGACTGTCTTCCACCAAAGAAAGGCTTTCAAAAAACCCAAGAAGAAGGTGCAAGGCATCATAGGTCTTGGCTTTGAAAATTGGACAGTGTTACTTCTATGACATTATATTGACCAAGATGAGTCACACCGACAGCTCAAATCAAGGGGAGGGGGCTCCACAAGCTGTGGTTGTTTTGATTATTTGTCATAATGGGGTCGTTTTTGGAACCAAGTTCCACTCAGTCTTCACTGGCTTACATACTGTTCACACACCAAGAGCAGTAACCCTGTAAACAACTATGGAAAGCAATACCATTATAGGAAAAGGCTCAGAGTGAAGTC
The DNA here is from genome assembly GCF_049354715.1 of Callithrix jacchus. Lineage (NCBI taxonomy): Eukaryota > Metazoa > Chordata > Mammalia > Primates > Cebidae > Callithrix > Callithrix jacchus. The sequence continues at coordinate 35,521,134 of NC_133523.1, forward strand.
CAGCGTCTTATCATCTAATCAGGACCTGGTGTCCACGAGGTGACTACAAATTACCAGGTGTACTTTCTCTGAACATATGCACTAATGGGTCAAATTATTGATGCTATACACATCAAACATGCAATACTGAAACAGACATCAGAAGAATGCAATTCACACATCTATTGTAAGCATTATTTGAAAAAGAGAAGAAAAAGAATTTTACATCAAAAGGACAAGAAAATAAGAAAAAGAATTCTTTGAAGAGGGGCAAAAGAAAATAGACAGCAGTCACTGGGCCATGTTATTGCTTAAACCAGCCAGACACCTATTTATTATTTTATCTTGGAATGTTTCTCTGCAGCAATTGGCTCCACCCTCTATTCTCAGCTTCTTAGAGTTTCTACCAAGATGGCAGAATGACAGTCCTTTTTACTTCTCAAGAGCTATGATCATCTGCTTCACAGCAAATCTGGAGGACCATGTAGGAGAAACAACACGTTACCTACAAACTAATGAAGGATGTTTGAAGAAGGTCCTGTCAAATAGCCCTTTTTTCCACATGGCCCATCCCAGGCTTCATTTTCATTATCCTTATCTTCTTTTCACGTGTTCATTGCCACAGCTTGTTCACCACCAGCCTTCCTCATGGGTATGCCCCTTTCCTTACCCTCATTTAACCTAGCATCTGGATACCTTCAGGTGCCAACACACAGTAAGTTCTCTTCATGCCTTTCTTCCAACTTTCATTCCCATATGTAATAAAATTCCCTCCTCTCACTGGACACTCGGGTGTGGTTTAAATACACTCTCCTCCTTACACCTTTCTGGTCTCAGTGTTGTTCACTTCTCTATTTTGTTAATAGATCATAGGCCTCATCACCTGTATGGAATTCATTTTTTGTGGAATTAAGCGATTCTTGATCTGAGTGGATGAAAAGAATCCTGGGACCCATGGCTTACTAATCAGTCTATATGACTTTAATTTCATATAGACTTTTCCCTTGGGTAGTGGCTACTGCATTTGAATAGTTTGCACAGTCCCACGTGTTGGCCCTCTTAGATAGACACACAGTGATTGCCCTTTCTTGAATGGATTAAGTTTCTTTGTTTATGTTCTGTCTGGAAGATCTGTTCAATGCTGGAAGCGAAATGTAGAAATCTCCGGTTATTATTGTATTGAGGCCTGTTTCTCTCTTTAGCTCTAATAATACTTTATATACCGGGGTGCTCCAGTGTTGGGTGCACATATATTATTATATCCTCTTACTGAATTGATGCCTTTGTCATTATATATTAACCTTATTGTCTCAGAGTTTTTCTCTCAAAATCTATTTTTGTCCAATATAAGTATAGTTACTCCTGTTCTTGTTTCATTTCCAGTGGCATGCAGTATCTTTCTCTATTCTTTTCTCTTGTCTACGTGTGCTTTTATAGGTGAAGTGTGTTTCTTGCAGGCAACAGATCGATTGCTCTTGTTTCTTCACCCATTCAGACACTCTGTGTATTTTGATTGGAGAGTCTAGTTCATTTACATTTAATGTTATCATCAATAAGTAAGTAAAGACTTAGTCCTGCTATTTTGTTATTTGATGTCTGGTTGTATTTTGGTCTTCTCTTCTTTTGCTCCCTCTTGTCTTCCCCTACTAAAGATTATTTCATCTGGTGATATAGTTTAGTTTCTTATTTTTTATTTTTTGTGCATCCATTATATATTTCTTGGTTGAAGGTGACCATGAGGCTTGCAAATACTATCTTATAACTCATTATTTTAACCAGATAACTACTTGGCACTGCTTACATAAACAAACAAGCAAAAAGAAAACTCATAGAAACTCTACAACTGACCTTCATTCCCCTGCTGTTTAACTTTTTGTTGTTTCTACTTATATCTTGTGCTGTCTATATCTTCAAAAGTTGTAGTTACTATTTGTATTGGTTGATTGTTTCATCTTTCTATTTAGGATATGAGTAGTTCACACACCACAGTTACAGTGCTACAGTATTCTGTGTGTTTCCACTAAGAAGTCGGCCGGCAAATGTGTGGCAGCTGCATTGTATGCTATTTTTTTTCTCTTGGGCTTTTAGGATCTTTCCTTTGCCCTTGACCTTTAAAATTTTGATTGCTAAGTGGCTGGAGGTAGTCGTCTTTGGTTTAAGTCAGCTTGGTGTTCTACAACCCACTTGGACTTGGATGTTGATCTCCTTTTCTTAGTTTGGGAAGTTTTCTGTTATTATCCCTTTGAGTAAACTTTCTACCACTATTTCTTTCTCTACTTCTTCTTTAAGGACAATAATTCTTAGGTTTGTGCTTTGGAAGCTATTTTCTAGATCCTAAAGTCATGTTTACGTTTTCCCCTTGGTAAAGTAGAGAAAAAGCTAAAAGGGAGTTTGCCTTGCACCTTAGGTACCAGCATAGCCAGAAGGGAGTAGAGCACCAGGCAGGCTCTTGGGGTTCCTAATTCCAGGACTTGGTTCTTGAATGACATCTATTTACCTGCTCTGGGCCAGAGGGGAGTTCACTCCCCTGTGGGGTGAGTCCAAGGCCAGGCAGCATTCACTATAAGTTGACTTAAGTGCCCTTGGGCCTTAAGGGAACATCTGTGGTAGTCTGGCAGTACTCTCTATGGTGGTGGTGGCTATGGGGTGACAACTGCCTTTGTTGTTTTCTATCCTTTCCTCTTTTGTCTCCTCTGGCTATGTATTTTCAAATAGGCTGTCTTCAAACTCGCTAATATTTTCTTCTGCTTGATCAGTTCTGCTGTTAAAGACTGATGCATTCTTCAGTATGCCAATTGCATTTTTTGAATTTTATTTTACTTTAAGTTCTGAGATACCTGTGCGGAATGTGCTGATTTGTTACATAGGTAAACATGTGCCATGGTGGTTTGCTGCACCTGTCAACCTGTCACCTAGGTATTAAGCCCCGCATGCATTAACTATTTGTCCTGATGCTCCCCCTCCCTTTGCCCTTCAACAGGCTGCAGTGTGTGTTGTTCCCCTCCCTGTGTCTATGTGTTCTCACTGTTCAGCTCCCACTTATGAATGAGAACATGCATTGTTTGGTTTTCTGTTCCTGTGCTAATTTGCTGAAAATAATGTCTTTCAGCTTCATCCATGCCCCTGCAAAGGACATGATCTCATTCCTTTTTATAGCTGCATTTTGCAGCTCCAGAATTTCTGTTGGATTCCTTTTAGTTATTTCAACCTCTTTGTTAAACTTATCTAATAAAATTCTGAATTCCTTCTCTGCGTTATCTTAAATTTCTTTGAGCTTTCTTAACATCACTAATTTGAATTTTCGGTCTGAAAGGTCACTTACCTGTTTCTCCCTGGTGCTTATTTGGTTTATACGCTTTCCTGGATGTTGTTGACACTAGCAGATGTCCTTCAGTGTCTGAGAATTAAATAGTTAGGTATTTGTTGTGGTCTTCACTGTCTGGGCTTGTTTGTACCTGTCCTTTTGGGGAAGGCTTTCACGTATTCAAAAGGACTTGAGTGTTGTGATCTAACAGGAGAATTCTCTGGATTACAAGGCAGAGCTTCTTATTCTTTTCCCTTTCTTTCTCCCAAACATACAGCGTGTGTGTGTGTGTGTGTGTCTGTGTGTGTGCGTGTCTGTGTGTGTGTCTGTGTGTGTGCGTGTCTGTGTGTGTGTCTGTGTGTGTGTGCGTGTCTGTGTGTGTGTGTGTGTCTGTGTGTGTGCGTGTCTGTGTGTGTGTGTCTGTGTGTGTGTGTGTGTCTTCTGAGACACCTAAAGCTGGGGATGGAGTGAGACAAGCACCACTGTGGCCACTACCACTATGACTTGATCTTACCTAAAGTGAGCACAGCACTGGGTCCCCCTGAAGGCCTGCTGTAACCAATACCTGCTTACAGCCTAGGTTCACTCAAGGCACAGAGCCCTAAGGCTCTAGAATTAGCATGCAGCAAAGCCAGCCACTTCTGTGTGCTTTTCTTCAGGGTGGTGAGTTCCCACAGGCCTGGGGTGGTTCCAGAGGTGCCACCTGGAAGTCAAGGACTAAAGTAAAAAATCTTAGAGGTCTTTGTGGTGTTTTATTGTACACTCAAACCCCAAGATTCAGTTCTTTCTACTCTCCCCGTCATTTCCAAAGGCAGTTGTCACCCCATAGCCACCACCACCATAGAGAGTACTGCCAGACTACCACAGATGTTCCCTTAAGGCCCAAGGGCACTTAAGTCAACTTATAGTGAATGCTGCCTGGCCTTGGACTCACCCCACAGGGGAGTGAACTCCCCTCTGGCCCAGAGCAGGTAAATAGATGTCATTCAAGAACCAAGTCCTGGAATTAGGAACCCCAAGAGCCTGCCTGGTGCTCTACTCCCTTCTGGCTATGCTGGTACCTAAGGTGCAAGGCAAACTCCCTTTTAGCTTTTTCTCTACTTTTACCAAGGGGAAAACGTATTGCCCATAGCCACCACAGCAAGTCATGTGCTGAGTCCCATCAGAAGCCAGCAGATCTCGGAGACTCAGCAGAGGCCCTCCGCATAGTGCCTGGGTATTGCTGGTGGTTATTCAGAGCCAAAGAGCTCTTCATTAGCAGGTGATAAATCCTTCCAGGAATGGGTCCTTCCTTTAAGGGCAGCACGTTCCCTTCTGGTCCAGGCTGTGTCTAGAAAGCTCATCTGGGAGCTAGGGCCTGGAATGGGGGCCTCATGACTCTGACTGGTACCCTATCCTGCTGTGGCTGAGCTGATATCCGAGATGTAAAATAAAGTCTTCCCCACTGCTCTCTCTCCTCTCCACTCCTCAAGTGAAAGGAAGGGGTCTCTTTTGGAGCCACAGCTGTGCATCCTGGAGTTAGGGGAAAGGTACTGCCAGCACTCCATTAGTCACCCAAGCTGCTGTCTCAGCAGGTCTCCAGACCCCCTGATGCCCAGTCCACTGTCTCTGGCCTGAGTTAATCCCCAAGACTCACCTAAGAGATTCTGTCCTTATGACCTCGACTGTCTTTCAACGTTATTTGGAAACCCAGAGCACTGTAGCCCTTACTGGTAAGGTTTACAGGAAGTCAAGTTTCAATTGCTAAGATCAGGGATTTTCCTCTGGCTAGGGCTGGCTTAAATGCTCCCTTCATTAGTGTGTGTCAGCTGAGCTTAATCTAATTTTCTCTTCCTCTGTAACAGGACAGCAATGACTCCAGTGCCTCACAATTGCTGTGCTCTCCCTCCCCCAGTACCCAGAGACTCCACGCCACAGCACTGCTGCCCAGATGAAGGAGTGGCATTGGCAATTCAAGACTGTTTTTTCTATCTCTTTCAGTGATATAGAGTTAAAACCAGGTATCTCTGAGGACTCAGCTGCTTTTTGATTCATATGGAGGTGTTTTCCTGTATAGATATTTGTTAAATTCACATCCTTCAGGGGTGTGGGTGAGATTGGTGAAGGCTTTTATTTTATTTTATTTTTTTAATTTTGTATTGGATTTTAGGTTTTGGGGTACATGAGCAGAGCATGCAAGACAGTTGCGTAGGAACACACATGGCAGTGTGCTTTTCTTTCCTTCTCCCCTTCACCCACATTTGGCATTTCTCCCCAGGCTATCCCTCCCTACCTCCCCCTCCCACTGGCCCTCCCCTTTTTCCCCCAATAGACCCCAGTGTTTAGTACTCCCCTTTCTGTGTCCATGTGTTCTCGTTTTTCATCACCCGCCTATGAGTGAGAATATGCGGTGTTTCATTTTCTGTTCTTGTGTCAGTTTGCTGAGGATGACGTTCTCCAGATTCATCCAAGTCCCTACAAACGACACAAACTCATCATTTCTGATTGCTGCATAATATTCCATGGTGTATATGTGCCACATTTTTCCAATCCAGTCTATTATCAGTGGGCATTTGGGTTGATTCCAGATCTTTGCTATTGTAAACAGTGCTGCAATGAACATTCGTGTACATGTGTCCTTATAGTAGAACGATTTATAGTCTTTTGGATATATACCTAGTAATGGGATTGCTGGGTCAAATGGAATTTCTATTTCTAAGGCCTTGAGGAATCGCCACACTGACTTCCACAATGGTTAAACTAATTTACACTCCCACCAACAGTGTAAAAGTGTTCCTTTTTCTCCACATCCTCTCCAACATCTGTTGTCTCCAGATTTTTTAATGATCGCCATTCTAACTGGCGTGAGATAGTATCTCAATGTGGTTTTGATTTGCATCTCTCTGATGACCAGTGACGATGAGCATTTTTTCATATGATTGTTGGCCTCATATATGTCTTCTTTCATAAAGTGTCTGTTCATATCCTTTGCCCACTTTTGAATGGGCTTGTTTGTTTTTTTCCTGTAAATCTGTTTGAGTTCTTTGTAAATTCTGGATATCAGCCCTTTGTCAGATGGGTAAACTGCAAAAATTTTTTCCCATTCTGTTGGTTGCTGATCCACTCTAGTGACTGTTTCTTTTGCCGTGCAGAAGCTGTGGAGTTTCATTAGGTCCCATTTGTCTATTTTGGCTTTTGTTGCCAATGCTTTTGGTGTTTTGTTCATGAAGTCCTTGCCTACTCCTATGTCCTGGATAGTTTTGCCTAGATTTCCTTCTAGGGTTTTTATGGTGCCAGGTCTTATGTTTAAGTCTTTAATTCATCTGGAGTTAATTTTAGTGTAAGGTGTCAGGAAGGGGTCCAGTTTCTGCTTTCTGCACATGGCTAGCGAGTTTTCCCAACACCATTTGTTAAACAGGGAATCCTTTCCCCCTTGCTTGTTTTTGTCAGGTTTATCAAAGATTGTATAGTTGTAGATATGTTGTGTTGCCTCTGGTGCCTCTGTTTTGTTCCATTGGTCTATATCTCTGTTTTGGTACCAGTACCATGCTGTTTTGATTACTGTAGCCTTGTAGTATAGTTTGAAATCCGGTAGTGTGATGCCCCCCGCTGTTTCTTTTTGCTTAGAATTGACTTGGCTATGCGGGCTCTCTTTTGGTTCCATATGAAGTTCATGGTGGTTTTTTCCAGTTCTGTGAAGAAAGTCAATGGTAGCTTGATGGGGATAGCGTTGATTCTGTAAATTACTTTGGGCAGTATAGCCATTTTCACGATATTAATTCTTCCTAACCATGAACATGGAATGTTTCTCCATCTGTTTGTGTCCTCTCTGATTTCGTTGAGCAGTGGTTTGTAGTTCACCTTGAAGAGGTCTCTTATGTTCCTTGTGAGTTGTATTCCAAGGTATTTTATTTTTTTTGTAGCGGTGAAGCCTTTTATTCTGCCATCTTGCAAAGCCTACCCAAATTTTGGTGAAATTAATTTCATCTGTTGTTTCTTTGTTTCTTGCTCTTTTGGTGTCATATTCAAGATCCCATGTCATGTAATATTCTTCTATGGTTCTTCTATGGTTTTTCTAAAAAATATTAAAGTTATAGATCTTACATTTATTGTGTGATACATTTTGAGTTAAGTTTTGTATGGGGATTATGGTAAGGGCCCAACTGCATCTTTGTGCATGTGTATATCCAGCTTCCCAAAAATCATTGGTTGAAATGATTGTCCTTTTCCAATAAAAGCATCCTGTTACCCTTGTTGAAAGTGACTACCGGCTGGGTGTGGTGCCTCACGCCTGTAATCCAAGCACTTTGGAGGCCAAGGCAGGTGGACCACCTGAGGTCAGGAGTTCAGGACCAGCCTGACCAACATGGTAAAACCCTGTCTTTAAAAAAAAAAAAAATAGGCCGGGTACAGTGGCTCATGCCTATAATCCCAGCACTTTTGGAGGCAGAGGTGGGTGGATCACAAGGTCAAGAGATCAAGACCATCCTGGTCAACAAGGTGAAACCCTGTCTCTACTAAACATTCAAAAATTAGCTGGGCATGGTAGTGCACGCCTGTAGTCCCAGCTACTCAGGAGGCTGAGGCAGGAGAATTGCTTGAACCCAGGAGGCGGAAGTTGCAGTGAGCCGAGATCGCACCACTGCACTCTAGCCTAGGTAACAACAGCAAAACTCCGTCTCAAAAACAAAAACAAAACAAAAGACAAAAAAAGAAAAAAGAAAAGAAAATGACCACCTATGTACATGTTTACTTTTTGGCTCTCCTTTGTATTTGATTGATTTCTACATCTGCCCTTAAGCCAGCACCACACCGTTTTGATTATTCTCGTTTCTTAAAGTGGTTATACTTGTGACACATTAAAACAGACACTTATAAAGTCACTTTTAGACATTACATATCTTGGATCCGACGTTGTTACTTTTTTCACGACTTACATGAACACTCTTCCTCATCAACATGCCTATATCTTGAGAAACAGAGATACATGCTTTAATCAGCTATGCTGGGGAAGAGGTCACCATGAGATAGAAGACACTTCTCAGTGTCCAGGAAACACTTCTTGGTCTCTTTCTTTCCAACCATGACTCCCATCACAACTCACACTCTCCATATTACACTTTTTTTTTTTATTGCATTTTAGGTTTTGGGGTACATGTGAAGAACATGCAAGATAGTTGCATAGGTACACAAGTGGCAGTGTGATTTGCTGCCTTCCTCCCTTCACCTATATCTGGCATTTCTCCCCATGCTATGTCTCCCCAACTCCCCACCCCCCGCTGTCCCTCCCCTATTTTCCCCAACAGACCCCAGTGTGTAGTGCTCCCCTCCCTGTGTCCATGTGTTCTCGTTGTTCAACACCCACCTATGAGTGAGAACACTTTCTGCTGTCACCAATACAGAGTCATTAAAGAAAGCTTAGATTCTGTTTTCATTTCCCTGTAGTTCACTATCCTCAAAATAAATGCTTAGCTGAAGGTGAGTGCCTGTTATGGTCTAGACTACCTTGCAAAAAGGCTCCGTTTAAGGAGCCAGGCCTTTACCTCCACCTTAGCCTATGCTGTGCTGCCAGAACAGACTGACTTATAACAAATAGAAAGTTATTTGGCACAATTCTGGAGGCCGGATTATCTATGAACATAGTGCTAGCATGCTTCCAGGGCCTTTGTTCTGCATCATTTCATGGCAGAAAGAGGAAGGGCAAGGAGTGAAAAAAATCGAGAGAGCAAGATCGGGCCACACTTGCTTTTATAATAAACTTACTCTCACAATGACTGACCCAATCCGGTGAAAAGGGCATTGATCTCATTGTAGTGTAGAGCCCTCATGACATAATTACCTTGTATTTCATCCCACCGCAGAACACTTGCACTGGCATTAGCTTTCCAACACATGAACTTTGGGGCATAGATTCAAAACGTAGCAACCACCAAAGGGAATGGGAGGAAATATCACAAAGATCCACGAGAAATAATGTCCTCTTAGTTCTTGCAGTCGTAACTCGGCCTATTTGCTTACACACTCATTTCTGTACTCTCTTCACACACATATTTTCAGCATCCTCTCTATGCCTGTTCCCATTAAGTTGGCATCCCCAACTCCCTCATCAACATTTCTCTCCACACGACAGAAAAATTTGCATTGAATTTTCAGGTGGGGTAGACACTTAGTATTCATTCTTTATTCCATTTAGTAGGTAGTTTCTGTTGTCAAAAGATGATCCAGATACTTTCCTCTTTTGTAGCTTCCCAGAGCTCACAGATATTTTCAGAACAGAGTGCAAATCTTTTATATTGGCATTCCAGGTTTTTCTAATAGAAATCTGGCCTTGATGATGCTTCTTCTGAGAACTTCTTATCTCATTCTGTGCTTCCAAAATAATGACATATTAATGTAGCAGCAAAACCATGTTGTGTCATATCGCTTCTGTTTTTTAATACTGTTTGTCACATTTGCTTAATTCTCACTTCTCCATGTAGATAAACAAGCATTTTCATATTCAGAATCATTGTGAACTCCTATTGAATTACTCCCAAAGTTATGTTGTCTCTATTTATGGGGAAAGGGTGTGATTTTAATAATTATTGAGTGGAAAGGGTACAATTTTAGTAATTATTGCGTCCCGTGGAAGAAGAGGTCATTTGATGGAAACCTCTTTAATTTGCATTCATTAGTTCATAGGCAATACATTGTTTTCTCCTAAGTGGTTCTCCAGATGTGCAGCAAAGCAGATAATCACGGCTTTTGTAGAGGGAAAAGTACTGTGATTCGGCCATCTTGGTAGGAATACCGAGAAGTTGAGAATGGAGGGAGGAGCCAGTTGCTGCAGACAAACTCTCCAAAGAAATAAAAATAGGTATCTGGCTGGTTTCAGCAATGATATAAACCAATGACTGCTGTCTGTTTCCTGTTGCCACTGTAAAATAGATTTGTTCATTGCATTTTTCCTGTCTGTTTCAGGATTGTTTGTTGGATTTTTATACAGCAGATATACAAATATCTTTACTGAACATGTTGAGAGAAAGTGCACCTGATAATTTGTACTCACCTCATGAACACCAGGTCCTGATTTAGACAATAAGATACTGAACTTCAGTTGTTGGCAAACCTGACTCTTGTCCTCTCACTCTCCTGCCCAGACAACATGCGCTTCACCACTTGCTCCATTTTCTACACCAACTCCGGTCCCTGGGCTCCGTCTAAGTGCCCAGCTTTGGCGCCCAGCAGGTCAGCTGCACAGCCACTGTCTATGCAGGCGCTGGGGGCTCTGGTTCCTGCATGTTCATGTCCTGCTTCACCAGCTTCCAGGGTGGCACAGGGTCTGGAGACCTAGCCACAGAGATGGCCGGGGGTCTGGCAGGAATGTGAGGCATCCAGAGCAAGAAGGAGACCATGCAAAGCCTGAACGACCACCTGGCCTCCTACCTGGACATAGTGAGGAGCCTGGAGCTGGAGAACAGGAAGTCGGAGGGCAAAATCTGGGAGCACCTGAAGAAGGAATCCCAGGTCAGAGACTGGAGCCATGACTTCAAGACCATCAAGGACCTGAGGGCTCAGATTTTTGCAAATACCATGGACAATACCCGCATCATTCTGCAGATCAACAATGTCCATCTTGCTGCTGATGACTTTAGAGTCGAGTATGAGACAGAGCTGGCCATGTGCCAGTCTGTGGAGAGCAACATCCATGGGCTCTGCAAGGTCATTGATGACACCAATGTCACGTGGCTGCAGCTGGAGACAGAGATTGAGGCTCTCAAGGAGGAGCTACTCTTCATGAAGAACCATGAAGAGGAAGTAAAAGGCTTACAAGCCCAGATTGCCAGCTCTGGATTGACTGTGGAGGTAGATGCCCCCAAATCTCAGGACCTCGCTAAGATCATGGCAGACATCAGGCTCCATATGACGAGCTGGATCGGAAGAATCCAGAAGAATTGGACAAGTATCGGTCTCAACAGATTGAGAAGAGCACCACAGAGGTCACCACGCAGTCCGCCGAGGTTGGAGCTGCTGAGACGGCACTCATGGAGCTGAGACATACGGTCCAGTTTTTGGAGATTGACCTGGACTCCACGAGAAATCTGAAGCCCAGCTTGGAGAACAGTCTGAGGGAGGTGAAGGCCAACTACGCCCTGCAGGTGGAGTGGCTCAACGGGATCCTTCTGCACCTGGAGTCAGAGCTGGCACAGGCCCGGGCAGAGGGACAGTACCAGGCCCAGGAGTGCGCAGCCCTGCTGGACATTAAGGTCAGGCTGGAGGCTGAGATCGCCACCTACCACCGTCTGCTGGAAGATGGTGAAGAGTTCAATCTTGGTGATGCCCTGGATAGCAGCAAATCCATGCAAACCATCCAGAAGCCACCAACCGCCGGTCTGAGACCAAGTGGTGTCTGAGACTGACATCAAAGTTCTGAGACATTAAGCCAGCAGAACCAAAAGACCCTTTGAGGAGCAGGAGGCCAATAAAAAGTTCAGAGGTGAGGCCGGGCGCAGTGGCTCAAGCCTGTAATCCCAACACTTTGGGAGGCCGAGGCGGGTGGATCACGAGGTGAACAGATCGAGACCATCCTGGTCAACATGGTGAAACCCCGTCTCTACTAAAAATAAAAAATAATTAGCTGGGCACGGTGGTACATGCCTGTAATCCCAGCTACTCAGGAGGCTGAGGCAGGAGAATTGCCTGAACCCAGGAGGCGGAAGTTGCGGTGAGCCGAGATCGCGCCATTGCACTCCAGCCTGGGCAACAAGAGCGAAACTCCATCTCAAAAAAAAAAAAAAGTTCAGAGGTGAAAAGAAAAGAATACTGCACTTGACTGGAAGCCTGTTCCTGTATTGTATTGGTTTCTGTGGCTTTTTAAAACATAAGCGTTTTTGGTATGTGGAAACCGTATGAGCCAGTGGGGGCTAAGTGGAACTCGTTTCCAAAAATGGCCCCATTATGATGACAAGTCAAAAGGACCACGGTTTGTAGAATTCCCTCCCCTTAATTTGAGCTGTCTGTGTGACACCATGATCAATATACTGTCATAGAAGTCACACTGCCTGCCTTTCAAAGCTAAGGCCTATGATGCCTGGCACCTTCTTCCTGAGACTTTTGGAAGCCTTTTTTTGGTGGAAGCCAATCATTGATTAAGTTGAATAACTATGGTACCATCATGAGTTCAGGAAATTCAAGGCACTAATGAGAAGGTGAGGAAGAGAAGAAAATAACCAGCCAGACCCCAGGTGTTCAGCCACCCTAGTGTTGAGTTAGACATGACTGAAGCATCTTCCAAAATCTCTGACAATAGATCTTTCTGAAATCAAGACACGCACCGCATGATCTGTCACCTACATGAGTGCACCAAACCTACAAAGCTGACAGAAATCAGAATAAATGATAGATTTAAGCCAACATGTGTTGGGAGCTTTGCTGTGCTGTAATGCCAACAGTAACAGCAGAAGAGCAGGTGTGTTCAGTGTGTCCATGCATAGGAGTTGTGTCCATTCCACTAAGAAATCACTTCTTTTCTGAGGTAAAACCACGACCATTTGTTTACAAAGAGAAAGCTCAGGATGCTGCCCACATAAAATGGAAAAACCTGAAAATTCTTTTGAAAAACAAAACTGGATTCTTTAAAGGAAATCATTGAACTGTGGTTCTCTAACTATTGCTTGGATTGAAAACTTCCGATGTAAACTTTCTCAACATTTTCTTTTAATTCCTTCAGTGCATCCCACACGAATCCAAGCAGTTTTGAGACACAAGACATATTCTTAGAATGAGTGAAGAATTAAGGTATTTCACTTGAAGTTTGTCCCCAAAACCAGTTATGCCTGTGTGGTTGTAAACAGATACCTAACACGTCACTGCAATGACACATCTAAGATGAAGGAAGAATTTTGGTTTATAGTGTCTGACATAAAATATGGGTTGTAGAAGATGTTCATTTTGTCATCTCAGACACTCCAGTGGCCTTGTGACACTGCTTGTGTCTCTTGTGTCCTTGTGCCACTTTGTCTTTTTCCCCATTGAAATTAAAACCAGATGATGAAAAATTTGGTGAAATTTTAATGACCAAGGGTAGAGGAAGGCATAAGGAGAGATCATTCTGTTAGCAGGCTCTGGGAATTCCATGGTCGCAAATGAGGAGTTCCTGTGGTTCCTCAACAGCAGGGAGTGTGGACATCACCCTCAATTGCAGACACACATGGAAGTCAGGGAGACATCCCGCCATACTTGTACCATCTTCACATAACACGGTGGGAGTCGATGGGCAAAGCTGTAACTGTGTTGGCCGTTTACCAGTACCTACAAGAGGAAAAATGCATTAAAAATACAGGGTGCCACTAAATGAACTTTCAGCCTTATCTTCAGTCAGCCCTAGTGCCTACAGCATCCAATCAGAAAACTCCTAAGTATACATCAGAACCCAGTAGACACACTTCTGTCTACAGACTACCTTCGTGCCTAGTTCAGACAGTTGCTCATTTTATTTCCAATGTTTTCTCTCATTTTTCCAGGGAGGGTTTGCCACTCTGCATATCACAGAACCTGTTTGCTCAGCACGCTCCTCTCACCTGGAAAATCCCCGTAGCCAGGGACTGTCTCTCATGAATGTCAATCCCTGCGTCTTGCACAGGCCCTGCCATGGGGTTAGTGCTGGACCAAGTTTACTGAGTGCATACATTTCAGTTCCACAAACTCTAATTCCCATTCACTGTGACTGCTGATGGTCCTGTTTCTCTTTGGAGTTACCCAGAGCTGTAATGATGGTGGCAGAGGATAAAATCCAAATGTTTTCAGAAAGGAGAAACAAAACGGGTGTTGCCAAACACAGGATATTATTCTGAACAGCTCATAGGCATGTGAAAAAGTTCTCTCACTTAAATATGAACAAAATGTTAATCTTTGGGTCTACCCATTTGAAAAGGTTGGGGAGGTTGAAAATATTTATTTATTACTAAAACTATAGAGATGGTCACCTTTTAGGTGTTAATTTATAAAATTTAAAATGTACACAATTTTGACCTATTTTATTTCTTTGTAACTGTCCTCCAATGTAGAAATTGGGAGTTTTATTATGACAAAAAGTAGATTAGAAAGATTAATTTGTGAGAGCAAAATACTGAAAATAGCGTAATGCTCATCAAAAGCATCAAGTTTGAATAATTTTGGGTAACTCTTCTACAGAAATATTGTACCATGTTGAAAAACTGGGGCAGCAGCACAAATGGATGATTGCTCCTACATATATATTGTTTGACAACAAATCCACCCCAGTTCCTAAAGTGTAATGTGTGAGAAACTTAAAACAGCATTGGTTTAAAAAGAAATGAAACCACAGTTCTATATATGTCCATAAGCATAGGTTGTCTCTGAAATCTATGCTTAGATCTTTTCAAAGACCCTTTAAGAAGCAACAGGCCCTGGGTATTGCATCATGGGTAAAGCAGGAAAGGCCATGCTCACCCACATGGTTATGGAAGGACTAAGTGGGTTGCACGTGTGAAGGTGCCCCATGGAATCCCTGCCCCAGAGGCTATAGCCCATAAAGGGTCTCCTCCTCCCAATTAGCATGGTCCAGTACCTCTTCAACTAATACTGTTGTTTCTGGGGGTAGGATTGAGGTTCAGGACTGAGAGACTCCATTGTGGATGATAAAACAACCTTATTCATACACTTATTTTATCCATTTGGCTGAATGAAAATATAAGTAAAAGCATAAGTGAAAATGAGAACTGTGGGTGAAGACAGAGAAGATTCACCACGTTGGGGAACATGGCAGGTGAGCCACCCTTGACCCTGGTCAGATTTGGAAGAGCTGAGGATGGCAGTGCAAGCAGAGGGTGCTCTGTGAGCAAAAACCTGGGGCAGGCGCAGTTATGGGTGATGGACCCCAAGATGGGACCAGCTCAGAAGGAGCTGCCTCCTGCTCTGGGAGCCCATGGAGGCCGGGTGCTGGGAGCTCCTGGGTGCTCACCTGGTACTCATTGTCCCGCACCGAGATGCACAGGTCAAATGGTTTGCCATCCTCAAAGGGCATATTGTGGCATGTCACCTCATGCTGCCAGGCCCCACACACACGGCTGTTCATGACCACCCAATGGCCAAAGTACACTCAGAAATGGAAGGCGATGTCTGAGTCCTCATTCATCCCAGTGTGGAAATCCACCTGCAGCTGCGGGTCCTTGCTGAGGTTAAAGCACACAGAATGTTGGGCAGGTCCTTCCCTTGTGGGGCACACACTGGACACACACGCAAATCCCTTCCCCGCTTTCCCAGGGCAGACAGAAGACTTCCTGCTGACATGGCAGGCCTCCTCCCTGTGGAGCTGCTTCAGCTCCTCCTGCTCTTAAGAGCTCCCTCATCCCAAGCTGTAAACTCAGCCACAGGCACTAACCTGGGCCTATGAGTTGTCAATTTCATGAAACTTCTGTCTCTTGATAAAGAGCCACAGTCCCAATGCCCTGAATGTCCTCCCCTAGGCCCCATGACTGGCTCACAGTGCAGCCACTGCAGCTTTCATGCCAGGTGCTGCAGGGTCTCCAGGACCTGCACGTGCACGGTGCCTCCATCCTGCCAACTAGACATTTCTGCCTCACTCACACATGAGGTCAGCCCTTTTGCAAATATTCTTTCTTCTCCAGCCCCCTGCCATGGACCGTGGAGAACTCACATGAAAGAGATGATCGGTGTCCCTTTGATTGTCACACAAGAACCAACAGACAATGACACAGGCTGTGTGTGTGGCACCTGCCAAGAAATTTACAGTGGGTGAGAGGGGCAGAACCAGGTGTGGCCTCCCCTCCTGTAACAGATCGTCATGGTGCAGGAGGTTAGAGGTCAAATAGAAGACTTGGGCCTCCCGCCCACCCTGGCACAGTCAGGTCATCATATTCCTGAAGAAATGGGGGACCCATAGGTAAGAACAAGGGTTCGGGAGCCAGGCTGTCTGGATTCCAGTCCTCATTCTGCCTCTTCTTAGCAGTTCCATCTTACATCCATTACTTGAATGCTCCCCACCTCAATTTCCCAGGAGGAGAAGAAAGTAAAGATTCCTGCTTTGTAGGGTTTTCCCAGTAATCAATGAATTAATGTATGTGACAGTTTTATCCTAATCTCCCATGTATGGGGCCTGTTGGGAATTACCCAATAGAACAGGGAGGTTCCATTTGGAACATTGACCTGTGATCATTTTCAGCCCCGAGACTGTGAAAACAAGACGTGAAGATATAACAGTAAGGAGATTCAATCCAGTAAGAAAAACAGTTGTTGAAAGAGAGAAGGAAATGATGAAAGAACAGGAAACCCTGTGTGTGGGATGCACGTGCCTCACAATCATCGAGGGCCATGGACGTCCTTCCCAGGAGGGGCCACGTTGGTGACAGCACAGCCCCAGGGCTTGCACACGTGAAGCGTGTGGGCCAGGGAAGCGACGGGAGGTAATCTAAATACTGTGAGATTTCATTTCTCTGTTTGGTGTTCTGGTTCGGGGTTTTTTGATACAGAATCTTACTCTGTCACCCAGCCTGGGGTGCAGTGGCATGCTCACACCTCACTGTAGCCTCAAACTCCTGGACTCAAGTGATCCTCCTGCCAAAACCTCCTGAATGAAGGTGCACACCAACATGCTTGGCTAATCTTTAAATTTCTGGTAGAAACAGGCTCTTACTATGTTGCCCAGGCTGGTCTGGAACTCCTCACTGCAAGCGATTCGTCCACCTCAACCTCTCCAACCACTGGCATTAGAGGCATGAGCCACAAACCCTGGCAAGTTGTTGATTAATATGCACTGTAAGTTCTGTATGAACTCAGGATACACTGGTTTCTTCTCTATTTGGGGAGACTCAGTCTCTGAAACCATGTTCCCCCAGTGGCCTTCCCTAGTGAGCCAGGATCTGTTCATCCTCTTCTCCCTTAATGGGATGGACAGGCTGGGAGACAGAGAGACCTGAGGCTGGAGGCAGAAGTAGGAGGTCTTTCTGGGCACCTACCATCAGCCCCATAGTCTATGTTTCTTTTCCCTACTCTGCTTGAAAAGAGGCACCTGAGGATTCAGGCATTCCATGCAGAGGTGACTCCTTGATATCCACAATATCCCCACCAGTTCTGTCACCCAGGATCCACATTGACACATATGGGGAGGGCCCAGCTGCTTCATCAGAGGCACTGCTATGTTGGGAGAAACTTTTTTTTTTTTGAGACGGAGTTTCGCTGTTCTTACCCAGACTGGAGTGCAATGGCGTGATCTCGGCTCACTGCAACCTCCATCTCCTGGGATCAAGCAATTCTCCTGCCTCAGCCTCCCGAGTAGCTGGGACTACAGGCATGTGCCATCATGCCCAGCTAATTTTTGTATTTTTGGTAGAGACGGGGTTTCACCATGTTGACCAGGATGGTCTCGATCTCTCTTGACCTTGTGATGCACCCGTCTCGGCCTCCCAAAGTGCTGGGATTATAGGTGTGAGCCACCGCTCCCGGCCTGTTGGGAGAAACTTTTACGTGCTCAGAAAGACACTTGCATGCTCCTAGTTCAATACCTAGTCACATCCCAGCACACACACCCACAGTCACACAGAGCCATGGAGCTCACTGAGTCACACACACCTGCTCACTGTGCATATAAAGATGCTCACGCACTGGTTGAGCTGTGCTCACACACACACACACATATCGCAGTCATGAAGACAAAACAGTCACCCCTTTACACTCAGGCACACACACACACACCCTGGTTGGCCGTCCACCTCCCACCTAAAGTCACATCATGACAGTAGTTCACTCTCATCAGACACCACCACATACTCACAGAGGGTTACACTGGTCCAGGGTCCACACCCAACACCCCACCAGCATCTCAGATACCACAGCCCCAGGGTCTCTCTTTCACACACTCACAACTCTCAGTAACATGTTCACAATAGAAATTCTCCTACTTTCATCTCATGAAAACACCCCTGGTTCTTTCTTGCTTTATATAAATTGAGGTTGTTGAAGGTTGGGCCTTTTGACTTACACGTAGCAGTGACATTGTTGTCTTCCTCTGTGTAGCTCTTCAGAAGAGTATCTGGTCTTCTGTGCGAGTCTCTGGTTTGCAGCACTTAAATGTTCCATATTGGCTCTGCCCCCTGGCTTTGCTTCTGTTTCCAAGCCCCTCCTATCGTGATTTCTCAGAAGTGTGAGGGATAGGGGGTGACAGAAATAGACTCAGTTTCAGTTTCAGGCCTGTGACTGTGATGCAGCAGAAATGACAGTAAGGGGTATGCCGGGGGCAGGGAATTACCAGAGAAGTGCACAGGTGAGGATGCTGGAGTGACCGTGAGGAGTTGCGCAGCTCAGCCTCCATGCTTGTCATGAAGTTATGACGTTCTGTTTTCTGGTAAAAGGGTTTGCCTTGCATCTATCTCTGACCAATATTTACACTCTGAAGGGTACTGACTGCCCTGTCCATTATTTGAGCCTATAGCCCCTCCTCTGTGACATGACTTTTCCCAGGCTGGGCAAGGGGGCTCACGCCTGTAATCCCAGCACTTTGGGAGACCGAGGCAGGTGGATCACGAGGTCAAAAGATCGAGACCATCCTGGTCAACATGGTGAAACCCCATCTCTACTAAAAATACAAAAAATTAGCTGTGCATGGTGGCACGCACCTGTAGTCCCAGCTACTCAGGAGGCTGAGGCAGGAGAATTGCTTGAGCCCAGGAGGCGGAGGTTGCAGTGAGCCAAGATTGTGACATTGCACTCCAGCCTGGATAGTGAGAGCAAAACTCCATCTAAAAAAAGAAAGAGGAGAGCCGCCATGAGACCTCTGCCCAGTATAGACCATGACTCCCACTCAGCCCTGCTCAGCTCAGAAACAGCCCCTCCCACCCTGCTACTCAGTTATTCATGCCCCAAATCCCCTCTTTCAGTTCAGAAACCTCCAGGGCGTCCTTTATCCTCTCTCCATCACACACTTTCTCACACCTATGGGTTGTCCTATGGCTCTATTTTCATAAAAGCAACCAGGGATGGAGTGATTCTTATTTCCTGCCAGTTCACCAGGGCAGGCAATTGTGTGTCTACTCTGAGTGTCTTGCTAACTGCTTCCTCAGTACACGTCCTTCCTATCACTTCTGTCTGAAACACCAACGAGATAGCATGCATCAGAATCCAGCAATAAATTACAAAATTATTTTCCTGCACACCATGGATTTCTTGAAAATCTATTTGTGTCTTTAGTTAGGTCACAAGTGAAGGTGCTCTGCAGCACTTTCACTTTCAGATAGTTCTGGCTGAACCTGTGTACTTTCATGTACCTTTCATGGTGGCATCTCCTATACAAACTGACACTGGGTAAATAAACTCAGGATGGATGTGGGGACTCAAGTCCCCAAGTCCCCTCTCTCAGGTCAGAAACCTCCACACCATCCTTTATCCTCCTCCTTCCATCACACATTTTCTCACGCCTATGGAAGGTCCTAGGATCCTCTTTATGAAAAAATCAAGGATAGGCTGGGCGTGGTGGCTTATGCCTGTAATCCCAGCACTTTGGGAGGCCAAGGCGGGTGGATCATGAGGTCAAGAGATCGAGACCATCCTGGTCAACATGGTGAAACCACGTCTCTACTAAAAATACAAAAAGTTAGCTGGGCATGGTGGCGCGTGCCTGTAATCCCAGCTACTCGGGAGACTGAGGCAGGAGAATTGCCTGAAGCCAGGAGGCGGAGGCTGCGGTGAGCCGAGATCGCGCCATTGCACTCAGCCTGGGTAACAAGAGCGAAACTTCATCTCAAAAAAAAGAGAGAGAGAGAGAAAGAGAGAGAGAGAGAGAGAGAGAGAGAGAGAGAGAGAGAAAGAGACCCATCTCTACTAAAAACACAAAAACTAGCCGGGCATGGTGGCGAGTGTCTGTAGTCCCAGCTACTTGGGAGGCAGAAGCAGGAGAATGGCTTGAACCCAAGAGGCAGAGGTTGCAGTGAGCCGAGATCGCAGCACGGCACTCCAACCTGGCAATTGAGCAAGCCTCCCTCTAAAAATAATAATAATAAATAAACAAAATCAAGGATAGAGCAATTCTTATTTCCCACCAATTCACTTAGGGCAGGCAATTGTGTATCTACTCCAAGTGTCTTGCAAACTGCTTCCTCAATAAACAAGTGTCTTTTCTATCTTGTGTCTGAAATACTAACAAGACAGCATGCATCAGAATTCAGCAATAAATTACCAAATCATTTTCCTGTACACGATGGATTTCTTGGAAATCTATGCCTTTATAATGAGCAGTGAACAGGAAACAAAATCCTATTTTTAGTTAGGTTAGAAGTTCAGCCAGAGCTATTTAAAAGTGAAAGTAGGGCAGAGCACCCGTCACACTATGCTTTCTGGTTGCATGTCTTATGCAACCTGAAACTGAGTAAACAGCCTCAGGATGGAAGAGGGGACTCACTGGGCAGAGAGATCAGGCTTGCACAGCTTCTGAAGGCACAAGAAAGCTGCAGGAGGAACGGTCCAAATGTCCATAGCCCCTACTCCTGACCCAGCACCTTCTCCCCACAGCTGGCACCTACAGTCTCAGGGGGAGTCTGTCTTATTCCACTTAGCATGTTTTAAAGACTCATTCATGTGACAGCCAGTGTCAAAATGTCCTCCACTTTTAAGGCTAATAATCTTCCATCATATGTATATCTGTAGATGGAAATTCGGGTTGTTTCCATCTCTTGCCTGTAATGAATCTTGCTGCTATGAACACTGCTGTGCAGATATCTGTGTGAGTCTCTTCCTTCAATTATTGAGTGTATACACAGAAGTGGTATTGCTGGATCACATGGCAACCTTTTCCGGAAACTGCCACAAAGTTTTCCACAGCAGCTACACCATTTTACACTCCCAACAGCAATGTTCAAGGGTTGCAGTATCTCTGCATCCTCACAACACTTATTATTTTGTGTCTGAAAATAATAGCCATCCTAGTGAGGAGGAAGTGCTATTTCACTATGGTTTTGATTCTGCATGTCTCCAGTGACTCTGAAGTTGAATCTCTTTTCATGTGCTTGTTGGCCACTTTTATATCTGTTCTGGAGACGTGTCTATTGAAGTTATTTGGTCTTTTTTTTTTTTTTTTAAGACGGGGTTTCACCATGTTGGTCAGGCTGGTGTTGAAATCCTGACCTCAGGTGATCCGCCCGCCTTGGCCTCCAAAGTGCTTGGATTACAGGCGTGAGCCTCATTGTTAAATTGGAAGAGTTTTTGTGTCATTGTTGTTAGATGGTAGAAGGTCTCTATTTATTCTAGATCATAATCTCTTATCAGATATCTGATTTGCAAATTATCTTCCATTCTGTGAGTTGAGTGTTTACTTTTCCAGAATGACCTTTGATTAAGTTTTAAGTTTTGAGGGAGTCCAGTTTATCTGTTTTTTCCTTTTTTACTTGTGCTTTTGGAGTCATACCCAAGAAATCATTGTCAAATCTCACGTCATGAAGATACGTGTGTGTTTTTTCTTTTTTTCAAAGAATTTTATCATTGTAGGTCTTTTTCTGCCCCCTTCGAGACAGAGTCTCACACTGTCACCCAGGCTGGAGTGCAATGGCGAGATCTCGGCTCACTGCAACCTCTGCCTCCCAGGTTCTACCAATTCTCCTACCTCAGCCTCCTGAGTAGCTTGGACTATAGGTGCACGCCGCCACACCCAGCTAATTTTTTGTATTTTAGTAGAGATGGTGTTTCACTGTGTTTCCCAGGCTGGTCTCAAACTCCTAAGCTCAGGCAATCCACCCGCCACAACCTCCCAAAGTGCAGGGATTATAGGCATGAGCCATCGCGCCCGGCCAGCAATCTTACATTCATAACTAGCTCACTCCAATGAAAAGGACATTTATCTGCTGGCTGGATGTGGTGGCTCATGCCTGTAATCCCAGCACTTTGGGAGGCCAAGGCAGGTGGATCACCTGAGGTCAGGAGTTCAAGATCAGCCTGGCCCATATGGTGAAACCCCGTCTCTACTAAAAATATAAAAATTAACCAACCTTGTGGCGCACTCCAGTGATCCCAGCTACTCGGGAGGCTGAGGCAGGAGAATCGCTTGAACCCGGGAGGCCAAGGTTGCAGTAAGCTGAGATGGCGCCACTGCACTCCAACCTGGGCAAGAAAGCAAGACTCCATCTCAAAAAAATAATTGTGGTAAAATACAGTTAGTATAAAATGTTCTATGTTCATAAAAGTTATTTTAAAGTTTCTACCTGAAAAAAAAAAAAAGAGAATGACATTACTAATCTGATTATAATGCAGAGCCCTCATGACCTAATCGCCCCTTAATAGACCCCACCTTGAAACACCTGCATTGGGGATTAACTTTTCAACACACGAACTTTGGGGCATGGATTCAAACCATAGCAGCTGCCAAGGAAGATAGGAGGAAACATAAGAGATACACAAGAAACAACGTCTTGCTTAGTTGTTCTGGTTATAACTGGGCACATGTGCTCAGACACTCGTTTCTGTACTCCCTTCAACACATATTGTGAGCATCCTCTCTGTGTCTGGGCCCGTGAAATTGACATCCCCCAACTCCCAGGTTAAGATTTCTCTCCACACTGCAGAGAAGTTTACGTTGGCCGGGCGCGGTGGCTCACGCCTGTAATCCCAGCACTTTGGGAGGCCGAGGCGGACGGATCATGAGGTCAAGAGATCGAGACTATCCTGGTCAACATGGTGAAACCCCGTCTCAACTGAAAATACAAAAAATTAGCTGGGCATGGTGGCGCGTGCCTGTAATCCCAGCTACTCAGGAGGCTGAGGCAGAATTACCTGAACCCAGGAGGCGGAGGTTGCAGTGAGCCGAGAGGGCGCCATTGCACTCCAGCCTGGGTAACAAGAGCGAAACTCTGTCTCAAAAAAAAAAAAAAAGAAGTTTACGTTGACTCAGGTGTGATGCCCACTTATCCTTCATTCATTGTCCCGTTTAATGAATGACAATAGATTTCTATTGTCAGAAGATGATTATGGCACTTTCCTCTTTTGAAGCTCATCAATGTCTTCAGAACAAAGTGTAAACCTCTTCTATGGGCACTTAAGTTCTCTCTGGTAGAAATCTTCCCTTTCTGATACTTACAAGAACATTTTTATTTTTATTTTTTATTTATTTATTTTTGAGACGGAGTTTCGCTCTTGTTACCCAGGCTGGAGTGCAATGGCACGATCTCTGCTCACCGCAACCTCCGCCTCCTGGATTCAGGCAATTCTCCTGACTCAGCCTCCTGAGTAGCTGGGATTACAGGCATGCGCCACCATGCCCAGCTAATTTTTTGTATTTTTAGTAGAGATGGGGTTTCACCATTTTGACCAGGATGGTCTCGATCTCTTGACCTAGTGATCCACCCGCCTCAACCTCCCCAAGGAACATTTTTATTTTTGAGATGGAGTCTCACTCTGCCACCCAGGATGGAGTGCAGTGGTGCGATCTCGGCTTGCTGCAACCTCCGCCTCCCGGGTTCAAGCAATTCTCCTGCCTCAGCCTCGCGAGTATCTAGGATTACAAGTGCGTGCCACCACACCCAGCTAATTTTTGTATTTTAGTAGAAATGGGGTTTCACTATGTTGGCCAGGATGGTCTCAATCTCTTGACCTTGTGATCTGCCTGCCTCGGCCTCCCAAAGTGCTAGGATTACAGGCATGAGCCACCATGCCTGGCCCCTAGAACCATTTTTATATCACTTCAGTCTAATAAACCACCATTTTACTTAGAGCAATTTCTATTCTTGGAAAATCAGAGGGCCTTTCAGCTTCTGCTGTAAGGTGATTCTTAGTCCAGAGAACAAGATTATATCTGCTTCTTCAGGATTACAGCAAGTTACTAGATTTCTACTTCTTCCTGTCATAATATATGTTATCATCTAAGTCTGGATCTTCCTTTGTTAATTTTTTGTGATTCTCCAGGTGGCCTAAGGGTGGGATCAATAGCTCTGTCTCCAGCCTAGCCTGGGAGCTGCCTTAAAGGAGCGGCACACTTAGTGATTGCAGAGATGCTGGTGGGAAGCTGCAAGTAGACTAGCTGTTGTGTTTTACTAATTTGGTGCTTGGACCAGGAAAATTAAAATGCAGTCTTGTGCTCTATGGATGAGACCTTACTGCCTCAGAATAGCTACTTCTGAGGCAAAGAACAATGAGTAACTTAAATCATTTGCTGATGGTCATGAATCATGGCGTTGTGACAGGGACCACCACCAGCAAAATCAAATCAAATGATTTTGTTCTCGTTAATCAGAACAAAGAGAAAGTAATTCGAGAGCTAGTACATAAGATTCATGTTTTAATATTTTGAGACCCATAAAAGAATGGTAATGAATATATTAACTATCAAGAAAATAAAGTATTTGTAAGCCGTAATGAAAAGATAGGCTGGAGGCCAAGCACGGTGGCTCATGGCTACAATCCCAGCACTTTGGGAGGCCGAGGCAAGCGGATCATTTGAGCCCAGGAGTTCAAGACCAGCCTGTGCAACATAAGGAGACCCTGTCTCTACAAAAAAAATAAAAATTAGCGGGGTGTGGTAGTGCACACCTGTAGTCCCAGATAGGAGGCTGAGGTGGGGGGATCACTTGAGCTCAGGAAAACACAGAACAGGATTAAAGTTTTAAAATTCATGATTCTCCAGGCAGCCGGAGGGTGGGAACAAGGAGGTCGAGGCTGCAGTGAGCTGTGATTGCGCCACTGCACTTCAGTCTGGGTGACAGAATGAGACCCTGAAAAGAAAAAAGAAGGAAGGAAGGTGGGAGGCTGAGGTGGGTGGATCACCTGAGGTTGCGAATTCGAGACCACCCTGACCAACATGGAGAAACCCTGTCTCTACTAAAAATACAAAATTAGCTCGGTGTGGTGGCACATGCTTATAATCCCAGCTACTCGGGAGGCAGAGGCAGGAGACTCGCTTGAACCCAGGAGGAGGAGGTTGGGGTGAGCCAAGATCGTGCCATTGCCCTCCAGACTGGGCAACAAGAGTGAAACTCTGTCAAAGAAAGAAAGAAAGGGAGGGAGGGAAGGGGAAGCGAGGGGAGGGGAGGGAGGAAAGGAGAGAGAGAAATTACCTGTTGTGACTGCCCTGGGCGTGCCTACCTACCAGACACCTGATCTTGCAAGTCTTTATTAAAAGTCTCACTTTCGCTGTTCTTCGTGCCTCTAAGTCCATTCTTTGGGTTTGGACAGGTAAGTGTGTTTCTCGCATATATAAAGTTCAGAATACAGACCAAACTAAACTACAGCATTAGGAATGCACCCTTAGATGGTAAAATCAAAAGAGAAACAAGAAAAGTATAAATATCAGGATAGTAGTTATTTCTGGGTAGAAAGGAGAGGATAGTGATAAGAAGGAAAGGAAGCGTTCTGGAATACTGGAAATATTCCGTTTCTTGGCCTGTGGTAGTTAAATGGATGTTCGCTTTGTGATAAATCATTCAGCTGTATATTTATGTTTTGTTTACTTTTCTGCATGTTGTATTTCACAAATAAGATTTGAAAATTAAATGTCCAAAGTAGTCAATGTAATACAAGAAAAGAATATAATTATAAAGTTTTAGTAGCCAGGACGATCCATAATGGGTGAAGACAGGCAAAGAAATGAATGGAAAAAAATTTAAAAACCCAGAAAAGACCATGAATCTAAAATATCTTTAGACCATGAATCTAAAATATCTATAATAGGGATGGCATATCATCACTGAAGAACAAAGAAGAACACTCTAGGACAGAACCTTGAGAACGCCTACAAGAAGCGATCTTGTAAGCGTTCCTCACAAACATCAAACAGGTTGTAATGTCCAATACGGCCCCGCCCTTCGTCATTGGGCGGTTTCAGGTGCGTTGGCGATTCCCGGCCTCGAGGGGGTATCTGGAGAACGGCAGGCGCCTGGAAAGTACGCATGCGTACTGCTCCCAGGGTCTGCGGTAGAAACTGCTCTCGCGCCCGGTTACGCACACGGCGTTTACCGTGCGCACAGCGCTCACGCACGCGCACTGGGGTGTCCACCGGGTATCGCGCTGTCCCGTTATTCCAGTTTCTCTGGGAGCAGCCGAGTTGACCCCGCGGTCGAAGATGTCCAAGCTGCCCGCAGACAGCAGTGTCCCGCAGACAGGCGCGACGAATGGTGACAGAGACGTCCCGCAGGCAGAGGTAGGCCGCGGGAGGCGGGAGCCGGCCCCGGCGCAGCCTGAGGAGGCCGGGGAAGGCGCGATGGCGGCGGCCAGGGGAGGCCCGGTGCCGGCGGCCAGGGAAGGCCGGATGCCGGCGGCCAGGGGAGCCCCGACGGCGGCGGCCAGGGGAGCCCCGGTTGCAGCGGCGGTGGTGGCCAGGGCAGCCGCGGCGGGTAGGGAAAGCCCAGCGGCGGCGGCGGCCAGAGAAGCCAGGATGGCGGAGGTCGCCCGCTTGCTGGGGGAGCCGGTGGACGAAGAGGGTCCCGAGGTTAGGCCCAGGTCCAGGCACGCGAATGGAGGCCTGGCTGCGTTGCCCTATCTCCGCCTCCGCCACCCACTTAGCGTTTTAGGAATCAATTACCAGCAGTTTCTCCGCCACTATCTGGAAAATTATCCGATTGCTCCCGGCAGAATACAGGAGCTTGAAGAACGCCGCAGGCGATTCGTGGAAGCCTGCAGAGCAAGGGAAGCAGCGTTTGATGCCGAATATCAGCGAAATCCTCACAGGGTGGACCTCGATATTTTAACCTTTACGATAGCTCTGACTGCATCTGAAGTTATCAACCCTCTGATAGAAGAACTTGGTTGTGATAAGTTTATCAATAGAGAATAGTTACGTGGTGACACTACAAGAGAACCTCTGCATTCCAGTCATACCAATCCTGCAACTTGATTTTCAGAAGTCAGAGTATATCGAGATAAGGCAGTGCACAGGTGGAGGTGGAGGGGAAAAAGACAGAGGGAAGCTTATCATGAAAAAGCATTACAGAAGAAATTGAAAAAAATGTCGAAAGTACCATAACTGTAACGTTCGTTGAGTTTGTGATTGATCCACATTTTTCCCCCTGCGTTATGGAAAATGTCTCTCAACATTGCTTTATTACAAAGTAAAGGATGATTTTATAAAATTGAGACTTGATGAGAAATCACCAATACTTAAGCCCATGAGGATGAAAGAAATTATCAAATAGTGCTGAACAGAATAAGGCGTTAACGCCGAGTTATTAGGACTGGAAGGCTGTGAAAAGATCTTGAAATTGTCAGAATATGTGCCCTCCTCATGTCATATTCAATAGAAGTATCTAGTGTAAGATTGATTTTGTGTTTTCTTAGACTTTTCAAGTGACAAGCAAAGTAAATGTTGTACATCTTATGTGATAAATCATGTTTTCAAGAACATCAAATTTCTGGACTTTTTTCTTTCACTCAATTTTTAATTTTAAAAGTGTTTTCAGTATAAAAAAATCCATTTACAAGCCAAAAAATATATAAAATATACAGTGAAAAGCCTTCCATTCTTGTCTTCCTCCATCCAGTCCCCACCGTGACCTCTAATGATAGCCACAGTTTCCCTTCCATCCTTCTGGGTTCCCTATTTGTACACAGGCACCTATAAGTCTGGGTTTACTTGTTTTTACTTCTTCACAGAAGTCAACTTACAATACTTACTGCTTTATACATTGCTTTCTCATTAAGAACATATCTTGACGACCCTACCAAACCACTGTATTTCCTCATTATTTTTTAAAGTGGCATTTTATTGCATTCTGAAATTATGTTGAAATTTACTTAACCAGGGATATATTGATGGACATTTAGGTTGTTTCCCATATATTTCTTTGGAGAGAAAAAAAAATTGCTGGAGTAGTTCATCTTGTACACATATCATGTGGCAGGTGTACAAATATAGTATTGCTTCAATTCAAAATGCACTTTTCATATTTTAACATAGCTGAAATATGGGTGCATCTTACATTTGATGCTGTAATACAGCATTTTTTTCCTTAGGTTTTCATGAAACTAATGATGTGTCTTATAATCATTAGCTACCTACATTTCTTTTAACGTGTAATATCTGTGGCTGATTCCCTAGAAGTGAGAATTCTGGACCAAAGGAACTCCTTTAAAATTGTATGGATATTGCTATGCAGCACTATGTGTTCTGCTTTGCACTCCCACCGGCAATTGATGATCAAGGATATTTCATGACAGCCTAGCCAACACACTAAACTAACAGTCATCCAGCTTTTATGAATCTGATAGTTGAAAAAACAGTATATGAGTTTTAATTTGATTTTATTATGAGTGAAGTTAAATATCTTTTTTTTTTTAATGGAGTTTTTCTCTTGTTGTCTAGGCTGAAGTGCAGTAGTGCGATCTCTGCTCACTGCAATCTCCACCTCCCAGGCTCAATCTCAGCCTCTTGAGAGCTGGGATTACAGGCATGTACCACCACGCCTGGCTAATTTTTGTATTTTTAGCAGAGATGGGGTTTCACCATGCTGGCCAAACTGGTTTTGAACTCCTGACCTCAGGCAATCCACCCACCTCGGCCTCCCAAAGTGCTGGAATTATAAGTGTGAGCCATTGCACTCAGCCAGTTAAATATCTTTTAAAGAGTTATATATATACACACACACACACAGACACACACACACACACATATTCCCTTTTCCATAAAGTCTCTGTTCATATTCTTTTTTTTTTCTTTTCTTTTCTTTTTGAGACAAAGTCTTGCTCTTGTCGCCCAGGCTGAAGTGCAGTGGTACCGTCTCAGCTCACTGCAACATCCACTTCCCAGATTCAAGCGATTCTCCTGCCTCAGCCTCCTAAATAGGTGGGATTACAGGTGTGTGCCACCTCGTCTGGCTCATTTTTGTATTTTTAGTAGAGATAGGGTTTCACCATGTTGGCCAGGCTGGTCTCGATCTCCTGATCTCAGATGATCCTCCTGCCTCAGCTTCCCAAAGTTCTGGGATTATAAACTTGAGCCACTGTGCCTAGTTCATATTCTTTATCCAGTTTCCTGACAGATAATTTTGTCCTTTCTACGTTGAATCCAGTAGCTATTTATGATACTCGTGTTAGTGATACGAGGTATAATAACAGCTTGGGATATGAGTTATGAATATTTTTTCACAATTTGTCATTAGGATTTGGCTTTTTGGAAAGGCTTTTGGCCATGGTGATTTTTGCTGCCTATATTCCTTTAAATTTGCAGTAGGCCCGGCACAGTGACTCACACCGGTAATCCCAGCACTCTGGGAGGCTGAGGCAGGCAGACCATTTAAGCTCGGGAGTTCAAGACCAGTCCGGGCAACATGACAAAACTCTGTCTCTTTGAAAAATATGAAAAATTAGCCTGGCGTAGTGGCACACGCCTGTAATCCCATCTACTCTGGGAGCTGAGGTGGAAGGATCACTTGAGCCCAGTAGGCTGAGGCTGCAGTAAAGCCAAGATCACACCACTGCATCCAGCATGGATAACAAAGTGAGATCCTGTCTCAAAAGTAAAAAATAAACCTGCAGTATTTTGAATCCCAAGGTTGTAGTGTATGTGTTGTGTGTGTGTTTTCATTGTTCATGTTCGAATCTTTCAACGATTTGAAATTTATTCTCAGGTGCAGTATAAGGATCTAATTTTTTTTTTAGATGGTTGTCTGATGGCCCTAACCTCATTTACTAAGTAGTCCATCTTTTCTCCACTAACTGTTTTTTGTTTTTGTTTTTCAGACAGAGCCTTGCTCTGTCAACCAGGCTGGAGTACAGTGGCAGGATCTCAGCTCACTGCAACCTCCTCCTCCCGGGTTCAAGCAATCTCCTGCCTCAGCCTTCTAAGTAGCTGGGATTACAGGCCCATGCCACCACACCCGGCTAATTTTTTGTATTTTTGTAGAGACAGTGTTTCACTATGTTGTCCAGGTTGGTCTCGAACTCCTGACCTCAGTTGATCCACCTGCCTCAGCTTCCCAAAGTACTAGGTACCATGCCTGGCTCCACTAATTGTTTTAAGATGTCCTTTCATATAAAAACTGTGTTTTAGATTTTCTAATTAGTTCTAAATCTGGTAATGCTAAAGCCTTTCAGTATACTTTTTCATAGTGCTTCTGGGTATTTTGTTCATTATGTAACTACAGCAACCTCAAAGTCAGCTTACCTTATTTTAAAACAAAGCATTTTTATTAGAATCATATTACACTTCATTAACTCATGGGTAATTGCTATCTTTTAGATAATGAGTCTTCTTCTTATCTAAATGATCAGGGTTTTTTTTTTGTTGTTGTTGTTGTTTTTGAGACAGTCTCACTCTGTCACCCAGTGTGGAGTGCAGTGGCATAATCTTGGTTCACTGCAACCTCCACCTCCTGGGTCCAAGCAATTTTCATGCCTCAGCCTCCTGAATAGCTGGGACTACAGTTGCCCACCACCACGCCTGGTGAATTTTTGTAATTTTAGTAGAGATGGGTTTTTGCCATGTTGGCCAGGCTGGTCTTGAACTCCTGGCCTCATATGATCAGCTACCTAGGCCTCCCAAAGTGCTGGAATTACAGCTATGAGCCACCATGCCTAGCAGTTTTTCCATTTTTTAAAAGACTTCCTTTGTATTCTTCAGGAGAGCATTAATATTTGTCCTTAATGTTTCATAGGTCTAGTCATTTATTTCTAGACACTTGATCTTTCATGTTTTTTCTGTAGTACATGAAGATATTTCTATTATAGAAGCTTGCCTGTGTATTTGAAAATAATTGATGTCTGCATATTTATTTGATAGCCTCCTTTAATATACTGAATTGTCTTACTATTTATAGTAGTTTTTCAAATGATTCTCTTGTTGAGGAATTAGTCATTTGCAAATAATGATGGTTTTGGTTTTGCCTCTTTCACTTTTTTTTTTTCCCCCTTAGGGATAGGGTCATGATCTCCTGTGCTTAAGCTGCCTTGGTCTCCTAAAGTTCTGAGATTAGAGGCATGAGCCTAGCCGGGCGGGGTGGTGTGCACCTGTAGTCCCAGCTACTTGGGAGGCTGAGGCAGGAGAATCGCTTGAACCCGGGAGGCGGAGGTTGCAGTGAGCCAAAATTGTGGCACTGCTCTCCAGCCTGAGTGACAGAGTGAGACCCTATCTCAAAAAATTAAAAAATAACAAAAGATAAAACAAATAAAAAATAACAAAATTAAAAAAAAAGAGGCATTAACCACCATGCCTGGCCCCTTTTACAATTTTTAATACCTCTGGCTTCTTTCTCTTTATTAGTTTTTTGGCTAATACCTTCTATCTAATTTAAAACAGTGCTGGAAGATAGTGAAGCATCCTTGTCTTGTTCCTGATTTCATGGAAATCTTTTTTTTTTCCCCCTTTCAACAGTGTCTCACTCTGTTGCCCAGGCTGGAGTGCAGTGGCGCAGTCTTGGCTCACTGCAACCTCTGCCTCCAAGGCTCAAGCGATTCTCCTATCTCAGCCTACTGAGTAGCTGGGACTACAGGCACACACCACCATGCCTGGCTAATTTTTAATCTGTTTTTGTAGAGATGGGGTTTTGCCATGTTGCCCAGCTGGTCTCAAACTCTTGAGCTCAAGTGATCCTCCCACCTTGGTTTCTCAAAGTGCTGCGATTACAGATGGGAGCCACCGCACCAGACCAATTTCACAGAAATGTTTACATAGCTATCTATTGCTGTGTGTGTATGTCTGTGTGTGTTTTATCAAGAATGGTTGTTGAATTTTGTCAAAGACCTTTTCAGAATCTGTGAAGGTAATCCTAGGATTGTTTCAAATCTACCACCATTTAGAGTTACTAATAATACACGATCTTTGCATTCTTCAAATTAATTAATTATATATATACACACACATTTTTTTTTTTTTTGAGAGAGAGAGAGAGTCTCACTCTGCCACCCAGGCTGGAGTGTAGTGGCATATTAGCTCACTGCAACCTTCGCCTGCTGGATTCAAGCAGTTCTCTGCCTTAGCCTCCTTAGTAGCTGGGATTACAGGCATCCACCACCATGCCCAGCCAGTTTTGTATTTTCGGTAGAGATGAGGTTTCACTGTATTGGCCAGGCTGGTCTTGAACTCCGGACCTCAGGCGATCCACCCACCTTGGCCTCTCAAAGTGCTGGGATTACAGGCATGAGCGACCGCGCCTGGCCAGAAATGATATTTTAGTGTGCTACTGGATCTGTGCTTTTTTGTTAAAGGACATTCATGTTCATAAGTGAAGCTGCTGTGTCATTTTCTTGTACAGCATTTCTCTCTCTTAAATAGTGATGTTATTACATCATATAAATAATTTGGAAATTTCCTTAGTTCTGGAACACTTTAAAAATCCATTGGAATTATCTAAGGTTTGGTAGAATTTCTCTTGGGGACCATCTAGGCTGGTGTCTGGGGTGGTGGCAAGGAGCAGTAGCTCTTTCACCACTTTGTGCATTTTTTTCCCCATGGTACGAGCAATAGATTTTTAGGTTCTTTGAAGACAAACCAATCCTCACTGAGTTAGAATATAGCATTTTTCCTTTCTTTTTTTTTTTTAGACAGAATTTCGCTCTTGTTACCCAGGCTGGAGTGCAATGGCACGATTTCAGCTCACTGCAACCTCCGCCTCCTGGGTTCAGGCCATTCTCCTGCCTCAGCCTCCTGAGTAGCTGGGATTACAGGCACTCACCACCATGCCCAGCAAACTTTTTGTATTTTAGTAGAGATGGGGTTTCACCTTGTTGACCAGGATGGTCTCGATCTCTTGACCTCGTGATCCACCCACCTCAGCCTCCCAAAGTGCAGGGATTACAGGCGTGAGCCACCGCGCCCGGCTTTCCTGACTTTCTTGATTGCATGCCTTTCTACTTAACGATCACAGAGGGGGTTGTTGAGCTTGTAGAAGTGTTAGATGATAAAACTCTCCAAAATAATCTTCGCGAAGCTTGGTTTTAGCCTTACCATCTCCTTCTCTGATATGATGAGTATATCAAAGCCAAAACACTCTTCCTGGATTCCTGAAATCAGCCTGGGGCTTCTATTTATTGGGTTGCCATGAGAGGCTTTTTCTGAGGGTTCTTACAGTATTTGGCCAGAGACAGAAATCTTGGGTTCCTTCCCTTGATGGAAGCTGAACTCAGGTCTAGAGAAAAAGTGGTTGTTGCCCAAACAGTAAGAATGATACTTGGACTTCCACAGTTCTAAACAGCTTAGTTAAGTATTTTGTCACTTAATGTTTCCAGGAAAGAGCCTGGAGGCTCATAGGATTGATAGTGTTTACAAGTCCATCTGACTCAGATCATGAACTCTTCTCACTAAAGGGCACTGGCCTAACAGGGTTGGACTCTCAAGAGGCAGAGGAGGAGGATTCGGGAAGAGGGTGAAGAGCATCACTTCTGGTATCAGACTGTATTTGTTCAAGTTCTGGCTTCGACCACCTGTGGGACCCTGCATATATTACTCAACACTCTATTCTCTTCAATTTACCCCAAACTCCTCCTGCAACCTCCACCTCACAGGTTCAACCGATCCTCCTACCTCAGCCTCCTGAACAGCTGGGACTATAGGCGTGTGGCATCATGCCCAGATAATTTTTGTATGGGGCTTCGCCCTGTTGGCCAGGCTGGTCTCAAACTCCTGACCTCAAGGGATCCGCTAGCCTCAGCTTCCCAAATTGCTGGGATTACAGGTGTGAGCCACCACACCCAACCATTCTACATCCTTCTAAGTGGTGAAATCTTACAGAGGTTAAACATGCAAAGTTTTGGGAGTTGTGAGGGGCAGCATATAAGAATCTGTAGTTCCTGGACCAACACACATTCTTAGAATAGCTAAATACACATTCCAAATGAATTTGAATTAAATACACATTGAAACTGAATTCCGGCCGGGTGAGGTGGCTCACGCCTGTAATCCCAGCACTTTGGGAGGCTGAGGTGGGTGGATTGCTTGAGGTCAGGAGTTCAAGACCAGCTTGGCCACATGGTGAAACCCCGTCTCTTAAAAAAAAAAAAACTGAATTCCATTTCTTTATACAAACCTAAACATATGACCTCATATCTGAGATCCAGACTCATCTGCTTCTGGAG
The DNA here is from genome assembly GCF_049354715.1 of Callithrix jacchus. NCBI lineage: Eukaryota > Metazoa > Chordata > Mammalia > Primates > Cebidae > Callithrix > Callithrix jacchus. Next base: position 35,555,386 of record NC_133523.1, read on the forward strand.
AAATGCCCACCTGCAGATGCTGAATGTGGGAAACCTTCCAATAAATGGGCATTGGACACCCAGCTCTGAAGCGAACATGACTAGGATGGTGGGTAAGTTTCTGTTTTCCTCAGGGATTGAACGAAAGACACAAAAAGGAAAGTGGGAGGTGGTTCTCTGTCAGGTAACTACAACGACTAAATGGTTCCTACTTCCCCTGTCGCCAAGATCTACCCATACCTACTGTCTTCTGCAAGGAAAACAGAAAAATCCCTCCGGAGATTTATTATGCATTGGATGGGTCACAGGTGTGCTTCAAAAGGAGAAAACACCAGATGAAAATCATTGATCCTCAAAGTAGAAATAGCCTTTGTGCTATAATAAGAAAGATACAATGTTTGGTCTTTCTTGTTCTTGGCACAGAACTCCTAAGACTCTTAGAATCAACTGAGTGATAGTGTGTTAGGAACATCTTTTGCTCTAATGAGGTGACTCTTGGTGGCCCTTGGATAGCTTCAGAATGGGGGCTATCACTAGAAAGACCAAGGCTTCACTGGAAGCTTGGAACATTCAGCCTCATCCCCAGCCTCCTGGTAAGGGGAGAGGAGCAAGCTGCTAGAGATTGAATCAATCACCAGTGGTAACTGACTTATCAATGATACCTCCATAAAGCCCCTAAATAGCAGGGTTTGAGAGTTTCCAGATGGAACACCTCAAGGCGCTGGGAGAGTCCCACCAAGAGAGGGCATGGAAGCTCTATGTGCACCCCCTACACCCACCCTATCCATCTCTTCTATATAGCTCTTCCTGAGTTGTATCCTTTATAATAAACTAGTACTGTCCGAACGCGGTGGCTCACACCTGTAATCCCAGCACTTTGGGAGGCTGAGTGATCACTTGAGGACAGGAGTTTAAGACCAGCCTGGCCAAGATATCAAAACCATGTCTCTACTAAAAATACACAAATTAGCCAGGTGTGGTGGTAACACACCTGTAATCCCAGCTACTCAGGAGGCTGAGGCACAAGAATCACTTGAACCCAGGAGGTGGAGGTTGCAGTGAGCTAAGATCACATCAGTGCACTCCAGCCTGGGCGAGAGAGTGAGACTCTGTCTCGAAATTAATTAATTAAACTAGTACTAGTAAATACAGCACTTTACTAAGTTGTGTGAGTTCTAGCAAATTATCAAACCTGAGGGGTGGTCATGGGAACTCCTGAATTTGTACTTGGCTGGGTAGAAATGTGGGTAGCCTATGCACTCCATTTGTGGCTGGCATCTGAAGTGGGCATAGTCTTATGGGTCCTGTGGGGTCTGCACTAACTGCAGATAGTTGTTGTCAGAATGGAATTGTGGGACACTCGGTTTGTTTTGGAGAATCATTGTGGAAAATCCCACACACATTCGGTGTCAGAAGTGTTGTCAGAAGAAAAACTCTCTCAGCCTTCAAATAGAGAATATGATCTCTTTAAATTTTGTTTTGTTTTGTTTTTTGAGATGGAGACTCGCTCTCTTGCCATGCTGGAGTGCAGTGGCACGATCTCGGCTCACTACAACCTCCACCTCCTGAGTTCAAGCGATTCTTGTGCCTCAGCCTCCCAAGTAGCCAGGATTATAGGCACATGCCACCAAACCCAGCTAATTTTGTATTTTTAGTAGAGATGGAGTTTCACCATGTTGGCCAGGACAGTCTCAATCTCCTGACCTCATGATCCGCTTGCCTCAGCCTCCCAAAATGCTGGAATTACAGGCATAAGCCGCCGCTCCCAGCCTCCAGCACTTCCTTTTGAAGGCTAATACGGGCAGATCACTTGAGGTCAGGAGTTCAAGACCAGCCTGGCCAACATGGCGAAACCCCATCTCTACTAGAAATACAAAAATTAGCCGGGTGAGGTGGTGGGCACCTGTAATCCCAGCTGTTCAGGAGACTGGGGCCGGAGAATTGCTTGAGCCCAGGAGGCGTAAGATGCAGTAACCCACGAGGTGAGGTTGCAGTGAGCTGAGATAACACCACTGCACTCCAGCCTGGGTGACGGAGTGAGACTCTGTCTCAAAAATATAAAAATAAAGTAGTTGGAGAATCAGCATTAAAACTTAGTTTAAGAATTTTTACTTGATCTTTCTATTTTTCCAGAGAGTTTCTCTGGCCTCTTTTCTTTGACTTGCAGGTACTGAGCAGTGTATTATTGTAGCCATTCAAAATGGAAACCACACTGAATTTTGGAGACTTTACGGCTAACTCATAATTACAAATTCCCTCCAGTAACCAAGCTATCTATCTGAAGTTACCCTCCAAAGAAGTCCTTTCTTGAGTCTTCTGCATAATAGCTCAAATGTGCCTTTTGAAGCATATATGTCGCATGTGGGAGAACTCACTCCATTTCTCCAAGAGAATTGTAGAAACAAAGCAAGGTGCACATGAGTCAGAATAATTTCCAACCCAATCAGCTTCCAGACATGACCTGTGATAGGTCAGAATTTTTAGATGGATTTTCATGAAGTTCAATTGCCAGCAACTCTCATATTTGGATTCCAGTTAAATTCCAAGGATTTTTTTTTTTTTTTTGAGACAGGATTTCACTCTGTCATACAGGGCTGGAGTGCAGTGGTGCAATCATAGCTCACTGTACAGTTGACCTCCCAACCTCAAGTCATTCTTTCACCTGAGTAGCCACGACTACAGGTGCACATACCACCATGCCTACCTAATTTTTTTGGTAGGGACAGGGGTCTCACTATGTTGCCCAGGCTGGTCTTGAACTCATGGGCTTAAGCAGTCCTCCCATCTTTGCTTCCCACCATGCTGAGATTACAGGCATGAGCCACTACACCCAGCCAGAGCTGACTGGTTTTAAATGGAATATAAACTTTCACATTTTTGGTTATCAGGATCAAGCTAGCCACACAAGAAAGACTATATCATTAGAGAGTTGGGGCTTGGAGCCATGTGATATCAGGTAGGAGGCTGGAGATTGGCTTCAACAAAATGGGCAATGGTTTAATCAAGCATGCCTGTGTAGTGAAACTCCAATACAAACTCTGGACACCAAAACCTGGGTAAGAGTCCTTTGTTGGCACTACCCCTGCACTTACTGCGGAACATGGACGGCAAAGGGGAACAGGTCCCTAGGGACACAGGAACTTCATATTTGGAGCCCTCCCCATCCCAGACTGTGCCTGATACATCTCTTCTAATCTGTGTCCTTTGTAATAAGCATGACTTTGAGTATAACAGATTTCAGTGAGCTCTGGGAATTATCAAACCTAAAGGTGGTTTTGGGAAACCCCAAACTTGCAGTGCCAAAATATTACTTATAGGCCAAGCCAAGTGGCTCAGGCCTGTAATCCCAGCACTTTGGAAGGCCAAGGCAGGATGATCACTTGAGGCCAGGAGTTCGAGACCAGTCTGGGAAACAGTGAGACCCAATCTCTACAAAAAATAAAAAATTAGCTGGGGTGGTGCGCACCTGCAGTCCCAACTACTCAGGAGGCTGAGGCAGGAGGATGGCTTAAGGCCGGGAGGTCAAGGCAGCAGTAACCGAGATTGTACCCACTCAAAAAAAAAAAAAAGCTGGAAAATGACCTTATAAGAAAGTTTACATTAATATTGAAGTGGTTGTAATTTAAAATATCACATGGTCCTCAGGTCCTCAGGCGCTCAGAAGACGGGCGGCTACAGAAGTAATGGCACTCAGGACCGCTAGGGGACGGTTGAGGAGCGCGCACCCTGCTTACGCATGCGCACACACTCGTAGCGTTTACGCGCACACCGAGATTCGCGCATGCGCACGTACCGCATACAGCAGTGAGGTGCCGTTACTCCCATCTCCGTAGAAACGCTCAGACTATGGCGGAGCCGACTGGGCTGTCGGAGATGTCCGAGCTCCCCGGAGACAGCAGCGTCCCACAGGTGGGCACAACGAGTGGCGTCAGCGACGTACTGCAGGGGGCAGTCGGCTGCGGGGGGCGGGCGCAGGAGGCCGGGGAAGGCCCCGTGGCCGAAGGTGCGCGGTCCATGGCACGGGTGCCGGGCCCTGTGCCCGGGCCCATCCCCAGCGGCGTCCCGGGTCTGACGTCCGCCCCAGACCCCCATCAGCAGCTCGGTTTCTTAGGAATTAACCAGCAGCTGTTGTTCCGCGAGTATCTGGATGGTAGCTCCATGATCCCGGTCAGATTACTACGGGATTTCGAGGAACGCCTCAGGCTGTTCGTGGAAGGCTGCAAGGCGAGGGAAGCTGCCTTTGACGCGGATCCTCCGCAGATGGACTTCGCGGCTGTCGCCTTTGCTGTAGCGCTGACTGCCTCCGAGACCCTCAGTCCTCTGGCCGACTGAGTCGGCTGTGATGACGAGATTGGTGGCAAGGAATAGCTAAGTGACTGTTTTCGGATCAAAAGAACAGGCTGTGCCAGTTTAAGCTGAGTCAGTTAAACTCAGCTTAACTGACTTAACTCAGTCATTAGGGGGAATGCAAGCTGGAAGGGAATATGGCAATGTGCAATTGAAGGAGAAAGCACACTGCGAAATGGAAACAGACAAGACTGTTGAATATTGTTTTCCTTCTTCTTTTTTAATATTATTTAAATAGAGATGGGAGTCTCGCGATGTTCCCTAGTCTGGTCCCGAACTCTTGGACCCAAGCGATCCTCCCGCTTCGGCCTCCCAAAGTGCTGGGATTACTTTATAGGCGTGAGCCACCGCGCCTGGCCGAATCTTGTTTTCAAAGAGGTCCCAAGACACTTCTGACTTAGCACATTGTTAGCAATGCTTTTTCCTGCATTTGTGGAGAATCCTTCAAGATTGTTTCACCATAAAGGATGGTTTTGCAAAGATCTAAGAAAAAAATGCTAGTAATAGAACTCATAAAAGTGAGCCAAAGTAATTAAAGAAAACAAATAACAGTTGTCAGGAATCCAGGTGTATCTGAGTTACTAGGATTGGAAGGCTATTGAGAGGACTTTGAAATTTCACAATCTGTGGTCATGTCATGTCAACAAATCCTAGTGTAAGATTCTTGTTTGTATTTTCTGAGGTACTTTAGATGAATAGCAAATATTCAGTAGGAAAAGCCACGTATTTATTATATGATCATTGTTTTGAAGTCTGTGTGCAATTTAATAGCTGTGGGAATAAGCTTGTTTTTTGTTAATTTTAAGCTTATTTTATTCTACAATATGTATTCTATTCACAAGACTCAACCAAAAAAAAGTATCAAAAGATGCTGTGAGGAATCTCTTATTGCTGTCCTCTGTCAAACTCAAAACTATTCCATACAAGTGTCATTGCTTGTGGCTTGGGATTTTGTTGTTTTCTTGGTTTTGCTTTTTTGCTGTATGTCTTTCAACAGTTTTCTAATGCATATGCAAATAAACATCAATCTAAATATAGTGCATTCTCCCTTTTAAAATCAAGGTTGTTAACTTGCATCACAAGGTATAAATTTTTAAAAATATAAAAAGTAGCATATACCTCTATCAGCATCTTGAGTTTTTTTCAGTTATATATGGAGAGATTTATGTATAAGGGGTATTTTTCTTCTTCCTCGTTTTTTTTTTTTTTTTTTTTTTTTGAGACAGAGCTCCCCTCTGTTGCCCAGGCTGGAATGCAGTAGTGAGATCTCGGCTCACTGCAGCCTCCACCTCCCAGGGTCAAGTGATTCTCCTGACTCAATCCTCCCAAGTAGCTGGGATTACAGATGTGCACCATCACACCCGGCTAATTTTTTTATTTTCAATAGAGACGGGGCTCTACTGGCCAGGCTGGTCTCAAACTCCTGACCTCAGGTAATCCGCCCACCTCAACCTCTCACAGTACTGGGATTACAGGCATGAGCCACCGTGCCCAACCTACTGGGGTTGTATTATGCAGGTGTGATTGACTGGATCATTGGTCATGGAACTGAACTCAATCTCCAGCTTCCTCCCGCTCCCAGACTGTCAAGTTGATACCACAGTTCAAAGTCCAGTTTTCTCATAATCTCATAGTGGCTCTTCTGGCACTGACAGCCATCATTCTGACTCATTACCATAAACGAGAAGTGCACTGTTAGTCACCTTTCGAGTCTAAACTATCAAGTATGGCCCAAGGGGCCCACCATGTTAACACTGACACCTCTGTCACTTGGGAAATGCCAAGGATTTAAAGAGTCCCAGCAACTGGACACAATGGCCAACCAAATTCTCTACTATCTGACAATATCTAATACTGTTTTTTACCTTAATGATTTTGATGTTAACAATTTTTTTTCTTTCTTTGAAACAAGGTCTCAATCTGTCACCCAGGCTGGAGTGGAGTGGCACAACCACGGCTCACTGCAGCCTCGACCTCCTGGGCTCAAGCAATCCTCCAGCCTCAAGTTTTCTGAGTAGCTGGGACTGCAGGCACATGCCACCACGCTGGGCTAATTTTTGTATTGTAGAGACAGGGTCTCCCTGTGTTGCCCGGGCCAGTCTTGAACTGCTGGCCTCAAGCCATCCTGCTACCTCCACCTCCCTAAGTGCTGGGATTACAGGTGTGAGCCACCATGCCCAGCTCCTTTGAATAGCTAATTCATGTTGCTCAGAACTTTATCTTTGGGAACTACTTGAGAATTGGTTCAGCATCTTCTTAGCTGACTTCTGTTTAATCTTGCCATGTACTTGGGAACATTCCTAACCAGACATTAGATGAAATTTCAGACTTGTCAGATGGCAGGAATTTAGGTCCCACATTTGTGTGAGTGCAGGCTTATTAACAGAAGGCTTTCTTTCAATCATTTGCTCACTAACAAGGGGGAGACTACCCCCACTGCCTACCTCTGTGGTAGGGGCATTTTTTTCCCAACCTACCCACTGGAGGGTACTGCCTCCTGGGGTTCAGCCACATGGTCTCCATTCTGGCATCTTATCCTGCTTGGGTTTGGGTTCTGTCTTTTCCCTTCACATTTTGAGTCATGCAGGTTCCTCGCCATCAAAATTAGCAGATTTCCTCACAAGCACTATCTCCAACACCAGCCACCTCTGGATTTATATTTCCATAAGATTTCTGGACTCCAGGAGTTCCCTTACCTTCCCACTACCTCAATTTTGCATTAAAAATATTTTTTGTTATTCCACCTGATTCTGATGAGCTACTGGAAAAAAAAAAGAAATAGAAAAAAATATTTTTTGTTTGTTTTTTGTTGTTGTTGTTAAGAATATTTTTTAAATAATTTAGTCCGGGCAAGTCGCTCACGCCTATAATCCCAGCACTTTGGGAGGCCGAGGCAGGTGGATCACAAGGTCAGGAATTCGAGACCAGCCTGGCCTGACACGGTAAAAACCCATCTCTACTAAAGATACAAAAAATTAACTAGGCATAGTGGCTCACACCTGTAATCCCAGCTACCCGGGAGACTGAGGCAGGAGAATCGCTTCAACCCAGGAGGCAGAGATTGCAGTGAGCTGAGATTGTGCCATTGCACTCCAGCCTGGGCAACAGAGTCAGACTGTCTCAAAAAAAAAAAAGCGAATCTCTGCTAAGTGTTTTTCTTAACTGTAGGGGGCGGAAAGTATATGTCACATAGGAAATATCATCTCATATTTTATACCACTTGACACAGATTTCACTGAGACAAACTCCATATATGTTCTGGGACTTACCCCTACCCTCCAGCACTCAGTCTTATCAGGCACCCTGCTCACAGACTCTTACCAGCATATCATTGTACAGGGCCAGCATATTATCCTGTGAGGTGTTAAGATCAGACCCAGCGAGGTGGCTCACGCCTGTAATCCCAGCACTTTAAAAGGCTTAGGTGAACAGATCAGTTGAGGTCAGACGTTTGAGACCAGCCTGTCCAACAAGGTGAAACCCCATCTCTATTAAAAATACAAAAATAAGCTGAGTGTGGTGGCATATGCCTATAATCTCAGCTACTCAGGAGGCTGAGGCAGGTGAATCGCTTGAACCCAGGAAGTGGAGGTTGCAGTGAGCCAAGATTGCACTATTGCACACCAACCTGGGTGACAGAACCAGACTCCATCTAAAAAAAAAAAAAGAATCTGTGTTTTCTAACTAAAATCTACTACTAACTGAAACCTACTAATTCTGTAATAAGCCTTCTGCTAATCCCTTCCCAGGCATAATTATTACAAAAATTCCATGAGTTGAATAGTGCTATGATGTCAATTTTATGGAGGAGGAAATTGAGACTCAGAGAGGTGGCATCCCTTGTTTGTGGTCACACAGCAATTAAGTGGTAAAGTCTGAGTCCCCTTGCTTGTGCCCTTGACCTCCTGGCATGTGACCACTGAACCCACCATGGCAGGTGCAGAGTAGAGCGCCCATAAATGTCCACTCAATGTGAAAATGTCTCTCCCCCTGCCCCAGGTCACAGAGACACTCTCTACCACACTGGGATTCTAAAACCTATAGTTTAAATTTTTTCTTTTTTCTTTTTTTTGAAACAGGTCTCATTCTGTTGCCCAGGCTACAGTGCAGTGGCATGATCATGGATCACTGCAGCCTCCCGGGCTCAAGCCATCCTCCTGCTTCAGCCTCCCAAGTAGCTGGGACCACAGGCACACACCACCATACCTGGCTAATTTTGTATTTGTTGTAGAGTTGGGGTCTCACTAGGTTGCCCAGGCTGGAACATAGATCTTACAGGTTTAGAAAGTGGGTCCTGGAGCACAAATGAGTTTGGAGTGTCAAGGGTTTGAGACTAACCACCATCCCTGTTTCCCTCATAACCCCTGAAAATGCCAATAAGATGGAAAGTTTTCAAAATGTATCTGGAACCAGGGCATGGGAAATGACAAAGCCACAAAAGAAACAAAGCAGCCTCAGCAGCAAGAGGAGCTGAGGCAGATGGAGGGCTGGAGCCACAGGACTAGCTTCATATTGCAAGCTCCCTGTCCCTCCCGCCCCTGGGGCCAGAATATCAGAGATGCTGGGAGCAGTGCAGCAGGTGACTTCCACTGACCTCCGCGGTGAGTGTGGCAACGGCAGACACAGACCGGACACAGTGGGGCAGACTCTGTATGTATTCTCCTCTTCCCCTTCCCTGAGCTCACCCCAGCCCCAGCCACCATCAGAAAAGGACCTCACTTAGCAACATTTCAGTCCTTCTCATCATCCTGCTGAGGTTCCTGAGATGGGAGAGAAGAGAGAAAAAAATGTAAAATAACAAAAGCAATGACAGCTCTGTAAAAATAAGTGTTTATATAGGGTTTACCATGCCTCAGGCACTGTTCTACAGTTTTCTATGGACTATAATGCCCACTCTAGCTTCCTCATTATTTTTTTTTCTTTTAGAGACAGGATCTTGCTCTGTCACCCAAGCTGGAGTGCAGTGGCCCAGTCAGACAGAGCTCATGGCAGCCTCTAACTCCTGGGCTCAAGCGATCCACCTAACTCAGGCTTTCAAAGTGCTGGGATTACAGGCACGAGCCACTGTGCCTGGCTAATTTCTTTATTATTATTATTTTGTAGACACAAGTCTCGATATGTTGGCCTGGCTGGTCTCAAACTCCTGGACTCAAATGATCTGCCATTTCAGCCACCCAAAGTGCTAGGATTGCAGGTGTGAGCCACTGTGCCCTGCCTCCTTGCTGTTTTTCAAACTCACTGAACACAGTCCTACCCCAGGGTCTTTGCACTTGCTATTCCCACCACCTGGAATACTTTTCCCCAGAATATCCACATGATTCAATCCCTCACTTATTCCAAGTATTCACTTTGTCAATGAGGTCTTCTCTGCACACTGTTTAGAGTTGCAAAAAAAACTCTCAGGACTCCCCACCCCTATTGATTTTTCTCCTTAGCAGGTATCACCTCCTAAAATGCGGGGTTTTTTTTTGTTTTTTGGGGGTTTTTTTTGAGACGGAGTCTAGCTCTGTCACTCAGGCATGATCTTGGCTCACCACAACCTCCGCCTCCTGGGTTCAAGCAATTCTCCTCCTTCAGCCTCCGGAATAGCTGGGATTACAGGCGCCTGCCACCATGCCCAGCTAATTTTTGTATTTTTAGCTGGTCTCGAACTTTAAAGTGCTGGGATTACAAGCGTGAGCCCCCACACCAGGCCAAATGCCTTCTATTCACCTAAGTATCCTGTTCATTGTCTGTCTCCCAGAATAGAACATCCGTTTCACTGGGGCGGGGGTTTGTATTTGTTTTGTTCACTGCTGTAGCCCCAAGGCCTAGAACAGTATCAGCACATTGTACATACTCAGCAAATATGTGTTGGGTAAGCCACAAGAATGAGCCCATGCCTCAAGACTGGCCAATGAGAGCACCACAATCTTTCAGGGATGGACATGTGACCTAATGTAGGCCAGTGAGAACCTTCTGCAGGATATATGCTACCAGGACTGAGAATAAAGCCAGCCCAGGAAAAAAGCACAAACTAAAGGAAGCGTGAGATTCCCAAAAGCACCCTTTTGATGCCTGGATCCAGCCATGCCTGAAACCAACAAAATTATGCCCTAGACTTTCCCATGTGTCCATATTTTTATGTCTAAAGCCGGTTTGAGCAGGATTTTCTTTTACAATCAGCACCGTCCTGATTCTAGTAACAACAGCTGTTACTTACTGAAAAAGGTCTTTGGAAAGCTCTTTACCTCACATCAACTTCACCCTGCTTAGGCTGTGTGGCTGGTGCATCCAGGATTTGAACCTCAGTCTCCGTGGCCCTGGAAACTATATGCATAACCACTACCATATTCTGCATATTGGCAAGTGTGAGAAACAGACCTCACCCCTGTCTCCCTCTTCCCTTCACTCCGGCTTGGCTGTTAGAAAACAAACCTGCTGGCTGGGCTCAGTGGCTCATGCCTGTAATCCCAGCACTTTGGGAGGCCGAGGCGGGTGGATCAAGAGGTCAGGAGTTAAGACCAGCCTGGCCAAGATGTTAAAACCCCATCTCTACTAAAAATACAAAAATTAGCCAGGCACAGTGGCAGGCGCCTGTAATCCCAGCTACTCGGTAGGCTGAGGTAGGAGAATCGCTGAGAGGGGCGGGGAGGCGGAGTTTGCAGTGAGCCGAGATTGCGCCACTGCACTCCAGCCTGGGCGACACAGTGAGACTCCGTCTCAAAAAAAAACAACAAAAAATCCTGCTAAGATCCTGGCATACAGTTGGGATTTAAAAAATCCTTCTTATAATTCTTTAAAAACAGATATTAGAACATGTGAACTTTGGATCCTGATTCCTCAAATCAGTTGTAAAAAGCTATTTCTGAGACACTTGGGTGGGTATTACATAGTATTAAGACATTTTAAATGTTTTGTCAGGTGTGATAATGTCCTTGCATTTCCGTTTTAAAACTTATCTACCGGCGGGCACGGTGGCTCACGCCTGTGATCCCAGCACTTTGGGAGGCCGAAGCGGGCAGATCAGGAAGTCGGGAGTTTGTGTCAGCCTGGCCAAAATGGTGAAACCCCACCTCTACTAAAAATACAAAACTTAGCCAGGCAGTGGCGAGCACCTGTAATCACAGCTACTTCAGCGGTTGAGGCAGGAGAATTGCTTAAACTCAGGGGGTGGAGGTTGCACCCACTGCAATCCATCCTGGGAGAAAGAGCAAGACTCCATCTCGGGTGGAAAAAGATTTATCTATTAGAGATGCAGGTGAAAGTGTTTACAGGTGAAACAACATGAGGTCTAGAATATACTTTAAAATACTAACAATCTGTGGCCAGATGCTGTGGCTTGTGCCTGTAATCCCAGCACTTTGGGAGTCAGAGGCAGGAGGATCATCACTTGAGCTCAGGAGTTCAAGACCAGCCTGGACAACATGGTGAAAACCCATCTCTACTAAAAATACAAAAATTAGCCAGGCATGAAGGCGTGTGCCTGTAATCCCAGCTACTTGCGAGGCTGTTAGGAGAATCGGTTGAATCTGGGAGGCAGAGGTGGCAGTGAGCTGAGATTGTGCCACTGCACTCCAGCCTGTGTGACAGACTCCATCTCAAAAAAAAAGTCCAGTACCAAGAGTTAATAAATTATCGTGCATGTACTTTAATACCTGAGCACCATGTCACCAACAGAACTTTTCGTCCTTTATTATTGTGCCCTGTGTTTGGCATCTGCCACCAAATACAGTACAAACCAATCCAATATGGTATCCACTGAGCACTCAAAGTGTAGCTAGAGCAAGTAAGAAAATGGATTTTTTTTTTCTTTTTTTGAGACAGAGTCTTGCTCTGTTGCCGAGACTGGAGTGCAATGGCACGATCTCAGCTTACTGCAACCTCCACCTCCTGGGTTCAAGCGATTCTCCTGCCTCAGCCTCCTGAGTAGCTAGGATTACAGGCGCACACCACCATGCCCAGCTAATTTTTGTATTTTCAGTAAAGATGGGGTTTTACCATGTTGGTCAGGCTGGTCTCAAATTCCTGACTTCATGATCTTCCCACCTCAGCCTCCCAAAGTGCTGGGATTACAGGCGTGAGCCACCATGCCCAGGCAGGAATTGGATTTTTAATGTACTTAATTTTAATTAATTAAACTTCAAACTTACAAGGTACATGCTATTATTGGATAGCACAGCTTTACAACTAAAAGGTTAAAAAAGATAAAGAGCAGGGCTAGGTGGCTCATGCCTATAATCCCAGCACTTTGGCTGGGTGGGCGGATAACTTGAGGTCAGCAGTTCAAGGCCAGCCTGGCCTATCCAGTCAAACTCCGCCTCTACTAAAAATACAAAACTTAGCTGGGCATGGTGGTGGGCTCCTGTAATCCCAGCTACTCGGGAGGCTGAGGCAGGAGAATTGCTTGAACCTAGGAGGCGGAGGTTGCAGTGAGCCAAAATCACATCACTGCACTCCAGCCTGGGTGATAGAGTGAGACTCAATCTCAGAAAAAAAAGAAGCTCTTTACAACAAAAAATGGGCTGGAACTGGCTTACACCTGCAATCCCAACACTTTGGGAGGCAGAGCGGGGAGGATCACTTGAACCCAGGAGTTCAAGGTTGCAATGAGCTATGATGAGCCATTGCACTCCAGCCTGGGCAACACAGCAAGACCCTGTTTCTTAAAAAAGAAAAAGAAAAATTAAAACCTAACCAGGCATGTTGGCATGTACCTATAGTCCCAGCTACTGAAGAGGCTAAGGCAGGAGAATCTCTTGAGCCCAGGAGGTCGAGGCTGCAGTGAGCTATGATGGAGCCATCGTACTCCAGCCTGGGCAACAGAGTGAGACCCTGACTCTTTAAAAAAAAAAAAAAAAAGTAAACGTGCCATTGGAATATCCTGAGCCCTGCTCTGAGCCATGTACTATTTATTACCTGGTATGAGTTGTCTCATAGAATCATCACAACAAGCCCATCTTACAGATGAGAAAACTGAGGCTCAGAAAAGTGTGTAGGTGTCTCGTCATGATTCTAACAGCGAGGACTGGCTGAGCTAGGAACAGGACAGACAGTGCCCTGCCCTGTCCTCCCACCCTGCCCCCACCCCTCCCACTGCAGCCTTGAGAGCTCCACAGCTCACCTCCAGCTCCACCCCTTGCCGGCTACCTTTTCTTGATCTCCTCATCAATAACGCTCACAATTTTCTGCAGGCTGGCCTCATCCACAAAGCCATCACCCCTCTGGGCAAAAAGAGGAGAAAGCACACAGGTCTTTCACCCCCAGGACTTCAGCACCACCCCGCTCCCTGTCCCGGCCCCTTACCCAGAATCACCTTCTTAGAATGGACCAGTCTCCCATCTACAAACACTTCAAAATCCCCTGTAGCCTGAGCAGCTCTGTCCTCCTCCTGGGAGGAAATGGTGGGGGTAGGGGGAGGCCAAGACTCGGATCACTGACCACCCCTGTCTTTCCCAGTCCCCCACACACTTACAAAGAGTAGGCAATCTGGAAATCGCTGCTCCAGGCTCTTTTTCAGTAGAATGTACTGAGGGGCAAAGATGGGGTCATGGGGTTGCAGGGGAGGAGAATCAGGGACTCCTCCCAGTCTTCATGCCTCAGGCTCCTCTACCTCCAAAGCCAAAACTACTCACCCGAAGGCTATAGCTTCAGAGGCCACTGGAGGCCAAGAGCAGGAGGAGAAAGGCAGAGAGAGACCAGGGAAGACACTGCATCAGTATCGTCCCCAGCTCAGGGCACCCTATGAACCCCTAAGTTAGACCATGTTCCTCCCCTGTTCATAACCCTGAAGTAGTGCCATCTCACACGGGAAAAAAACAGTCTTTCCTGTGGCCTCCAAGCCACCACAGGATCTGCCTTCTCAGCCCTCTGTCCCCTCTCCTCCCACTCTCCTCCAACTCATTCACCCTGTGCCAGCCAGAGACCCCTAGCTCAACTTTCTCTCTCTCTCTCTCTTTTTTTTTTTTTTTTTTTTTTTTTCTGAGACAGAGTCTTACTCTGTCACCCAGGCTGGAGTGCAGTGGTGCAATCTCAGCTCACGGCACCTCCTGGTTTCCAGCAATTCTCCACCTCAGCCTCCCCAGTAGCTGGGATTACCAGTGCAGGCCACCACACTGGGCTAATTTTCGAGTTTTTTATTTTTATTTTTTTGAGATGGAGTATCACTCCATCACCTTGGCTGGAGTGCAGTGGTGCAATCTTGGCTCACTGCAACCTCTGACTCCCAGGTTCAAGCGATTCTCCTGCCTCAGCCTCCCAAGTAGCTGGGATTACAGGTGCCCACCACCACACCCAGCTAATTTTTTGTATTTTTAGTAGAGACAGGTTTTCTCCATGTTAGCCAGGCTGGTCTTGAACTCTCTTGGCATCAAGTGATCCACCCACCTCAGCCTCCCAAAGTGCTGGGATTAAGTCCTAGCTGCTAGTTCATCTGTCAACACCCCAGGTATGCCCTGCCTCAGGGCCTTTGCACTGGCAGTTCCCTCAGCTGAATGCTCTCGGGGCAGTATCCACACAACTCCTTCTCTCTTTCCTTCTGGGGGGCTTTGCCCATATATCCCCTTCTCAGTGAGGCCTTCCTAATCTCCCCAGCTAAAACTGCAACCCCAAAAATGCCTTTTGTTCACAGTGTACTGATCACCTCCTCACATACCAGATCACTTTTTTTTTTTTTTTCGTTTTCTTTTTGTTTTTTTTGAGACAGAGTTTCACCCTTTTTGCCCAGGCTGGAGTGCAATGGCATGATCTCGGCTCACTGAAACTTCCGCCTCCCGGGTTCAAGTGATTTTCCTGCCTCAGCCTCCTGAGTACCTGGGATTACAGGCATGCACCACCATACTCAGCTAATTTTGTATTTTTAGTAGAGACAGGGTTTCTAGAGATGGGGATTCCCCTCATGATCCCCGTCCTTGCACTCCAGCCTGGGCAATAAAGCAAGATCCTGTCTGAAACAAAAACAAAACAGAGAGACAGAGTGAGGTGGGGAGACAGAGAATGGGAGAGACTGCCTGCCTGGGCAGAGACAGAAGACAAAGTGAGAGAGGCTGGGAAGGGAAGCCAGAGCCCCCAACATGAGCACTGTCTTTGGGTTTGTCTTGCTGGGGAGCGAAGCAGGTCGCTTTGCTGAGCACCTCATCCCCAGCACAAGCCTGGCAGTTAGCCGGCGGGGCACTCAGAAACGAATGAATAAATGAAGCTCAGATCCAAAGCACGGATTTGAACCTGAAGCTCTCCGGCCCCAAAGAGAATGAGAGACAAGAGTGAGTTCCCAATCTGGGAACTGGGACTCTGGGGCTCTACCCGAATCCCTCCCCTCGCCCTATCCCAACCCTGACCTCCACGTCCCGGAGCCCCAGCCCCCACCGCTGGGTCTGTCCCCAGGGGTTGGGAGAGGCGGGTGTGAGGTCCTCACCAGTAGGTCACTCGAATAGGGACCCTCTTGTCCAGCGCGAAGTTCTCACTGGCGGAGAGGAAGCTTTCAGTAGAATTCAGTAAGGAGGCGGCCAACGGGATGGTCCCCAGGATAGGCGCAGGGACAGAGCCGGGAATGGTGGGAACCGCCAGCTCAGTGGCCGACGAGTCTGCCGTGAAGTCCAGCGTGGGCTCGGGTGGATTCGTGGCCAGCGGGGTGCACGCGGGAAGGGGCCCCGGGGCGGGCCCAGTCTCGCCAGAGACCGACGGGACAAGCTTCAGGCTCGGGGCCGGCTCAGGGTCCTCCTCGGATGACACTGACACAAGCGGCTCCGGAACAGGTTCCGGGGGCGGATCCCAAGGTAGGGCCAAGGCCGGGTAGGAGTCCAAGACGGGGAGCGTGGCCCGAATCCCGGCCGGGACCAGAGCTGGGGATGGGGCTGGGGCCGGGGCGGGGGCGGGGGCGGGGGCCGGGGCTGGCGCTGGGATCCGGGCGGGGGCTGGGAGCGGGACTGGAGTCAGGGTCCGAACCAGAGTCGGGATCGGAGTTGGGGTCCGGGCCGGAGCAGGAGTCGGGACCAGACGGGAGATCCGGGCGGGAGTGGGAGTCGGGACCAGAGCGGGAGTCCCAGCCAGAGACGGAGTCAGAGTCCGGATGGGGGTCCGAATCCGGACCGCGGTCGGAGTCCGGACTGGAGTCGGTGTCCGGGTCGGGGTAGAAGCCCGGACCGACGTTGAGGTCCGGGCCGAGGAGGGGGCGGGGGTCCGCGCCTGGTTATTCATGGATCCCAGGGGGACCCGGGCACGCCGGTGGGGGAGTCCGCCCGCCTTCCCTCCTGGTGCGAGGAGAGAGTCTTCCGCACCGGGTTCTGAGACGGGGCACGACCACAGGGAGCTCTGTTACGCCGAGTTCCACCCGGCCCCCGGGTTCCAAGGCTCGCAGGGCACGTGACCTCCAGACCTCGGCGAGTAATTCCTTAGCCGCCGACGCTGGGCTGAGAAACACACGGATTGCCCCAGTTCCCCGCAGCTGTCGGTGACACTCGGGTCTTCAGTATATGTGTACTGAGTGCCTGCTGCGTGCACACTTCTCTGCTGGGTGAATTTTGGGACAGAGCAGGGATCAGGAAAGCCCTGGTCCCTGCCCTCACCAGGCTCCCTGTCCAGTGGGGGACAATACCCATTACCAAAGAGCTACAGCCCAGAGTGTTCAGGGCCGGCATGAGGAAGCCCAAAAGCTGTGGGATTCCAGAATAGGTTCAGTCACCCTGCGGCAATCAGAGAGGGCTTCCTAGAAAAGGGGACAACTGAGATCTGGAGAATGATGGTGAGCACCAAGGAGAACCTACTTTTGAGACAGTCTTACTCTGTGCCCCAGGCTAGAGTGCAGTGGCCCCATCTCAGCTCACTGCAACCTCAGCCTTCTGGGTTCAAGAGATTCTCCTGCCTCATCCTCCCAGGTAGCTGAGATTACAGGCAGCCACCACTACACCCAACTGTTTGTATTTTCAATAGAGATGGGGTTTCACTATGTTGGACAGGCTGGTCTCCAACTCCTGGCCTCAAGTGATTCACTTGCCTCAGCCTCTCAAAGTGCTGGGATTACATGGGTGAGCCACTGTGCCCAGCTGAGAGTTTAGGTGCTAAATGTTTGCCCACAGCTAGTTACGTGGCAGAGCTTCAGACTCAACCCATGAGGCTGCAGCATCCTGGGGGCTTAACCACTTTGAGAAGGAATGTCAAGCTGTGAGCTCCTCAAGGATGGGGACTTGCCTATCTTATTTACTGCTGTATCCCCAGCTCCCAGAATAAGACCTGGCATGCAGTAGGTGCTCAATAAATGTTTGTAGAATTAAAAAAGAGACAAAGGCCGGGCACGGTGGCTTGCACCTGTAATCCCAGCACTTTGGGAGGCTGAAGTGAGCAGAAAATCTGAGGTCAGGAATTCAAGACCAGCCTGACCAACATGGAGAAACCCCATCTCTACTAAAAATAGAAAATTAGCCAGGTGTGGTGGCACATGCCTGTAATCCCAGCTACTCAGGAGGCTGAGGCACAAATATCACTTGAACTCGGGAGGTGAAGGTTGCAGTGAGCCAAGATTGAGCCACTGAACTCCAGCCTGGGCAACAAGAGCAAAACTGTCTCAAAAAAAAATTAAAATTAAAAATAGCAAGACAAAGGAGTTACCCAGGTAAAGGAGGAGTTAGCTGGAGGCACAGGGCGTGGGGGAGGGGGAGCCTGGCTTGTTCAAAGAGCCGATGGTTCGTGGCAGAACTAGAGCCCAGACAGCAAGCACAGCCGATGTGGCCCTGGAGTGAGGGGCAGGGCCATTCCCCAGGGATCTGCTTTTATTTTTCATCAGCACATCAGACAAGCACTTTTTTTCATTTTTATTTTTTGGGAGGACAGGCTCTCACTCTGTCACCCAGGCTGGAGCACAGTGGTGCGATCACAGCTCACTGCAGCCTGGACCTCCTAGGCTCAAGCAATCCTCCCACCTTGGCCTCAAAAGTTTTGGGACTACAGCATGAGCTGGCCAGTCTTTGGTAGGTTGGTTGGGTAGGGGAGGGGCAGGGCTTGTTTTCAGTAATTTGAAGGAAGCCAAGAGAGGGGTGTCTGTGTCTAACAGCCTGGACAGTTTTACTTCCAAAGCAGAAAGGTGCTCCAGGGTTAGACTGATTTAAAAAAAAAAAAAAAAAAGAGGTTTCTGGCCAGAAGCGAAGGTTCATACCTGTAATCCCAACACTGGGAGAGCAAGACGGGTGGATCACCTCAAGTCAGGAGTTTGAAATCAGCCTAGTCAACATGGTGAAACACGTCTCTACTAAAAATACACACATGCACAAAAAAAAAATTAGCCAGGTGTGGCATCGGGCACCTGTAATCCCAGCTACTTAGGAGGCTGAGGCAGGAGAATCGCTCGAACCTGGGAGGCAAAGGTTGCAGAGTTGAGATGACACTATTGCACTCCAGCCTGGGTGACAAGAGTGAAACTGTCTCAAAAAAAAAAAAAAAATGACCCCAACCCTCTTCACATCCATGCCCTTGGAAATGTGACTCTGTACCTTTCCCCACCAAGAAGTGGAGTCTATTTCCCACTCCTAGAATCTGGGCTGACCTTGGCTTTCGTCAACAGGGTGCAGGAGAAGTGAAGCTGTTCATGGAGTCCACTTTCTCTCCTGGACTCCTGCCTCAGCCATGAGCATACACCAGGGCCAGCCTGCTGGAGGATGAGAAGCCCATGGAGCCAAGCAGAGCCCCCAACCCCAGTGGACCCCTGAGCTTGCTACACACACATTCATCAGTCCCTCTCTCATCTGCCAAGCCCAGTCCAGCCTGGAGCAGAAGAAACCCAGCCAACCTGTAGACCTGTGAACAAAAATAAATGTTAAGTCTGGGCACAGTGGCTCATGCCTGTAATCCCAGCACTTTGGAAGGCTGAGGCTGGAGGATCACTTGAGCTGAGAAGTTAAGAGACCAGCCTGGGCAACATAGTGAGACTCCATTGCTACAAAAATGAAAAATATTAGCCAGGCAGCCAGGCGCAGTGGTTCACACCTATAATCCTGGCACTTTGGGAGGCCAAGGTGGGCAGATCACGAGGTCGGGAGTTTGAGACCATCCTGGCCAATATGGCGAAACCCCATCTCTACAAAAAAATTAGCCGGGCAGGGTGGTGTGCGCCTGTAGTCCCAGCTACTCAGGAGGCTGAGGCAGAGGAATAGCTTCAATCCAGGAGGCAGAAGTTGCAGTAAGCTGAGATGCACCACTGCACTCCAGCCTGGTGACAAAGCAAGACTTTCGCATCAAAAAATAAAAATAAAATTAGCCAGGTATGGTGGTGCACACGTATAGTCCCAGCTACTTGGAAGGCTGAGGCGGAAGAGTTGCTTGAGCCCAGGAGGTCCAGGTGGGAAGATTGCTTGAGCCCAGGAGGTTAAGGCTACAGTGAATTGTGATCACACCACTGCACTCCAGGCTGGGTGACAGAGCGAGACCCTGTCTCTAAAACATAAATGGGCTGGGCATGGTGGCTCATGCCTG
This sequence comes from Callithrix jacchus, assembly GCF_049354715.1. Lineage (NCBI taxonomy): Eukaryota > Metazoa > Chordata > Mammalia > Primates > Cebidae > Callithrix > Callithrix jacchus. Next base: position 35,575,150 of record NC_133523.1, read on the forward strand.
TAATCGCAGCACTTTTGGAGGCCAAAGCAAGATGACTGCTTGAGCCCCGGGGCTCAAGACCAGAGTGGACAACATAATGGGAACCCCTCTCTAAAAAAAACTTAAAACTTAGCCAGTTATGGTGATATGCACCTGCAGTCCCAGCTACTCAGGAGGCTGAGGCAGGAGAATCCCTTGAACCTGGGAGGTGGAGGTTGCAGTGAGCCAAGATCTCACTATTGCACTGCAGCCTGGACAACAAGAGTGAAACTCTATCTCAAAATAAAGAAGCAGGAGAAGGAGGAGGAGGAGGAGGAGGAAAAGAAGGTCAGAAAATTTCCACTACCTAGCTTTTAAGACTTATTATAAAGCTATATTAATAAAGACAATGTGATATTGGTGTCCAGATAGAAAATTAGATCAACAGAATAGATTGAAGGGTCCACAGATAGATGTACGCATGCATAGTCAATTGATTTTTCACGAAGTTGCAAGGCATTTCAGTAGGAAAAGATAATATTTTCAATAAATGATACTGGAGTGACTGGGTATTCACATGCAAAAAGATGAAACTTTTGCTAAGTGCGGTGGCTTATGCGTATAATCCCAGCACTTTGGGAAGCCTAGGCGGGTGGATCACCTGAGGTCAGGAGTTTGAGAATAGCCTGGCCAACATGATGAAACCCCATCTCTACTAAAAATATAAAAATTAGCCAAGCGTGATAGTGGGTGCCTGTAATCCCAGCTACTCCAAAGGCTGAGACAGGAGAATTGCTTTAATCTGGGAGGCGGAAGTTGCAGTGAGCCGAGATCACACCACTGCACTCCAGCCTGGGCCACAGAGCGAGACTCTGTCGCAAAAACAACAACAACAACAAAGTCAAAATGGATCATAGCTCTAAATGTGAAATATCAAACTATCAGACTTCTTTTTCTCCCCCCCCCCCAAAGTGCTGGGATTACAGGGGTGAGCCACTACACCCAGCCAATCAAACTATCAAACTAAAGAAAACATTTTTAAAAACGTTGTGAGTTTTCACCAGGCAAAGGTTTTTAAAATATAACACCAACAGCATGATTCATAAAAGAAAACATTGATAAATTGGACTTAGAATCAAGAACATCTGCTTTCCAAAGACTAATTTTTTTTTTTTTTTTTTTTGAGACGGAGTTTCACTCTTGTTGCCCAGGCTGGAGTGCAATGGCGCGATCTCGGCTCACTGCAACCTCCACCTCCTGGGTTCAGGCAATTCTCCTGCCTCAGCCTCCCGAGTAGCTGGGATTACAGGCACGCGCCACCATGCCCAGCTAATTTTTTGTATTTTTAGTAGAGATGGGGTTTCACCATATTGACCAGGATGGTCTCGATCTCTTGACCTCGTGATCCACCCACCTCGGCCTCCCAAAGTGCTGGGATTACAGGCTTGAGCCACCGCGCCCGGCCTCCAAAGACTATTAAGATAATGAAAAGGCAAGCTGCAGACTGGGAAGATATTTGTAAAACATATATTTGAAAAATGATTTGTATCCAGGTGTTGTAGACTGCATGTGTCTCCCCTAAAACTCGTATGTTGAAGCCCTAACACCCAGTGTGACTGTATTTGGAGACAGAACCTCTGAGGAGATGATAAAGGTTAAATGAGGTCATAAAGGTGGAGCTCTAATTTGATTTGCTGTCCTTATGAAAAAAGGAAGAGATGCCAGAACTCTCTGTCCACCATGTGAGGACACTATGAGAAGGTGGCTGGCCATCTGCAAGCCAGAAAGAGAGTCCTCGCCAGAAACCAAGTCAGCCGGCACATTGATCTTGGACTTCCCAGTCTCCAGAGCTGTGAGAAATACATTTCTGTTATTTAAGCCACGCAGTCTATGGTGTGTTGTCATGGCAATCTGAGAAGATGAAGACACCAGGAGAAACAAAGAACTCTTGAAATTCAGTGATAAGAAAAGCAACAAACCAATTAAAGATAGTCAAAAGACTTGGACACCCCAACAAAGAAGATATATTGATGATAAATAAGCATATAAAAAACATGTTCAATATCATTAGTCACCGGTAAAATGTAGATGAAAACCACATCTACTAGAATGTCAAGTATTAAAAAGACTGATACGTGGTGGCCGGGTGTGGTGGCTCATGCCTGTAATCCAGCACTTTGGGAGGCCGAGGCCGGTGGATGATAAGGTCAGGAGTTTGAGACCAGCCTGGCCAACATGGTGAAACCCTGTCTCTACTAAAAATACAAAAAATTAGCTGATGTGGTGGCATGCACCGATAGTCCCAGCAGCCTGGGAGCCTGAGGCAAGACAATTGCTTGAACCTAGGCGGTGGAGGTTGCAGTGAGCCAAGATCATGCCACTGTACTCCAGCCTCGGAGACAAAGCGAGACTCCGTCTCCAAAAATAAAAATAAAGCGAAATTATACAACTACTTTGGGAATCAGTTTGGCAGTTCTTTTAAATATTAAACATGGCTGGGCCTGGTGGCTCATGTCTATAATCCTAGCACATGGGAAGGCCAAGGCAGGATGATCATTTGATGCCAGGTGATGGAGACCAGCCTGGGCCTGGGAAATGTAGCAAATCCCCATCTCTACAAAAAATTCAAAAATTAGCTGAGTATGGTGGCACATGTCTGAAGTCCTAGCTACTTGGGAGGCTGAGGCAGGAGGAACACTTGAACCCAGGAGGTTGAGACTGCAGTGAGCTATGACCACGCCACTCTACTCTATGCTGGGTAAGACAGCAAGACCCTTTCTCTTAAAAAAATAAAAGATAAACACACACTTACCATATGATCTAATAATTTCACTCCTAGGTATCTACCCAAAAAAAATAAAAGCATATTTCTTATTGTACATGAACATTCATAGCTACTTTACTTGTAATAGACAAAGACTGTCAATGAATATGATGGCATACAACTCATCAAAAAAAATTTTTAATTAAATATTAAAATGTATCCATGTTATTGTGTGTATATCGACAAATTTCAATATATTATGCTGAGTGAAAGACTACATGCTGCATTAGCTGAGCATGGTGACCCATGCCTGTAATCCCAGCTATTCCGGAGGCTGAGGCACGAGAATCACTTGAACCTGGGAGGCAGAGGTTGTTGTAAGCCAGGATCCTGCCACTGCACTCCAGCCCCGGTGTCAGACCAAGACTTTGTCTCAAAAAAAAACCACTACATGTTGGCTGGGTGCGACGGGGGTCCGCGCGGGAGGGGGAGGGGCGGACTGTCCCCAGTGCGCCCCGGGCGGGTCGGTCCCAGGGGGTCGGTTTCTCTCGGGCCATGCGTGTGTCCCTCGAAGAGGGGGACGGCGGAGCGAGCGCACGGGGTCGGCGGCGATGTCAGCTACCCACCCGACCCGTCTTGAAACACGGACCAAGGAGTCTAACACGTGCGCGAGTCCGGGGCTCGCACAAAAGCCGCCGTGGCGCAACGAAGGTGAAGGCCAGCGCGCTCGCCGGCCGAGGTGGCTGTAATTTAAGCATTTTGGAGGCCAAGGCGGGCAGATCACCTGAGGTCGGGAGTTCAAGACCAGCCTGACCAACATGGTGAAACCCCATTTTAAAAAAAAAAAAAAAAAAACCTACATAAATCTTTTTTAAAGTGCAAATAAATCAGTTTTCTGGGATACAGGGGCAAGGAGAGGTTGGGAGGGAGACAGTTCAAAGGGACATAAAAAAACATTTGAGTGTAGTAGATATGCTCTTTATCTTGATTTTTGATAACGGTTTTACGTATATATACATATACGCCAAAGCTATCAAATCATATACTTTAAATCTGTGCAGTTTTATGGAAAAACATTTGGGTGTTTTAAGAAAGAAAAAATATGTACTGTTTATTACATATCAGTTATGCCTGTTTTTATAAAGACATTAAATAGCTCAAAAAATGAAATGGGTATAAATATACCAAAGTATGTGCAGAATCTGTATGCTAAAAGGGACAAAACACACAAGAAGGAAATGAAGAAGAACTAAATAGGCATACCACATTCATGAACAGGCATACCACATTCATGGACTGGAAGATTCAGTACTGTCCAGATGCCAGTTCCCCCAAGTGATCTATAAATTTAATACAATCCAGATAAAAATCCCAGCAGAACTTTTTGTATATTATAGCTAGATATATGTGTATGTATATCATGCATTTTAATACATACATACACATGTATAAAGAGAAAATAGTACATCAAATGTGTTAAAATGTTACCATTTGGGGAATCTGGGTTAAGAGTATATACTATTCTTAGAAGTTTTCTGTAACTGAAATTTTAAAAAGAAAGATTTTTTAAAAGGGTTTATACCTTATTGTTTTATGGGTTTTTAATTTTAGGTATTATATATTTTGTCATCACTAAATATCATTAAATAGTCTATTCCATTTTGAAAACTGTATTGTAGTCTATAAAAGATGGATGTCTCAACATTTATTTAACCAATCAGCTATTGTTAGACATTTACATTTGATTTTCCCTGCATTTACTCCCTGCCATCTTTTACCTTATATTCTTGCTGCCTTCTGAATGGTTCAGACACTTCCCTATACCTTCGTTCTGGGATTGAGTGAAGTTCTTCATTCCAGAGCATCTGAAAGCAATACAGTAGTCTCCCCTTACCCATGGGGGGCACATTCCAAGACCCCCCAGTGGATGCTTGAAACTGTGGATAGTAAAAAAGAAAAGAAAAGAAACTGTGGATAGTATTGAATCCTGATATGGTTACCCAAATCTCATCTTGAATTGTAATCTGAATTGTAATCCCCAGGTGTCAAGGGAGGGACCTGGTGGGAGGTGATTGGATCATGGGGGCAGTTTCCCTCATGCTGTTCTCATGACAGTGAGTGAATTCTCATGGGATCTGATGGTTTCATAAATGGCAGTTTTCTCTGCTTTCTCTCCTGCCACCTTGTAAAGAAGATGCTTGTTTCCCTTGGCCTTCTGTCATGATTGTAAGTTTTCTTAGGCCTCCCAGCCATGCAGAACTGTGAGTCAACTAAACCTATTTCCTTTATTAATTACTCAATCTCGGCCTTCTCGTGCCTGTAATCCCAACACTTTGGGAGGCTGAGGCAAGTGGATCACGAAGTCAAGAGATCGAGACCATCCTGGTCAACAAGGTGAAACCCTGTCTCTACTAAAAATACAAAAATTAACTGGGCATGGTGGTGCACGCCTGTAGTCCCAGCTACTCGGGAGGCTGAGGCAGGAGAATTGCTTGAACCCAGGAGGCGGAGGTTGCAGTGAGCCGAGATGGTGCCATTGCACTCCAGTCTGGGTAACAACAGCAAAACTCCATCTAAAAAAAGAAAAAGAAATTACTCATAGCAGTGTGAAAACAAACTAATACAAACTGATATGGTTTGGCTGTGTCCCCACCCAAATCTCCTCTTGAATTCCCACGTGTTGTGGGAGACCTGGTGGGAGGTAATGGAATCACGGGGGCAGGTCTTTCCTGTGCTGTTCTTGTGATAGTGAATAAGTCTCATGAGAGCTGATGGTTTTAAAAGAGGAGTTTCTCTGTACACCCTCCCTTCTCTTGTCTGCTGCCATGTGAGACATGATTTTCACCTTCAGCCATGATTGTGACGCCTCCCCAGCCACAGGCAACTGTAAGTCCACTAAATCTTGTTCTTTTGTAAATTACCCAGTCTTGGGCATGTCTTTATCAGCAGCATGAAAACAAACTAATAAACAAATGCTATATATACTACGTTTTTTTCCTACACATACATTCCTATGATAAAGTGTAATTTATAAATTAGGCATAAGAGACTAACAACTTCTCTTTGGCATACATTTGGCTTTTCTTTAACAGATCCAAATTGCCAACATCACCACTTTTGCACTTTGGAGCCCTTATTTTTTTTTTTTTTTTTTTTTCTTTTTTTGAGACGGAGTTTTGCTGTTGTTACCCAGGCTGGAGTGCAATGGCGCAATCTCGGCTCACTGCAACCTCCGCCTCCTGGGTTCAAGCAATTCTCCTGCCTCAGCCTCCCGAGTAACTGGGACTACAGGCACGCACCACCACGCCCAGCTAATTTTTGTATTTTTAGTAGAGACGGGGTTTCACCTTGTTGACCAGGATGGTCTCGATCTCTTGACCTTGTGATCCACCTGCCTCGGCCTCCCAAAGTGCTGGGATTACAGGCATGAGCCACTGCCCCCGGCCTGGAGCCCTTATTAAATAAAATAAGGGCTACCTGAACACAATCACGGCCATACCACGATAGTGTATCTATCTGACAACCAAGAGACCTACTAAGTGACCAAGGGGTAGGTAGCATCTTGGTCTACACTGTGGGAATAGTGGGAACACACTGGACAAAAGGTGGAATGGGATGGTGCAAGAACCGCTACTCAGAACAGAGCGCAACATAAAATCTATGAATTGTTCATTTCTGGAAATTTTCCATTAATATTTCAGACTGTGGCAGTCTGTGGGTAAGTGAAATTGATGAATGCAAATTGCAGGTAAGTGGGGACTGCTGTAGTGGGGACAGAGTAAGCCTAGACCCGGAGTCACCTACCAGTTGCATGAAGTCCACAAATGTGTTTTGTTGTATCCACATGGTGATTTTAAATGTTTGAATTTATAGTGAACATTTAAAAATTAGAAGAGTTTACTTGAAAATCTGGATGTTGACTTCTTTTGAAATATATCTGGCTATAGTGGGCCCACATTCTGGCATGGCTAATTGTGGCTGGAGCTAAGTTTCAGCTGCGTCCTGCAGATGAAGGTTGTTCTGAGCCAGAGCAGCTGTCCTTACTTGTCTGCTAGCTCTCGTGTTTTTTCTTTCTTTCTTTCTTTCTTTTTTTTTGAGATGGAGTTTCACTCTTGTTATCCAGGCTGAGTGCAATGGCGCGATCTCGGCTCACCGCAACCTCTGCCTCCTGGGTTCAGGCAATTCTCCTGCCTCAGCCTCCCGAGTAACTGGGACTACAGGCATGCACCACCACGCCCAGCTAATTTTTTGTATTTTTAGTACAGATGGGATGTCACCATGTTGACCAGGATGGTCTTGATCTCTTGACCTCGTGATCCACGCGTCTCGGCCTCCCAAAGTGCTGGGATTACAGGCTTGAGCCACCACGCCCGAACCCAGGTTTTTTCTTTAATTTTTTTTACACCTATCTGTCAAAAGGAAGTTCTGATATGCAACTTGTCTGTTAATTCTTTTTTTTAAAAAAACTATTATTTTTTACACCTATCTATCAAAAGGAAGTTCTCATATACAATTTGTCTGCTGACTCTTATATCCACTCAGTCTCATCCAAGGTCTTAAAGTCTCAGATCTGGGAACACCCTCACTTCAACATCTGCTCAGGACACCTTTTATTTTATTATTTTTTAAGGCAGGGTCTTGATCTGTCACCCAGGATAGAATACAGTGGTGTAATTATAGCTCACTGCAACCTCGACCTCCCGGATTCAAGTGATCCTCCCACCTCTGCCTCTTGAGTAGGTGGGACCACAGGCACATGCCACCACCCCCAGACAAAGGACTCATTTTAGAAAGCAGTGTAGTTGAGAGGAATAAAATGCTGAGTTTGAACCAGAAGAGATGAATTTTAGTCAACTGAACCATTCCCTGCTCTAGTTTTCCCTTCTGTTCAATGCCTTAGATGGGTATTTCTTGGCCAGGTGTGGAGGTTCACGCCTGTAATCCTAGCACTTTGGGAGACCGAGGCGGGCAAATTACTTGAAGTCAGGAGTTTGAGACTAGCCAGGCCAACATGGTGAAACCTCATCTCTACTAAAAATACAAAAATTAGCCGGGCGTGGTGATACATGCCTATAATCCCAGCTACTCAGGAGGCTGACACACAAGAATTGCTTAAAAACTTCAGGCTGAAACACTTTGGAGCAGTCCAACAGATTATCTGACTCTCCCAGGTTCCAATCCTCAGTAAGACTTCGGAATAAAACTAACTTAAATTCTTTGAAAGTTTTTTTCTCTTTCTTTTTTTCAAGACAGGTTCTCACTCTGTCACCCAGGCTGGAGTGCAGTGGCACAATCTTGGCTCACTGCATGCAGCCTTGACCTCCTGGGCTCAAGCGATCCTCCCACTTCAGCCTCCTGAGTAGCTGGAACTATGGGTGCATGATTGTGCTGGGTTAATTTTTAAAGTTTCTTTTTTTTTAGAGATGGGGTCTCACTGTGTTGCCCAAGGTGGTCTTGAACTCCTGGGCTCAAGCAATCCTCCTGCCTTCGCTCCCAAAGTTCTGAGATTACAAGAGCAGGAATGAGCACTTGGCCTGATTTTTGTTTTCCTTGACAAGTCAGGGTTCAGGAAATGATTATTATCCATAAAAATTGCAAAGGGATACACTGATTTGTCATTATCAAAGGGGCCAGAGAGAACCTGGTGATTATTTAACTGGGCTTCGGGGAATAAAGGCAAAGCTCTCAGATGAGTTTGAGTTCGAAGCCTAGAAACAGGGAGGAGAGGAGGCCAGGGACAAGATGACGGATTCCATTTTAAGTGATAACTTCTAAGCCTCAAGTAAAAATCCAGGTTGCCTTTTGGGTGTAAAGTAGAAACCTGAGATACAGAATTAAGAGTTGCCCAGGTCAGGCGAGGTAGCTCAGGCCTGTAATCCCACCACTTTGGGGACAGTCAGACCTGGGTCCCAATCTGTGTTTTGTCCCTTCGGCCCGTTGTGACTGTGGCTGGTGGCTTCGTGGCTCTGGGCTTGTTTCCTTCTCTATAAATAAGGAAACATGGTATCTGCTACGTTGATGCCTGTAAAGCTTAAGCACAGGGCCTGGCAATAGGTCTGTAAGGCGGAAACCTGGGGTACACAATTAAGATCTATGGGTCTCCTGTGCAACCCAACTTTTGGGCACTCTGCCTCATTTTCCCCAGCCTAGACGCGTGGGTTCTGTTTGACTGGTTGCTCACTGCGGGCTTGGGGCTCCTCACTCCCGGGGCAAAGCCCGGTATGAAGGGTCACCTTCTGGGGCAGCTCGGACCTTCCCACGCCCCTGCGCCGCACAATCTTGGGATCAGCCCCACGTGGAGATCCCGTCTGTGCAGCCCAGCTCAAGGCCCCTCCAGCCCAGACACTAAATGAAAGCGAAGAGCAGCTGGCTGCCAAACTGTCAGTGCCAGATCTCTGCGAACTTACTCCGCTGAAAGAGCAACCGGGATGCGCCATCTCCGGGAGAAAAACCCCCTCCTTCAGTTACAGGGCGAAATGGCGCCGTGGCGCTACACTGCGCACGTGAACTGCTCTGGTCCTGGTCCCGCCCCTGCACCCGCGGGTACTGACGGCGCCTGAGAGTATGTTGGGGGCGGAGCCCAGACGAGCCCTTCATCCTATCTTGCCCAACCCCTCTCAGAGGTAACTTAAACTACGCTTCCCAGAATCCTTCTCAGCCTGGGACTTCCGTTGTCGTCAGCGGAAGCGGTGACAGAGCATCCCAAGCCACACAGAGGCCGGCTTGGTCACTATGGAGGAGATAGGCATCTTGGTGGAGAAGGCTCAGGTACAGTGGGGAGTTGGGCTTTTTAGTCAGGGACGGGATCACGCGGAGAGGGTGAAGCCAGACCTGAGTGGAGGAATGAATGGCTTCGAGGATCCCAGTCCGGGCTGGGGTGATTTCAGAGGCCTCAGTGGAGAGAGCTTTGTGCCGTTCGGAGGCCTGTCTCGGTGACCGAGTGATGATAGGAAGTAAGGCTCAGAAAGCGGGGCTGGGGGAGTGACGTTAGTAGGTCTTTGAGACTATTGATTTCGAACCCTGACCGGGAGTGCTTGGTGACGTCGGCGATCCGGCGTTGGGATTGGGTCAGACGGTGAGTGATGTATGGGACCCAGCGATGCGGCCGAGTTACCCCCAGGGCTAGGCTGTGGGGCTGACTGATGTTCAGGGCTTTGCTGATGGGGGTAATGAGGCGGGTAGTTAGGTATTATCTGTTGTTTGGCTGAGTGATGTTTAGGTCTAAGGAGAGTTGGGAGACTGTGACATATGGGATCTTTGAGTGAAAACTAGGGAATGTTAGCACTCTTTGAAGTCGCTGTCACTTTAACAGCCTATCTGGGAGAGCCATGTGACATTAGGAACCTCTTGAGGAGGATTGGGTGTCATTTGTGTCTCATAAGGAGTTGATGTGACATTTAGATCCTAGTTGGGGGTTGTGTGACACTGGGGACATTTTGAGTGGTATATGATAGCATAAGATCTGTGTGAGGGGCGAGTTGACATAAGGGGCTTGTTTAGGGGACCAAGAGGTTTCCAGGATCTACATAGAGGGTCTTACTATGTCAGGGGTTTATTAGGGGCTAAGTGACTTCATGGTGAAGTGGGGAAGGGAACAAACATTAGTGAAGTTGAGACGCTTTCATGAGAGGACCGTCTTCTTCCAACTTGAGTTTTCTCCTTTGGTCTAGGATGAAATCCCAGCACTGTCCGTGTCCCGGCCCCAGACTAGTCTGTCCTTCCTGGGCCCTGAGCCTGAGGACCTGGAAGACCTGTACAGCCGCTACAAGGTACCTTCAACCCCCAACCCAGACCTTGCACAGGACCTGGCATCTCATACTCTCCCCACTTTCCACCACTCTCTGGATCAGCAAGGGCTGGAGCCATCCCCTTCTGTCCCCTCTCTACTCACAGAAGCTGCAGCAAGAGCTGGAGTTCCTGGAGGTACAGGAGGAATACATCAAGGATGAGCAAAAGAACCTGAAAAAGGAATTCCTCCATGCCCAGGAGGAGGTGAAGCGAATCCAAAGCATCCCGCTGGTCATCGGACAATTTCTGGAGGCTGTGGATCAGAATACAGCCATTGTGGGCTCTACCACAGGTGTGTGGGTGGCCAAGGACACCTCCTTCATTCACCTGGCCACTTAACAACTATTTCCTACCATGTGCTAGGTAGCAGCAAACAAGGCATGGAAGTACAGTGTTCTTCAGAGTATTCTGACTGATCCAAAGGTAGAAATACATATACCACATGGCGAAACTTTTTTTTTTTTTTAAGACAGTTTCACTCTTGTTGTCCAGGCTGGAGTGCAGTGGCATGATCTCACAGCTGACTGCAACCTCTGCCTCCTGGGTTCAAGCAATTCTCCTGCTTCAGCCTCCCAAGCAGCCTGGCTAATTTTTGTATTATTAATAGAGTCAGGGTTTCACCACGTTGGCCAGGCTGGTCTTGAACTCCTGACCTTAGGTGATCCACCCACCTCAGCCTCCCAAAGTGCTGGGATTACAGGTGTGAGCCACTGCACCCAGCCAGAAATATATTTTACATTTTGAATGTCTGTCTCTGTCTCTTACTCTTTAGATAGATGTATAAAACATAAGTTTTGCCATGAGATATTTAGCCTGTGTGTGGTATACTCTGATGTTTTCTATCCTATTCTAATCTGTTTTGCTTTAAACACAGTTCTGATCATGACCTTCCAAATTGATTTCACAGCTACTACTGGGTTGGGGCCTGCAGTTTGAAACGATGAGTGAGAGTGTTAAGAGATTGGGCTCTGGGGCCAGGCACGGTGCCTCACATGTATAATTCCAGCACTTTGGGAGACCGAGGTGGGAAGATCGCTTGAGGCCAGAAGTTTGAGACCAGCCTGGGCAACATGGCGAAACCCCATCTCAACTAAAAATATAAAAATTAGCTGCGTGTGGTGGTGCACGCCAGCAATCCCAGCTCCTCAGGTGGTTGAGGCACAAGAATCTGTTGAACCCAGGAGGTAGAGGTTTCAGTGAGCTGAGATCGAAACACTACTCCAGCCTGGGCAACAGAGCAACACACTCTATCTCAAAAAAAAAAAAAAGATTGGGCTTTGATAAGAACTCCGTGTCCTTATCAGAGTATATTGTAGCTGCTGTTGTTTATATAGGTCCAGGCCTTGCCCTCATGATAGTCATTGTCACTGGCATCTTAACTGTTTTTTTATGTTTCTCGGCTCTGCTCCTCTAGACCAAGCAATGTTCTTGTAAAGGTTGTGGAGAAAGGTGTGCAATTGTGCCTGGAATTGGACTGGTGGGCTGTGAGGAAGTGAGGTGAGGGTGGTATTCAGAATGAGGCCTCTATCTTTGACCTGTAGGAGTTGGGACAGTGGGGCTTTCCCTGAGATGGCTCCATGGGTACAGGAGTAGGTTTGTGGGAAGACAGGGAGGGCAATCCATAGCTCATGGGAGGTGTCCAGGAGGCTGCTGGTCAGCCAGGTCTGACAGGAGAGACATTGAGCTTGGAAAGGGAAGTGTGCCTCACAAGCATGAGATGTTGCAGGAGGAGGCCTGCTGGACAGCCAGGGCTGGAGCTCAAGAGGGAATCAGAGTGGTAGACAAGGAGCTTGTATGAATGTTGGGGATGGACAGCAGGAGGAAGGATGGAAGCTGAGAGGAGACCCCTCAGTGTCTCAGCCAGAGATGCTGGCGGCGTAGTGGGGTGTGACTGTGAGATTAGGAGGAAGGAACGGGGAAGGGGCAGTTTCCAGGCTCTCACACTTCTTGTTTTCCTTCTCCCTTCTTGCAGGCTCCAACTACTATGTGCGCATCCTGAGCACCATCGATCGGGAGCTACTCAAGCCCAATGCCTCAGTGGCCCTCCACAAGCACAGCAATGCACTGGTGGACGTGCTGCCCCCTGAAGCTGACAGCAGCATCATGATGCTCACCTCAGGTAAAGGGGGAGCCTGCAGCTGGGGGTCCCATGGGGACCTTGAGGACCTGGCCGGGAGCCCCAGCTCTGCTCTTCCACCAGACCAGAAGCCAGACGTGATGTATGCAGACATCGGAGGCATGGACATCCAGAAGCAGGAGGTGCGAGAGGCCGTGGAGCTCCCACTCACGCATTTCGAGCTCTACAAGCAGGTGAGGCAATGCAGGTGGCAGGGAAGGGAGAGGCCTAGTTGGCTCTGGGGTTAGGGGTGAGACTCCTAACTCACACTTCTCTTCCCTTCTCTGGGTTTCAGATCGGCATTGATCCTCCCCGAGGCGTCCTCATGTATGGCCCACCTGGCTGCGGGAAGACCATGTTGGCAAAGGCGGTGGCACATCACACGACAGGTGAGGCATATCACCCTCTGCCCCTGCCCCGAGCTCTAATCTTCTGGCCTCTTCGTCTTGCTTCCTGCTTGCTTACTCTTCCCAGGAAGTGGCACTGCACAGTGATCAGAAACATAGACTCTGGGGTCACAGCCCACGTGTGCATGTTACTGGCTGTGCTGGCTTCAGCTCCTTGGGCCTTTCCTCATAGTAAAAGACTCATTTCACCCAGCGATTGTGAGCAGTTAATGAAATAATGCAGTGTTTTCCTACAATGGGTTGCGACCCATTAGTAATTATGAATTTCAGTTTGTGGGTTGCAGCCAACATTTTGAAACAAGAAATAGAACAGAAAGTAGCAGAGCACATCCACGTGGTATTATTTATACATGGTACAAGTATATATGGTGCAAGTTCGTCTGTTTTGTGAAACTTGTTTCATACACATGTGCACATTCATGTATTCTTGTGGTTCTTCAAAAATATATATATTTTTAAATTTTTTTGTATGTTGCCCAGGCTGGCCTTGAACTCCTGGGCTCAAGGGATCCTCCCACCTCAGCCTCCCAAAGTGCTGGGATTATATAGGCATGAGCCATGCACCTGGCCCCAAAAATGTATTTCTTATTGTAGGTACCAGACAAAAATGTCTGAAAATCACTTACGTGTAACTCTTTTTGTGTTTGATGTTAAAGCCCTAAAATCTTAAGCATATTTTCAGATCTTAATACATGTGAGCCAGGGAACAGCAGGAGGGAGTAGTTAAGCAATGTGTTTTCTGGGGCCAGACTGCCTGGCTTTGAAATCTTACTTCCCCACCAACTTCTTATGTGATCCTCAGTAAGTTAACCTGTCTGTGACTCAGTTTCCCTAATTGTCAGATGAAGACAATCATAGTATCTCTTTTTCTGGAGTGGTTGTTAAGAAGAGCAATTTGACACAAAGCGTCTAGAATGGACAATAAATGTTACCTGTTGTCATTGCTACTCATTTGTTTGGTACTTCATTGAACTTTTACTCTGTACCAGGCTTTGTGCTGGAATGCAAAGATGACAATTAGAGATGTCACTTGCCTTGACTGGGAAAAAAAAGACTCCTAGAACTTAGTCATTCATCGATTGTTTACTGAGCACCTACTATGTGCTAGGATGTGTTGTAGATGCCAGAGACTTGGCAGTGAACAGAACATCTCCTTATAGAGGTGATGTCTTAGTTGGAAAAGAAAAGAGATAAACAAGTCGATAGATTATATAGCACAAGCCTGTCCAACCCATGGCCCACACATGGCCAGGATGGCTTTGAATGTGGCCCAACACAAATTCGTAAACTTTCTTAAAACATGATGAGATTTTTGTTTTTAGACAGAGTCTTGCTCTGTCGCCCAGGCTGGAATGCAGTGACATGATCTTGGTTCTCTGCAAAGTTCGCCTCCTGGGTTCAAGCAATTCTCCTGCCTCAGCCTCTTGAGTAGCTGGAATTACAGGTACATGCCACCTCATCCAGCTAATTTTTGTATTTTTAGTAGAGATGGAGTTTCACCATCCTGGCCAGGCTGGTCTTGAACTCCTGACCTCATGATCCACCTGTCTTGGGCTCCCAAAGTGCTGGGATTACAGGCATGAGCTACCACACCTGGCTGATTTTTTTTTAAGCTCATCAGCTGTCATTAATGTTAGTGTATTTTATTATGTGTGGCCCAAGACAGTTCTTCCAATGTGGCCCTGTGTACCCTTCACTGAGATTCCCTAATGTTATTATCTTATGTAACCATAATACAATTAGGAAAATCAGGAAATTAACAATGGTACAATACTATGAACTAAAGTATAGACCTCCTTCAAATTTTACCAATTTTCCACTAGTGTCCTTGTTCTGTCCTGAGTTCCAATCCAGTGAAGACAAATAAGCTTGGCTGAGTAGGAACAGAAATTGAGAGACCCTGACTTCCAGTTCTTTTTTTTTTTTTTTTTGAGACAGAGTCTCGCTCTGTTGCCAGGCACGAGGCTGGAGTGCAGTGGCACAATCTTGGCTCACTGCAACCTCCACCTCCCGGGTTCATGCAATTCTCCTGCCTCGGCCTCCCAAGTAGCTGGGACCACAGGCACACGACACCACACCCAGCTAATTTTTGTATTTTTAGTAGAGATGGGGTTTCACTATGTTGGCCAGGATGGTCTCAATCTTTTGACCTGGTGATCCGCCCGCCTCGGCCTCCCAAAGTGCTGGGATTACAGGCTTGAGCCACTGCACCCGGCTGACTTCCAGTTCTGTCATTTTTCTGAGTGAACTGGGTGGTTTGTCACTGGAAGAGGGAGGGAAGAGAGAAGGTGCAGAAGGGATGTAGACATGGGAAAAGCTGCTGACTGGGGTTGAGTTTTGTTTTGTTTTCTATAGAGACAGGGTCTTGTTCTATCACCCAGGCTGGAGTGCAGTGGTGCACTCATAGCTCACTGCAACCTCAGTCTCCTGGGCTCAAGCAATCCCCACCACCTCAGTCTCCTGAGTAGCTGGGACTACAGGCATGTGCCACCGTTCCCAACTAATTTTTATATCTTTATTTATTTATTTATTTTGAGACGGAGTTTCACTCTTGTTACCCAGGCTGGAGTGCAATGGCGCCATCTCGGCTCACCGCAACCTCCGCCTCCTGGGTTCAGGCAATTCTCCTGCCTCAGCCTCCTGAGTAGCTGGGATTACAGGCACGCGCCACCATGCCCAGCTAATTTTTTGTATTTTTAGTAGAGACGTGGTCTTGCTATGTTGCCTAGGCTGGTCTTGAACTCCTGGGCTCAAGCCATCCTCCTGCCTCGGCTTCCCAAAGTGTTGGGATCACAGGTGTGAGCCTTTTTTTCTCTTTCTTTTTTCGGGGGGAATTCATCTATTTGTTCTGGTGGCAGTACGGCTTATCAAGAGTGAGAAACTGAAGCAGGAGCCCATTCCAGGGTAGATGGAAGGAGTAGCAGAGCCCAGAGGGGGCTGAGAGATTGGGAGGACAGGGAAGGTTATGGTAGGAAGGGGACTGTAGTGATAGAGTAGGGAAGGCCAACGGGCAGGCTGGGTTCCAGAGATGGTGATTTCATGTGGAACTGACTGGACATTTGCAGAACAGCTAAGTAAATGTATGGCCAGAGTCAGTTGGTCAGGGTGTGTTTAGAGCAGAAAAAGAAACCTTGAGGTGAGGATGCTGAATGAGCCCCCAGCTGATGGAAGTATCCAGAAAGAGGGACCCCTTGAGCCAGGTGTCAAGTCTGGATCTTAGGGAGTGAACAGGGCAGGGATGAAGCCTTGAACATTTCATAGTTTAGGACATAAAACCACCCTGTCCACATGTATGGACTGTATGTCTTGCTTCTCTGGTAGCTGGAAGGAGACTACTGGGGGTATGCTCTGTACAACACAAAGCATCAGATCCTTAAGAAGCAAGTGTTACTTTGGCTGGGCGCGGGGGCTCATGCCTGTAATCCCAACACTTTGGGAGGCTGAGGTGGGTAGATCACCTGAGGTCAGGAGTTCAAGACCAGCCTGACCAACATGGAGAAATCCTGTCTCTACTAAAAATACAAAATTAGCTGGGTGTGGTGGCGCATGCCTGTTATCCCAGGTACTCAGGAGGCTGAGGCAGGAGAATTGCTTTGAACCTGGGAGGCAGAGGTTGCAGTGAGCCAAGATTGTGCCATTGCACTCCAGCCAGGGCAACAAGAGTGAACTCTACCTCAAAAAAAAAAAAAAAAAGAAGAAGAAACAAGTGTAACTTTAAGAAACAAGGGCAAGGTCAAGCCTGGGGTATCTCATGCCTATAATCCCAGCACTTTGGGAGACTAAGCCAGGAGGATCCCTTGAGGCCAGGAGTTTGAGACCAGCCTGGGCAATATAGGAAGACCCCATCTCCTCAAAAATTTTAAAAAGCTAGGTGTGGCTACATGCCTATAGTCCTGGCTACTCAGAAGGCTGAAGAGAGGGGATTGCTTGAGCCCAGGAGATTGAGGCTGTAGTAAGCTATGATCACACCACTGTATTCCAATCTGGGCAAGAAAGTGAGATCTATCTTGCTTGTTTAAAAAATAAACAAGTCCAAAGGGAGGGCCCAGAACAAATCTGTCTTCAACCCTATTACCAATTTCAGTTATATCAGAAGACATGCCCATGGGCCCTGATTTTTTTTCAGGAAATTAAAAAGCTGGTCCTTATAGCAAACAGGAACTCAGAGCTCTTGGCAAGGCAGTATGACGTCTTAGTGTATGGGCAGCATGTCTGTTTTCTTGCTGATTTTGCAAGTGCTCCAGAAATTTATTTTTTTCTTTTCTATTCTTTTATTCATTCATTCGTTTATTTTATTTATTTATTTTTTTGAGACGGAGTTTCACTCTTGTTACCCAGGCTGGAGTGCAATGGCACAATCTCGGCTCACCGCAACCTCCGCCTCCTGGGTTCAAGCAATTCTCCTGCCTCAGCCTCCCGAGTAGCTGGGACTATAGGCGTGCACCACCATGCCCAGCTAATTTTTGTATTTTTTTTTAGTAGAGACAGGGTTTCAACATGTTGACCAGGATGGTCTTGATCTCTTGACCTCGTGATCCACCCACCTCGGCCTCCCAAAGTGCTGGGATTATAGGCATGAGCCACCGCGCCCAGCCTTTTATTTTAGTATTTCATATCCTGATTTTTAAATGTTGGACCAAAAAATATGACACATCTGGCTGGGTGCGGTGGCTCACGCCTGTAATCCCAGAACTTTGGGAGGCCGAGGTGGGTGGATCATTGAGGTCAGGAGTTCAAGACCAGCCTAGTCAACATGGTAAAAATTCGTCTCTACTAAAAATACAACTATTAGCTTGGTGTGGCAGCACACGCCTGTAATCCCAGCTACTCAGGAGGCTGAGGCAGGAGACTCACTTGAACCCAGGAGGCGGAAGTTGCAGTGAGCAGAGATCATGCTATTGCACTCCAGCCTGGGTGACAGAGTGAGACTCCATCTGAAACAAAAAAAAAGTGACACATCTGTGAGGAACATTCATAATTTAAGCCACTGGGTGACTGTGGGGTATGAATAGATGGCTGTTCCTCAGGGCTGGATGAGGGACCCAGCCTCGGGCCTGAGAGAATGACACAACTGCTAGGTGTGGGTATCCAAGGAAAAGGATGTCTTCAAGGAATTCTTAGTTTCTGTTGAAGCAGAATGGGCCTTTCAGGAGGCCCATCCCTGCCTAATCCTTGTCATGCTGCCATCAGCTGCATTCATCCGGGTCGTGGGCTCGGAGTTTGTACAGAAGTACCTGGGTGAGGGCCCCCGCATGGTCCGGGATGTGTTCCGCCTGGCCAAGGAGAATGCACCTGCCATCATCTTCATAGACGAGATCGATGCCATCGCCACCAAGAGATTTGATGCTCAGACTGGGGGTGAGTGATACCAAAACAAGGCCCAGGGTCTTGGATGGGCTTGTTGCACAGGATGCCCGGGAATGACCATGCTGTGCACTCTCAGCCGACAGGGAGGTTCAGAGGATCCTGCTGGAGCTGCTGAATCAGATGGATGGATTTGATCAGAATGTCAATGTCAAGGTGTGGGGTTCGTGATGAACAAGGGGAGGTTGGCGTAGGAATCAGGGAAAGGTCGGGGCTGGCACCTGAGGGGCGGTTATCATGACGGGAAGGAGGTAGGAGTGCAGAGATCTGAGTTGGCCTGCCCCCAATGCCAGGTGATCATGGCCACCAACAGAGCAGACACCCTGGATCCAGCTCTGCTGCGGCCAGGACGCCTGGACCGTAAAATTGAATTTCCACTTCCTGACCGCCGCCAGAAGAGATTGATTTTCTCCACTATCACCAGCAAGATGAACCTCTCTGAGGAGGTTGACCTGGAAGATTGTATCCTGCTCCAGAAGTGAGGGAGGGGCCCCAGTTGGGAACGGGGATTAGATCTTCAATTCAACTTCTGCCATCACCACAGCCCAGACTTGCGGGGGTAGGACCAAGGTCTAGGGAGGAGGGGAGGTAACAGAGATGGCCAAAGGTGACTTCCAGCCCCAGGCATTCACCCCATCCTACAGGGAATGGTTTCCTTAACTCACTGCAGATGTGGCCCGGCCAGATAAGATTTCAGGAGCTGATATCAACTCCATCTGTCAGGAGGTAAGTGGTCGTTTCTCTCTGGATCCAGGTAGTGGGTGTGTAAGGACCCTTCTCTCAATCACTCTGCTATAGTCCTTCTATCCCCTCATGGCTGTCCTGGGTTGTGGGCCCCATCTCTCTCTTCCTTTACCATTACTAGGGTTGGAGAGTATACGGGGTGGTTTTTTGTTTTTTATTTTTTGCTTTGAGACAGGGACTGGCTCTCGCCCAGGCTGGAGTGCAGTGGCGCAATCATGACTCACTGCAGTGATTCTCCCATCTCAGCCTCCCGAGTAGCTGGGATTACAGGTGCACGCCACCATGTCCGACTAATTTTTGCATTTTTTGTAGAGGCAGGGTTTCACCATGTTGCCTAGGCTGGTCTCAAACTCCTGGGCTCAAGTGATCCATCTACCTCAGCTTCCCAAAGTGTTGGGATTATAGGTGTGAGCCATCATGCCCTGCCACAGGAAGTCGATTTTAAGTCTTTTTTTTTTTTTGAGACGGAGTTTCACTGTTGTTACCCAGACTGGAGTGCAATGGCACGATCTCGGCTCACCGCAACCTCCGCCTTCTGGGTTCAAGCAGTTCTCCTGCCTCAGCCTCCCGAGTAGCTTGGACTACAGGCGCGCACCACCATGCCCAGCTAATTTTTGTATTTTTAGTAGAGACAGGGTTTCACCATGTTGACCAGGATGGTCTCGACCTCTTGACCTCGTGATCCACCCACCTCGGCCTCCCAAAGTGCTGGGATTATAGGCTTGAGCCACCGGGCCCGGCCTGATTTTAAGTCTTATCCTTCAACAGAGTGGAATGTTGGCTGTCCGTGAGAACCGCTACATTGTCCTGGCCAAGGACTTCGAGAAAGCATACAAGACTGTCATCAAGAAGGACGAGCAGGAGCATGAGTTTTACAAGTGACCCCTCCCTTCCCTCCCCCACACAACTCGGGCTGGGGCTTCTTCTCTCAGGCCCTCCCCCCTCCCCCCAGAACCTCTGTCCCAAAACCTCATTCCCTTTTTTCTTTACCCAGGATTGGTTTCTTCAATAAATAGATAAGATCGATTCCATTTAATTTCTTCTTAGAAGTTTAACTCCTTTGGAGAATGTGGGCCTTGAATAGGATCCTCTGGGTCCATCTTGATCTGACAGATGAGAGACGAGGTGCATGGCCTGGGTAGCAGCTTGAGAGAACCAAGGAATTCAAACCAGATGACTTCCAAAATGTGGGGAAAGGGATGGAAAATGAACCTAAGATGGCAGTCCTTAATCACGGAATAAAGCCCCTATGCATCGCCCCATTCCCTACAGGTAAAAGACAATAAAAAGTTCAGGTCACGGGCCTTGGGAGTTCAGAGGAAGGAGGTGTCCAGTGCTGTCCAACAGAACTTTTCCATGTTGATGGATATGTTCTGTGTTCTCCAGTATGGCAGCTGCTCGCCACATATGGCTGGCTAATGAGCACCTGAAATATGGCTAGGTTGACTGAGAAACTGAACTCTTATTTTTTTGAGATGGAGTCTTGCTCTGGCACCCAGGCTGGAGTGCAGTGGTGAGATCTCACCTCACTGCTGCCTCCACTTCTCATATTCATGATTCTCCTGCCTCAGCTTCCTAAGTAGCTGGGACCACAGGCACCTGCCACCACACCTGGCTAATACAGGGTTTCACCATATTGGCCAGACTGGTCTCGAACTCCTGACCTCGAATGATACACCCACCTTGGCCTCCCACAGTGTTGGGATTACAGGTGTGAGCCACT
This sequence comes from Callithrix jacchus, assembly GCF_049354715.1. Classification (NCBI taxonomy): domain Eukaryota; kingdom Metazoa; phylum Chordata; class Mammalia; order Primates; family Cebidae; genus Callithrix; species Callithrix jacchus. Next base: position 35,596,014 of record NC_133523.1, read on the forward strand.
GCGCCTGGCCAAGAAGTGGAACTCTTACACACTGCTGGTGGGAATGTGAAATGGTAAGCCACTTAGGAAAACAGTTTGATAATTTCTTATGCTAAATACACACCTATCAGATGATTTAGCAACTTCTGTGTATTTACTTAAGAAAAAATAACATATACATCCATATGAAGACTTGTAAATAAATGTCCTCATCATTTTTATTTGAAATGGCTAAAACTGGAAACAACCCAAATGTCCACCAGCAAGTGAATGGATATACAAATTGTAATGTATGTATGCAATTTAACACCACTCAGGAGGCTGGGCGCGGTGGCTCATGCCTATAATCCCAGCACTTTGGGAGGCCGAGGCGGGTGGATCATGAGGTCGAGAGATCGAGACCATCCTGGTCAATTAGGTGAAACCCCGTCTCTACTAAAAACACAAAAATTAGCTGGGCATGGTGGTGCGCGCCTGTAGTCCCAGCTATTCGGGAGGCTGAGGCAGGAGAATTGCTTGAACCCAGAAGGCGGAGGTTGCGGAGAGCCGAGATCATGCCATTGCACTCCAGTCTGGGTACAAGAGCGAAACTCTGTCTCAAAAAAAAAAAAAAACACCACTTAGTAATATGAAAATGAACTACTGATGTATGCAAAAACATGAAATTCAAAATAATTATGCTGAGTGATAGAATCCAGACAACAAATGATACATACTGTATTATTCTATTTATATAAAGTTTTAGAAAATGCAAACTAATCTAAGTGACAAAGCATACCAATGGTTATCTGGGGTTTGGGGCAGGTGGGACGGATTATAAAGAAAAGCGTAGAAGGTGATAGATATTTTTAGTTTTTTCGTTTGTTTGTTTTTACTGTGGTGATGGTTTTTCAAGCATGTGTGTCAAAACTTACCAAATTGTACCTAATTTATTGTAGGTCAATTATACCTCAATAAAACTACTAATAGCTAAATACATAAATGTACTGAAGTTCCACCTAGCATAATAAGATAAGAAAAAAAGTCATGGGACTGGAAAAGAAATAGAACTCTCATTATTCACAAATGTCATGATTGCATATATTTAAAATCTAAATCTACACAAACCTATGAAAATTAAATAGTGAATTCAGCAATGTGGCTAAACATAGGTCAACATAAAATATCAAATATAAGCCAGGCATGGTGACATGCACCATCCACAGTCCCAACAACTCAGGAGCCTGAGACAGGAGAATTGCTTGAACTGGGGAGTTCAAGTTCAGCCTGGGCAATGTAGCAAGACCCACTGTCTCTGAAAAAAAATCAAACATATATATCAGCAATAAATAGGAACTTAAAATTTTTTTTTTATTAAGACGGGGTTTCACCATGTTGGTCAGGCTGGTCTTGAACTCCCGACCTCAGGTGATCCGCCTGCCTTGGCCTCCAAAGTCGTTGGATTACAGGCCAAGCTGGGCAGATCATGAGGTCAGGAGTTAGACCAGCCTAGGCAATATGGTGAAACCCCGTCTCTACTAAAAATACAAAAATTAGCCGGGTGTGGTGGCGCGTTCCTGCAATCCCAGCTACTAGGGAGACTGAGGCAGGAGAATGGCTTGAACCCAGGAGGTGGAGGTTGCAGTGAGCCGAGATTGTGCCACTACATTCCAGCCTGAGCAACGGAGCAAGACCCCATCTCAAAAAAGAAAAAGAATAAAAGTATTAATTGTCCACAAATTGATCTATAAACAACCCAATGCCAATCAAAATTCCAGCAGTTTTGTCTTGCTGGAAATTGAGAAACTAATTCTGAAGTTTGTAAGTAAATGAAAGTCAGCAGGGGTCGGTCTTAGGTTCCCTGTCTCCAGACCCTATTCTCCTGCCTCATTTGGACCCCTACAATCTAATTATAAAGGTAAAATGTAAAAGGAAAACAAATAATTACGTAGAAGAATAGCTTCATGACCTTTGGATTGGCGAAATTATCATTTTTTTTAATAATTTTTTTTTGGAAACAGTCTCGCTCTGTCGCCTAGGCTTCAGTGCAGTGGTGCCTCAGCTCACTGCAACCTCCGCCTCCCAGGTTCAAGCGATTCTCCTGCCTCAGTCTCCTGAGTAGCTGGGATTACCAGTGCATGCCACGATGCCCAGCTAATTTTTGTATTTTTGGTAGAGACAGGGTTTTGCCATGTTGATCAGGCTGGTCTCAAACTCCTGACCTTGTGATCCGCCCACCTTGGCCTCCCAAAATGCTAAGATTACAGGCGTGAGCCACTGTACCCGGCCTAAGATAGTATTTTTAAGAAGCTCTAACAATAATGAAAAAATTATTTCGGCTATGTTAAAGTTAATAATTTCCATTCATCAATGAAAAGAAATCTCATACTGGGAGAAGTTATTTATAATACATATACATATACAACAAATATCTTGATATTTCGATATGTTATACAAATAAATCCTACAGACTAATATGAAAAAGACAGATAATTCAATAAAAAGGCAGCAAAAGAGGCGGCTAGATCACCTAAGGTCAGGAGTTCCAGACTAGCCTGGCCAACATGGTGAAACCCCCATCTCTACTAAAAATACAAAAATTAGCAGGGCATGGTAGTACATGTCTGTCATCCAAGCTACTCAGGAGGCTGAAGCAGAGAACCCGGGAGGCGGAGGTTGCAGTGAGCCAAGATCATGCCACAGCACTCCAGCCAGATTGTCTCAAAAAAAAAAAAAAAAAAATGAAAAGATGCTTAATAATTCAGAAACTGAAAGGTTCAAGATTTTGCTCTACTTGCATGCTAACGAGATAGCCTGCTGCAGCTTCACATACATCTAACAGAGAAAAAGTAGACCCCTGAGTCAGAGTCAAACCATTTTTTACTCATGGCAAAAGTGGCAGGAACAATATCTTGCCTTGCTTCCCAGAACCCCAGTTGCCATAGGGTAAAGCAATAAGGTAGAAAAGTTATCTGCTATATGCAGTGAGTGCTTTATAGGAGAATCCTGACATTAGGAAACTGCTCTTATATGAAGCTTCTGGTGGCATGCCCTTCCTCCACATGAGAGAAAAAGAAGAGTGACCTTATCTCTATTCCAGAATGTATGCAAATTTTCACTAGGAAGGGAAAGGAGAAGCATTTATCTTTATTACTCTGGAGCACCTCTACGAAGAGACATATTTAACCTTTACTAAGGTGGCACACATTCTTTTTTTTTTTTTTTTTTTTTTTGAGATGGAGTTTCACTCTTGTTACCCAGGCTGGAGTACAATGGCACAATCTCGGCTCACCGCAACCTCCGCCTCCTGGGGTCAAGCAATTCTCCTGCCTCAGCCTCCCAAGTAGCTGGGACTACAAGCATGCGCCACCATGCCCAGCTAATTTTTATATTTTTAGTAGAGACGGGATTTCACCATGTTGACCAGGATGGTCTCGATCTCTTGACCTCGTGATCCACCCACCTTGGCCTCCCAAAGTGCTGGGATTATAGGCATGAGCCACCGCGCCCGGCCAAGTGGCACACACTCTTGTACAGTTTTAACTTGATTGTAAATACCTCCACTCAAAGGACCTGACCCATGCAAAAACACGAGACTTGTCTCTCAGTATAAACCACAAGATAGGTGCTGTTTTGTACAGTCTCGAAAATCAGGCCAAGTTGCAGCAAACTCTTAGGAATTAATGTTAATTAAGTCCTTTTGGACTTCATGGGCCCAAAAGTTCCAGTATTTTATTACCTTTGAAAGAAAATTTCAAAATTGTAAAAAAGATAAATGGGTAGTTCTTGGAATACAAAATAAGTAGTGGTTAAGCTGGAGGTATCGGTGCAAAGCTAAGGCGCTGTATTTGTTACAGGATCGACTCCCTAAAGTTTGATGCTCATAGCCATGAAATAAGGTGGTAGAGCAATTCAGTTTCCCTGATCAAACAGCCTTTCAAAAGGAGTCTAGACCTTATTCAAATATCATGTCTTTTTTTTTGAGATGGAGTTTCGCTCTTGTGACCCAGGCTGGAGTGCAATGGCGCGATCTCGGCTCACTGCAACCTCCGCCTCCTGGGTTCAGGCAATTCTCCTGCCTCAGCCTCCCTAGTAGCTGGGATTACAGGCACGCGCCACCATGCCCCCCTAATTTTTTGTATCTTTAATAGAGACGGGGTTTCACCAAAGGGTTTCATCCTGAAGATTGACCAGGATGGTCTCAATCTCCTGACCTCGTGATCCACCCACCTCGGCATCCCAAAGTGCTGGGATTACAGGCGTGAGCCACCGCGCCCGGCCAGATCATGTCATTTAATTTGCACTGTGACCTTTGCCACACATAAATTATGCAGTAATTCCAGTATTCCAGTAAAAATCCATAACCTGAATCTCATCATAGGACTACATCAAACTACAAAATTGAGAGACATTACATAAAATAACTTTTTTCTTCAAAAATGTTGTCATAAGAAACAAAGAAAGAGTAGTGATGTCACAAGATAGCAGAGTAGGGGATTCCTGCTTTCTTCCTCCCACAAAAGTGGACCATTAGCTATCCATGAATAAATATAGCTCTAGAAGAGCTCTGGAGTCCAGTTAAGAAGCTGCAGCAAAACACCCAGAATACCCTTCCAACACAAGGGGTAGGAAGAACAGTTTTTGTTTTTAAAAAAGGAAATATCAAGTATCTTCTGAGATCACAATGGAAAAAAACCCTAAAAATCAGTAAGAAGCAGAACTTTGGAAATTGTAAAAATACATGGAAATTAAGCTCCTCAATGACTACTGGTTCAAGGGAGAAAGAAAGGAGGAAATAAAAAATTTCTTGAAACAAATAAAAACAGAAATACAACATACCAAAATCTATGGGATACAGCAAAAGCAGTAAGAAGAAAGTTGACAGCAATAAATGCCTACATCAAAGAAGTAGAAAATTTTTAAATAAACTATCAAATCATGCCCCTCAAGGAGCTACAAAGCAAGAACAAACCACACCCACATTAGTACAAAGAGACATCATAAAGGTCAGAGAATTACTAAACAAAATAGAGACTCAAAAAAATACAAAGGATTAACAAAACGAAAAGTTGCTTCTTGGAAAAGATAAATAGAATTGATAAACCACTGGCTAGACTAACCAAGAAAAAAGAAAAGAACCAAATAAACAAAATCAGAAGTGTATCACAACTGATACCACAGAAATACCAAAGATCATCAGAGACTACAATAAATATACACTAACAAACTGGAAAACCTGGAGGAAATGGATAAATTCCTGGATACATATAATTTACCAAGATTAAATAAGGAAGAAATATAAAACCTGAACAGACCAATAAAGAGTAAGACCAATAATGATTCAAAGATATTGAATCAATAATTAAAATCTCCCAAACAAAGAAAAGTCTAGGACTTGGTGCTTCACTTCAAATTCTACCAAACTTTCAAAGAAGAACCAACCATTCTCAAACTGTTCCAAAAAATTGAAGAGAAGGGATTCTCCCTAGCTCATTCTACGATGCCAGCTTTACTTTGAGGCCAAAAACCAGACAAGGACGCAACAGCAACAACAAAAAAACTACAGGCCGGTACCCTGGATGAACATAGAAGCAAAAATTATCAACAAAACACTAGCCAAATTCAACAGCACATCAGAAAGATAATACACCATGACCAAATGGGATTTATCTGAGGAAGGCAAGGATATTTAACATATTCAAATCAATAAATGTAATACATCACATTAACAGAATGAAGAGAAAAAGCCATATAATCACCTCAATAGATACATTAAAGCACTTGATGAAAATAAACATCCTTTCAAGATAAAAATGCTCATCAAACTAGCCACAGAAGGAACAAACCTCAACAAAGTAAGGGCCGTATATGACAAGCCCACAGCCAATATCATACTGAATGAGGAAAACTAAAAGGCTTTCCTCTAAGAATTGGAACAAGACAAGGATGCCCACTTTCACTACTCCTATTCAGCACAGTACTGGAAGTCCTAGCCAGATTAATCAGGCAAGAGAAATAAATAAAATACATCCAAATTGGAAAAGAGGAAATAAAACTGTCACTCTTTTCCAATGGTATGCTCCACCAATGATATTTCTAGGAAAAACTAAAGACTCCACAAAAACCTCTTAGATCTCATGTAGCCAGAAACCAATTGGGAAAGCAATCCTGAACAAAAACAACAAAGCTGAAGGCATCACACTACCTGACTTCAAAATGTATTACAAGGCTGTGATAACCAAAACAGTATGGTATTGGTATAAAACCAGACACAGACCAGTGGAACAGAATAGAGAACCAGAAATAAATCTGCATTTGCAGCCAACTGATTTTCAACAAAGGCACCAAAAACATATAAAGGGGAAAGAACATCTTCCTCAATAAATGGTGCTAGGAATATTGAATATGCATATGCCAAAGAATGAAATTGGACCCCTATCTCCTACCATTTACAAAAATCAACTGAAAATAGATTAAATGGATTAGAGACTTAAATGGCAGACCTAAAACTATGAAGAGAAAACATAGGAGAAATACTTCAGGACATTGGTCTAGGCAAAGATTTTATGGCTTAGATCTCAAAAGCATAGGCAACAAAAACAAAAATAGACAAATGGGACTATATTATGGTAAAAAAAAACTTGTGTATCTCACACACACACACACACTCACACTTGTAAATGACACTTGTAGAACTCTAACCACATCCCATATGAGCTCTGAATATCCTGGGTAGTGCTTGGTGCAAGAGAGAGGTTTGTTGGCATATAACTCACCTTATCACCCCTGTCTCTTTGTCACAATTCTGCTAAATTGTTGAGCCCCCATCATATCCAGTTTCTTATGGACATTCTAGTCTCACCCAGAACTGACTCAAATTTGGACATAAACTTTTATTATTATTTCAGACAGAATCTCACTGTCACCCAGGCTGGAGTGCAATGGCACAATCCCAACTCACTGCAAACTCTGCCTCTCATGTTCAAGCAATTCTCCTGTCTCAGCCTCCCAAGTAGCTGGGACTACAGGTGCATGCCACCACGCCCAGCTAATTCTTTATATTTTTAGTACAGATAGGGTTTCACCATGTTAGCCAGGATGGTCTTGATCTCCTGCCCTCATATCTCATATTAAAATGTAATCCACCTGCCTTTGCCTCCCAAAGTGCTGGATTACAGGTGTGAGCCACTGTGCATGGCCCAAACTTTTTCTTAATTCCTCCTAATTGAAACTGTATATCCTTTGATCAACATCTGTCCAACCACCTCCACCCCTGCCAGGCCCTGGTAACCACAATTCTACTCTCTACTTCTATGAGTTCAACTTTTTTAGATTCCACATATAAGTGAGATCATACAGTATTTGTCTTTCTATGCCAGGCTTACTCCACTTAACATAATGTCCTACAGGTCATCCTTGTTTCAGGGATTTCCTCCTTTTTAAAGTCTGAATACTATTCTATTAGATATATCCCATTTCCTTTATCCATTCATCCTTTGATGAACACTTAGATTGCTTCCACATATTGGCTATTGTGAATAGTGCTGCACCAAACATGGGAGCATAGGTATCTCTTAAACTTATTGATTTTATTTCCTTTGGATATTGATACAGTTTAAATGTGTGTCCCTGCCCAAATCTCATATGGATATGTAATCCCCAATGTTGGAGGTGGGGCCTGGTGGGAGGTGATTGGATCATGGGGGTGGAGTTCTCATGAATGATTCAGCACCATCCCTTAGTACTGATCTCACAATAGTGAGTTCTCATGAAATCTGGTTGTTTAAAAGTGTATATAGCAGCCGGGCGCAGTGGCTCAAGCCTGTAATCCCAGCACTTTGGGAGGCTGAGGTGGGTGGATCACGAGGTCAAGAGATCGAGACCATCCTGGTCGACATGGTGAAACCCCGTCTCTACTAAAAATACAAAAAATTACCTGGGCATGGTGGCGCATGTCTGTAATCTCAGCTACTTGGGAGGCTAAGGCAGGAGAATTGCCTGAACCCAGGAGGCGGAGGTTGCAGTGAGCGGAGATCGCGCCATTGCACTCCAGCCTGGGTAACAAGAGCGAAACTCCGTCTCAAAAAAAAAAAAAAAAAAAGTGTATATAGCACCTCCCCTCTTGCTCCTGCTTTTGACATGTGACATGCTACTCCCCTTTTGTCTTCTACTATGACTAGAAGCTTCCTCAGGTCTCCCCAGAAGTAGGTGCCATTATACTTCCTGTACAGCCTGCAGAACTGTGAGCCAATTAAACCTCTTTACTTACAAATGACCTAGTCTCGGGTATTTCTTTATAACAATTCAAGAATGGACTAATACAGAAAATTGGTACTGAGGAGTTGGGCATTGCTATAAAGATGCCAGAAAATGTGGAAGCAGCTTTGGAATTGGGTAACAGGCAGAGGTTACAAGAGAGTTGAGAGCTCATAAGATAGGAAGATAAAGGAAAATTTGGAACTTTTTAGAGACTGGTTAAATGGCTGTGACTAAAATGCTGATAGTGATATGGACAATGAAGTTCAGGCTACCAAGATCTCAGATGGAAATTAGGAATTTATTGGGAACTGGAGCAAAGGTCCCTTCTGTTATGCCTTAGCAAAGAGCTTGGTTGCATTGTGTCCATGTCCTAGGGATCTATGGAAGTTTGAACTTGAGAGTGACAACCTAGGGTATCTGGCAGAAGAAATGTCTAAATAGCAAAGCATTCAAGATGTAGCCTGGCTGCTTGTAACCACCTACTCTAAGAAATGGGAGTAAAGAAATGACTTAAAGCTGGAACTAAGCAGTGTAAAAGTTTGGAAAATTGGCATTGGCTATGTGGTAGAAAAGAAAAGTTCATTTTCAGAATTCAAGTAGGGTTCTAAGCAACAATTTGCTAGATAAATTTGCATAACTAAAAAGGAGGCAAGTTCGGATAGCCAAGACAATGGGAAACAGGCATTTCAGAGACCTAAGAGGCAGCTCCTCCCATCACAGGCCCCAAGGCCTAGGAGGGAAGAATGGTTTCATGGGCCAGGAGTGACCTGTGCAGCCTCAGGACATGGCTCCCTGCATCCTGGCTGCTCCAACTCCAGCTGTGACTTAAAAGGGCCCAGGTACAGCTCACACTGAAGCTCCAAAGGTTGCAAGCCAAAAGTCTTGGTGGCTTCCACATGGTGTTAAGTCTGCAGGTACACAGAGTATAAATCAGGCTTGAGAGCTTCCACCTAAATTTCAGAGGATATATGGAAAAGTTGAGGTGTCCAGGCAGAAGCATGCCACAGGGGCTAAGCCTTGACAGAGAACCTCTTTTTGCAGGGCAAAAAGGAAATGTGGGGTTGGAACCCTCACACGGAGTCCATACTAGGGCACTGACTAGTGGAGTTATAAGAAGAGGGCCACCATCTTCCAGATCCCAGAATGGTAGATCCACTGGCAGCTTACATCATCAGTATAGAAAAGCCACAGGCACTCAACAGCCTGTGAGAACAGCCTCTAAGCCTGAACCCTGCAAAGCCATAGGGGAAGAACTGCCCAAGGCCTTGGGAGCCCACCCTTGGTGTGCCCAGGACATGGGACATGGAGTTAAAGATTATTCTGGAGCTTTAAGATTTAATTACTGCCCTACTGCATTTTGATTTTGCATAGGACCTGTAGCCTCGTTCTTTTAGCCAATTTCTCCCTTTTGGAACAGGACTGTCTATCCAATGCTTGTACCCCCATTGTATCTTGGAATTAACTAACTTGTTTTTTATTTTACAGGCTCGTTGGTGGAAAGGACTTGCCTTGTCTCAGATGAGACTTCAGACTTTGGAGTTTTGAGTTCATGCTGGAATCAGTTGAGACTTTGGGGGACTGTTAGGAAGGCATGATTGTATTTTGAAATGTGAGACAGCCATGAGATTTGAGGCCAGGGGCAGAATGATATCGTTTGGATGTGTGTCACAACCCAAATCTCATTCTGAAATGTAATCCCCAATATTGGAAGTGGGGACTGGTGGGAGGTGACTAGATCATGGGGGCAGATTCTCATGAATGGTTAAGCACCATCCCCTTTGTTTCCATCTGCATGAAAGTGAGTTCTCATGAGATCTGGACATTTAAATGTGTGTAGCATCTCCCTCCTCACTCTCTTGCTCCTGCTTTCACCATGTGATGTGCCTGCTCCCATTCTGCCTTCAGAAATGATTGGAAGCTTCCTGAGGCCTGCCCCAAGGCAGATGCCATTATGTTTCCTGTACAGCCTGCAGAACTGTGAGCCAATTAAACCTCTTTTCATATAAATTACCCAGACTCTGGTTTTCCTTATAGAAATACAAGAATGGACTAACACAGATATACACCCAGTGGTGGGATGGCTGGGTCATATAACTCTATTTTTAATTTGAGAAACCTCTGGATATTCTCCATAATGTCTGTACTAATTTACATTCCCACAAATAGTGAATAAGGGTTCCCTTATATCCATCTTCTCACCAACCCTTGTTGTATTTTGTCTCTTTGATTATGGCCATTCTAACACCGTGAGGTGGTATCTCATATTGTTTTAATTTGCATTTTTCTGATGATTAGTGATGCTGAGCATTTTTTCATATGGACACTTTTTTTTTTTTTTTTTTGAGGCAGAGTTTCATTCTCTCCCCAAGGCTGGAGTGCAGTGGCGCAATCTTGGCTCACTAAAACCTCTGCCTCCCAGATTTAAGCGATTCTCCTGCCTCAACCTCCTGAGTAGCTGGGATTACAGGTGCACATCACCATGCCTGCCTAATTTTTGTAATTTTTTAGTAGATAATTGGGTCTCATAATGTTGGTCAGGCTGGTCTCAAACTCCTGACCTTGTGATCTGCCCACCTCGGCCTCCCAAAGTGCCGGGATTACAAGCGTGAGCCACCTCGCCCAGCCTTATATGGGCACATTTTTAAGGGACTTGGTTGCAGGCGGTGGGGAGAGGGTAGGGGGGTGTGGTTCTTTCCAACAATGTAAACATCCAGTCCCTCATCAAACTTTCTATTTTTTTCACTTACTAATTTATATCAGTTTGGAATTATGATTTTCCTTGTTATTTAATGGGTTTTAATCTATAACTAGCACTATTTATTTTGACGCTCAAACCATGTCAGATTTGGTCAGTGGACGTCCCTTCAATCGGGTTTCCATGTCCGTTGAACACGTCACTACCATTCTTTGAGCACTTCCTTACTTTTCTAGCACAGGTTGTTCTAAGTTCATTCTGAACCTTCCCTTCCCGAGCTCTGGAATCTGCCATCTCTCCATGGAGTCATGCTCCTTTCAATGAAGCATGGTATTAAGGAACCAAAGGCTGACTGCCTAATGTTAATGTGCTTGCCAAGTATAATGTCCTCAGTCCAAGCTTTTCAAATTCATCTGCCAAAGACTCATTGCCAGAATAGAAGAGTGGAAGGAAATTCTTAATATTTTTAAAAAGTTACTATTATTTGCATTTCTCTCTTTGTAAAAAAATTCATTTAGGCTGGGCGCAGTGGCTCACGCCTATAATCCCAGCACTTTGGGAGGCTGAGGTGGGTGGATCACGAGGTCAAGAGATCGAGACCATCCTGGTCAACAAGGTGAAACCCCGTCTCTACTAAAAATACAAAAATTAGCTGGGCATGGTGGTGCACGCCTGTAGTCCCAGCTACTTGGGAGGCTGAGGCAGGAGAATTGCTTGAACCCAGGAGGGGGAAGTTGCCATGAGCCGAGATGGTGCCATTGCACTCCAGTCTGGGTAACAGTGAAACTCCGTTTCAAAAAAAAAAAAAAATTCATTTAAATCAATATAAAAAGACAAAATTCTTTGGCACATAAATTGCAACTCTCCGGTCCAAATCTTTAAATAAAGTTGATGCTCTAAGAATATATAACATATGCTCTTTATTCCACAGACATATAGGCCTATGGTTGCACACTTTTATACACACACAGAGTCACGATTCCACTAGCACCTGTGACGTTCCACATCCAGATTTCCCAAGTCTCACACGTTCACATCTTCACATAGCCTTGCCTGCACCCAGTCACACGGCATAGTACCACATTGTCACGTCAATCACAGCCACCATCTACCACAGAGCCTGTCATCCCGTTGACCAAAGTCACAAAAATCACACCCCCAGGTATTTTCTGTGGTTTTCTCCAGTCAGGTGCCTTTACTCACTACACACCGACTCGCACTCAAACTACACACACGCGGAAACACAACCCGCCACAGCCAGAGAGGCTCCGTCGGTCCCGCAACCCTCACAGTACCACATACACGCGCTCACACGGTCAAGCACAAATGGCCAGGCAACCATTCTTTATAACACACATATTGAGCGCCTACGATGTACTACGCCGGGACTACCTCAAGGGGTGAATCAGACAAAATCCTGCCTGGCGGAGGTATCGCCCAGTCCTGCACGCACTCGGCCTCAGGGTCGCAAGGATGCACTCGTCGGTCCCACACTCAAGTGGCCTCGCGAGGCCCAGAGGCGTCTGTTCTCCTCCTCAGCTTCCCGCGTGGGTTCCCGGGACGTGGGTCGAAGCCATCGGATGCGCGCGCGTCCGCGCCTGCGCACAAGAGAACCTGTGGACTGCATTTCCCAGAAACCCCTTGGGTAGTGTTGCCTGGACCCCGAAGGCAGTTTCCGTTGCTTTACTAACGGTTCAGCCGCCTGGGTGCGTTCTTCACAGACAAGAAGTCGGAGCTAGGTGAGGAGGAACGGGACTCCTAGGAGTAGGATTGGGGATGAAACTGCCGCCCAAAATGAGGCGCTCTAGGGCCCAGACCTGACGTGCCGTGCCCGGAGCAAGCCTCAGGCCTGTGTGAGCGTGGGGAGCGGAGAAGGGGGATTGTGTGACAAAGTGTCTGTATGTGTGCCGCGCGCGCGACGGAGTGCCTGTCAGGACCGGGTTGGGCAGGTGTGGGTGCGGATGTGAGGCTGAGACAGGTGCCTGGCTTTCTGGTGTGTGTCACTGACCCTCTGCCCGCCTCACGGCCCCGGGTGTCTGCACAGCGCAGTGTCCCCAAGGGGGAAGTCACATACTGAGCTCTGGGGTGAAGGTTCTCAGCAAGAAGGTACAGACCTGGGTTGGCAATTGGACTTTTGAGTTAGAAGTGCCCCTGGGAGACAGGATGGAAGGGTGTCCTTTGAAGGCGCTGTGTGGACAGCTGCTTTTTTCAGAACCACCGCATTCGCATACCCTGCTGTGAGTTCAGAGACAGATTCCAGCTTCACTCACACAGCTGTCAGGTGCGTCAGGGCGGCGCAGATGTGGCGCTAGAGGGAGATATTCTGGGTCGGTCTGTGATCTAAAAAAGGGCTGCTAAAAAAAAATCATGATTTTTTTCTTCCCCCCATCCTGCCATTCACCAAAAGAATGATCCTGAAAAGAAGGGAGCAATTGTTGTAGCAGGTCTAAAAGTTCAGATCCAGGTAAGTTCATGTTTCCTCTTTGTTCATAAAATGCAAATCACACGTTCCAAATCACACATTCTCATCTTCACACAGCCTTGCCTGCACCCGGTCACACAGCATGGTACGACAGTATGTCAAACACAGCCACAATCTACCCTAGAGCCTGTCTCCTCATTGCTCATAGTCACAGAAATCACATCCCTTGGTACTTTCTGTGGCTTTCATTTGCATTTGTCCCTTTGAAAAAATTCATTGATTCAATATAAAAAAGGCACATAAATTGCAACTCTCTGGTCAAAATCTTTATTTTATTTATTTATTTATTTTGAGGGAGAGTTTCGCTCTTGTTACCCAGGCTGGAGTGCAATGGCGCGATCTCGGCTCACCACAACCTCCGCCTCCTGGGTTCAAGCAATTCTCCTGCCTCAGCCTCCCAAGTAGCTGGGACTACAGGCACGCGCCACCATGCCCAGCTAATTTTTTGTATTTTTAGTAGAGACGTGGTTTCACCATGTTGACCAGGATGGTCTCAATTTCTTGACCTCGTGATCCACCCGCCTCGGCCTCCCAAAGTGCTGGGATTACAGGCATGAGCCACCGCGCCCGGCTCTGGTCCAAATCTTTAAATAAATATTTAAATAAACACATAAGATGTTTTTGTTTTTAGGACATGGAAACCTTGCTTTACTTTTCCTTTTTTCTTTTGAGATGGAGTCTTGCTCTGTCACCCAGGCTGGAGTGCGGTGAGGCGATCTGCCAACCTCCGCCTACTGGATTCAAGCAATTCTCTTGCCTCAGCCTCCTGAGTAGCTGGGACTACAGGCATGCGCCACCACACCCAGCTAATTGTTTTGTGTGTTTTTAGTAGAGACAAAGTTTTGCCATGTTGGCTAGGATAGTCTCTATCTCTTGACCTTGTGATCCACCCGCCTCAGCCTCCCAAGGTGTTGGCATTACAGACGTGAGCCACCATGCCCGGCCTGCTCTGCTTTTCCCGAATTGTCCAGTGACCTATCCCAGACCTTCCTTTCCAGTGAACAATGGACCATGCAGGTGGATTCTACACGGGCCTCTGAATGAACTTCTTGTTTTTCACATCATTACTCTACACTCACTTTCCATAATGTTAGATAAATGCATACGTTGGAGTCTAAAGTTTAAACTTTGTTTTATTGAGATTAATGTTTAGGTAGGATCATATCATTCATCTTCTCCAATCTTCTCCAAAGACCTCGGTTTTAAAGTATGACAGGAATAGAGATGACCTGACTGGTATCCATAAGCAAGTGATAATGGTCATCTGTTTTTAATGCTTTTAGGAGTGGGAATGTGATTGGAAGTCCAAGCATAGAAATCTGTGTGAACATGAACAGGGATTTTTTCCAAGAAATCCATGAGTTGAGATTTATGTTTATACAGAGTTAGTTGTAAGAATAAAAAGTACATCTGAGGAAAAAAAAGTACACATGAGAAAGTAATAGTCATAGTGATGAAGAATAATAGGCAACTTTTTTTTCCCCCAAGACGGAGTCTTGCTCTGTTGCCTAGACTGGAGTGCAATGGCGTGAACTTGGCTCACTGCAGCCTCTGCCTCCTGGGTCCAAATGATTCTACTGCCTCAGCCTCCCAAGTAGCAGGGATTACAGGCACCCGCCACCATGCCTGGCTAATTTTTGTATTTTTAGTAGAGACAGGGTTTCACTATATTGGTCAGGCTGGTCTCGAACTCCTGACCTCTGGTGATCCACTTGCCTTGACCTTCCAAAGTCTTGGGATTACAGGCGTGAGCCACCACATCCAACTGCAAGTTTTAAATTTTATATGAATCTCACTAATTTAGGATTTAAAGACATTTGACAAGGGATTATATGTGAATTGACATTTCAATTGATTATTTGCTGGAGAAGTGGAGGAGAACCAAACACTCTTTTGTCTGCTTTGCACAAATTTTCTTCTTCAGGCTACAGGTGCCATTCACCTGGCTTGTGTATTCAAAGAAAAATCTTAATAGTGAAAAGGTCTTGTTGAATTGAAGAAGAATGTTCAAGAACTGGTAGGCATTTATTTATAATGGTCACACTGTTTTCTTTCTGTTTCCATACATGTCAAGCCAATTTGGTTCTGATATATTAAAATATTTTATTTTATAATTGGACATAGATTTATTGTATACTTCTGATTATAGAATTAATGCTCAGTTTTTATAAATTATTCAATTACTCAGTTATATTACATAAGGGACTTAGAAAGAAGAAAGTTAAAATAGCTCCAGCATCACTATTATTACTTTGGGAAACTATATTTTAGCAAGATTTTTCAGTACACTTGTGTGTGTGTGTGTCATGTGTGTGCGTGCACGTGCACACACCTGCACATGCATTTTTCTTCCTGCAGAATAGAAATTGCACTAACTGATCTTCCAAAGGACACAAAGACTCTCCCCTTCCTAGTTAGAAAAAGTGATTCTCCCTAACCATAGCTTTTTTTTTTTTTTTTTGAGATGAAGTTTTGCTCTTTCATCCAGGCTGGAGTGCCGTGGTGCGATCTTGGCTCACTGCAGCCCGCACCTTCTGGTTCAAGCGATTCTCCTGCCTCAGCCTCCCGAGTTGCTGGGATTATAGGCACATGCTACCATACCTGGCTGATTTTTGTATTTTTAGTAAAGATGGGGTTTCACCATGTTGGCCAGGCTGGTCTTGAATTCTGACTTTGTGGTCTGCCTGCCTTGGCCTCCTAAAGTGCTGGGATTACAGGCATCAGCCACCTCGTCTGGCCATCTTTCTTATATCTCTGTGCAGTAGGGAGAAGCGGGAAACACCAATTAACCCTGCTAAGTTTGATTAACCTTTGAGATATTTACAACTTTTAGGGTTATATAAATCAATTAAGGATAATTAATATTATACAATTTATCAAACAAGACAGTTCCTCAGGATTATACTTTTTTTTAGATTTTTAAGGTTGCTTTTACAGGACATAGCAACACTCTTATCTTGGCTAGGTTTTTTTCAGTATTCCATTATGCAAATAACATTTTATAGGACAGATTTATAACAGTAAAAAACAGAATAAGATAGTAACAGCTATAAATATTCATATAAATGTTTACATATAGAAGAGGAGAACAAGATTGAACCTCATATTAAAGTTATCTATGTAATGCCTTTTTACAGCAGTCCCCAACGTTTTTGGCACCAGGGACTGGTTTTATAGAGGACAGTTTTTTCACAGATAGGGAGAGGGAGATGGTTTCAGGATGATTCAACCACATTACGTTTATTGTGCCCTTTATTCTTATTATTACATTGTAACATATAATTAAATCATTATACAACTCACCATAATGTGGAATCAGTGGGAGCCCTGAGCTTGTTTTCCTGCAACTATATGGTCCCATATAGGGGTGATGGGAGACAATGACAGATCATCAGGCATTAGATTCTCATAAGGAGAATGCAACCTAGATCCCCCACATGTTCAGTTCATAATGCTGCAGCTGATCTGACAGGAAGCAGAGATCAAGATTCCCTCACATGTTCAGTTCATAATGCTGCAGCTGATCTGACAGGAGGCAGAGATCAAGTGGTTAATGTGAGCAATGGGGAGTAGCAGTAAATACAGATGAAGCTTCCCTTGCTGGCCTGCTGCTCACCTTCTGCTGTGTAACCCAGTTCCTAACAGGCTAGGGTCCAGTATCAGTCAGTGACCCAGGGGGTTGGAGACCCCTACCTTAATTAGATCCTTTTAGCTAGTTTTATGTTGAAGAATGATGTCTCCTCTTTGGTAGTTGTAAGAACGAGAGGAGATTTTTCTGTTTTGTTTTGTTTTTGAGACAGAGTCTCACTCTATTGCCCAGGCTGGAGTGCAGTGGTACAATCTCAGCTCGCTGCAACCTCTGCCTCCTGGGTTCAAGCGATTGTCCTGCCTCCCCAGTAGCAGGGATCACAGGTGCATGTCACCACCCCTGGCTAATTTTTGTGTTTTTAGTAGAGACGGTGTTTTACCATGTTGGCCAGGCTGGTCTCAAACTTCTGACCTCAGGTGATCCACCCATCTCAGCCTCCTAAAGGCCTGGTATTACAGGCGTGAGTCACCACACCAAGCCAAGAGATTTATTGATTATTTTTCTTGGAGTCTGTTTTACTAATGTTGTTAACTTAAAATAATTGCATCTTCATGGCTCAGCTCTAAAATACTTGAAATATCATTATTAAAAAATGGGCATGAGACTCAAACTTTACTTGAAATAAGTGAAATAATATAAAATGATTTTATTTAATAGCAATGGAATAAAGGACATAATGTCCTCTATTTTAATAATACTGGCTAATTGTTATTAAGTAATTTTGTATTATTAAGTGGGATATATGTATTATCTCAATCTTCATGACAACCCTATGAGATAGGTGCTGTTCTTGTCCCTAATTTACCAACACACTAACTGAAACGTATGTAGCTGTCAGACTAAGATTCACATTCTGAAAATCTGACAACAGAGTCTGGGTTTTTAATGACAATATTATAACCCTCCCCATAATGGCACATGCTCCTTTAATTTGCCAGTATCAATCAGTAACTCATCATTGATGTCTTTCTCCAAAAATAAATAGGGACCAATATAATTAGTAAGGCCTTGGTGTGCCATCATAACAGATCATAGTTTATTTAATCTGTTGACTACTGTAGCTATTAATATTTTTAATATTTGATTATTTTAATCTGTTATATGATTAATATGTATATGTCTTAATATGCTTTAATAGCCACTTCCAAGAAAAAATACCTAAAAATGGAATTTTAGTCAAATATCAGACATAAGGACTCATAGTAGACTGAATCTTGTGTTAGTAATTAGAGAAGTACAAGAACTGAAAACACATAGGTGCTACCCTACAGCAGAGAGTATGAAATCAGAATAGACTGAATAAGTATAAGGTAGAAGATAACAAAAAACAGTAAAAAAATTCAGGTTACAGGCCTTAGGAGTTCATAGGAAGGAGACGTTCAGTGCTGTCCAATAGAACTTTCCATGTTGATGAATATGTTCTGTGTTCTCCAGTATGGTAGCTGTTTGCCACGTGTAGCTAATGAGCACCTGAAATATGGCTAAGTTGACTGAGAAACTGAACTTTTGTGTGTGTGTGTGTGACAGAGTTCACCAAGGCTGGAGTGCAGTGGCGAGATCTCAGCTCACTGCAGCCTCTGCCTCCCAGGTTTGAGCGATTCTGCCTCAGCTTCCTGAGTAGCTGGGACCATAGGCCTCTGCCACCATGCCCAGCAAATTTTTGCATTTTTAGCAGCCTGTCGCCCAGGCTGGAGTGCAGTGGTGCGATCTCAGCTCACTGCAACCTCTGCCTCCCAGGATCAAGCAATTCTCCTGCCTTAGCCTCCTAAGTAGCTGGGATTACAGGCATGTACCATCATGCCCGGCTAATTTTTTTGTATTTTTAGTAAAGACAGGGATTCACCATGTTATCCAGGCTGGTTTCAAACTCCTAACCTCAAATGATCTGCCCGCCTAGGCCTCCCAAAGTGCTAGGATTACAGGTGTGAGCCACCGCTCCTGGCCTAACCTGCATATATCGTATAATACAAATTTACAGTCATTTGGTTTGCTTAGGGCCCCAGAAGTAGGCTCTACTTCTGGGTTGGATGGTAAAAGTCCCTCACATCCTTCTACCTACCATGTTTTAAGGTCCTACAAATCTTTAGCATTTACACAGTATATATTTCCCTGTGATGTTGCTCATCTGGCATATCATTAGTCTTTTAAATCTGCCATTCTAATAACTGTCAACTGGTACTTCCTTGATTAGGATCTCAATTGTATTGAAATTTGATAACTTCTGTGGATGATATGTTGCTATTTTTAGTGAATTACCCATGCTTAAATTTCATTTGAAAAAATTCTGGGCTTCAGAGGAAAAGCTAGAGTTGAGAGAGCAAGACCCTGTCTCCAGAAAAAAAAAAGAGAGAGAGAGAGAATTGGCTTTATATTTAGAGAAACATGGATTCAAACTACAGCTCCGCATCTTTCTGTGAATTTGGGCAAGGTACTTTACTTTGAGCCTTCATTACCTCTTCTGTTGAAAGGAGATAAATGTGGCCAGGTGCAGTGGCTTACACCTATAATCCCAGCACTTTGGGAGGCCGAGGCGGGTGGATCACTAGGTCAAGAGATCGAGACCATCCTGGTCAACATGGTGAAACCCCGTCTCTACTAAAAATACAAAACTTAGCTGGGCATGGTGGTGCGTGCCTGTAGTCCCAGCTACTCGGGAGGCTGAGGTAGGAGAATCGCTTGAACCTAGGAGGCGGAGGTTGCGGTGAGCCAAGATCACACCATTGCACTCCAGCCTGGGTAATAAGAGCGAAACTCTGTCTCAAAAAAAACAAAAAAAAAAAAAAAAAGAAAGGAGATAAATGCATTGCATGGTTAAATGTTAATATGATAAAGGACCCATCATGCAGAAGATCCTAAAAATAGCTATTTTTGTTGTTGTCACCTGGCAGCCGTGAGCATGAATTCACACTACTCCAGCCTTGATATTTAGATATTGGGGTGGTCAGTGACTTCATGCAGGAAAGCAGTATAGCTGTTCCTGGTTGGAAAATCAGTTAGGAAATTGGTTGGGAACAGAGGATTCTGGGGGCTGTGGTTCTAGCTGGGAAGGGCTCCACTGGGCAAATGTAGTTTTGCAGTGTGAAGGGCTGCCCACTGTTTTCTGCCTTCCTGTCTGTGGAGTCCAGGAATATAGCCAAGCCGTGAATGATATTTGGATTTGGATGGGTGGCCCCTTCTCAGCCCTAAGGTGGGCATGGATGGAAGAGGATCTGCTCAAGGCAGGACCTAACAATTCAGTTTCAGCTACTCATCAGCAGCATCAGAAGTTGAAGTAAGCCAGAGACCCTTCTGCTGGAGCTCCTGATCTGGCTTTGTGCAGGAGGCCTCTACTCTGTATCTACACTTGCACAAGTGGTTTCTCATAGCATAGGGAGGGTTTGGCTTTCTTCTCCTGTTTATATGTGCAGAATGGTGGGATTGGAAGTAGAAATTATGCAAAAACAGGATCTTATTAACTTCAGTCATTTTAGGACTTCAGAGACACATCTGGCCTCAGAGTCACTTGTTCTTCCCCTAGCCCCAGCTTCTCTGGATTCTGTGCTTCTCCGTGGAGGAAGCCCAAGGAGAACTGACAAGTTCTTGTGGTGCTAAAACCATGGCCCATGTAAGTTTATGTTTTTCTTCCTTGAAATATTGTGTTTTTAAATTCATTGATCATTGAAGTCTAGTTATTTTGAGACATCCTTCCTAAGACAACCCTGTTGTGGAATCTGCTCTCTAGTTACTCTGATCACAGTGAAGGATAGTGCCACGTAGTCTAGTGTCTTTCTCATTTGCTCCTATCTTTTCTTAGCAATGCTCACCTATCGCCCATTTATCTATGTGCCCAGTCTTCTCTCAGGAACATTGGTGGAGCAGTGAAATATGAAGTCCCTCAAGGAAATATTTGAGTTTCTCTCAAGTCATTGTCCTTTTTTTTTTTTTTTGAAACAGAGCCTCACTCTGTTATCCAGGCTGGAGTGTAGTGGTACCATCTCAGCTTACTGCAACCTCCGCCTCCCAGGTTTAAGTGATTCTCCTGCCTCAGTCTCCTGAGTAGCTGGGATTACAGGTGTCCACCTGTAGCCCACCATGCCTGGCTAATTTTTGTATTTTTAGTATAGACAGGGTGTCACTATGTTGGCCAGGCTGGTCTCAAACTCCTGATCTCACATTATCTGCCCTCCTCAGCCTCCCAAAGTGCTGGGATTACAGGTGTGAGCCACCATGCCAGCCAGGAGTCATGGTTGTATGGCACACAGGTAGTGGTTCCATTAGAGTGCCCAGACCTGAATTTTGTGGGTTGATGGATGGGATTTAGTGTTCAGTGTTTTGTCTTCTGCAGTGACTCAAACATTGTCTTCCATGTCAGCCTCAGAGGCAGAGGTGAGATCTCAGGCATTAAGCAGCTGAGAGGACTAGGTTGGAGTATAATTGGGGCCTGCATATTGTATTTTCAGGGATCTAACCAGGGGAATCTCCAAGGATGAATAAGAAAACAAAAGTCAATTTTGTGGTTGAGGCGGTTATACTGGTCTCCAGTGACATCAGTGTCATTGTGGATCCGTCAGCATCCTCTGGCTTAGGAACGAGGTAAGTGTTCCTGAAGTATGGCCGGAGTGGCAGGTAGGAAGATCCTCCAATCCCTATTGATGGCTGGACATAGGCTCTGATCCTCAACGATGGTGGAAATAGGATTGGGAAAAACCTTAAACACTTTGGCCACCCTAAATAAATGCCTAAGAATAAAAGAAGAATTAGTCTGCAGAATCCGCAAGTTGGATGATATTATTAGCCAGCCAATAAATATACTAACTGAAGACTTTGCTTTGAGGTTATTTTGCATCATGATAAACCTGAGTTCCAGTGAAATTACATAATGTCAGTCAACTCCTGTTTTCTAAGAGAGATTTTAGAGCACTTTTTGGTAAAAGAATTCTTTTTTTTTTTTTTGAGACAGAGTTTTACTGTTCTTACCCAGACTGGAGTGCAATGGCACGATCTTGGCTCACGGCAACCTCCGCCTTTTGGGTTCAAGCAATTCTGCCTCAGCCTCCCGATTAGCTGGGACTACAGGCACGCACCACCATGCCCAGCTAATTTTTGTATTTTTAGTAG
Source organism: Callithrix jacchus (assembly GCF_049354715.1). NCBI lineage: Eukaryota > Metazoa > Chordata > Mammalia > Primates > Cebidae > Callithrix > Callithrix jacchus. Next base: position 35,618,094 of record NC_133523.1, read on the forward strand.
AGATGGGGTTGACCAGGATGGTCTTGATCTCTTGACCTCGTGATCCACCCGCCTCGGTCTCCCAAAGTGCTGGGATTATAGGCGTGAGCCACCGCGCCCGGCCTGGTAAAAGAATTCTTTTTTGAAAAATTTTTTGAAGGGAAGAGAGGATTATGGAACTTGCATTATTCAGAACTTAAAATGCAGCCACATAGTGGGCAGTGTGCTTATTTATGCTATTTCACTTAATTTGCATCAACAGTAGTCTTTAAAAGCATATAAACACTTTATTTCAGAAATATGAATTTCCTTATTCTTTTATCCATGTTGCAGGCTTGAGCCCCAGTGTATTTGCTTACTATGCTGCTTCTTTCCTGCAAAACAGTTTTCCACCTTGAAAATACATTTAAAAATTTTTTAATATGTCATCTCAGGTATCCTTGGCATTCAGGGATGTGTCCATAGACCTCTCCCAAGAGGAGTGGGAGTGCCTGGACCCTGCGCAGAGGGACTTGTACAAGGATGTGATGTTCGAGAACTACAGCAACCTGGTCTCACTGGGTAAGGTATCTGCTGAAATAGTTTACAACCTGTTTTCTGGAGTATCCACTTTCTCCACTGTCAAATTTTAGAACTCTGTTTTAAGAGGCCAACTGACTCCCCCTATTTCTAAAGACATAGTTTGAGCAGTGTTGAGGTGGAAATGGGCACCTGTGTTAAGCATCTTCATCTTTCCATCCCTCAGTGGCATTCACTCCTCCCTCTGACTCTTCCTGTTATTGCTTGCTTTTCTAAATGATTTCCAGAGAGACCAGATTTCATATAACGCATAAACTCAGAATTCCTATAGTTGCTCTGTGTTAATATCTGGCCCTCCTACAAGACAACAGCTACTCTCAGAATTCTCTCTTTTTTTTTTTTTTTTTTTAACTATCAAAAGAAGCTCCGTGGATTATATAATGGTGGATTGAGTTAACAATAGTCATGTAAAATTCAAGCCAATACACCCCATCCTAGAGGAGACATACTCCCCTTAACCTGCTGTGTGGTTGAAAGTTAAAGGCTGTGAATTTACATTTTCTGTTGAAGGAATATCTGAGGAAGAACCTGGAAATGTTTTGGGAAACTTAGTATATTTCTCCTAGGAAAATAGTAACAACAACAAAATAATACTATATACTAGGCATGTTTTTATGCATTTGCATATATTAATTCATTTAACTCTCACAACAGCCTATGAAGTTGGTAATACCAGCCCCATTTTGCATTTGATCAAAGTGAACACACAGAGGGTAAGTAACTTTCAAGGTCACACAGCTGGTAGGTGGCCATAGGGTTCCAGAGGTTAATGCTCACAACCCCTCTGTATACTGCCTTTAGCAGCAAAGCAGACCTTTCCCCTCTCTTTCCTTGTCTCTTTAGTCCTGTAACTGTGAGTACATGTTAACATGAATGTTCCTAGCCTTTTTCTTCTTTGCTGTGATATCAAGTACCATTTTCACCTGCAGTTTACTACAAATGTGACCAAGTCTGAATTGTCAATTCAAGGTTATGGTTGTTTGGGGTTTGTTTTTATTTTTTTCTACAACATGTGTCATTTTTTTTGTCATGAGCAGGATATACCATTCCTAAGCCAGATGTGATTACTTTATTGGAGCAAGAGAAAGAGCCCTGGATAGTAATGAGGGAAGGGACAAGGAGTTGGTGCACAGGTGAGTGACAGCAAATCAGGCAGGAGGGTGCTATCACAAGTTATGACCCATGAGGTCAGGGAGGAGGCACAGCACTGAGCTGTTTGGACAGCATTCTTCCAAGGCCCGAGGGCTGTGGAGAAAGGACTAATACCTGGGAAGCATTCAGATTCTCTCAACATGAACTACTAAAGGAACTTTAGCCAGTTTGCTAAACTTCTTGTTTCTCTTCTCTCATGTTTCTCTCCCTTTTCAAAGTGGGGCTGCTTGCTTTCTTCCCCATTGATGATCATTTTACCTGTGTTTCAGGTCTCCTTTTACATTTAGATTTATATTCATTTCTCCATTGTCCAAATTTTATTCAACAAATATTTTCCATTTACCTAACCTAAGCCAGGCACTGTGCTAGAGTCTAGGCACTACTGATAGACACTCCTGTTGTCATGGAGATACTGATATTCTAGTAAGGGAAACATATTGTAAATAAGTAAACAGATAATAATCAGGTTTTGATATGTGTTGTGAAGAAAATGAAGTAGAATAAGGAGATAAGTGTTAGGGAGTTAGTAGGGCTAATTTATAGAGAAGATCAGGAAACACCATTTTAAGGTGATGATCTTTGAACTAGAGACATAAAATAAGGTCTCAGGCCATGTGAATATTGAGGAACAGCATTACAAGCAGAAAAAGCTGCAAATGCAAAGGTTCTAAGATAAATCAGCATCTATGTTTATTCCCAAAACAGATTATGCCAGCTGATGTGAACATTCTTGTACAATTGTTTTGTGTTCAGGTGTTTTCATTTCTCTTAGTTTTCATTTTTCTTGGGAATATATGGAAGTGGAATTTTTGGGTTATAGGACAAGTGTATTAATCATATATATTGAGGTAGAATTTATATAATACAAAATGCACTCATTTTAAGTGTCAATTTTTATAACATTTTAAAACAATTTCATTGACATATAATTGGCATACAATAAATTGCACACATTTAAAGTATAAAATTTGCTAAGTTGCCATGTATATTGTGAAACCATTACACAATCAAAATAAAAAACATATCCATCACCTCAGAAAGAAATCCCTCCCTCATGTCCTTCTCTACCCATTGCCCAAGTAAGCACTGATCATCTGTCTGTCACTATAACTTAGTTTTCATTTTCTAGAATTTTGTATAATGGAATTATATGGTGATTTTTTTTCTTTCTTTTTAAAAATATGGTGATTTTTTTTCAATTTAGCTTCATTCACTCACCAAAATTATTTTGAGATTCATCCATGTTGCTCTATGTATTAGTAGTTCATTTCATTGTTGAGTAGTATTCCACTGTATAAATGTACCACAATTTACTTATCCATTTACCTATAGGGATAGACATTGAATTATTTCCAATGTTTGGCTATTAGAGATAAAACTACTGGAAACATTCATATAAAGTTCTTTGTACAGACATATGCTTTTATTTATCTTGGGTAAATATCTGGGGTAGAATGGGTAGATCATATGAAAGATATATGTTTATTTTTTTAAGACACTGCCACACTGTTTTTGAAAGTGGTTATATCAGCCAAGAGCAGTGGCTCATGCCTGTAATCACAGCACATTGGGAGGCCAAGGCAGGTAGATCACTTGAGGTCAGGAGTTCAAGACAAGCGTGGCCAACAGGGTGAAACTTCATCTTTACTAAAAATACAAAAATTAGCGAGACATAGTGTCAGGTATCTGTAATCCCAGCTACTTGGGAGGCTGAGGCAGGAGAATCACTTGAACCCTGGATGCAGAATTTGCAGTGAGCCAAGATTGTGCCACTGCATTCCAGCAGCCTGGGTGACAGAGCAAGACTCTGTCTGAAGAAAAAAAGAAAGAAAAAGAAAGAAAGTGGTTGTATCCTTTTACTTTCACAGCAGAAGTTTATGAAATTCCAGTTCTTACACATTCTTGTCATCACAATAGGTGAGTAGTGGTATCACATTGTGGTTTTAATTTTCATTTTCCTAATGCCTAATAATCCTGAGCAACTTTTTATTCTTATCATCTCTATATCTTCTTTGCTGAAGTGTCCGTTAGTCGTCTGCCTGTTTTCTTTTTTCATTTTTTTTTTGAGATGGAGTCTTGCTCTGTTGCCCAGGCTAGAGTGCAGTGGTGTAACTTCAGCTTACTGTAACCTCAGCCTCCTGAGTACAAGCGATTCTCTCACCTTAGCCTCCTGAGTAGCTGGGACCACAGGCATGTGCCACCATACCTGGCTAATTTTTGTATTTTTGATAGAGACAGGGTTTCACCACATTGGCTAGGCTAGTCTCAAACTCCTGACCTCAGATCCACCAGCCTCAGCCACTCAAAGTGCTGGGATTACAGGCATGAGCCACTGCACCCAGCCTTCTACCTATTTTCTAATTGAGTTGTTTGTTTGCTAATTATTAGGTTTTGATAGTCCCTTATGTATTCTGGATGTAAGTCCTTTATCAAATGTATGATTTGTAAATATCTTCTCCCATTATTGGCTTGTATTTTCATTCCCTTAACAGTGTCTTCTGAATAGCATAAGCTCTTAATTTGATTAAGTTCAGTGTATCACGTTTTTCTCTTATGGACTGTCCTTTCAGATCATATTTAAGAAATCTTTGCCAAATACAAAAAGTACCAAGTTTTGTTTTCTTCTAGAAATTTTTTTTTGGGGATGGAGTCTCGCTGTGTCACCCAGGCTGGAGAGCACTGATGCAATCTCGGCTCACTGCAACCTCCACCTGCTGGGTTCAAATGATTCTTCTGCCTCAGCCTCCCGAGTACCTGGAACTACAGGTGTGTACCACCATACCCAGCTAATTTTTGTATTTTTAGTAGAGATGGGGTTTCACCATATTGGCCAGGCTGGTCTCAAACTCCTGAACCTCATGGTCCACCCACCTTGGCTTCCCAAAGTGCTGGGATTACAGGCATGAGCCACTATGCCCAGCCTTTCTAGAAATTTTAATTTTAGATTTTTACATTTGTGTATTTACTGTACAAACTCTTCCAGAAACTTTAAGATAAGGGAATACTTTCAAACTCATTCTTCAAGTCCAGCATTACCCTGACACAGAAACCAGACAAAGGCATTATAAGAAAAGGAATCTGTAAGTCAATTGTTTTTTACAAAAACAAATGCAAAAATTCTAGACAAAGTTATAGCCATTTGAATCTAACAGTTTATGAAAAGAATAGCAGTTACTGGCCAGTCTTGGCATTCCTTGGCTTGCAGATGCATCACTTTAGTCTCTGCTTCCATCTTCATGGCACCTTCTCTTGATCTCCCTATGCCTTGCTCTTTTAAGTACACCTGTTAGTGGATTTAGGGCCCACGCTTTTTCCAAATTAGGTCCCATTCATAGGCACTGGGAGTTAGGAACATGTCTTTTCTGGGGACCACAATTCAACTTACTACATCTGAGAATAAAGGCTTTTATTTTTCTTCTTTCTGAAGCTTGTGTTCTTCTCCTTGCCTTACTCTACTAGCCAGGACCTGCAGTGTACTTATTGACTAGCAGTGAGTTTAAGCATCTGTGAATGAGCAATGATAAAACACAACTGATGTTCACCAAATAAAATCTCTCAGTATTTGAGTTGGGATAGAGACAAAGAAAAGGAACAGTGGCCACACACAGGGCAACCGTAAACAGTTTTGGAGATACCTAATGTTCAAGGTAACAATAGATAATGGGAAAATGATGAAATACAAAAATGACTTTTTCATTTATACTTTTGACTGAGCAATCTTGGATATACCTTTCTTCCCTTTCATAAGGGAAGTGATCTAGGAAAGAGCATCTTTAATTGCTATACTAGGATGAGATTGGAATCAGGGAGATATATTCATAACTATGTTGTATTTTGGGGAAATTAAGTTATTATACCTAGCTGCCTTCTCGATGAGTTGTTTGTAATATTTACAGAGGTTATTTGCAGAGGTCTTACAAATAAGAAAGGGCTTTTTATCAATGGTAATATGTTTGGATTTTATTCGAGGGGGAATGAGAAACTTTAAAGGGAAACGAATTGGGTACAGATTTTCAAAATGATCTGCATCAAAGCCATTTGATGAGAAAGATTTAAAATGCACATATCCAGGACTTGCTCCTATGGATTTTGATTTTGTCTGGTTTGGTGCCTGAAGAACAGTATATGTAAGAAACCCCCCAAATTCATCCTAAATAGGAGGATCACTGATTTACCCTATTCTCCTATTCATCTATTTTACCCTTCTTAAAAGTCACATCATTTTCTAAGGTATTTTGCCTTTTAAATTTCATTACAATAATTAAGAGTTCTCTAAGCCAGGAGCCAGCAAACTATAGCCCATGGGCCACATAGCTCACTGCCTGTTTTTGCATGGCTTTTAAGTTACAACTGGCTTTTACATTTTTTAATGGTTGAAAAAAATCAAGAAAATTTTGTGTCAGGTAAACCTTTTTTGAAATTCAAATTTTAGTGTTCATAAGTCAAGTGTTGTTATAACACAGCCACACTTATTATCATCTGTGGCTACCTTTGTACTGTAATAGCAAAGCTAAGAAATTGTGACAGAGACCATATGCCTCCCAAGGCCTAACACCTTCACTGTCTGGTCTTTTACAGAAAAAGTTTGTTGACTCCTGCTCTACACCATTTATTTCTAATGTGTGTTATTTCTGTTTATCTTTTATTTCTTTATCTTTATGGTACAACCCCTATCCCTGCCCTAACACAGAAAACTAACATTATAGCATTTGTTTGCCGTTTTTTGTTTTTTTTTTACAGATTTGGAGTACAAGTGTATCACTAAGAATTTACTTCCAGAAAAGAATGTTTGCAAAATATATTTATCTCAATTGCAGACAGGGGAAAAAAGTAAAAACACCATCCATGAGGACACCATGAGAAATGGTTTGCAGTACAAACATGAATTTGAGAGACAAGAGGGACATCAGATGGAATGCATTAGTCAAATGATAATCCAAAAACAAATATCTCATCCTCTGTATCCGAAAATTCATGCTAGAGAGAAACCATATGAATGTAAGGAATGTAGGAAGGCCTTTAGACAACAGTCATACCTTATTCAACATCTGAGAATTCACACTGGTGAGAGACCCTATAAATGCATGGAATGTGGAAAGGCTTTTTGTCGAGTGGGAGACCTTAGAGTACATCAGACAATCCATGCTGGGGAGAAACCCTATGAATGTAAAGAATGTGGGAAGGCCTTTAGACTTCATTACCACCTTACTGAACATCAGAGGATACATTCTGGTTTGAAACCCTATGAGTGTAAGGAATGTGGAAAGGCCTTTAGTCGGGTTAGAGATCTCAGAGTACATCAGACAATTCATGCTGGGGAGAGACCTTATGAATGTAAAGAATGTGGGAAGGCCTTTAGACTTCATTATCAGCTAACTGAACATCAAAGAATTCACACCGGTGAGAGGCCTTATGAATGTAAGGTTTGTGGGAAGACCTTTAGGGTACAACGACATATTAGTCAACATCAGAAAATTCATACTGGTGTCAAACCCTATAAATGTAATGAATGTGGGAAAGCCTTTAGTCATGGCTCGTACCTTGTTCAACATCAGAAAATTCATACTGGTGATAAACCCTATGAATGTAAAGAATGTGGTAAGTCCTTTAGTTTTCATGCAGAACTTGCTCGACATCATAGAATTCATACTGGTGAGAAACCCTATGAATGTAAAGAATGTGGAAAAGCCTTTCGTCTTCAAACAGAACTTACTCGGCATCATAGAACTCATACTGGTGAAAAACCCTATGAATGTAAGGAATGTGGGAAGGCCTTTATTTGTGGCTATCAACTTACTTTACATCTGAGAACTCACACTGGTGAGATTCCTTATGAATGTAAGGAATGTAGGAAAACCTTCAGTAGTCACTATCATCTTACTCAACACTACAGAATTCATACCGGTGAGAAACCCTACATATGTAATGAATGTGGAAAAGCCTTTCGTCTTCAGGCGGAACTTACCCGACATCACAGAATTCATACATGTGAGAAACCCTATAAATGTAAGGAATGTGGGAAGGCTTTTATTCATAGCAATCAATTTATTTCACACCAGCAAATTCACACCAGCGAGAGCACCTTTGTATGTAAAGAATGTGGGAAGATTTTTGGTCGTCGCTATAATCTTACTCAACATTATAAAATTCATACTGGTGAGAAACCCTATATATGTAATGAATGTGGGAAAGCCTTTCGATTTCAAACAGAACTTACTCAGCATCACAGAATTCATACTGGTGAAAAACCCTATAAATGTATGGAATGTGGGAAGGCCTTTATTCGTAGCACTCATCTCACGCAACATCACAGAATTCATACTGGCGAGAAACCCTACAAATGTAAGGAATGTGGGAAGATGTTTAGTCGTCACTATCATCTTACTCAACATCACAGAGGCCATACTGGTGAGAAGCCCTACATATGTAATGAATGTGGGAATGCTTTTATTTGCAGTTATCAACTTACATTACATCAAAGAATTCACACTGGTGAGATACCATATGAGTGTAAGGAATGTGGAAAGACCTTTAGTCGCCGGTATCATCTTACTCAACATCTTAGACTTCATACTGGTGAGAAACCTTACAGCTGTAAAGAATGTGGGAATGCCTTTCGTCTTCAAGCAGAACTTACTCGACATCACATAGTTCACACGGGTGAGAAACCCTATAAATGTAAAGAATGTGGGAAGGCTTTCAGTGTTAATTCTGAACTTACTCGACATCACAGAATTCATACTGGTGAAAAACCCTATAAATGTAAAGAATGTGGAAAAGCCTTTATTCGTAGTGATCAACTTACTTTACATCAGAGAAATCATATTAGTAAGGAAGCCCAATGCATAATGTAAAGAGAATACGATGGCCTTAAAATGCCCCTTACAACAGCAGAGAATTTATAAGAAATTTTCTGTTTGCTAGGGAACGTGGGAATCCCTTTTACTTCATGCTCACAATTTATTAGAAATGGTTTAATATGTTGATTTAAAGAGTTGAGAAGCTATAGCATCACTCAGTCCCTGTTAGAATTTAGAAGATTGTTACTGATGCACTGCATCCCAAACCATCAAGAACTTTTTCCCCTGCAAACTGTTCTTGAACAGTGCTTCTCTAAAATGCAATAATAATGGGCCAGGTGAAGCGGCTCACACCTGTAATCCCAGCACTTTGGAAGGACAGGAGTTTGAAACCAGCCTGGGCAACATAGTGAGACCCTGCCTCTACAAAAAAAAACTTTTTTTAATTAGCCAGGTGTAGTGGCACACACCTGTAGTCTTTGCTACTCAGGAGGCTGAGGCAGAAGGATCAGTTGAGCCAAGGAGTTTGAGGCTTTAGTGAGCCATGATTGTGCCACTGCACTTCAGCTTGGTGACAGAGTGAGATCCTGTCTCTAAATAAACAAATGTGGGCCAGGCACAGTGGCTCATACCTGTAATCCCAGCACTTTGGGAGGCCCAAGTGGGTAGATGAGGTCAGGAGTTAAAGACCAGCCTGGACAACACGGTGAAACTCAGTCTCTACTAAAATAAACAAATTATCTGGGCGTGGTGGCAGGTGCCTATAATTGCAACTATTCGAGAGGCTGAGGCAGGAGAATTGCTTGAACCTAGGTGGCAGAGGGTGCAGTGAGCCAAATAAATAAATAGCAATAATATTAGATTGCCAGAAAAATGAAAAGAAAAAAGCAGACATACAAAATAAAAGCTCCAGTTTTTTATTATGGTGTTTAACCAAGTTAACTCTGTCAGATTGCTATGAACATTTCCAAATACTTGCTTCAATATGTATAACTTTTGCAGAAACCAGAAGCAAACAATTTGTGGACCAGTGCCAACACATGGACCACATTTTATATAGCATTGTAAGAGAAAATGATTCTGTTAATTTGATGAACATGGGAGAGACCAGCCTTGGCATATCTTTATGATATATATATAAATAATTCTCGTAATTCCACCTCTGCCTATATGGTGTTTGGCAAAACATGTCCCTGTGCCTTGGTTTTTAAAATGATGATAATAGTACCACCTAATAGTATTTTTGTGAAGATGAAATGTGAATAAAAGATAAAAACCTTTAAAAGAGTATTTGGCACACAGCATTTGATCAATCAATATTGCTTTATTTTTTTCATTAGTGATACACTTAGTACATTCAAGTGAAGGCCCTGTGGGTGTAAGGAATTTGTAAAAAACATCCATTACCTCTCATGACTTATTTAGATTGGGATAATTAACTGGGGATAAAATTCAGTGAAATAGAGTAAACTTCCATTTCTAAAATGAGAACTCATCTCTGAAAATTAATGTGAGAAAGAAATCTCTAGATTTGATGGGTGTGAAGATTATGAGAGTAAAGGTTTTGAAGACTCAAAGAATCGCTGTAATGCTTTTTCTTTTTATAATCCAAAAAGCAAGTATGTTAGTCTGCTTTTTCTGCCCACAGTTAATGATAAATCAGAAACTAAAGCCACTATCCATTTGGAAAAATTAAAAGAATAATGAACACTGGTATTTTCTATCTAGATTAAGCAATTGTTAATATCTTGTCATATTTGGTTTGCTTTTACATAATATTTACATATTTTTTCTATAGTATTTGAGTATAAATTGTAGATACTATAACACATAATATCTAAGAGTAAAGGCTGCCTCCAACTGAATTGCTGTATAACAATTGTCCAACCTGTCTGTGGCCCAGAGCAGCTTTGAATGCAGTCCAACACAAATTTGTAAGCTTTCTGAAAACATGGAGATTTGTTTGCAATTTTTTTTAGCTCATCAGCCATTGCTAGTGTATTTTATGTGTGGCCCAAGACAATTCTTCCATTTTAGCCCAGGGAAGGCAAAAGATTTTATGTTTTTCTACTTAAATTTATTGATGTATTGATTTGTACTTATGACTTTCTTAAATTTTAAACATTTCTTGTGATATACTGTGATTTTTGTCATACTGCTAGTCCATTTGGTGGTATTTTAATTAGAAATTTTCCATCTATAGTCATATGAGGCAGTGTGGTTTTTTTAAAAATATATTTTATTGCATTTTAGGTTTTGGGGTACATGTGAAAAACATGTAAGATTGTTGCATAGGTACATACATGGCAGTGTGGTTTGCTGCCTTCCTCCCCATCACCTATTTCTGGCATTTCTCCCCATGTTATACTTGCCCAGCTCCCCACCTTCCACTGTCCCTCCCCTAGTTCCCCCTGACAGACCCCAGTGTGTGATGGTCCCCTCCCTGTGTCCATGTGTTCTTGTTGTTCAACACCGCCTATGAGTAAGAACATGTGGTGTTTGATTTTCTGTTCTTGTGTCAGTTTGCTGAGAATGATGGTTTCCAGGGTCATCCATGTCCCTACAAAGGACATGAACTCATCTTTTTTATGGCTGCATAGTATTCCATGGTGTATATGTGTCACATTTTCCTTGTCCAGTCTATCTTCGATGGGCATTTGGGTTGGTTCCAAGTCTTTGCTATTGTAAACAGTGCTTCAATGAACATTTGTGTGAATGTGTCCTGATAATAGAATGATTTATAATCCTTTGGATATATACCCAGTAATGGGATTGCTGGGTCAAATGGAATTTCTATTTCTAGGTCCTTGAGGAATCACCACACTGTCTTCCACAATGGTTGAACTAATTTACACTCCCACCAACGGTGTAAAACTGTTCCTATTTCTCTACATCCTCTCCAGCATCTGCTGTCTCCAGATTTTTTAATGATCGCCATTCTAACTGGCATGAGATGGTATCTCAGTGTAGTTTTGACTTGCATTTCTCTAATGACCAGTGATGATGAGCATTTTTTCATATGTTGGCCTCATATATGTCTTCTTTTTTTTTTTCTGAGATGGAGTTTTGCTTGTTACCCAGGCTGGAGTGCAATGGCGCAATCTCGGCTCACTGCAACCTCCATCTCCTGGGTTCAAGCAATTCTCTTGCCTTACCTCCTGAGTAGCTGGGACTACAGGTGCATGCCACCATGCCCAGTTAATTTTTTTATTTTTAGTAGAGATGGGGTTTCACCATGTTGGCCAGGATGGTCTCGGTCTCTTGACCTCATGATCCACCCACCTTGGCCTTCCAAAGTGCTGGGATTATAGGCGTGAGCCACTGCACCTGGCCATATGTCTTCTTTTGTAAAGTGTCTGTTCATATCCTTCGCCCACTTTTGAATGGGCTTGTTTGGTTTTTTCTTGTAAATCTGTTTTAGTTCTTTGTAGATTCTGGATATTAGCCCTTTATCAGATGGGTAGATTGCAAACATTTTTTCCCATTCTGTTGGTTGCCAATTCACTCTAATGACTGTTTCTTTTGCTATGGAGAAGCTGTGGAGTTTGATTAGGTCCCATTTGTATAGTTTGGCTCTTGTTGCCATGCTTTTGGTGTTTTAGTCATGAAGTTTTTGCCAATGCCTATGTCCTGAATGGTTTTGCCTAGATTTTCTTCTAGGGTTTTTATGGTGTTAGGTCTTATGTTTAAGTCTTTAATCTATCTGGAGTTAATTTTATTGTAAGGTGTCAGGAAAGAGTCCAGTTTCTGCTTTCTGCACATAGCTAGCCAGTTTTCCCACCACCACCATTTATTAAACAGGAAATCCTTTTCCCATTGCTAGTTTTTGTCAGGTTTGTCAAAGATCAGATGGTTGTAGATGTGTGGCATTGCCTTTGAGGCCTCTGTTCTGTTCCATTGGTCTATATCTCTGTTTGGTACCAGTACCATGCTGTTTTGATTACTGTAGCCTTGTAGTATAGTTTTAAGTCAGGTAGTGTGATGCCTCCAGCTTTGTTCTTTTTGCTTAGATTTGACTTGGCTATGTGGGCTCTCTTTTGGTTCCATATGAAGTTTAAGGTGGTTTTTTCCAGTTCTGTGAAGAAGGTCCTTGGTAACCTGATAGGGATAGTGTTGAATCTGTAAATTGCTTTGGGCAGTATGGCCATTTTCACAGTATTGATTCTTCCTAACCATGAGCATGGAACGTTTCTCCATCTGTTTGTGTCCTCTCTTATTTCATTGAGCAGTGGTTTGTAGTTCTCCTTGAAGAGGTCATTTACATCATTTGTTAGTTGTATTCCTAGGTATTTTATTTTCTTTTTAGCAGTTGTGAATGGCAGTTCATTCTTGATTTGCCTCTCTTTAAGTCTGTTATTGGAGTGTAGGAATGCTTGTGATTTTTGCACATTGGTTTTGTATCCTGAGACTTTGCTGAAGTTGCTTATCAGTTTAAGGAGATTTTGGGCTGAGACGATGAGGTCTTCTAAATATACAATCATGTCATCTGCAAATAGAGACAATTTGACTTCCTCCTTTCCTAACTGAATACCCTTTATTTCTTTTTCTTGCCTGATTGCTGTGGCTAGAACTTCCAATACTATATTGAATAGGAGGGGTGAGAGAGGGCATCCTTGTCTAGTGCCAGATTTCAAAGAGAATGCTTCCAGTTTTTGCCCATTCAGTATGATATTGGCTGTGGGTTTGTCGTAAATAGCTTTTATTATTTTGAGATACATTTCATTAATACCTAGTTTATTGAGAGTTTTTAGCATAAAGGGCTGTTGAATTTTGTCAAAGGCCTTCTCTGCATCTATTGAGATAATCGTGGTTTTTGTCTTTGGTTCTGTTTATGTGGTGAATTATGGTTATAGACTTGTGTATGTTGAACCAGCCTTGCATCACTGGGATGAAGCCTACTTGATCATGGTAGATAAGCTTTTTGATGTGCTGTCGCAATCGATGTTATAGTTTCTTTGCCTTTAAAGATTTTAGAGTTGTAATGATCTGTTCTTAATAACTAGAAACAACTTATCTTTCAAGTATTTACATTTTTGTATCTTGATATTATATTTTATGGCTTTCTAAATTCACTTAGCTTTAGCAGGGCTTATTTTTGTAAATTAGAATTTTCTATAAACACAATCAGGACATCTGTGAAGACAGTTTATCTTAATTTATATTTCCTTTATTTGCCATACTATACAGGCTAGGGCATTCTGTACAGTGTTGAATAGAAATGCTCAGAGCAAGGCCGGGTGCAGTGGCTCACACCTGTAATCCCAGCACTTTGGGAGGCCAAGGCAGGCAGATCACCTGAAGTCAGGAGTTTGAGACAATCCTGGCCAACATGGTGAAACTCCATCTCTACTAAAAATACAAAAATTATCTGGGCATAGTGGTGCACCTGTGATCCCAGCTCCTCGGGAGGCTGAGGCAGGAGAATTGCTTGAACCCTGGAGGTGGAGGTTGCAGTGAGCTAAGATCATGCCACTGCACTCCAGCCTGGGTGACAGAGCAAGACTCTGTCTAAAAAAAGAAATGCTCAGAGCAGACATCCTTACCTTGAGTCTGACTTTAGTCAAAAAGCAGTCAGTACTTTATAAAGTTCTATGTTAGCTGTTTATTTTCCCTAGATATTCTTTATCAGACTGGAAATGTTTGTTTTATTCATAACTCACTGAGTTTTATTATCAATGGTGTTGGATTTTGTCATTATCTTTTGATTTCTCTTCTTTAATGTGGTGACTTAATTTTAGAATGTCACACCAGCCTCACATTCCTGAGTTATGCCCTACTTGGTCACTATATATATATGTGTGTGTGTGAATATATATATACACACACACACATATATATATACACACACATATATACACACACACACACACACACACATATATATAGTCACATGTAGCCAAATTCTATTTGCTAATTACTTTGGAAATTTGTATATGTATATTTATAGGTATTTTTTAATACCTAGAAACAACTTGTCTTTAAAGTGTTTACATTTTTGTATCTTGATATTTTATGACTTCCTAAATTCAATTAGCTTTAGCTATTTTAGTGAAATCTATTTCCCTTTCCCCTTGCAGTGTGACGTATTTTATGTTGTTCCTCAGAAGGTGGAGCCTTAAACATATGCACAGCTACCTTAATGTGACAATGGTTTTAAACAGGAGTCTCTTTGACTATCTTTCCCTATCTCTCTGTTAAGATGACTACCTCCTTGGTATTATTTCCAGCCCACTAGGCTCCACTGCCTTCTATCTGATCACGCCATTGTTTTCAACAATTCCTTAGAGTACAAATTATTAAGCAGTTTAATATAATTTAAGTCAGGCAGGGCTAGTTTTTGAGTCCAGTCTTTGAGGTTTCTTTTGACCTTAGGATGTCTCCTTAGCTGTCTCTTTCCACGGAATTATCTGGCCTATGGTTTATGTTGTTGTGTTTAAATAAGGGAGCTATTTGCTTGACACTGTTTCAGATAAATTCCATTCCTTTGGAGAGAGCTTCAGAGCTCTATTCTTATGGACTGCCACTCTTTCTGGACAAAATCTCTGAACCACTATTCTGGGTGATGAGCTGGGTGGTAGCCATCTTGTTTCTCTTGTGAAACCTCTGCCTTACAAACAAGCTGAGGCAAGGGCAATCAGGGTCCAAATCTGAGTTCACTGTGCCTAGGTAGAATTTCCAAACTGTGGGTGAGGCTGTGGGAAGCAAAGGAGTCCCAAACCTCTTAGTTGTGTTCAACAGGAATTTAACTACTTCAAGAGCTGGTAGGGATAAGAAACCTGGAGGTGTGCCCCTCCTGTCAATGTATGACAAACCTTGATTGGAGCCCCATCATCTTGGCAGCATCCATTCAGAGTGAAGCTTCTATCAAATTGAACTGTGAAGAGTAAAAAGTAGTTGGTTGTGTCTTAAATGCCACAAATTATCTTTCCAAGTTCTTGGTTCTTACCAAGTTTTAGTAGAATTTTGTATTTCATTTCCTATATACTCTGGACACGTTCAGACCTCAAATGGCAAGGTTTATGATTTTTTTTGTGTGCCAGTTTAACTAGAAAATGAGTTTGCAGAGACCCCTATCTACCATCTAGAAGTGGAACTACATATAGTCATTTAACAATAGTTTAGCATTTTCTGTCATCTCATTCTGGAGGATCATAGATGTGGCAGAAACATATATTCTTGAAGAAAAAAAAATGTCTCCCTTTTGGGTACTGTGATTTCAGTAGGGTGTGGAATAAGTACATGACAACATGCATGGGATACTCTGTTCTCTACAGATCAGTGTTTTTGACTTAGAGAACACAGAAGGATATGTTGATTCATTACTTTTAACATGTGGCAATCTGGTTGTATCATTTAAGATTAAATTTGGTTGTGGGTAAAATAGTAAAACTGCCCCAAATTAAAGTTGATAAAAAAAGATAAAAGTTAATTTCTCAACCATATTGTATAGATGTAAGCCTGATATTGTGGCCTTGCTCCAAATCAATCATGAATTTTACCATTCTGGCATCAGAATGGAATGAGCACTCAGACTTACACAGAACTTGGAAGAATAGTAAAGAATTTCTGGATACCCTTCACCTGGATTTCTCAAATACTAATGTATTAAGCCAGTGTTTTAAGAGGTTTCCAGAATTGCCAAAATATTCACTTATATCCTACTTGCCATAAGTTATGTCACATGACACCTTGGAGAAATAAATACAGTCCTTATTCTAGATGGTAATAGCCAAGTGTTAATAAAAATTACTCGTTCTATATTCCTGGAAGCAGGGTAGAATGGATATGGGGGCCTAATAAATAGCAGATTCTGATCCACTGAGGAACCCATGGAGATGGTTTCAGTTTGATCAATAACAAAGACAATGAATCCCTGAGACCACACTTGTGCAGAAGACTCTTGAAATGGAATGAGATTCTGGAAATTAAGACACACAGGTCCCTTATCCCTCATACCCCAAACTGGATGATCACAATATACTGTAAAAGGATGACAGAAATCTTGTGTCTACTTTTGCTTCTTTTCTAGGGAGTCCATGAACATTCAAGATATCATCTACTATTAAATGTTCTAAAACAACTACTTCACAATGCTGCTCAGAAACACCATGACAAATATGAATCAGAGCAGTATCTCCAAAAATGGGAGGCAGATTAATTTATCATTGCAGACAGGTCTTAACAGGAGATAAACATCAGCTATCACCATACATAAAACCTTTTAATTCAATAAAATCCCAAATGCAAAAAGCAGATCATAGACATGTAAGTTAAGAAAAATCAGAGTGAACTTCTGACCTTATGATGACATTTTCAACTCTGAAACTATTAAAAGAATTCTAATTAAAGCATCTTTTTCCATACCTATAACTGCCATGTGCACCCACAGCAGCCAGATTTTTGGGTTTCTACTGTTCTTTTCCTTTAAAAGGAACCAGGACTCCCTAAGATAAGAGGGTACTGAATAATGAGTTGATTCCATGACTCAGGACAAGAGGCATGGGGACATGAACCAACAAACAGGATCAATCTAAAACATCTTATGACCTGAAAACAATATTACTTTAAGAAGTCAAAAGAAAAAAAAAGAAGTAAAAGAAAACCCAAACAAATGTAAATGGATTCCTACTGGCCTATTATGTCAATTTGAGCATCAAATTATCATAATTACTACAGATGCTTCTCAATTTATGATGGGGTTATATCCAGATCAACCCATCATAAATTGATATCATATGCCAAGTTTGCATTTATAACCTACAATATTTCCAACTTAACAATGGGTTTGGCCAGGCGCAGTGGCTCAAGCCTGTAATCCCAGCACTTTGGGAGGCCGAGGCAAGTGGATCACAAGGTCAAGAGATCGAGACCATCCTGGTCAACATGGTGAAACCCCGTCTCTACTAAAAATACAAAAAATTAGCTGGGCATGGTGGCGTGTGCCTGTAATCCCAGCTACTCAGGAGGCTGAGGCAGGAGAAATGCCTGAACCCAGGAGGTGGAGGCTGCAGTGAGCCGAGATCGTGCCATTGCACTCCAGCCTGGGTAACAAGAGCGAAACTCCGTCTCAAAAAAAAAAAAAAGAACAATGGGTTTATCTAGACACAGCCCCATTTTAAGTTGCAGAGCATACTCTGACTGAGTATGTCTTACTCCATTTTGTGTTACTATAAAGGAATACCTGAGGCTGGGTAATTAATAAAGAGGTTTATTTGGCTTGCTGTTCTGCAGGATGTACAAGAATCATGTACAGATTCTGCTTCTGGTAAGAGCCTCAGGCTGCTTCCGCTTATGGCAAAAGATGAAGGGGACAGTGTATGCAGACATCATATGACAAAAGAGGAAGCAAGAGGGTGAGGAAGGAGGTGCCAGGCTCTTCTGAACAACCAGCTCCCATAGCAACTTAATAAAGTAATAACTCACCCCCTAATCCAGAGAGGACATTAATTCATGAGGGATCTTCCCTCATGATCCAATCACCTCCCATTAGCCCCCACCTCCAACACTGGGATCAAACTTCAACATGAGATTTGGAGGGGAAAAATAGCCAAACTATAGCAGCATTATCACTTTTGTACCATTATAAAGCTGAACATTGTAAGTCAAACAAGTTTAAATTGGGGATTACAGGTGTGAGCCATCGTGCCCAGCTGTGATTTTTAAATTTGTGCATACTTGGTTTGTAACTTTAGCAAATAAAATGTTTTATTATGTTTGCAAAGGGACTCTGACTTCCAACATAGTACTGCCAAGATTGCATGATGATACAGTTTCACTGAAAGCCTGCCAGGGATCTTTTTTTTATGACAATTCTTAATAATACTAACGGGATGTGCAATGACCCATAATGGAGTAGTGCTGGGCTAATACCCAGGGAATCTTTTGAGGTCAAAGAAGAAAGTTCAAGAGAATGAATACAGAAAAGATGAAACTGGAAATAAAAAATAGGAACATAAAATTTGAAAGCCAAGTTTTATATAATCTTGTTTTATAAGTTTTATAAGATCATTGCAATATCAATACCTGAAAAATACTTTAAAAATTATAACTTACGATTATAGATGCCATTAAATGGTAAAAGATAGAATTAAGTAGTCTATCAAAAGAATAATTTGACCAGGATATAATTACAAAAAGAAGAAAGCTATCAATATAAATGATCACTTTATAAATGTTTTAATACAATGGAATAAAGTCATAAAGGATTATTCTTAATCTTAAAAAAATTAATCTAATTCATAATGCCACAATGGTATCATGTTTTGTTTTGGGGTTTTTTTGGTTGTTGTTTTGGGATGAAGTCTCACTGTCACTCAGGCTGGAATGCAGTGGTGCGATCTCAGCTCACTGCAAACTCCACCTTCCGAGTTTGGGTGATTACTCCCAAGTAACTGGGATTACAGGCACCCGCCACCACATCCAGCTAATTTTTGTAATTTAGTAGAGATGGGGTTTCACCATGTTGGCCAGGCTGTTCTCAAACTCCTGACCTCAGGTGATCTGCCCACCTCGGCCTCCCAAAGTGCTGGAATTAAAGGGGTGAGCCACTGCACCCAGACTAATGGTGTCATGTTTTATAGCTTGATTTAAAGGCTTAATTTTTTTCAATTTTCAGGGATGACAAAGTCTCTCCATAGATTACTTAGGCACTACAAACTAAATCTTTACAATGGACTTATGGCAGCTACCAACTTACCCAAATGATCATCCTTAGTTTCACTAATGCAAGGACGTGTACTTAAATGATTTCTGACAGTAAAATATGAGATACAAATAATCTACAAAGTATTCTTCCCTAAAATGTTTAATCTGGACCTAACAAGCCTGTGGACTTACATTCTGTTGTACAGAAAACACAACCAAGAACAAGGCTAAATTACACTATAAAGAAAGAAATCTATATACATAGTAGACAACATTTCTGGACTACTCAAAATTCAATGTCATTTTTTTTTTTAAATGAGGAGAAATGTTCTAGACCAGTGGCTCTCTAACTCTAGTTAGTATCACAATCACCTGGAGAAATAATATAAAAACACAGAGGCCCAGGCTTATAAGGTAAGGGTTACACTTCTATAGTTTTACTAAGTTCCACAGGTGATTCTGATACCCACTATAATTCGAGACCATACATTCATGTGGTTTCCAGGCTACAATACACTAAAGAGCGATAACCAAATGCAATGCAGAATCTGCAATGGATTCTCCTTAGAAAATGAATAGCTGTAAAAGATGGTTTGCAGGCCAATGAAGACATCTAAAGATAGAGTGATATTACAGAATTATGGATCTTATCCTTAAGGGTAATTATGGTACTATGGCTATATGACATTGTCTTTATGTTTGGGTAATACACATGCTGATGTAATAAGGGTTAAAGTATGATGATGTCTAAAATTTATTCTCCATGGTACAACAAATATACAAAAAATAAACGTTAACAATTTTGAATCTAAGTGGGGGTATATGGGTGTATATTTTACTATCTTTCAAAATCTGCAACAATTGTCAACTAGGTTCACCATCTTTTATGGGCAGGATTTGTGGTATCCCAAAACAATCACACTAGTAACATCAAAAAACACTGGTCATAGATCACCATAACAGATATAACAATGAAAAAGTTTGAAATGTTATGAAAACTACCAAAGTGTGACACAAAAACACAAGATATGCACATGCTGTTTGGAAAATGGTGCTGATTGATTTATTCACTGCAGGGTTGCTGCAAACCTTCAATGTGTATAAAACGCAATAACTACAATGAACAATTAAGCAAGGTATGCCTGAATCCAGTAAAACACTTTATAGGCAGTAAACTGTGAACATGGCAGGTACTCTACATTCATCACGTCAATAACTTTCTCACCAAAATTACCTTCTTTGAACTCTAAGGCATTTAGTGTGGCTATACAACATCCCACATTCTTAAACTCAAAAGATTTCTCAGCAGTATGAATACTCTGATGTTCAGCAAATCCCAGACCATGACGAAAGTTCCTCACACATGCTTTTATGTTCACAGGATTCTCATTAATATGAATTCTCTGGTGTTGAGTAAATTTTTCATACACAGCGGAGGCTTGTCCACACTCCTTATATTCGCAAAACTTCTAACTATTATGAATTTTCTGATGTTGAATAAGCTGACCATTCACAGTAGCCTTGCCCACATTCTTTACATTCATAGGGTTTCACACCAGTATGAATTCTGTGATGTGCAGAAAGGACTGAACTAAGTCTAAAGGTCTTCCCACATCCTTTACATTCACATTCACAGGGTTGCTCACCAGTATGAATTTTAACATGTTGAACAACGCTCGAGCTACAACTAAAGGTCTTTCCACATTCTTTACATTCATAGGGTTTATACTAGTTTAAATTCTTTAATGTGCAGTAAAGACTGAGCTAAATCTAAAAGTTTTTCCACATTCCTTACGTTCACAGGGTTTCTCAGCAATATGGATTCTTAGATGTACAGTAAGTTCACAATTACTACTAAAGCCCTTTTCACATTCCTTACATTCATAGGGTTTCTCATCAGTATGAATTTTAACATGTTGAACAAGATTTGAACTATGACTAAAGGCTTTCCCACATTCTTCACATTGATATGCTTTCTCACCAGTATGAATTCTCTGAGGTACAAGGTTTCTACCACTGGTAAAGCATTTCCCACATTCTTGACATTCATAAGGGTTCTCGCCAGTATGAATTCCATAATGTTCAAGGAATTGATAATGATATCAAAAGGTCTTCCCACATTCCTTACATTCAAAGGCTTTCACCCTAGTATGAATTTTCTAGTGTTCAGTAAGTTGGTACTGATATCTGAAGGTTGTCCCATATTTCTTACATTCAAAGAGTTTCTCACTTGTATGAGTTTTTGATGCCAAGAAAGTTGTAGGTGAAGTCTAAAAGCCTTCCCACACTCCTTACATTCATAGGGTTTCTCATCAGTATGAATACTCTGATATTGAACAAGGTTTGAGCCAAAATTGAAGGCCTTCCCACACTCCTTACATTTAAATGACTTCTCACCAGTATGAATGATCTGATGTTGAGCAAGCTGTGTCGGAAGACTAAAGGCCTTTCCACATTCTTTACATTCAAAGGGTTTCTCACCAGTATGAATTTGGCAATGTTCAATAAGTTGGTAATGATATCTAAAGGTCTTCTGACACTCCTTACATACAAAGGGTTTCTCACTGGAATGAATTTTCTGATGCTGAATAAGGTTTGAACCACGATTAAAGCCTTTCCCACACTCCTTACATTCATATGGTTTTACACCAGCATGAATACTCTGATGTTGAACAAGGTTCAAGACACAATTAAAGGACTTCCCGCATTCCTTATATTCAAATGGCTTCCCACCTGAGTGAATTTTCTTATGGCGATTAAGCTGGGTGGGAAGACTGAAGGCCTTGCCACAGTCCTTACATTCAAAGGGTTTCTCACCAGTATGAAATTTCTGGTGTCGAATAAGGTGCATATGAAGTCGAAAGGCTTTCCCACATTTCTTACACTCAAAGTGTTTCTTTCCAATATGAATACTTCGATGTTGATTAAGATTTGAACCACGACGAAAATATTTCCCACATTCCTTACATTCAAAGGGTTTCTCACCTGTATGCGTTTTCTGATGGTGAGAAAGTTGTAGGTGAAGTCTAAAAGCCTTCCCACACTCCTTACATTTATAGGGCTTCTCACCTGTGTGAATACTCTGATGTTGAACAAAGTTTGAGCCACAATTAAAGGCCTTCCCACAGTCTTTACATTCAAATGGTTTCTCACCAGTATGAATGTTCTTATGTCGAGCAAGCTGTGTCAGAAGACTAAAGGCCTTTCCACATTCTTTACATTCAAAGGGCTTCCCACCAGTATGAATTTGGCAATGTTGAATAAGTTGGTAATGATATCTAAAGGCCATCTCACATTCCCTACATACAAAGGGTTTCTCATTGGAATGAATTTTTTGATGCTGAATAAGATTTGCACCACGAGTAAAGCCTTTCCCACACTCCTTACATTCATATGGTTTTACACCAGCATGAATACTCCGATGTTGGATAAGATTTGAGCTACGGTTGAAGGACTTCCCACATTCATTACATTTAAATGGTTTTTCACCTGTGTGAATGTTCTTATGGCGATTGAGCTGGTTGAGAAGAGTAAAGGCCTTTCCACATTCTCTACATTCAAAGGGCTTCTCACCTGTATGAATCTTCTGATGTCGGACAAGCTTTGTCAGAAGAGTAAAGACCTTCCTGCATTCTTTACATTCAAAGGGTTTCTCACCTGTATGAATTTGGCAATGTTCAATAAGTTGGTACTGATATCGAAAGGCCATCGCACATTCCCTACATACAAAGGGTTTCTCATTGGAATGAATTTTCTGATGCTGAATAAGATTTGAACCACGATTAAAGGCTTTCCCACACTCCTTACACTGATAAGGTTTTACACCAGCATGAATACTTTCATGCTGAGTAAGGTTTGAGCTACGATTAAAGGACTTCCCACATTCCTTACATTCAAACAGTTTCTCACCTGTGTGAATGTTCTTATGGCGGTTAAGCTGAGTGAGAAGATTAAAGGCTTTTCCACATTCCTTACATTCAAAAGGTTTCTCACCAGTATGAGATTTCTGATGTCGAGTAAGTTGTATGTGAAGTTGAAAGGCTTTCCCACATTCTTTACATTTATAGGGTTTCTCTCCAGTATGAATACTCTGATGCTGAATAAGATGTGAACCACAACTAAAGTATTTCCCACATTCCTTACATTCATATGGTTTATGTGTATTGTGAATAAGAGAAGCATGAGGATAAGTAGGCATTTCTTCATAGTTGATCACCTTCTGATTGATATTGATATATCCTTCTTGAAGTCCCTGTAGTCCCTCAAATCTACTTCTATATTCTGAGACATTTCTAAAATAAAAGGCCTCAAGGCCAAGTGTTTTACTTATTTGCTTTATAAACTGTTTTGGTAAATTTATTTCAGAAATATCATTTTCCAGAGATATTTTCTCAGGTCCACATTTTGACTCCAAATCTGAAAGAAATGAAGAAAGCAAACATAGTTTATTTTCCTATAACACACGTGCATACAAAATCCATTAAACAAAAGGCCTAAGTAAAATAAATAATATTTTCATGGGCCTGAAAAAGAAAAAGGGTGCCAGTAATGAAGAAAGTTTAGGTAAGATGGTGATGTGCATAAGGGAAAGGTTTACTTTGTGAAATTTAGGTGCGAATCAAAACCATTTGGTAAGCTTATTACAGATATTGATATTCAAGCAACTCAGATGTACAGAATCAGAATTTTTAACTAGAGAAGCTGTATTTTTTTTTTTGACAGGGCGTTTCACTCTTGTCGCCCAGGCTGCAGTGCAATGGCATGGTCGCAGCTCGCTGCAACCTCCACCTCCCAAGTTAAAGTGATTCTCCTGCCTAAGCCTCCTGAGTAGCTGGGATTATAGGCATCTGCCACCATGCCCAGCTAATTTTTATATTTTTAGAAAAGATGGGCTTTCACCATGTTGGCCAGGCTGGTCAGGAACTCCTGACATCAGGTGACCCACCTGCCCTGGCCTCTCATAGTGTTGGGATTACAGGCGTGAGCCACTGCACATGGCCTGTATTTTTTTTTAAGAGACAGGGTTTCTCTGTTATACAAGCTATAGTGCAGTGGTATGATCATAGCTCACTGCAGCCTCAAACTCCCAGAATCAAGCAATCCTCCTGCCTAAGCCTCCCAAGTGGCTACAGCAACAGGCACATGCCATCATGTCTGGACAATTTCTTTTTCTTTTTCTTTAGTCTTCCTGCAGTCCAAAGTCTGGCCAATTTTTATTTTATTTTTATTTTTTATTTTTACTATGTAGAGATGGTGTCCTGCCATGTTACCCAAGCTAGTCTTGAACTCCTGGCATCAAGCAATCCTCCTGGCTCGATCTCTCAACATGCTGAGGTCACCAGTGGGAGCCATCACACCCAGTCAAAGCTGTATTTTTAATATCTCTATCAGATGATTCTGATTCAGATCAAAGTTTACAAATCATACTTAAAACTGGTTTTGAATGGTTTATCTTTACTCTGAAAATAAAATCCAAATCCTTAACACAGAGAACAAAACTTCCTATCAGGGCACTGTTCTCCTTTATGACTGATCTCTACCCACTGCCTCCTTTTAGCAACCAGAACATGATATAACTTTTCTCTTATCTTCTTCCTTGCTTAGACTGTTTCATCTTCCAAGAACTCTCTGGCCTGACTCTTTGTAACAAACATACAATTCATCTGTTGCCTGGCTACAGTGCAGTGGCATGATCTCAGCTCACTACAACCACTACCTCCTGGGTTCAAGCGATTGTCCTGCCTCAGCCTCCCAAGTAGCTGGGACTACAGCTGCCTGCCACAAAGCCTAGCTAATTTTTGTATTTTTAGTAGAGACAGGGTTAACCACATTGGCTATGCTGGTTTCAAACTCCTGAAATTGGATCCTCCCAAAGTGCTGGAATTACAGACGTGAGTCACTACACCTGTCCCCTAACTCATCTTTTAAGCCTCAGGATAAATGTTTTCCTCAGAACATCTGAATGAATGGATAAAGCCTCTGTGACATATGAGACATCATAAAACAACAAAATATTTGAATTTCCAAGGTCCTAGAGACAAAGATAAAACATAAAGGATAGAAAATCTATTAAGGAAATAATAGCAGGAAACTTTCCAACTCTAGTAAGAGATGCATACATCCTGATACAGGAAGCTCAGAGATACTCAAATAGATACAACACAAAAAGGTCTTCTCCATGGCACATTATGGTCAAAATATAAAACTCAAAGACAAAGGAGAATACTAAAAACAGCAAAAGAAAAGCATCTAGTCACTTATAAGGGAACTCTCATCAGCCTAATAGCAGATTTCTCAACAGAGAGAAATGAGATAGAATGAGATTATATATTCAGTGCTGAAAGAAGAAATTGTCAGTCAAGGATACTATCCTCAGCAGAGTATTCAACATAAATGAAGAAGAAATAGTCTTTCCGAGACAGCAAAAGGTGAGGGAATTCATCATCACTGGACCAGTCCTACAAGATATGCTTAATAGTCCTACACCTAGAAGTGAAAGGACAATATCTACCATTATGAAAACACATAAAAGTATAAAACCCACGGACACAACAAACATACAAATAAGGAGAAAGGACTCAAATGTTATCCCTACAGAAAACAACCAAACCACAATGATAAAAAATAAAGACGCAAAGGCTATACAAAACAAGTAGGAATCAATTAATAAAATAGTAAGAATCAGCCCTCACATACATCTCAGTAATCACATTGAATGTCAATGGATTAAACTTTTCATTTAAAAGATACAGACTGGCTGAATGGATGAAAAAACATGACCCAACTATAAGCTGCCTACAAGAAAACTCATTGGTAAAGACACATATGGGTTGAGAGTAAAGGAACAAGAAAAGATACTCCACGCAAATGGAAACCAAAAGTGTGTTGGAATAGCTATCTTTTATATCAGAAAAAAAAAAAAAACAGATTTTAAGTCAAAAACAGCAAGAAGAGATAAAGAAGGTCATCATATAATGATAAAAATATCAACTCAACAAGAAGATATAAAAATTTTAAACATATATAATCCAAACACCTGAACATCCAGATATATAAGGCAAATGTTATTAGATCAAAAGACAGATATATATTCCAGAACAATAATCATTGGGGACTTCAATGACCCACTCTCAGAATTCGATCATCTAGACAGAAAATTAACAAGGAAACATTGGATTGATTGATTGATTGATTTTGAGACAGAGTTTCGCTCTTATTACCCAGGCTGGAGTGCAATGGCGCGATTTCGGCTCACCGCAACCTCCGCCTCCTGGGTTCAGGCAATTCTCCTGCCTCAGCCTCCTGAGTAGCTGGGATTACAGGCACGCGCCACCGTGCCCAGCTAATTTTTTGTATTTTTAGTAGAGACGGGGTTTCACCATGTTGACCAGGATGGTCTCGATCTCTTGACCTCGTGATCCACCCGCCTCAGCCTCCCAAAGTGCTGGGATTACAGGCTTGAGCCACCGCACCTGGCCAATATTGGATTTAAACTGTACATTAGACCAAATGGGCCTAACAGACATTTACTGAACATTTTATCAAACAGCTACAGAACACACATTCTTCTAATTAGCAAAGATAATGTACTCTAGTGAGACCATATGTTAGAACACAAAACAAGTCTTAACAAATTTTTAAAAACCAAAATTATATCATCTTTTCTCAGACATGGAATCAAACTAGAAATCATTTAACAAGAGAAACTTTGGAAACTATACATTACACAGAAATTAAACAACATGCTCCTACATAACCACTGGGTCAAGGAAGAAATTAAGGAGAAAATAAAAAATTTTTTAAAACAAATGAAAATCAAAATGCAACATACCAAAACCTATACCTATGGGGTACAGTAAAAGCATTGCTAAGAGGAAAGTTTATGGCAATAAATGCCTATGTCAAAAAGTAGAAAGATTTCAAATAAACAACCTAATGATGCATTTCAAGGAACTACAAGAGCAAGAACAAACCAAACCTAAAATTACTAGAAAGAAATATCAAAGCAGAACTAAATAAAATGCAGGCTAAACAACAGAGAAGAGAAATGAAATGAAAAGCAGTTTTTAAAAACCATGGATAAAATTAATTAACCACTAGCTAGACTAACCAAGAAGAAAAGAGAGAAGAAATAAAATCAGAAAGAAAAATGGAGATTTTACCACTGACACCAGAGAAATAAAAAAGATCACCAGGGTCTACTAAGAACAACTATGCACTAAGAAGCTGGAAAATCCTGAGGAAATGTGTAAGTCCTGGACATACAGTACCTACCAAGACTAAATCAGGAAGAAATAGGAAAACTGAAAAGACCAATAATGAGTAATGAGATTGAATCAGTAATAAAATGTCCTCCAAGAAAGAAAAGTTCAGGACCAGTGACTTCATTGCTGAATTTAATCTACTGAACTCTCAAAGAACTAACACCAATTCTCCTCAAACTATTCCAAAAACAATTGAAGATGAGGGAATTCTTAACTCATTCTATGAGGCCAGCATTACCATGAAAGCAAAATCACACAAGGAAGAAACAAAAAAAGGAAAATCATTCTAATATAAGACACATGCTTCCTGCTAGTGAAGTAACAAGAAAAAAAAAAGACACATGGAGACATATATTCATCACAGTACTAATCACAATAGCAAAGACAAGGAATCAACTTAAATGTCCACCAACAGCTAACTGGATAGAGAAAATGTGATACACATACACCAAGGAATACTATGCAGCCATGAAAAAGAACAAGATCATATCCTCTGCAGCAGCATGGATGGAGCTGGAGGCCATTATCTTAAGCAAATTAATGAAGAAACAGAAAACCAAATAATGCATGTTCTTACTTCCAAATGGTAGCTAAACAGAGTACGCATGAACACAAAGAATGTAACAATGGACATCAGGGCCTACTTGAGGAATGAAAGGTGGAAGGAGGACAAAGATCCAAAAACTTCTATGCTTATTACCTCAGTGATGAAATAATATGTACACCAAATATCCACAACATACAAATTATCTATATAGCAAACCCATATTTGTAGTCCTTGAACCTAAAATAAAGTTAGAAAATAATAAATGGTGATGGGAAAATTGGATATCTATATGCAAAAGAATGAAACTAGACTCAATCTCTCTCCACATACAAAAACTAACTGAAAATTGATTAAAGACTTAAGGGTAAGACTCAACTATAAAACTCAACTATAAACTATAGCTCAACTTTACTTAAGTATAATACTCAACTATAAAACTACTAAAAGAAAACATAAAGGAAATGCTTCAGGACATTGGTCTAGGCAAAAATTTTATGGTTAAGACTGCAAAAGCATAGGCAACAAAACCAAAAATAGACAAATGGGACTATATTAAACTAAAAAGCTTCTGCACAGCAAAGGAAACTATATACAGAATGAATAGACAAATGAGTGAAATTATTTGCAAACTATTTCTCTGACAAAGGACTAATATCTAGAATATACAAGGAAATCAAATAATAGCAAAAAAACTTCAATTTAAAAGTGGGCAAATGATATGAATAAACATTACTCAAAAGAAGACAAACAAAGAGTCAAGAGAATATGATAAAATGCTCAACACCACTATTCATCAGGGAGAAATGCAAATCAAAATCACAATGAAATATCATCTTACCCCAGTCAGAATGGCTACAATTTAAAAGATAAAAAATAACATATATATGAGGGAAAAAGGGAACTCTTATATACTGTTGGTGGGATGTAAATTAGTACAATCACTATGGAAAACAGCATGCAGATTTCTCAAAAAACTAAAAATAGAACTACCATATGATCCAACAATCCCACTACTGGTTATTAATCCAAAGGAAGAGAAATCAGTATATCAAAATGATACCTGTACTTGTATGATTATTGTAGCACTACTCATAATACCAAAGGTACGGATTCAATCTAAGTGTCCACCAACAGAAAACAGACAAAGTAAATGTGATATATACAATGGAATACTATTGTGTATATATTAGACATTAAAAAAATGAAATCATGTCATTTGCAGCAATATGGAGGGAAACCGGAGGTCAGAAAAACAAATATCACATGTTCTCATTCATATCTGGGGGCTAAAAAAAGATGATCTCACAGAGGTAGAGAATAGAATGATAGAAACCAGAGGCTGGGAAGGATTTGTGGGTGAGGGGTAAGGGATGAAGAGGGGTTGGTCAATGTTACAAATACACAGTTAAATAGAAGGAATCACTTCTAATGTTCATTAACAGAGTAGAGTGACTATAATTAACAACAATGTATTGTATATTTTAAAATAGCTAGAAGAAGACTTGAAATGTTCCTATCACATAGAAATGATAAATATTCCTCTGGTAGATTGGATAGATATCTCAAATACCATGACAGTTGATCATTACACATTCTATGCATATAACAAAACATAACATGTATCCCATAAATATGTAAAAATATTGGGTATTAATTAAAAATAAATAAATAACTCTTGGAGAACTTCCCACATTCCTCACAATGACAGTCAAAACCCTATATGATATGGACCCTGGCCTGACTCTCAGACCTCTCTTCCCACTGTTCCATCACTTACTCCATCTTTGTGTTTCCTGCTCACTTTGATTAGAGAACTGAACCCTTACTTCACATCTCTATGCAAGCATGCCCACTTCAACACAAGTACCCTAAGCACCCAAATGCTGTCATCTCACTCCATCACTCCTATTGCCTTGTCTCTATAGCACAATTCTCTATTCCTTATCTATTCATTTGCTTACTTGTTTGATGCATGTCTCACCAACTACTGGTAAAGTCCATGACAGCAGTGACTTTCTCAGTCTTGTTTATTACCTATACATTACTGTATTGACAAAGCCAAGCACAGTGCCTTCTAGGAATGGGCACTCCATACATACTTACTGAATATGAATATACTTTTTTTTTTGAGACGGAGTTTCACTCTTGTTACCCAGTCTGGAGTGCAATGGCGCGATCTCGGCTCACTGCAACCTCCGCCTCCTGGGTTCAGGCAATTCTCCTGCCTCAGCCTCCTGAGTAGCTGGGATTACAGGCACGCGCCACCATGCCCAGCTAATTTTTTGTATTTTTAGTAGAGACGGGGTTTCACCGTGTTGACCAGGATGGTCTTGATCTCTTAACCTCGTGATCCACCCGCCTCAGCCTCCCAAAGTGCTGGGATTACAGGCTTGAGCCACCGCGCCCGGCCCGAATATACTTCTTAGTGAAAACACATATAGAAATCTAAATGCAAAAGTAGAGTTGGAAAGTAGCTGGATCCAAAATATGTGTTAAAAGTTTATACTAGGGGTCAAGTGAGTTTACACTGGGGGCCAGGAGTATTGGCTCATGCCTGGAATCCCAGCTAGTTGGGAGGCTGAAGCAGGAAGACTGCTTGAGTCTAAGAGTT
This sequence comes from Callithrix jacchus, assembly GCF_049354715.1. NCBI lineage: Eukaryota > Metazoa > Chordata > Mammalia > Primates > Cebidae > Callithrix > Callithrix jacchus. Next base: position 35,648,670 of record NC_133523.1, read on the forward strand.
CAAGACCAGCCAGGGCAACATAACAAGATGCTGGCTCTTAAAAAATATAATTCTAAAAACTGTTTAATGTTTATGCTGGAAAAGAAAGAGGAAACTCACTACATGAAAAGAGGAAGGAAATTACAGAAATTAGGTGATTAGTGAAAGATAAAGTTCCTTAGGGACAGCTCCTACAGTGATCTTTATTTCCTTCCCAGGTCTTGACCCTTTTTATCCAACAGGCCTTGGGTCTTAAGTTTTCCAAACTACATCTCACAAGTGTGACTCCTCTCTGACCACATGGGCTGTCCGGGACAATGATGGTTTCCCCCTGCCTGCTTTTCTCCCTTACCTGGATACCATCTGCTTGTTTCTTTCCTTACAACCATCCAGGGCTCTTTCTCTTGCTCTAGTAACGTAATCACATCTGGCTTAGAAACGGAACTTCCTGCTTAAAAGAAAAGAAATGATACATGTAGAATTTTCTTAATATAAATTTTTTTTTAACTCTGAGACCTGGTTAAACTTATAATAAATTACAAGTCAAAACAATATTGAGAAGAGGCTCCAGATAAGAGAGAGTATTGAGTAAGAGATCAACTATGTTTAAAAAAAAAAAAAGAACTTTCTTTCATTTAAACTCAGAATAGAATCTTATCCCTCAAGAGGAGGTATAATTTAGTGGTTGAAAGCAGGAACCTTCAAGCCTGATTGACTGGTTCAAATCCTGTCTCTGCCACCCACTAACACTTTGACATTAAGCAAGTCACTTGAACTCTCTGTCCTTCAGTTTTCCTTACTGTAAAACAGGGATGATAATAATACCTGTTTTATAGGATTGATTCTAATATTAAATAAGATAATATACATAAATACTTCTAACATTGCCTGATATGTAGTAGCACAAAGTTAACAATTATTGTGTTTATTGTTGTTATTTATTTTGCATCCTTAGACATTTACAGCTCATTTTTAGAATATTCACTCAACAGAAAAACATACATTTCATGACCTGAAACTTTCAACTACAAAACAAGTAATGGAATGTTTGTTGAAGGCAATGAAATGCATTCACTTTAATGCTAAATTAATTCTGTCAACCCAGTCAGTATATGTAAATCATTGAGGCTTTTTTTTTTTTTTGAGACAGTGTCTTGCTCCGTTGCCCAGGCTGAAGTACAGTGTCATGACTATGGCTCTCTGCAGCACTGACCTCCCAGGCTCAAGCAATCATAGAGGCTCTTTTGATAGAAAAACCCAAGACACTCTTCTGCTTACAGGTGGGTCAGAAAAACAAAAACCAACAAACAAACAAAGAAAATCTACAGTAATTCTGAGATCAAACATAATATGTTTGATATTATGGTTCTTGAACAATATCATTCAATGAATATACAATATTTCAAACTCAGTCCCATAGTCATGAAGAGAGAGAGGCAATTACAGAGAGGACCAGCATAATGGAGGAGGCCACTGTGGAGTAGGCAAGTTGCAGGGGCTCCAGGGAGGTGCCTGTTTTCAACCCAACAAATCTCAAATCACTCCTTTGGGAATAAGAAGAAGGAATTCAGCTACCTCTTAAAAGATAGCCCTGAAATTCACAGTGAAAAAAAGCTGATATTCCAGAGAACAGATGCTAAATTAACTTGGGCAGAGGACCTTACCCAGTGAGATCAGGTGGCTGTAGTTCTCCAGCATCACATCCCTGTACAAGGTCTTCTGAGCAGGCTGCAGGCACTCCCACTCCTCCTGAGAGAAGTCGATGGCCACATCCCTGAATGTCACTGATCCCTGAAACCACAAACACATGTATTATGGTGAAATTGAAGAAAGTTGTTTCAAGATGAAAGGAGAGGAAGTAAAGGACTGAACTGTAAGAAAGGAGCAATATGGAAATTCTCAGAGTGCCTACACATTCTTCAAGAATCCTGCTGCTGGCCTGGCATAGTGGCTCATGCCTATAATCCCAGTACTTTGGGAGACCAAGATGGAAGGACCACTTGAGCCCAGGAGTGTAAGAACAGCCTGGGCAACATAACGAGGCAAATTCCCTGTAAAAAAAAAAGAAGAAGAAAAAAAAGAAGAAGAAGAAGAAGAAGTAGTAACTGTCATGGTGGCATGTGCCTATAGTCCCAGCTACTTGGGAAGCTGAGGTGGGAGTATCGCTTGAGCCTGGGGCTTCAACACTGCAGTGAAGTGTGATGACACTACTGCACTCTGGTCTGGGCTACAGAGTGAGGCCTTGTCTCAAAAAAAAAAAGGTAGGCGGCATAAAATTGAGGAATGCCCTTAATCCTCAAGCTCATTATAGTATCGATGATAAAAGTATTTTTCTTGTCATGACAAATGATTTTATAAGCTGCATAAAATTCAATAATAAGTGACATATTAGATTTAATCATTTTTTTCTATTTGTATATTTAAGATGGTCAGTCTCTAAGGTTTTCCCCAATTCAGAGAATTTGTAATCACCCACCACTTGTGCCCTGAATAATCTTCTCCCTGTTACTGCCCACTGTCCTCACTGATCACTTTCCTAAAAGGCTCATAAAGCAGATCACCTTGCCACACTTGCAGCCTGAGGCCACTCACTATGGAATTCTACCTTAGCTACCTGGAAAGCTCCAGTCTGTGGAGAAGTTTCAAGGTGTTCCCAAGTGTAGTCAAATACGACAATCATCTGTAACTTATCAAACCCACACGACCGTGTTTTCCTGTGGTGACCGACTTATCCAGTGTTCCAACATTCTTCCTGACCAAGGATTGAGCTCAGAGCACAGACTGAATAACCTGCTCCAAGAAAACATCAAAGCCAGTAGGAAAACAGAGGTACAAATAGGAAGAGCACTGACCTTTATTTTTGGTCCCAACCTTCACTGTAATGGGACAAACTGGGGTGTAAAATAGTGGATCCTTAGGTAAGAAGTTTCAGGTTAGACAATAACAGTCACCTAACCTGAAAATTACCATATTTCAAAAAGAAGAGAGAAATACCAACTTACATGGACCATGTTTTTAGAATTACAAAATTGGTCAATCTTCCTTGTGCTTCTCCCCTGGAAAATAACAACAACAAAAAGGCCGTAAGTCAGGCTGTGTCTCAATGCCCCCAAAGCATTGAAGCAAATAACTATTTTATCCTTCATTCCTATTTCTCAACTACCCTACTAACACACACTTCCAACCCTCTCCTATCACTCCCCTTTTCCCTGAACACACCCTCTCACAAATAAACTGGCAGTGAACAGGTGGAGTGTGGATGAAACTAAGCTCTCGTCTAAATTCCAGGGAACCTGCGGCACAAGTATGAATGCACAGCACAGGAATTTCTGTCTTGAAGTTGCTCAAAAGATACTCCAGCAGGAAGGCTTCCAACCAGTCCTCCACTCTTAGGATACCTACCCTGGCCTAGGACTGGGCCTCTGATCCTGCTGTAAGCAATCCTCCTGCCCTAGTCCCACCTTTCAGAGCTGAGAGAGGATCACATCATCCAAACCAGAACCTTTTTGTGAAGTCAGGATTGGGTGCAGTGGGGCAAGGCATGAAAGCTGGAAAGGATATAGAAGGAATTTCATGACCAGTCGTCAGCTTCTGAATTCAGCAAAAGCCAGCTGGTTAAGTACAGTTCAGAACATCCATGTAATAGAATATGAAGTGATCATTAAATGTTCAAGACATACAACTAACAGAAAAATCAGGTTACAAAATAGGATAGACAATATGATTACATTTGTAAAATATATGCATATATAAAATATTTTTTAAAAGACTAATAGACATCAATACAAAAAAAATTTAGACAAGTATATGCATGCTAACAGTATTTACCTCTGTATTGTAGCCCCAATTTTCTTCTTTTTGCTTAAAAGAACTTCATAAGTATGACTATGCACAGGCATTAACATGGAATATATAATTATATTCACATGTATAGATACATACACATATATGTATCTATATACATAACACTCTATCACTTGAGTCTAGTATGATTTGCTTAGTGATTTCCATAAACACTTAGTTTATGTAAGATTATTTACAGTGTCATTCCAGGTATCACAATCTTTTGATTCTAGACTAAGGTTTCTCTCACCCTAGGCACTACTGACATATTGTGCTGAATAATTCTTTGTTGGGGCTGTGAGGAGAGCTATCCTGTGCATGGTACAATGTTCAGCAACATCCCTGACCTCTGTCTACTAGATCTAAGTAACACCCTCCCCCACAGTATGACAACCAAAAGTTTCTAAACATCACGCCAGCTGAGAACCAATGTTCTTTCTAGACCAATGGATTCACACCTCATGGGTCACATACTCTTTCAATTATCTTATAAAATTACATATTATTTCTTCCTCTAAAACCCACATTTATTAATTTCTATAATGCTTCAATATTTTATTTCAAGAGGCTGTGGTCCCCAAGATAATAAGTGGAGTTACAGGAACTCAGGTTAAGAATATCAGTCCTACATTCTTTACAGAAATAGAAAAAAAAGATGCTAAAATTTGTATAGAACCACAAAGAACCCCAAATAGCCAAAACAATCTGGAGCAAAAAAGAACAAAGTTGGAGGCACCAAACTACCTGACTTCAATATATACTACAAAGCTATAGTAACCAAAACAGTATGGTGCTGACACATAGACCAATGGAACAGAATAGAGAACCCCAGAATAAATCCATACATTTATAACCAACTGATTTTTGAGACAGGTGCCAAGAACATACAATAAGGAAAAGACAGTCTCTTTGACACCTGTGAAAACTAGTCATACACAGAAGAATGAAATTATCTCAAACCATTATACAAAAATCAACTCTAAATGGATTAAAGACTTAAATATAAGAACCCAAACTATGAAACAAATAGACAAAAATGCATGGGAAAAGCTCCCTGGCATTGATCTGGGTAATGATTTTTCTTTTTGGAAAAGATGTCAAAAACACAGGCAACAAAAGCAAACATAGACAAATGACATTACATCAAGCTAAAAAAGCTTCTGCACAGCAAAGTGAAGGGATAATCTACAGAATGAGGGAAAATACTTGCAACCATATATCTGATATGGGGTTAATATCCAAAATATGTGAGGAACTCAAACAACTCAACAGCAAGAAAACAACCCTATTTAAAGATGGGCAAAGGACCTAATAAACACACCACAAAAGAAAACATATAAATGGCAAACAGAAGACATATAAATGGCAAACAGTATATGAAAAAATGCTCAACTTTACTAATCATCAGGGAAATGAAAATTAAACCTACAATAAGATATCACTTCATATGTGTTGGGGTGGCTATTGGAAAGACAAAAGTTAACAAGTGTTTGTGAGAATGTAGAGAAAAGGGAATGCTTGTACACTGTAAGTGAGAATGTAAAGTGACACAGACATTATAGAAAACACTATGGAGGTTCTTCAAAAAATTAAAAATAAAACTACCATATAATTCAGCAATCCCACTACTGTATATCCAAAGGAAATGAAATCCATGTCAAAGTGACATCTGCACACCCATGTTTATTGCAGCACTGTTCACAATAGCCAAGATATGGAATCAATCTAAGTGTCTATCAATGAATGACTGAATAAAGAAAATGTGATATATATGCAGGCATATATACACAATGAAACAGTATTTCGCTATAAAAAAGGAAATTCTGTCATTCGCAACAACACAGATGAACATGGAGAACATCACATTAAGTGAAGTAAGCCAGGCACAGAAAGACACATGATCTTACTCATCAGTGGAATCTAAAGAATGTTTATATAGGCCTGGGGCAGAGGCTTACACCTGTAATCCCAGCACTTTCCAAGGGCAGATCACCTGAGTTCCGGAGTTCGAGACCACCCTGGCCAACATGGCAATCGCTTTCTGACTCCTGAAAGCCTCACAGAGGAATGGAAATCACCCAACCGTCTCCATTCTTCCCTGCTTTGAAAAGGAGGCCTGTAAAGACAGATACCTGGTGTGTGATTCCATAGACTAATCTTACCAAAGCAGAGTATAAAATAAAGCTTTAATGTAAACATCTGGAGGTCTATTTTTATACCAGCTTAGAAGAGAGCGCACAGGAAAGTGTGAACGATTTGCCAAACGGTTCTGCAAATTTAAGTGGAAAGTTGGGGGGGACTCGCTGGGAGGTGACAAGATGGGAGGAAGCAAGAATCAATTTGCATATTCTCCTGAAATTCACTGGAACTTCCATATTCTAAAATTAAAAATATATATCTTAAATACAAAGCACAAACTCACTGTTGACTTTTAAGTGTGAAACAATAACGCTATCATCCTCCTTCCGGTCCTTCTTTTGGATAATTGTACGACTGGGAAAGGATATGGCAAGCGTGAGGCTCCAGGCTTTTCTTGGAAGGCAGACTAAGTTTGAAAGCATCCTCCAAGGCCACAACTTCCCTCAATTCTTACGAAATGAGAAGGAAATAAAAGGAGGAGGAATTGGTCCGTGTTCAAAGCTGGTTCCTGGGGACAGCGCTCTGAGGGATGCTGGGTACTCAACATGTAGCTGCCCTTCTGGGGGACCCTCAAGAGGCACTTTCAGCTCTCAGATTCCCACCCCGAGCCCCGATCTGCGCCTTCTTGTGGAAAGCTTCATTCTCGGCTCAATATCTGACCTCCCTACTGGGGCCATTCCTCTGCTGCAGCCTCCGCAGCTGTGAAGGGGAAAGACGGAGAAAGCAGCAGGAGCCTAGAGCCACCAGCACAGTGACACTCACACAGCCCCAGCAAAACGCGCTGCGTCCACACAACCTTCCGGTCATGTGCACAGGGCCTCATGCACACACTCACACAGTCCCCTCCGGCACTCATGATCATACAAACTCCTCTCCTCTGCTTCCGCGCACATGCGCGCCTGGGGATCCGGCAGATCCCGTCTGCGCCCCAGATTCTCCCTCTGAGGGCCTCCCTCTCACCTACCCATACTGCCGGGTCTGTCAGGATCGAGTCCCAGTCCGCGGAGACCTCCCGCAGCCACCGATTTCTTTCCAGGACAGGAAGACCTTACCCCACTACGTCGTCGACCCCTGGTGACCGGAAGTGGAACCGTTAATTCCGGTGCGGTGGCCTCTGGAAAATACAGTCCTGAGCAGAAAGAGCCTCAGAAGCCTTGAGCGCTAGTATTCAGGTGGATCACACCATACGTCGAGGGCTCCTAAAAGAGCCGAGCCTAAAGGATTGTGGGAGTTCCAGACCGTGGGGTGCCCAGGTTGCTGCTACGGGCGAGGATCCCCATCTGTGAGGAGAGTTGCTCTTCTTGGTGCGTCAGTGTAAATTACCTTTTCTCTCCATGGAGTAGAATGTAAATGAGCAGAATTTTTAAAGAAGAATTCAAAGTTAAATTATGTCAAGATGTAGCTGCTTTCACTCAGATCCCAACATAGGCTTCCACCTTGTACTATTTGAAGGGGACTTAGGATAAATTTGAAAAGCTTGAACTAAAGAAATGGTTGATTTTATACTCGAAGAGGAAGTGTGGTTTAATTGAGAGATTTCAGAATCAAATGTACTGGATTCTTCAAGACAGTGTTCCTGCTATCTAGACAGAAAAAATGTGATTCAGGACGGCATGGAAACGGATAAAAGTACACAGAAAATTACTTGCCTTATCTCGAAGGATGAATAATTAACACATTTTCTTAAAATAGTCTAAACAAATGCAAGTGGGGGCTTGTTTGTTGTAGGAAGAACCTGATTTCACTGTGGTAATCTAGCAATATTGAACTTTCAAAATCATTTTTGTACTTTGCTATGCTACATAAGGAGGAAACATGGAATAATAAAGAGCAAAATGTCATTTCATTCCCAACTGTGACAGAAAACAGCAAGATAATAATTTTAACTGTATCAATGATCACATTAAATGTAACTGGTCTGAACACCTTAACTTAAAAAGATTGTCAGGTTGGATTTTTTTTTAAGTCAGACCCAAATACATGCTACCTACAGGTAATACTTTAAATATAAAAGCTCTAATAGGTTATGAGTAAAGGATGGAAAATATATATACCATCCTAACACTAGTCTAAAGAAAGCTGGAGTGGCTGTATTAAAAACAAAGTGACTTCAGCACAAAGACTATATCAGGGATAAAAAAAAGTTACATCATAATGATGATGAAGACACTTCATCCACTGGAAGGAAGAAACCTAAATTATTCACTTAATATAGCTTCTAAGTATGTGAGTAAAAACCTGTTAGGTCAATAAGGTGACAGACAAATCCACCATTATAATTAGACATTTCAACATATTTCTCTTGGTAATTGATAGAACAAACAAAGAAAAGCAGCAGAGTATAGATTATTTGAACAACATATCAACCTGCTTGATCTCATTTACACTTGTGAAACACTCTTCTCAAAGACAATAAAATTCATCTTATGTGCACAGGGAACACTTACCAACATAGACCATATTCTGGCTCAATACCCAAGTCAGACAAAGTATGTTCTTAGAGAAAAATGGAATTAAATTAGAAATCAATAACAGCTCACTATATAATATACTGTCCAAAGTAGTAAAAATTTGAAAGTGTATGAATACTAGGATAATTGAAATTATATAAAGGAGTAGAATGTCTAGTAAAAGAGAAAAGAAATTATATAATGTTTGAACATTTTATTTATGGATCATAATTTTTATGTTATATCCAAAAGGGTAAACAAAAACATATTTACATTAAAACAACATTTTTGTGGTAAGAAAAAAATTTTAAACTATTTGCTAAACATTAAAATAAAGAGAAGCAGAGTTATTATTTTTGGTATATATTCCAATACTTTAATCAATTTCTTAAGTAGTATTACTATTTTTAAGGACATTTTTTTCAATGTTGTCTATTTTTAAATTTTGATGAAATTGTATACAATCCTCAATGTTGGACTTTATGGTTAATAAACTTATAGCTATCTTCAAATGACACTTTTCTGAACACAATACTTTTTAAATTGAGATATATACCTGCATATACTAAAATAATCAGAAGTCTTAGAATATATCCAATGAAATAGAAGATATCCTCATGAGTATTGTGAATATGGAATATTAGACTGCAAATATTTTAGCAGCTAATGCATTTGGCCTCCACAGTACATTCTAATTTTTTTGCCACTTAGTCTAGGCAGGGTACATTTTTTTAAAAATTATTCCTAAAGCCAAAAAAATTGGCCCAATTTATGATGCCTTTGCATGTTAAGCCAAATTTAAGTGTTTGAGAAACATAAGCCTTCCCAATTGCATTACATTCTAACACAAATTGTGAATTTATCCTGTTAAAAATGGGAGCACCATCAAAAGACTATTGCCATAGCTGAAGAAGTTCCTAGGCAAAATTGAAGAATTTCAAAATTAAATCCTGTATACAATATGTTATTTCATTACTTAATCCATTCAGTTTCTTCCTTAATTTGTAGGACTAAATCCCATTGTCTTCATGTTGGCAAGTTCTGATAACTGAAATTCAGTTGAATTTCTATATTGAATTTTGTGCCAAATCAATACAATCTTAACCAAATGGTTGAAGAACAAATAAAAAGAGAATTTAGGGGCCAGGCACGGTAGCTCACGCCTGTAATCCCAGCACTTTGGGAGGCCGAGGCGGGTGGATCACGAGGTCAAGAGATCGAGACCATCCTGGTTAACATGGTGAAACCCCGTCTCTACTAAAAATACAAAATTAGCTGGGCATGGTGGCACGTGCCTGTAATCCCAGCTGCTCGGGAGGCTGAGGCAGGAGAATTGCCTGAACCCAGGAGGCGGAGGTTGCGGTGAGCCGAGATCGCGCCATTGCACTCCAGCCTGGGTAACAAGAGTGAAACTCCGTCTCAAAAAAAAAAAAAAAAAAGAGAGAGAATTTAGAAAATATTTTAGATAAATGCAAATAAAAGCACATGACTAAAATTTATGAGATGCTTACTCCTCAGAAAAATGTATAGCTCTACATGCATATAAAAAGGAGGAAAGATGTCAAATCAATGATATAACTGTATACATTTAGGAATTAGAATATGAAAATAGGAAAAAAAATGAAGTCATGAGAAGGAAGGAAATAATAAAGACAAATATAGGGTTAGATTAAATAGAAAAATAATAGAGAAAATTTATAAAATTAAAAGTTGGTTCTTTGAAAAGATTTCTAAAAAGTGGCAAAACTATAGCAGGACTGAACAAGAAAAAAAAGAAAAGATCAAAAACACTAAAGTTGGAGTTGAAAGTGGAAACATTACTAACCTAAATGAAGATGATTATACAAGAATATTATAAACAATTGTATGTCAACAAAATAACCTAACTGGAAAGGAAAAAAATCCTAGAAACACCCAAACTATCATTGACTCAAGAAAAAATAGAAAATCTTAACAGGAGTGATGTTAGCAAGGTGGCAGAATGGGATTTTCCAGCACTTATTTCTCACAGAAACATCAATTTAAACATCTGTCTATGCATAAACAAACTTTCACAGGAGCTAAAGAATCCAAGTAACTGACTCAGAGGGGATGGGAATGAAGCAGCTAGTAGACAATTGTCTCAGAGATAGCACAAATGTTGGATTTAGCAAAGACCTGAAAGCAGCTATTTTAATTTTGTTCAAAGAACTAAAGTAAGCCATATGTAAACAATTTAAGGAATATGACAATAATGTCCTGCCAATCAGAGACTTTCAATAGAGGTGGAAATTATTACTGCAACGGAAGAACCAAGTAGAAATTCTAGAGTTGAAAAGTACAGTAACTGAAATGAAAAAAATCACTAGAAGAACTCAATAGCAGATTTAACCTGAAAAAATAATTTGTAAACTTGAAAATAGGCCAATAAAATTATGCAGTCTGAAGAACAGAAAGAAAAAAAGAAACAATAAAAATGAAGAAAGCCTCAGAGACATGTAGTACATCATTAAAAACACCAGCATACATATGAGAGGAGGGGCCAGAGGGAAAGAAAAAGGAATAATTCTTGAAAAAGAATGACCAAACTCTTCGCAAAGTTGATCACTTGCACACACATACGCACACACACACCCATACACTTACTGTACAAGAATGTGAACACACTTCAAGAGAACCGCAGGTAAAGACTGAAAGCATTTGTTGCTAGCAGACTTTGCTAATAAGAAATATTAAAGTTCTTTAGGATGAAAGGTAACACCAGATGGTAACTTGAATCCACACAAAGAAACAATGAGCAGTGATTAAAGTCATTACATAGGTAAATAAAAGATAACATATGCTTTTACCCTTTTAATTTAACTGATTAAAGATAACTCCATAAAACCAAGTATATTGTTTTGTTCATAATGTATAAACCTGCCATTTGTGTTACTATGATAGCACAAAAGGAAAGGAAGGGGTCTACATTGCAGTAAACTTTCTATATACTATTGATATTATTTAATTTACTTTGATTAAAATTTTATTTCTAATTTTTTGTGAAGACAGAGTCTCACTATATTGCCCAGGCTGGTCTTGAACTTCTGGCCTCAGGCAATCCTCCCACCTCAGCCTCCCAGAGTGCTGGGATTACAGGTGTGAGCCACCATGCCTGGTGACTGTTGATATAATATTAGTAACAATCTCAATTAGATTTTTAAAGCTAAGATGTATGTTAGGTTTTTTTAAAGCCGAAAACATGGAAAACAGAAGGATGGAAAAAGATTCAAATAGATACCATACAAATGGTGATCAGAAGAGGACAGGAAAGGTTAATATTTCCATCAGACAAAATAGACTTTTAAAATGTTACTAGAGGAAAAGAGGGACATTTTTTTTTCATGACAAAGGGTGAGTTAATCAGAAAAATAAAACTACAATGAACATATATGTTCCTAAAAGCAGGAGACTACATACATGAAACAAAAACTGACAAAACCGAAGGGAGAAAATGACATTTCAACAATAGAAGTTGAAGATTTCAACAGTCTATTCTCAAAAATTTTAACCACTAGACAGAAAATCTGCAAGGATATAGAAGATTTAAACAACACTACCAACTAGTCTGACTTAATTGATATTTATTGAACCCTCAACTGATAATAAAATATATACTCAACATGCAACAATTTCTAAACTAAATAATATACTAGATCATATGGCAAATCATAATAGTTTTAAAAGTAAGTCATGCTAAGTAAATTCTCTGACCACAATGAAATTAAATTAGAAATAAAAAACTGAGAAAATTTGGGAAATTCAAAAATATTTTGAAATTATTCAACACATTGCTAAATACTCCATGTATCAAAGAATATATTATAAGAGAAATTATAATGTATTTTTAAATTTTACTTCTTAAAAACAGATATGGGATCTGGCTATGTTGACCAGGCTGGTCTCAAACTTCTGGCCTTAAGCAATGCCCCTATCTCAGCCTCCCCAAATGCTAGGATTACAGGCATGAGCCACCACACCTCACCTACAATGTATTTTTAATAAAAACAAAGTTTTTGAAACAGCTAAACAGGTTTTTAGTGAGAAATTTCTAGCTTTAAATGCCTATAATGGTAGAAAAGAATAAAGATCTAAAATCATTTGCTAGACTTTACCAATGATGCCATCTAGTCCTTGGCTTTTCTTCATTAGGAGGTATTGGATTACTATTCAGTCTCCTCACTGGTCATAGGTATATTCGGATTTTCTATTTCTTCATGATTGTCTTAGTCATGCGTGTGTTTCTAGGAATTTTTCCATTTTGTCTAGTTATCCAATTTATTGACAGACAACTGTTAAAAGTACTCAAATAATACTTTCCATTACTATGCAATTCATAGGAATGTTCCTGTTTTATTTCTGAGCCTAGTTATTTCAGTTTTCTCTCTTAATCAACTAGCTAATGGTTCGACAATTTTGTTGAACTTTTCAAAGAATTAATGCTTAGTTTTACTAATTTTCTCCATTGTTTTTATTCTCTAATATTTTTCTTTCCTTCTACTAGCTTCAAATTTAGTTTCTTCTTTTCTAGTTTATAACAACTTAGCAGCTAAGTTGTTGACTTGAAATCTTCTATCTTTTTAAACGTAAACACTAACAGCTATAAAATTACCTGAATGCTGCTTTTGCTGCATCCCATAACACAACACAACACAATTATGAATATATTGCATCATATGCTGCCTTTTATAATTACCTTTTTTGTTTTGGGGATAGAGTCTCACTTTGTCACCCAGGCTAGAGTACAGTGGAACTATATCAATTCACCGTAACCTCTGCCTTCCAGTTTCAAGCAATTCTGCTTCCTCTGCCTCCTGAGTAGCTGGGACTACAGATGCACGTTACCATGCCCAGCTAATTTTTGTATTTTCAGTAGAGACAGGGTACTGCCATGTTGGCCAGGCTGGTCTCAAACTCCCGACCTTAGGCAGTCTTTCTGCCTCGGCCTGCCAAAGTGCTTTGTTTACAGGCATGAGCCACTGCACCCAACTATAATTACCTTTAATTAAAAATATTAATTTTTTTCTTTTTTAAAATGAAATTTGGAATTTCATGTGGATTTACTTGCTTCAGCTTGAGTAACTTTCTTTGCAATTTCTTATATGGTAGATCTAGGAAGAGCTTTATTTTACCTTTATTTTTGAAAGATATCATTACCAGGAATAAAATTCATGGTAGACAGAGCTTTTGTCCTTTGAGTACTTTCAGTATATCATCCCACTGCCTTTATACCCTCCATTGTTTCTGATGAGAAGTCTGCTGTTAATTATTGGGATACCCTTGTAACACAGTTTTTCTCTTATAGCTATCAACATTTTCTTTCACTTTTAGCATTTTTACTATGATGTGTCTGTTTGTGGACGTGTTTGCATTCATTCTACTTACATTTGTTGAGATGCTTGCATGTATAAGGTTTATTCAACAAATTGTGGATGTTTTTAGCCATTATTTCTTTGAGTATTTTTGTGCTGCTCTTTCTCCTCACCTTCTGGTATTCTCATTTCATGTATGTTGGTGCACTTAAAGGTGTCCTACATTTCTCTGAGGCTCTGTTCATTTTTCTTTTCTTTTTTTTTTTTCTTGAGACAGAGTCTCGCTCTTGTTGTCCAGGCTGGAGTGCAGTGACATTATCTCAGCTCACTGCAACCTCTACCTCCCAGGTTCAAGCACTTCTGTCATAACCTCCTGAGTAGCTGAGATTAAAGGCATCTGCCACCATGCCTGGTTAATTTTTGTACTTTTAATAGAGGTGGGGTTTCGCCATGTTGGCCAGGCTGTTCTCAAACTCCTGACCTCAGGTGATCTGCCCACCTCAGCCTCCCAAAGTGCCAGGATTACAGGCATGAGCCACTGCATCCAGCCTCTGTTCATTTTTCTTTGATCTATTTTCTCATTTTATGTCTTCATTTTATTTTCTTACGCTATTTTCTAGTGGGAAGATGGAATTGAGGTTGCATAATTTTCTAATTCTTCTGCCAGCTGAAACTTATTTAGACCTCCTAATGATATTTTTAAATTTTGATTATTATATTCTTCAACTCAGAATTTATATTTGGTTCCTTTTATGATTTCCTTTATTGATATTCTTTATTTGATAAGACATTGTATTTTCCTTTATTGCTGTGAAAATACACACACACACACACACACACACACACATACTTGTAAGGCAGAGGTTTCACAACAGAAAAACAGAACGCTGGTTCACATTATCCCCACCAACTCTCAGTTGAAGAGGCAAAATTCCTAGCCTCATTTGTTTATTAATTTATTCATGAGGGATCTTCTACTATGACCCAAACACCTCCCATTACTGGGATCAAACTTCAACATGAGATTTGGAGGGGACAAATATTCAAACTATAACATGTCACTTTTGCACCATCATAAAGTGAGAAATTGTTAGTCTACATTGTTAAGTTGGGGACCATCTGTATAAAAGTTCATTGGAACAAGTCCGTTAAAAATCATGTTAATACTGACACATGAAATATAGAATTATCATACATCTAGTATCATGTCATACTCAAAAGATAAATGGCTATAAATTTTACAAAAGGAGGCTGCAGTTAAAAATGTTTAATTTACTGTTGGTAGTAGGTGAGAAAGAGCTGTTTATATGCCTTTTTTCCACCAACTTTATGTTTGTTTAGAAGGAATAGTTAGCTATTTGTATTCATCTGTAAAAGTGGAATGGAACAAATATAGAAAACTTTGAGCAAGCCAGACACTTTTGGAAAGGGCAGTATACTAGGAATCGGAAAAATGTATCCATACTAATGGCTACTCCTAACTGATATGAATCAGGTAAAAGAAGGTCCAAATAAAAATCATTGCTAGGGAGTGAAGGTCAGACCACAGACTAAATCAATGGAATATTCAATAGCATTTCAAAATGATAAAATACCCAAATGTCAGATGAAAAAATAAAAACACATACTCAATCCTCTTCTCCTAGGAGATGAAATATATTGTTTTAAAAATGAGTTACTCTAATAAGATATTTATAAGTAAGACATAAATATATAAGAAAGGTAACAGACCAGTTAGATGTATAATAGACAATAGATTAAATACTGCTGACTAAGCATAATTTAAGGGGATTATATCATTAAATTTAACCAAAAAATTATCTAATTGACCTATCACTTTCTAATACACCTCTGTTACTAAAAATTTAAACAGCTTAGTAACCATGGCTCTGGGTCATCTTGATATCATAATGTGGTTCGAGTTCAGCAACCTTCTGTTTCTTTGATTGTATTCCCTTCTTTCAGGACAAGTAAAAATGTTAATACCATAATAAAGACCATACTGTACAATTACCAAAAGCTTGAAGCAGCAACAATGTCAAAAAATTACAAATAAAAGAAATAAGAATTTTTTTGAAAGGCAACTAAATTTGAGAAAATTCTTTTTGTAAGTGAATTCAGTACATTCACTGAGCTTGTAAGCAAGGAAATATTCTATGGGCGACTTTTCTGCTTTTAAAAGTATAGGTGATTTTTAAATTTGTACATACTTGGTTTGTAACTTTAGCAAATACTTTGAAATGTTTTATTATGTTTGTAAAGGGACTCTGACTTCCAACTTAGAAATGCCAAGATTGCATGATAATAGAGTTTCATTGCAAGGCCTCCAGGGATCTTTCATGACAATCCTTAATGACACTGCCAGGACGTGCAATGACCCATAAAGGAGTTGTGCTGGGTTAATACCAGGGAATCTGTTGAGTTAAAAAAAAAAAAAAAGTCCAAGAGAATCAATACGAAAAAGATGAAACTGGAAATAAAAAAATAGGAACATGAGACTAGAAAGCCAAGTTTTATATAACTGTGTTTTATAAGATTTATAAAATCATTGCAATAACAAAACCTGAAAAATATTTAGAAAATTATACCTTTACTTATGATTATAGATGCAATTAAATGTTAAGAAATAGAATTGCCTATCAAAGCAATAATAATCTGATAAGGGTATATTCACAAAAAGAAGAAAGCTATCAATATAAATTATCACTTTATAGATTTTTAAATATACTGGAATAAAATCATAAAGGATTATTATTGATCTTTAAAAAAATTAATATAATTCATGATCCCACAATGGTATCACATTTTATAGCTTGATTTAAGCGCTAATTTTTTTTCGAAGTTTATCAATAGCTCATGTACCAGACATGGTATAGGTGCTGGTGATAAATGCGGAACAAAAACAAGGTTCCAGACAAAACAACCTTGGCTCCCTGCATAAACTAGATAGAGGGTGCTAATTTCGTACTGAGTACAGTGTCAGCCATATCACACAAGTTGAATTATGTTGATACCTTCATGGCATTCATTTCTCAATAGTCTATTCTATTTTCATTTTGTATTCAATCCAGGGATAAAATACACATGACTATAATTTTTCAGGGGTGACGAAATCTCTCCATAGATTACTTAACATGGTAGCTACCAGCTTACCCAAATGATCAAACTTAGTTTCACTAATGCAAGGACCTGTACTTAAATGTTTTCTGACAATAAAACATGACATACAAATAACCTACAAAGTATTCTTCCCCAAAATGTTTAATCTAGACCTAACAGAGCCTCTGGGCTCAAATTCCCTTGTACAGAATATACAACGAAGAGAACAAGGCTAAACGACACTATAAAGAAAGAAATCTAAACATATAGCAGACAACTTTCCTGGGCTAGTCAAAATTTAATGTCATTTTTTAAGAGTGAGGAGAAATGTTCTAGACCAGTGGCTCTCTAACTCTGGTTGGTATCAGAATCACCTGGAGAAATTAAAAAAAAAAACAACAGAGGCCCAGGCTCATAAGCTAGGGCTTAAGCCTCTGTAGTTTTACTAAGTTCCATAGGTGATTCTAATACCTACCAAAATATGAGATCTTACATTTATAGGGTTTCCAGGCTACAATATACTGAAGAGAGATAACCAAATGCAATTCAGAATCTGCAATGGATTCTCCTTTAAATATGAATAGCCATAAGAGATGGTTTGGGGACCAATGAAGAAATTTGAAAATGGAATGATATTACAGAATTATGAATACTTTCCTTAAGGGTAATTATGGTATTATGGCTATATGATATTGTCTTTATGTTTGGGTGATACCCATGCTGATTAAATAAGGGGTAAAATGTCATGAAGTCTAAAACTTATTCTCTATGGCACAACAAATACACAAAAAATAAACGTGGCAAATTGTTAAAAATTTTGTATCTAGGTGGGGGTATATGATTGTATATTTGACTATTTTTTCAAAACCCACAACAAGTATCCACTAGGTTCACCATCTTTTATGGGCAATATTTGTGGTATCCCAAAGCAATTACAATAGTAACATCAAAAATCACTAGTCATTGATCACCATGATGGACATATAACAATGAAAAAGTTTGAAATATTCTGAGAATTACCGAAACATGACATAAAGACACAAAATGGACACATGATGTTTGGAAAATGACTCTGATCATCTTACTCACTGCGGGGTTGCCACAAACCTTCAAATTGCATAAAACACAGTAACTGTGCACAATTAAGCAAGGTATGCCTGTATCTGGTAAAGCATTTACATAGGGAGTATACTGTGAACATAACAACTACCCTATATTCCTCATTCAAAGAATTTCTCACAAGAATTATCTTCTCTGAACTCTACTGTATTTAGAGTTGCTATAAAACACCCCACATTCCTTACACTCAAAGGATTTCTCAGCAGTATGAATACTCTGATGTTAAGCAAATCCCAGGCCATGATGAAAGTTCTCCACATTCTTTTATGTTCACAGGATTTCACATCCATATGAGTTCTCTGGTGTTGAGTAAATTTTTCATACACAGTAAAGGCTTGTCAACATTCCTGATATTCATAAAATTTCTATTATGAATTTTCTAATGTTGAGTAAGCTGATCATCCACAGCATATGCTTTCTCACATTCCTTATACAGTTTCTCACCAGTATGAATTTTAACAAGTTGAACAAGCTTTGAGTTACAACTAAAGGTCTTCCCACATTCCTTAAATTCAAAGGGTTTCATACTGTTATGAATTCTCTGATGTGCAGTGAAGACAATACTAAATCTAAAAGTTTTCCCACACTCCTTACATTCATAGAGTTTCTCACTAGTATGGATACTCTGATTTTGAACAAAGTGTGAACCACTACTAAAGGCCTTCCCATATTCCTCAGATTCAAATGGCTTCTCACCAGTATGAATGACCTGAGGTCAAGCAAGCTGTGTCAGAAAACTAAAGGTTTTTCCACATTCTTTACATTCAAAGGGTTTTCCACCAGTATGAATTTGGTAATGTTCAATAAGTTGGTAATGATATCTAAAGATCTTCCTCCACACCTTACATACAAAGAGTTTCTCACTAGAATGAATTTTCTGATGCTGAATAAGGTTTGAACCACAATTGAAGCCTTTCCCACACTCCTTACATTCACATGGTTTTATACCCGCATACATACTCTGATGTTGAACACGGTTTGAGACACAATTAAAGGACTTCCCACATTCCTTACATTCAAGATGGCTTCTCACCTGTATGAATGTTCTTATGGTGATTAAGCTGCGTGGGAAGACTAAAAACCTTTCCACATTCCTTACGTTCAAAGGGTTTCTCAACAGTATGAAATTTCTGATGTCGAATAAGTTGCATATGAAGTCTAAAAGCTTTCCCACACTCCTTACATTCAAAGGGTTTCTCACCAGTATGCAATTTCTGATGTCGAATAAGGTGCATATGAAGTCGAAAGGCTTTCCCACATTTCTGACATTCAAAGGGTTTCTTTCCAGTATGAATACTTCGATGTTGATTAAGATTTGAACCACGACGAAAGAATTTCCCACATTCCTTACATTCAAAGGGTTTCTCACCTGTATGCGTTTTCTGATGTTGAGAAAGTTGTAGGTGAAGTCTAAAAGCCTTCCCACACTCCTTACATTTATAGGGCTTCTCACCTGTGTGAATACTCTGATGTTGAACAAGGCTCGAGCCACGATTGAAGGCCTTCCCACAGTCTTTACATTCAAATGGCTTGTCACCAGTATGAATTCGAGAATGTTCAATCAGTTGGCAATGATATCTAAAGGCCATCTCACATTCCCTACATACAAAAGGTTTCTCATCAGAATGAATTTTCTGATGCTGAATAAGATGTGCACCACGATTAAAGCCTTTCCCACACTCCTTACATTCATATGGTTTTACACCAGCATGAATACTCTGATGTTGAATAAGGTTTGAGCTACGATTAAAAGCCTTCCCACATTCCTTACATTCAAATGGTTTTTCACCTGTGTGAATGTTCTTATGGCGATTTAGCTGGTTGAGAAGACTAAAGGCCTTTCCACATTCCCTGCATTTAAAGGGCTTCTCACCAGTGTGAATCTTCTGATGTCGAACAAGCTTTGTCAGAAGAGTAAAGGCCTTTCCACATTCCTTACATTCAAAGGGTTTCTCACCTGTATGAATTTGGCAATGTTCAATAAGTTGGTACTGATATCGAAAGGCCATCGCACATTCCTTACATACAAAGGGTTTCTCATTGGAATGAATCTTCTGATGCTGAATAAGGTGTGCAACACGATTAAAGCCTTTCCCACACTCCTTACATTCATACGGTTTTACACCAGCATGAATACTCTGATGTTGAACAAGATTTGAACCACGATTGAAGGACTTACCACATTCCTTACATTCAAACAGTTTCTCACCTGTGTGAATATTCTTATGGCGATTAAGCAGGGTGAGAAGACTAAAGGCCTTTCCACATTCCTTACATTCAAAAGGTTTTTCACCAGTATGAAATTTCTGATGTCGAGTAAATTGTATGTGAAGTCGAAAGGCTTTCCCACATTCTTTACATGCAAAGGGTTTCTCCCCAGTATGAATACTCTGATGCTGAGTAAGATTTGAACCACGACTAAAGTATTTTCCACATTCCTTGCATTCATAAGGTTTATGTGTATTGTGAATAAGAGAAGCATGAGGAGCATAAGTAGGCAGTTTTTCATAGCTGATCAACTTCTGATTGATATATCCTTCCTGATATCCTTGTAGTCCCTCAAACCTTCTATATTCTGAGTCATTTCTAAAATAAAAGGCCTCAAGGCCAACAGTTTTACTTATTTGCTTTGTAATCTGTTTGGGTAAATTTACTTCAGAGATAATATTTTCTGAAGATACTTTCTCAGGTCCATATTTTGACTCCAAATCTGAAAGAAATGAAGAAAGCAAACATATTTTATTTTCCTATAGCACACATGCATACAAAGTACTTTCATCAACTAAAACCATCAATTCAAACCAATAAAACCTTTATTGGTTTTATTAGCCAAAACCAACAAAGTTGGTAGATAGAACCTTTCTCATATCACTCATATCTAAACTGAATCACTCCGCATTCCCAATAAAACTTCACCGCACCCTCCACTAACCATCACACCCAAAGCCAAAGAAGAAATCACAGACACCAATGACACTGTTTACAGCCCCAAAAAATCATGATACTACACAACAACCCTACTGGATACACACAGAAACAAAGCTAAAATTTCCTATCTAACTACATCATAGATACAGCTTTAGGAAAAAATACTCCCCTACAAAAGCAAATTCAAAAAAAATGAGAAGTAGCTATTATGTCAGATGTGCAGGTATCAACATAAGGACATAGGATATTAAAAAAAAAAGAAGAAGAAGGAAACAGGACATCGCCCCAGGAATATAATAATTCTCCTTAAACATTCCAATGGGGGGAAAAATGCTATATCCTAGTAAAAGAATTCATAATAATTACATTAAAGAAGCCAAGTGAGATACAAGAGAATTTAGAAAAACAATACAAAGAAATGAAAAAAAAAAACCTCAGGATAAGAAGAAATTTAGCAACTTCATTATAAAAAAGAACCAAAGAGAAATTTTGAAACAGAATAATTCATTGAATCAAATATAAAATACATTTGAAATCTTCAACAACAGACTAGATAACATAGAAGAATCTCAGAATATAAAGGCAATTCTTTTGAAATATCCTAGTCAGACAAAAATGGAAAAAGAAAAAAAGAAGAAGAAACAAAGCCCCTAATGGGACATCATAAAACAACCAAATATTTGAATTTTTGAGGTTCCAGAGATGAAGAGAAAAAATAAAGGAAAGAAAATCTGCTTAATGAAATCATAGCTGGAAACTTTCCAACTATAGCAAGAGATGTAGATATCCAGATACAAGAAGTTCAAAGATACCCAAAGAGAACAACACAAAAAGGTCTTCTCCATGGCACATTATGGTCGAAATACAAAAATCAAAGACAGGAGAGAATACTAAAAACAGCAAGAGAAAAGCATCTAGTCACTTACAAGGAAACTCTCATCAGACTAACAGTAGGCTTCTCAACAGAAAGAAATGGGAGAGAATGAAATGATATATTCAAAGTGCTGAAAGAAGAAAATTGTCAGTCAAGGATACTATCCTCAGCAAATTATCCAACATAAATGAAGAAGAATAATCCTTCCCAGATAAGCAAAAGCTGAGGGTAGACCAGCCCTGCAAGATATGCTTAAGAGTTCAAAGATCAACAAAATAAACAGACCACTAGCCAGATTAATAAAAAAGAAAAGAGAGAAGAATCAAATAGATGCAATAAAAAACGATAAAGGGGATATCACCACCTATTCCACAGAAATACAAACTACCATCAGAGATTACTACAAAAAACTCTATGCACATAAACCAGCAAACCTGGAAGAAATGGACAAATTCCTGTACAGGCCTAAACCAGGAAGAAGTTGAAACCCTGAATAGACCAATAACAAGGGCTGAAGTTGAGGCAGCAATTAATAGCCTACCAACCAAAAAAAGCCCAGGTCCAGATGGGTTCATAGCCAAGGAGCTGGTACCACTCCTTCTGAAACTATTCCAAACAATACAAAAAGAGGGAATCCTTCCCAAATCATTTTATGAGACCAGCATCATCCTGATACCGAAACCTGGCAGAGATTCAGCAAGAAAAGAAAACTTCAGGCCAATATCCACAATTAACATAGATGCAAAAATCTTCAATAAAATACTGGCAAACCGATTGCAACAGCACAGCAAAAAGCTTATCCATCACAATCGAGGAGGCTTCATCCCAGGGATGCAAGGCTGGTTCAACATACACAAGTCTATAAACCTAACCCATCACATAAACAGAACCAAAGACAAAAACCACATGATTATCTCAATAGATGCAGAGAAGGCCTTTGACAAAATTCAACAGCCCTTTATGCTAAAAACTTTCAATAAACTAGGTATTGATGGAACATATCTCAAAATAATAAAAGCTATTTACCACAAACCCACAGCCAGTATCACACTGAATGGAAGCATTCTCTTTGAAATCTGGCACTAGACAAGGATGCCCTCTCTCACCACACCTATTCAATATAGTACTGGAAGTTCTAGCCACAGCAATCAGGCAAGAAAAAGAAATAAAGGGTATTCGCTTAGGAAAGGAGGAAGTCAAATTGTCTGTATTTGCAGATGACATGATTGTATATTTAGAAGACCCCATCATTTCAGCTCAAAATCTCCTTAAACTGATAAGCAACTTCAGCAAAGTCTCAGGATACAAAATCAATGTGCAGAAATCACAAGCATTCCTATACACCAATAACAGACTAAAAGAGAGCCAAATCAAGAGTGAACTCCCATGAACAGTTGCTACAAAGAGAATAAAATACCTAGGAATACAACTAACAAAGAAGGTAAAGGACCTCTTCAAGGAAAACTATGAACCACTACTCAAGGAAATAAGAGAGGACACAAACAAATGAAAAAACATTCCATGATCATGGCTAGGAAGAATCAATATTGTGAAAATGGCCATATTGCCCAAAGTAATTTATAGATTCAACACTATCCTCATCAAGCTACCTATGACCCTCTTCATAGAACTGGAAAAAACCACCTTTAACTTCATATGGAACCAAAAGAGAGCCCGCATAGCCAAGACAATCCTAAGCAAAAAGAACAAAGCTGGAGGCATCATGTTATCTAACTTCAAACTATACTACAAGGCTACAGTAATCAAAACAGAATGGTACTGGTATCAAAACAGAGATATAGACCAGTGGAACAGAACAGAGGCCTTGGAAGCCATCTACAACCATCTGATCTTTGACAAACTGGACAAAAACAAGCAACAGGGGAAGGATTCCCTGTTTAGTAAATGGTGTTGGGATAACTGGCTAGCCACGTGCAGAAAACAGAAACTGGACCCCTTCCTGACACCTTACACTAAAATTAACTCCAGATGGATTAAAGACTTAAACATAAGACATAGCACCATAAAACCTAGGCAAAACCATTCAGGACATAGGCATTGGCAAGGACTTCATGACTAAAACACCAAAAGCATTGGCAACAAAAGCCAAAATAGATTAATCAGATCTAATTAAACTCCAGAGCTTCTGTACAGCAAAAGAAACAATCATTAGAGAGAACCAGCAACCAACAGAACGGGAAAAAAGTTTTGCAATCTACCCATCTGACAAAGGGCTAATATCCAGAATCTACAAAGAACTAAAACAAATTTACAAGAAAAAAATGAATGAGCCCATTCAAAAGTGGGCAAAAGACATGAACAGACACTTTTCAAAAGAAAACACATATGAGACCAACAAACACATAAAAAGTGCTCATCATCACTGGTCATTAGAGAAATGCAAATCAATACCACATTGAGATACCATCTCACGCCAGTTAGAATGGCAATCATTAAAAAACTCTGGAGACAATAGATGCTGAAGAGGATGTAGAGAAAAAGGAACACTTTTATACTGTTGGTGGGAGTGTAAATTAGTTCAACCATTGTGGAAGACAGTGTGGTGATTCCTCAAGGACCTAGAAATAGAAATTCCATTTGACCCAGCAATCCCATTACTGGGTATATATGCAAAGGATTACAAATCATTCTATTATAAAGACACATGCACACGTATGTTCATTGCGGCACTGTTTACAATAGCAAAGACCTGGAACCAACCCAAATGTCCATCAATGATAGACTGGACTAGGAAAATGTGGCACATATACACCACGGAATACTATGCAGCCATAAAAAACGATGAGTTTGTGTCCTTTGTAGGGACATGGATGAATCTGGAAACCATCATTCTCAGCAAACTGACACAAGAACAGAAAATCAAACACTGCATGTTCTCATTCATAGGTGGGTGTTGAACAATGAGAACACATGGATACAGGGAGGGGAGCATCATACACTGGGGTCTGTTGAGGGAGGACTAGGGGAGGTACAGCTGCGGGTGGAGGTTGAGGAGGGATAACATGGGGAGAAATGCCAGATAGAGGTGACAGGGGATGGAGGCAGCAAACCACATTGCCATGTATGTACCTATGCAACAATCCTGCATGATCTGCACATATACCCTAGAACCTAAAGTACAATAAAATATATATATATATACATATAAAGAAAATATACTACCAAATTATTATAATAGAAAAAAAATAGTCCTATACCTAGAAGTGAAAGAACAATATCTATGATTGTGAAAACACACAAAATTATAAAGCCCACTGGCACAGCCAACACACAAATAAAGAGAAAGAACTCAAATGTTACCTCTATAGAAAATAACGAAACCACAATGATAAAAAAAAAAAAGAGAGAAAGAAAGGAACAAAAGATATACAAATCAACTAGAAATCAATTAATAAAATGACAAGAATAAACCCTCAAATGTCAGTAATCACATTGAATGTAAATTGATTAAACTTTTCATTTAAAAGATATAGACTGGCTGAATGAATTTTTTTTAAAAATGACCCAACTATATGCTGCTGACAGGAAACTCATCTCCCTTGTAAAGACACATATGAGTTGAAAGCAAAGGAATGGAAAAAGATATTCTGTGCAAATGGAAACCAAAAGTAAGAGCTATATTTATATCAGAAAAAAAATATTTTAAGTCTTTTTAGTGAGAGCTATATTTATCTCATTAAAAAAGATTTTAAGTCAAAAACAGCAAAAAGAGACAAAGAGGGGTCATGGTATAATGATGAAGGGTTCAATTCAGCAAGAAGATATAACAATTCTAAACATACTATAATCCTAATACTAGAACACCCAGATATATAAGGTGACTATTATTAGATCAAAAGGGAGAGAGATATACTCCAGTGCAACAATAGTTGGGGACTTCAACACCCCACTCTGAATTAGATAGGTCATCTAGACAGAAAACTAACAAAGAAACATTGGATTTAAACTTCACATTAGACAAAATAGGCCTAACAGACATTTACTGAACATTTCATCAAATAGCTACAGAATACACATTTTCTCATTAGCACACAAAACATTCTCTAGGATAGACCATATGTTAGGATGTAATTCTTAAAATTTTTCAAAACCAAAATTATATCAAGTCTTTTCTCAGACATGGAAAAAACAAGAAATCAGTAACAAGAGGAACTTTTGATACTGTACAATACATGAAAATTAAACAACATGATCCTATGTAACCACTGGATCAAGAAAGAAATTAAGAAGGAAATTTAAAAAAACTTCTTGAAACAAATGAAAATCAGAATACAACACACCAAAACCTACGGGATACAGCAAAAGCACTGCTAAGAGTGAAGTTGACAACAATAAACACCTACATCAAAAAAGCAGAAAGAATTACAATCTAACGAGGTACTTCAGGGAACTACAAGAACAAGAACAAACCAAACCTAAACTTAGTACGAAGAAAGAAGTAATAAAAATCATGGCAGAACTAAATAAAATATAGACTAAATAATACAAAAGATTAATGAAAGGAAAAGTCATTTTTAAAAAATATAAGTAAAATTAATAAACCACTAGCTAGACTAACCAAGAAGAGAAGAAATAAGCAAAACCAGAAATAAAAAAGGAGATATTAGCACTGACACCACAGAAATAGAAAAGATCATCAGAGAGTATAAGAAACAACGACATACTAACAAACTGGAAAATCTAGAGGAAATGGACAAATTCCTAGACACATAGGCCCTACCAAGATTAAATCAGGAAGAAATAGAAAAGATGAACAGACCAATAATGAATAATGAGATTGAATCAGTAATCAAATGTCACCCAAAAAAGTCCAGGACCGATGGCTTCACTGCTGAATTCTATCTACAAACTCTCAAAGAACTAACACTGATTCTCCTCAATCTATTCCAAAAAATTTCAGAGAAGGGAATCCTCCTTAATTCATTCTATGAAGCTGGCATACCATGAAACCAAAACCAGACAAGGAGGAAATTTAAAAAAAAATTCTAACATAAAGGCACATAGATGGCTATGTTTATCACAGCACTATTCACAGGACCAAAGACATGGAATCAACCTAAATGTCCATCAGTGGTTACCTGGACAAAGAAAATGCAGTACATATACACCAAGGAATATTATGCAACCATAAAAAAGAACAAGATCATGTGCAGCAACATGGATGGAGCTGGACACCATTATCCTAAGCAAATTAATGAAGGAATAGAAAACCAAATACTGCATATTCTCACTTACAAGTGGGAGCCAAACACTGAGTACACATGGACGCAAAGAACAGAACAACAGACACCAGGGCCTACTTGAGGGTGGAGGGTGGGAGGAGGATGAAGATCAAAAAACTACCTATTGGGTACTATGCTTATTACCTGGGTGGTAAAATAATCTGTACACCAAACCCACCACAACATGCCATTTACCCTTATAACAAACCCACACATGTACCCCTTGAACCTAAAATAAAAATTGGAAAATAATAATCAAAAATAAATAAATAGGGCTAGGTGTGGTGGCTCACGCCTATAATCCCAGCACTTCAGGAGGCTGAGGCCAGCGGATCACAGGGTCAAGAAATCGAGACCATCCTGGACAACATAGTGAAACCCCATGTCTACTACAAAAAATAAAATGAGCTGGCTGTGGTGGCATACGCCTGTAATCCGAGCTACTTGGGAGGCTGAGACAGGAGAATTGCCTGAACCCAGGAGGCAGAGATTGCAGTGAGCCAAGATCCTGCCACTGCACTCCAACCTGGTGACAGAGCAAGACTCCATCTCAAAACTAAATAGTGCTGAAACAATTGGATATCTATATGCAATAGAATGAAACTAGACCCCTATCTCTCACCATATACAAAATCAGTTGGAAATGGATTAAAGACTTAAATGTAAAACTCAAAACTATAAAACTACTAAAAGAAAACATGAAGGAAGTGCTTTAGGACTTTGATCTAGGCAAAAATTTTCTGGTTAACACTGCAAAAGCGTAGGGAGTAAAAACAAAAATAGACAAATGAGACTACATTAAACTAAAAAGCTTCTCTGCACAGCAAAGGAACTATCAACAGGGGGAATAGACAAAATGAAATGAGAGAAATTATTTGCAAACTATTTCTCTGACAAGAGACCCAAATAACAGCAAAAAAAAAAAAAAATCCAATTAAAAAATTGACAAATGGGCTGGGCATGGTGGCTCATGCCTGTAATCCCCGCACTTTGGGAGGCTGAGGCAGGCAGATCACGTGAGGTCAGGAGTTTGAGACCAGCCTGGACAACATGGCAAAACCCCATCTCTACTAAAAATACAAAAATTAGCCAGCTGTGGTGACGGGCACCCATCATCCCAGCTACTTGGGAGGCTGAGGTATGAGAATTGCTTGAACCCGAGAGGCGGAGGTTGCTGTAAGCCAAGATTGCACCACTGCACTGCACACTGGAGGACAGAGCAAGATTCCATCTAAAACAAACAAAAAAAAGTTTACACTGGGAAAAAAAAGAGGGCACTTACTCCACTAAAAGGGGAAGGATATAAGAGAACAGAAATTAGGTGATTAGGGGGTAGGCCTGCTGTGTAATCTTCATTTCCTTCCCAGGTCTTGGGCATTTTTGTCCAACAGCCCTTAGGTTATTAAAGTTTTTTAAACCACAGCTCAGGGGTGTGACTCCTTTCTGAGCACATGGGCTGTCCAGGTCAATGATGGCTTCCCCCTGCCTGCTTACCCTCTCACTTACCTGGATACCATCTGTTTGTTTCTTTCCTTATAACCATCCAGGGTTCTTTCTCTTGCTCTAGTAAGGTAATCACATCTGGCTTAGAAATGGAACTTCCTGATTAAAAGAAATGATACATACAGAATTTTTTTAATATAATTTTTTTCAAATATTGAGAAATGCTGAGTGTATGATAAAATATATTGTTTGCTAAGAAGAGCAGTGGCAAGGAAAACCCAGCCGCTCCCCCCAACCCCCAGCACCCAACAGTGGAAAACTACTTGGGGCATTCTAAAGTGGCAAGACAGTATACGTATATCACACACCGGTTAAAACAATTCTTTAAGCATGGGATATGTGACCCTGCCCCGTGGCTCCCTTGTGGAGAATACTTTTTAGTTTTTCTGTGATCAGTAGTAAGTAGGCACCAGCTGCCTGCCTAGTATACCTTGGTTCTATGAAAAACACAGGACACCTGCTGTTAATAATAATCACCTGTTCAGAGACATGTGGTCAGAGTCTGCTGGAGGCCCTTATGCCCAGAATGCTGTCAGCCCTTTGAGGCTTTCAGCTCGGAAGGCTGTGGGCCCCCCGAATAGTCCCACTTTGCTGTTCTGCCTGGGTGTCTGCTTCTTAATGCCTTCAGTGCCACCCAGGTGGGGTCTCTATGGCCAAGCTGGTCTCAGTATTCAAGTCTCTGAAAGTTGGTTAAACTTATAATAAATTACAAGTCAAAACAATATTGAGAAGAGACTTCAGATAAGAGTGAGAGGTTGACTAAGAGAACTCTATGTTAGAAAAGGACTTTGTTTCATTTAAACTCAGAATCTTATCCCTCGAAAAGAGGTATAACTGAGTGGCTGAGAGCAGGAAACTTCAAGCCAGACTGCCACGTTCAAATCCTGTCTCTGCGGCTCACTAGTAGTATGACCTCAGGTAAGTCACTTAAACTCTGTCCTTTTTCTGAACTCTAAAATGGGGATGATATAATACCTATTTTATGTTGATAGTAAATTTTATATTGCTAATATTTTATATTGATATGATTGATACTAAGACTAAACAAGTGAATATGTGTAAAATACTTCTAACATTGTCTGATATGCAGTTGCACAAAGTCAAGAATTATTATGTTTATTGTCATTTATTTTGCATGCTTAGACATGTACAGCTCATTCAGTATATTCACTCAATGAAAATACATAAACTTCATGGCCTGAATCTTTCAACTACAAAACAAGTAACAGGCAATAGAAAGCATTCATTCACTTTAGTGTTAAATGAATTCTGTCAACCCAATCAGTATATGTAAATCACAGATATTTTTGTTTTTGTTTTTGAGACAGGGTCTCACTCTGTTGCCCACGCTGGAGTGCAGTGATGGGTACACCCCACTGCAGCCTCAGCCTCCCAGTGATCATAGTGGTTCTTAAGACACTCTTCTCCTTATAGGTGGATCAGAAAAACAAAAACCAATCAATAAACAAAGAAAATCTAAAATCTACAGTAATTCTGAGATCAAACATAATATGAAAGCTGGTTCTTGGACAATAACTTCATGACTGTACATAATATGAAACCATGTTCTCGGACAATAACTTCATGACTATGGGAAGTTATTGTCCGAGAACATGGTTTCATATTATGTTTGAAGAAAAAATAACTTCATGACTATGGGACTGAATTTGAAATCTTGTACATTCAATGAATTTCAAATTCAGTCCCATAGTCATGAAGAGAGAGAAGAAATTACAGAGAGGACCAGCGTAATGGAGGAGGCCACTGTGGAGTAGGCAAGATGCAGGGGCTCCAGGGAGGTGCCTGTTTTCAATCCAACATCTCAAATCACTCCTTTGGGAACAAGAAGAAGGAATTCAGCTACCTCTTAAAAGATAGCCCTGAAATTCATGGTGAAGTAAGCTAATATTCCAGAGAACAGATGCTAAATTAACTGGGGCAGAGGACCTTACCCAGTGAGATCAGGTGGCTGTAGTTCTCCAGCATCACATCCCTGTACAAGGTCCTCTGAGCAGGCTGCAGGCACTCCCACTCCTCCTGAGAGAAGTCGATGGCCACATCCCTGAATGTCACTGATCCCTGAAACCACAAACACATGTATTATGGTGAAATTGAAGAAAGTTGTTTCACGATGAAAGGAGAGGAAGTAAAGGACTGAACTGTAAGAAAGGAGCAATATGGAAATTCAGAGTGCCTACACATTCTTCAAGAAAGAAGCCTGCTGCTGGCTGAGCATGGTGGCTCATGCCTATAGTCCCAGCATTTTGGGAGGCAGAGGTAGGAGAATTGCTTGAGCCTAGGAGTTTGAGACCAGCCTGGGCAACATAATGATATCCCATCTCTGCAAAAATTAAACAAGTAACCGTGAGTGGTAGCACGTACCTATAGTCCCAGCTACTCAGGAGGCTGAGGTAGGAGTATCACTTGAGCCCAGGAGTTCAAGGCTACAGCTGTGATCATGCCACTGCACTCTAGCCTGGGCTACAGAGCGAGACCCTGTCTCAGATCAAAAAAAAAAAAAAAATAGGTGGGGGTTGCATACAATTGAAGAATGTTCTTAATCCTCAAGTTCATTACGGTATGAGATGATAACAAAAGTATTTTTTCTTGTCATGGCAAATGCTTTTTTATAAGCTGCATGGAAGTCAATATAACCGACATATTAGATTTAATCATTTTTTTCTGTTTATACATTTAGGATGGCCAGATGGAGTCTCATTCTGTCACCCAAGCTGCAGTGCCGTGGCATGATCTCAGCTCACTGTAACCTCCACTTCCTAGGTTCAAGCAATTCTCCTGCCTCAGCCTCCTGAGTAGCTGGGGTTACAGGTATGTGCCACCACGCTGGCTAATTTTTGTTTATTGGTTTTTTTGTTTGTTTGTTTTAGCACAGACAGGGTTTCACCATGTTGGCCAGGTTGGTCTCAAACTCCTGACCTCCACTTGCCTCAGTCTCCCAAAGTGCTGGGATTGCAGGCATGAGCCACCACATCCGGCCAGAGAATCTGTAATCACCTATCACTCATGCCCCAAATAATCTTCTCCCTGTCACTGCCCACTGTTGTCACTGATCATTTTCCTAAAAGCCTCATAAAGCAGATCTCCTTGTCACATTTGCAGACTGGGGCCACTCACTATGGAATTCTACCTTAGCTACCTGGAAAGCTCCAGTCTGTGAAGTTTCAAAGTGTTCCCAAATGTGGTCAATCATCTGTCACTTATCAAACCCACAAAACCCTGTTTCCCTATGGGGACTGACTTCTCCACTGTTCCAATATTCTTCCTGATCAAGGTCTGAGCACAGAGCACAGAAGGAATAACCTGCTCTAAGAAAACATCAAAGCCAGTAGGAAAACAGAGGTACAAATAGGAAGAGCACTGACTTTTTTTTTTTTTTTTTTTGTCGCCAACCTTCACTGTAATGGGACAAACTGGGGTGTAAGATTTTGGCTCCCTAGGTAAGAAGCTTCAGGTTAAATGATAACAGTCGCCTAAGCTGAAAGACACCCTATATCAAGGAGAAAAGAGAAATACCAACTTACATGGACCATGTTTTTAGAATTATAAAATTGGTCAATCTTATTCCAGCTTCTCTCCTGGAAAACCACAAAAAAGGCCATAGGTCAAGCTATGTCTCAATGCTCCCAGAGTGACTTGAAACAAATAACTATTTTATCCTCCATTCCTATTTCTCAACTACCCCTGCTAACACGCACACTTCCACCCCTCTCTCATCACTTTCCTTGTCCCCCCACACACACTCTCACAAATAAACTGGCAGTGAACAGGTGGAGTATGGAGGAAACCAAGCTCTTGCCTACATCCAAGGGACATCATTTTATTACCTGCATAATACTCTATCACTTGAGTCTAGTATGATTTGCTTAATGATTTCAGTATTACAGAACACTTAGTTTATACAAGATCATTTACAATGTCATTCCAGATATCACAATCTTTTGATTCTAGACCATGGTTTCTCACCGTAGGCACTACTGACATATTGTGCTGGATAATTCTTAGTTGGGGGACTGGGGAGAGCTATCCTATACGTAATACAATGTTTAGCAGCATTCCTGACCTCTGTCCATTAGATCTAAGTAGGACCCTCCCCAACAGCCTGACAACCAAAAGTTTCTAAACATTGCCCCAGCTGAGAACCAATGTTCTATCTAAACCAATGGATCCAAACTTTATGAGTCACATAAATTTGTATAATCTTGTGAAATTATATACTACTTCTACTTCTCTCTCTAAAACCCACATTTATAATTTCTATAAGGCTTCAATATTTTATTTCAAGTGCTTTTGGTCCCTGAGACCGTAAATGGAATCACAGGAACTCAGGTTAAGAATTTCAGCCCTACATACCTTACAGAAATAGAAAAAAAAAAAGCTAAAATTTGTATAGAACCACAAAAGACCCAAATAGTCAAAGCAATCTTGAGAAAAAAGAACAAAGTTGGAGGCATCAATCTACCTGACTTCAATACATACTACAAAGCTATAGTAATCAAACATAAAAACAGACACATAGACCAAAGAAACAGACTAGAGAGGCCCAGAAAAAGTCCATACATTTATAACTAACTGATTTTTGAGAAGGGTGCCAAGAACATACAATGGAAAAAGGCAGACTCTTCAAAAAATACTGTTGTGAAAAGTAAGTATCCATATGCAGAAAAATGAAATTCGACCCTTATCTCAAACCATTATACAAAAATCAACTCTAAATGGATTAAACACTTAAATTTAAGATCCTAAACTATGAAATAAATAGAAGAAAACATAGAGGGGAAAGCTCGATGAAACTGATCTGAGCAATGATTTTGGGATTTGACCTCAAAAACACAGGCAACAAAAGCAAAAATGAACAAACAAAATTATATCAAGCTTAAAAGCTTCTGCACAGAAAAAGAAACAGCCAACAAAGTGAAGAGACAACCAACAGAATGAGAGAAAATATTTGCAACCATTTAAATAATAAGAGGTTAATATCCAGAATATATGAGGAAACCAAACAACAGCAAAAATAAAACCTGATTAAAAAAATGGGCAAAGGACCTGAATAGGCACATCCCAAAAGAAGACATATAAATGGCCAACAGTATATGAAAAAATACTCAACTAATCATAAGGGAAACAAAAATTAAACCTACAATAAGATATCACCTCATATGTCAGGGTGGTTATTGGAAAGATAAAAGTTAAGAAGCATTTGTGAGAATGTAGAGAAAAGGGAGCCCTTGCACACTGTGGGTGAGAATGTAAAGTGATACAGCCATTATGGAAAACAGTATGGATGTTTCTCAAAAAATTAGAAATAGAACTACCATATGATCCAGCAATCCCACTACTGTATATATCCAGAGGAAATGAAACTGTGTGTCAAAGAGATATCAGCACACTCATGTTTATTGCAGCACTATTCACAACGGCCAAGATACAGCATCAACCTACGTGTCTATCAGTGAATGAATGGATAAAGAAAATGTGGCATATATGCAGGTATATATACAAAAGGGAATAATATTTAGCATAACAAGCAGAAAATTCTGTCATTTGCAAAAACATGGATAAACCTGGAGAACATCATATTAAGTGAGGTAAGTCAGGTACAGAAAGACACATGATCTCACTCATCAGCCGAATCTAAAAAAGTTGATAGCATAGAAATGGAAAGTAGAATGGTATTTACAGATCTGGGGTAATGTGGATGAGGGAGAAAAGGAAGCAGTGTTGACTGGGGAAATGTTGGTCAAATGACATAAAATTTCAGAAAGATAGAAGAAATAAGTTCAAGAGAACTATTACACAAGACAGTATCTACAATTAATAACAATGTTCTGTAGTCTTGAAAAATGTTAGAAGAGTGGATATGAAGTGTTCTCACCACAAAAATGATAACTATGTGAGGTACTGCATGGTTAATTAGCTACATTTAGACATTCCACAATGCATGAAGACCATAAAACAACCATGTTGCACATGATAAATACATATAGTTGTATCTGCCGATTTAAAAATAATTTTTGTCCTAGATCATTTGAGCATCTCCCTCATTTTCTTAATGTACCAGCAGCAATCACAATGAATCACATATTCCTAATGCTCCTGTTCTATAGAAAGTCAAGTCTTCTTGGAGCGCAGACTTAAAATGACCACACAAAAACAACAGTGAAAACATATTAAACATTATTATATGCCTAGCACTGCTCTAAGGGGCTTTACAGTATTAATTCATTCTAATGACAGAACCAGCATTCCAACCCAGATACTCTGGATCCACTCTCCTATTCTTAACCACAGTAGTGTACTGCCTCTTACAGTCCACAGTCACACACACAAATGCCCAAAACACGACTGGAGCTGCCAAACCTCAGAGAGATCTGGCAAGTATTACAAATGTCATCCCATGGACTTCCTGGAAAAATCCTGACTCTTGTTGATACCAATTTCTGTGTGGTCACTTTCCCACTCCTGAAAGCCTCACAGACGAATTGAAGTCATCCAACCATCTCCATGCTTCCCTGTTTTGAAAAGGAGGTCTGTAAAGACCAACAGATGTCCGATGTGTGATTCCTCCTAAACACTAATCTCCTCCTTCCCAAATAAGAGTCTAAAATGGAGCTTTAATATTAACTACTGGAGATGTCTTTCAGTACTAGCTTAGCAAAAGAGAGTGTACAGGAAGGTGTGAACGTTTTGCCAAATGGTTTTGTGAATATTAAGTGGAAAGGTAAGAGAGGGGGCACGATGGGAGGGGACACAAATCAATTTGCATATACCCCCAGATTCATTGAAAATTTACAGGAACCTCAATATTCTAAAATCAAAAACGCATTTCTTGAACAAATACAAAGCACAACCTCACCCTTGACTTTTAGGTGTGCAACAACAATGCTCTCATCCTTCAGGTCCTTCTTTTGAATAATACGACTGGGAAGGATAAGGCAAGCGTGAGACTCCAGGCTCTTCTTGGAGCGCAGACTAAGTTTAAAAGCACCCTCCCTCCACGGCCACAGTTTCCCTCACTTCACACGAAATGGGAAGGAAGTAAAAGGAGGAGGAATCGGTTCAACCAATACAACCAGTTTGGAGCTGGTTCCTGGGGACAGAGCTCTGACTGAGGACGCTGTGGTTCTCAACATGCAGCTGCCCTCCTGGGGAACACCCGGGGGCACTTCTGTACTTCTTGTGGAAAGCTCCATTCTCAGTTCAATATCTGACCTCCCTACTGGAGCCATTTCTCTGCTGCAGCCCCTGCAGCTGTGAAGGGGAAAGACGGAGGAAGCAGCAGGAGCCTAGGGGCAGTGACATACACACAGCCCGAGCAAAGTGTGCTGCGTCCACCCGCACTCCCGGGCCTGTGCACAGGGCCTCACGCACACACTCACACGGTCCCCTCCGTCACTCATGATCGCACAATCCCCCTCTTCTGATGCCCGCGCACATGCATGCCAGGCGATCCTGCAGGTCCCGTCTGCACCCCGGGATTCCTACTCTGAGCGCCTCTCTTGCCCACCCGCACTGTCGGGTGGGTCAGATTCAAGCCCCAGTCGGCAGTGACCTCCCGAAGCCACCGCTCTCTTCCTCGAACGTGAAGATCTTACCGCACTATGTCGTCAACCCCTGGAGACCGGAAGTGGATCGGTGCGGTGGCCGCTGGGAAATACAGTTCTGAGCAGAAAGAGCCTCAGAAGCCTTGAGCTCTGATCTGTTCGGGTTGACCCCAGCATACAACCGGGGCTGACCCTTAAGGAAGCCTAGCCTAGTGGATTTGTAGGAGTTCTATCCCCGGGGTGCACAGGTTGCTGCCGTGGGCGAGGATCCCCATCTGAGAGGAGCATTTCCCTTTTGGAGTGTCAGTGTAACTTACTTTTTCTCTCCTTGGAGAAGAATTTAAATGAGCAGAACTTTTAAAGAAAGAACTTAAAGTAAAATTATGACAAGATGTAGCTGCTTTAACCTTTTTGTCTCAGACCCCAGCTTCCACTTCTCTGTGGTATTTGAAGGGGCCTCGGTAAATTTGAAAAGCTTGAAGAATTGATTGGTTATATACTAGGAGGGGAAGTGTGGTTTACATTGGAGATTTCAGAATCAGATGTCCTGGATTCTTCGAGACAATGTTCCTGCTATCTGCAGAGAAAAATGTGATTCAAGACGACGTGGAAACGGATAAAAGTACACAAAGAATTACTTGCCTTATCTTGAAGGATGAACAATTAACACTTAGTTAAAATACCATAAACAAATGCAAAAGAGGGCTTGTTTTTCCTAGAAAGAGCCTGATTTCACTGTTGTAGTCTAGCAATATTGAACTTTTAAAATCATTTTTCTAGTTTCCTATGCTACATAAGGAGGAAACATGGAATAATAAAGAACAAAACATCTTTTCATTCCAAAATTATGACAGAAAACAAATAACAAGATAATTAATTCAACCATATCAATAACCACATTAAATGTAAATGGTCTAAACACCTTAACTAAAAAGATTGTCCAATTGGATTTTTTTAAAAGTCAGACCCAAATGTGTGCTGCCTACAGGTACTATGTTAAATGAAAAGCACTAATAGGTTAAGAGTAAAAGGATGGAAAAATATACACCATTCTAACACTAGTCAAAAGAAAGCTGGAGTGACTTTGCTAAAAACAAAGTAGACTTCAGGACAAAGACTATTACCAGGGATAAAGTAGGGTTTATCATAATAATGATAAAGCAGACAGTTCATTGAGGGGAAAGAACAAACCTAAATTTTGGTCCTAAAAGCAAAGATTCTAAGTATGTGAAGAAAAACCTGTTGGATCAAAAAGGAGCCAGATCCACAATTATAGTCAGATATTTCAATATATCTCTCTTGGTAATTAATAGAACAAACACAGAAAAGCAACAGAATATAGCAGATTTGAGCAACATATCAACTTACTTGATCTCATTACATTTGTGGAACACTCTTCTCAATGACAGTAAAATTCATCTCTGTGGACAGGGGATACATACCAGTATAGACCATATTCTGGGCCATAAAACAAGTCTCAATAAATGTATGAGGATTCAAGTCATACAAAGCATATTCTTTGACAAAAATGGAATTAAATTAGAAAGCAATAACAGCTGAGTATATAGTATATTGT
The DNA here is from genome assembly GCF_049354715.1 of Callithrix jacchus. Classification (NCBI taxonomy): domain Eukaryota; kingdom Metazoa; phylum Chordata; class Mammalia; order Primates; family Cebidae; genus Callithrix; species Callithrix jacchus. The sequence goes on from NC_133523.1 coordinate 35,686,315, forward strand.
CCAAAGTAGTACAAATTTGAAAAGGTATGAATACTAAAGTAATTGAAATTATGTAGTGTTTAAAAATTCCTTTATTAATTATAATGTTATAACCTAAAGGGTAAAACAATAACATATATAAGTTAAAGCAAAATAATATTTTTGTAGTAAGGAAAAAAATTTTAAGCTATTTATGTTGACTAAACATAAGAATAAACAAGCAGAATAAATATATTTAAGTATATTCTGATACTTTAATCAATTTCTTAACCAATATCACCATGCTTTTTAAGTATTTTCTTTCAATGTGGTCTATTATTTTTAAATTTTGATAAAATTTTATATAATCTTCAATGCTGGACTTTATGGTTAATAAACTTGAAATTACAGCTACCTTCAAATGACTCTCCTCTGAACACCATACTTTTAAAATTGAGATGTATGCTCTGTATATACTAAGTTAACCAGAAATCGCAGACTATATCCAATGAAATGGGAGCTATCCTCATGAGTATTGTGAATATTGAACATGGACAAATTAAATTGCAGTTAATATTCTAGCAGTTAATGTATCTTACCTTCAAGGTACATCTCTTTTTTTGCTACCTTGTCTAAGAAGGGTACATTTCTTTGAAAATTATCTTTACAAGGCAAACATATTGGCTCTGTTTATGATTTCTTTGAATGTTAAACCAAATTTAGATGCTACAGAAACATAAGCCTTCTCAATTGCACTCCATTCTGACACCAATTGCAAATTGATCCAGTTAAAATTTGGAGCATCATCAAAAATCTATTCCCATAGCTGAAGAAATTTCTAAGAGAAATTGAAGAATTTCAAAATTAAATCCTGTATGCCATCTGATATTTCATGACTTAAGTCATTCAGTTTCTCTCTTAATTTGTAAGGCTAAATCCTATTGTCTTCATGTTGGCAGATTCTGATAACTGAAATTCAGTTGAATTTCTATGTTGAAATAGGAGTGCAAAAAAAAAAGACTCAAATTACTAAAGTCGGAATTGAAAATGGAGACATTACTAATCTTACAGAAATGAAAATTTTAGAAGAATATTATAAACAGGGCTATGCCAACAAAATAAACTAAATGGAAAGGAACAAAGGAACAATTCTTCACACAAACTATCATTGATTAAAGAAGAAATAGAAAACTTTAACAAGAGTAATGTTAGAATGAGACTTTCCAGCACCGAGCCCTCACATCAATTTAAACATCTATTTACTCATGAACAAACATTCACAAGAACTAAATAATCCAAGTAAGAGATTATAGCACCTTGCTGTAGCACAGAAACAGGAAAAGATACAATAAAGAGGTTAAGAAGGACAGTTTTGCATTACCCAGTTCATCACTCTCCCAAGCCCAGAAATTATAGTGTGATGAGAGAAAACCTTCATGTTGGAGGATGGAGAATAAAGTAAACTTTGCTGTGGACCTGGCAGTAGGACTCCTCCACTGAAACCCAATGACCAGCTGGCCCCCAATGACCCAGACTCCAAGTTGGCATCCTCAGCTCGAGGTACAAAGCTGGCAACCATAGACCCAAGGTCCAGGATGACCCCCATGGATATGGGCTGTCAACCTACCCAGCCCCTGTGGCTCTAGTCTCTAAGCTGGCTCCGATGGTCCTACACTCCAGCAAACCCAGGGTTCAAACCTACTCCACCACATTCAATATCCAGACCTGACCCAGGAGACCCCAATGCCAGGCCAGCTCCTAGAGACCAAAGCTTCAGAACCATACCTAAAAACACAGGCTCCATATGCCTAGGACAGCACCCACAGCCTCAAGCTTCAGACTGACCCCTGTGGACTCCAGACCCAACTGTGCCCTAGGCCAGACCCAGGCTCCAGGCTGGTTCTTGTGACCCTATGCTCCAGTGGACCCAGAGTCCAGGCCTGCCACAGCAGATCCTGGAAGCAGGTAGACCCCTATGAGCTCAGGACCAAGGCATCCTATGGGCCTATGTCCAAACCAGCCCAGCACCAAGTGAACCTCTGTAGACCCAGACTTCAGGCTGGTTCCCATGGACACAGTCCTCAGGCCCATCACTTGACCCTGGCACCAGATCAGCATGTCTGATAACTTCAGCAGTAATCCCACCTACAAACTTCACTATACAGCTCACCCAGTATCTCTGACGAAGGGCTTTCACTACCAAAGCGAGTCTGTAAAGACTAGAAGGGATACCTACTTCTTCAAATGTTCAACACCAAAGCAAGTTCACAAAGATCATGAACAACTAAGAAAACATGACACCGGCTGGGTGCGGTGGCTCACACCTGTAATCCCAGCACTTTGGGAGGCTGAGGTGGGCAGATCACAAGTCAAGAGATCGAGACCATACTGACCAACATGTGAAACCCCATCTCTACTAAAAAATACAAAAGTTAGCCGGGCATGGTGGTGTGCACCTGTAGTCCCAGTTACTTGTAAGGCTGAGGTGGAAGAATCACTTGAACTGGGAGGCAGAGGTGGTAGTGAGCCGAGATTGTGCCACTGCACTCCAGCCTGGTGTCAGAGCAAGACTGCATCGCAAAACAAAACAAACAGAAAAAAAAATGTTACCAACACAAATCAAAATAACCATCAGTAACCAACTATAAAGAAATGAACAATTACAAATTGCCTGGCAAAGAATTCAAAATTACTGTTTAAAAAAAAAACTCAGTGAGATAACAAGAACACAGATAAACACTAAACAAAATCAGGAAAATTATACAGGAACAAAATTACAAGTCCAAAAAAGAGATGGAAAACATAGAAAAGATGCAAACAAACATTCTGGAATTAAAGAACGCAATGACTAATTGAAAAATTCTATAGAGGATCTCAACAGCATTCCATCAAGCAGAATAAACAATTGATGAGCTTGAAGACAGGTCATTTAAAAGTTAAAAGGCCAGGTGCATTGGCTCACACCTGTAGTTCCAAAACTTTGGGAGGCCAACGTGGGAAGATTGCTTGAGGCCAGGAATTAAGACCAGCATGGGCAACATAGTGAGACCCTGACTCTACAAAACAAAATTTTTTAATTAAAAAAAATTTAGCTGAGCATGGTAGGGCACAGCTATAGTCCTAGCTACTCAAGAGGCTGAGGCAGGAGGATAACTTGAGCCCAGGAGTTTAAGGCTGCAGTGAGCTATGATTATGTCACTGTACCCCAGCCTGGGTGACAGTGAGACTCTGTCTCAAAAAAAAAAAAATAGCCAGAAGGGTTAAAAATGAGTATAACTACAACAATTTGCCTATGGCTACATAGTATACAAAAAATACAAATTACACTTTGAGAGGCCAAATCAGGCAGATCACTTGCACTCAAGAGTTCAAGACCAGGCTTGCCAACATGGTGAAACCCTGTCTCTACTTAAAAAATAAAAATTAGTTGGGTGTTGTGGCATTTACCTGCAATCCCAGCTACTCGGGAGGCTGAGGCAGGAGAATCACTTAAACCCTGGAGGCAGAGGTTGCAGTGAATCAAGATCATGCCACTGCACTCCAGCCTGGGTGACAGAGTGAGACTCTGTCTCAAAAAAAAAATACAAATTATGACATCAATAATGCAAAATACAGGCAGAGAAGAAAGAGTGTAGAATTTTTGTATGCAGCTGAAGTTAAATTGTTATCAGTTTAAAATAGTTTACCACACTCATAAGATGTTTTAGGATAATCCTTATAGTAACCACAAAGAAAAAAACCTACAGTAAATTAAAAAAAAAAGAGGCCAGGCACAGAGGCTCATGCCTGTAAGCCCAGCACTTTGGGAGGCCTAGGCAGTTGGATTACCTGAGGTCGGAAGTTTGAGATCAGCCTGGCCAACGTGAAGAAACCCTGTCTCTATTAAAAATACAAAATTAGCTGGGCATGGTGGAACATGCCTGTAATCCCAGCTACAGCTACTTGGGAGGTCGAGGCAAGAGAATTGCTTGAACCGTGTATTGGTATATTGCTGTAGTCCCAGCTACTCAGGAGTTTGAGATGGGAGGATTGCTTGAGCCAGGAGTTCAAGGTCAGCCTGGGCAACATAGCAACATTCATGTCTATTTAAAAATTTATACTAAAAATTCAAAAAACAGAGAACAGGGGTGGCTATGCCTATATGTTTTATAAGCATTTGTCTATTCCTTTTCCTTTTAGATTATTATTTTTTCAAATAAGTGTTTTATCATCATACACAATTGTTAGACAACTCTAAATTTATTTATTTATTTATTCTCACTCTGTCACCCAGGCTTGAGTGCAGTGGCATGATCTTGGCTCACTGCAACTTCTGCCTCTTGAGTTCAAACGAATCTCATGCCTCAGCCTCCCAAGTAGCTGGGATTACAGGCATGCGCCACCACGCCAGGCTAATTTTTGTATCTTTAGTAGAGACAAGGTTTTCGTCATGTTGGTCAGGCTGGTCTCAAACTCATGGCCTCAAGCAAACTGCCCACCTCGGCCTCCCAAAGTGCTAAGGTTATAGGCGTGAACCATCACACCCAGCCTAAATTTGTATTTCTAAAAGGTGGCTAAGTTGTTGGTTACCAAGAAGTTGTGATTTTAAAGCTATGAATTCGAAAGCCCTTTAAAACTTCTACTTTTTAAAATCTGGATTGGAATCTCATAAGCAGTGAGTTTTATCTCAACAACAGCAGAAAAGTCAGCAGATTCCAAGTAGGCGGAGAAAACATTAGATCGATAGAGGACTTAGAAGACTCTACATGTTAACTCTGTAGTTGCAGCTTTTTTTTTGAATGATGACCATCTGAGCTCTGAATTTTCCTTGTTGTAATTTGCCCATCAATGTAAAAATGTGCACAAGAACAGGCCATAATATGTGCCAACCAGGGTCCCAGAAAATCTGGCATGCCTTAATGTTTGAGAATGTCATTTTGTTTCTTATTAATCTCCTGGGAGCAAAGAAAATCTTCTAAGTCCTGTCAGGGAATTCAGAAGTTTATTTTTATTTTATTTTATTATTTTTTTGAGATGGAGTCTTGCTCTGTTGCCCAGGCTGGAGTGCAGTGGTGCCATCTCGGCTCACTGCATCCTCTGCCTCTCGGGTTCAAGTGATTCTCCAGCCTCAGCCTCCCAAGTAATTGAAATCACAGGCTTGCGCCACCACGCCCAGCTAATTTTTGTGTTTTTAGTAGAGACGGGGTTTGGCCATGTTGCCCAGGCTAGTCTTGAACTCCTGACCTTAGGTGATCCGCCCACCTCAGCCCCCTAGTGCTGGAATTACAGGCCCGAGCCACTGCACTCAGCCAAATTCAGGTATTTAGACCAGTGTTTTAGATGGCGGTGTCTGCCCTGGTAGCTGTTAAGTAGCCTTCCCTCATGTACCCATCACTTAGAATGCTTACTTTCGCTCCTGTAAGATTTTCAGAAACAAGCAAGGAATAGAGTCAAACCAAATCAAAGGAAACCAAGATAAGAATGTTCACAAATATTTTAACCCATGTGTGCAGATCAAACAAAATATTAAACCAGAGAAAGGGCACAGACCAGAGAAGATGTACCTCACAGACAGAATGTAAATACTATAGAAAGCTACAGTACCCAGTGCAGAAAGAGGACTTACCAGAAAAGACAAAAAGTCTTATCATTCCAGGAGGGATGTATGGCCTTTTATAAAAATGACCTTAGGCCGGGGCGGTGGCTCACACCTGTAATCCCAGCACTTTGGGAGGCCGAGGCGGCAAGAGATCGAGACCATCCTGGCTAACACGGTGAAACCCCCTCTCTACTAAAAATACAAAAAACTAGCCAGGCGTGGTGGCAAGTGCCTATAGTCCCAGCTACTCGGGAGGCTGTGGCAGGAGAATCGCTTGAACCCAGGAGGCAGAGGTTGCAGTGAGCCAAGATCACACCACTGTACTCCAGCCTGAGTAACAGAGTGAGACTCCATCTCAAAAAAAGAAAAAAGAGAGGCCGGGCACGGTGGCTCAAGCCTGTAATCCCAGCACTTTGGGAGGCCGAGGCGGGTGGATCACGAGGTCAAGAGATCGAGACCATCCTGGTCAACATGGTGAAACCCCGTCTCTACTCAAAATACAAAAAATTAGCTGGGCATGGTGGCGCTTGCCTGTAATCCCAGCTACTTGGGAGGCTGAGGCAGGAGAATTGCCTGAACCCAGGAGGCAGAGGTTGCAGTGAGCCAAGATCATGCCGTTGCACTCCAGCCTGGGTAACAAGAGCAAAACTCCATCTCAAAAAAAAGAAAAAAAAGAAAAAAAAAATGACCTCATCTAAACAAGATCTCAAATAAAGTCAAAAAGCCTCTAACAAAAGGAGAAAGGATCACTTGTTATTTGCCCATCACCAGAGCAGAGAAAGCCAGCCAAGGAAGTGACTCAGTGAGTACTGCACACTGGTTCCAAGTATCACCCATTTCCTTTTTTTTTGAGACGGAGTCTTTCTCTGCCGCCCAGGCTGGAGTGCAGCAATGCCATCTCGGCTCACTGCAATCTCTGCCTCCTGTGTTCAAGCAAGTCTCCTGTCTCAACCTCCTGAGTAGCTGGGATTATAGGCACACACCACCACACCCCGCTAGTTTTTGTATTTTTAGTAGAGAGGGGGGTTTCACCATGTTGGCCATCCTGGTCTAGAACTCACAACCTCAGGTGATCCAAAGGCTGGGATTACAGGTGTGAGCCACTGTGCCCAGACACCATTTCTTTCTGCTAGTGAACTTTTTCAGGTCCTGTTTCAAACACTATATATGTCAACCTATGTAACAAACAGAAAGGGGCTCTCTAAAAGAAACAATGTTTGTTTGGCAATAGAATACAGCAATTAGAATCTACATGCCATAGTGAAATACGAGCAAATTCAGAGAGATGAAGGAAGACAAGGGTTTTTTAATGAAAAAAAAATGAAGAGGCTTATATAATTGTTTCGAAATTATGATCTTTTACTACAAACATCAATAACAAGTCTGAGACTGGACAGGGAATTGCTGAGCAGATGTTTTTGCAGACGTATTGTCTGTATAAGGTTATGATGGACTTTGTGCAAGGTTATGGTTTTTGCAGTCTTTTTGAGTTTTTTGATCAGGCATGAAGCATGAAAACCCTGTCTTCATGCTCTCTCCATGCTTCATTTGTCAGAGTTTTCTTTTTTGTTTTTTTTTTTTTTCTTTTGGGAATCTCGCTGTGCCACCCAGCCTGGAGTGCAGAGGCTCAATCATAGCTCCCTGTGGCCTCAAACTCCTGGGCTCAAGCGATCCTCCTGCCTCAGCCTCCAGAGTAGCTGGAACCGTAGGCACGCACCACCACACCCAGTAATTTTTTTATGTTTTGTAGAGATGGGGGTCTCACTATGTCACCTAGGCTGATCTGGAACTCCTGGTCTCAAGCAGTTCTCCCATCTCGGGCTCTCAAAGTGCTGGGATTTCAGTGTGAGCCACTGTACCTGGCCCATGATATGTCAGAGTTTTCTTAACATCAATGATTCCATTTTGATTCTGACAACTTTCACAGTTTTCTTACCAATATATGTTGTTGACAGCCTTCTCAAAGCAAACCTTCCATCTGAGTTTTACCCATACATACCTGTGTGTGATATATGACTAGTCACACATATGATGCAGGTGTCTTAAAGACAGAGTAAAGTACATGTGCTAGAGTGTGCGTTATCTTTACACCGAAACCACAGCCTCTTCAATTTCTCCATATCAATAAACACCACCATAAACAATCCAGTTGCTCACATGAAAGACTCGTGAGTCATTGCCCATACCAACCTTTCTCAAACAACCCTTTTTGAGGACAAGGTGACTGACACCTGTAATCCCAACACTTTGGAGGCTGAAGCAGGAGAATTGCTTGAGGCCAAGAGTTTGAGACCACCCTGAGCGACACAGCTAGACCCCATCTCTAGAAAAAATATAAAAATTAGCCAGGTGTGGTGGTTCGCCACTGTAGTCCCAGCTACTTGGGAGGCCAAGTGGGAGGATCACTTGAGCCCAGGAGTTCAAAGCTGCAGTGAGTCATGATTATACCACTATACTCCAGCCTGTGTGACAGTGTGAGACCCCATCTCTAAAAAATAAAGAAGACATACAAAAGAAAAAAAGACCTTATGAAACACTTGCTAAGTATAGTGCACACTTCTTCTTCTCTTTTTTTTGAAATGGAGTCTCCCTCTGTCACCCACGCTGGAGTGCAATGGTATGATATCAGCTCACTGCAACCTCTGCCTCTCAGATTCAAGTGATTCTTCCACCTCAGCCTCCCGAGTAGCTGGGATTACAGGCACTCGTCATCATACCTGGCTGATTTTTGTAGAGATGGGGTTTCACCATGTTGGCCAGGCTGGTCTTGAACTCCTGACCTCAGATGATCCTCCTGCCTTGGCCTCCCAAAGTGCTCGGATCACAGGCGTGAGCCACAGTGCCCAGCCTAGTGCATACTTCTTCCCCAAGAAATTATTGTGCAAGTCCAGTGCTCTCCTTCATGCTGATTCTCATCATCTGTATCAGACCCATCAACCCCTCTCACCTAGTTTACTTCAAACATGTTCAAAAGATCAAAATATCAACAGTTGTTTTGAAGATGTTTGAAGTAAACTGAGAGGATGATGACTCTGACACAGATGCTTTTCCCCGTGTTTACACTTACTCAATTAAATAAACTGTGCTCATAATTGTTAGGTAAACTAGATAATTTTCTAAATGTCTCCTGTGTCCTTGATAAAGTCCTTAAATTACCTAAAATTACTGTTGGGATTTATGGGACAAATTCCTAATTGATAAAGTGTGGCAGATGGTCACGGCCTCCTAACTCAATAAGCTCAGCTCCTGCTCAGTTCTCTTGTGGCTGGGACACAAGGCATGGCACACAGGATTTCCTTTCATTCTTTGTATGTTCTATGTTCCTTTCTGCAAATGGTGTTCAAACAATGTTTTCCATTTGCCTAAAGTACCTGCTATGCCTGGTTAACACCTCTAAAATATTTAGGGAGCAGTTCAACCTGCAGATACAAAGATGTCAAAAGACAAAATTATAATGCATTTAGTTTAAAGACCTTCATTTGTTTTATTTGTGATTCCAGAATCAGGCAGCACTTTATTCTACAAAATAGAATGAGTAGAGGAGCTGAGCAGAGGAGGGTGGTTTGACAGACAGAAAAAGGCTGAGGAAACCAGGCACAGAGAAAAAAAAGTGGCTTGGCTGTTTTGAAGTCACTTTCCCTGTAAAGGTTAAAGCAGAAGGGGTCTCAATATCATGCCAGCTAAAACTGGTCAGACCGTGCACCATGGCTTATGCCTGTAATCCCAGCACTTTGGGAGGCTGAGGTGGGTAGATCACCTGAGGTCAGGAGTTTGAGACCAGCCTGGCCAACATGGTAAAACCCCGAGAATCCCTTGAACCTGGGAGATAGAGCTTGCATTGAGCCAAGATCACGCCATTGCACTGTTTCCTGGGCAACAGAGTGAGACTCTGACTCAAAAATAAAATAAAATAAAACTGGCCTCCTTGGAGATTTGGCTGTTTTCTCTCTCTTGAATTATTGGAAGGTCAGATAAATAACCTGGTTTCAGCTTGGTGGCATGGAACCTCAGCAGGAGAAACTCCATTTTTGTTTGGTCAGTTGAGCCGCACGCCAGGGCTCAGCCCAAACCAAAGGCCTCTCATAGTTTATTAAACAAAGGGGAGCTTTCCATGGTCCTGAAACAAGCTACTCTGAGCTCCTCATTGCAGCAACCTTTGCAACTGCAACTGTCATTAATTCTGTAATTGTTTCTTTGATATCTGGATCCCCCGATAGACTTTAAGGTAGCCCATACCTTCCTGTTCACTACTGAACAGGAGTGACACAGGGAAAGTACTTCTTCGCAGTATGAGATGAGTGGATGAATGAATATTACACAACGCTGTCAGCAACTAGGTACACTCTGCAACTTCCTCAGCAAGAGGAGCAGAGGCTGGAAATGTGGGTGTCACTTCTTAAGAGCAAAAAGGGACTGATGGTTGGAAAACCAGATACTAGAAGTGCACTGGTTTTCATAAGCCACGACTGTGGGTTGTCAAAAAGAAAAGCATACATTTCAAAAGCAGAAGAAAATGAAAAAAATAAGACAAAAGTGCTCACAAGTATCAGAATAGATTTTGTGGCTCTGGTCTCTGGGGATATTTGGGGGCATTGTTTAGTGCCATGAATGTATCGGACTTGCTGTTTGTGCCTGTGAAGGAAAAATATCATGGAGCCACTGGCCCATATCATGATTCCCAAGCAAAAAACATCAGTACAGGAGAAAATAACTGAACACATTGATTCTATAATTGTATTGATAAAGATACGAGAACAATATCCAAAGTTTGTTTTCACTGTGATATTTCTGCTACTCCATTGACTAGTCATTCTCATGGGAACAATGAGATTTACCAGCAAGTGAAATACCCAGCTCACAAAACAAGGACAATTAATATGCTTTGGGAGTTTGAATTTGAGTTCTGCCCATCTGGAGTTTGTGGGGTTGATACTTAAAGCCTGGAAGCCACCTAAAAGACAGGTGGTGCTGAGAGAATTTCCCCAGGCCACTCTGTGGCAATAAAAGACAAGTTTACATCCAACATCATCCAGGAAGGATTGCAGCCCAAAGGCTGCCATTGTCTGAGGGATTCCTCCACAAAGAAGGATCAACGTATTGGCTACCACAAGATGGTTGGTTATTTGCTCTAATGGTCTCAATCTCTGTCTTCTAAAAAGAGAACAGATATAATGACAAAAGAGTAAAGAATTCCCCACAATCCCTATTCCAGTCTGTATAAGGATAATCACACCCATTGCTACATCAATAGATACCATTCTTTCAGTAACAGAGATGATGCTTTTGCTCAGATCCACGAACCTGAAGAAAAATAGAAGGAACACATGAATTTCTTCAAGTGAAATGAAATGTACTTAATTTCTTTCAAATCTCCTTCCTGGGACCACTATGCTATTGTCACACATAAAAATTCCATCCATAAAGGTTTTCTTCTCCTCATCACCTAGTATATGTCTCTTAGTAGCTATAACAGCTGAAATTATCTTACTGGATTATCTTCCTTCTACTGAAGGAAGACCATTACCTCCAATGAAAAGACGAAGGTCATGAAAGCAGATATCTTGTCTACCCTGTTTTCAGCCTGTAACTAAGGTTTAGAACAACATACTATTAAGCCGTAAATATTTTTCACATAAATAAATGAATGAACAACTGAATGGAGTCATGATTTCCATGTCAAAAATTATTTCAACATGTTCTTTATTTACCTTAGTAGATTTCTTAACATGGAAGCAGAATCTCTCCTTAATAGTTAAAAATATCAAGTGCATTAAGTTAATTGCATTATTTGAAGCTACATATCTTTGCTTGATTTGGGGGTTTTGTTTGGTTTTGTGTGTGTAAAAATTTGGCCTTTTTGAGAGACAAGTGTTCAGTATCTTATGTTGCACTTGATTCTATCAAATACTCTTTGTGAAGTATGATCTTTCTATAATCCAATACAAATTTTGAACCAAGGACCCAAACTGAATTAAGCAGAGCATCTTAATAATAAAACATTAACAAAGATATACTCCAGGAATACACATGATTAATATCAAAATGAACATTAAATATAATCTCATCTTGGCCAGGTGTGATGGCTCACGCCTGTAATTCCAGCACTTTGAGAGGCTTAGACAAGAGGGTCGCTTGAGTCTAGGAGTTTGAGACCAGCCTGGGCAACATAGCAAAACCCTGTCTCTACAAAAGCAAAAATAATTTAAAAACAAAACAAACAAACAAAAAAGAATTAATCTCATTTCATTGGGGAAAAAGACTAACTTGGCCGCAGGCACCGCAACTATTCAACATTTTTCTTGCCTGGTCAATAAAACAGCAGGTAAAAATTATTCCTCTTTGGGAAAGTTAGATGGTTTTTATGTTGAATTCAAAGAATCAACTAAAACATTTAGAAGTAATAATGTAGTAATTTGCCCAAGTATGACATAAATATGCAAAATAGAAGAATATACTGTATATAAACACTTTGAAAATCTTAGGAGTAAATTAGATCGGTAATATGCCAGAAATATGAGTGTTCTATATCAAAATGTAGAAAATAAATATTGAATTGGTAGAATGAAATTCCATGTCCTTGGATGGAAAGATGTAATGTGCTGTCAAGATTTGAAATTTCCTTAAATTAATTCATAGATTCTATTCAATATAAATCAAAATCGCAAGGGACTACTTTAGGAGCTAGACAATTTGCAACAAATTTTAACTACATTGCATGAGAAAATCCAAGTCATTTTCCCACTTTTCTAAATGAAAATTTTCCAAAATACAGAAACTTAGTCATTTATTTTAAAATGAACTGGGTTAATTTCCTACCTAATTTCCTAAAACCTAATACAGCAAGTGTGTAGCACTAACAAAGAATAGCCACACATATCAATGGTTCAGAACAGTGTCCAGAAAAGTTATTTATAAGTTGGAAATTCAGTAAATTCGAATATAATTAATCAATATAAAAATCTAGAGAAACTGATGAATGATTTGAGAAGTGTAAAGCTGAATTGCCAAATCGAGTCATACAGACAAATTTCAGGGCAAAAAGAAAAAAATTAGAGATGGAACTAGATACCATACACAGAAAGAAATAGCAGAGGCGCATTTGGCCACATAGTTGATGATGAAACGTACGTGGACTCTCAGCTCAAACAAAACATGTGGAGATGCCTCCCCAAGATTCATGTACCCTGAGGTTCAGCGGGATTTCATTAACTCAGTAAACCTTTGCCAGCATTGACCCCTGTGATAGCCACTGCCCTGAACTGCATATTTGCTTTCAATGTTTTTATGGCCCCCTGGAACACAGAGCAGAAGGTCAGGTCTGCATCAGGTGTGTGACTATAGGGTCAGTATCACATCTCAGAATCCAGTTCTCAGATCCACGTAGCTATTGCAAGGGAGGGTCCAGCTGAGAAAATTAACTAGCAAACACGCCTTCTTCTGTAGGTGAGTCTGGTGTTTATTCCAAGGGAATAATTATTTGGATGTGAAGGTCAGAATCCACAATAACATGTAATTTTCTGCTGCATCAATTCTAATGACGTTGTGGACAATGCCTTGAAATTTTCGCGCTGTGCATACATAAAAATTTTCAGTGTAAATGAATTGCCCAAGAGCTGTCTCACCTAGACAAGGTCCAGTGGAAATAAAAGACACTAGTATTTATGTAAGATAGCTTGTGCACCAGACTTACAATTTTCTCTATTTTACATTGAATTAATCTTGTCTCCCTGTTTAAAACATCACAGGTTAAGAAGAAACACGCTGAAGAAGGATGGGATAAAAAATAAAGAACAAATCAAGGAACAGAGGTGGAAATTTGGACAGAAGTAATACAGGGAAAGGGTTAAGGAGACGTTGCACAAAAACAGGTAAGAAAAATTAATTCTCTGCAATGCAATTTATAACTGCAATCTACAGAGAATATCTCTTCACAGTGAAAATGGGCTCTATTATGACTCTGATATAGTCTCATGAAAAAGCATTTATGGTCCAGACATTATATAGATTCCCATGTCTAAATATTCACCCCTTTTCTTTCCCAGACAATTTTTAAGTCTGAAATAAAACTCTGCTCACCTAAGAAATCTCCGTTCCAGGATGTGGTACCTAATGTTTCCCAGATTTGCCCTGAGAGAGAAAGCTAAGCCTTTAGTTATAGGTTTCATTTCCTTGACCTCATCTCTCTGTAGAGCTGTGATTATTATGTTATTTCCAGCATGAATGACAGTGTCTCCAAAAAAAATCTCTATGCATTTTTTTCTCAGCATAATTAACTTATCCAAATTAATTATAAGTGTTTACAGAGAACATCCCAAGATGCTGTCAGAGGTAGCTGGAAGAAAAAGTTTTCTGAACTCCCTGTAGGGATGAAGTCAAATAATTGTGAGACCTAAAAAGTGAGGGATTGGAGAATAAACACATGATTCTGGCTATATTTAAAAAAAAAAAAAAACAGAGTTTTTCAGTATATTTCTTAGAAGAGAATTCTCGGGTTCCTAAAAACCTGATGAATTCTACCTATTAAAGATTTGGTAGAAAAAAGGCCTTCCAAAGAGAGAATGTGGGATATATAAACAAGGGAGCAAGTGTTGATCTAGAGCCCATTGTAAGAGGTAAAATAAATTAGATGAGGTGGTGTTGTGGAAGCCAACTTACTATGGACCAAGACTGTGTGGGGGTGAAGAAACAGAGGGAGGGAGTGTGGACCACTCTTTCAGTAAATATCATTGTAAAGGGGTACCCAGTGATTCATGAGGTGAAGGGAGAATTTAAATTCTCATGGGAGACTGAGTGTGTCTCATGTCTACAATCCCAGCATATTAGGAAGCCAAGGCAGGAGGATCGCTTGAACCCAGGAATTCAAGATTGGCCTGGTCTATCAAATTTTTAAAAACTAAAAACTTAGCCAAGGCCCGGAGCAGAATGGCTCATGCCTGTAATCCCAGGACTTTGAGAGGCCAAGGCAGGTGGATCACAAGGTCAGGAGTTCGAGACCAGTGTGATCAACGTAGTGAAACCCTATCTCTACTAAAAATACAAAAAATTAGCTGGCTGTGATGGTGTGCATCTGTAATCCCAGCTTCTTGGGAGGCTGAGGCAAGAGAATCATGTGAACCCAGGAGGTGGAGGTTGCAGTAAGAAGAGATCATGCTACTACACTCCAGCCCGAACGACAGTGTGAGACTCCGTCTCAAAAAAAAAAGAGAGAGAGAGAGAGGTGATCGGCTCTCAGCTTGGACAACATAGCAAGACCCTGTCTCTACAAAATAGCCATGCCTGTTATCCTAGCTACTCAGGACACTGTCACGAGGATTGCTTGGGCCCAGGAGGTGTGATCACACCACTGCAGTCCAGCCTGGGTAACATAGCAAAACCCTGTCTGAAACAAAAACAAAAACAAAAGCATTTGAATCAAACATTTCTACAGAAACAACTGTTCTAAATCCACCCTAACAAAGCTTAAATGAAAGCCTTTGAAAGTATCAAACTGAACTACAACTAAATAAACTGCATATCAGAACAAAGCCCCATATTTCTCTTCAAAATAAAACAAAACCCAGGCTTTCAACAACGTAAACCTGACAATGCCCATTATCCAATAAAAAATTATTAGATACACTAAGAAATCAGAAAACTGCAACCCCTAAACAGGAGGAAAATTAGTCAATAAAAACAGACTCATATCTTTAAAAAAAATTTTAGGACCAGGCGCAGTAGCTCATGCCTGTAATCACAGCACTTTAGGAGGCCGAGGTGGGTGGATCACTTGAAGTCAGGAGTTCAAGACCAGCCTGGCCAACATGGTGAAACCCCATCTACAAAAAATACAAAAATTAGCTAATTGTGGTGGTGTGCGCCTATAGTTCCAGCTACTTGGGAGGTTGAGGTGGGAGAATCACTTGAACCACTGTACTCCAGCCTGGGTGAAAGAATGAGACTCTCAAAAAAAAATTAAATCACTGGATAGGATTAACAACAGATTACACAATGGAGAAGAGAAGATCAGTGAATTAGAAGAAATAGAAACAGAAACTATCCAAAATGGAGCAAACAGTGACTATCATCATAAAGACAAAAGATGACAAGCGTTGGTAAGGAGGTAGAGAAAAAGGACACTTGTACACTGTTAGGGGGAATGTACAGTGGCCATTATGGAAAACAGTTCTGAGGCTCTTCGAAAAATTAAAAACAGGGCTACTTTAGATCTAGCAATCCCACTTCTGAGTACATATCCAGAGAAAAAAGAAATCAGTATCTCAAAGAGATATCTGCACTTTCACATTCATTACAACATGATTTACAATAGCCAAGATTTGGAAACAGTTTAAGTGTCCATCAACAGATAAAATTGTTAAAGAAATGATGAGATTTGTATATATTATATACATATACATAATAAAATATAGTTTGGTTTTTAGAAAAATAAGGAAATCCTGCCATTTGTGACAGAACCTAGAGGGCATTCTACTAAGGGAAATAAGCCAGATGCCAAAAGACAAACACCCCATGATCTCACCCCTATGTGGGATCCAAGAAAGTCAAATTCATAGACACCGAGAGCAGAATGACCATCACCAGGTACAGGAGTAGGCAGGGGGATCTGGATTAAAGGGCACAAACTTTCAGTTATGTAGGATGGATAAGTTTTAGACATTTAGCATTCAGCATGGGGGCTATCATTAATAATACTGTACTGTATACTTGAAATTTGCTAGAGTACATCTTAAGTATACTCATCACTAAAACAAATGTGAGCTATGTAGACATATGGACATACTAATTAGCTTACTGTAGTAATCAGTTCACCATGTGTGTATATCAGATATCATATTGTGCATATTAAATATACACACTTTCAATTTTTTTAATGGAGCAAAAGAGAGAAATAAAATATTGAATTTTTTTAAAAGGAACAGAACTTCCTTTACCTGCTAAATACTATCAAATAGGCTGGTATACATGTAATTAGAATCTCAGAAGGAAAATAGGAAATATACACATATGTGTATTTTTGGGGTTGGTTTGGTTTGGTTTGTTTTGAGATGGAGTTTCACTCTGTCACCCCGGCTGGAGTAATAGTGCAATCTCAGCTCACTGCAGCCTTCATCTCCCATGTTCAAGTGATTCTCCTGCCTCAGCCTCCTGAGTAGCTGGGATTATAGGCACCCACCACCACACCTGACTAATTTTTGTAGTATTAGTAGAGACAGGGTTTTGCCATGTTGGCCAGGTTGATCTTGAACTTCTGACCTCAGGTGATCCACCCACCTCGGCCTCCCAAAATGCTGGGATTAGAGGCATGAGCCACCGTGCCTGGCCATTTTTGGGAGGAATAATGGCTGATAATTTTTCAAGTTTGATGAAAACTATAAACTCACAGATCCAAGAACAACTTTGAGATTCATAAAAATCAAATTTATTTTTCCCATTTTTAATATACAATTTTCAGTATTTTAACACAATATTTTTTGCATTATACAATGCAAAAAAACCCCACAAAATATATCATTTGTCTGATAACAATGGCTAAATTAGTCATGCTGCTAATTTACTCCCAAGGCTTTTTTAGCATATCTGAAATATCTTTTAAAATTGAATTATTGAAAACTAGAGTTAAACAGAAAATCTTAAAAGAGGCAAAAGAAACCCACACATATTAGATAAGGAAGAACAAAGATAAGCAATAATGACAGCTTCTTGTCAGAAATTACGCAGTCCAGAAGACAATGAAATTATGTCTTCACAGAGATGAAAGGGAAAAAAACTGTCAACCTAGAATTTTATACCCAAATAAAATATCTTTCTCAAGTGAATTTAAAATAAAGACTTTCTCTGATGAATAAAAATAGAGGACGTATCACCAATAGACTTTTACTATAAGAAAAGCTAAAGAAGGCCTTCACACAGAGGAAAAATGATACCAGATAAAAACCTAGATTTACACAAATGAATAATAAGCACTAGAAATAAGACATATGTAGGCAAATGTAAAAGCCATATTTTTTTTTGTAGAGTTGCAATCTTGCAAGATTGCCCAGGCTAGTCTTGAACTCCTGGCCAAAAGTGACACTCCCACATTGGCCTCCCAAAGTGCCAGGATCATAAGCATGAGCCACTGCACCCAAAGACATTTTTATCTTTAATTTCTTTAAAACAACAATTGTAACAATATGTTGTGATGTTTATGACAAAGGTAGAAGTGAAACACATGACAATTATATAAAGTATAAGAGGATAAATGGAAGTATGTCATAAGGTTATCACATTATACATGAAGCAGTCCAATATTATTTGATGGTCAGCTGTGATAAGTTGAGGATATCTATTGTAAACTCTAGAGAAACAACGCCAAAGGTAAGATATATAGCTAATAAGCCAATGATGGAGAATAAAATTAAATCCTAAAAAATTAATAATTCAAAAAAGAAAAGAAAAGGGGGGAAATATTTAAAAACATTTAAATTTAACAATGTTAATAATTACATTTAATATAAATGATATAAACACTACAATTAAAAGGCAAAGTTTGCAAGTTTGTATTTTTTTTTTTATGTATATGGGGTCTCACTATGTTGGCTAGGTTGGTCTTGAATTCCTGGCCTCAAGCAATCCTTTCACCTTGGCCTCCCAAAGTGCTAGAATTATAGGCATAAGCCACTGCACCTGGCCTAGGCTTTATTTTTAAAAAACAGTATCCAACCATTAGTTGTATATAAGAAATTCATCTTTAATATAAAGATGTAGAGAATAATTGAACACTTAAATATAAGAAAATAAACATTTATCTTTACACAAATAGTAACTCAAATTTGATTCGAGAACTAAACATAAAGGCTAAAACTATAAGTCCACTAAGAAAAAATATTTACTTCCTTAGAGTAGGCACAGAGTTCTTAAGCCACAAAAAGTACAGGCCATAAAAGAAAAATTTTGACTTAATCAAAATTAAAGTTTTCTGTACTTCAGAAGTCACAGTTAAGAAAATAAAAAGGCAATTCTCAAGCTGTAAGTTATTTCACTGTATTCTAACACAGAACTTGTAGCCAGATAACATAAAGAACACTCACATCCCCCTCTCCCAGTGGTGGCACCAGTGGCAGTGGTGAAAAAAATAAAAATAAATGAGTAAAAATTAAATTTAAATTTAAGCAAAGAACCTCTGCAAATATTTTTGTTTTTATACAGTGTCTCACTCTGTTACCCAGGCTGGAGTGCAGTAGCACAATCTTGGCTCACTGCAACCTCCACCTCCTGGGTTCAAGCAATTCTCTTGCCTCAGCCTCCCCAGTAGCTGAGATTACAGGCGCATGTCACCACGTCCAGCTAATTTTTTTTTTTTTAATTTTTAGTAGAGACGTAGTAGAAACAGAGTTTCATCATGTTGGCCAGTCTGGTTCTGAACTCCTGACCTCAGGTGATCCACCCACCTTGGCATCCCAAAGTGCTGGGATTACAGGTGTGAGCCACTGCACCCAGCTCCCTGCAAATTGTTAAGACTACAAACAACTCAATAAAAAATGAGCAATCACTTCCAAAATAAGATATGTTCATGGTCAATGAGCTCATGAAAAAATGCTCAGCATAAATTAGTCATCAATAAAATGCAAATTAAAACTACAATGAGATACCACTACACAACCACTCAAATTGTTAAAATCTAAAAGACCGACAATGATGAGCAACTAGAACTCTCATATATTGCTGGCATGAATGTGAAATGTTACAACCACTTGGGAGGCTGGTATGGCAATGTCTTACAAAGTTAAACATATAGTTATGATATAACTCAACAATTTTACTTCTGAATAGTAATCCAAGAGAAATGGAAATATGTATCCACACAAAGACCTAATACATGAATGTTCATAGCAGCTTTAGTCATGGTAGCCAAATTTAGAAACAGCCCGCTGAATAGATAAGCAAATTGTAATGTAACGTGTTGTCTACCTCAAGAAAGCAAAAGTATAGGGCAAAACATACCACCCATAGTGCGTCACAAAATGCACTTTTTTTTTGAGACAGAGTCTCACTCTATCCTCAGGCTGCAGTTCAGTTCACTGCAATCTCCACCTCCCAAGTTCAAGTGGTCCTCCTGCCTCATCCTCCTGAGTAGCTGGGATTACAGGCATGCACCACCATGCACAGCTAACTTTTATATTTTTAGTAAAGATGGGGTTTCACCATGTTGGCCAGATGGTCTCGATCTCATGACCTTGTAATCCACCCGCCTCAGCCACCGAAGTGCTGGGATTACAGGCTTGAGCCACCACGCCCGGCCCACAATATGTACTTCTATTAGTCAGCATTTACTGCAATAAACTATTCTTAATAAGACTTCTGTTCATAAATGTTCTGGTATGCATTCTTTATAATGAAGTGTTAATACATCACATCTTATTTATTTTAGCAAATCAGTATATTTTCTGTATTTAATTATCAAAATAATGTAGTTTTAAAAATTTATTTGCAAATATGCTTTTTCCATTTGGCACTATGGTTTGTTGCCTACCTAGCTGAATATATAATATCTGCTTATCCTAAGGCTGTCGATGTACTTAATTTGCTTAAGTGCTAATTTTAAGTAAAGTGCTGTGTATATGAATTTGAATTTTGGAGGTGCTTGATCTATCAACAAAGGAAAATTAGGAATTTCATTATTATGAAATGCTCTTAGAAATCTTAATTGTGGGCTGGGCATGGTGGCTCACGCCTGTAATCCAAGCACTTTGGGAGGCCAAGGTGGGCAGATCACCTGAGGTCAGGAGTTCAAGAACAGCCTGGCCAAGATGGTGAAACCCCATCTCTACTAAAAGTACAAAAATTATCCCAGCATGGTGGTGGGCACCTATAATCCCAGCAACTTGGGAGGCTGAGGCAGGAGAATTGCTTGAACCCAGGAAGCGGAGGTTGCAGTAAGCCAAAATCACGCCATTGCACTCCAACCTGGGTGACAACAGTGAAACCCTGTCTCAAAATAAATAAATAAAAAGATGCAAGAAGTCTTAATTGTGTTTGTTTTTAAAAAAATGTTAAATTTCATGATCAAGTAGGATTCATCCCGGGGATGCAAGGCTGGTTCAACATACACAAGTCTATCAATGTAATTCACCACATAAACAGAACCAAAAACAAAAACCACATGATTATCTCAATTGACACACAGAAGGCATTTGACAAAATTCAACAACCCTTTATGCTAAAAACCCTCAATAAACTCGGTATTGATGGAACGTATCTCAAAGTAATAAAAGCTATTTATGACAAACCAACAGCCAATATCATACTGAATGGGCAAAACCTGGAAGCATTCCCTTTGAAATCCGGCACTAGACAAGGATGCCCTCTTTCACCACTCCTATTCAATATAGTACTGGAAGTTCTAGCCACAGCAATCAGGCAAGAAAAAGAAATAAAGGGTATTCAAATAGGAAAGGTGGAAGCCAAATTGTCTCTATTTGCAGACGACATGATAGTATACCTAGAAGACCCCATCGCCTCAGCCCAAAAACTCCTGAAACTGATAAGCAACTTCAGCAAAGTCTCAGGATATAAAATCAATGTGCAAAAATCACAAGCATTCGTCTACACCAATAACAGACTTAAAGAGAGCCAAATCAAGAACAAACTGCCATTCACAATTGCTACAAAAAGAATAAAATACCTAGGAATACAACTCACAAGGAATGTAAGGGACCTCTTCAAGGAAAACTACAAACCACTGCTCAACGAAATCAGAGAGGACACAAACAGATGGAGAAACATTCCATGTTCATGGTTAGGAAGAATTAATATCGTGAAAATGGCTATACTGCCCAAAGTAATTTACAGAATCAACATTAACCCCATCAAGCTACCACTGACTTTCTTCACAGAACTGGAAAAAACCACCATGAACTTCATATGGAACCAAAAGAGAGCCCGCATAGCCAAGTCAATTCTAAGCAAAAAGAACACAGCGGGGGGCATCACACTACCGGATTTCAAACTATACTACAAGGATACAGTCATCAAAACAGCATGGTACTGGTACCAAAACAGAGATATAGACCAATGGAACAGAACAGAGGCATCGGAGGCAACACAAAATATCTACAACCATACAATCTTTGATAAACCTGACAAAAACAAGCAATGGGGAAAGGATTCCCTGTTTAACAAATGGTGTTGGGAAAACTGGCTAGCCATGTACAGAAAACAGAAACTGGACCCCATCCTGACACCTTACACTAAAATTAACTCCAGATGGATTAAAGACTTAAACATAAGACCTGGCACGATAAAAACCCTAGAAGGAAATCTAGGCAAAACCATCCAGGACATAGGAGTAGGCAAGGACTTCATGAACAAAACACCAAAAGCATTGGCAACAAAAGCCAAACTAGACAAATGGGACCTAATGAAACTCCACAGCTTCTGCACGGCAAAAGAAACAGTCACTAGAGTGAATCGGCAGCCAACAGAATGGGAAAAAATTTTTGCAGTTTACCCATCTGACAAAGGGCTGATATCCAGAATTTACAAAGAACTCAAACAGATTTACAGGAAAAAAACAAACAAGCCCATTCAAAAGTGGGCAAAGGATATGAACAGACACTTTACGAAAGAGGACAGATATGAGGCCAACAATCATATGAAAAAATGCTCATCGTCACTGGTCATCAGAGAGATGCAAATCAAAACCACATTGAGATACCATCTCACGCCAGTTAGAATGGCGATCATTAAAAAATCTGGAGACAACAGATGCTGGAGAGGATGTGGAGAAAAAGGAACACTTTTACACTGTTGGTGGGAGTGTAAATTAGTTCAACCATTGTGGAAGACAGTGTGGCGATTCCTCAAGGCCTTAGAAATAGAAATTCCATTTGACCCAGCAATCCCATTACTGGGTATATATCCAAAGGACTATAAATCGTTCTACTATAAGGACACATGCACACAAATGTTCATTGCAGCACTGTTTACAATAGCAAAGACCTGGAATCAGCCCAAATGCCCATCGATGATAGACTGGATTGGGAAAATGTGGCACATATACACCATGGAATATTATGCAGCAATCAGAAATGATGAGTTTGTGCCATTTGTAGGGACATGGATGAATCTGGAGAGCATCATTCTCAGCAAACTGACACAAGAACAGAAAATGAAACACCACATATTCTCACTCATAGGCGGGTGATGAAAAATGAGAACACATGGACACAGGGAGGGGAGTACTAAACACTGGGGTCTATTGGGGGGAAAAGGGGAGAGCCAGTGGGAGGGGGAGGTGGGGAGGGAAGCCTGGGAAGAAATGCCAAATGTGGGTGAAGGGGAGAAAGGAAGCAAAACACACTGCCATGTGTGTATCTATGCAACTGTCTTGCATGTTCTGCACATGTATCCCAAAACCTAAAAAGCAATAAAAAATTAAAATATATATATATATATTACTGACATATCACTACATTTTTAAAATTCTGTATCACAAAAATTTTGCAAGTTCAAAAAAGATGTTACATTTGTGTGTATGGAAATAATTAAGGTACATCATGATTGTAGTTTAAAAGTTGTACATGATATTTTGTTTGTTCTGAATGATCTATTCCCCATCACAAAGCAAGCGTGAATAAAATTAGGTTAAATGTAGCATGTGGCATCACAGTCTCTTAGAATTTATCTATTTTATTTTAGTGAATACTGTCTGTATCTTCAGTTCTCCTATTTGAAAAAAAAAAAAAAAGATAAATAAAACATGGCCAGTGGCCAGAATCTCACTTCTACAAAGATTATGACAGGACATTTGGAATGATGGAAGTATTCTTGTTGTTATTTTGGTTTTTGTGTTTTGTTTGTTTGTTTGTTTGTTTTTGAAACAGAGTTTCACTTTGTTGCTGAGGCTGGAGTGCAGTGGCACAGTCTCTGATCTCAGCTCACTGCAACTTCCACCTCCTGGGCGCAAGCACAGCTTCCCAAATACCTGGAACTACAGGTGCACACCACCACGCACAGCTAATTTTTTGTATTTTTAGTAGAGAAGGGGTTTCGCCATGTTGGCCACGCTGGTCTCAAACTTCTGACCTCAAGTGATCCACCTGCCTTGGCCTCCCAACGTGCTGGGATTACAAGCATGAGCTACCACATCTGGCCAGAAATGTTTCATATGTTGATTGTGGTGTTGGTTACATCTGTGTAAGCATTTGTCAGAGTTCATTGACCTGTACACTTACAGTGGTGCATTATATTGTGTGTAAATTATACCTTAGCTAGGCATGGTGGCACATGCCTGTAACCCAAACAGTTTGGGAGGCTAAGGCAGGAGGATCACTTGAGGCCAGGAGTTCAAGACCAACCTGGGCAACATCGTGAGACCCCCCCCATCTCTGCAAAATTAAAAAATTAAAATTCTTTGGTGTAAATTATACCTTAATAAAGCTGATTTAAACAGGAAAAAAAATGAGGACAGACTTTAATTTCTAAGTAGGATGGAGTAGTTTGAAGTAAGACATGCTTCTGCTCAGAACAACTAGAATGACATATCAATTATTTGAATCATATTTTAAAGGTATTGGAGACCTGTGAAAGCAATAAAGATTGAGCAAATAAAATTCCAGAGAAAGAAGAATTTTTCAGACAAAATTGGAGTCTCCTCAGGTCTCTCTGGGGTCATTTGCAAATTCTGAGTATGATCTAATGTTTGTGAATCTGGGCTTGGCCCAGACAAGGGTCACCTCTGAGACCCAAAGAACCCAGCTGCGCTTGTGGAAGTTGTGTGAGGGTTGAGGGATCAGCTAGAGATTTGAGAAGCCTTAAGAAACTGATCTCCCACTTAAGACATTTGCTTAATGACACAGCTTGGCTGATTGTGGGGGGGCTAAACATTTGGTTGGTGCAAAAGTCATTGTGGTTTTGTTATTAAAAGTAATGGCAAATCATTTTGCACCAGCCTAATAACTAAGCTAACACCTCAGAAATCAGAGTTGAACTTCCCATGGTATCCAGGTGACAAAGTTCCATCAGCGAGAGGGGCGTTGAAAACAACAGATAAAATTTGAAAGCTCTACCCTGAATCTCCCCTGGGGCATTTGCCAATCTAGACTCAGATACAGACTGAGAACTCACTTTTTTTTTTTTTTTTTTAATTTTTTATTGGATTATAGGTTTTGGGGTACATGAGCAGAGCATGCAAGACAGTTGCGTAGGTACACACATGGCAGTGTGCTTTGCTTTTCTTCTCCCCTTCACCCACATTTGGCATTTCTCCCCAGGCTATCCCTCCCCACCTCCCCCTCCTACTGGCCCTCCCCCTTTCCCCCCAATAGACCCCAGTGTTTAGTACTCCCCTTTCTGTGTCCATGTGTTCTCATTTTTCATCACCCACCTATGAGTGAGAATATGCAGTGTTTCATTTTCTGTTCTTGTGTCAGTTTGCTGAGGATGATGTTCTCCAGATTCATCCATGTCCCTACAAACGACACAAACTCATCATTTCTGATTGCTGCATAATATTCCATGGTGTATATGTGCCACATTTTTCCAATCCAGTCTATTATCAATGGGCATTTGGGTTGATTCCAGGTCTTTGCTATTGTAAACAGTGCTGCAATGAACATTCGTGTACATGTGTTAGAATGTTTAGAAACGAGATGACGCAATGTCTTCTGTAGTTCCTCATCTGAACTGAAAAGTGATAGGTAACCTTTAGGGCGTTTGCCTCCAGTCACTCTCCTGACTCCTTGATGTGATAATTCCGTAAGATACAACCACTCACCATGACGAGAATGTGCGGGACTCTGGAGGGAAAGGGACTATCTACATCTGTCTCTGCTTGTGCCTCGGGTGGGTTTTACAATAGATGTACCACCGGCCCCGCCTCTTCACCCGGTAACAGTCCTTGCAGCGCTTCTTCAGGACACCCTTGGTTTTGAACCCCAGCGCAGGCAGCATGTGAGGCAGAAGGCTGGGTGAGAGAAAGGACCGCACTCCTGCCCCGGGTTCCACAGCCACGGGGGCAGCACCTCCAAGGGATCCCAAGAGAAACGTGGAGAGGGCTGGAGGCTTCAGTGTGTGACGACTGAGATACAGCAGAGGGTTCACCATTTTCCTTATTAAAAGAGTTGCCATGTCGTGGCGAATCTGAGAACACAGCGCCGGCACCTAGCCCCGCGCCCTCAGCCCGCGCCTGCACTCCCGTGTACCCGCCGGGACGCGGACGCCGCTGCCAGGAAGGAAAATGGCGGCCCACTTTTTTTTTTTTTAAAGACAGAGTCTCATTCTGTTGCCAAGGCTGGAATGCAGTGATGCAATCTCAGCTCACGGCAACCTCTGCCTGCTAGATTCAAGCAATTCTCCTGCCTCAGCCTCCCGAGTAGCTGGGATTACAGGCATGCACCACCATGCCTGGCTAATTTGTGTACTTTTAGTAGAGACAGGGTTTCACCATGTTGGCAAGTCTGGTCTTGAACTACTGACCTCAGGGAATATACCCACCTTAGCCTCCCAAAGTGCTAGGATTACAGGTGTGAGAACTCAGATTTTACTGTAGGGAAAAGTCTGCTGCCAGATTTCAGAGAAAACACCAAGAATTTTGGTAATCACCTGAAGTAGTGATAATTGAATATAGTGAGGAAATCGGAAATTTGGGAGTTCTCAAATACAAATTTGAGCTTCTTATCAAGAAATGCCTAGATTCTTACACTACATGGAGTCATAGCTAAAGAATTAAACTGAAAAGCTCTTTTTTGTTGTTTTTTGGGGTTTTTTTTAACAACAACAACAAAAAACCTTGAAGATAGGAAGCTCTTTAAAAGAGCATGCAAATTCCCAATTTTTACATAATGAAGAGGCAAAGCATCATAAGGCTTTTATATGAATGCTGTCAATAGCCATACCTTAGGAATGTGAGTAAATGTGAGCAAATGGAAATAGACTAAATCTTGTAAATTTTGCAAATAAGCTCTGACCACACTCAGTACCAGCTCAGATTAAGGTGATTAACTGCACAACTGTCTAATACAGAAAAAAAATCATCTAAAGCAACAAGGCTTAATGCAATTAAAAATTATGAGACATGTTTAGGTGCAATAAATGTGACTATTAATCAACAAAAACAATATCAGATTTAAGCAAACAGATGGTCCACATATTGGAGATAATAGACAAGGGCTTTAAAGTAACTAAAATATCTTTCCTCAAATAATTTGGGGCTGTGCATTTTGGTTGGCACCCAGGGACTGCACAGACTCTTGACTTGGTTATGGCTCTCTCTACTGCAGAAGCTTCTCCAGCAGCAGCAGAAGAAACTTTAAAGGCAAATAACTGTTTCCTCCATCCCCTTTGGACCCAGACATTTAAGAAAATCTTTGATAGGTCTAACTGCAGAGATAACCAAACAGAATTTTCAATGATCACACACAAAAGGAATAAATACTCTACAAAAAGTAATTTGAGAAAGTCACAAATGTACTCCAAGAATGTTATGAAGGAAAAAAAAAGAAAGTCACAAATGGATGCTCTGATCCTCAGTGAGCAAAATCAACAAACTCTGAGGAATTAGAGAATCATGTTTTCCTAATTACCACATTATAATATCCAAAGTGTTCAGCAGTCAAAATTACAAAGTATACGAATAAATAGGAATATATGGCCCATTCACAGGAAAAATGAATTTTATAGAGAGCACACTTGAGGAATCCCTAACATTGCAGTTACTAGTGAAAAACATTAAGTCAACTTTTAAACATACTCAATGGGTAAAATAAACCATCAATAAAGAACTAAAGAAAACCTGAAAAATTATGTGGGAATAAAAGAGTAGCCCCTGAATACCCATAAAGATATAGAAAGGAACCAAACAGAAATTCTGGGGCTGAAAAGTATGGGAAAATTCACTAGAGGTATTCAACAGCAGACTTGAGCAGGAAGAAGAAAGGATCCGTGGACCTAAATTTAAGGCAATCGAAAATATCCATTCTAAGAAGCAGAAAGAAAAAAGAATGAAGAAAATGGACAAAGCCCAATGGACCTGTAGGACACCATCAATTGTACCAACATATGCATCATAGGAATTCTGGAAGGAAAGAAAGGAGCAGGAAAAAATTAAAGAACTAGTGGCTGAAACTTCCCATATCTGCTGAAAGACAAGAAGCTACACCTAAGCTCAACAAATTTTATCTTAACTACATCTAAACAACACACTTTACACAATATAAACTCAAAGAAATTTACAGGTAGATTTACAAGAGAATCATCACATATAAAAGATGCTCAATAAGATGAACAGCTGATTTATAATCAGAAACCATGGAGGCCAGAGGGCAGTAGTATGACATATTTAAAGTTTTAAAAGCAAAAATCTCAACCAAGAATTTTTTATCCAGCAAAACTGTCCTTCAAGAATAAAGGAGAAGCATAAAAATTGAAGGAATTCATTACCAGCTGACCTTCTGTACAAGAAATGCCAAAGGGAACCATCAGGCTGAGATAAAGGATATTAGACAGGGACTCGAAGCCATAAGAAGAAATAAAGAACACTGGTAAAGGTAACTACACAAGTGAATATAAAATCCAATGTTATTGTGATTCCTTTTTTCCTTTGTGATGTAAAAAATGCATAGAACAGTAATTACATTATTGTTCTATTTTCTATGTTAATGAGCATTCAGTGTGTAAAGATATAACCTATGACAATAACAATATAAAGGAGAAAGAATACAAACAAATAAGAGCAGTGTTTGGACTCTATAATAATAACAACTTTAAGTTGTTATTAATAAATGACTACATTAAAAGGAAAGTAGACCTCAAATTAATAACCTAACCTTACACTTTAACACTCTGGGAAAAAAAGCAGGTTAAACCTAAAGCTAGCATAAAAAGGAAATAATAATGATTAGACCAGAGACACACAAAATAGAGAATAAATGCAATAGAGAAAAATCAACAAACCCATAATTGCTTCTTTGAAAAAAATCAACAAAATTGACAAACTTGTAGTTAGATTAAGAAAATAAGGAGAAAGAAGACTCAAGTTACTAAAATGAGAGGGGGAGAGTGAGAGCATTCTACCAATTTTACGGAGAATAAAGGGGATTGTTAGAGAATACGAACAGTTGCACACCAACAAATTGGAAACCTAGATGAAATGGATAAATTCCTAGAAACATACTTTACCAAAACTGATGCAAGAAGAAACAGAAAATCTGAATAGACCTATAACTAGTAAGGAGATCGAATCAATAATTTTTTTAAAAAACACTTTATTAAACATCCCCAAATAAAATCTCAGGACCAGATGGCTTCACTGGGGAATTCTACTGAACATTTAAAGAATTAACACAAAGTCTTCTCAAACTCTTTCAAAAATTGAAGAATAGGGAGGACTAACTACCTCATTCATTCTAACAGGCCAGCATTGCACTAATATGACAGCCAGACAAAGATACTAAAAAGAAAACTTTAGGCCAACATCCCTAAGGAACATAGATGTCAAAATCCTCAGCAAAATACTAGCAAACCAAATTCGGCAGCATATTATAATGACTATGCACTATAATCAGTGGGATTTATCACCAGAAGGCAAAGGTTGTTTAACATATAAATATCAATCGGGCCAGGCGCGGTGGTTCATGCCTGTAATCCTAGCACTTTGGGAGGCCAAGGTGTATGGATCACAAGGTCAGAAGTTCAAGACCAGTCTGGCCAATATGGTAAAACCCATCTCTACTAAAAATATTTTTTAAAAATAGCTGGGCATAGTGGCAGGCACCTGCAGTCCCAGCTACTTGGGAGGCTGAGGCAGAAGAATCACTTGAACCCAAGAGGCAGAGGTTGCAATGAACCAAGACGGTGGCTATGAAATATAAGAAATATATATTGAGAGCTATGAGAGAAGTCTTCTTTTTCATTTCTCTTTTGATTGTTGGTTTAACATTTTTCTAGAGAGTCAGCATTAATGGAAAATGCCAAGGTAAATATTCTGTATTGACATGATTCAGCATTTTCTGTATAAATACTCATAAATGCTCATTGAACTAATTCATATTTAAAAGAATGGACATTTACTTGAATGATAGTGGTGTTTCTACTGGTGAGAATTTTGGCAAAACTGATACGCACCTTCAAAGGGGGAAATGAAGAATAATTTATTTTATTTTATTATTTTTATTTTTATTGAGATGGAATCTCACTCTGTCACGCAGGCTGGAGTGCAGTGGCCTGATCTCGGCTTACTGCAATCTCTGGTTCAAGCGATTCTCCCACCCCAGCCTCCATAGCATCTGGGACTACAGGCACCCACCATCATGCCTGGCTAATCTTTGTATTTTAAGTAGAGATGAGGTTTCGCTCTGTTGGCCATGCTGGTCTCAAACTCCTGACCTCAAGTGACTTGCCCACCTTAGTCTCCCAAAGTGCTGGGATTACGGGCATGAGCCACCATGCCCGGCAAGAATAATTTAATAAAGAGAGTATTTACAGAAATGTATGGACAGGGTTAAGGGACCAAAAAGGGATAGCAAACTAAAGCCAGCAGCACCTTTAGCCATTGCCCCTCCTTCTAGAACAGAAGGAGTTGAGGAGAAAATGGTTACCAAAGCCCAGGATACAACAAGACCCAAGACAGCCTGGCAGAGAGGGGCTGGAGGAATGAATATTCTGACATCATTGCATCTACCCTTTCATCCTCTGCTTGAGCCTCCCATTCACTGACCTCATTCAAAGCCAAGAGGTGAATCCACTGATATAATCTACACAGGCCAGCCTCCTGGACACATGATAGAGTGGAGAAAGGTAAAGAGTGGACCTAGGAGAGAAAATGAAAAACAGCTGGCAGAGATCAATCTGTTTGCTCCTCACATGATCTTTAAAATGGGGAATCCCAGCCAATGGGGGTTTTTAACCAAAGCATTAAAGACACAGAGGGAAGGGATGGAGAATTCCCTTTTTGTTGTCACAGCTGCAACAATTGCACCTGAACTTTGTCCAGATGGAAAAAATATTTATTTACCATCAATTCAGCCATATTTCCATCGGAGGTCTTCATAAAAGGCAACAAAATGTGTTAAAGAAATAATGAGTAGTGGGATGTGGTGTCAGGCACCTGTGACCCCCAGCTGTGTAAAAGGCAGGAGGATTACTTGAACCAAGGAATTCAAGACCAGCCTGAGCAACACAGCAAGACCTGATCTCAAAATAAAGAAATGAAGAAAATTTATTTTTAAAAATAAGCAATTAGTAAATATAAAACAAAAATATGGCTGCTATAGTCACCGCTTCTGTAACTAGTCCTGAGGCCAGGGTGCTGAATACATAATTGATTGATTAATTAATTAGAAGTGCAAGAGGCTATTCTGTCATTAATTATAATTGCATGCATGCAGGTGCCCTCACTATTTCCTGTGAAAGACCTTTTCATCTTAATTATAGATCTTCCAAAAAAGACAAACTTGAATAAAACATAGATATGTCTCTTGTGGGGCAGCAGGGTTGGGGGGTGCTTAGCACATGGACACTTTTTTGTGTTTACGGAATTCATTTATTTTATTTTATTTTTGAGACAGAGTCTCTCTTTGTCACCCAGGCTGGAGTGCAGTGATGCGATCTTAGCTCACTGAAACCTCTACCTCCCAGGTTTAAGCCATTCTGCTGCCTCAGCCTCCCAAGTAGCTGGGACTGCAAGTGCACACCACCACACCTGGCTAATTTTTGTATTTTTAGTAGAGATGAGGTTTTGCAATGTTGGCCAGGCTGGTCTTGAACTCTTGGCCTCAGGTGATCCACCTGCCTTGGCCTCCCAAAGTGCTGGGATAACAGGCATGAGCCACCACACCTGGCCCCTCATCAGACCATTTCATTGTCATATTTTGAACATTTTCCTGTTCTGGGGAGCTGAGGCAGCAGAATCACTTAAACCCGGGAAATGGAGGTTTCAGTGAGCTGTGATCACACCACTGCACTCCAGCCTGGGTGACAGAGTGAGACTCTGTCTCAAAAATAAATGAACATTGGGAACACTATCCCAGTGGTTTGTTAAGGAACTCCATTTTTAAAAAAAATAAATTTTATTTTTTTTAAAAATGGAGTTTTTAATCAGCCTGATTCAGCTTCTGTTGTGTGTCTGTTACAAAGAAGTAAATGAATTTACACCTTGTCCAATTAAATGGGATTTAAAACAGGCACTTAGAAGCTGCCTAAGAGGAGTGATTACGTAGAATTAACGAGCTGGACCGTGTTAGGAAAGCTTATGAAGATTAAGAAAAGAAGACCCAGAGCTCTGCTCAGATTAACTAAATTCCCAAGCTTTAAAGTAATGATCCCAAGATCCATAGTCAAAAGAAATGGATTATGAGCCCTGATAGAGGGGGGGAAAAAAACAAAAACTATAAAACCCAGAATAAGGAACAGATAAGTGACCAAAAAGATGCCATCCAACTCATCAAATCATTTAGAATTAAGAAAATGTTTACTGCAATACTGGCTGTCATTCCTATAGAAAAAGAAAGGAAAGAGAAAAAAACACATCGCTGTGTATCTTTCTATCAGAGAGCTTTGAAGTATTTAGCATTTTAACCTGGCCTTTAATGGTCCGATATTTCTCTACCATCATCAGCAATATTTATGTGGCTGGGACATTAATCAGAAAAGTAAAGAGAAGTGATCTCATCATGAACTCAGATACACATGTCAGATGTGGTTGGTTTTGGATCTTGAATATAGCACCATTATAACACAGAAAAGGTAAAGCACCATAGCATTGTAACTTGCAAATCAAGAATTCTCATGCAAAGGTTGCTCACCCAGGGCCAAAAGTTGGAACCTTAAAGTTATTTATGGACTCAGTCCCCTTTCTAACAATGAGTTGATATGCCCCTGTGCAGTAGTATTTTTCTGCTACATTTTCCATCAGCCAGTACTTTAGTCATTGTTGGAAATAGATGCTCAGTGCATTGAGACAAAGGATTTTTCAGCAATGATACTTTTACTTCCTGTACTGCAGGAAGGGTACCCTTACTAGTCATTGTGCCAGGAGAGTACAATGAGCAAAGGAAAACACACAAATGTATCTCTTACACATTTGGGGTCATGCTTACTGCTGTGTCGGATCTCCATTGGCTGGAGCCAGACCTCACAATTTAAACTAAAACCTGATTGGCTAATAACTTAAAACTCTTCTAAACAGGTAAAAGCAGTGGTGAGCTGGGACATGCCTGTGAGCACGTCCAGCACAGATTTCTTGGTTAAAGTACAAGGACATAGAAATGTACTATGTGCCTGTAAGCATGGCATGTCTAACAGCCACATAGGCTAGGACTTAACAAAGTTATTAGCACACTCATTCTTTAACAAGAAAGGAAACTTTAAAAAGGAACTTTTCTACTTCCCACAACGTCAAGCTTTCTTTTTAGAGTGGCTGAGTAAATTTATATTCTTAGCACTCTATAGCAAGGGGTAAGCATAGCGATGAAATATCATTGAGGATTTACGGATCCTTTATTGAGATATGGTGGCCTGATGGCAGGACAGAAAAAAATGGATTCTTCCTTCCGTTGTATTCTAGACATTGGAAGGGGAAGTTGGAACCCACTTACCCATGTGTTAGCTACATTTGGAGAGTGTTAAAAATCATAATAGCACAGTCTTTTAGAGCTGTTATGAAAAATATTTAGGGCACAAAGAAGAAGAAAACTCAAAATAGTTTTAAAAAATAAGGGATTTATTTGGTTATCTCACTTATAAACAGGTAAAATGTAGGGCAAGTGCCACTATTTCTAGCTTAAATAGTTCCAGATAGTCTCTGTATTTACACCTTCTTATACAAAGAGGAAAAATAAAAATAAAAAATAAAGTAAGTAGCCAGGCATGGTGGCTCATGCCTGTAATCCCGGCACTTTGGGAGGCCGAGGCAGGAGGATTGCTTGAGGTCGGGAGTTTATTGCAGCCTGGGCAATATAGTGAGGCCCCCATCTCTTTAAAACTTTTTTTAATTAGCCAGCCATAGTGGTGTGTACCTACAGTTCTAGCTACCTGGGAGGCTGAAGCAGGTTGAGGCTGCACCATGGCAGTCCAGCCTGGGCAACAGAGTGAGACCCTGTCTCTAAAAATAAAAATAATTAAATAAAAAGAAAAAGAAAGTAAATTACCCATATTCTCATCCCTTTATGTGTTAACTAATTATGTAAAACAACGAGTGAAAGTTTTCTGACCCTGACCCCTAGAGGTCACCACTTATATTAGTTAGCCCAGCAGCCATAATGAAATATCAGACTCGGTGGCTTAAAAAAAAAAAAAAACAGAACTTTGTTTTCTCGCAGTTCTGGAGGCTGGAAGTCCGAGATAAAGATGTCAGCGGGTCTGGTTTCTTCTGAGGCCTCTCCCTGACTTGCATATGGCCACCTTCTCACTGTGTCCTCACTTGGCCTTTTCTCTGAACTTACACACTCCTGGTGGCTTTTCCTAATCGTATGAAGGCACCACTGATATTGAACTAGGGCCCCACCCTTATGGCCTCACTTGATCTTACTTTTTTTTTTTAGACAGAGTCTTGTTCTGTCGCCAGGGCTGGAGTACTGTGGCACTATCTCGGCTCAATGCAACCTCCACCTCCTGGGTTCAAGCAATTCTTCTGCCTCAGCCTCCCGAGTAGCTGTGCCACCATGCCTGGCTAATTTTTTTGTATTTTTAGTAGAAACGGGGTTTCACCATGTTGGTCGGGCTGGTCTTGAACTCCTCACCTCAAGTGATCCACTCACCATGGCCTCCCAAAGTGCTGGGATTACAGATGTGAGCCACTGTGCTCAGCCCTTAATTACTTCTTTAAAGGTCCAGTCTCCACATACTTCACATTGTGAGTTAGGCTTCAACATAGAACTTTTGGGGGAACACTTTTCAGTTACAGCAGTCCATCCCATGAGCCCCTCCAAATTCATGTACTTCTCACATGCAAAATACAGTCACCCTCATCCCAACACCTTTGGAAGTGTCAACCCATCCCAGCATCAATGTTAAATTGGTAAAGTACATGCTCCACACTTTTAAAACAACCAGATCTCATGAAAAATCACTCGCTCGCTGTCATGATAGAGGGGATGGTGCCAAACCACTCATGAGAACTCCGCCCTCATGATCCAATCACCTCCCACCAGGCCCCATCTCCAACACTGGGGATTACAGTACCACATGAGATTGAGATTAAGGCTTCAACATGGGAATTTAGAGGGAATACAATTTAACAACATCCACTGCTTAAAATTTGGGACTTGTTAACATATCTTTTTCTTTCTTTTCTTTTTTTTTTTTTTTTTTTGAGACAGAGTCTTGCTCTGTCACCTAGGCTGGAATACAGTGGCACGATCTTGGCTAACTTCAACCTCTGTCTCCTGGGCTCAAGCAATTCTCCTGCCTCAGCCTCCTGAGTAGCTGGAATCACAGGCTTGTGCCGTCATGCCCAGCTAATTTTTGTATTTTTAGTAGAGACGGAGTTTTGCCAGGTTGGCTGAGCTGGTCTCAAACTCCTGACCTCAGGTAATCTGCCTGCCTCAGCCACCCAAAGTGCTGGGATTACAGGCATGAGCCACCACGCCCAGCCTGCATGAAGCAATCTTCATCCTTGCCACAATTCCAGGAGGCTAAGTGTTGGGCTAGCACCATTTCTCAGATGAAGAAACAGGCTCAGAGAGGTGAAGTGACTCATTCAAGATCACACAGGATGGAGCTGACTTCCAAACTGTTGATATGATCCAAATATTTCTGCTCCTGCCATCATCTCACATTTTACTTCCAGACTCGAACTCAAACATATGCACTTGAGAAACAAGTTCCACTTAACACTAGCTGTCACTCTCTCCCTCCCTCTGAACTCGGACAAAGTGCATGCTTTGTTTATTAAGGATATGACTTCAACATATCTCCTTGACTACATCAGACCTTCCTGGAAACAACATGTCAACTTGGGAGCATTTTTCTGAACACATATTATGCGCTAGGGCTGTCCTCGGTATTTTGTATTTATCAATCTTCACAGCAACCCCGGGTATTGCTATTAATTCACTTTATAGATAAAGAAACTGAGGTACAGAGAAATACTTTGCTTAAAGTCATACCCCTAGGGTGTCAAGGTTTGTCAAAGCCAGGCTTTGAAATCAGCCAGTTCATATTTTTAGCCATAATATACTGTGTCTTGGAAGGTGTGAAGGATGCACAAGATGAGGTGAATTTTTGCCAAGAATTTCACACTCAACCTCTGGGGTAGACTGAATAATGGCCCCCAAAAATGTTCACATCCTAATCCCCAGAACCTGGGAATATACTCCAGGTTCCCTTACATGGCAATAGGAATGTTGCACATATAAAGTTAAAAATCTTTTTTCTTTTTGAGATGGAGTCTTCCTCTGTAGCCCAGATTGGAGTGCAGTGGCGTGATCTTGGCTCATTGCAACTTCTGTCTCCCAGGTTCAAGTGATTCTCCTACCTCAGCCTCCCAAGTAGCTGGGATTACAGGCACCTGCCACCACACCCAGCTAATTTTTGTATTTTTAGTAGAGATGGGGTTTCACCACGTTAGTCAGGCTGGTCTCAAACAGCTGACCTTAGGTGATCCACCAGCCTCGGCCTCCAAAAGTGCTGGGATTACAGGCATGAGCCACCGCACCCGGCCTCTTTTTTTTTTTTTTTTTTTTTTTGACAGAGTCTTGCTCTCTCACTCAGGCTGAAGTGCACTGGTACCATCCTAACTCACTGCAGCCTCAACCTTCCAGGCTCAGCAATTCACCCACCTTGGCCTCCCACAGTGCAGGGACTATAGGCATGAGCCACCATCCTGGCCAAAATTAAGGATCTTGAGATGGAGAGATCAGCCAGGATTATCCAGGCAGGCCCAATCTAATCACCAGATTGTTCCAAGAGAGAGAATATGTAAGGACAAGGCAAAGGTCAAAGAGGAGAGAGGACGCCACACTACTAGCTTGGAAGATTTTACTCACAGTGACTGTGAAGCCACTGCTGGTGATAAGCAGAGAAGAGACAGGATCGGATTTGCATTTCAACAGGAGAATGACTTCCCAGGGAAGGGATGGAAGCAGAGAGTCCAGTTAGAGAACTCTTACGATACCCCAGGGAAGAGGTGATCTGTGTCCTGGCCCATTTGGGATACTTCACAGAAATAGCCAGCAGGATTTACCGACACATCAGTTGTGACTTGTAGAAGAAAGAGAGGGGTCCGTCAAAGAGGATTCCAAAGATTTCAGCCTGAACAATGGGAAAGATGCAGGTGCTGTCGTCTGAGATGGAAAGGCTGGCGGGATGAGCAGGTTTGGGACGGAAGATCAGGATCTCACCTTTGGATACAAGTAATTTGAGAGTCCATTAAACATTCGAGCACAGATTTCAGGGGAGAGGTTTGCAATGCAGATATAAGTTTGGGACTAATGGTGGATACAGAGATACACAGATGGATCACCTGAGGTTGGGAGTTCAAGAACAGGCTGACCAACATGGAGAAACCCTGTCTCTACTAAAAATACAAAAATTAGCTGGGCGTGGTGGTGCATGCCTGTAATCCCAGCTACTCAGGAGGCTGAGGCAGGAGAATCGCTTGAACCTGGGAGGCAGAAGTTTCGGTGAGCCAAGATCACACCACTGCACTCCAGCCTGGGCAACAAGAGTGAAAGTCCATCTCAAGAAAAAAAGTCGGGGGGGATGTAAGGCCCAGCATTTTGAGCCTGACAGAAGAAGACAGAAGACAACTGACAGAAGACAGAAGGCAACTCTACTAAGTTATTGTCTTCATCCATTTGTACCGCTGAAACAAAATACCTGAGACTGGGTAATTTATAAAGAACAGACATTTGTTTTCTCATGGTTCTGGATGCTGAGAAGTCCAAGATCAAGGCACCAGCAGACTCAGTGTCTAGTGAGGGTCTCATCCATGCTTCCAAGATTGTGCCTTGAACATGGTGTCCTCCAGAGAGGAGAAACACTGTGGCAGAAGACGAAGGGCAAAAGGGATAAATTCCCTTCATCAAGCCCCACCCCACCCCCTTTTTTTTTTGACAGTCCCTCTCTGTTGCCAGGCTGGAGTGCACTGGCCCGATCTTGGCTCCCTACAACCTCTGCCTACTGGGTTCATGCGATTCTCCTGCCTCAGCCTCCCAAGTAGCTGGGACTACAGGTACACGCCACCATGCCCAGCTAATATTTGTATCTTTAGTAGAGACGGGGTTTCACCATATTGGCCAGGCTAGTCTTGAACTCCTGACTTCATGATCCACCCACCTCGGCCTCCCAAACTGCTGGGATTACAGGCGTGAGCCACTGTGCCTGGCCCATCAAGCCCTTTTATAACACCATTAATCCATTCATGAAGGTGGAGGCTTATGACCTAAACACATCCCAAAAGTCCCACCTCCCAACACTGTTGCATTGGAGATTAAGATTCCAGCGCATTGTGGGGAACACATGGAGACCATGGCAGCTATCTATGCTGCAGAGCTCTTGCAGGGTTGACCTTGGCCAAAGTTGGTCAATCCAATTCAAACTCTCCATCTGCCAAACCCTGGCTCCCCTCTCCCATCCACAGACATTGGTCAACCCCTAATAAGTCTCTTGTACCCCAAACCGCATCTTAGTGTCTGCTTCCAGAGAACTCAAATGGCAACAGCCCTCAACATCATACAGGTGGTTATGGAAAGCCTAGAAGCTGCATTTACCATATTTACAGGTTCTTGAAGTATTTCGTGCCAACTTCCCAAAAAATAGACTCTTCTCTTTCCAGTGAACTTAACATCCTGACCTGGAGAGACAAGAGCAGGATTTTCTGAAAGCACTTCATAGAGGCCATAGTAGGAAAGGCCGAAGATGCCCACTCTCGTCAGTATTCAGAATATTCTAATTAACACGCAATGAGGCCAGGCACGGTGGCTCACACCTGTAATCCCCACACTTAGGGAGGCTGAGGTGGGAGGATCACTTGAGCCCAGGAGTTCAAGATCCACATAGGCAACATAGCAAGACTCCACAAAAAGGAGGGAAAACCCCATAATGGCATACCGTTTTATGCCCAGAAGACTGCCAAAAATGTAAGCCTCTCAATATCAGGTTTTAGCCCATAGAGTAAAATAAATCTCCACATTTCGCGGCCAGGCACAGTGGCTCACACCTGTAATCCCAGCACTTTGGGAGGCTGAGGCAGGTGAATCACTTGAGGTCAGGAATTCAAGACCTGCCTGGCCAACATGGTGAAACACCATCCCTACTAAAAAAAAAAAAAAAAAATTAGCCAGGTATGGTGGCACACACCTGTAATCCCAGCTACTCGGGAGTCTGAGGCACAAGAATCACTTGAACCCAAGAGGCAGAAGTTGCAGTGAGCATAGATCATGCCGCTGCACTCCAGCCTGGGCAACAGAGTGAGACTCCATCTAAAAAATAATAAATAAATAAATAAATCACACATCTGCATGGATCTAAATAAATACATGGGGAGAAGGGATGGCTCTGTCTTTCAGTAGATTTACAATGTATAATGTAGAAGGAGAAAGGAACATGAAAAATTCCCATTAGGCAAATGCCACAGTAATAGCTGTTGCAGACAAGATCCACTGATGGATCCTAAAATTTGTGGGCAAAAGTTTGAGAAAGAAAAAGACTTGTATAGTCTCAAAAGATCTCCTTCAAGATAGTTTTTCATTACAAAGGGCAAGATAGTAACTTTACAGTCGAGATATGCAGCATACAGCAATTTAACTGATCAAGATCAGCATCACCAGTCATAAGATACACTGACATCAGGTGCCTCCTGATATCATGCACTGAGAAGGACACAAAATGATTTCTGTGGTGTTCTTGGCAAAAATGCATAACTTTATTCCAATCATGAGAAAACATCAGACAAGCCCAAATTGAGGAATATTCTATAAACCAACTTAATATCATTCAAAAGTGCCAAAGTCAACTGGGCAGGTTGGCTCACACCTATAATTCCAAAGCTTCCAGAGGCTGAGGGAGGAGGATTGCTTGAGGCCAAGAATTCAAATAAGCATGGGCAACATAGTGATACCCCATCCTTACAAAAAAGTTAGCCAGGCGTCATGGCATGTGGCTGTAGTTGTAGCTACTGGATAAGCTGAGGCAGGAGGATCCCTTGAATCCAGGAGTTGAAGGTTACAGTAAGCTATGATCACACCACTGCCCTCCAGCCTGGGCAACAGAACAAGACCCTGTCTCTTATAAAAGCAAAGTGTCGGCCGGGCACGGTGGTTCGCACCCGTAATCCCAGCACTTTGGGAGGTCAAGGAAGGAGGATCACAAGGTCAGGAGATTGAGACCATCCTGGCTAACAGGGTGAAACTCCATCTCTACTAAAAATAGAAAAATTAGCTGGGCATGGTGACAGGTGCCTGTAGTCCCAGCTACTTGGGAGGCTGAGGCAGGAGAATTGTTTGAACCTGGGAGGCAGAAGTTGCAGTGAGCCGAGATCTCGGCACTGGACTCCAGCCTGGGCAACAGAGTGAGACTCCGTCTCAAAAAAAAAAGAAAAGTGTCAAAGTCAGGAAAGACAAGAAAATACAGAGGAATTATTCCAGTCTAGAAGAAACACAACAACTACATGCAATACGGGATCCTGGAACCGAAAAACAAAGGGTGCGGGGCATCAGGAGAAACAGTGTTACCGTTCAAATAAGATTGGCAGTTTAGTTGATACTATGGTACCAATGTTAATTTCCTGATTTTAATTATTGTACTAGGCTAATAATAATAGGAGCAGGATGAGAGATATGCAGGACCTCTCTCTACTATCTGCACTTCTCTGCAAGTTTAAAACTATCTGCATTGCAGCCTCCACCTCACTCTCTGGGTCAACTTGCTCACCATCTGGCCCTCCCCACAGTCCCTAGGACTGGCCCAGCTTCCCCCAGAGCAAGTGGACCCAGAGGAGTGTGAATGAGCCACCTCGGAAGGGCATTCTCCAGTCCCTTTAAAGCTTTCTAATGACTGGATCCCAGGCAAGTGTCTTCGAACCAGAACCATGTAGATAAGCCATTCTCAAATACCTGACCCACAAAAAGCGTGAGACAATCAATGTTTACTGTTTTGATCTCCCAGATTTTCCTTGTGAAATTCAGAAAATTGCTGTTTCACATAATGACCACTAGAAGGCACCAGAATCCCAAGGATAGAAGCAGGCTACCTGCATCATGAAGTCAATTTCTTCTGAGTTAGTTTACAATTTTATCACAATCCCAGTACAAATATCATCGAGGTTGTTTTTGTTTTTTGTTTTCGTTTTTGCTGATTCCCTAGAGCTAGACAGCTTGGTGATTGGCTCATTTGGAAGGACAACAGGAAAATACAGGGGAAAAAAAACTGAAAAGCAGCAGCAGCCACAGCCTTGGTTGCAAAAAGCAGCTTAGGTGGTAGCTCTACCAAATACTTAAAACAATGTAAGTGTTTGGAAGTGGTGGATCACACCTGTAATCCCAGCATTTTGGGATTACACCCAAAGGCGGGTGGATCACCTGAGGTCAGGAGTTCGATACCAACCTGGCCAACATGGCAAAACCCTGTCTCTACTGAAAATACAAAAATTAGCTGAGCATGGTGGTGGGCACCTGTAATCCCCGCTACTGAGGAGGCTGAGGCAGGACAATTGCTTGAACTCGGGAGCCAGAGGTTACAGTGAGCCAAGATCATGCCATTGCACTCCAGCCTGGACAACAAGAGCAAAACTCCATCTCAAAAAAACATAAATAAATAAAAATAATATAAGTGCCCTTGCCATGGTTGGGCTAAAAAAAATGGAAACTAAAACAATGTGTTACTGGTGCATAAATAAGCAGACAGATCAAGAGAAAGTTAGAAAATCCAAACACAGAAGCAATTGCTTATGGAGATTTATATGATGATATAGTAATTTCTAATTCAGGAAGGGACTTTAGAAAAGGTTCTTATTTAGTAGTGTTGGAGCAGCTACACGACCACATGAAAAATAGAAAAGAAGGCTGAATCCATTTACCACCCCATATACCAAATTAAATCCTAGCCATATCAAAGGTCTAAATGAAAAAACACAACCTCAAAAATAATAAAACACTGGTGAGTTCCCTTATGACCTGGGAGGGTGTAAATTTTCCAAACTATTACTCAAGACTCAGAAGCCATAAAAGAGAATTGTGTTAAATTGCCAAACAAAAACTTTTTGCATGGCCACAAAATAAGCCATAGGCAACTAAAAACTATGGACGACAAAATAAGAGAAATATTTACCACTTACAGAAGACAAAGAGTTAAAATCCCTAAAATATAAAAAGTGTCTAAAAATTAAGGGAAAAAAGCAAGAAACCTATTGAAAGTGGGCAAGATACATAAACAGAGAGTTCATGTTTAAAAAATGCAAATGTCATGTTAATTTATAAAAATAGCTAGACACAGCAATTCATGCCTGTAACCCAGTACTTTCGGAGGGAAGGTGGGAGGATTGATTGAGCCCAGGAGTTTGAGACCAGCCTGGGCAAGACAGCAAGACCTTGCCTCTAAAGAAAAAAAAAAATTAAAGTAGTTGAGTGCAGTGGCACACACCTGTGGTCCCAGCTACTTGGGATGCTGAGGTGAGAGAATGGGAGGATTGCTGGAGCCCAGGAGTTCAAGGCTGCAGTGAGCTATGATTGAACCACTGCACTCCAGCCTGTGTGACTGAGTGAGACGCTGTCTCAAAAAATAAAATATAACATATCACATCTGTAATCCCTGCATTTTGAGAGGCCGAGGCGGGCAGATCACTTGAGGTCAGGAGTTCAAGACCAGCCTGGCCAACACAGCAAAACCTGTCTCTACGAAAAATACAAAATTAGCCGGGCATGGTGGCAAGTGTCTATAATCCCTAGAGGCTGAGGCAGAATTGTTTGAACCTGGGAAGCCAAGGCTGCGGTGAGCCAGCCGAGATCGCACCACTGCACTCCAGCCTGGGAGTGCCCATCTCAAAAAATGAAAAACAAAAAGTTCAACCTCAGCCATAATAAAAGAAACACAATTAAAACTTCCCTGAGATCCTAT
Source organism: Callithrix jacchus (assembly GCF_049354715.1). Lineage (NCBI taxonomy): Eukaryota > Metazoa > Chordata > Mammalia > Primates > Cebidae > Callithrix > Callithrix jacchus. The sequence continues at coordinate 35,728,877 of NC_133523.1, forward strand.
TTGTCACCTAAGAGAGCAGCAAAAATCCAAACGGTGGGCAACACCCTCGTTGGCAACGCTGTGGGGACACAGGGACTCTTCCACTTTGCAGATGGAACACAGAAAGATAAAACCTCCATGGAGGAGAATTTGGCAATATCTAGCGAATTTGCCCTTTGACCCAGCAGTCCTACTTCCAGGAATTTGTCCCAAAGACGCACAGACAGAAATAGGAAACCTCATATGAGTGTGCCTGTTCACTGGAGCCCTAGCATGATAGCAAAAACCTGGACACGGTGCAATAGAGGGTGCTGCTTGAATCAACTATGCTACATCCACAAAAATGAGCACGGTACAGCTGTAAAGATAATAAGATACACTGAGGTTACATATATATATGACATGTGTATATACAAGTGTGTACACTTTTTGTTGTTGTTGTTGTTGTTGTTTTGACACAGAGCCTTGCTCTGTCACCCAGGCTGGAGTGCAATGGCGTGATCTTGGCTCACTGCAACTTCCACCTCCCGGGTTCAAGCCATTCTTCTGCCTCAGCCTCCTGAGTACCTGGGATTACAGGTGTGTACCACCATGCCCTGCTAATTTTCGTATTTTTAGTAGAGATAGGGTTTCACCATGTTGACCAGGATGGTCTCGAACTCCTGACCTCAACTTATCTGCCCACCTCCCAAAGTGCTGGAATTACAAGCGTGAGCCACCGCGCCTGACCCATATGTATACACTTGCATAGTGTATACATCCAAGATGTAGTTAAGTGAAAAGCACAAGGTGCAAGTGGGTATAAACGGTATGTACCCTTGCTCAATAGAGAGGCAAATGATACATGTGTTCATTGGTTTATGCTTTCCAAGTAAATGGGATGTCAAAACATTTTTTCACAATTGGGACTCAATCACCCACAAAACAATGGTTTTCGTTTTTTGTTTTCTGGGTTTCTTTTCCGAAATGGAGTCTCGCTCCCATCGAGCAGACTGCGGTGCAGTGGTACCATCTCGGCTCACTGCAACCTCCACCTCCCAGGTTCAAGCGATTCTCCTTCCTCAGTTTCCCAAATAGCTGAGATTACAGGCCTGTGCCACCACGTCTGGCTAATTTTTGTGTTTTTAGTAGAGACGGGTTCACCATGTTGGCCAGCCTGGTCTCAAACTCCTGACCTCAAGTTGTCCACCCACCTCGGCCTCCCAAAGGACTGGGATTACAGGCGTGAACCACCACGCCTGGCCAGTTTGGGTTTTTGTTTTCTTGAGACAGAGTCGTGTGTGTGTGTGTGTGTGTGTGTACTTTAATTTCTGGGGTACCTGTGCAGATCTTGCAGTATTGTTACATAATTATACACATACCATGGTATATGTGTATCCCCCCATCACCTGCATTAGGTATTTCTCCTAATGTTATCCCTCCCCAATCTCCCCACCCCCCAATATCCCTCCCTAGCCCCCAGCCCCCAACATACCCCAATGTGTGATGCTCCCCTCCCTGTGTCCATGTGTTCTCATTGTTCAACACCTGCCTATGAGTCAGAACATGCGGTGTTTGGTTTTCTGTTCTTATGTCAGTTTGCTGAGAATGATAGTTTCTAGGATTCATCCATGTCCCTGCAAAGGACATTAACTCATCCTTTCTTATGGCTGCATAGTATTCCATGGTGTACATGTGCCACATTTTCTTTATCCAGTCTATCATTGATGGGCATTTGGGTTGGTTCCAGGTCTTCGCTATTGTAAACAGTGCCTCAGTGAACATACATGTGCATATGTCTTTATAATAGAATGATTTATAATCCTTTGGGCATATACCCAGTAATGGGATTGCTGGGTCAAATGTTATTTCTATTTCTAGGTCCTTGAGGAATCACCACACTGTCTTCCACAATGGTTGGACTAGTTTACACTCCCACCAACAGTGTAAAAGTGTTCCTATTTCTCCACATCTTCTCCAGCATCTGTTGCCTCCAGATTTTTTAATGAGCGCCATTCTAACTGGCATGAGATAGTATCTCAATGTGGTTTGATTTGCATTTCTCTAATGACCAATGATGATGAGCAGAGACACGGTCTTGTTCTGTCACCCAGGATGGAGTGCAGTGGCATGATCAGAGCTCACTGCAGCCTCCACTTCCTGGGCTCAGGTGATCCTCCCACCACAGCCTCTGGAGTAGCTGGGACTACAGACACACAAGTCTCCATGTGTGTCTAATTTTTTTATTTTTTTTAGAGATGGGGGTCTCATTATGTTGCCCAGGCTAAAACAATGCCCTAAAGTAATTTAAGATATATTAATTTGACATAAATCCCTAATGGGGTATATCCTACTGAAAAAAAGCACCATAAGAAAATCTTAAAACTATATTTTGTCATCATATTACTAGTGATGATATTAATACCATCTCAAAATCAATCAGTCAATCAATAAAATTACCTGGGCATGGTGGAACACACCCATAATCCCAGCTACTGGGGAGGCTGAGGCAGGAGAATCACTTGAACCCAGGAGGTGGAGGTAGCAGTGAGCTGAGATCATGCCACCTCACTCCAGCCTGAATGGCAGAGTAAGACTCTGTCTTTAAAAAAAAAAAAAGTCAGGCTGAGGGTGCATTTTGGTAGAGAGAAGGGAGGGGCTGGGCCTGGGCGCCTGGGCTAGTGCACATGGAGAGACTTATGAACAGCTGGCAAATTCTATTTCTTGACTTAGATGTGGTTACAAGTGGCTTGCCTTAAAATAACACAATTTGTGTTTTTGCTGAATTTCAGGAACTCCTATTTTAAGAGCTTCCTGGTTTTTTAACAAAGAAATATAGTACTTTGTTTTTCAAAAGGAATTTTTTTCTTTTTCTTTTTCTTTTTTTTAATTGTACTTTAGGTTCTGAGGTACATGTGCAGATCATGCAGGATTGTTGCATAGGTACACACATGGCAATGTGGTTTGCTGCCTCCATCCCCGCATTACCTACAGCTGGCACTTCTCCCCATGTTATCTCTCCCCGACCTCCACACCCACACACTGTCCCTCTCTTGGCCCCCCCAACAGACCCCAGTGTGTGATGCTCCCTTCCTTGCGTCCATGTGTTCTCATTGTTCAACACCCGCCTATGAGTGAGAACATGCAGTGTTTGATTTTCTGTTCTTGTGTCAGTTTGCTGAGAATGATGGTTTCCAGATTCATCCATGTCCCTACAAAGGACACGAACTCATTGTTTTCTATGGCTGCATAGTATTCCATGGTGTATATGTGCCACATTTTCCTTGTCCAGTCTACCGTGGATGGGCATTTGAGTTGGTTCCAGGTCTTTGCTATTGTAAACAGTGCCACAATGTTTACAATACACAGTGCATGTATCTTTATAATAGAATGATTTATAATCCTTTGGATATATACCCAGTAATGGGATTGCTGAGTCAAATGGAATTTCTATTTCTAGATCCTTGAGGAAGCGCCACACTGTCTTCCACAATGGTTGAACTAGTTTACACTCCCACCAACAGTGTAAAAGTGTTCCTATTTCTCCACATCCTCTCCAGCATCTGTTGTCTCCAGATTTTTTTAATGATCGCTATTCTAACTGGCATGAGGTGGTATCTCAATGTGGTTTTGATTTGCATCTCTCTAATGATGAGCATTTTTGATACGTTTGTTGGCCTCATATATGTCTTCTTTTGAAAAGTGTCTGTTCATATCCTTCTCCCACTTTTGGATGGATTTGTTTGGTTTTTTCTTGTAAAGCTGATTTAGTTCTTTGTAGATTCTGGATATTAGCCCTTTGTCAGCTGGGGAGACTGCAAAAATTTTTTCCCATTCTGTTGGTTGCCAGTTCACTCTAATGATTATTTCTTTTACTGTACAGAAGCTCTGGAGTTTAATTAGGTCCCATTTGTCTATTTTGGCTTTTGTTGACAATGCTTTTGGTGTTTTAGTCATGAAGTCCTTGCCAATGCCTATGTCCTAAATGGTTTTGCCTAGGTTTTCTTCTAGGGTTTTTATGGTGTTAGGTCTTATGTTTAAGTCTTTAATCCATCTGGAGTTAATTTTAGTGTAAGGTGTCAGGAAGGGGCCCAGTTTCTGCTTTCTGCACACTGCTAGCCAGTTTTCCCAACACCATTTATTAAACAAGGAATCCTTTCCCTGTTGCTTGTTTTTGTCCAGTTTGTCAAAGATCAGATGGTTGTAGATGTGTGGCGTTGACTCCAAGGCCTCTGTTCTGCTCCATTGGTCTATATCTCTGTTTGGTACCAGTACCATGCTGTTTTGATTACTGTAGCTTTGTAGTATAGTTTGAAACCGGGTAGCGTGATGCCTCTGGCTTTGTTCTTTTTGCTTAGGATTGTCTTGGCTATGTGGGCTCTCTTCTGGTTCCATATGAAGTTTAAGGTCATTTTTTCCAGTTCTGTGAAAAAGGTCATTGGTGGCTTGATGGGGATAGCATTGAATCTATAAATTACTTTGGGCAGTATGTCCATTTTCACAATATTGATTATTCCTAACCATCAGCATGGAATGTTTCTCCATCTGTTTGTGTCCTCTCTTCTTTCTTTGAGCAGTGGTTTGTAGTTCTCCTTAAAGAGGTCATTTACATCATTTGTTAGCTGTATTCCTAGGTATTTTATTCTCTTTGTAGCAATTGTGAATGGGAGTTCACTCATGATTTGGCTATTAGTCTGTTATTGGTGTATAGGAATGGTTGTGATTTCTGCACATTGATTTTGTATCCTGAGACTTTGCTGAAGTTGCTTATCAATTTCAGGAGATTTGGGGTTGAGATGATATGGTCTTCTAAACATACAATCATGTCATCTGCAAATAGAGACAATTTGACTACTCTTTTCCTATTTGAATACCCTTTATTTTTTTTTCCTTGCCTAATTGCTCTGGCTGGAACTTCCAATACTATATTGAACAGGAGTGGTGACAGAGGGCATCCTTGTCTAGTGCCAGATTTCAAAGGGAATGCTTCCAGTTTGTGCCCATTCAGTATGATATTGGCTGTAGGTTTGTCATAAATAGCTTTTATTATTTTTAGATATGTTCCTTCGATGCCTAGTTTATTGAGAATTTTTATCATAAAGTGCTGTTGAATTTTGTCGAAGGCCTTCTCTGCATCTGTTGAGATAATCATGTGGTTTTTGTCTTTGGTTCTGTTTATGTGGTGGGTTACATTTATAGACTTGCGTATGTTGAACCAGCCTTGCATCCCCAGGATGAAGCCTACTTGATCATGATGTGCTGTTGCAATCAGTTTGCTAGTATTTTATTGAAGATTTTTGCATCTATGTTCGTCATGGATATTGGCCTGAAGTTTTCTTTTCTTATTGAGTCTCTGCCGGGTTTTGGTATCAGGATGATGTTGGTCTCATAAAATGATTTGGGAAGGATTCCCTCTTTTTGTATTGTTTGGAATCGTTTCAGAAGGAGTGGTACCAGCTCCTCTTTGTACGTTTGGTAGAATTCAGCTGTGAACCTGTCTGGACCTGGACTTTTTTTGGTTGGTAGGCTCTTAATTGCTGCCTCAACTTCAGCCCTTGTTATTGGTCAGTTCGAAGTTTCAACTTCTTCCTGGTTTAGGCTTGAGAGGATGCAAGTGTCCAGGAATTTATCAATTTCTTCCAGGTTTACTTGTTTATGTGCAGAGTTGTTTGTAGTAATCTCTGTAGTTTGTATTTCTGTGGAGTCAGTGGCAATATCCCCTTTATCATTTTTTATTGCATTTATTTGATTCTTCTCCCTTTTCTTTTTTATCAATCTGGCTAGCAGTCTGTACATTTTGTTAATCTTTTCAAAAAACCAGCTCCTGGATTTGTTGATTTTTTGAAGGTTTTTTTGTGTCTCTATCTCCTTCAGTTCTGCTTTGATCTTAGGTATTTCTTGTCTTCTGCTAGCTTTTGAGTTTTTCTCATCTTGCTCCTCCAGCTCTTTCAATTTTGACGATAGGGTGTAAAATTTTAGATCTTTCCTTACTTCTCTGGTGGGCATTTATTGCTATAAATTTCCCTCTAGACACTGCTTTAAATGTGTCCCAAAGATTCTGTTACCTTGTGTCTTCGTTCTCATTGGTTTCAAAGAACATCTTTATTTCTGCCTTCATTTCATTGTTTATCCAGTTGACATTCAGGATGTTAAATATTGGCCCCCACTCTCCTCTGGCTTGTAGGGTTTCTGCAGAGAGATCCGCTGTGAGTCTGATGGGCTTTCCTTTGTGGGTAACCCAACTTTCTTTCTGGCTGCCCTTAGCATTTTTTTCTTCATTTCAACTCTGGTGAATCTGAAGATTATGTGCCTTGGGGTTGCTCTTCTTGAGGAATACTTTGGTGGTGCTCTCTGTATTTCCTGGACTTGAATGTTGGCCTGCCTTGCTAGGTTGGGGAAGTTCTCCTGGATACTATCCTGAAGAGTGTTTTCCAGCTTGGATTCATTCTCTCTGTCACATTCAAGTACACCTATCAAACATAGATTAGGTCTTTTCACATAATCCCATATTTCTTGGAGGCTTGATTCATTACTTTTCACTCTTTATTCTCTATCCTCGCCTTCTCATTTTATTTCATTGAGTTGATCTTCAATCTCTGATATCCTTTCTTCTGCTTGGTCGATTCGGCTACTGAAGCTTGTGTATGCTTCGCGAAGTTCTCATGCTGTGTTTTTCAGCTTCATCAAGTCGTTTACATTCTTCTCTGTTTATTCTAGTTAGCATCTCATCTAACCTTTTTTCTAGGTTCTTAGTTTCTTTGCATTGGGTTAGCACATGTTCTTTTAGCTCTGAGAAGTTTCTTATTGCCCACCTTCTGAAGCCTGTTTCTGTCCATTCATCTGATTCATTCTCCATCCATCTTTGATCCCTAGCTGGTTTGATCCCTAGTTGTGATCCCTTGGAGGAGGAGAAGTTTGTGGTGTTTTCCTCCTTTTTGCAATTGTTTCTTCCCATCTTAGTGCTTTATCTACCTGTGGCCTTTGTAGTTGGTGACTTTCGGATGGGGTCTCTAAGTAGATGTCCTTTTTGTTGATGTTGAAGCTATTTCTTTCTGTTTCTTAGTTTTCCTTCTAACAGGCTCGTGCCACCACGCCCAGCTAATCTTTTATGTTTTGTAGAGGTGGGGTCCTGTTATGTTGCCCAGGCTGGTCTTGCGCTCCTGAGCTCAGGTGATCCTCCCATCTCAGCCCTCCCTGTAGCTGAGACTACAAGTGCCTAGTACCATACCTGGATAATTTTTTTAGTTTATTTTATTTTTGTAGAGATGGTTTGGTCTCGAACTCCTGGCCTCAAATGATCCTCCTGCCTCAGCCTCCCAAAATTCTGGACTTATATGCATGAGCCCTTATGCCCAGCCATGTCTCCCTTTTGTGTCTCTCTTCCCCAAGAACATAAGCTTCAGAAAGACGGTGACTGTCTCTGTTCTACTCACCACTGTAGCCACACTACCTAAAACAGCACCTGCCACCAAAACCACAATTAATTATTTGTTGAATTATTGATTCTTTAAACCTTGACATCTTAGAGCACCAATCCCCAACCTTTTTTGGCACCAAAGACCAGTTTTGTGGAAGACAATTTTTCCGTGGATACGGTGGGTGGGGTGGGAATGAAGGGATCGTTTCAGGATGATTCAAGCACATTACATTTATCAATAGCTTCTCATAAGGAGCGAGCAGCCTAGGTCCCCGCATGCGCAGTTCACGCTCCTACGAGAATCTGCGGCCACCGCCCATCTGACAGGGGGCGAGGCTTGCTTCCCTCCCTCACCCGCTGCTCACCTCCTCCTGTGCGGCCCGGTTCCTAACAGAGCATGAACCCATATAAGTCCATGGCCTGGCGGTTGGGAACCCCTGTCTTAGGCTACTAAGCCGCATTCTCCTGAATTCTTGTGGTATCAATTTTTCATCAGCCAAGCATCCAACGGTACAGGCACAACCCTTGAACAAGCTCACCTCTGGTACTTCAGCTCAACTAACCCTCTGCAGAATCCATGGTAACTGGGCCCTGCCCCTCCATCTGGATATGAGGAACAGAGTGGAGATGGGGTTAGGAGTTCGAGACCAGCCTGGCCAACATGGTGAAACCCCGTCTCTACTAAAAATACAAAAATTAGCTGGGCATGGTGGCATGCACCTGTAGCCCCAACTACTCGGGAGGCCGAGGCAGGAGAATTGCCTGAACCGGGAGGCAGAGGTTGCAGTGAGCCGAGATTGTGCCACTGCACTCCAGCCTGGCACCTGGCGACAGACTGAGACTCTGTCTCAAAAAAAAAAAAAAAAAAAAGAAAGAGGCTGGGTGTGATGGCTCAGGCCTGTAATCCCAGCACTTTGGGAGGCTGAGGCAGGTGGATCACCAGAGGTTAGGAGTTCAAGACCAGCCTGGCCAATATGGTGAAACCCCGTCTCTACTAAAAATACAAAAATTTAGCTGGGGTTGGTGGTGGGTGCCTGTAATCCCAGCTACTTGGGAGGCTGAGGCAGGAGAGTCACTTGAACCCCAGAGGCAGAGGTTGCAGTGAGCCAAGATTGCACCATTGCACTCCAGCCTGGGCAACAAGAGTGAAACTCAAGAAAAGAAAGAGAAAGAAAAGAGAGAGAGAGAAAGTAAGAGAGAGACAGAGAGAGAGGGAGGGAGGGAATGTGGGGGAGAGAGAGAAAGGAAGAGGGGGGAGGGAGGGAAGGAAAGAAGGAAGGAAGGAAGAAAAAGAAAGAGAAGGAAAAGAGAAAAATTTTGAGGTAACAGATGAGATGATTGCTATGAAGGGACACATGATGCCATGGGGGACCACACGGGGGAGCCCCTGAGTCAGTTAGGAGAAGAGACAGGAGCAAACTGGGCGAGAACTTTTACCGCGGTTGCCACAGGAAGGAACTGCTGCTGCTGCTGGAGTGAAGTGCTGCTGGGGTAACACTCAGAACAGCAGGCAGACAGGAAGCAGAAGTCCCTTCTCCTGGAGGTGAGCAGCCCCCCTGGAAGGGGTTCCGGGATGCAAAACTTTGAGTGCTAAAAATGGGAAAGATCTGGGCAAAGTGGGACGAGTTGATTACGCTACTTCTGCAGTCTCCTAGCAAACGCTCTTGCCAGAACCCAACATAGAACCATCTGGCAAAGCAGAAATGTAGTTTGCTTGTCCCAGCATCACAAAGCAGAGCACAGGAGGGTGGGTTTGGAGCTGAGAGACAGTAACTCTGTAATTGGTGCTGACTTTTTTCTTTTCTTTCTTTTCTGAGACAGTCTTGCTCTGTTGCCCAGGCTCGAGAGCATTGTAGTCTTGGCTCACTGCAACCTCTGCCTCCCGAGTTCAAGGGATTCTCCTGCTTCAGCCTCCAGAGTAACTGGGGCCACAGGCAAGCGCCACCACACCCGGCTAATTTTGTATTTTTAATAGAAATGGGGTTTGCCAGGCTGTTTGCCAGGCTGATCTAGAACTCCTCAGGTGACCCACCTCCCTCAACTCCCCAGAGTGCTAGGATTACAGGCATGAGCCACCAGGCCCAGCCCGATACTGACTGTTTATGATCTTCCTGGTCCTCTCCAATCCGTCCCCTGGGCTGCCATTGAGAGGAGCTTCATAAATAGATAAAATTGATCAGTTCAGACTCTTGCCAAAAGTTTTTCCATAGTTGCCTACCAGCCAATCAGGGTGAAATTTCAACTTTTTAATGAGGCATAAAATGTTCCTCAAAGTTATCCTCACTTATGGCCCAGTTTTATCTCATCTCCTGAACTTTATATTCCAGAAATATATAAATCTTTGAATTTCTTAAAATAAATCATATTCCCCAGTTTGCATGCTTTTAATACACTAGTCCGTCATCTGGAGAAAAAGAAGATTGGGCCAGGGGCAACAGCTCACACCTGTAATCCCAGCACATTAGGAGGCCAAGGTGGGCGATCACCTGAGGTCAGGAGTTCAAGACCAGCCTGGCCAACATGGTAAAACTCTGTCTCTACGAAAACTACAAAAATTAGCCAGACATGGTGGTGTGCACATGTAATCCCAGCTACTTGGGAGGCTGAGGCACAAGAATCACTTGAACCCAGGAGGCAGAGGTTGTAGTGAGCCGAGATCACAACACTGCACTCCAGGCCGGGTGACAGAGCAAGAATTTGTCTAAAACAGGGTTTTGGTTTGTCACCCATGCTGAGTACAGTGGTGTGAACATAGCTCACTGAAACCTCAGCCTCCTGGATTCAAGTGATCCTCCCACCTCAGTCTCCTGAGTATATATATACCTAGGACTACAGGCCCACACTACTATGGCCAGCTAATTTTTTTTTTTTTTTTTTTTGTAGAGACAGGGTCTTGCCCTTTTTCCCAGGCTGCTCTTGAACTCCTGGCCTCAGGTGATCCTTCCACCTCAGCCTCCCAAAGTGCTTCGATTACAGGTGTGTGCCACTGTGCACCCAGACAAATCCTAGAAGAAAATATCAGATCAAAAGATGTGCTTCCACTTTAAGAATGGAAGTTAGCTTCTGATCAGCTCAATGTTAGCTGGATTTGAAGGCCAAAGAAAATGGAAGCAGATGTATTTTTTAATTACACAGTATTCACTGTTCTCACGCTCTGACGCCCAAGGAGAAGAAAGATAACGCTCCCAGTGCTAATGAAACTTGTTAGGTTTTTTTTCCTGTTAAAGATATTTATACTTGAGTTATTTTCCTTTTTATTTTTTATTTTTTTATTTTTTTTTTGAGACGGAGTTTCGCTCTTGTTACCCAGGCTGGAGTAAAATGGCGTGATCTCGGCTCACCGCAACCTCCGCCTCCCGGGTTCAGGCAATTCTCCTGCCTCAGCCTCCTGAGTAGCTGGGATTACAGGCACACGCCACCATGCCCAGCTAATTTTTTGTATTTTTAGTAGAGACAGGGTTTCACCATGTTGAGCAGGATGGTCTCAATCTCTTGACCTCGTGATCCACCCGCCTCGGCCTCCCAAAGTGCTGGGATTACAGGCTTGAGCCACCGCGCCCGGCCCCTTTTTAATTTTTTGGAAGCAGGGTCTCACTGTATCACCCAGGCTGGAATGCAGTGGCTCATGCCTGTAATTCCAGAACTTTGGGAGGCTGAGGCAGGCGGATCACCTAAGGTCAGGGGTTTGAGACCAGTCTGGCCAATATGGTGAAACCCCCTCTCCACTAAAAATACAAAAATTCACTGGGTGTGATGGTGGGCATCTGTAGTCCCAACCACTCAGAAGGCTGAGGCAGGAGAATCGCTTGAACCCAGGAGGCAGAAGTTGCAGGGACCTGAGATCATGCCACTGCATTCCAGCCTGGGTGACAGAGCAAGATTCTGTCTCAGAAAAAAAAAAAACTTCTACAAGGCCTTTTTCTCAGCAATTGCCTGTCCAACCTCAAGCTGGCATGATACGCTTGTTATCGATCTTTGTAGCCAAGGATAATTATCTCAAAACAATTATGTACGCCTCCTCATCTTTTGTTTAAAAACCTTTGTCTCCCTTCACCTCCCTGAGTATACACAGAGTCTACTGTGACACCTGTATTCCTATTGCAGTGCTCTGCTCCCGAGTAAATACCTTTTTCCTGGAGAGAAGCTCTCTGTTATTTAGGTTGGCATGGTTAATAGATGCAATGGTTAATGATTACTAGATAATTAAGATTGATTAATGGATGACTAATAATTGAATAATACATGTCATGGATAATAATGGTGAATGAGGATTAAATTAGCTACCTGGATGTCTTAGTCTACTTGGGTTTCTGTAACAAAATACCTTAGACTGGATACTTTATAAATAACAGAAATTTGGCTGGACGTGGTAGTGCATGCTTGTAACCCCAGCACTTTGGGAGGCCAAGGCAGGAGGATTGCTTGAGGCTGGTAGTTCGAGACCAGCCTGGGCAACATAGCAAGACTCCATCTCTACAAATAAAAAAATTTGTTTTAATTAGCCAGGCATGTTGGCATGAGCCTGGGGTCCGAGCTGGGGAGGCTGAGGCAGGAGGATCACCTGAGCCTAGAAGGTTGAGGCTGCAATGAGCCATGATCACACTACCACACTCTAGCCTGGGTGACAGAGTGAGACCCTGTCTCAATAAAAATAAATAAAATAAAATAAAAATAATTGGGCCAGGTGCTGTGACTTATGCCTATAATCCAGCACTTTGGGAGGCTGAGGAGGGTAGATCACTTGAGGCCAGGAGTTCAATACCAGCCTGGCAAACATGGCCAAACCCCATCTCTACTAAAAAAAAAAAAAAAAAAAAAAAAATTAGCCAGGTATGGTGGTGCAGGCCTGTAGTCACAGCTACTCAAGAGGCTGAGGCAGGAGAATCCCTTGAACCTGGGAGGTGGAGGTTGCAGTGAGACAAGATCCTACCACTGCATGCCAGCCTGGGTGACAAAGCAAGACTCCGTTCATCTCAAAAAAAAAAAAAAAAAAAAAGACAGTGTCTCGCTATGTGGCCCAGGCTGGTCTTGAACCCCGGGCTTCAAGTGATCCTCCTGCCTTGGCCTCCCAAAGTGCTGGGATTACAAGCATGAGCCACCACACCTGGCCCCTTCTATGCTTCTAGACCTCATGAAATGCCCTTCCCTGCCATGCCTATTGAAAGAAAGCCAGTTTCTCACACTTGAGAGTGTGTCTTTCCCTCTGCCCTCCCTAACTCCTGCTGCCTCACCTCTCCCACAATCCTCCTGAGTCCTCCCCGTTCACCCACCCTGAGTCTCCCACAGCCCTGTCAGCAGAGTCCTCTGCAGAAGCCTGGAACCTCACCAGTCTGTTGCCTGTCCCTAAGCTCATTCCCGAGTGGAAGAATCTGAAACCCTCAGAAATTACACCCTGAAAAAAGAAACAGAATGCTGCAAGCGTGAGACACATCCCAGGCCTGGGCTTGTTAAGTCTGTCTGCCAAACCAGGCTGTGCTTTGAGTGTGATGTGGACAGTTTTACAAAGCCCCCTCCCCCGTGTCAAATCATAGTTCCTCCCTCTGGGCTAAAAGTGGGGGTGGGGTGTCTGAAACTATAGCACTAGAGGCTGTGTTTGTCTTCGCAGGCTGCCATAGCAAGGTGCCACAGACTGGGTGGCTTAAATGACAGAAGTTTATTTTCTCACCATGCTGGAGGCTTGGAAGTGCAAGATCAAGGTGTTGGCAGGTTTGCTTTCTTCTGAGGCCCCTCTCCCTGCTTTGCAGCCGGCCGCCTTCTCACTGTGTCCTCACATGGTCTCTTCTCTTTGCATACACACCCCTGCTATCTCTCTCTGTCTAAATTTCCTCTTCTTGGCCAAGCATGGTGGCTCAGCCCTATAATCCCAGCATTTGGGGAGGCAGAAGCAAGAGGATCACTTGAAGCCAGGAGTTCAAGACCAGCCTGGGCAATATAGTGAGACCCTGTCTATACTAAAAACACAAAAATTAGCCAGTTGTGGTGGGGCATGCCTGTAGTCCCAGCTATTCAGGAGGCTGAGGCACGAGAATTGTTTGAACCCAGGAGGCGGAGGTCACAGTGAGCAAAGATGGTGCCACTGCCCTCCAACCTGGGCAACGGGGTGAGACTCTGAGTCAAAATAAATAAATGAATTAATTAAGGACATCAGTGAGTTTGGAATTGGACCCAGACTCATGATCCTTGGTTAACTTTATCACCTCTCTAACAGCTCTGTTTCTAAATACAGTCACATTCTACTGTACTGGGGGTTAGGGCTTCCACATAAGAATTTGGGGGAGAGGGAACAGAAGTTGGCCATAACAGAGACAGTCCTTGGATTTAGGATATTACCAATCCTTCAGGGATCTCTGAATAAGAGCAATAACCATTGGAAGAATAAGTAAATAAATGTCTTGTCTGTGAAAGCTAGGGACAGGATACTATCAATTTTTGAATGAATAGGTACAGGCTGGGTGCAGTGGCTCATGCCTATAATCCCAGCACTTTGGGAGGCTGACGTGGGCGGATCATCTGAGGTCAAGGGTTCAAGACCAGCCTGGCCAACATGGCAAAACCCTATCTCTACTAAAAATATGAAAAAATCAGCTGAGCGTGGTGGCACGGGCCTGTAATCCCAGCTAGTCAGGAGACTGAGGCAGGAGAATCACTTGAACCCAGAAGGCAGAGGTTGCAGTGAGCTGAGATCTCACCACTGCACTCCAGCCTAGGCAACAAGAGTGAAAGTCGAAAGAAAGGGAAGGAAGGAATAAGGAAGGAAAGAGGGAGGGAGGGAGGGAGGAAGGAAAGAAAAAGCCGGGTGCAGTGGCTCATGCCTGTAATCCCAGCACTTTGGGAGGCCAAGGTGGGCGGATCAACTGAGGTCAGGAGTTCGAGACCAGCCTGACTAACATCGTGAAACCCCGTCTGTACTAGAAATACAAAAATTAGCCGGGCGTAGTGGCAGGCACCTGTAATCCCAGATACTTGGGAGGCTGAGGCAGGAGAATTGCTTGAACCTGGGAGGCAGAGGTTACAGTGAGCCGAAATCATGCCACCACACTCCAGCCTGGGTGACACAGGGAGACCCTGTTTCAAAACAGAAGGAAGGAAGGAAGGAAGGAAGGAAGGAAGGAAGGAAGGAAGGAAGGAAGGAAGGAAGGAAGGAAGGAAGGAAGGAAGGAAAGAAAGAAGGAAGGAAGGAAGGAGGGAGGAGAACAAACAACAAATACTTATTTTTTATGGTTCTAGAGGCTGTGAAGTCCAAGATCACAGTGCAGGCAGATTCGGTGTCTACTGAGGGACCACTTCCTAGATGTCTCCCTCTCACTGTGTCCTCACACAGTGGAAGAGATAAACAAGCTCTCTTGGCCTTATTTTACAATAGCATTATTCTAGCCCGAGGGCTCCACCCTTGTGACCAATCACCTCCCCAAAGGCCCCTTGTTTCTTTTCTTTCTTTTTTTTTTTTTAAATGAGATAAGGCCTCACTCTTTCACCCAGGATGGAGTGCAGTGGCACCATCACAGCTCACTGCAGCCCATACCTCCCAGGCTCAAGTGATCCTCTCGCCTCAGCCACCCAAGTAGCTTGCACTACAGGCATTCACCACCACACCCGGCTAAAATAAAAATATTTTCTCACTGAGGCGGGGTCTCTCTGTGTTGTCCAGGCTGGTCTAAAACTCCTGGGCTCAAGCAATCCTCCCACCTTGGCCTCCCAAAGTGCTGGGATTATAGGCGTAAGCCATGGTGCCCAGCCATATGAACATTCTTGCTTGTGTGATGGATGCCATTGCTGAGGAAATCCTCCCAGGTCTCTAGCAGTGCCATGAATTTCTAACATCTTCAGACTCAAGGCAATACCCAGAGTTCAAAGAAGAACACCAGAACCTCATTTGACACTCACTGCCTCTCCCTAATGAGGGGCAATCATCTCAAACACAACAGACAATCAAGATCAGATCTGACACTTTTATCATAGATTTATGGGACAGTAGGTCCCAGGTGTGCATGGGTCACTTCTCCTCATCCATGATCAAGACAATTGGCCTTTTATTTTTCTACCAGACTTCTGACCTCAGTTTTCTTCTCCCTCCATCCCTTCTGACCCAGCTGGCCACAGACCATCGTGGATGCAGGGCAGAGTCCTCACTGCCAAGCTGCTTCTCCCTTGTGAACATGTCCATGCTAAGTATTTCTGTCTTAGAAGAAAGTGACAAGAATTACAGAGAATGGAGGCTCTCATTAACAAACAGCCCTTTGCATTTGACAGGGTGTTACAGAGGAAGAAGGAAGTGAACATTCTTTTTATTTTTATTTTATTTTTATTTTTTGAGACAGGGTCTGGCCCTGTCACCCAGGCTGGAGTGCAGTGGCACAATCTCGGTTCACTGAGACCTCCGCCTCCCAGGCTCAAGCCATCCTCCCACCTCAGCCTCCTGAGTACCTGGGACTACAGGCACGTGCCGCCACCACACCCAGTTAATTTTTGTATTTTTTGTAGCGATGGCGTTTTGCCATGTCTGATCTGCCCAAGCTGGCCTTGAACTCCTGGACTCAAGTGATCCGCCCACCTTGGCCTCCCAAAATGCTGAGATTACAGGCGCGAGCCACTGCACCTGGCCAGAAGTGAGTATTCTTGATAGCTTCTAGTTGCATTCTCAGGAAATGAAAGATCTATTACTGGACCCATCCTCAGCTCCTGGCAAAGCCTCCTCCATCAACTGCCCCCATTCCAGCTGGCTGACTGTGAAACTGCCTTTGCAAAAATTATGACAGTGAGAGAAATCTAACATAACTGACTCCATCTTGCTTCTAAGCCCACAGCTGTCTTTGCTCATTCCTGCACATAGGCCCAGCCAACTATAAGAGGAATTTAGTTTATAGTTTAACTTTAAAACAAAGCAAGTCAGGCATGGTGGCTCATACCTATAATCCTAGCACTTTGGGAGGCTGAGGTAGGTGGATCAGAAGGTCAGGAGATTGAGACCATCCTGACCAACGTGGTGAAACCCCATCTCTACTAAAATACAAAAACCTAGCCGTGTGTGGTGGCACGAGCCTGTAGTCCCAGCTACTCAGGGGGCTGAGGTGAGAGGCTCACTCTGAGCCCAGGAGGTCGAGGCTGCAGTGAGCCACGATCACACCACTGTACTCCAGCCTGGGCAACAGAGCAAGACCATGTCTCAAAAAAACAACCAAAACAAGAAATAAAATCTAAATAAAGAACTCACTAGAGGGACTAGAAAGCAAAACAATCCAAGCTGAAAAGAACTTAGGTGAAAGACATGTATCAATTTCAGAAGGTAAAGTAAGAGATAAAAGCATGGAAAATATTAACATTTTAGAAAAAAAAAAACTTTAACATTTTATGGTGGATAAAAGTAGAAATGGTAACAGCTGTAAAGCAACAGACTCATAGAAAAGACAGAAGGGAAGACATATTTGGAATAAATAATGACTACATTTTACACAGATCAAACAAAAAAGGTAAGACTCCAAATAAAAGGGCTTGTATGTGTTTGCCACAGCTGCTGTGACAGCAGGCCACAAACTGAGTGGCTTAAACAATCCAAATGTATAGCCTCACAGCTGCTGAGGCCACAAGTTCAACAAGATCAAGGCATCCGCATGGTTGGTTTTTTTTTTATTATTTTTATTTTTATTTTGAGACAGAGTCTGGCTCTGTCACCCAGGCTATAGTGCAGTGGCGTGATCTCAGCTCACCGCAACCTCTGCTTCCCACAGTCAAGCGATTTTCCCGAGCAGCTCTGACTATATGGTGCACCACCACGGCCCGCTAATTTTTGTATTTTTAGTAGAGATGGGGTTTCACCATGTTAGCCAGGCTGCTCTCAAACTCCAGCCTCAAGTGATCTGCCCGTCTCAGCCTCCCAAAGTGTTGGAATTACAGGCATGAGCCTCTGTGCCCAGCCAAAGGTTACTTCCTCCTGAGGGTCAAGAGGAACGAATCTGTCCCATTCCTCTCTCCTTTCCGGTGGTTTGCTGACAGTCTTTGGCATTCCTGGTTTCTGCGGCATCACCCCAATCCCTGCCTTCATCTTCACAGGGTATTCTCTCAGGTGCACGTCTGTATCCAAATGTCCCCCTTTTTTGTTATTTTATTTATTTATTTATTTATTTTTGAGACAGAGCCTTGCTCTGTCACCCATGCTGGAGTGCAATGGCACGATCTCAGCTCACTGCAACCTCTGCCTCCCAGGTTCAAGCGATTCTCCTGCCTCAGCCTCCCAAGTAGCTGGGATTACAGGCGTGCACCACCATGCCTGGATAATTTCTCTATTTTTAGTAGAGATGGGATTTCACCATGTTGGCTAGGCTGGTCTTGAACTCCTGACCTCAGGTGTCCACCTCCCTCAGCCTCCCAAAGTGCTAGGATTGCAGGCATGAGCCACGGCACCCGGCCTATTTATCTATTTTTAAGAAAGGATCTCACTCTCTTGCCCAGATTAGAGTGCAGTAGCACGATCAGAGCTCACTGTAATCATAAACTCCTGGGGCTTGAGCAGTCTTCCCACCTCAGCCTCCCGAGTAGCTGGGACTACAGGTGCATGTCACCCATGCATGTTAACTTTTGTATTTCTTTGTTTGTTTTTGTTTTGTTTGAGATGGAGTGTCATCTTTGGCCCAGGCTGGAATGAAGTGGCTAGATCTCAGCTCGCTGCAACTTCTGCCCCCCGTGACTCAAGTAATTCTTCTGCCTCAGCGTCTGAGTAGCTGTGATTATGGGCACCCACCCCCATGCCAAGCTAATTTTTGTATTTTTAGTAGAGACAAAGTTTCACCATATTGGCCAGGCTAATCTCGAACTCCTGACCTCAGGTGGTCCACTGGCGTCTGCCTTTTAAAGTGCTGAGATTATGGGTGTGAGCCATCGAGCCTGGCCTGTATTTTTTGTTGAGATGAGGTCTCATTATGTTGCCCAGGTTGGTCTTCAAATACTAACCTTAAGCAATCCTCTCACCTCAGCCTCCCAAGTAGCTGGGACTACAGGTATGTGTCACCATGCCTGGCTAATTTTTGTAATTTTTGTAGAGGTAAGTTCTCGCTAAGTTGCCCAGTTTGGTCGCCAAATACTGGCCTCAAGCAATCTACCCACCTCCCATTGCGTTGTGATTATAGGTGAGAGCCACTGCACCTGGCCTCAAATTTCCCCTTTATTTATTTATTTATTATTAGTTTTGAGACGGAGCCTTACTCTGTCACCCAGGAGTACAGTGGTGCAATCTCTGCTCACTGCAACCTCCACCTCCCAGGTTCAAGTGATTCTCCTGCCTCAGTCTCCCAAGTGGCTGGGATTACAGGCGCCCACTGCCACACCCAGCTAATTTTTGTAATTTTAGTAGAGACAGGATTTCACCAGGTTGGCCAGGCTGGTCTCTAACTCCTGACCTCAGGTGATCCACCCGCCTCGGCCTACCAAAGTGTTGGGATTTCAGGCGTGAGCCACCACACCCGGCCAAATTTCCCCTTTTTATAAGGACACCAGTGGTATTGGAGTAGGGACCCGCTCTCCTCCAGTATCATCTCATCTTAACTAATTACACCTGCAACAACCCTAGTTCCAAATGCTGTCAGAGGCAGTGGGAGTCACTTCAGCATGTGAATCTGGGGGTGGGGCACCCATACCAGGCTCATAGACAAATAGGTTTCAAAATACGTGGATAATTTTCCATTCATCTGAAGACCACCAAAGAGAAAAACCCTAACAGCTTTCAGAAAGTAAACACCAGACTTGTCAGCAGCAACAGCAGATGCAAGAAGACAATGGGGTAGTGTCCGACCTACCCTCTGCGGGAAGACTGGGCTCATTGGGAAAGAAACCGGACCGCAGGCTAGAGGAAATTCCTTAAGTTCAGGCTTTATTGAGAGGAAAGAGCCTCCGGGCGGGCCAGCCGGGACGAAAAGGAAAAATGGCCGCCCTGCTCAGAGGGGCAGGGTTGTTTTATAGGGGGCTGAAGGGCTGGGGGGTGGGGAAGCCAAAAGCCGAGGTGGTGGGCAACTGTTGGTCAGTTTGAACTGCTGGGTGGGAAGCTGGGCAGCGGGAAGCTGGGCGGCGGGAGGGCTAGGACCGGGAGGGCTAGGACCGGTATGTAAAGTGAGAGATAAGGGAGCCTCTTTGTGGGGGAGGGAAAGAGAGAGAGAGAGAGCGTTTGCGGTAGGGGCAGAGTTTTCCAAACATTCCCGACTCCTTAAAGAAAAGAAAAAGAGGGGGTCAGGGGCGTCGGTTGTCTCTCTGGCTACTTCCTGCTGACAAGGGTCGACGGGGGGTTCTGAAGAGGTTTCTTTTCCTAAGGAGCCTGGAGGTTTGGGGAGAGGTCTGTTTCTTGCACTCATTCAGGGTGGGGTTGGAGCAGCATCTGGTGGATGGTGACTCCAGTCAGTTCTTGAAAGAGCCGCTGTAGGAACTGGAGAAAGCAAGGAGCAATAAGTAAGATTAGGCAAACGGCTATTAGGGGCCCAAGCAATGGTGACAAGAGGGTATACATAGAGGAAGACCACCACGCTGTGGCTTCAGCCGAGAACTTCTGACTCTAGAGGTTAGTTTCGAGTTTCTGGAGGCTCTCGATTCGGGTTTCTACTAGGCCGGATTCACTGATGTAGTAACAGCACTCTTCTTGTAGGAAGATACAGGTCCCTCCTCGTTCAGCAGTGAGCAGGTCTAGGGCTCTTCAGTTCTGTAAGGCAACTTGGGCAACTGAGGTGATCTGTCGTTGGAGTGATGCTAAAGACTCAGTAGAGTCATCAATAGCTGCTTGGAATTGCGAGGTCAGTCGGGCTATAGCCAGGTGAGAGTGGACTAGTGCCCCTCCTCCTAATCCTGCTGCAAGTGCTGAACCAGCAAGGGAGACTCCAACGGCAATGGGTAGGAAGGCAGCTCATCGGGTGCAGCGATGGGGAGTTTGCAGCATCTGGAATTCGGCTGGGGAATATATAGTGAGTCGAGGGACTAGGGTTACCGGGAGGACTTTCTGTGTATTTTCAGATGGCTGGGTGGGTTGGGGAAGAGAAGCGTTGGCGTGTTCTCGGAGAAGGCTGCGAAGGAGAGTAAAGTAGGGGAGGTAGCTGTCTAGAGGAGTAGTCTCTGGCGGTGGGGGAGTTGAAAGTAGGAAGGGGCAACCATACAGCAGCTCAAATGGGCTAAGCTGTGATGGGCCCCGGGGGCCTGCTCTTACCCTGGTGAGGGTGATAGGAATTAAGGTTACCCAGGATTGGCGGAGCTCAAGCATGAGCTTAGTCAGATGCTCCTTTATTAGGCCATTGGCCCGTTCCACCTTACCAGAGGACTGAGGATGGTAGGCAGCATGTAGCTTCTACTGAATTCCTAGAGAGGTAGAAACGGCATTAGTGACTTTGGAGATAAAGGCTGGGCCGTTGTCTGACTGTATGGTAGCCGGGAGTCCAAAGCGTGGGATGATGTCTTGAATGAGATGAGTGGCTACTGTCCCGGCAGACTCAGAGGCTGTGGGGTAAGCTTCAATCCAGCCTGAAAAAGTGTCAACAATGGTTAGCAGATACTGGTACTGTTTGTGCTTTGGCATATGGGTGAAATCAATTTGCCAGTCTTGGCCAGGTAGGAACCCGCGTAGCTGATGAAGCTGGCGCCGGGGATGACAGGAACCCTGGGAATTAGTTTTCACGCAGACAGTACATGAGGACTGATCTTCCTATATGGTACTGAGGAAGCTGTGGGGGTGAAAAAGTGGGTTGAGGAACTGGTATAAGGCTTTAGGCCCAATGTGGAGTGAATTATGGATGTCTTGGATTATCTGGTACCTTTGCTTTTCAGGGAGGATGAGGAGGTTATGCTTGAAGGCCCAGTCATCCTTGAACTGTACCCCGGGGGTAGACTGGAGGGTCTGGAGTTCTGAGGCAGAGTATTGAGGGCTAGGAGAAAAAGGCTGTGTGGGCTGGCGGTGGGGAAGGTTATGACGGCCTTCAGCTTTGAAAGGATGTCTCACCCCAGAAGGGGAACTGGGCAGGTGGGGATTACTAAAAAGGAGTGGGTGAAGGGAGTGGAGTTATATGAGCACATGAGTGGTGGGGTTTGATAGGGGATACTCGGGGTCCCATCGATTCCCATGACTAAGACCTGGGAAGGGGTGAGATGGCCAGAATAAGAAGGAAGTGCGGAGTAGGTAGCCCCCATGTCTTGTGACCCTAGGCTCGGCGAGGGTAACCGGAGTCGGAAAGCCAGGGCCCCGCTAGTCATCTAGCAGCCCTAGTAGACTGGGGAACGGAGCTCCCTCGGAGGTCGGCTCCTGGCAAGCAGGCTCCTCCCTACTGAGGGTGACCGCCGGCTGCGTAACGCCAGTGTGTCTGTTTTGAGGAACCGGCACGCTGGGGAAGCTGGGGCAGTCTGACTTCCAGTGTCCCGGGAGCCGACAGATAGGGCAAGGCTTAGTTGGTGGCCGTGGTTGTGGACAGGCTCGGGACCAGTGTCCTTCCTTTCTACATTTGAAACATGCCCCTGGAGGGGCATGGGTTTCGGCCTTGGGCTTCTGGTTCCCTGCCGGCCTTAGAGCCACCACTAGGGCTTGGGTCTGGAGGGCAGCCTTCTGCTTCATGCGAGTTTGGCGGGCAGCCTCAGCCGCATCTTCCCTGGCATTGAATACTTTAAAGGCCATTTTTACCAGGTCTTGGATGGGAGTCTCTGGCCCCTCTTCTGCTTTCTTTAGTTTCTTTCTTATGTCGGGTGCTGATTGGGAGATAAAATGGGAGGCTAATACAGTGGCCCCGTTTTGGGAGGCTGGATCTAGTTGAGTGTACCGGACTAGGGCTTCTTATACTTGAGTGAGGTATTGGAATTCTTTAATATAGGTGGATGGGTTGGCTGAGAAGGATCCTAAACGTTTCTCAATTTGGGACAGGTCTTGGAGTGAGAAAGGAACATGGACCCTGATTAAACCTTCTGCGCCTGCTACTTCTCGGAGTGGGGCCAGGATAGCTGGCTGGTGAGAGCGGGTGTGGGCCGCCACCAGAGAGGCAAGAGGAAGTGAGGCCTCTGAGGGAGGGGGCTCGGAGGGAGTAGAGGAAGAGCGAGGCATGGCCTCTGAGGTAGGAGGTGCAGAGGGAGTGGGGGAAGGGCGTGCCGTTGATGGCGAGTGGTTGCTGAGATTGGCAGGAGAGGACAGATGTTCAGGCAGATCCTCCGGTGAGGAGTAGGGAGGGGGAGAGGTAGTGGAGGAAGATTTATGGGGGGTTCGAGATAAGAGGATTTGGTAGGTGGAGCAGGAAGAACATAGGTTGGGGTGGGTACGGAGGTCCCAAAAAGCCTGGACGTAAGGAATTTCATTGTCCTTGCCCGCGAGGCGACAAAAATCGTCGAGATCTCGGAGGGTGTTGAAACCAAAAGTGCCAGTCGGGGGCCAACGTGACTGGTTACTGAGTTTGTATTGGGGCCAAGCCACCTGGGACAGGAAAACAAGCTTTTTCTTTCTGAGGGTTTGGGAATATCCCAATTTGGTAAAATTTCGCAGCAAGCACCCGAGGGGGCTGCTCAGAGGTATTTTGGACTCCGAATTTCCCATGGCAGGCGCAGCTACAGACTCTCCGGCGCGGATGGGCAGATGCAACGAAAAGGCGTCCGCGTTCGTTGCAAATTCCCCGGAGTACAATTAAGTACGGAAAGGGAAGCGGTCAGAGGGGCGTCCCCCGTCTGGCGGCTGTCCCTCGGAAGGCTCCTGGAGCGGGAATGGAAGACTACCTTGGCTCGGCCGAGACTAGGCAAGGAGTCCGTGCGGAACGCCGGAGGGAGCAACTGCACCATGCCGTAGGAAGAGGAGACGGGAAGCGGGGGAAGGCAAAGCAAGAAAAACTTGGCTTACCTTAATCGGAACGTGGAGGTGGCAGGGCCAGTGTTGGGTAGGTCGGGGAGGGGGGCCGTGGCCGGGCCAACGGCCCCAGCTCCCGTCCCAGGTTTCCGGCACCATTTGTCCGACCTACCCTCTGCGGGAAGACTGGGCTCATTGGGAAAGAAACCGGACCGCAGGCTAGAGGAAATTCCTTAAGTTCAGGCTTTATTGAGAGGAAAGAGCCTCCGGGCGGGCCAGCCGGGACGAAAAGGAAAAATGGCCGCCCTGCTCAGAGGGGCAGGGTTGTTTTATAGGGGGCTGAAGGGCTGGGGGGTGGGGAAGCCAAAAGCCGAGGTGGTGGGCAACTGTTGGTCAGTTTGAACTGCTGGGTGGGAAGCTGGGCAGCGGGAAGCTGGGCGGCGGGAGGGCTAGGACCGGGAGGGCTAGGACCGGTATGTAAAGTGAGAGATAAGGGAGCCTCTTTGTGGGGGAGGGAAAGAGAGAGAGAGAGAGAGCGTTTGCGGTAGGGGCAGAGTTTTCCAAACAGGTAGTATTTATTTTGTTTGAAGAGTAAAAGGAAAACAACTTGGAACTTACAGAATTTTATGTCTAGCAGAACTGTCATTTAAATGTGAGAGTACATCAAGATATTTTCAGACATAAAAAAGTGTCAGAAACTTACCCTAGGCTGGGTGTGGTGTCTCACACCTGTAATCCCAGCACTTTGGGAGGCCGAGGCAGGCAAATCACCAGGTCAGGAGTTTGTGACCAGCCTGGCCAGCATGGTAAAACCCCGTCTCTACTAAAAATACAAAAAAAGATTGGCTGGGCATGGTGTCACACCCTTGTAGTCCCAGTTACTCAGGAGGCTGAGGCAGGAGGATTGCTTGAACCCAGAAGGTGGAGGTTGCAGTGAGCCGAGATTATGCCAATGCACTCCAGTCTAGGCAACAGAGTGAAACTCCATCTCAAAAAAAAATTTTTTTACGCTGTTGGTTCATGCCTATAATCCCAGCACCTTGGGAGGCCAAGGCAGGTGGGTTACCTGAGATCAGGAGTTCGAGACCAGCCTGGCCAACATGGTGAAACCCTGTCTCTACTAAATACAAAAATTAGCTGGGTGTGGTGGTGCACGCCTGTAATCTCAGCTACTCGGGAAGCTGAGGCAGGAGAATCACTTGAGCCCGGGAGGCAGAGATTACAGTGAGCCGAGAGTGCCACTGAACTCCAGCCTGGGTAACAGAATGAGACTCTGTCTTTAAAAAAAAAAGTTTAACCTACAAAAACCTTCTTCAAAAATAATCCTGGAGGAAGTATTACAGCAAGAAGAGAAACAACTTATGAGACACAGGAAATAATAGTGAGGACATTTCTAATGAATAATGTCCCCCAAAGGCATAGTTATACAAATCCAAAATCAGAATTCTAAAAAGTATCAGTATGGCAGTTTCAGGGGAAAAGGAAGCAGAGGGGCAGAATTTGTGGGATAGAATAACACAAATTAGTCTGAACATGTTAGGAATAACTACTAGAAAAATTTTGAAATATGTGTAATTTTCAAATCAGAAGTAGAAAATAATCAGTGTATTCATGGAAACAAGAAAAGGGAAAAAAGAGAGTATGGTAAATAAAAGACTGAAAAGAGACCAAAAAAAAGTCTTTTGTTGATGTTGTTGTTGCTGTTGAGACAGGGTCTGGACCCGCTGCCCAGGCTGGAGTGCAGTGGCTGTCATAGCTCACTGTAACCTTGACCTTTTGGGTTCAAGCAATCCTCCCACCACAGCCTCCCAAAGTGCTGGGATTACAGGCATGGGTCTCTGCACCTAACCAGGAAAATGCATTTAAACTTGGGCTTTAAAGTTTAAACTTTAAAGGGCGGGGCGCAGTGGCTCACGCCTGTAATCCCAACACTTTGGGAGGCCAAGGCGGGCAGATCATTTGAGGTCAGGTGTTCCAGACCAGCCTGGCCAACATGGTGAAACCCTGTCTCTACTAAAATATAAAAATTAGCCAGGCATGGTAGCAGGCACCTGTAATCCCAGCTACTCTGGAGGCTGAGGCAGGAGAATTGCTTGAACCCAAGAGGCAGAGATTACAGTGAGCCGAGATGGTGCCGCTGCACTCCAGCCTGGGCGATATAGCGAGATTCCATTTCAAAAAAAAAAAAACAAACAAACAAAACAAAACCACACAATTTCGTCAGGTAAAATCCCAAGGAACATAAATTGATATTTTGAAAAATCACTAAATGAATAGGGAATAAACCACATAAGCAGAAGCAATAAGCCTCAGAATCAGACTCACAACTGCACAGCCACTGGAGTTATCTGTACGGAATACAAAATAAATATGTTAAAACTTTTAAGAAATTAATGGGGGAACTTTAAAAATACTGAAGGAAAACAGATTATTAAAACTGTCGCCAGGCACAGTGGGTCATGCCTGTAATCCCAGCACTTTGGGAGGCCAAGGTGGGCAGATCATGAGGTCAGGAATTCAAGACCAGCCTGGCAAACATAGTGAAACCCCATCTCTGTTAAAAATATAAAAATTAGCCGGGTGTGGTGGCACACAGCTGTAGTCCCAGCTACTCGGGTTGCTGAGGCAGGAGAATCACCTGAATCTGGGATGCGGAGGCTGCAGTGAGCCGAAATCACACCATTGCACTCCAGCCGGGGTGAGAGTGAGACTCCATTTCAAAAAAAAACAAAAAAACTGTCAAGGAAGATTTGAAGAGGAAAAACTAAAAATTACTTAAAGGAAAACTTTTAAACCCAGTGGGCAAATGAAATTGATTACAGCACAGCTAAAAAGAGAAGTAACTAGAGGCATATTGGAAGAAATTATACAAGCTGTAGCCAGGCACAGTGGTTCATGCCTGTAATCCCAGCACTTTTGGATCCTGAGGCAGGAGGATGACTGGAGCCCAGGAGTTCAAGGCCAGCCTGGGCAACATAGCAAGACCTTGTCTCTACTAAAATTTTAAAAAATTAACCAGGCGTGGTGACATGCACCTGTGGTCTCAGCTACAGGAGAGGCTGAGGTGAGAGGATTGCTTGAGCCCCGGAGGCAGAGGTTGCAGTGAGCTGAGATCGGGCCACCACACTCCAGCCTGGGGGACAGAGTAAGACCCTGTCTCAAAGGGGAAAAAAAAAAAAAAAAAGAAGAAAAGAGAGAAATCAGAGAAGATAGTATTAGGGAACCTGGCATTTGTAAAGAGAAAAAGTTGGTTCCCTACCTCTCCCATAATACAAAGGTCAAATAAATGAGCTGGAAACCTAAAATAACAAAGGTAAAACCAGAAGGCTAGGACGGTATATTAGTTTCCTAGGGCTGCCATAAAGTACCACAAACTGGGTGACTTAATCCAACAGAAATGTATTGTCTTCCCATGCCTGGATGCCCGCAGTCCAAACTCAAGATGTCAGCACGCCATGCCCCCTCTGACTCCTGCAGGGGATCCTTCCTCACCTGTTCTTAGCTTCTGATGATTTATTGGTAGTTTTTGGAGTTGCTTGGCTTGTAGTTGCATAACTCCAATCTATGCCTTTGTTGTCCTATCGCATTCTCTCTCTCTCAGTGTGTGTGTGTGTCCGTGTCCTCACACAGCTATCTTTTTTTTTTTTTTTTTTGAGGTGGAGTTTCGCTTTTGATGCTGAGGCTGGAGTTCAGTGGTGCGATCTCAGCTCACTGCAACCTCCGCCTCCTGGTTTCAAGCGATTCTTATGCCTCAGCCTCCTGAGTAGCTGGGACTACAGGTGCCCACCACCATGCCCGGCTAATTTTCCTATTTTTGGTAGAGACCAGGTTTCACCATATTGGCCAGGCTGGTCTCAAATTCCTGGCCTCAGATGATCCACCTGTCTCAGCCTCCCAAAGTGCTGGGATTACAGGCGTGAGCCACTGTGCCTGGCTGCTATCTTCTTTTTATTTATTTATTTATTTATAGAGATGGGGGTCTCACTATGTTGCCCAGGCTGATCTTGAACTCCTGGGCTCAAGTAATCTTCTCACCTTGACCTCCCAAAGTGCTGGGATTATAGGCATGAGTCACGGCACCCAGCCTGGCTGTCTGCTAAGGACAACAGTGACATGGCATTAGCAGCCCACCCTACCCAGTATCACCTCATCTTAATTAATTACATCTGCCACAACCTCGTTTCCAAATACAGTCACATTCTGAGTTACTGCGAGTAAGAATTTAACATACCTTTTTGGAAGAACACAATTCAACCCAAAACAGCTAGTAGAAAATGTAGAATATTGTTATGGCTTTGGAGTGAGCAAAAATTCTTCCACTCAGAAGAAAGCACAGACCATATGGTGAAAATGTGACAGGCTTGACTATTTTAAATTTAAACATCTCTTCCAAACAAGGACATCAGGACATCACTGAAAAAGTTAACACAGCTGGGCGAGGTGGCTCATGCCGTAATCCTAGCACTTTGAGAGGCCAATATGGGCAGATCACTTCGAGTCAGGAATAGCTCCTGCCTGTAATGCCAGCACCAGCCTGGTCAACATGATGAAACTCAGTCTCTACTAAAAACACAAAAATTAGCCAGGTGGGCATAGTAGCTCACATCTGTAATCCCAGCTACTAGGGAGGCTGAGGCAGAAGAATCGCTTGAACCCAGGATGCAGAGGTTGTCACTCAACTATGTAATGAGTTGGGAGCTTTTTGTGTGTGTGAGAGAACACTTAGAACCTATCCTTGGCCGGGCACAGTGGCTCACGCCTGTAATCCCAGCACTTTGGGAGGCCAAGGTGGGTGGAACATGAGGTCAGGAGTTCAAGATCATCCTGGCTAACACAGTGAAACCCCATCTCTACTAAAAATACAAAAATTAGCCGGGCATGATGGCACGTTCCTGTAGTCTCAGCTACGTGGGAGGCTGAGGCAGAAGAATCGCTTGAACCCGGGAGGTGGAGGTTGCAGCAAACTGAGATTATGCCATTGTACTCCAGCCTGGGTGACAGAGCAAGACTCAGTCTCAAAAAAAAAAAAAAAAAAAAAAACCCTATGCTTATAACAAATTTCAAGTATACAATAAAATCTTATTAACAGTCATATCATTGTACATTAGATTTCTAGAATTTACTCATCTTTGCATAACTAATACTTTGTATCCCTTGACCAACATCAAGTTAACTTTTTCTTTCTTTCTTTCTTTCTTTCTTTCTTTCTTTCTTTCTTTCTTTTTGATATGGAGTCTCGCTCTGTTGCTCAGGCTGGAGTGCAGTGGCATGATCTCGGCTCACTGCAACCTCTGACTCCTAGGCTCAAGCGATTCTCCTGCCTCAGCCTCCCGAGCAGCTGAGATTATAGGTGCCTGCCATCTTGCCTGGCTAATTTTTTTTCTTTTTTCTTTTTGTTTTTAATTTAATTTAATTTAATTTTTTTAAAGATGGGGTTTCACCATGATGGCCAGGCTGGTCTTGGACTCCTGACCTCAGGGGATCCACCCACCTCAGCTTCCCAAAGTGCTAGGATTACAGGCATGAGCCACCATGCCCGGCCGCCTGGCTAATTTTTGTAGTTTTAGTAGAGACGGGATTTCACCTTGTTTACCAGGCTGGTCTTGAATTCCTGACCTCATGATCCACTCGCTTTGGCCTCCCAAAGTGCCAGGATTACAGGCATGTAATGAGTCACTTTGCCCAGCCATCCAAGATAATTTTTTAAAATCAGAAGCAATAACTGATTAGAGAAAAATCACAGGGCCGGTCGCAATGGCTTATGCCTGCAATCCCAGCACTTTGGGAGGCCAAGGCAGAAGGATCACTTGAGTGAAGGAGGTCAAGACCAGCCTGGGCAACATGGTGAGACCCCATCCCTGTCTCTACAAAAAATAAAAAAATTATCCAGGTGTGGTATTACACACCTGTGGTCTCAGCTACACAGGAGGCCGAGGTGGGAGGATCACCTGAGCCCAGGAAAGTCAAGGCTTCAGTGAACCTTGATTGTGTCACGGCACTCCAGCCTGAGTGACAAACTGAGACCCTGTCTCAAAATAAATAAATTAAATTAAAAATTAAAAAATGACAAAATCCCAGCTATAAATTGGATGGGTGCAGTGGTGCACACCTGTAATTACAGCATTTAGGGAGGCCCAGGCAGGCGGATCGCTTGAGCTCAGGAGTTCCAGACCAGCATGGCCAACATGGCAAAACCCCATCTCTACTGAAAATACAAAAATTAGCTGGGCATGACGGCACGTGCCTGTAGTCCTAGCTACTGGGGTGGGGGAGAGAATCGCTTGAACCTGGGAGGCAGGAGAATCGCTTGAACCTGAGAGGCGGGAGAATCACTTGAACCTGGGAGGTGGAGGTTGCACTGAGCCAAGATGGCTCCACTGCACTCCAGCCTGGGTGACAGAGCGAGACTCAATCTCAAAAAAAAAAAAAAAAAAAAAATCCCAGCCATAAATAAGTGAGTAAAAACAATGAAGTCCCAGTGAGTGAACTGAAAAAAGCATGTACAAAACATCCTGGGAGAAAATTATGCCTATGTCTTGCCCTGTTGTCCAGGCTGGAGTGCAGTGGTGCGATCTCAGCTCACTGCAATCTCCGCCTTCTGGGTTCAAACAATTCTCTTGCCTCAGCCTCCCTAGTAGCTGGGATTACAGGCGCGCACCACCACGCCCGGCTTTTTTTTTTTTTTTTTTTTTTTTGGTGGAGATGGGGTTTCACCATGTTGGCCAGGCTGGTCTCGAACTCCTGACCTCGTGATGCGCCCTCCTTGGCCTCCCAAAGGGCTGAGATTATAGGCAGGAGCCATCGCACCCGGCCTGGGTTGTTAGTTTTTAAAACTGTCTTTCGTTCTTGCTTTGCCATTTATAGTACTGTAGCCTTGCACAAATGACTTCACTTCTCTATGAGTCATCTGTAAAATGGGGCTCTTTGTGAAGACTTAACGATACAACGTGTACAAAACACTTAACACAACACAACATGCACCTTAGGCTCCCCATACCGAAACTCCTATAAAATCGGGATGGGGGATTCTCGAGAGCAGGAGTTCTGACTTCAGCAGAGGAACCCAGAGCTGATGGAGAAAGCAGATGTGGCTATGACATCCCCAGGGACAGTAAACACATCCTTCCAGCCCGGTCTTCCCCACAGGGTCCTGCTACCAGCCTGACCCCTAGCTTCCTGGAGCCACCAGCGGACGCCGGCAACCAGCGATTTGGGGGCCGCCCCCTGCAGCACGAGTCCCCAGGCGGACTACATTTCCCGGCTTGCATCTCGGCTCGGGGCCCGCGGGGCAGTCCTGCTTCAGGGACCGGGTCCAGGCTGCTTTCGCAGGCTCCGGGCAGTCACCATCATGCATGCAGCTCCTATTTTTCGCGTTGCTAAACGCGTCCGTTGCGATCCACCCAACCCTGGGCAGCTGCCCCCGCAGGGTCTGTGAGGAGCGCTTCCCTCCGCCCCGGGCACCCGCTACGCCGCATCAGAGGAGGGGCCGAGGCCCGGCTCATCTCTTCGGGAGGACTCCCTCGACCCCGCGGGGTGTCCACTGCGGCCCGAGGCTGGCAGCGGTTCTCTGCCGGGGGGTGCTGAGGGCTGGGCCCCGAGGCCGCGCGGCCCGAGCCTACAGCTCCCAGGCGGCACCGCGGCGGCGTCGACCACACGTCACTCGGGCCCCGCCGGCGGCCCCGGGAAGCAGCACGGGTGGGGGTAGGGGCTGGGGCCGACCGGGAGGCCGGTGCCAAGAATGGGGGCTGCCCGACCGCCTCGCGCGTGAGGAGGCCGAGGGGCGCGCCACCCCGGCCCGGGGCGGCCGCCCCCGGGGCCCCACCACCCCCGCCTGGCCCGGCGGTCGTGGTCCGGGATGCGGAGCCGGGGGCCGCCGGTGGAGCTGCGCGGGGTGAGCGGCGCGGGGAACGGGGACTGCCTGCCGCCCTCGCCCTCGTCTCCCACCGGCGGACCCCGGTGGGCATTCGAGAGTCGCGCGGCCAGGCCCTCTTAGCGCCCTGCCGTTTGGAGGGCACAGGTGAACCTGCCGCCTCACTCCCACCCTGCCCCGCCCGGACGGCCGAATCGGAGGGGACGAGCCTGCCCTTTGAAAGGGTTTTTTTTCTTGCTCCTGCGGAGAGCGTCCCAGCTATGGCCCCCAGGAACCCCCTAGACCCCACAGGGACTGCCCTCCATCCCGGCCGCCGGGGTCCGCCCTCTGCATCCCGCGGGCAGCCGGTGTGAAGCGGCCACCCGCAGCCCCCGGCCCCTCCCCCATGGAGGAGGAGGAGGGGGCGGCGGCCAAGGAGTGGGGCACGACCCCCGCGGGGCCCGTCTGGACCGCGGTATTCGACTACGAGGCGGCGGGCGACGAGGAGCTGACCCTGCGGAGGGGCGATCGCGTCCAGGTGCTTTCCCAAGACTGTGCGGTCTCCGGCGACGAGGGCTGGTGGACCGGGCAGCTCCCCAGCGGTCGCGTGGGCGTCTTCCCCAGCAACTACGTGGCCCCGGGCGTCCCCGCTGCACCCGCGGGCCTCCAGCTGCCCCAGGAGATCCCCTTCCACGAGCTGCAGCTAGAAGAAATCATCGGTGTGGGGGGCTTTGGCAAGGTCTATCGGGCCCTGTGGCGTGGTGAGGAGGTGGCCGTCAAGGCCGCCCGGCTGGACCCTGAGAAGGACCCGGCAGTGACAGCAGAACAGGTGTGCCAGGAAGCCCGGCTCTTTGGAGCCCTGCAGCACCCCAACATCATTGCCCTTAGGGGTGCCTGCCTCAAACCCCCACACCTCTGCCTGGTGATGGAGTATGCCCGGGGTGGCGCACTGAGCAGGGTGCTGGCAGGCCGCCGGGTGCCACCTCACGTGCTGGTCAACTGGGCTGTGCAGGTGGCCCGGGGCATGAACTACCTACACAGTGATGCCCCTGTGCCCATCATCCACCGTGACCTCAAGTCCATCAACAGTAAGTGGTGTCCTCTCCCCAAAATTCCTTCCACCGAACCTCAGGAGGCCATGCCTAGGTGGCGGGAAACAGGTTGAGGGAAACAGGTTGAGGGACACCAGATGACACTATGCCTGGGGAGAGAAGGGGGCAGCAGTATGATACCTGCAGGGTGAAGGTGACGTAGGCCTTGCCCACCTTAAGGGAGAAAAAGGAGGTTCAGAAAGGTTGAAGGACTTAACTGCCTCCCAGGCTGCAGAGTCACAGTCACTCAGTAAACGTGTATCCGTGAACACATGCGTTCCCTGTGTGAACAGCACAGATGCAGTGGCTGCCTTCAAGGTGCTCACCATCCAGCCATGCTGCCAGAGTCTGCCAGGCAGAGACAAAAAGAGCCTACCCTGTCCGAAACCAGTGTCTCAACCCTGGCACTGTTAGCACTTGAGGCCAGATCATTGTTACAGGATCTGTCCCGTGAGTTGAAAGTTGCTTAGCAGCATCTTTGGCCTCTTCCCGCTAGATGCCATTAACATTCCCTGCCCCCATCCCCAGCTATGACAACCAAAAATGTCTCTGGGCATTGCAAATGTCCCCTGGGGGCAGAATCACCCCCAGTTGAGAACCATTTCCTGGAATCTTCATAGGCCCAGCTGGCCAAGGCAAACTGGAAAAGATGAGGGAGGAATTGAACGGATGTGGCTTATATAAAAGCTTCCAGGCTGCCTGTCAGGTTCTCCAAAGTTGATTGGTTGGTTGAATAAATAATGGGGCCAGGTAGAAGGGAACGTTCTACAGGACTCATATCTAGATCAAGAAGCTTTGTGTGGTGTCAGCAAATATTAATTGAGCACCTATTAAGCAAAAGCCCAACTGGAACTAAGACGGCCATGGTTTCTGCCCTGACGGTACTCACGGGCTAGTACTTTCGTTCATTCATTCCACAGATATTTCCAGAGTGCTGTGCCAGGGATACAGCAAGGAGGAACTCTTACATTCCTGGCTCTCCCATTCGTGCTCTGCCCCATCTCACTCCCTTTCATTTTTTCATTCATTTCTTCATTCTTCATTTGACATTTACCAGGCCAGATCGTGTGCTAAGCAAATGCATCAGAAGGAGACCAGCATGTCCCCGGCCCTCACATCACTCACACTTAAGCCCTGAAATATGAGGGTGCCCCCTTTGCTCCCAGTGCCCACATCTTATCCTGATTTTTGTCACTTCTACATCTTGAAATTTATTTTAATCCATCCCCCTATTTTTATAGATGTATTGCTGTCCCCCTACCCATAGCAATGGTAATTCCCTAGAATAGAGGGACTGCATCTTTCTTGCCTTCCAAGCCTAACATTTGTGTATCAACAGAGAGCTTGGCTGGGCATGGTGGCTCACACATATAATCCCAGCATTTTGGGAGGTCAAGGAGGGTGTCTCACCTGAGGTCAGAAATTTGAGACCAGCCTGACCAATATGATGAAACCCCCATCTCTACTAAAAATATAAAAAGTAGCTGGGCATGGTGGCATGCATCTGTAATCCCAGCTACTCAGAGGCTGAGACAGGAGAATTGCTTCAACCCAGGAGGTTGCAGTGAGCCGAGATCATGTCACTGCACTCCAGCCTGGGTGACAGAGCAAGACTCCATCTCAAAAAAAAAGAAAGAGCTAACACATGCCCACATGTGCCAGGGCTGGTGCCGCATCTGGGGAACTGATGCTTATGTCCCAGCACCTCTGAAAGGTTGGGTAAATGGAGGCAGGGCCACCCAGCATGTCCCTTTTGAAGGCTGGGGCTCCTTCTCAGCCCTTCCTCACCCCTGCTGATTGACAGGACACCCCACACCCCCAGGGTTATTGTAGCCAGTGCTTTCTAGCCAAAGGGTCAGTGGGCCTCTTATGACCAGGGCTTCCTCCTGGGGTGATGGGTCTGCTCTGTGCCAGAGAGAGAGGACACAGCGCCTCCCAGCCCAGCTTCCCCACTCATCTGCCATTATTCTTTCATTCCACCAGTAATTCTTTTTTTTTTTTGAGATGGAGTCTCACTCTGTCACCCAGGCTGGAGTGTAGTGATGCGGGGCTTGGCTCACTGCAACCTCCATGTCCTGGGTTCAGTGATTCTCCTGCCTCAGCATCCCAAGTAACTAGGGTTACAGGCACCCACCACCACACCCAGCTAATTTTTGTATTTTTTGTAGAGAGGGGGTTTCACCATGATGGCCAAGCTGGTCTCAAACTCCTGACCTCATGATCCGCCCACCTCGGCCTCCCAAAGTGCCGGGATTACAGGCATGAGCCACTGCACCTGGACAATAACCGCTAACACTTTCAAAAGCCCTATTGCATCAGGCAATAAATTTTTACCACAATGCTAGAAGGTTAATTCTGTTACCAGCCCCATTTAATAGAGGAGAGGTCCGGGGGTGAAGATTAAAATAAAGTGTTGACGGTTATGCAGCTGGGAAGAAGCAGAGCCGAGGTTCACACCCAGGCAGTACACTGAATACTCTGGGGCCTCTGTGGGGTAGAAAGTGGTAAATAACCCAGCAGTTAAGAGACTGGGCTCTGATTACAAACTAGTTGAAGCCTTTGTCCTGCCATCTTCTAGCCATGTGATCTCTTAGCCAAGTGAGCCTCTGCTGGCTGGTCTAGAAAAATGGGTTGTAGCTGGGTGCAATGGTTTACCCTATAATCCTAGCACTTTGGGATGCCAAGGCTGGAGGGTTCCTTGAGCCCAGGAGTTTGAGGCTACAGCAAGCCATAATCACACCACTGCCCCCTAGCTTGAGTAACAGAAAAAGACCCTTTGTTTATTTTTTTCATTAAGATGAGTCTCACTCTGTCACCCAGGCTGGAGTACAGTTGTGCAGTCTTGGCTCACTTCAATCTCCGCCTCCTGGGTTCAAGTGATCCTCTCATCTCAGCCTCCCAAGTGGCTGGGACTACAGGCACCCACCACCACACCTGGCTAATTTTTGCATTTTTAGTAGAGACGGGGTTTCACCATGTTGGCCAGGCTGGTCTCAAATTCCTGATCTCAAATGATCCACCCACCTCAGCCTCCCAAAGTGCTGGGATTACAGGCGTGAGCTACTCTGCCTGGCCAACCCTGTCTCCTTAAAAAGAGAGGGGTGGTTTGTGAGTCAATTCATATAAAGAGCTTAGCATAGTGCAGACACTAACCATGATCCTCATCGCTGTTAGTGACCACTTACTTACAGGAGTAAGGAAGCTGGAACTATCCAATATGTTTGCGGAATACATCAATCAGATTTTGTCACAATAATGCCATGTAATAAGCTACCCCCAAAACTCGGCATCTTAAAACAACTGTTGTTGATTACTGCTTGTGCATTTGCAGGCCAGCTGGAGGGTGAACTGATGGACACTGGGCTCGGCCGGAGAGGCCTTGCTCCAAGTAGCTCTCATCTTCTTAGCTGAGGCACGTTGTCATGGTGATGGCAGAAGTACAAGAGGGCCAGGAGACGTGCGAAGCCGGGGCTTGGAATTGACCCTGTCGTTCTTAGCCAAAGCGAGTCAGGCGGCTGAGCCAGAGTCAGGGTGCAGGAACACACTCTGCCTTTTTTTTTTTTTTTTTTTGAGATGGAGTCTCACTCTGTCACTCGGGCTGGAGTGCAGTGGCATGATCTCGGCACACTGGAACCTCGCCTCCCAGCTTGAAGCGGTTCTCATGCCTCAGCCTCCCTGTTGCCCAGGCTGGAGTGCAGTGGTGAGAACATGGCTCACTGCACCCTCAACCTCCCAGTCTCAAGTGATCCTCCCAACTCAGCCTCCCAAATAGCTGGGACTATTGGCACACACACCCAAACCCAGCTATTTTTTTTTTATTTTTTGTAGAGATGGGGTCTTGCTATGTTGCACAGGCTGGTCTTGAACTCCTGGGCTCAAGTGACCCACCTCAACCTTGGCTGTTGGTTATTGACCATTCACGGTGCTCCGTAGAGCCCAGGACAAAGTCAGGAGGGCAGAGGACACAGAAGGAGCTCCCTCTTCCCTCGTGGGAGCCTGGGACAGGGATTAGACCTGGGTGGACGGGCTCATGGATGTTCCAGGCCAGGAAAGGAGCTGCCACAGAGTGGGGCAGCCTGAGGCAGTGAGAGGAGAAATGTGTTTCCAGCTGAGGCAGCGGGCCAGGACACTTGGGTCTGCAGCACAGCAGGTCTGAGGTGACCCACCTTTCTTCCCACCCCACAGTCCTGATCCTGGAGGCCATAGAGAACCACAACCTCGCAGACACGGTGCTCAAGATCACGGACTTTGGCCTCGCCCGTGAGTGGCACAAGACCACCAAGATGAGCGCCGCGGGGACCTATGCCTGGATGGCGCCGGAGGTTATCCGTCTCTCCCTCTTCTCCAAAAGCAGTGATGTCTGGAGGTGCTAAAAGGCGCGGCTGGATTGGCCTCTGCGGAGTGAGGGAGGGAGGAAGGGGTGAGGGCAGAGTGGGCGGGAGGGTCTCCTGCTAAAGCCAGGACCTGGGTCTGACAGAGGGGCCTGCCGGCAAGGTCAGGCCACCAGACAAGTGCCAGTTACCTGTTCAGCTAGCACAAGTGGCAATTGGAGGGCACATTGGATTACAATAAAAAATTCATAAGATCTAGAGTCAGGGCTGGATGTGGTGGCTCATGCCTGTAATCCCAGCACTTTGGAAAGCTGAGACTGGCAGATCACGAGGTCAGGAGTTTGAGACCAGCCTGACCAACATGGTGAAACCCTGGCTTTACTAAAAATATAAAAATTAGCTGGGCATGGTAGTGCATGCCTGTGATCCCAGCTACTCAGGAGGCTGAGGCAGGAAAATCAGTTGAACCCAGGAGGTGGAGGTTGCAGTGAGCTGAAATCATGGCACTGCACTCCAGCCTGAGTGACAGAGGAAGACTCTGTCTCCAAAAAAAGAAAAGATTTAAAAAGACCTAGAGACAGCATGTGTGCCAGCACTGAAAGTCCCCTCATACATGAGCCAGTGCACCGTCCCATCCGTCAGACAGGAAAATGATGAATTCACTCATTCATTCATCTAACTTCACCAGGTTCTGGGGATACAGCAGCGAACAAAAATAGATGCAGCCCCTGCCCTCAGGAAGTAAATAAATACACGAGAAGCTCTTTTTTAAAAAGCTGTTTTTAAGAAAATTATAATTTTTAAAGATAATTAAGTACACCAGAAAGAAAAAGTGTTAGTACGAAGTGCTCAGAGGTTGAGAGGAAGGTACTGTAATGGCTGGAAGACTTCTTTGGGGATGGGAATGCTTCTCTGAGCGGTCTGAGAAATGATACTTCATCTGAGTCCTGAGTGGCAAAAAGGAGCTAGCCACAAGAAGTTTGGGGGAAGAAGCGTCACAGTCAGGGGGAGCAGCTACCCAAAAGGAGGGGCTGAGGTGAGCGTGGTGTGTTCCAGAAACAGCAACAAGGCCCATGTGGCTGTCACTGTGCCAGCAAGGAAGAGAGAGGAAGGAAATGATGTAGGAGAGTGAGCTGGAAGGCCCTGTGGGTGAGGGAGTGGCCTTCAGGTTTTATTCTAATGAAGTAGGAAGCCTTGAGGAGCCATGTCTGTGAATGACGTGGTAGCTCACACCTGTAATCCCAGTACTTCTGGGAGGCCAAGGTAGCTCACACCTGTAATCCCAGTACTTTTGGGAGGCCAAGGTGGGAGGATCACTTGAGGCCAGGAATTTGAGGCCAGCTTAGTTAACATATGGAGACCCTGTCTGTATGAAAAAGAAATTTTTTAATTAATTTTTTTTTTAAAGGAAGTAAATAAAAGCTCCTTTGGGGGCCGAGTGCAGTGGCTCACACCTGTAATCCCAGCACTTTGGGAGGCTGAGATGCGTAGATCCGTTAAGGCCAGGAGTTTGAGACCAGCCTGGTCAACATGGTAAAATCCCATCTCTACTAAAAATACAAAAATTCAGCCGGCACAGTAGCTCATGCCTGTAATCCTGGCACTTTGGGAGGCCGAGGCAGGCAGATCACAAGGTCAGGAGATCAAGATCATCCTAGCCAATATCGTGAAACTGCATCTCTATTTAAAATACAAAACTTAGCCAGGCGTGGGAGCACACACCTGTAATCCCAGCTACTCAGGAGGCTGAGGCAGAAGAATTGCTTGAACCCATGTGTCATGGTGGTATGCTACATGGTAAGTGAGCCATAATGGTGCTATTGCACTCCAGCCTGAGTGACAGAATGAGATTCCATCTCAAGAAAGAGAGAAAGAGGTTGAGTGAGGTGGCTCATGCCTGTAATCTCAGCTGTTGGGAAAGCCGAGACAGGCAGATCACCTGAGGTTAGGAGTTTGAGACCAGCCTGGCCAACATGGTGAAATCCCATCTCTTAAAAAAAAAAAAAAAAAAAAAAAAAAAAAGAGGGAGAGGGAGGAAGGAAGGAAGGGAGGGAAGGGAAGGAAGGGAAGGAAGGACCCCATTTCTACTAAAAATACAAAAATTAGCTGGGCGTGGTTGCAGGTGCCTGTAGTCCCAGCTACTCAGGAGACTGAGGCAGGAGAATCGCTTGACTGCAGGAGGCGGAGGTTGCAGTGAGCTGAGATGGCGCCACTGAATTCCAGCTTGGATGACAGAGTGAGACTCCATCTCAAAAATAATAATAATGCTCCTTTGGCTGTTAGGTAGAGACAGCCAATGATGGGACTGTTGCTGTCACCAGTGAGAGTTGATGGTGGCCGTGGAAACTTTCAACCCGGAGTTTTCTGTTTGGTTGGAGCCAAACCTGGGTCTCCCAGTTTACTGTTCCCTTCAATTCCCAGCCAAGGCGCCAGATTGTCCGAGCAGCAAATTAATGGGTATGGGACAGAGACAGATCAGACAGGAAGTCCCCGGCTCAGCCTAGAGCAGAGCAGCCCTTTGGGAAAAGTTCCAAATGGCTTTGCATCAGGCGTTCATTTATGCTACCACTTTGTTTCTTTTTTTTTGGAGACAGAGACTCGCTCGGTCACTCAGGCTGGAGTGCAATGGTACAATCTTGGCTCACTGCAACCTCTGCCTCCTGGGTTCAAGCAATTCTCCTACCTCAGCCTCACAAGTAGCTGAGATTATAGGCATGCAGCAGCTAATTTTTATATTTTTAGTGGAGACAGGGCTTCACCCTGTTGGCTAGGCTTGTCTTGAACTCCTGACCTCAGGTGATCCACCTGCCTCAGCCTCCCAAAGTGCTGGGATTACCAGTGTGAGTTAGTCATGCCCGGCCGGGCAGTGTCCTGTACTTATCAGGATGCAGGGTATCCATAGCTCCCAGCCACCAAACTTCAGTGGTACTCCCAGTCATTACAACAATCAAAATATCCCCATAGGTTTCCAGGGACGTGGGAGAGTGGGGAGGATCATGCCACTGGTTCCCCCCCACCTTGTATGGTCTCCATTCTCAAGTTTACCTCATGATCCAAAATGACTGCTCAAGCTCCAGCTTTTTGGTTTTTTTTTTTAAAAAAACAAGGTCTTGCTCTGTCTCCTAGGCTGGAGTGCAGTGATGCCATCACACCTCATTGCAGCCTCAACCTCCTGGGCTCCAGGGATCTTCCCACCTCAGCCTCTCTGGTAGCTGGGACTGCAGGCATGCCAGGCTAATTTTTTGTAGAGACGAGGTCTTTGTTTGCTAGTCTGGTCTCAATCTCTTGGGCTCAAGAGGTCTTCCTGCCTTGGCCTCCCAAAGTGCTGAGATTACAGACATGAGCCACTGTCCCTGGCTCCAGATTTCAGCTTTTTTTTGTTTTTAAGTATGGAACGTGCAGGTTTGTTAGAGGTATAAATGTGCCATGGTGGTTTGCTGCACCCATCAACCCGTCATCTAGGTTTTAAGCCCTGTGTGCGTTCGGTGTTTGTCATAATTCTCTTCCTCCCCTTGCCCCCACACCCCACTTCAGTTTTTATGTCTACATTCCAACCATAGGAAGGAGAAAAGAGGAAAGGAGTACTCCTTTTTTTTTTCTTTTTTTTTTTTTTTTGAGATAGAGTCTCACTCTGTTGCCCAGGCTGGAGTGCAATGGTGCGATCTTGGCTCACTACAACCTCTGCCTCCTGGGTTCAAGCGATTCTCCTGCCTCAGCCTCCTGAGTAGCTGGGATTATAGGCATGCGCCATCATGCCCAGCTGATTTTTTTGTATTTTTAGTAGAGACAGGGTTTTGCTATGTTAGGCTGTTCTTGAACTCCTGACCTCATGATCCACCTGCCTCAGCCTCCCAAAGTGCTGGGATTACAGGTGTGAGCCACCATGGCCATCCAGGGCACCCTTTCTTTTTAAGGACACTTCCTGGAAGCTAGTCACCTACTACACACCCTCCTACATCTCTTGCGCCAGACTGTGGTCATGTGGACATTCTTAACAAAAAAGGAGAATGGAAAATTCATGCAGGCAGCATGCGGTCAGCTCCAATTCACCAGCACTGTTACTGAAGAATGGGATGCTGTCAGCTGCATGGGGGCAGTGATTTGTGTCTACCTCTTCCTAGTGTCTAGGTGTCAAAGCACCTAGAATGGTGCTTTGCACACAGTAGGCACTTAATGAGTATATGTTGAATGGGCTGGGCACAGTGGTTCATGCCTGTAATCCCAGCTCTTTGGGAGGCCAAGGCAGGCAGATCACCTGAGGTCAGGAGTCCAAGACCAGCCTAACATAGTGAAACCCTGTCTCTACTAAAAGTACAAAAATTAGGCAGGGTAGTGATGTGTGCCTGTAATCCCAGCTACTTGGGAGGCTGAGGCACAAGAATCACTTGAACCCGGGAGGCAGAGGTTGCAGGGAGCCAAGATCGCACCACTGTTGCCTGGGCAACAGAAACTCTTGTCTCAAACAAAAAAAAAAGGTATATGTTGAATGAATAGATGAGGGGATAGTGGAGGAGACCAGGGATCTACTCCAGGATAGGCACCACATGGAATGGCCATCAGCACCTGGGAGGATGCAGAGTTTGCAGGGGAAAATAGCCTTGCAGCTGACCGCAGCACACAGTGACACATGCTCTGGAACCATGGAGCCACTGAGGGCACTGTCCTGGGCAGCAGGCGGACCCAAATCCGAGTGGCTCCACCACTCACTAGCTGTGTGACCTCGGGCAAGCCCCTTAACCTCTCTGAGCCTGTACCTGCTCATCAGATAAAGCAGGGGTCATACCAAATCCTTCTGCCTTACAGGGCTGTTGTGAGGATTACTGAGTGCCTTGCACAGTGCCTGGCCTGCGGTGCATGCTTTATAAATGTTAAATAGTGTTAACTGGGTTTTAGAGGTAAGTGGTGCGTGTTCTGTGGGAACATAGAGGAGGGGCCTCTAATATAGCTTTGGAGGCTGTGAAATCAAGGAAGGCTCCCTGGCAGAGGGGACAACCTGAGTTGAGACTTGAGGAACAAATAGTTACACAAGGGAAGAGTGTGTTCCACAAAGGGAAGAGCATGTGCAAAGGCCAGAGGTCAGGAGGAACAGGGCCTGTTCAGTATTCAGTGTGGCTACAAGATGAAGTCAGGGTTAGAATGGGCTGATGGTGTTTAGAGTTGAGGCTGCCAGGGTCAAGAAGGATGGATATAGGCCGGTTGCAGAGGCTCATGCCTATAATCCAAGCACTTTGGGAGGCCAAGGCAGGAGGATCACTTGAGCCTAGGAGTTTGAGACCAGCCTGAGCAATACAGTGAGACTTCCATGTCTACAAAAATAAAAGTAAGAAGGATGGATTTGCCCAGCAGGAACATGGGACCTGAAGTTTCCAGGCAGGGGCGAGGGAAGAGAGGCCGAGCAAAGGAGAGACATCAGACAGCTCGGCCCACCCCAAAGCAAGTTCCTGTGACCTCATTGGCTGGGGGTGGGTGTTGGGGTGAGGGCATGAGACCAGGGTAGGGCTGAGTACAGGTGAGCATTGGGGTGGGCTGTTACATCACCCCTTCCTCTCCCCCGCCTGCAGCTTCGGGGTGCTGCTGTGGGAGCTGCTGACGGGGGAGGTCCCCTACCGAGAGATCGACGCCTTGGCCGTGGCGTATGGCGTGGCTATGAATAAGCTGACGCTGCCTATTCCCTCCACGTGCCCCGAGCCCTTTGCCCGCCTCCTGGAGGGTGAGCCGGGGCCCCATGGAGAGGGTGGGCTCAGCTTGGAGTGGCAGGGACCCGTGGGCCCAGACCTCGCCCCTTCACACCCATCCATACCAGTGGGCCCGGGAGTGTGGGAGAAGGGGCTGGAACCCACTGGACTCTAAACAGTCTCCCCATGGCTGGCTCCATTCCCCCACCCCCAACCCTTGTTTTAGCCAGGCCCAGAGCTCTCCAAGACAACCTGTTAGGATTCCTTGGCCCTGGGATTCCTCAGTGATCCTGATTCTACCACCAGCCCCTCCTCAGGGTACAGGTCCCAGGGTTTCTCTCCCAGCGTTTCACTGAGTGGAATTGGCCAGGAATTTGTCTTTGAATCCCTTCCCCTCAGCTCTATAGAAGCTGTTTGTCTTCAGTCCCCAGAAATTCTGCCTTCCTCTGAGCAGGCTGATACCCCAGAGCATGACCACTGACACCCCTACCCCCCACCACTGTCCCTCCTCCCACCCCAGAATGCTGGGACCCAGACCCCCACGGGCGGCCAGATTTTGGCAGCATCTTGAAGCGGCTTGAAGTCATCGAACAGTCAGCCCTGTTCCAGATGCCACTGGAGTCCTTCCACTCGCTGCAGGAAGACTGGAAGCTGGAGATCCAGCACATGTTTGATGACCTTCGGACCAAGGAGAAGGTGAAGGCAGGGGGCACGGTGGGAAAGATGGAGCAAGACCCCCGAGTTCTGATGCCTTGGGCTTCTCAGAGACCCTTCCCCTGAACCCCAGCCTTTGGGTCCATGCCTTTTTTGGTCAAGGGAGCCTTTTTTGCATATTAAGAAAAGACAGCCTCCTACTGGTGGATTAATAAGAAAAAGGCACCCTGTACTGAAGTACTTACAGGTGACATTGCATGATGTCTGAGGTTGGCTTTAAAATACTACAGCAGAAATGAAGAAAGGGCAAGAGGAGAGAGGGATGGGGATACAAGATTCACAAAGCATAGGTGATTGTTGAAGTTGGATGATGGCTACTGGGGGGTGCACTGTTTTCTGCTTTTGTGGATGTTTGAAGTTTTCTAAATGGAACCATTAAGAAAGAGAAAAGAGAAAGAAAAGGCACCCCTTTCTTTGGGCTAACATTCCCTTCCCTGGCACCCAGCTTGGCTAGCAAAGCACGAGTCCAGTGGTGAACCCAATGTGCCCCACAGCAGAGTACCCATGTGTGAGGCACCAACCAGACCCAGCAGCCCCGGGTCCCTCCCCAGGGAGCAGAGTGGCTAAGCCCCCACCTCTCCTCCCCAGGAGCTTCGGAGCCGTGAGGAGGAGTTGCTGCGGGCAGCACAGGAGCAGCGCTTCCAGGAGGAGCAGCTGCGGCGGCGAGAGCAGGAGCTGGCAGAGCGTGAGATGGACATCGTGGAACGGGAGCTGCATCTGCTCATGTGCCAGCTGAGCCAGGAGAAGCCCCGGGTCCGCAAGCGCAAGGGCAACTTCAAGCGCAGCCGCCTGCTCAAGCTGCGAGAAGGCGGCAGCCACATCAGCCTGCCCTCCGGTACCCACCCGAGTCCCCAGAGTGCCCCTCAGAGGCTGCTGGGAGCAGCCCTGACCTAGGATTTCTCTCTTTCTTTTCTTTTCCAACTTGTTTTTATTGCCAAATATATCACACATAGTCAATGATCAGCCCAGTGCAGTGGCGAGCACCTGTAGCATCAGCCTACTGGCGAGGCCAGGAATTTGAGACCAGACTGGGCAATGTAGACCCCATATTTACAAAAAAAATCAGCTGGGCATGTTGGCATGTACTTAGAGTCCTAGCTACCGGGGAGGCTGGGGTGGGAGGATCACTTGAGTCCAGGAGTTGAAGGCTGCAGTAAGCTGTGATTACACCACTGGACTCCAGTCTGTGCAGCAGAGCAAGACCCTATCTCTAAAAGAAAAGAAGGAAGGAAGGAAGGAGGGAAGGAGGGAGGGAGGGACGTGACATGACCAAAAACATGTACAGCTAAATGAGTTACTCTAGTCACACCCCCTTGAAAGCAGAGAGAACCCCACAGCCATCCCAAGTGCTTTCCACCTGCCTTCCCAAACACCACCTCACACCACCCGCTAAGTGGAACCTCTGTCTTGACGTTTAGGGTACTTTTGAACCTTTATTCTCTCTTCAAAAATATCTTTAAATCTGGCCACGTGCAGTGGCTCACACCTGTAATCCCAGCACTTTGGGAGGGCAGAGTGGGTGGATCACTTGAGGCCAGGAGTTCTAGAGCAGCCTGACCAACATGGTGAAACCCCATTTCTACTCAAAATACAAAAATTAGCCAGGTGTGATGGTCACATGCCTGTAATCCCAGCTTGGGAGGCTGAGGAATAAGAATCACTTGAACCCAGAAAACAGAAGTTGCTGTGAGCAGAGATTGCGCCACTGCACTTCAGCCTGGGTGACAGAGTGAGACTGTGTCACAAAATATATATTTATTTATTTATGGCCAAGTGCGGTGGCTCACACCTGTAATCCCAGCACTTTGGGAGGCCGAGGTGGGTGGATCACCTGAGGTCGGAAGTTTGAGACCAGCCTGAACAACATGGAGAAACCTCGTCTCTACTAAAAATACAGAATTAGCAGGGCATGGTAGGGCATACCTGTAATCCCAGCTACTCTGGGGGCTGAGG
Organism: Callithrix jacchus; assembly: GCF_049354715.1. Lineage (NCBI taxonomy): Eukaryota > Metazoa > Chordata > Mammalia > Primates > Cebidae > Callithrix > Callithrix jacchus. The sequence goes on from NC_133523.1 coordinate 35,773,637, forward strand.
CAGGAGAATCGAACCCAGGAGACAGAGGATGTGGCGAGCCAAGATCGCACCATTGCACTCCAGCCTGGGCAACAAGTGAAACTCCGTCTCAAAAAAAACCAAAAATGTATTTAGCCCACTGTATCCATGTAATCAATACAAAATAATTGTGAGATATTTGACCTTCTTTTTTCACACTAAATCTTTGAAATCCAGTGTGTATTTTATATTTTTGGCACATCTCAACCTGGAGAGTAAATTTTCATTAAAATCGATTTTTTTTTCCTGAGATGGGGGGTCTTCCTATATTGCCCATGGTGGTCTCGAACTCCCACACTTCGGCTCCTCCCACCTTGGCCTCCCAAAGTGCTGTGAGTTCAGGCGTGAGCTACTGCGCCTGACCTATCAAAAATATTTTATCTGTATTTAGATTTTATAAAAGTTAGAGAGGAAAAAGTAGATATACATACCCAAGTTGTTCCAAGCACACTTAAATGTTTCCAGTAACCAAATGGAGTACCTGTTTTTTAAATTTAAACTTTAATTACAACCAAATAAATAAAAGAGTTGGCTGGGCATGGTGGCTCACACCTGTAATCCCAGCACTTTGGGACGTGGATGCTGAAGGATCCCTTGAGGCCAAGAGTTCAAGACCAGCCTGGGCAACACAGTGAGACCTCATCTTTTACATATATATATATACAATTTTAAAATTAGATAAATAAAGGTTAAATTCCAAGTCCTTTATAGCACAAGCCACATTTCAAGTGCTCAGTTGCTACACGTGGCTACTGGCCGCCATGTTGGACACTGAGGCATAGGTCCTTGGTCTACTAGAGCTGCTGTGCTTGTGCTTATTAAACCACATTTCCCTTGCTGAGCCTCACCCCAACTTGCTGATTCAGGGAGGGCCCAAAAAGTTGCCTCGCCAAGACATTTTCAGCTGATGGTAATGCTGCTGGTCTGGGGCCCGCACTCTGAGAACCACTGCATTAAGGAATGAAAATGGCAGTGTTCCCATTCTAGAATTCCTTCTCTGCTTCTACAGTGGAAACTTCCCTTTGGTTACCCATGGAACCATTTGCTTAGGAAAGCTTCTCTTTCTGCAGGCTTTGAGCACAAGATCACAGTCCAGGCCTCTCCAACTCTGGATAAGCGGAAAGGATCCGATGGCGCCAGCCCCCCCGCAAGCCCCAGCATCATCCCCCGGCTGAGGGCCATTCGCCGTGAGTATCTCCCAAGGCCCTGACCGGTCAGTCGATCAGTCCATCAACAAATATCTTTGAGCCTGATGTTTGTACCTGGCACCAAGCCAGAGGAACAGCAGGACACAAGACAGACAAGGCCCTTTTCCTCATTCTTATTATGGGAAACAGAGTAAGCAAGTCAGTAAGCAGGATAATTTTTTTTTTTTTTTTGAGATGGAGTCTCTGTCTCCCAGGCTGGAGTGCAGTGGTGCAGTTCCAGTGATTCTTCTGCCTCAGCCTCCTGAGTAGCTGCAGTTACAGGTGCACACCACCACACCCAGCTAATTTTTTGCATTTTTAATAGAGTTAGGGGTTTCACCATGTTGGCCAGGCTGGTCTCGAACTCCCGACCTCAGGTGATCTGCCTGCCTCGGCCTCCCAAAGTGCTGGGATTACAGGTGTGAGCCACTGCGCCTGGCCAGGCCTTTGGGCTTGATGTGGAGCTGCGTCACTGGCTCTCCCAGGCCTTTGGGCTTGATGTGGAGCTGCGTCACTGGCTCTCCCAGGCCTTTGGGCTTGATGTGGAGCTGCGTCACTGGCTCTCCCAGGCCTTTGGGCTTGATGTGGAGCTGCGTCACTGGCTCTCCCAGGCCTTTGGGCTTGATGTGGAGCTGCGTCACTGGCTCTCCCAGGCCTTTGGGCTTGATGTGGAGCTGCATCACTGGCTCTCCCAGGCCTTTGGGCTTGATGTGGAGCTGCGTCACTGGCTCTCCCAGGCCTTTGCTTGCAGAAGGCAGATTGCAGGACTTCCCAGCCTCCCTAATTGTATGTGCCAAACTCTCATAACACATCTATTTTTTTTTGTTTTTAAGTAGAGATGGGGTCTCACTTTGCTGCCCAGGCCGGTGTTGAACTCCTGGGCTCAACCAGTCCTCCCACCTCATCCTCCCAAAGTGCTGGGATTAGCGGTGTGAGCCACTGCGCCCGGCCACAAGATGATTTCTAATAGTGATAAGTTCTTTAAAGGAACTTAGGGAAGGGAATAAAAGAGGAGGTGTATTACTCAGAGTTCTTCAGGCAAACAGAATGATTAGCATTTTTTTTTTTTTTTTAGACAGAGTCTTGCTCTGTCACCCAGGCTGGAGTACAATGGCATGATCTTGGCTCACTGCAACCTCCACCTCCCAGGTTCAAGCAGTTCTCCTGCCTCAGCCCCCCTATTAGCTGAGATTACAGGCATGTGCCACCAGGCCTGGCTAATTTTTGTATTTTTAGTAGAAACAAGGATTCACTATGCTGGCCAGGCTGGTCTCGAACTCCTGACCTCAGGCGATCTACCCGCCTAGGCCTCCCAGAGTGCCGGGATTCCAGGCATGAGCCACTACACCCAACTGCATATGTTTAGATACATAGAAAGAGATGTATTGGCTGGGCACGGCGACTCATGCCTATAATCCCAGCACTTTGGGAGGCCGAGACGGGTGGATCACGAGGTCAAGAGATCGATACTATCCTGGTCAACAAGGTGAAACCCCGTCTCTACTAAAAATACAAAAATTAGCTGGGCATAGTGGTGCACGCCTGTAATCCCAGCTACTCGGGAGGCTGAAGCAGGAGAATTGCTTGAACCCAGGAGGCGGAGGTTGCAGTGAGCCGAGATCATGCCATTGTACTCCAGCCTGGGTAACAACAGCGAAAGTCCATCTCAAAAAAAAAAAAAAAACAAAATTAGTTGGGCGTAGTGGTACGTGCCTGTGATCCCAGCTACTTTTAACCAGCAGAGGAAACAGCAAAGGCAAAAGCTGGAGGTGGGAACAGCGTGGGCTGCTTATTAGCCCACTTGGTTGGAGCAGAGTGAATGGGAGGAGGACGTAGGTTTTGCGGTCGGGGAGTTCACAGGGGTCAGATCAGGCAGAGGCCTAAGAGCAGGATAAGGAGTCTGGATTTTCTTTCCTTTTTTTTGTTTCTGTTTTTTTTAATTTTCATTTGACATCTTTGGTATGGATTGTTTTTAATTTTGATGTTTAGTTCCGGAGTACATGTGCAGGATGTGCGGGTTTATTATACAGGTAAATGTGTGCCGTGGTAATTTGCTGCACCTGTCAACCCATCACCTCGGTAGGAAGCCCATGTGTTAGCTGTTTTTCCTAATATTCTCCCTCCCCAGCCCCCACGACAGGCACCAGTGTCTGTTGTTCCCCTCCCTGTGTCCATGTGATCTCATTGTTCACCTCACTTATAAGTGAGAACATGTGTTTGGTTTTCTGTTCCTGCATTAGTTTGCTGAGGATAATGGCTGCCAGTGCCATCCATGTCCCTGCAAAGGACATGATCTCATTCCTTTTTATAGCTGCATAGTATTCCATGGTGAGACAGGCTTTTGCTCCGCCTCCCAAGCTGGGGTGCAGTGGCTTGACCTCAGCCTCCTGAGTAGCTGGGACTGCAGGCCTGCACCACTATGCCTGGCTAATTTTTTGTATTTTAGTAGAGGTTTCACCATGTTGGCCAGGCTGGTCTCAAACTCCCGATCCTGACCCTCAAGTGATTCCTCCACCTCAGCCTCCCAAAGTGCTGGGATTCCAGGTGAAAACTACTGCACCTGACCTGGTATGGATTTTCATTTTGTTTTTTGTTTTTTTGAGATGGAATCTTGTTCTGTTGCCAGACTGGAATACAGTGGGCAATCTTGGCTCACTGCAACCTCCAACTCCTGGGTTCAAGCAATTCTCCTGCCTCAGCCTCTCAAGTAGCTGGGATTACAGGCACATGCCACCACGCCTGGCTAATTTTTGTAATTGTAGTAGAGACAGGGTTTCTCCATGTTGGCCAGGATGGTCTTGATCTCTTGACCTTGTGATCTGCCTACCTCGACCTCCCAAAGTGCTGGGATTACAGGCATGAGCCGTCATGACTGGGCTATGAATTTTCTTTTAGTGGCTCTGGAGCAGCCCCCAGAGCCACGTGAGCAAGGCACTGAAGGAATCAAATTGACCTTTTCCCTCTGGCTGCTGTAAGAAATAAAGGTGGAGAGAGCAGTGAGATGTTGGAGGCCAGGCCAGGGTGGGGGACTTGGAAGGGACACATGTCCACCGTCGAGGCGATAGGGCAGAGATACAGTCGTCGGAGTTTGCTGGTGGGTTGAAGGGTGAAAGGCTACTTCCCAAGTTCCAACCCCTCATTTGCCCCAGCACTGTCCCCACCCACAGCCCCCCTGCCCTCTGTCCCGGCACCTGCTCTGTACCAGGCCCAGGAGGTCAGTCCTGCAGGAGACACACAGATAAATACCCATACTATGTCAGCAAGCACTGGCACCAGATAGGTCTAGAGCTTCACAGGGATCGAGACAAGGGCAGTTGACCTGCAGGGAACTAACTACCCAGAGCTGGAGGCTGGAAGCGCAGGCAGTCAGCTGGAATGAATGGTGAAGGGTTAGGCTGTGAAAAGCAGGGGAGGTTGGAGGAGTTGACAAAGAATCGCTCATAGCCTTCAATGCCAGGCAGAAGCGCTGGAACTTCGTCCTGACAGCAGTAGGGAGCTGCCGGAGGATTTATAGCAGGGAGGGTCATGACTGGAGTTTGAAAGAGCCCTTGGACTCCCAAGCAGAGGGTGGTTCTGCGCTGGGGCCCTGGAGGCTGGGAGCCTAGTGGGGACAGACCCTTCACCCAGTAACCAAGTGGTTTCTCTGGCCCCAGTGACTCCTGTGGACTGTGGTGGCAGCAGCAGTGGCAGCAGCAGCGGAGGCAGTGGGACATGGAGCCGCGGTGGACCCCCCAAGAAGGAAGAACTGGTCGGGGGCAAGAAGAAGGGACGGACATGGGGGCCCAGTTCCACCCTGCAGAAGGAGCGGGTGGGAGAGGAGAGGTGAGGCGTGGTGGTGCCCGCCCTGTGCCCAGGCCCCAGTTCCCAGGCTGCAGGCCAGAGGACTGAGGTCTCCATCTCTTTCTGGTCCCCTGCAGGCTGAAGGGGCTGGGGGAAGGAAGCAAACAGTGGTCATCAAGTGCCCCCAACCTGGGCAAGTCCCCCAAACACACACCCATCGCCCCCGGCTTCGCCAGCCTCAATGAGATGGGTAAGAGACTGGGTGCTTGAAAGGGGATGGGGGTTCCCTGGCCAAAGGGGTGAACCTCCCAGAGCTGAGGGAAGAGCCTCCCAGATTTCACTGGGTCAGTGGGTGGGAGGCCTTCCTGGAAAAGGAGATGGTGGCCCCTGGGAGGTGGGAGGTCATTTCCAGGGAAAGGGAGCACTCTTCCCCGAAGCTCCTCGGGGAGACAGATTCAAGAACGAGGCTTCGAGGTCTTGGTCGTACTGTTGGAGGGGTCCCCGTGGGATCCTGGCCAGCCCCGCAGGTGAGTGACAGATGGCTCTCTTCTGTTGCAGAGGAGTTCGCTGAGGCAGAGGACGGAGGAAGCGTGCCCCCTTCCCCCTACTCGACCCCATCCTACCTCTCGGTGCCGTTGCCCACTGAGCCCTCCCCAGGGACGCGGGCGCCGTGGGAGCCGACACCGTCTGCACCCCCAGCTCGGTGGGGACACGGCGCCCGGCGGCGCTGCGACCTGGCGCTGCTAGGCTGCGCCACGCTGCTGGGGGCCGTGGGCCTGGGCGCTGACGTGGCCGAGGCACGCGCAGCCTGTGACAGCGAGGAGCAGCGGCGCTGGCTAGACGGCCTGTTCTTCCCCCGCGCCGGCCGCTTCCCGCGGGGCTTCAGCCCACCCGCGCGTTCTCACGGCCGCCGCGATGACGCGGGCCTGGGCCTGGTGCCCTCGGTCACGCTCGTGTCACTTTCGTCCGTGTCTGACTGCAACTCGACGCGTTCACTGCTGCGCTCGGACAGTGATGAGGCCGCGCCGGCCGCGCCCTCCCCACCACCCTCCCCTCCACCCTCCCCGCCTGCTCCCACACCCTCACCCAGCGCCAACCCCCTGGTGGACCTGGAGCTGGAGAGCTTCAAGAAGGACCCCCGCCAGTCGCTCACGCCTACCCACGTCACAGCTGCACGTGCCGGCGCCATGAGCCGCGGGCACCGGCGGACTCCATCGGACGGGGTGCTGGGGCAGCGGGGTCCTCCCGAGCCCGCGGCCCACTGCTCTGGTGAGTGAGGCGCCCCGCACCCAGGTTGCAGAAAACCCTCCCTTCCCTCCTTTGCCAGGGTCACAAGTCCAACCTAGCCACCACCCGACAAGCGGCCACCTCCTGCTTGTGGAGGAGGGAGGGTCTGTGTCCCTTTGCTCCTCACTTCTGGAGGCACTGGGGGCGTCCAGGGGACTGAGACACGGGTGGCAAACTGATGCCTACAAGGCCAGGTGGGTGCCTTTAGCAATAGTGACCAGCGTGGCCATCGCCAACTCTTACACAGCACCTAGACACTGTTCTTCTCCATCACTTAACCGGGGCGGAGATGCCGCCATGGCAGTGTTACTCAGTACCCACCGTCGGGCACTGCTGCTTGTGTTAAATTATTTTATTTGCTCCTCGCCTCTGTAGTGAGGTGCCATGTTTATCCCCATTCAGAGGTAAGCCATGCCCGAAGTGTGCCTGCAGGAGCTTAGCCCAATGTACGGGAGTCAGAAAGACCAGGGTTTTGGTCCCAGGGGCTGCTAAGCAGCAGCTCCAGAAGGTTAAGGAACATACCAGCCTGGGCGCCGTGGCTCTGGCCTGTAATCCTAGCACTTTGGGCGGCTGAGGTGGGTGGATCCAGGAGTTCAAGACCAACATAGCCATGACGGTGAAACCCCATCTTTGGGGGGGAAAAAAGCATGCCAGGGTCCACCCGGAGCAGCAAGCACCTGGGAGTGGTCCCAGCCTAGGTCAGGGTCCCAGCACTGCCGCACTGCAGCTGGAAATTGGGTACAGAAAGATCCATGGATTTCTCGGGGGAAACCAGAACTGCTTTTCATGTAAAAGCTCTGGGCTTTTCAATGCCACCCTCTGCCCTACCCCACTCACCTCCTCTGAACCTCTCTTACCAGGCCCTCAAGACCCTCTGGACTTCCCCCGCCTGCCCGACCCCCAGGCCCTTTTCCCAGCCCGCCGCCGGCCCCCCGAGTTCCCAGGCCGCCCCACCACCCTGACTTTTGCCCCGAGACCTCGGCCAGCTGCCAGTCGCCCTCGCTTGGACCCCTGGAAACTGGTCTCCTTTGGCCGGACGCTCACCATCTCGCCTCCCAGCAGGCCAGACACTCCAGAGAGCCCTGGGCCCCCCAGCATGCAGCCCACATTGCTGGACATGGACATGGAGGGGCAGAACCAGGACAGCACAGTGCCCCTATGCGGGGCCCACGGCTCCCACTAAGGCCTGCCCACCACCGCCCGCCTGGGCAGCCATGAATGTAGCGCCCCAGGCCCTGCCCCAGCCCGCCATGCCAGAAGGTGGGGAAGGCCCTGGGCAGGATGCTCACTCTATTTATTGGGGAAGGGGGGAGGGGGGACACTTAACTTATTCCTTTGTACCCCAGGGGGTGGAGCCCTGTGTCCGCCCTGCACTGGGGGGTGGGTGGGCAGGGATACTCAGGGACAGGGCATCATGGGGGACTTGGCACAAAAATGCAGCATTAAAGGTAACCCCTGCCCCCTAACGCACTTGGCTGTGTTCCTTTTTCATTTTCGTTTTTCTCTTTTTTGAGACAGAGTCTGGCTTAGTCACCGAGGCTGGAGTGCAGTGGCACCACCTCAGCTCACTGCAGTCTCCACCTCCTGGGTTCAAGTGATTCTCCTGCCTCAGCCTCCTGAGTAGCTGGGACTACAGGCACCCACCACCACAGCCGGCTAATTTTTTTATTTTTGGTAGAGACAGGGTTTCACCATGTTGACCAGGCTGCTCTCAAACTCCTGACCTCAAGTGATCCACCTGCCTCAGTGTGCCAGAGTGCTGGGATTACAGGCGTGAGCCACCGCACTGGACCTGGACTGTTTCTTTCCTGGGCCCAGTCCCTGATGCAGGGTCAACCCAGTGGAACATTCCCCCACCCCACACACCCTCCCTGGGCTTCTCTGGGCTTCTAAGGTCCAAGGGATGTGGCCCTCCCTGGTCCCCCACCACCACCAAGAACACCACACAAGTTATGATCACCAGTGACAAGTGTTTTACCAGCAAACATATGAGTCAGGGGGAAGTTACATACATGGTGAGGTGGGAGGATGAGGGGGTAAAGACGATCCTCTTGGGTTGGCCTCAGCCAATCACATCCCGAGTCTGGGCCCCAGCTCCACTGTCTTGCCGCTGGAGGCTGCAACGGTTCATCTTCAGCTGAGTCAGCTGGATGTAGCGGAGCACATTGGTGTCTGCGGGGGAGGCAAGTAGGGCATCATCTGGGTGTCCTGGGGCAGCAGGTGGCTTCCACACCATCCTGGCTCACACTCCATTCTCCACAGTCTCCAGCAGCTCACTCACACAACCAGTAGTGCCAGAGCCCTTCCCAAATGCCACAGCTAGTGACATTGTACACCTCTATGCACCTGTATTTGCGGCACCCTCTGCCAAGAGTGCCTCTTCGCAGAGGCTCCCGTCACACTTCTTGCAGATGTCACTGGAGGATGAGAAGTCTGTTCTCTCCCAGCCACTTAATGGGAAAACTAATCTCGTCTCTACTCCCACAACCCTGCACCTGTTGTAATCCCTCTTCATCCCTCATTGGCTCTTAATACAAAACCGAGTGTTGTGTCTGCCCTCTTGCACTTGTAAGTGCACACATGCGCACACCCCAATTTCCTGGCATCGCCCACCCAGGTGGATGAGTGGATGGTGGAGGAAGTGAATGAATAGTTGTGTGTGAATGGGTGAGTGGGTGAATGGAGGAATAAGTGTGTGTGTTATGCAGGGTGGGACGGGGGAATGAGATGACAGTGAGTGGATAGGGAAGTGGCTGAGGCCGTGAACAGGAGTTATCAGGTATGTCAATGACAGTAGATGAGAACTGACTGGGGAGATGTCAGAGGAGCGATGGGGAGACGGATGGGTGAAGGGTGGGTGGATGAATGGTGGGGTGAGTGGAAAGTGGGCATGTAGGGAGTGGGTGGGTGGTACAGCCCTCCCTTGAGGCAGCTCCGCGGGCGGAGGAGGGCTTTGCTATTCTGTCCCGATCTTCCTGCCCATTCCCTCTGCTCCAGCCCCTTTCTGATCCCTGGGCCAGCCCTCACTTCTGCCCGGCCCTGCCACTCACCTGTGGGCTCCCGGCTGCGGGCCTCCTGCAGGTAGCGCAGCGCGCCTGCATAGTCACCTAGGTGGTAGAAGGCAATGCCGGCGCGGTAGGTGGCCTTAAAGTTGCCCTGCTGCTTCTCCAGCACCTTGAGACAGTACTCGCGCACGCGCTCGTAGTTCACCAGCTCCGACTGCAGCAGGCAAGCTGCGGGGGCACCGGGGCCGGGGTTCTCAGAGCCTGGTGGCACGGCACCCTCAGAACCCACCTGACCATGAGGAGCCAGGGCTCCAGGCTGCAGGGAACTTGGCCTAAGGGATTGCTCGGGCCACCGGGGGCGCCAATCTGCTCGCCTGTCAAAACAGATGAAACTGCACCGCCACTAGAGGGTGCCAAAACACTGACAGGCTCTGGCCTCTAGGTGATCCCACGGACAGGTGCTGGCCGCTAGGTGATGCGCCTGGAGCTGTCGGTGGGCAAGAGCACTAAGGGCAGCGCGGGGGCGGGGCCGGGGTCGAGGGCCGGGACCTCCAACGGCTCACTCGGGGCAGACTTCCTCACCTTAGGTCCACGTGCAGCCAGAAGGTGGTAAGAATGACTCTGAAAGCAGGCCCTGAAGATCCCACCCAAAGACCATTTCCGGCATCCCAGCTCCCTCCAGCCACAGACCCCTGTCATCCCCTACCCCCAATCTCTTTCCTTGATCATGCTCTGAAGTCTCCCCCAGAAGCCCATGACCCCAGACCCTTCAGCTCCGGAGCCCCTGTCCCCCAGGTCTCCAAGCTCTCCTGATTGCCCCTCACCAACCCCCTCCCCACGTGCCCCATCCCTTCATCCCCGACGGCATACCGGTGAGAGAATCATAACACTCCACCTCCGTGCTCTCCACCAGGCGCCGCTGCTCCTCACTGAGGCGCGCCGGCCCGGGGCTGCTGGTGGGCCCGGGGACGGGGGCGGGCAGGCCTCCAGGGCGGGCCCCCTGCGCCGCCTTCAGCTGCAGCAGCGCTCGGTGGTACTTGCCGATGGCCTCCCGGAACTTCTTCTCTCGGTAGCAGCGCTGGCCCTCCGCCTTGAACGCCACGGCGGCACGCAGGCTGCTGTCGAGCGCTGCACCCAGGCTCCCCGACGGCTCTGGGGTAGGACCAAGACGAGTAGAGCCATGGCGGGAGCCAGAGCCAGAGCCCGGGCCCGGCGGGGACAGGGCGGGAGGCGGCCGCGGCGGAGGCTCCGGGGCAGCGCTGAGCATCAGCACCGGGGACAGCGCACCGCGCTGCATTGTGGGAAACTCCTGCCGCCGCGCTGCAGCTACCGCATCGCCCCCCGCGGGGCTGGTCCCCACCCTTTCTCCGCCCCCTCACCTCCGGCAGCCGACTCCAGCTGCCCCCTATGGGTCTAGGGAAACCCCTCGAGACTTCCCCCATGCTCACTCTCAAATTAGCCAAGTCCTATTTCTCCAGCCCGCCCCCAAATTGTTCTCACTCCCTTACCCTCATCACCCTCCTGCCTACTCTCCTCCCCGGTGCCCAGAACTCCTGAAGATTTCTAGAAGGAAAGGACAAGCCTTGGGGAAAGAGCAGGAAGACATCAGCCTCATGGAAAGCTGGCTCTCAGCCTGCTGGCCATTTGGCATAACGAATGAGAACACAGGATTTGGACCCAAGCCGCCCAAATTCAAACCCCTGCCTATTTTCTCACCAGTGGTATGACACAGCTCACTTAAACTACCTGGAACTCTGTATCCTCATCAGTAACATGGAACAATAATATCATCTTTAGGGCCGGGCACGATGGCTCATACCTCTAATGCCAGAGCTTCGGGAGGCCAAGGCCAGTGGATCGCTTGAGGTCAGGAGATACACACACACACACACACACACACACACACAGTTACACACACACACAAAATTAGGCGGATGTGGTGACATACCCCTGTAGTCCCAGCTACTCGGGAGACTGAGGCAGCAGAATCGCTTGAACCTGGGAGGCAGAGGTTGTAGTGAGCAGAGATTGTACCACAGCACTCCAGCCTGGGTGACAGAGGGAGACGCTGTCTTTAAAAAAAGCAATGAAGGAAGAAAGGGAGGGAGGAAGGAAGGGAGAGAGAATACCTTCTTTGGGATTCATCTGCTAATTTATGCAACAAATATTCACTGACATCCTTTCTGTGCCCAGCTCTGTGCTGGATGATGCTGGGATGTAGCAGAGACTGCATGAGCTTCAGACCCTACCCTCACTGGGTCCCCAGTTGAGTGGGCAGACAGACCAGTGACCAGACAGTGACAGCCCTGAACAGGCTAGCCTGGGAAGCACAGGCAGAGGTGTAAGGGCCCGGGGGAGGAGGCACAGGCAGAGGGGTCGGGGCTGGGATATGGGAGGTACTGCTGTGCGCTGAGGTGGTGAGTAAAGCCTTCCTGGAGGAGGGAATGACCCTATAAACAAGAGAGATCTCCTTCTTGCCCTCATCAAGCTCACCTGTCTATGTGGGAAAGCCAGTGAGAAGGCAAACAAGTCCCCAGGAAAGGAAGCATGCAGGAGGCTTCAAGACAAAAAGCAAGTGTGAATGAGTTGATTGCCCTATGGTCCTCCTTAGCTGCCTCCTTAGCCGTGGGACCTGGGCCAAGTTCCTCCATCTTCCTCCTTTGACTTTTTCTGTGTGACATGAAGATAAAAGGCAAGTTAACCTCAGAGAGGTTGCAGGGACTGAATTATCTTATGCAGGTAAGGCATTTAGCACAGGGCCTCAAACATTAATGGGCAATTAACAATTGGTGTTTCTTATCCATTAGACTCTGAGTCATGTGATCTTGAGTGCCTGGCTCTGAGTCAGCATCCACATATAGTTGTTGAATGAATGAGTGTGTCAGTGAATAGCATTCTGCATCACTCCTCCTTCCCCCTCCCCCGAGACTGTAGCTTGGGTCTCAGCCCCAAGCACCTCCACTCTTCCCACATCCAACCCCACAGCACATCCTCTGGCTGAAGGTCCCACATGCAGTGACAGAAACTGGAACTCAGCATCTTCCATCTCAACCGAAGCATCTTCCTCTATCCCTTATTGTACTTTGCTGTAAAATGCTTTTGCTGGGTGAGTTTCTCCCTTATCCCTGGGGTACAACCTTGAACACCTCAGGCATGGAAACATTTTCCTTTCTGCATCTCCAAACCCAGGCAGGTAAAACTCCTGAGTGTGAGTTCTTGAGCAGTGTACATGCCTTTCCCCACCTCGGGTGTGGCTGTTTTGTAATTAAAAACATGAAGATCTGGCCAGGCATGGTGGCTCACACCTGTAATCCCCACACTTTGGGAGGTCGAGGCAGGTGGATCACCTGAATTTAGGATTTCGAGACCAGCCTGGGCAACATGGCAAAACATTTTCTCTACCAAAAATACAAAAAAATTAGCCAGGCGTGGTGGTGTGTGCCAGTGGTCCCAGCTACTTGGAAGGCTGAGGTAGGAGGATCGCTTGAACACAAGAGGTGGCGGCTGCAGTGAGCTGAGAACACTACTGCACTCCAACCTAATAACAGAGTGAGACCCTGTCTGGGGGCGGGGGGGGAAGAGCCATTGATTCATAACACATCTTTTCTGACCAAGTAAATACCTAGGTACCCAGGCACAGTAGCAGAGGACAACTGTACCTAAAACCACGGTGCTGCTGGGATGCAATGCTAACACTTACAACACCTCTTAGGTGTCAGACATCGTCATAAAACTTTATGTATGTTTTAACTCACATCCTCCCCACAGTGTCAGGTGGTGGGTACCATAATTAATTCCCATTGACACCTGGGCCCTTCCCAGGTTAAGCATATCAGACCCCATTGATCAAACTCTTACTATCCAGTACTTACTATTACAAACTGATGACCTTCACAGAGAATCTCCCAAGCCTGAGACCCTATCTTCAGAGTCCAATATAGGTGATGTGTTGGGGCTTGTACAACAATTAAGAAATGTTGAATTAGGCCGATGTAGTGGCTCACGCCTGAAATCCCAGCATTGTGAGAGACCAAGGCGGGAGGATCACCCAAAGCCGGAAGTTCGAGACCAGCCTGATCAACAAGAAGAAAACCCGTCTCTACTAAATATACAAAATGAGCCAGGCGTGGTGGCACATGCCTGTAATCTCAGCTACTCGGGAGGCTGAGGCAGGAGAATCGCTTGAACCCGGGAGGTGGAGGTTGTGGTGAGCCGAGATCGTGCCATTGCACTCCAGCCTGGGCAACAAGAGCGAAACTCGGTCTTAAAAAAAGAAAAAAAGGAATATTGAATTAGTCAACATGTAAAGGCAGAGATGGAATTGCAGAATTTCAGATTGAGTTGAGTAAGATCTGAAAATCCAGCAGCATCGAGGTAGCATTCCTTCCGACCCGGGAGGGCCTTCTCAGTTCCCCACAGTCCCCTTCCTTCCTGATTTCATGCCAGTCCTTAAGGGATCCCGGTTTTATCCTGCTGAATGGCTCTAGGGGAAGCCCGCCATTGCCCCCTAGTGGAGGATTCAGAATTTGCATTTTATATTCAGCAAACGTTAAATGACGTGGTAAGAACATCCAATCAGAGGGATGCGAGCCCTAGAAAGCGACCAATCAAAAGCAAGAAGGGACTGGAATTCGACCAATGAGGGCAGAGAGCGCTCAAAATAAAAACTTACTTTATTGAGATGACAGACGAACACACACTGGGAGGCTGTTTGTTTGTTTGTTTGTTTGTTTTGATGACTGAGCCTCAGCGCTCAGGGAGGCTCAGGTGGAGGCCGCGGAGCAGGCAGGCAGCGGTGAGGCTGGTGCCCTGGCGCTGGGACCGCGCGTACTTGAAGAAGACGGCGGCGCGGCCTGGCGTGGGACCTCGGAGTGCAGCACGGGCCATGCACGGCTCGAGGGGGCCCAGTTCCTCGGAGCTGCAGAGGGAGATGGAGAAACTGAGGCAGGGCAAGGGGGTGGAGATGACCCATCCTCAGAACTGGAGCTTCGAGGCCGAGATGCGTCGAAGTCGCATCTGTGGGTCCCCATGGACGGGTCAGGGCTCTCGAGATAGGGCACTGGAGTGACAAGGCGGGTACCAGGGAGGATGGACACCCGATTCTCCTTGCAGGGCGCATCTAGTGGGGAACCAGAACCCGCGAGGAAGCAAGGAAGGGAGCCGAGGATGGACAGCCATCCTCTCTATTCTGGGGATACAGGCTGGGAGAAAAATGGTTCGCCCCGCCACCTGGTGGCGCGGTTAGTGGCCCTAGCAGCTAAAGGAACACCCCATCCACCACCAGATACAGAGTTAGAGGACTCAAGGCCTGGGAGAGCCTTCGTTCTCAGCCCTGGAAGCCAACTGGAGCATCTTCTGGGCCTGGGAGGCTTTATCTTCCACCGTGGGGCAAGGTTAAGCGCCCCCAGATCTGGACTAATGGGATCCTCCCACCCCATTCTCTCCCATAGCCAGAAAAATCAAGTCTAGGGGCCACCTCCTCCCCAATAATTGTCTCTCATTCTCTGAGACGGTAAAAATGACCAGGAAGGGAGGTCCCTGAAGCTGAGGTGACCCCATACAGGCCCCCCAACAAGGTCACACCTGTTAAGTTCCGGCTTGAGCCTGGAGCCTGCCCCGTCGAGCAAGCGGTGCGCCAGGCTCAGAGCCGCAGCCGCGAGACGACTCGGCTCCCATCCCACCGCCTCGGCCTCCAGCAAAGACAACTCCAGGAAGTAGGTGGCAAGTAGCATCACCTGCGAGCGAGGCGGGGCGACTGTCAGGCCCCGCCCTACCCCACGCCGGCCCAGCCACACCCCCACCCCGCGTATCCACGAGGCCCACCTGGGGGCTGCTCCCTGCCAGCGCGGCCAGCAGCCCGAGGCACAGCAGCGGGCCCGGGTGGTACAGCCGGAAATCCAGGCGGCTCAGGATGCGGCGCTCCGCGCGCAGCAGCTCCGCCCGCGAGAAGGAGTCCGCACCCAGGAGGCAGAGGCAGGTGGGCTGCAGACGGGGGATATGAAGGGGAAGTGAAAGAACCCTGGATCCCAGCTGTTTATTCCCTGCCCTGGAACGGCCCAAGTTCCGGACCTCAGTTTCCTGGTGTGTAAAATGCAGCTATTGGCTTGTGTCTGGAAGTCGTAGAGAGCACGGGCTTCAGAGTCCTGGGTTCGAGACCTAGGTCCGAGTTCAAACCCCACGGTCTGCTCACTGTGTGACACAGGACAGTCACTTAGGCTCTCAGCCTGTTTCTCCCTCTGTAAAACAGATACTACTCCCTGCTTCACCAGGCAGTTCTGATAAGGCACTGAATTCATGCATGTTGACGGTAACAACTCGAGATTAACTCGTTCATATTATTTTTATTTACTTTTCTAAATTAGAGATGAGGTCACCTTGGCTTCTCAAAGCGAGGGATTTTTGTGTGGGGGGTAGAGTGCAGTGGCGCGACTCACTGCAACCACTGCCTCCTGGGTTCAAGCGATTCTCCTGCCTCAGTCTCCTGAGTAATCGGGACTACAGGGATGCACCACCACGCCCGGCTCGTTTTTGTTTGTTTGAGACGGAGTTTCGCTCTTGTTACCCAGGCTGGAGTGCAATGGCGCGATGTCGGCACACCACAACCTCCGCCTCCTGGGTTCAGGCAATTCTCCTGCCTCAGCCTCCTGAGTAGCTGGGACTACAGGCACGCGCCACCATGCCCAGCTAATTTTTTGTATTTTTAGTAGAGACGGGGTTTCACCACGTTGACCAGGATGGTCTTGATTTCTTGACCTCGTGATCCACCCGCCTCGGCCTCCCAAAGTGCTGGGATTACAGGCGTGAGCCACCGCGCCCGGCCTTCGTTTTTATATTTTTAGTAGAGACGGGTTCTCACCATGTTAGTCAGGCTGGTCTCGAACTCCTGACCTCAAGTGATCTGCCTGTCTCTGCCACCCAAACTGCTGGAATTACAGGAGTGAGCCACCACACCCAGCCTTAATACAGACTATTCAAGACCAAGTCCAAGTTCCAACTGCTTGATTTGGGGCAAGTGTCTTCTCTGTGGGCCTCAGTCTCCTCTTCTGTTTAAGGGACACGTTGACAGCCCCTCCCTCACACACGTTGGGAATCCCAGACTCAGCACAGTGCTTGGCATACAGTAGGCACTGAATCAGTGACTCCTGCAAAGACTCGATCCACCCTCCGAAATCCCACCCCGGAAGTACCTCGGGAAGCACGCACTCTTCCATTTTGCACGCCACAAACAGGCAGGCCACGCCTAGCAGCTGCAGGCGATGTGAGCGCACGCGGCTGGTGCTCAGGTAGGAATCAAGCAGGTGCACCGCCAGGTAAAGTGTGTCACCAGCCAGACCCAGGTACTCCTGAGAAGGGGCATGGGTGACCATGGGGTCCCAGGCAGTGATGCAAACCCAGCTCCCCACACCCTTCCAGATACCTACGTGCACCTGGACCAGCCAATCTACCACCAGGGCGCGCATCTCCAGGGTCACAGCTCGGTGCAGGGCTCTCCGGGGCAGCACGCGGCACACCTGGGGTTGAGGCAGGGATGCCTCACTCTCCACACCTGTGCCTGGCCTTTCTCCTGAGCTCCAGCCCTGGGTGCAGCAGCCTCCTCCAGTCAGTTGAACGTTTCAGGCATGCCACACCCAAACTGGCCTCCAAATGCATTCCTCTTAGAGGTCCTCACCTAGAACTCTGGCTTTGTTCCAGATGCCTCCACATCCACCTCTCCAGTCTATAGCCCCCAGAGCCACGTGGCCTCCTAGGTGGCTCCCACTAGGTTCCTGGACTTCATTTTTTTCTTTTTCTTTTTTTGGGGACGAAGTCTCCCTCTGTTGCCCAGGCTGGATTGCAACGGCACGATCTCAGCTCACTGCAACCTCTACCTCCTGGGTTCAAGTGATTCTCCCACCTCAGCCTCCCAAGTAGCTGAGATTAAAGGCACCCACCATCATGCCCAGCTAACTTTTGTAGAGACAGGGTTTCACCATGTTAACCAGGCTGGTCTTGAACTCCCAACCTCAGGTGATCAGGCCACCTTAGCCTCCCAAAGCGCTGGGATTACAGGCATAAGCCACATGCCCAGCCTCAGACTTCACTTTTGACTGCCAACTCTCAACCCATCTGCCTCAAAGCACCCAGAAGTTTCTTTCCAAAGAAAGATCTGATCAAGGAACTCCCCAGCTTAAAACACTTCCGTGGCTCCCAGAACACTTGGAGAAAACGCTAATTTCTTTCAGGCTGTGCTCCAACATCACCTCTTTCCTCTCTCCCCTCACAACCCACACTTCAGCCACAACTGCCTTCTTTTTGGCTCCTAGACTATGCCAAGCCCATTCCTACCCCAGGCCCTTTCCACTCCCTCTTTCCTCTACAGAGAGTGTCCTTCCCCAGCTCCTTGCGCGGGCTCAACTGGCATCTCCGTGACTTTGTCTACACTCCTCCCGCCTGGTCACCAGCTCTCTGTCTCAGCGTTTTCACTCTGCAGCTGTCTCCCTGTGCGCTTTGTCTATTCGCCTGCTAGGCTGCCAGCCTCACGGCTCAGGGTCTCCTGACTAGAACACAGGTGTTGCTCAGGTCCTAATGGAGATCCCGGCCCAGGAGAGTCGCTGGCAGGAGGTTAAATAAATTCCTCCCTTCAGTCTTCCTTCCGCAGCACCCCTCTGCTAGGGACGTCTGAGGGCTGGCGAGGCCAACGTTTTGGTTTCGGTGGTTTTTCTCTAACTGTCCTACGTGTTTGCTCATCGCCCCAGAACGAGGCCAGCATTGCAGCACCTCCAGGGCCTAAAACATTCGACACTTAACCACTAAATATTTGTTAAACGAATAAATGTGGAGGACAAGTACACGGAACCATAAACACCCCAGAAGGGGCTGCAAAGAGCCGGGGGACTGTGGGAAAGGGCATTCCCAGCGGAACGCAAAACAAAAGCCTGGACGTTGCGGGAAAGGAACGCTGGCCGCCAGTGACCTGCAGGGGAGAGGCTGGTGCAGTGGGAGTTCGGAGGTGGTGTTGACAGGGTGCTGGGTGGTGGGCGGCGCTGGCCTCACCAGGGCAGGCGGCAGGTGGGCTCACCATGACTTCGGCAAAAATGTCCCCGGCGTACTCGCGTTCTCCCTGCAGCCCCAGCGCGCTCAGCGCCTCCTCGAGCCCCGGCGGCCTCTCCAGGCATCGTGGGGAGACACTGGGGCCCGCGGAGATGCTGTCGGGGACTGGGACACTCGGAGGCTCTGCATCTAGGGAGGCAGTGGGACTCTGCAAAGGAGAAGGCCTTGGTGGCTCAGCGCCTAAAGAGAAGCCCGATCCGGACCCCTGGCCCCTGCCTCTCACCAGCATCCTCCAGCCGGGCGTCGCCAGTGAGGCTAAGCACTGACCGCTTGCAGCTGGGGGAAGAGAAGCCCATCCCGCGCTTTAAATGCGCCTGGGCGCGTGCGCACTGAGCCAGCCTCGCCTGGGCAGGTGCACAAAGGTGAGTGCCCCGCAGGCTGGCTCTGTCCTCTCGAAGCCCTCTAAAGTCGGCGGCCAAAGACAGATCCTCATCCTACTGCCTGAAGCAGCCCCTCTGAGCCTCACTTTCCTCGACCATAAAAGTCAGGATGATTTCAAACTGTCGTTGATGAGGTTGTCTGTGGAATGTACAACCTTCTGTGTAAGTGTCCAGCACAAGGCCTGATGCAGTAAAAGCTCCTGACACGGGAGCTGTAAGTCTTGACAAATATGAAAGGAAGGCAGCCTCTTTTCTGTGCACTGGGTATAGTGAGTGAGCAAATCACCTGAGGTTCCTGTCTGTGCGAAGCTCGGTCCACTGCTGTGAAAGTGACCCCCCCAAGCCAGCAGCATCAGCCTGGACTAGTGCAGGGGACTCCTGGCTGCTCTCCATTTCCATCCCCTAGAGTTTGTTCCCCACATGCAGCTGGAGGAAGCTGTGCACCCCTAAAGCAGGTTACCCCTCCCTGTGTCCAGAACTTCATCATGGCTCCTGTCTCCCTCCAGCTGAAGGCCCGTTATACCCCATTATTCTGCCTCCAACTGAGCGCATCCACTCCATGTCCCTGTCCTCTTCAGGCTCTTTCCCACCCACACCAGGCATGCTCCTACCGCAGGGCCTTTGCACCAGTGGTTCCCTCTGCCTCAAATGCTCTTCCCTCAGAGACCATGTTTAAGGTGTTTACTCAGCCGCTGCCTTCTCCCGGAAATTGCCGTCCTTAGCATTTCCTGTCTATCCTCTCCAGCACTCACTGCCTTCTAACCAACTCTCTCCTTCCTAACTGGAATATTCAGTGAGCCCCTTAAGGGCAGAGGTTTTTTTTGTTTTTGTTTTTCACTGCTGTATGCCCAGTTACTAGAATAGGGCCTGGTACATAATAGGTGATAGAAATATTTGTTGAATAAGTGAGTGTCTAGGCCGGATGTCTTTTTATTGTGGAGGGGGCGACAGGGTCTTACTCTGTCACCCAGGCTGGAGAGTGCAGTGGTGTTATCAAGGCTTGCTGTGGCCTCGACCTCTTGGATTTAAGTGATCCTTCTGCCTCAGCCTCCTGAGCATCTGGGACTACAGGCGTGCACCACCACACTTGGTTAATTTTTATGTATGTACGTATTCAGGCGGAGTCTCGCTCTGTTGCCCAGGCTGGAGTGCAATGCTTGATCTCGGCTCACTGGAACCTCCACCTCCTGGGTTCAAGCAATTCTCCTGCCTCAACTTCCTGACTACCTGGGACTATAGGCACGTACCACCACATCCGGCTAATTTTTCATATTTTTAGTAGAGATGGGGTTTCACCATGTTAGCCAGGATGATCTTGATCTCCTGACCTCATGATCCTCCTGCCTCGGCCTCCCAACATGCTGGGATTACAGGCGTGAACCACAGCACCCGGCCTAACTTTTTATTTTTTGTATGGGATCTTACTATATTGCCCAGGCTGGTCACAAACTCCTGGACTCAAGCTATCCTCCCACCTCAGCCTCCAAAAGTGCTGGGATTACAAGGGTGAGCCACTGCACCCAGCCAGCCTTCCTCTTTGGCCTTCGGGTAACTTAAGGCAGAGCAAGACCAAGCTTTTGTTCAGTCAGTCAATAATCACCTGCTGGCCAGGTGTGTGGCTCACACCTGTAATCCTAGCTCTTTGGGAGCCCAAGGTGGGCAGATCACTTGAGCTCAGGGGTTCAAGACCAGCTTAGGCAACATGGTGAAACACCATCTCTACAAAAAATACAAAAATTACCTGGATGTGGTGGCGCACACCTGTAGTCCTAGCTACTTGGGAGGCTGCGATGGATCACCTGAGCCAGGGAGGTTGAGGCTGCCGTGGGCCTTGATCACGCCATTGCACTCCAGCCTGGGTGACAGAGACCTGTCTCAAAAAAAAAAAAAAAAAGTATTTTAAATACATAATACAACCACACTGGCAAGGAAAGGCAGAGACTGACAAGTCATTTGGGAGTGCAGTATTTTGACTGTGCACCTTCAGCTCAAGGCAAAAACCCATAAACAAATACTGAATTCTAGTTAGGTTTCTTTATTACAGTGGCGTGTTAGCAATATTTGAGTATATTCTAGAACTGTGCAAGTAGGTAAATGCATCGTGGTCAAGGGGAATCAGGGGATGGACGTCAGAGGAGGGACGTGCACAGACCAGAGGCTGGATTGGCCTTTGTGGAGTCGGTGTCACATGGAATCGGAGATGAAGCTGTATGAACTCATGGTTTATATAGAAATAAGCATTGTGTACCCAAACTTGTATTTCCTAGCTTAGTCCACTAGGGGGGCTTAAGAGCAGTGACACCCCAAAAGTGAGAAGCACCCCTAACAACCCAGACCTTGGCTGCCACATCCCATTCTTCACTAAAAGGAACCAGGGCTACTTAAAAAAATGGCGGATCCAACCAGCCTGGCCAACATAGTGAAACCTCGTCTCTACTAAAAATACAAAAATTAGGCAGGCATGGTGGCGTGTGCCTGTAGTCCCAGCTACTCGAGAGGCTGAGGCAAGAGAATCACTTGAACCTAGGAGACAGAGGTTGTGGGGAGCCAAGATCACACCTCAGCATTCTGGCCTGGGCAACAGAGCAAGAGTCTGTCTCAAAAAAAAAATAAGAAAGGAAAGGGAAAGGGAAAAGGGAAAAGGGGAAAGAGAAAGGGAAAGAAGGAAAGAAGGAAGGAAGGGAGGGAAAGGAAAAGAAAAAAAGAAAGAAAGAGAAAGAGAGAAAGAAGGAAGAAAAGGCTAATCCCAGGGTCAGTCATACAAGAGAAGATACAAGATCTGGAATATCTTTGTGTGGCAGAAAGTGTCCCAATGGCAGGGCACGTCACACAGGTGCAGAAGCCACTAGCTAAATCTAGAAAACATGAGCATCAAGATGATACTCTGAGATCACAAACCACTGAATAAAATTAAAATACTGGTTTATTCTGATATAAATCAGGCAGTAGGAAGGAGGAGCTCTTTAATCTTTGGTATATGAATGAATGTGTCGTTTGTTTTCAGAGACAGTGTCTCACTTTTGTCACCCAGGCTGGAGTGCAGTGGCGTGAACATGGCTCACTGCAGCCTCAACCTCCTAGGCTCAAGCGATCCTCCCATCTGTCTCCCAAGTAGCTGGGACTACAGGTGTGCGCCACCATGCTTGCTAATTTTTTAATTTTTTGTAGAGACAGGAGTCTCACTTTGTTGCCGAGGCTGGTGTTGAACTCCTGTGCTCAAGGGATCCTCCCACCTTGGCTTCCCAAAGTGCTGGAATTACAGGTGTGCGCCACCGTGCCTGGCCGGACTAATAAACGCAGAAGGACGGAAAATATTTAGCGACCACCATGGCATCGTTTCATGCAAGAAACATCAACAGATGTTCAAACTAGTGGGTGAACATCTGATAGGAATCAGGGTATCTACAAAATGTCTCTGCACAAGATGCTTATTAACTATGTAAACCAAAAGGAATCTGAGATAGTCTCAATCAATTTAGGAAGTTTGTTTTGCCAAGGTTAAGGACGCGCCCATGACACAGCCTCAGGAGGTGATCGGGGCACAGCTTGGTTTTATGTATTTTATGGAGACATGAGACATCATCAGTATATGTAGATGTACATTGGTTCATTCTGGAAAGTTCAAAGAACTCGAAGCGGGGTAGGGGGCTCCCAGGCATAGATAAGAGACCAATGGTTGCATTCTTTTGAGTTTGATTAGCCTTTAAGCAAATGCACAATTTACAGGAAGGGTCACCTATGCCTAGTCTGGCACAGTGAAACAACAGGGCAGAGGACGCCATCGGATATGCGTTTGTCTCACAGGAGCACAGGGCTGATTTTGAGTTCTGCCTGTCCTTTGTCCACAAAGGAATTTCCTCATGGGCAAATGGTGAGAGAGGTAAGTAGCTTTTTAAAAGTACCTTTAGAGCAAGCACGGTGGCTCACGTCTGTAATCCCAGCACTTTGAGAAGCTGAGGCAGGCAGATCATTTGAGGTCAAGAGTTCGAGACCAGCCTGGCCAACACGGTGAAACGCTGTCTCTACTAAAAATACAAAAATCAGCTGGAGGTGGTGGTGGGCACCTGTAATCCAAGCTACCCAGGAGGCTGAGGCAGGAGAGTCACTTGAATCCTGGAGGTGAAGGTTGCAGAGCTGAGATCATGCCATGGCACTCCAGCCTAGACAACAGAGACTGTCTCAAAACACACACACACCCCTGGGTGACAGACTCTGTCTACACCCCCACCCTACCTTTGTAGCTATGTTGTTAAGGAACAGAATGGGAGGCAGGTTTCTCTGAGAAGCAGTTCCCAGCTTGATTTTTCCTGTGGCTTAGTGATTTCAGGGAGATTTTGCTTTCACAACTACAAAGGGAAAGTAGGGAACTGTCCAGTGGAGAAACCTCCCAGACATCACCTTCACTAAGGGATCCAAGTCATCATCAGTTATGGGACAAGCATCCTCATGCACTTTGATAGGATGCCCAAAAAAAGGCACGTCACTTCCGGGAATTCCTGCCCAAAATAGCATGAACCTAACCACAAGGAAACGTGAAGCAACCAAACCTGGTCGTGGGAAAGTAACCGCAGAGTAACTGCCCTGTGAGTTTCACAGCTGCCAACTGAACTCAATGTGTGAGCCTGGTCATTTTCAACACACACAAGGACATCAGGTGTGACCATTAGCACACACGATAAAATCTGTGGAGAATGGGAGCATCGCCTTCCTGACCTTGCTACCTGGACAGCAGTGACGTAGCAGAATCTTCTTGCTTTAGGACAGGGATACAGACGTGGAGGAGAGGTGAATGTAAAATTCTGATCCCATCTTTGTCCGTTTTAAGAAATAAAATGCTACGAGGAACCTGGTGAAGGGTGTATTTTTAAATTCTTTTACATTTATTTTTGAATAGATTGACAGAGTTCCCATCCACCCCACACCCAATTTCCCTGATTAACATATTAGTGTGGCACGTGTCACAATCAGTGAAACCAATAATCTATTAAGGCCATGCTTTATTCAGCCTCCCCCTTTTCCCTACGACCCTTTTTCTGTTTCAGGACACATTATATTTAGTCACCGTGACTCCTTCGGTTGATCTTGGATGTGTCCCTTTCTCAGACTTTTCTGATTTCTAACCACCTTAAACAAATCCCTCAGCTGACATCCGTCTGCCGTCTGCTTCCTCAGTGAGGTGGCGTGTGTCTGCGGGAGGAGGATCAGAGGGAAAGTGCGGTTCTATTACATCACGTTAAAGGGACGCCGTGAACATGATTTATCGGTAATGTGGACCTGGATCACCTGGATGGTGCCGTGTTTGTCAGATGTCTTCACTGAAGAGTTCTTCCCCACCCTCCACACTGCACTCGTTGGAGGAGTCACTGCAGCCCACGCCTAAGTGGTTGGGGTTACATACCTCTCCTTGAAGGCTGTCTACACAAATGATTTGCGATTTTGTGAAGATTGGTGTATTCTCCCCATTTACCACTTAGCAGTAGACTCATTTGTTTCCCATTTGCCATGGTGCTATCTCGGATCACTGCAACGTCTGTCTCCCAGGTTCAAGTGATTCTCCTGCCTCAGCCTCCCAAACAGCTGGGATTACAGGCACATGCCACCATGCTCAGCTTTTTGTATTTTATTATTTTTTGAGATAGAGTCTCACTCTGTCGCCAGGCTGGAGTGCAGTGCGAAAACCCAATATTATGCTATTTATTTTGTGGCTCAAGTTCTTTTCAGCTTGGGCCACTGGGAGCTCTTTCTTGGGCTCCGTGTCCCTGTGACTTAGCACGAGTGCTTACCTTCAGGCACTGCAAGATGCCCCAGTCCTGGAATCATCTTAGTACAGTACTATTTTTTAAAGTTTTCTGCAAGTCTGCAATTATTTTAAAATTTGATGTGAATGGCTACACTTTTTCGGAAAGGTACTAGACATTAAAATCCTGGGACGCAGACGGCTCGCTAAGGTTTATTACAGGACTGCTGGGAGCACCAGACACAAAACCAAGTAAATTCCTGTCAACAGGGCGGCTGACGACCCCACGGGGGAAGCAGCTGGAAAGCCTGAGTTCCCCAAATGCAACAGCTGAAAGGGAGTCTCACTGCTACCCCTGACTCAACATGGCCATCAATGCACGCAGGGCAGCCCCCAGACACTTTGCATTAACTGGAAAAGATAATGCAAAAAGAGGAGGAAACTACCGATTTATGATACCCTGTCCCTTTGCAAAGGTAATCAGCACCAAAATGAGAACTCAAGGCCCTGAGACCTCCAGTCCAGTGAATTTTACTTTTACACCTGCTTTGCTGTGTTATTTTAAAATGACATATATCATTTTTTTTTCTTTTTAGAGACACAGTCTCACTGTCCCAGGCTGGAGTGCAGCGCCACAATCATAGCTCACTGCAGCTTCAAACTCCTGGGCTCAAGTGATCTTCCCACCTCAGCCTTCCAAGTTAGCTGGGATCACAGATATGCACCACCATGCCCAGCTAATTTTTGTTATTTTTTGTAGAGACAAAGGCCTCCCTATGTTGCCCAGGCTGGTCTTGAACCCCTGGCCTCACGAGATCCGCCCGCCTCGGCCTCCCAAAGTGCTGGGATTACAGGTGTGAGCCACTGTGCCCAGTCTACCGTTCTTTACATACAAAAAAGAACTTGTGAAGTTTTTTAAATGTACACTGCAAAAGACGATGATTCTACTCAAAATGTTTTATTAAGACTTCTAACACCCTCCTTAGGAAAAGCTCTACAGGATAAGCACATAGGCTCAACTATGGGGCCAGCTGCTGCAGCTGTGGGACCCCATCCTGCAGAAGACTAGACCCACTAAAAGGATGAGGTAGCCAGGCCTGTGCCCACTAGGAGACCTGCCTCACGGGGGTGTGAGGCGCAAGGGGGGCTGGGATGAGACAGAAGGGTACAAGGTCTTTATAGGTCGGCCTGTCTTACACCACCAGGGTAGACTTTGTAATTAAATTAAGGTCCATATGACTTTAGAAAGACAAACTAAAAGTCTTAGCTGTAGCTAACTCTGATTTCTGAAAATTGGATCTGACTTTTCTGCTTAAATTCACTCAAAATCTCACACTCCAATGGGTGTGAAGCGCTAACACCTTGTGGTCAAATCTCAAATTCATTTGTGCCAGGCCCTCTCTGCACGGCAGGGCAGGGCTCTTGTCCCTCGTCCCCGGCTGGGGGAGGTGTTCCACCCAGCGAGCTCCGGCCAGGCAGCCACGTGACTCAAGCATGCAAAGTGCAGGAGCCCAGACACAGCCAGGCTAAAGGGCAGGGCCTGGTGGAGGGGACGGACTCCAAGCTGAGCGGGCCCTAACCAAATACTCAGGAGCTCCCAGGCGACAGCAACCACACCACCATCAACACACCACTGGGTCTGTACTGGAATCTGGGGACCTCAAGGCTTCCGGTGGCAGCATAAACGGGGAGGTGTGGCTAGACAGGAATGCCCCACTCTAAGGCTCGGGGGCCTATGGAATGAACCACTCCCTTTCACTCAGTGACACCAAAGGCACCCTCCTCATTCTGGGCCACCCAGCTCTTCCACCCCTGTTCCTCCACCACGCCTCTTAGCCCAAGCAGCACAGAGGGCCTGGAGTGGTCTCTGTCTACCCCACCCCCACACCTCTCAACCCCACAGCCCAAGCTCCACCCACCCTCTCCACCCTGAGCTCCAGCACACACCCCAGCTGCCCTCGCCCTGAGCTCATTCTCATCCCCACGCCCCTGCTCAGCCCCTCCCTTGCTGAAGGAAATGGCTGGTACAAGAGGAGCTGAGGCCCAGGGGCCGGACTCCATCACCAAGGCAAGGACCCGGGTGGTTGGGCCGGCGTGAGTGCAGGCTGGGCCCTGGTCTGAAATGAGTGTCTTTATTGCTTGTACCGTACAAATATGAAGACGAGGAGAAAAGCCAGTAGGGACGGAGAACTGTCTGATAAACGACGTGGAGCAGAGGAAAAAAAGACCCCCACCCCTCCCCACCCGACCCCTCCCCACCCCGCCAGGAACTGCATAGTACAGGAGGTGGGGTAGGAAAATCAAACCCACAAAAGCTCAACTCCAAACACACAGAGGTGTTGCTGCGGGGAGGTGGTGCTGCGGGGAGGGGAGGGGAGGGGAGGCGTCGGGGGGGGGGGGGGCGCAGCGCCTGGATCCCGGTGGTGGGGCTCCTCCCACTAGGTCAGCGCCCCTCCCCCACAGGATGAAATGCTCGGGCCAGGGATGGGGCCCAAGCCCACACACCATGCACACTGGAGGACATACTGCCCTCACATACACCAACACACATACGCACACACATGCACACACACCCACGTGTGCCTGAGTCACGCCGACACACGCAGTCCGAAGCACGCACAGGGGTCCCACGGCACTGACATGGACGTGCACTCATGTTCAACCTTAAGGCTGCAGAACGTGGGGCCCTGGGGAGCGGGAGGGAAGACAGGGCCTAGTAGCCTCCCTTCTCAGAGGCCCCCCCCACCCCAACAGGTACCAGAGACGCCCACCCCACCCCTCCCTGACCAAGTCCATGGGGCCCAATACTGTCTGGTGTAAGATTGTAACAGCCGAGGCTGGCGCCCCTCTGCCCCCGCAGAGAAGGGGGCGAGCCCAGCCCCCAGTGGGGCGGGGCCAGGCCGGGCCAGGCCCAGGGTCCAGCAGGAGGAAAGGCCAGCTGGAAGGAAGCCCTAGTAAGGCACGGGGCTGGGGGCAGGCAGGTTTGCCCCCAAGTGTTCCTCCTGCCTCATCCACAGGGTGAGGATGGCAGCTTGGTGGGGAAGCAGGGCCAGGAGGCAGCACCCAGCCTGGCCCCTCCTGGTTTCCCATGGCACAGATCCTAGGACCTGGCTCTGTTCATCAGGGAGCAGCCCTAACCCCCAACCCTGTAGCTCCCCAGGGCTCCTGCCTGTCCCTGGATATTATTGCTTTTCTGCCCCCATGGGAGGACAGCGGGTGGGGGGTTGGACCTGCGCCTGGGCATTCCGAGCCTAGGCCACGGGGCCTGGAAGGCAGCACCACTGTCTGCCAGGTGCTGTGTCGCACCAGAAGGCAGGCTTCGTCTGGAAGCAGCAGCATGGAGGCAGCCACCAGCGCGGCACCCGGGCCAGAAACCCAGGCAGGCCTCGGGCACCATGCTTCACCCCTCACTGGGGCTTGCGTGGTTTAAAACCTGAATCTCTGCAGCCACCCAACAGCCTGGGCCTGGGCAGGAGATGGAGTCTCCCAAATGCGAGTCCAGGCACAAACGTGAGGCTGGGAGCAAGGGCCGCTGGGGTGCGTCTGGGAGGGGCCTGAAGAAGAACTGGAAAGCAGGTGAGGAGGTAGGGGTGGGGACACAAACCAAAAAGGCAAAGTAAAAAGTTGGAAAAAAGCCACCCGGCGGTGATGGCGGCGTGGGTGCATCCTCTGCGTGGGCGGGCTGCTCACTCCCGGATGCTGGCCGAGTAGGAGAACTGGGGGAAGTGGGTCCGCTGGTCCAGCTCCAGGGAGCCCAGGCTGTCATCTGTGGGTGGTGGAGGTGGATGGGGAGGACCGGTCAGCAGAGGGCCTGGGGCACCTGCCCAGACTCCCTGGGGAACTGGCCGCAGCTGGCGGGGGCTGCCCACAGGACAGATGGAAAAGGCCCAGCAACCTCCTCTACAACGAAGCCCCTCAGCCATGGCCCACTCCCCATGCTGGAGCTCTCGGCAGCCTCCTCTGGCTTTCTGTGCCCTCGCCCATGTGCCTCACAGCTGGCAGGGCCTTCTGAACCTCCATCTTGTCTCTGCCCCACACACCATGATGCCAGGGTCCAGCCCAGAGCCCTGTCCTGGCCTGCCTCTCGCCCTCCCACCCATTCTCCACAGGCTGCCAGGGGTAGTTTCTAAAGAACTGCTGCAACCCTGTCCCTCTGCACAAAACCCTGCCCTGGCTCCCCCCATGCAAGCAGTCCCCACTCCTCCCAGTGGCCCCCCAGACCCTCACATTCTGGCCCCAATGCCCTCTCTTCTCCCCCATCTCCCTGGCTCTGCCTGTCCTCGGCCATATCACACTTCTCCCACTGCTGGCATCCTACATGCCATTCCTGCCAACTGACGTGTTTGCTTCCTCTTCCAGAAAGCCCTCCCTACCTGTAGGCCAGGTCAGATATTTCCTCTGAGCTTCCCCAGTCCCTGGGCTCCCACAGCCTAGCCCCAACCACTCCAGGCCATCGCTCTACCTGGCCGGGAGCTTTCTGGGACACAGCTCCATCAGCGCTGTGTCCCCAGCATAGCCCAGCCCTGCGCTGGGTTCAGAGTAAGAACTCACATAGCTATAAAGCAGTGAACCCAGCCAGCCTCACGCACCAGGCTGTCTCCTGCTCTGGCCCCCACTGAGCTCCAGAATCTGCTGTAGCCAATGGCTCCTGGTGACTTCACCAGGTCCAAAGAGGACCAACAGTAAAAGGGCCTGAGAATAGGCCTTAGGGAAACTGCCCCAACATGAAGAGGCAGCCTTCGAGGGCCCTCCTCAAGAAGTGGGTTAAAAGCAGATCCCATCCCTCCACCACTGGGCCAGGCATACCGCGGCAGGGTGCCCCAGGCACTCACAGCGGTCGGGGGGTGTGATTGTGATGGACTGGGCGGTGAATTCATCATCGAAGTACCGTGTGTCGACCTCAGACGTGACCTGAGGTTTGAAGGGTGGCAGGAGCTACGGAGGAGAGGAGCCCGGGCTCAGGGACCCTGATGCCAGGAGGCCTCAACCAAGGTCACCATGGGTGGGCCAGGCCCCTGAGGGTCCTGCTGGGGCTGGCAGTGGGGACTCACCTTCTTCTGGACCACGTCCTGCCAGTTGATGCTGAGGAAGAACCTGTGCTCCATGACCTCCTGGGCATCGCTGGGCCCCCCACCAAGCCTGGGCAGAGATGGCTGTCAGCACCTGCCTCCCAGAGCAGCTGGGTTCAGGGAGACAGGCTTTCGGCGCAGGCAGGCCCTGCATGGCCTTTATGATTCTGTCTTGACCACAAACCACCACTTCACAGAGGAGGAAACTGAGGCTCAGGGAGGGAGCTCACGTGCCCAGGGTCAGCCTGACCTCACCCTGAGTCCAGAAAGGGAGTTAGTAGGGCAGTCTTGGTTCCATTCTGGCTCTGCCACATACAGCTTGGTGGCCCCAGCCAGGCCCAGGGTTGCCCTGTTCCTCAATGTCCCCATAAACCAAAGCAGTGTCAAGGATGGCCTGCCCCGCCCTGGGAAAGCTCTCCCTAAGGGCCAGTGCATTTTCAGGGGCTGTGTGGGGACAACACACACTGTGACATCACAAGCGAGTGCCTTTGTGGACACAGCCCCCTCTGGGCTGCAGGGACAGTGGCAGCAGCCGGGGCCAGGCCAGGCTGGGCTGGGCTGGGCTGGGCAGGGCCGACACCAGCCCTCACCTCTGCTTGGGGTCCTTCTTAAGCAGCCCGGCAAGCAGGGACTTGGCCTCGGGGCTGAGCGTGCGAGGGAAGCGGATCTCCTCCATGAGGATGAGCTCGAAGAGGCGCTCGTGGTCCTGGTTGTAGAAGGGCAGGCGGCCACACATCATCTCGTACATGACCACGCCCAGCCCCCACCAGTCTACTGCCCGGCCATAGTCGTTGTCCTCCAGCACCTGAGGATGGAGGGGAAATGAGGGGCTGGGCCCATGGCCCTGAGGCTGGAAACACACAGGTCTGGGATTCCCCTACCCTTGGTCTCACATGTTCCCACACCCCTAACCTCACACACCTCAGGCGCCAGGTACTCCGGAGTCCCACAGAAGGTTTTCATGGTGGCCCCATCACTGATGCCTTCTTTGCAGAGGCCGAAGTCAGTGATCTTGATGTGGCCGTCTTTGTCCAGCATGAGGTTTTCCAGCTGTTGGAAAAGTCAACGTATCTCACGCACATGCTCCCAGGGCTTCCTGCCGCCCCAGCCTTTCCTTTCAGGGGAAGATGCCAGGGGGTCCTAGATATCAACTCTCTCAGGCCAGGCTGGGCCCAGCACACACAGCCTCAACCTCTGAGGCTCAAAGAGAGGCCAGACCCAACCTGCTCCGCCCCCTGGCCCACCCTCAAGGTACTTGAGAACAGCTGGGCAGGGAGATCCGGGAGCCAGGCCCTGTCTACCCACTGCCCCACTGAGAGCTACAGGGTCTTAAGTTCGAACACGGGGGTGGGCACTAGCTTTCTTTTTGAGACGGAGTTTCGCTCTTGTTACCCAGGCTGGAGTGCAATGGCGTGATCTCAGCTCACCACAGCCTCCGCCTCCTAGGTTCAAGCAATTCTCCTGCCTCAGCCTCCCGAGTAGCTGGGACTACAGGCGCGCACCACCGTGCCCAGCTAATTTTTTGTATTTTTAGTAGAGACAGGGATGACCAGGATGGTCTCGATCTCTTGACCTTGTGATCCACCCGCCTCGGCCTCCCAAAGTGCTGGGATTATAGGCGTGAGCCACCGCTTTCTTCTTTTTTTCTACACTTTTTGTCTTTTAATTATGAAATATGCAACCAGACAAAGTGGCTAACATCTGTAATCCCAGCACTTTGAGGGGGCTTAGGAAGCAGAATTGCTTGAGTCTAGGAGTCTGAGACCAGCCTGGGCAACACAGCAAGATCTCATCCCTATTTTATGTTTAAAAAAACAAGGCCGGGTGCAGTGGCTCATGCCTGTAATCCCAGCACTTTGGGAGGCTGAGGCAGGTGGATCACCTGAGGTCAGGAGTTCGAGACCAGCCTGACCAATATGGAGAAACCCCGTCTCTATTAAAAATACAAAATTAGCTGGGTGTGGTAGGGTGCACCTCTAATCCCAGCTACTCAGGAGGCTGAGCAGGACAATCCCTTGAACCCAGGAGGTGGAGGTTGCAGTGAGCTGAGATCGCACCACTGCACTCAACCAGAGGGAGACTCCTTCTCAGATAAATAAATAAAAATAAAGTAGGGACTGTGCCAGTTCACACCCCACTAGCAGCCTAGGAGGGCTCATGGAGACCTGGAAAGGTCCCTACCTTGGGGCCACTTGCTATGGAACCACCACCCTGGACCTTGGTGGGGAGAGCTTGGCGAATGAGGGCAGAAGGCCTCGGCCCCACGTCCCTGGTGTGAGTCCCGTCTGCATGCCACGGGCCAGCCTGGTGCACACCCTGCCACTAACCTTGATGTCGCGGTACACCACGTCCCGAGAGTGCAAATACTCAAGAGCTGAGACGATCTCTGCACCATAAAACCGAGCCCGCTCCTCTGTGAAGACATGCTCCCGGGACAGGTGGAAGAACAGCTACGGGAGAAAGGGGTGGGGAGAGGAGGTCAGGCCACCACCCACTCACTTGCCCTCAGCTTCCCAGCCCCCTGCCCTAGCCCAGTGATGCGGTGACACCTCCATCATGAACCAGCAAGTGACAGCCAGAGAGACCAAGCAAGGCACAGAGCAGAAGCAGCTCACAAGTGACACAGAGCTAGGCGTGAAGGGCTAGGGTCTGCCAGGAGGCACCCACGAGAGGGTATGGGAGGGACAGCCCGAGGCAGCAGAGGAGGGAGGCCGGCACAGAGGGAAAGAGAAGTGCACGTCATGACCAAGTGACAACAGGCCATGGGCAAGCCCAGATCAGATGGGTGAGCAAACCACCTATCCCAATGCAGGCGTGACATCCGCTGCACTGAGAAGAGTGGGTGACAGAGTGAGGTGACCTTGTGATAGGGAGTGGAGCGGCTGCGTAAATCCACTTCGGGAGGACATGGGAACAGAGAGCTGGTAAGCTTTGACCCTTGGGGACTTTCTCTAGGGCCTTTAAGACCATCCTTCCCAGTGCTGTCGGCCAGCCACCCTGCAGCCCTCTTCACACCTCTCTGGACTGGTTTGGCCCCTGACCTATCCACTCACTAGCTGTGTGAACTTGGGTGAGCCACTGAACCTCTCTGAGCCTCAGTAACCATCCCACCCCCCAAATGAAGATGACGCCACCTGCCTCAAGGGAGGGGGCACAAGATGACATTCAGGAAATTTCCCTCCACCCCTCCATCTCACCCACAGCTCCTCTCCACCCCGCCCCAACCTAGGGAAGGAGGCCCCAGAAGACGAGGCCAGGGCAGCCTCGGCTCACCTCGCCACCGTTGGCGTACTCCATCACGAAGCACAGACGGTCGTGGGTCTGGAAGGCATACTTCAGCGCCTGGGGGATGAAGGCAGCAGGGTTGGAGGTGGGAGGGAGAAGGCCCTGCTTATTCTGCACACACCCTGCCCTGGCTGGGGCCTGCAGGAGTCAGCCAGATGGGGTTCATATCCCAGCTGCGCCTTTTGGGGCATAAGTGAAGGCGTGGCTCTGCAGGTAGGAAAGGGTTACATGCAGAATGAACCATCTTGTCCTCTGCCTCCATCAGGCACAGCCAGGGGAGAAACTAGAGCTGTTCTGAGCAACCAGTGCTCTTGTTTTTACAGTAAAATGTGTTCAACTTCCACACACAAGTGATGTCTGCTGTGGCTGGGAGTGGCAATGGCTTGGGAGCCAACTTCAGTGACAGGATGGACAGGCTGTCAGCCCACAAACAGTTCTGTCTGCACTAAGGAGGCCTACGGAGAGCTCCTAGAGACCCCCCGGGGGTCCCTCAGCTCATGACAACTCAACTATTCTGTTTTCTACACTGAGAAACCTTGTAAGGTTTTATCTGAAAAAGTACTGTGGCTTAATAGGATACCTGGACAGCAACTGAGACAAAGACATGACACAAGCCATCCTCAGTCCAGTCCATTTAACTGGTGGCCACTGGCCTTGATGGAGACTGCAACCCCAATAGCAATCTACTCAGTCCAAACTGACAGACAACACTATGCTAACACATCTGCTTCTATGCGCATATCTGAAAACAAAAACCAAAAAATAATATATCCACTCCGACCAGCTGGGCCAAGTGCTCTAACTCATAGACAGCAGCCATCATATAATGTGATATCTTTAGTTGGTTCAAGTGCTTACATGAAGCCTCCATCTATGAAGAAGCTGTCACCCTCCCACTCCCCGAGCCTGCTCACCCCCGCCACGTCTTGGTTCGGATGAGTGGGGCAGGGGCACAGCAATACCTTGCCCTGCCCGCCCGGCCTACCCCAAGGCTGTGCTTTGTAGCAGAAGATTTGGGCTCTTTCCCTGAGCTCTGTCCAGGCCGGCCTCACACTGCCTGGGAAGGGGAGTGCAACTCACAGTGAGGAACGGGTGCCTGGTGTTCTGGAGGACCCGGCTCTCGGTGACCGTGTGAGCGACTTCATCCTGCAGACAGACTGCGGGTGAGGGGCTGGGGGGCAACACCGTGCCTGCCCCCCCACCCCGACCTGAGGAATGGGATCAAGGCCTTGTGAGATATAATTCTACTCCCAGCCATAAATGTAGAAACAATGACAGGAGTGGAATGTGAGTGCCTGCAAGCCCTCAGCAAAGAACAGACCCAGATGAGGATCATCAGTGGCTCTCAAAGCCACAAGTGGAAACTCAGCAAGAATGTGACAATTAGGGGGCCAGGCTGCTAGGCGCAAGACATCTGTGACACCCCTGCAGGAGAGACAGACATCACGAGAGCCCCGAGGTCCGCCACAGCTGTGGAAAGCCCCACCTAGAAAGCGTTCTTGCCCAAAGAAGGAACTGAACCTAATGAAGGTCTACACAGCAGAACGCTTCTCAGGGTGCGGTCCCCACACTGGCCACATCACCACTGCCTGGGAACTGGCAGCAATGCAAATTCCTGGGACCTACCCACAGGCCCAGAGTCAGAAACTTGGGGTGGGCTGAGCACCATCTCACAAGCCCTTTGGGTAACTCTGATTCAGGTTCAAGTTTGGTACCTGGCTATACAGGAGAACCACAAGGAGAGGTTCCAAAAATCTGGAGCCACCTGTAGCAACTTCAACACGGACTCTCCCAGGGGCAAGTGTATCCCCAGGGGACACCTGAGAAGGTCTAAAGTCTTTTCTTTTTCTTTTTTAGTTGGGGGTCTGGCTCTGTCACCTAGGCTGGAGTGCAGTGGTATAAACATGGGTCACTACAGCCTCAACCTCTGGAACTAAAGGGATCCTCCCACTTCAGCCTCCTGAGCAGCATAGAGGCAGGGTCTCATTTTGTTGCTCAGGCTGGTCTCGAACTCCTGTGCTCAAGCAATCCTCCCACCTCAGCCTTCTAAAGTGCTGGGATTTTAGCCGTGAGCCACAGCACCCGGCCCAAACGTCATTTTTGATTGTCACAACTTGGGGAGCTACTATTGGCTTTAGGGGGTAGAATCCAGGGGTGCTGCTTAAAACCCTACAATGCACAGGGCTGCCCCCATAGCACAGAACAATCTATCCCAAAATGTCAACAGCGCTGAGGCTGCGGAATGCCGCCTTGGGCCCAATCATCACGTCAGGAATGAACGGCTCATGTTGAGGGCAGCACCTCATGGTTACATTCTTCAGTCTTCATCGGCTGAGACACGTATTCGAGTACGTATGAGTGGAGTGATGTGATGTCCAGCACAGACCTTCAGGTATTCCAGAGCAACAGGGGGAGGCGGAGCTAAGGAAACAAGGCTGGCTACATGCTGATAACCGGTGAAACTGCACAATGGCTACATGGTGGTCCGCAATACTGATTTTCTTTTTAAATTTCTGAATATGTTTGGAATCTTCCACCACAAAAACTTCAAATAAGGGGAAAAAATAGAATTCCATTCCTGGCCCGGCTTCCAACTGAGACACCTGAGCAGAGCCCCGGCCTCCCCAAAGGGACGTCCTCGCAGCCTTCCCAAGAGGCCCCAGCCTCCCTCGATAGTACCTCCAGGGTGAGGCCCAAGGCTCTCTCTCTACAGTCACCCCCAGCCCCTACCAGAAGGTGGAGGTGGGGACTCAGAGGATGGAGTCCAGTGAGGATGGAATCTGTGGGGGAAATAAGCCCCGCCCATGGCAGCAGACAGTGTGGGTAAGCATCCATGCTTCAGGGTCAGGCTCCAGACCGCAGCCCCCCCCAGAGGCCGGCAAGCGCAGTCCTGGGGCACGCACCTTGGCAATGATGACTTCCTTCCGCAGGATCTTCATGGCGTAGTAGCGGCCAGTGGCCTTCTCCCGCACCAGGATGACTTTGCCAAAGGTTCCCTTGCCAAGGAGTTTGAGATAGTCGAAGTCATTCATGGTCTGCCAGGGACAGGGAGAGTGGGGGCAGTCAACGCCTGGCTCATGGCCCGTGGGAGGAAATTTTAACAAAAGAAAGAGGAAAACTAAAAGACACTGTTGCCAAACGGCTTAGGCTGGAGCAGGAAGGGAAGCTCTGGGCAGCAACCCTATGTTCCGAAGTGGCCTTCAGACCAGGCTCTCCCAGGGACAGGGCCTTGGGAGGACTGAGCTCTGACACAGGGGTAGCCAGGTCTTCACCTCCTCTCAGGACAAAGCTGCAATGGACCCACCCAGGGTTGCTCCCTCCTCCACGGGCACGGAGCAGCCCCTGGGGCACCTGGCACCTGAAATCACCCCACCCTGCAGGGCAGGCCTGTCGTCTCACAGCCGAGCCCCTTGAACTGTATGGAAACCAAGGTGATCAGGGCCAACACTGGGGGTGGGGGCATCACAGGCTGGCAGCCCCACCCCTGCTCCCAGCACTTACCACTTTGGCCCGTGCCTTGCTGACCGCAACTTCCATCTCCTCGGCCACAGAGGAGTCACTGGGGGAGCCACACTTGTAGTCCATGGGGTCCTCACCCAGGGCCCGCTGCTTGAGGCTGTTGGCAACCATCTGGATGGCCCGCATCCACTCCTCCCTGTGCAGGGACACACGTGAGTCCCATGAGTCAGGAGTCCTGGGCCTTGGAGTCGAAGGGCTGAGTGCCACCTCCCAGCCACCCCCTGCAACAGGTGAGCAAATGACTGTATATCCACGGGAATTTGGGCAAGATCCGTATGAGCCAGAGAGCACTGAAGGGACCTGAGTGAAATTTCACAGACCCCTGGCCGTGATGGTGAGGAGAGGGTAAGCGTGAAACATAAAGAAAGATCACCAATTTCCCTCAAGTGACTTGGCCCGCGGACCACTTGAAGGCAGGCAGCAGGGAAATGATCAAAGAGGAGTGACCCTCTCTTTCCACAGCCCCTTGAAAGTAAGCCACCATGCTGAGCCTTGAACAAGGGAGAGACAGTGCTCCTGTGAATTCTTTGGAACAAATGACAAGCTCAAGTTTGTAAGTTACCAATGTTCTGTAAAGGAAAACCAAGAGTAAGAAGCAGCATTCATTAGCCAAAGCCACTGAAGACATTACAAGGCAAGAGCTGGCCTACAGGACTCCCTGGAGGGGACACTCCGCTGGGAGCAGGGAGTCTGCATGGCAGGGACAGAGGTCTTGGCAGCCCAGGGGTGTACAGGAGAGAAGCTGGTGGACAGGAAGCAGGTCCCAGCAGAAGGGAGCCTGGTTTAAGAAAAGTCAACTAGAGGCCAAGCACTGTGGCTCACACCTGTAATCTCAGCATTTTGGGGGGCTGAGGTGGACCCAGTGCTTCAGCCCGAGTTCAAGACCAGCTTAGGCAACCAAGCAAGACCAATCTCTTTAAAAGTTTTTAAAAAACAAAAAGTAAAAAATAAAGAACAGACGGGGCACAGTGGTTCAAACCTGTAATCCCAGCACTTTGGGGGGCCAAGGCGGGCAGATCATGACGTCAGGAGTTCGAGACCAGCCTGGCCCACACAGTAAAACCCTGTCTCTACTAAAAATACAAAAAATTAGCCAGGAGTGGTGGTCGGCACCTGTAATCCCAGCTACTCAGGAGACTGAGGCAGGAATTGCTTGAACCTGGGAGGCAGAGGTTGCAGTGAGCCGAGATCGCACCACTGTACTCCAACCCAGGCAACAGAGTAAGACTTTGTCTCAAAAACATACAAAATAAATAAAGAACAATGAACTAGTTCTGCCACTCATTGTTTAGAACTTTTGGGGAAAGGGCTGGGCATGGTGGCTCATGTCTGTAATCCCAGCACTTTGGGAGGCTAAGGCGGGCAAATCACGAAGTCAGGAGATCGAGACCATCCTGACCAACGTGGTGAAACCTCATCTCTACTAAAAAAATATATAGAAAAATTAGCTGGGAGTGGTGGCACACACCTGTAGTCTCAGCTACTCAGGAGGCTGAGGCAGGAGAATTGCTTGAACGTGGGAGGCAGAGATTGCAGTGAGCAGAGATCGAGCCACTGCACTCCAGCCTGGGGACAGAGCCAGACTCTGCCTCAAAAATCAATAGCTGGGCACAGTGGCTCACACCTGTAATCCCAGCACTTTGGGAGGCTGAGGCAGTCACCTGAGGTCAGGAGTTCGAGACCAGCCTGGCCAACATAGTGAAACCCTGTCTCTACTAAAAACACAAAACATTATCTGGGTGTGGTGGCAGGTACCTGTAATCCCAGCTACTAGGGAGGCTGAGGCAGGAGGCTGGCTTGCATCCAGAAGTCTGAGACCAGCCTAGGCAACATGGATGCCCATTTTGTAGAGACCAAAGATAAAAAATTAGCCAGGTGTCCTACGGTCCCAGCTACTCACGGGCCTAAGGTGAGAGAACAGCTTGAGCCTAGGAGGTGGAGGCTGCAGTGAGCCATGATCATGTCATTGCACTCGGCAAAAAAAAAGAAAAGAATTTTCTTTGGATACTTGCAAACTGTTCTGCCTAATAAGTGAAAATGACCAGAGACCAAAATGAAAAAAATATTAAGCTAAATGACACCAAATTGTCCACATCCCCCATTTTTGACCATACCGCAATTAGGTGTTTTCAACCCATTGCATTTTGAACCCCGTGTTCAGATGACCCACAGAAAAAGTAAAATCTTCACTAAGAATGAGAAGATTCAGAGTGCAAGTAGACAACCTCCCAAACCCCAGTGACTGAAATAAGCCACAGGGAGAGCAGCCAGTTTGAAAGGAGCCAAGGACAGTCCAGCCCTTCTCCCGCATCCTCCAGGACGGCCCCCATCCCAGGTCAGCAGGGAACAAGTGGCTGGGACTGGGCTTCAAAATCCAAGCCGGGAAACTGGCTTGTTTTGTTTTTTTTTTTTTTTACATGCCAGCAGTACCTATTTATTATTCATGAATGGTCAAAGGACTTACAAGGCCCATTATATTATGAGTATAACCATACATATGAAACATCACTTAGCAACATGGAATGAAAACGACAGGTATATATTTATATTAAAAAAATACACATTTGCTTTCAATGTTTGCCTACAAAAAGAATACATGTACACCCACTCTCTCAAGTGCTCCCCATAAACTGCTACAAAAGCAGGAGGCATCAAGCTGCAGAAGTTCCAATATACATAACATGTTGAAATATCTCAAGCATAAAAACTGTACATAACTTGCAAAAATAAAGTTCCTTTCTTCAAACATTTTGATCTGAGCTCAAGCAAAGCAAATAATGAACACCAATGATTTTTATACTATTTCACACAATTTAAAATAATCAATGAAAAGGTCAACAGCTTCAAAAATCCTGACAATATGGAGGTTATGAGAATGAACAACGCCTTTCATATGAAAAGTAGACAGCAGATCTGCTTTATCCCGGCTCTCAGATATTTAAGGAACATAATTTACTCAAACTCCAAGTTTACCAGAACAAACAAAATGATAAAAAGAAAAATTACTGCAAACAGGGCATCATTGCCCTTTAGTTTCTTTAGGCCATTTCACTAGCGCAGGAGCATCATTTACCTGAAAGACCCTAAGAGTCACAATTAAAGTACTCCTACTAAACTATTTCCTTTGTTCTCTAAAAAGTGCCACATACTATGCTTTTCATTTAAAAAAAACACACACACAAATAAACTAATGAAAGACTGTTTGTCTCCATCTCTTATCAATGAGGAAGGGCCAATTATCACATTTCACGCAAGGTTACTTCTACTTCCATCCATCCCAACATGCGCCCTTTTCCACATTTGACACTGCTGGAATGCAGATGCAGCTCACAGGTGGGGCCTGTCTTCATTTAACTGGGAACTGTTTTTCTTGGCACTATATGCAACTCCAAGTTTAGGCAGAACTAAATGCCTCCCCGACGACAGCACCTTCGATTTGGTGAACTATGACAGCAGGGCTTAAACACACAGGCTGTGGTGAGGTGGAGTGCCTGTGAGGCATCTGTGCCAGGAGGCATTCTGCAGCTGGGGAAAATACAGGCAGGTCTGCATGCTGACTTGGGATGACCTGAGACCTCCTGAGAAAAAGCAGGTGCAGGGCCAAGGGAGGTGGCTCACTCCTATAAGGCCTGCATTTGGGATGCAGAGGGAGGAGGCTTGCTAGAGCGCAGGAATTCCACACCAGCCTGGACAACATAGGAAGACCCCGCCTCCATAAAAAATTTCAAAATTAAGCAAGGTGGAAAACAGGCCGGGCGTGGTGGCTTACGCCTGTAATCCCAGCACTTTGGGAGGCTGAGGTGGGTGAATCACGAGGTCAAAAAATTAAGACCATCCTGGCCAACATGGCAAAAACCCATCTCTACTAAAACTACAAAAATTAGCTGGGCCCACGTGGTGGCGAAAGCCTGTAATCCCAGCTACTCAAGAGTCAACCTTGAGGCAGGAGAATCGCTTGAACCCCAGAGGCGGAGGTTGCAGTGAGCTGAGATTGCGCCCCTGCACTCCAGCCTGGGCATCAGAACAAAACTCTGTCTCAAAAAAAAAAAAAAAAGGAAAAGAAAGAAAGGTGGTGCTGCTGAGTTGGAAAATAATGAATTTCTGCAGACACATGCTCACGTAAACACAAACATCTCCAGGAGCCCTGCCTGCCTCCGGGGAGGGGACCTGGGAGTCCAGGGAAAGAAACAGCCTCTACTAACAAATGGGAACCACTCGTTATCATCAACCACCCCCACCCCCGCCCATTACGAAGGAAGAACTGAGGCACAGATTAAAAACCCGAATTCCAGAAAAACAGCAGTTGCTCCAGGCCTGGCAGCTGGAATCACAAAAGGCCTGTGGCCTCTCGCAGAGCCAATGGGCAAGGCAGTTCTCCATTAGCCCCATGGCTTGCTGAACCAGGCAGCTCAGAGGTCCAGTTAGTACACGTGAGGCTCTGCCTTCTCGAACCGGCCACACTCACACGAGACCATGCTTTGCACGACAAATACCGTGCGAATACCGTGCCATGCTTTGTAAGACAGATGCATATTCGTCAAGTGCTGGCCCGATGCCCTCCCTACCGACCCAGTGACTGGAGTCCCCATAACCCATCTATGTCCACCCCACAGAGGCAAAGATTTCTACCTGTTTTGAACATGCTTCTACCCCCAGAACTCATGGTGGCTACTCGGCAGATACTTGGTAATGAATGCACGAGGCAGCCAAAGTCCAAGTGGGCCCAGAGCCAGGGCACAGCAAGGCCGAGTGCAGACCTGGGCAGAGCACATACTGAGCCCTGGTGCGTGCCCAGGCAGAGCGGTGCTGGCTTCTGTACTCCCTGACCCAATGTCTCAAGCCAGCATTTCTCAACTTGATTTAACCCATGCCCCCTTTGGAACAAGAAACAGCCTAATTCCCAAACCCTGCACTAATATTCCTGTTTTTAAAAAAATGTAGCGGGGGGGAGGTGGCTGGTAGGGGCAGGAGCAGATTCCACGACTTTTTTTTTTGAGATGGAGTCTCACTCGCTCTGTCGCCAGGCTGGAGTGCAGTGGCACGATCTCAGCTCACTGCAACCTCCACCTCTCAGGTTCAAGCGATTGTCCTGCCTCAGCCTCCTGAGTAGCGGGGATTACAGATGCATGCCACCATGCCCAGCTAATCTTGTATTTTTAGTAGAGACAGGGTTTCACTACGTTGGCCAGGATGGTCTCGATCTTTTGATCTCATGATCCGCCTGCCTCAGCCTCCCAAAGTGCTGGGATTACAGGCGTGAGTCACTGTGCCTGGCCTTCCATGACACGCTTTATCAGACATAGTTGTCCTCTCACAAATTTTAAATTTCTTTAATGCTGACTCTGAGTAAAAGATGGCGGACTGGAGGAAAAAATATCATGGATCTTCTAAGAGATGCAGTGAATATATTAAATGAAAAATATGATTCTGATATATAAAGATGTTGAGAGACTGTCATGTGAAGATTGCAGATTGCAGACTAAGATGTAGAGTGTGATATCATCTTTGTTTTCAAAGAGGGGGTGGAGAGAACACAGATGGTCCCTCTGTGGAGAGAACCTGAGCATGTGAAGGACAGCGCAGCCACACTGCCAGCCCTGAAGCAGCTCCAGGTTACTCCGGATGGGAATCAGGAGCACAGGCCCTGGAGCCACCCCAGCTGGGGCTCTAAGTGGCTCTGCCACCTGGACGAGCTTTGCCCTTCCAGCACTCCCCTCCCCCAGGGCCTGGGGATAAGAAGTTGGTGGGCTGCAGGTACAGAGCACTGCGCGTGTGGCTGGGTGAAGCAGACTCAACTAGGGGAGGGTGCCGAAGACACCAGCTGGGGTGAACCTCCCCACCCACCCTGGCTCCCACTGCCCACCCTAGAGAGCTCCAGAAAGCACAGAATGCAGGAGGTTGTCCAGGACTGACTGGGCTTGCCTGCTGCCTCACAAGCCCTCCGATCCAGTTCCAACTAGACCAAAGTTGCAAGGTTGCAGCACTCAGAATTCCAGACAAAAAGCAAGGGCCTCTGTCCAGGATCCTTCTCAAGTTTGCAACATGGGGTCTGGTGCAAAGGGGAGCTCCCCCTAAAGCTACAGCTCAAGTGTCTTCTACCCCCTATAGGAGAGTCCCCAGGGAAACCACTACCAGAAAAGTAACAGCACAGAATGGCCAGCTCCAGATACCACCTCTCTCGATTCTCAAGAGCACTGCAATTCTCAAGAGCCAGCATTTCTGCTGTGGGGACTGAGGCGCACAGAGGTGGAGTCACCTGTGAAGGTCACACAGCAGGGATGTGGCAGAGCTGGGATTTGCCTGTGCACGGCCCATTCCTCCTTGGCACCACCCACCTGTCCCCAAGCCTCAGCAAAGCTGCCGAAAGCTATTCGAGGCCCAGAAAGATAAAGCAGGGACCCTCTCTAGGGAAGGCTCATGGGACACCTGCCAGGGAGCCCAGGGGGCAAGGAGAAGGAACAATTCTTCTCAGAAGCCATGATCTGCACCTGCCTTTCAAAGAGGGACCCCCATCCCCACCACTAAACAGCATCCCATGAACACCTTCCATTCACAGAGGCTGGCACTGCTGTGTGTTATGGGAAAGGACTCCTGTCACCCTCCCAGCAACCCTGTGTAGTAGGCAGTGCCATTCAATTCATGCTAAAATGGCAAGATCGAAGCACAGAGAGGCTCATCCTCCACCTACAGAGGCCAGGGCCTACAACCCAGGCCCTTCTACCTCGGAGAGGACTTCTCCCATCGGGTATTTTTCGGGACCTTCTCATCCTCATTTGGGCTTAAGGCCAGGGAAGGGGCCTAGGGGAGTCACGTTCACCCCAACACTGGGCAGGGTACAGGCTCTGGGCCAGGAATTACGGCACTCGGCGCCCAATGCGGTGCCTGCTTCCCACACCAGCTGGAGACCTCACAGTGGGTGAGAGGACAGGCTCCAGGACGGATGGCCTGGGGGCGGATCCCAGCTCTGCCCCTTCCTGCAGTTAACACTGGGCAGGTCGTGTGCCCTTCCTGTGCCTCAGTGTGTGAGGCCCTAGAGGGTCCTATCAGGGTGAAATAAGACACGACACCACGTGCTGAGAGCAGGGCCCCGCAGAGTGAGGTCCAGGAAGGCTGTGGTGAGAGTTCGCCCTGCCGGCCTGCAGATGTGGAGCGCTTCTGTGTGCCAGGCTTGTTCGGGGCGCTGAGGATGCAGCAGGGAACAAGCCCATCAGGATTCCTGACCTGAAGGGGAAGACAAGTGTGTAGAAGCTCCAAGGTGGGCCAAACAGGGAAGCCCCTTCTCAGAGAGCAGTCAGGGGAGGCCTAAGGACATGGCGTTTAAGCCAGGACCTGGACTATGGCCATCCCCAGTGCCTAGAGCAGGCCCTTGGTACATAGCTGTGACATAAAGGAAACAGAGGGAAGGAGGCAGAGGACTGGGAGGGAAAGGAACCCAGGCAGAGGGAACTGTGTGGTGAAGGCCCCAGGGCAGGAGCGAGCTGGGGGTGTCTGCGGAAGGCGCACAGGCGCCAAAGTGGCCGGAGCCAACAGAGGAGAGCGGAGGAGATGAGGACGGGAGGGACGGCAGGCCCAGACCACTGGGGGCTCTATGTGCCCCTATGTTAGAGACATGGGGCTTATCCTCAGCACCACAGGAAATCGCTGAACGGTTTTAGTCAGGGGAACAGGCTCCGATTTCTGTTTTAAGTCAGTGGCTGCTGCATGGGCCATGGACCGGGGTAGTGAGAGGAGATCCGGGCATCCTGTAGGAAAGAGGTGCTGGTGGCAGAGGAGACAGAGGTATGAGGCACCGGCACTGCGTGTGCTGAAGGCTGCCATGGGCAGGCCCTGCGCCAGCACCTTCACACTGACTTCCTCCTCCGCGCTTCATGACAGCCAGGGAGCTGAGCCCCACTGAGGAAGGGGCACAGCAGCTGGCCTGAATCTAGGATCTGGAGCCCCACCCTGGGGGCACCCCTGAGCGAAGCTCGATAAAGTGGAGGTGGCAGGGCTGTCCTTCATGCACAAACCTGTCCTCACCCCTTCAGAAGTGACGGCTGACTGTGGGGACTCTTCCCTAGCCA
Source organism: Callithrix jacchus (assembly GCF_049354715.1). NCBI lineage: Eukaryota > Metazoa > Chordata > Mammalia > Primates > Cebidae > Callithrix > Callithrix jacchus. The sequence goes on from NC_133523.1 coordinate 35,818,057, forward strand.
GCACCCTCCCCAACTGGCAGGGCAGGTACAGCTGGAGGGTACTGGGGCCCTTCCTGGGCGCAGACGGCCTCCCTTGTGAGGATAAAATAAATTAAATCACGTACTCGGAACAGGGTCTAGCTCAGATCATTTGTTTTTTCTTCACCCAACATTTACTGAACACCCGTTTGTGTGCCAGATACATAAATAAATATAAATGTCCCACTTTTATATTAGACAGGGGCTATGAAGCAAAGCACAGCTGGGGAAGGGCAACAGAGGGAAGGGAGGCAGGGCGGGATCTGCTGGAGTGGCGGCGCAGAGCAGAGACCTTGTGGAGTCTGGGTGAGCCATCATGGAATCTTGGGGAAGAGGCCTTAGACAATCGCCACAGTGAGCACCGAGGCCCTGGGGCAAGAGATGTGCTGGGCATGTTGAAGGAGCAGCAAGGAGACATGGCTCGTGGGAGGAAACGCTTCTGGAGAGGTGGCTGATCATACAGGACGCTGCAGGACACAGCACAGACCTCAAAGTTTACTCTAAGTGGGAGTGTAAAAGCCATTCAGAGTTCTAAGCAGAGAAAATACATAAGATTTAAAGCAAAAAGATGGCACATGGCCAGGCGCAGTGGCTCATAGCTGTGATCTTAGCACTTTGGGAGGCTAAGATGGGTGGATAACCTGAACCCAGGAGTTAAAACCAGCCTGGGTAACACGGTGAAACCGCATATCTACAAAAAGTGCAAAAATTAGCCTGGTGTGGTGGCAGACACCTGTAGTTCCAGCTACTCAGGAGGCTGAGGTGGGAGGATCACCTAAACCTGGGAGGTTGAGGCTGCAGTGAGTTGTGATTGTGCCACTGCACTCCAGCCTGGGCAACAGAGATCCTGTCACAACAACAGCAGCAAAGATCATACCAAGTAAAACACTTGAGGAAGAAAAGAAAGGAAAAAAAGAGCATACTCGTCTGATGCACTATTTTTTTTTTTGAGACGGAGTTTCACTCTTGTTACCCAGGCTGGAGTGCAATGGCGCGATCTCGGCTCACAACAACCTCCGCCTCCTGGGTTCAGGCAATTCTCCTGCCTCAGCCTCCCAAGTAGCTGGGATTACAGGCACCCGCCACCATGCCCAGCTAATTTTTTGTATTTTTAGTAGAGACGGGGTTTCACCATGTTGACCAGGATGGTCTCGATCTGTTGACCTCGTGATCCACCCGCCTCGGCCTCCCAAAGTGCTGGGATTACAGGCTTGAGCCACCGCGCCCGGCCTCTGATGCACTATTAAGCACTTCTGCCTGCCAAGACCAGGGGTCTGCAAACTTCTTTCAAAGACCAGAAAGCTGGGTGTGGTGGTTTGTGCCTATAATCCCAGCACTTCGGGAGGTGGAGGAGGGAGGATTACTTGAGACCAGGAGTTGGAGACCAGCCTGGGCAACATAGCAAGATTCTGTCTCTACAAAAAAATTTAAATATGAGCTAGGCATGGTGGTACACACCCATAGTCCCAGCTACTCGAAATGCTGAGGCATGAGGATGGGTTAAGCCCAGGAGTTTGAGGCTGCAGTGAGCTATGACTGTACCACTGCCTGGGCAACAGAGCAAGAACGTGTCAATTTAAAAAAAAGGTTTAAATTAAAAAAAATTTTATTAAAATTTTAAGGGGCCAATTCTTAAATGTTTTAGGCTTTGCAAGCCAGTCTTTGTCACAACGACTTAACTCAGCCATAGTAAGGCAAAAGCAGCCAGACTATTCATGAACAAACTGGACATGGTCATGTTCCAATAAAACTTTATTTACAAAAATAGAGGGCAGGGCCATAGTTTGCCTACCCTGTTCCAGACCGAATTCTAGTTTACAAGAATACAGACATGGGGAACAAAAGTAAATGACACCAAAAGACACTAATATGACACACCTAGAAGGTGTGACATTCTACAAGACGACTGGCCTGGCTTGTCAAAAAAAAAGGGAAAAAAAATCAATGTCTTTGGGAGGGAAAAAAAGGACAAAGGGCTGAACTAGATTAAATACAACAGGTCAAAGAGACATATACCTTGAATGAATCCTGGTTTGAAAAACAACATTCTACAGGCTGCATATCCTTCAAAAGGTAACCAAAGAAATTCAAGAATGGATGGATAAGGAGAAGCTATTAGTAAACAAATTATTTTTAACTGTCTCAGGCATGACAGTATCATGATTCTGTAGAAGAAAGTCCTCATTCTTAGGAGATGCTTACCATGGCTGTAAGGAGTACAGTGTCACAAAGTATGAATGCCAGTTCAGGTTTCGCATAAAACACAGCCAGATGAGGCAGACATGGTGAATGCGGGACCAGGAGCGGGGCGCCTGGACGTCCATTCATTACACTACCCTTTCAACCTTTCTCTGTTTGAAACAACATATCTGCAGTGAAGTGGAGGACAGGGAGGAGGGTCTCTCCAGCTGGAGAGGCCACCAGGAGCCCAGTGAGGAGGCGCTGCAGCACCTAACCAACAGGCAGTCACCGAGTGGCACCCACCTGCCCTGCAACCCCTGCATCCCTCCCTAGGCTCAGGAGAGGCCAGCTGGCATCAGCCTCTGTGGGCTAGGGCTGTAAGGACAGCATCAGTCAGCCAGGAGCAGAGTGGAGGGGGCTGCCTCTTGCTGGGTTTCTGGCGCACCCCCTCCATCCACCCAGACTTAAGGTCAGAAACCTGGGATTTGGTCTCCAAGAGTAGCTCCAGCAGTATTCTCTTTGGCAACAGCAGCAGGTACCAAGAAGAAAGGGCAGGTGGGGCTCTCTGGCTTACACAATCGTGGTAAAGGAAAGGGCATGTTGTCTTGTGCAAATGGAAACGAGATCATCCCTCCTGCGTACTGAAACACCTTGCGGCTCCCCCCGCTCCCGTTCCAGGCTTGCAAACTGTGCCAGGTACTGCTGCATCAGCCTCTCCTGTTTATCATCCCCCTGCGTCGTGTAACAACCCTGGGACAAACCCCAATTTATTAAGCACCTGCCAAGCCCTGTGGGGATCTCCACCTGGAGTCCGAGGCCTTGGCTGAGCTCTCCAGCCTTGAGCACCTCCGATTACCCTCTTCCAACACTCCTGGCCCCTGGATTCTCTGGTGACATAGAACCTCCTGTGGTCCCTGCAAAGCATGAGCTATTTCACCTCTAGGCCTTTGCATATGCTGTCCCTTCTGAACTTTTCTGCTTGCTCGCTCTGTGGCCAATTCCTATCCAGCCTTCAAAACCCAGCCCAACACCCAGGACCTAGACACCTACTGGTCTTGATCTGTTTTTACTGGCCATTCATGTTTTGGTCCATAGTTTTCAATTGAGTAGCACCTCAGTTGGCTTGAGAGGGTAATTTTGTTCCCCTTAGTGGGGCAAGTATATTTTTTACCTTGGGAGGATACACAATGATAATTATAGTATAGATTGTAGTAAGAAGTCTCATGATATTGTAGACTTCTGAACTGTACTGTCCAAGAAGGTAGCCACTAACCATACATGGTGATTTAAATTAATTAAAATAAATTTAAAAAATCCATTCCCTGGTGGCTGAATTTCAAACGCTCAATCGGCATAGGTGCCTATTGGAGAGTGCAGATACAGAGCATTTCCCCAACGGCAGAAAGTTTTCTTCTTTCTCCTATTTCAGGGCTCTCCAGAGGGTCTGCTGAAACCTTACCCCATGGAAAAGCTAGAAGACTATTTCTCTCTTTTTTTTTCAGACCACGTAAAATTATGCATTTTATTTAAGGACCACCTTGAATGTTACGTTAAAAAATTCAGGCCTATATTGAAAATGGGTGCCCTGATAACTTCTAGAACATCATTCAAAACATCCGTTTCCCCAGCTAAGATAAATCCATTGCAGGATGCTGAATAGACTTCACCCATTACCACTTTTGATTTCCTGAGTCTCGTGTTTCCATTATCCATCGTAATGTGTTTGTGTTCAGTTCAGCTTCCATCTGGTGCAAACTGACGGTTCTCGAGGTGCTAAGGCACGAAGAGCAAATAGACTCAAGATGGCCACATGACACCAACAGCCAAACTAACACGCTTCATCGGAGTCCCCGGGTGCACGGAACCTGGTGGGCCCATGGCCCACACGTGCCTGGGTTCAGGGTCCTGGGCTGCATGTGGCTACCCCTCGACCTAATGAGCACTCATGTCCGCGCATGCTTGTAAACCTAAGGGTTTCCAAAGCTGTCCCAGACCTACCAATATCCTGACTGCACTGCCTTTCAGGTAAGGCTGTAAGTTTTGGCTCAATTATCATTTTAATTTACAAAAGACAACTGCATGCCTTCACCTAATCCCGACGCTTCCCGAAAGTGAAAAAGCTAGAAGACTATTTCTCAAAGTGAGGTCCAAAAGGGCAAAGTGGGAAAAAGGAACATTTCCCATTGATTACAAAGGGCTAAGCTCCTTAATATATAAAGAGCTAATATATAAATAAGAAAAAGACCAACCACCCAACAGAAAAATATACAGACAATATAGACAATTCAGAATAAGAAACTCACAAGTTAACCACCCTGAGGCGCTGAATTTTCCACTGCTCAGACTGGTATAGATCCAAAAGTTCGAAAACACAAGGCCACAAGGGCACTCTCAGACATTGCTTAATGGAAACGTTGCAAAACTACAAACACATTTTCCCGGTGCCTCAGCAATCCTTCATCTAAGCAGTTGTCAGACAGGTCTACCTGTGCACACATCAAATGAGACAGACACGGCTATTTCACCCCAGCATTGCTTATAACGAGCCAAAGGCTGGAAATAACCCCAGTCATCACTAATAAAGAATGCCTAAATAAACACACTTGGGACACACATGTCCAACTGTACAAAAAGAAAAAAACTGAAACATGGAACAAAGCAGCGGCATCTCTCCATACATCAAGGCAAACTCCCCAAGGGACACTAAGGCAAAACGTAAGTCCAGGAGCGTGTACAATGCTACCTTTTGTCGGAAAAGAAAAAAAAACAAGGGCAGCAGAGCACAAAGGTCTCCCTCTGTTCTTCCTGGGCACCTAAAAACAGTGATTAACTGGAGGGTGGGGTGAGGGGGTGAACGGAAAGGGCAGGGAGGGGAAGCTCCCACTAGATACCTCCTTATACTGTTTCAATTTTGAACATATGAGTCTTTTTTATTTTTCGGAGACGGAGTTTCTCTGTTGTTACCCAGACTGGAGTGCAATGGCACGATCTTGGCTCACCGCAACCTCCACCTCCTGGGTTCAAGCAATTCTCCTGCCTCAACCTCCCGAGCAGCTGGGACTACAGGCACGCACCACCATACCCAGCTAATTTTTTATATTTTTAGTAGAGACGGGATTTCACCTTGTTGACCAGGATGGTCTCAATCTCTTGACCTCGTGATCCACCTGCCTCGGCCTCCCAAAGTGCTGGGATTATAGACGTGAGCCACCAAGCCCAGCAGATGAGTCTTTATCATCTCTTCTGATTACTAAATTGATCTTTTTAAAATGACTCTCTGGACCACCTGGCTCAAAATCAATAGAGATTCTCATTAAGAATGTAGCTGCTCCTGGGCAGGGTGGCTCACACCCGTAATCCCAGCACTTTGGTGGCCGAGGTAGGCAGATCACTTGAGGCCAGGAGTTCAAGACCAACCAACCTGGCCGGCATGGCAAAACCCCATCTCTGCTAAAAATACAAAAATTAGCTGGGAATGGTGGTACATGCCTATAATCCCAGCTACTTGGAGAAGCTGAGGAGGACAATCAGTTGAACCCAGGAGGTGGAGGTTGCAGTGAGCTGAGATCATGCCACTGCACTCTAGCCTAGGCAACAGAGCGAGATTCCGTCTCAAAAAGAAAGCCAGGCGCCAGGCACGGTGGCTCATGCCTGTAATCCCAGCACTTTGGGAGACTGAGGCAGGCGGATCACCTGAGGTCAGGAGTTCAAGACCAGCCTAACCAATACGGCAAAACCCTGTCTTAAAAAAAAAAAAAAAAAAAAAGCCAGGCATGGCGGCTCACGCCTGTAATCCCAGCACTTTCAGAGGCAGACAGGCAGATCACCTGTGTTCAGGAGTCCAGACCAGCCTAATATGGTGAAACCCCATTTCTACTAGAAATACAAAAAATTAGCCAGGCATGATAGTGCGTGCCTGTAATGCCAGCTACTCAGGAGGCTGAGGCTGGAGAATTGCTTGAACCCGGGAGGCAGAGGTTGCAGTGAGCTGAGATAGCGCCATTGCACTCCAGCATGGGCAACAAGAGCGAAACTCTGTCTCAAAAAAAAAAAAAAGGAATGTAGGTCCTTGACCCTGGGCAGATCTCCAGGTAGTCACAGGTCTTAAGGCGAGACCCAGTGGTCTAGACTGTTCACAAGCTCTGCCTGTGATTCTGATATACCCTGAAGTCTGAGGACAATGTGGGATCTTCAGACTAAGAACTCCAGCTCTTCTCAGCTCCAGCTGAGAAGACCCCCACACCAACAGGAGTGCAGACTCAAAACCCCTATGTAGGGTCCCAGGGAAAATCTCTCCAGCTGTGTATGTACCCCTTCTTCTCACACTAGGCTTGGTCCCTCTCAAGGGCAGCCACACGGAGGCCCAGACCCACCTCTCATCTGGAGAATCCACGTGGAAGGTCCTCTCGATGACTGTGGTCCACTGCAGGCAGCGTATGACGAAGGTGTTGGGCCTCGGCCTCTCAGTCTTCATCAGCTGGCATTCTGCAGGCCAATGGAACAGAGAGGAGGGGGCTGAGGGGACAGCCCTGCCAGCCTGCAGCCCACAGTGCCTGAGCCACCTCCCACATGCCCAGCCCCATGCCAGATGGTGCTGGGGACACTCTAGGGACTGAGACAGCCCTGGTCCTACTCTCACATGGCTCAGGGTCTAGTGTGTGTGTAGAAGAGGAGGAGCCCACCAGAGAGTGATGGCTCCATAGACAAGGCCATGATAGGGACAAGCCCAGAGGTGTCAGAAGTTCAGATGCAGCATCCAACCCAGCCTGAGGGCGAGACAGGGGGTTCCCCAGAGGAAGCAGCTTCTCTGAACTAAGCCCTGAAGGAAAAGGGAACTTAGAGGGTACTTGAAGAACAGAGGTGAGAGGGGGTGTGACATATTCAGGGGGTGGCCATTTCTGCTCCAAAGGTGAGGAGGGGCAAGTGAGAGACGAGCCTGGAGAGGTGGGCTGCGGCCAGCCAGGCAGGGCTTTGGAGGCCATAGGGAAGAATATGGACTTTGTCCTCAGGGTAGCAGGGAGCCACAGACAGCTTTAGATAGGGAAGGGACACAAACAGACAGACTGAGCCCTCTGGCTGCCATGTAGAGGGTGAGACTGGAGGTCAGGAGGCCAGAGAGGCAGGGAGCCAGTTAGGGAGGAGGGGGCCACACCAGAGAGGAGCCCTGTAGAGGGGAGGAGACGGCAGGCAGATGGGCCATGGGGAAAGGGCATTAGGACAAGGCCCAGGCCTCTGGCCTGCTGTCCCTGACATGGAGACAGGAATAGAAAGCTGGGAGAAGCCTGAAGGTGAGGTTGGGACGTGGCAGGTATGAGAGACCTAGAGGACACCTGGGGAGACATGTCCAAGGAGCAGCCTGGGACAGGCTTGGAGTTCCAGTGAGACACTGGAACAGATGTGTTGGAGTCACCAGCACACGTGGAGAGCAACCAGGAAAAGGCTTCACGCAGAACAGCATGGGATGGGGGCTGGGTTCCAGAGAACGACAGGAGAGGACAGTGGTCTGGGTTAAGGCACTGGCAGTGGAGATGGGGGTGACTCTGTAACGTTCTTAGCTGGCAGAATAACAGGAAATGGTGACCCATCAGGTCAGCAAGAAAGGAAGAAGGCAGAAGGGGGCAGGGATGCGGACAGGACCACATTCTCCAAGGCTCAGTCAAGGGCTTGGGGCTTGTGAAACTTCACTGCCTGGGTCCGGCTGGAAGGCATCCCTTTGGGTATCACAGAGGGACAGAGGACGCGAGGCCACTCCGGCGACTGGCTGAGTGGAAAGCTGCAACCCCTCTATGTCTGAGGGACAGAGGATGGAAACTGCTACCAAAGCACAGGACAGAAAGCACCTGCCAGCAGCTGGGACCATGAGGCCTGGCTGACAGAAGCAGGAGCCACAAGGAGGCGATGCCACAAGGAGGCGGGGCTGGGTGCGGGCAAGCATCCTGACTTCTTCCTCCTACTCTGCATCTCCCCTCAGGACAGCCCTGCCTGGCCAGCTAACAAAGGGAGAGCAGGAGAAGGGGGAAACAGATCCAAGGGCAAGCAGGCCCAGGTCAGGCCCACGGCTCAGTGACCAACGTCCCATGAGCCCCCACGACCTGCCAGCCATCCTGTAAGCACCAGAACACTGGCTTACTTGTCCCAAGACCCACCTGCTACAGAGAAGTTGTTTAAGGGGGGCAGGGTCTGATCAGGGGCCTCAGGCCTCTCCTTGTACCCAATGAAGGAGCCGTCACTCTTCAGCAGGAAGTACCGTGGCCTCCAGGTCTTGATGTATTCACCTGAAATGAGGCAGGAGGGGAAGAAGAGGTTAGCACAAGGTTGAGCGATGTCCCAGGTGGGTGGCAGGAGGCCTAGTATGATGGTGACTAAGGGGTGCCAAGGGGTGCCAGGTGGGGGGGCAGGGGGACACACTCCTCCTTTCCTGGAGGAGCCCTCCAGGTGGCCCCTGCTGATGCAGACTGGGGCGCTGGGCTGAGCCCCAGTGATCCACAGGTCATGTCTGCCAGGAAGGCACCAGCGGCAGTGCCCTGGGGCACCAGTTGCCTCAGCATGTGGCCTAGTCCCAGGGGAGGCCCAGGCTTCCAAACACACATGCCCTGTGGCCCTGTAAGGCCAAATCCCATGGGCTGGTATTCACCAATACAGCTATGCAGGTAGATCAAATGCCAAAACAACTCTGTGCCAGGCGGGGTAGTGCTGCCACCACACCCTCCCAGCACCCCTTGACTCCTTCCAACTGTTCTGACCATGAAAATCCAAGCCCCCTACACACACACACACACACACACACACACACACACACACGCAGAGAGAGAGAGAGAGAGAGAAACCCACTCCTCAGAGAGCTGCTAAGGATTAAAAGGAGATGGTGAAACATCCACACAAAAACTTCACACACAAATGTCCTCAGCAGCATTATCCATAGTAGCCATCAAGAGGAAGCAAGCCTAATGTCCATCAACAATGAACTGTATACTTTAAATGGAAGAATCATGGAGTGCATCAACTTTACCTCGACATGGCTATAAAAGGCCAGCACAGTGGCTCCCGCCTGTAAAATCCTAGCACTCTGGGAGGCCAGAACGGGCTTATATCAGGGAGTCTGAGACCAGCCTGGGCAACATAGTGAGACACAGTCTCCACAAAAAAATTTTTTTAATTATCCAGGAGTGGGCTGGCATGTGCCTGAATTCCCAGCTTCTCAGGAGGCTGAAATGAGAGGATCATCTGAGCCCAAGAAACTGAAGCTATGATGGGGCCCCTGCAGTCCAGCCTGCTGACAGAACAAAACTCTCTTAAAAAAAAAAAAAAGTATTTACAACAGCCTCCAAAAAAATACTTAACCAAGGAGGTAAAGGGCTTTTGCATGTATCTAGATCTCTAATTTCTTCAAACAGTGTTTTGTCTGAAGAAATTAGAGATCTAGATACATGCAAAGACATCCTATGTTCATGGATGAGAAGACAATACTGTTAAGATGGCAGTACTACCCAAAGCAATTTACAGATTTAATGTAATCTCTACCAAAATTCCAACAGCCTTTCTCTTTTTTCAGAAATAGAAAAGCCAATCCTCACATTCACATGGAATTTCAAGGAGCCCTAAATAGCCCAAATAATATTGAAAAAGAAGAATAAAGTTTAAAAGATTCATACTTTCCAATTTCAAATTTTACTATACAAAGCTACAGTAATCAAAACAGTGCAGTATAAGGACAGACATAGAGACCAATGGGATAGAATTCAGAGCCAAAAAATAAACCCAAATACCTACATTTGATTTTCAACACAGGTGCCAAGGTCATTCAATGGCTAAAGAATAGTTTCTTCAAAGAGATCATATTTTTTCAAAACAGAAGAAAAAATATCCTTACAATCTTTGTTAAATACTGTTCCCTGCAGAGCAGGGAACAGTGCCCCATAGGCAATATGCCCAGAGTAGCCTATCCTCACAATCTTATCCCTATTTTACAGATGAGGAAACTGAGGCAACTGGATATCCGCATTCAAAAGAACGGAGTCAGACCCCTACTTCACACTACATACCATATACAAAAACCAACTCAAAATGAATTGACCTGAATATAAGAGCTAAAACTATAAAAACCTGTAAGAATACATAGGAGTAAAATCTCGTCACTTTGAATTTGGCAATGAATTCTTAAATGCCACCAAATGCACAAGCAACAAAAAGAAAAAAATTAAAGTAAATACATCAAAATTAAAAAACTTTGTGCATGAAAGACATTGTAAAGAAAGTAAAAAACCTCGACCGGGCGCGGTGGCTCACGCCTATAATCCCAGCACTTCGGGAGGCCAAGGCGGGTGGATCACGAGGTCAAGAGATCATCCTGGTCAACAAGGTGAAACCCCGTCTCTACTAAAATTACAAAAATTAGCTGGGCATGGTGGCACATGCCTGTAATCCCAGCTACTCGGGAGGGTGAGGCAGGAGAATTGCTTGAACCCAGAATGGCCGAGATCGTGCCATTGCACTCCAGTCTGGGTAACAACAGTGAAACTCCGTCTCAGGAAAAAAAAAAAAAAAAAGAAAGCAGAAAACCTACAGTATGGGTGGGAATACTTGAAAATCTGATAAGGGTCTATTAACTCAAACACCTAAAGAACTCTTAAATGCAACAACAAAAGGCAAACAGCCTGACTTTAAAATGGACAAAAGACTCAAATAGACATTTCTCCAAAGATACACAAATGGTCGAGAGAAACATGAAAAGATGCTCAGCATCATGAGTCATCCCGCAAAGATAAATCAAAACCACAATGAGGGCCGGGTGTGGTGGCCCATGCCTGTAATCCCAGCACTTTGGGAGGCTGAGGTGGGCAGATCACTTGAGGTCAGGAGTTCAAGACCAGCCTGGCCAACATGGTGAAACCCCATCTCTACTAAAAATACAAAAATTAGTTGGGCGTGGTGGCACATGCCTGTAGTCCCACTGCTTGGGAGGCTGAGGCCTGAGAATCTTTTGAAGTTGTAGTGAACCAAGATGACACCACTGCACTCCAGACTGGGAAATAGAGCAAGACTCTGTCTCAACACACACACACACACACACAGACACACACACACACACACACACAATGAAGTATGACTTTACAAACCCTAAAATGGCTGTAATAAAAAAAAAACAAGTGCTGGCAAGGATATAAAATTTCACCTTCATGCACTGCTGGTGGGAATGTAAATGGTGCAGCTGCTTCTTCGAAAAGTTAAATATAGAATATATCACCCCAACGTCCATCAACAGATAAACAAGACAATAAAATGTGATACATCTACAACATAGAGATTATTCATCACAAGAAGAAATGACATGGCCAGGCACTGTGGCTCACACCTGTAATGCCAGCACTTTGAGAGGCCGAGACGGGCGGATTGCCTAAGCTCACGAGTTTGAGCCCAGTCTGGGCAACATGGCAAAACCCCATCTCTACTAAAATACAAAAAAAATCAGTCGGGCATGGTAGCGGGAGCCTGTAATCCTAGCTATGCAGGAGGCTGAGGCACAAGAATTGCGTGAACCCAGGAGGCAGAGGTTGCAGTGAGCCAAGACCATGCCACTGCACTCCAGCCTGGGCAACAAAGTGAAACTCTGTCTCAAAAAAAAAGAAATTACATACTGATACATGCTGCAACATAGAGGAACCTCAAAAACATTCAGCTTAGCAGAGTGTGGTGGCCCCTGCCTATAGTCCCAGCTACTCAGGAGGCTGAGGTAGGAGAATCACTTGAGACCAGGAGGTTATGGCTGCAGTGAGCCATAAGCCAAGCTCCCACCACTGCACGGCAGCCTGGGCAACAGTACAAGACCCTGTCTCAAAACACCATGTTGCTAAGTGAAAGAAGCCAGTCACAAAAGGCCACATACTGTATGATTCCATTGACATGAAATGTCCAGAGTACATAAATTCATAGAGACAGAAAATAAACTGGTGGTTAGCAGATGCTGGGAGGAAGGGGATGCTATGAATCGAACTGTCCCCCAAAGCTATGTGTTGGAAACTTGATCCCAAAGCCTCATGGGAGGTGTCTCAGGAACCCTCAGGAATGGATTAATGACATCATTGCAGAGTGGGTTCCTTATAAAAGGAGGAGTTCAGCCAGGTGTGGCGGCTCACACCTGTAATCCCAGCACTTTGGGAGGCCAAGCCGGATGGATCACCTGAGGTCAGGAATTCAAGACCAGCCTGGCCTACATGGTGAAACCCCATCTCTACAAAAATGAGCCAGGTGTGGTGGCATCCGCCTGTAATCCCAGCTACTCAGGAGGCTGAAGCAGAACTGCTCGAACCCAGCAGGCAGTGAGCCAAGATCGCACCACTGCACTCTAGCCCGGGCGACAAGGGTAAAACTCTGTCTCAAAAAAAAAAAAAAAGATGAGTTCAGCCCTGTCTTGTTCTCTCTCACCCTTCCCCTTTCCACCATGGGATGTGCAACAAGAAGATGCCAGCCCTGAATCTCGGACGTTCCTACCTCCAGAACTGTGGGAAGGTTCTGTTCATTATAAATCACCCAGTCTCGGGTAACGTGTTATAACAGCACAGAATGGACTAAGACAGAGGGTACAAAAACTCACTGCTTAATGGCTACAAAGTTTTATTTCGGGGTAATGAAAACGTTCTGAAACACAACAGTGTGATATACTCAAGGCCAATGAATCATATACTTCAAAATGGTTAATTTTGTATTTTATGTACAATTGTGTAAATTTCATCTCCTTTTATTTAAAAAAAAGGGCTGGGTGTGGGGGCTCATGCCTGTAATCCCAGCACTTTGGGAGGCTGAGGCAGGTGGATCACAAGGTCAAGAGATTGAGACCATCCTGGTCAACATGGTGAAACCCCGTCTCTATTAAAAATACAAAAAATTAGCTGGGCACGGTGGCGCGTGCCTGTAATCCCAGCTACTCAGGAGGCTGAGGCAGGAGAATTGCCTGAACCCAGAAGGCGGAGGTTGCGGTGAGCCGAGATCGCGCCATTGCACTCCGGCCTGGGTAACAAGAGCGAAACTCCGTCTCAAAAAAAGAAAAAAAGATAAATACTAAAAACAACCTTATCTGTGTTACTGGGGTTAGGAGAGTGGTTCCTGGTGGGGAAAGGCACAAGAGTTTCTGGGAACTGTCTCATTCTGTTTCTTGAACTGTACACTGAGATTGGGGTGACTTTATTATCTAGGCATTTATCTGTGGCCTTTCATAATTTGGTAACAAGCTAAGAAAATAAAACTAAAGGCCAGACACACTGGCTCATGCCTGTAATCTCAGCACTTTGGGAGGCCAAGACAGGAGAATCACTTGAGGCTAGGAGTTCGAGACCCACCTGGGCAACATAGCAAGACCCCATTTCTATGGGGAAAACAAAAAGAGGGAGAAGCAAAAATATTCTCACAATTGTATTCCTATTTCGCAAATGAAGAAACTGAGTCACAGAGAGGTCCTATTACTTTGCGCAAGCTTCCCAGTTGTTACCCAGGAAAGCTAGGATTGGAGAAAACAGCCCACATCTCGACTACTGCACTGTCTGCCTCTAAACTGGCAGATGGGGCCTGGCATGGGGCCTGACAGAGGGCAGATGCTCTGCTAGTGGTGGTGTGCTACAGCTGTGTCAGAAGTGGGACCAGCATATGAGTGACTCTGATTCGACGTACCATCACTACACTCTAGGCCTTAAGCACAGCTTGCTGGGTGAGAGGCAGCACATGGGCCAGGCCTTGAGAGCACTGGTTCAGGTGTCAGAGGGACTGAGTCCAACCTCAGTTGTACTCACTCCTTGCTGAAACCTCAAACAAGTCACTCTTCCTACTGAGCCTCAGCCTTCCAGTCTCTAAGGTGGCACGTGCCCCACAGGGCATCTATGAAAATTCAACATCAGGCTTGCCTAGAGCAGAGCCCAGTGTTTGGCACACAGTAAGTACTCAGTAAACCAGCACTGCTATTATTTTAACTACCAAGGGTGGGAGTGGGGTGTAGCTGCCTATAGTCCCAGCTACTCTAGAGGCTGAGGTAGGAGAATCACTTGAGACCAGGAGGTTGTGGCTGCAGTAAGCCATAAGCCAAGGTTCCACCACTGCATAGCAGCCCGGGCGACAGTGCAAGACCCTGTCTCAAAACACCATGTTGTTGCTACTCAAAACAGCAGTAGCCAGCAGGGCCCACCTTGCCTCACCCACCTCTGCCAGCTACTACTCAGAAAGATGGGCACTGGGACGGCCCAGGAGTGCAGGTGTGCACATGTGTGTGTATAGACAGGTGTGTCAGAGCTGGGCTATCCCAGATGACAGGGGCAGGCCTGTAGCTGGGTCATCTGGCCCTCTGTAGCATGAATGCGGACATTGAAGGCCTAAGAGGGGCCAAGACTCACTTGACCGGGGAGAAACTCCTCCCCTCCAACAGTTCTGCACCCATCCCAAGGCTCTCACAGTCCAGCCTAGTGAGCTACGGCCTCCCAAAGTGCAGGCCAAGGGACAGGAGCCCATGACCCCAGGTACCCCAGCACATCATCCATACACAATGCCAATCATTCATTCAGCCATCATTTACTGAATGCCTACTGTATGCTCACCACTTTTAGACATGTCGGGGATACCACTGTGAAGAAGCCACATGAAAATGTCTGCCCTTGTGGAGCTGACAATATCAGAGGCCTGGCTTGTTAACCCATTTTACAGATGTGAAACCAAGGCCCAGAAAGTTGACACGGCTCGCCCACAGTCGCACCAAGAGGAAGCAGCAGAACCAGGGTTAGAACCTTGACATATCCCAAGGCTCAGGAAGCTCCATCAACAACCCCAAACTGCAGGCTGAGGCTGGGGGACTAGGCCAAGCGGCCTTGAAAGCCATCTCTGTCCAGAAAGAACAGCAGGACATGGGTCTCCTCTGCTCAGTCAGAGGGGGAGGCTGTCCCAGCAAGGGGCCTCCATCCCTCATCGCTGCTCCCTGTCTGCAGGCTGGGACAGTGCAGGATCCCAGGCTCTTCCTGATGCCCACAGCATGAGCGCCATCAGCCTCCCGCCCCTCTTCAAATAAGCCGGGTTACCCCCTCAGAACTCACTGGCTGTCCCCTCTGACATAACCATGGGGCTCACTCCCCTACTTTCTTCAAGCCTTTATTCAGATGCCCCCTTCTCAGCAAAGCCCCCTCTGGCCATCCCGCCTGCCTCATGCCCTCCATCCTTCTCACGTTGGTTAATTTTCTCCATGGCTCACACCACTGCAGTACACACCTGTCTGCCTTCGAGCTGTCGGCCTCCCCATCACCGCCCAAGATACCAGTACGAGGATGGGATGTCCGCCCATCTGGCTCACTGCTGGATCCCAGGACCTAGAACAGGGCCCAGCCCACAGGCGCTGCTCAGCACGTTTGCTGAATGAATGCAAGTGTACACAGGGCAACCACCCCCACACCTGGGGCCCTTCCTCCTAGGGAGAGGCCAACGGAAACCAGCCCGGGACAAAACCACCTCTCAGCACGTGGCACCTCTCCCCATGTGCCTCCCAGTCTTGCTTGGCAGCCACTTGGGGACAAGCAGCCCTGGGGTCAAAAACGGTCTCTTCCCTATCCTAACTTCACTAAAAGGGGACCTCGACTTCCCACTAGTACAAATGGATCAAGCCATGCAGCAGCTCACGACATTGCGGGGTTGCTCTCACCCGGAGCGCCAAAGCCAAGGTCCTTTCTGTGGCCTGCAGGCGCGACACAGCTAGACCCCGCATTACTCCTCTGCTCACCGTTGCTCACATTCCCCAGCCACGCTGTTACCAGAACATACTAGGCACAGCCCCACCTCAGAGCCTCCGTCCTTGTGTGCTCCTCCCTGGGACAGCCTTGCCCTTTTGTCCTCCAGGCTCCAGGCCTCTTCCCACCACCGCCTGCTCAGGGCAGCCTCTCGATATCCGCTCTCTCCAAGCCGTTGGCCCTCGCAGTTCCCGATTTTCACCCCAGCACTTGCCACCCCGACATTCCACGTCTGCCCCATCCCCACTGGAATGTAAGCTCCATCAGGGTACCACTGTGTCCCACAGCCCAGGGCTACCTGGCACACAACACACAGCCAGTGAATACTGTCTCACTGTTCAGTTACGTGACTTCCCCTTTATACATGTTTCTGCATCTTTAAAATGGGGCTATGAATGAGATCACTCATGCACAGGTAGATCCCTGCTCTCCTGCCCAGGAGACCACTGAAGGAGTCCATGAAACGAGTCCGAAGCAGCTGCAGACCTGGGGCTGCAACACACTGGCTCCTCAGGCCAGTAAGACCCTACACCTCAGGTCAGGCACAGTGGCTCAGGCCTATAATCCCAGCACTTTGGGAGGCCGAGGCGGGTGGATCACAAGGTCAAGAGATCGAGACTATCCTGGTCAACATGGTGAAACCCCGTCTCTACTAAAAATACAAAATTAGGCCGGGTGCGGTGGCTCAAGCCTGTAATCCCAGCACTTTGGGAGGCCAAGGCGGGTGGATCATGAGGTCAAGAGATCAAGACCATCCTGGTCAACATGGTGAAACCCTGTCTCTACTAAAAATACAAAAAATTAGCTGGGCATGGTGGCGCGTGCCTGTAATCCCAGCTACTCAGGAGGCTGAGGCAGGAGAATTGCCTGAACCCAGAAGGCGGAGGTTGCGGTGAGCCGAGATCACGCCATTGCACTCCAGCCTGGGTAGCAAGAGCGAAACTCCATCTCAAAAAAAATAAAATTAAATTAAATTTAAAAAATAAAAAAATTTAAAAATAAATAAATAAATAAAAATACAAAAATTAGCTGGGCATGGTGGCGCGTGCCTGTAATCCCAGCTACTAGGAGGCTGAGGCAGGAGAATTGCTTGAACCCAGGAGGCGGAGGTTGCGGTGAGCCGAGATCGTGCCATTGCAGTCCAGCCTGGGTAACAACAGCGAAACCCCGTCGCAAAAAAAAAAAAAAAACTCCAGCTGTACCTCTGGCACAGCTTCCAGGAGGAGCCAGGGTGGGAGGAGGACACAATCCAGTGGGCAGAAGCGGCCCCTTACCGCGCTTGTGGAGCCAGCCTTCTTTGATGACAGACACCTCGTTCATGGTGGCAGCGTGGCACGCTGTCACCTAGCTCGGGACAGCTCAGGGCAGCAGGACATGCAGGAGGCACCGTGGACAGGGCACAGTCTGCAAGACAAGAGAGCAAGTGGTCAGGGAGGAAAGGGATTCCACACCAGCCCGTTCCCTGAGGACACCGGGCTCTGAGGCCCTGTGGCTGCTCTGCCCACTCAGCAAAGGGTAGGGCCAGCAAGGGTGGCATGGAGCCCTGTTCTCAAGGACCCATTCTGAGCAAAGAGATGTGGTCATGTCCCCAGGGACCCTAATCAAGGGGAAGCAGAGCTCCCTAGCCTGAGTGCAGGCCAGACCCCAAACTCCAGACACCCATGCTGGGTGGAGGCGGCCCCTCCACCCACAGTCACTCCTGACTGAGCGAGCATCAAGGTAGCTGTGCTGTGACCCCCACGTCACTCCCATGGACCAACACTGAAATGACCCAGGACAAATCAGACAACCCAGGGTACCTGAGGCAGAGCACAGAACCACCAGCATCTGCCTGCACCCCCATCTTACACACACACACACACACAGGCACTCCTCTCTCTCGCTTTCTCTCCCCACCACTTCTTTCCAAACCAGGAAGCCACCAACCTGCCACCTTTAACAAACCAACCACACTCTCGTCTCCCCATGCCATCCCACGCCACTTCCCAAGCCTCCACAGCCTCCCTCCCCTTGTCAGATGACAGAAAACACAGGTCTCAGACACTCCAGGATCTTGAACAAGAAAGCAACCTACTGCTTATGCCCAGTCTGGACAGGCCTGGAAGCCAGTTCCGGGGGCTTGACCAAGGCCCTGGTCCCTGCCCCAGGACTTCCACTTCTGTCCTCAGGGACCAGCAACCGACAGACTGACAGACGCCGAGGCCACTGCTTCGTCTCAGGTTCCCGGAGCAGAGGGGAGGAGGGCGTGAGGCAGCCGCCAGCTGGGCCCCTACCTGGAGCCTGGGGCCTGGCCAGGATCCATGGAGCCCAAGGCGCCTTTGCCTTTCCAAGCCTGGGGTTATTTGCGGACAGCAGGTCAGGAGCTACGGTGGCCCCCAGAGAAGTGGCAGCTGGCTCTAGGGACACCGTGGGCATCAGCTTTCTCTCGTGCCCCAGGGGAGCTGGTGGGCCGGACACACTACTGCCTGGCATGTGACAGTGGCATGCTGCCCAGGCCCCGGGCAGAAGGAAGGGAGGTAAGTGGGAGGAAGCGGGAGGAAAGACAAGATGGACAATGGCAGGGAAGTGAACAGGAGGATGAGGATCACACTCTAGACTCCAGGCTGCAAAGCCAATGACGTGAGGCGGGGACGGCAACGAGGGAATCCCCTTGCCAGTGGCACGCCCGGCACCCCACAACCCATACACACAGGACTGGCAAGACTCTCAATCCTCAACACCCCACATCTCAGCCAGGCACAGCAGCTCACACCTGGAATCCTAACATTTTGGGAGGTCGAGGCGGGAGGATCCCTTGAGCCCAGGAATTTGAGACCTGCCTGGGCAAGACCCTGTCTCACTACGTAATTTTTTTCTACAAAAAAGTTTAAAAATTAGCTAGGCATGGTGGTATGCACCTGTACTGTCAGCTACTTGAGAGGCTGAGGCAGGAGGATCACTCGAGCCTGGGAGGTCAAGGCTACAATGAGCCTTGACTGCACCACTGCACTCCAGCCTGGGTGACAGAATGAGACCCTGTCACAAAAAATATATATATATAAATATGTATTTCTGTATCTCCCACTGTTCTGTGTCAGTCTCTAATGTCACCACCTCTTATCCTGCCCTCGGTCTGGCCTGGCTCTAGTTGGGTCTGCCCCCACCTCTTCCCCGAGTTCTTATACTCCACTCTTGCTCCCTTGCCACTCGCCCCACATTTACCAGCTGGAGGGACCCTCAGTGCTGAACCTGTCCTTCTCGGTTGCTCAAAACCCTTTGTGGCTCCCTGGTATTCCAGCAAAAAAGCCAAACTCCTCAGCTTGGGATCCAAGGCCCTTCAGGATGTGGCCTCTGCAGCCCTGTGTTCCTGGTGCATCAGCTGAGACGTGCACCTAGAAAGCTCTAGGGAAAGCCTAAGGAGCATGATGTTGACTACTGCACCTCTCTGCCTCTCCTCCCCACCCTACTCTCCGAGTTACGATTCTGTCACTCAGGCACTTCCCTCTGACTTCCATCAGGGACAGGGCCTCCTTCTGGGCGTTCTTTTCCCTCTTCCTTGAGGTCTCAGCTCAACTAGTGCCCCCTCCAGGAAGCCTTGCCCACCTCAGAGGCTGCACTGGGGGCTCTTTGTGCAACCCCTGGAGCAACCCTCCCCACAACTATAAATGCTAATGCAGTGGGCCAGCAAAGAGTCTGGTAACTACTGAGCACATGAAGAAAGAAGCCAAGGCCGGGCGTGGCAGCTCACACCTGAGCTAATCCCAGCACTTTGGGAGGCTGAGGCGGGCAGATCACCTGAGGTCAGGAGTTTGAGACCAGCCTGATCAACATGGAGAAACCCTGTCTCTACTAAAAATACAAAATTAGCCGGAAGTGTAGCATATGCCTATATTCCCAGGTACCTGGGAAGCTGAGACAGAAGAATCGCCTGAACCTGGAGGGCGGAGGTCGTGGTGAGCTGAGACTGCACCACTGTAGTCCAGCTTGGGATGGCAACAAGAGCAAAACTCCACCTCAAAAAATAAAAAACAAAAGAAAAGAAAGAAGCCAAGTGTCCCCAACAGACAGACCCCTACCCTAGGACCAGACACAGCCAGACACACTACCAGATGCTCTTCATGCCACCAAATCTTTTTTAGGGTGCGTCCTAGGCTCCGGATGGTACCAGCAACAGAACGTCGCTAAGACACAGCCCTGCCTTCATGAGCCTCACAGTCTGGTGGGAGGGGCAGAAAAATACAGATAAGCAAATGACAATGCCAGGTGGTGGGGAGGCTGAAGAGCGGGAAGAATAGCATGTTAACTTGGTGTGGGGGACTCATGAGCAGACACCCGAGTTAAGTGAGGGAGTGAGCTGTGTAGACACACGAGGAAATGCATTTCAGGGAAACAAAAATGCAAGGACCTCAGGCAGGAGCGGGGCTGGTGAGGGAAAGCCAGGGAGAGGTGGGCGGGGGAGAAAGCTCAGGCCTTCTAGGCTACAGCCAGGACTTAGAGAAGCCCGCTCCCTCCACAGACCCACACCACGCCTCCCCTGACACGAGCCCAGTTCAAAAGACTCCCAAATGGCTGGGAGGGAGAACTCCGAGTCCAAAGCAAGAGCTGATGTGGAGGGAATAGAACGGGGCACCATGTCTCATCTCCAGTACCGCTTGCCCACAGCGCCCCAGGGACATCACCTCTCAGGGCCCTTGTGATGAGGCAGCACCTCGGCTCTCGGCAGCACTAAAGCACCCACTGTGGGCCCAGGGCTCGGCGAACAGCCAAACACATGGCTGCCGTTATTCCAGAGAAGCAAGGGCAGCCAGGTGTGGCGAAGAGTGGGCAGGGTTCCAGAGTCCGAGAGCCACCGTCCGCTGGTGGCCTTGGGCAGGGTGCCGGCGCTCCCGTGGAGTCACTCCTGAACGCTCCCAACACCCCACCAGAGTCGGTGACCACGCCCAGGTGAAGACAAAAGCTCAGAGAAGGGAAGCTGTTTACCTTGGGTCTCCCAGCCGAGAAGCAGTGGAGGCCCTGACCGCTGCTGGGATCAACAGAGCCACTTTTTATCATCTCATTTCAGCAGCTAAGGAGTCAGCACAGCTGGAGGGAGCGCAGGGGGAGGAACTGGAAGATCCCGTGTCCCGCCTGGATCCTGCCCTGTCCTCCCACTGAGGGTGGTGCCTCAGCTGAGGTGTCCGTGACGCAGTCCTGGGGTGATGAAATACCAGCCACTGCAGCCAAGATGATGGCCTGCTCACTGGGGAGCTGCCGATGGAGGACACCCAGGCTGGGGGACAGAGTCTCGTCTGTGGAACCCCTGCAGCACACCCTGCAGAGGGGAGGCCCCGCATGACCCCACCCCATTCACTACTGGGGATGGCTGGGCATGAGTCTTCTGAGGGCCAGAGCTGCAGCTGTTGACTCAAGGCAAGCCACCAGGAAGGCAAGGTGGAAAGAGCAAGAGCGCCTCACAGGAGAGGATACCCACAACCAAGAAACACACATCATCTCATTAGTTACAGGGAAATGCAAATCACAACCACCTACCTGGGACAGCTCCAATTTTAAAAACCGATGAGGCCAAGTGTTGGCAAAGACATAGAGGAATCAAAATCTTTATTCACTATTGGTGGGAGTTGCGCAATGGCTCAATCACTGTGGAAAACTGCTAAGCAGTCAAAATTCAAGCTCAGTATCCGGCCGCCCCATGACCTAGCAACGCCTCTCAAGGAAATCAGTATATGTAATTCCATTCTAGAGGAAGACTTGTACTACAATGTTGACAGTGGCAATATTCACAGTAACCCCAAACTGGTAGCAGACCAGGAGTCCACCCACAAGAGAATGGATAAAAAACACATAGATCCAAAGCAGAACGCTACTCAGCAACAGAAAGGACTGAGCTGCTGCTGAATCCAGCAGGGAAGGAGAATGTTACGGACTGAAAGAAGCCAGGCAGAAAGTCATACATCAAAGATGACTCCACTCACAGCAAGTTCAAAACAGGCAAAACAACACTATGTAGGGATGCCTTTCTTGCTTGTAAAACTAGGCAGAAAATCAAGGAAAACACAGATCCCAAAGGAGTGGTTCCACTCAGGAGTAACAGAGAGTGGGGCGGCCTCCTGGGAGCTGACAATGTTCTTTTGTGGTTACCCAGGGCCTTGCTTAGTTATTCGTTACACTCTATCTACTATGTGAAACGTGTTTAATGTTATCTGTATTTTATGATAAAAGAAGTAACTGTACAAAAGAACCCAGGGTCTGGGAGTCCAGATGACCCAGGGGCACTGAAATTGGGCCTCCTGGTTCCCACAGCAGGACCCTCCCCTGCCTCCCCAGCAAAGCTGGCCTGCCTCAATTTCCCCCTCAAAAAGGCCCAGTCACCCATGGGTAAGGAGGTGCAATCCCATGTCCAGGGGATCCAAGTTCAATCTCAGGCTCTGCTGTTTCTTGACTTTGTAGCCAAATGCAAGTAACATCCTCATAGGGTTTTGTATAGCAGATGGGAGCAGGGAGGCACAGTTCCAGCCCCGCAGCCCAGGCAGGGGCTGAAGTTTGGGGGAGTATGTTTGACTCGGCAGGGGAGAAATCTGAATAGGAATAAAAATTGCCACAATCGCCGGGCACGGTGGCGCATGCCTGTAGTCCCAGCTACTCGGGAGGCTGAGGTGGGAGGATCGTTTGAGACCAGGAGTTCTGGGCTGTAGTGCACTATGCTGATCGGGTGCCCGCACTAAGTTCGGCATCAATATGGTGACCTCCCGGGAGCAGGGGACCACCAGGTTGCCTAAGGTGGGGTGAATCGGCCCAGGTCGGAAACAGAGCAGGTCAAAACTCCCGTGCTGATCATTAGCGGGATCGCGCCTGTGAACAGCCACTGCACTCCAGCCTGGGCAACATAGCAAGACCCCATCTCTAAAAGAAGAGAAAAAGATTGCCACACTCAATGGTCAGCTCTGAGCAGGGAGGTGACTGAAGAGGCCCGATGCAGGCTCTGACTACACTGCTGGGTTTATTTTTTAAATAGCTGCCAGGTGGATGGATTATCACTGACTAATGCTAACACTAATTTAACATTTCTTTTCTTTTTTTTTTTTTTGAGACAGAGTCTTGCTCTGTCGCTCAGGCTGGAGTGCAGTGGCGCAATTTCAGCTCCTGCAACCTCTGCTCTTAGTTTCCAGAGATTCTCCTGCCTCAGCCTCCTGAGTAGCTGGGATTACAGGCATGCGCTACCACACCTGGCTGATTTTTGTATATTTAGTAGAGACAGGGTTTCACTATGTTGGCCAGGCTGGTCTTGAACTCCTGACCTCATGATCTGCCCACCCCGGCCTCCCAAAGTGCTAGGATTACAGGCATGAGCCACCGCGCCTGACCAAAACTTTTTTAAGACATTATTATTTCTGCCAGGCGCAGTGGCTCAAGCCTGTAATCCCAGCACTTTGGGAGGCCAAGGCGGGTGGATCACGAGGTCAAGAGATCGAGACCATCCTGGTGAACATGGTGAAACCCCGTCTCTACTAAAAATACAAAACTTAGCTGGGCATGGTGGCATGCTCCTGTAATCCCAGCTACTCAGGAGGCTGACACAGGAGAATTGCCTGAATCCAGGAGGTGGAGGTTGCTGTGAGCCAAGATCACACCATTGCACTCCAGCCCGGGTAACAAGAACGAAACTCTGTCTCAAAAAAAAAAAAAGACATTATTATTTCCATCATCGGGCTCATGGGTCTTATTTCTCAACGGTTTCCAAACAGAGGCCCCCTCAGAAGCTTCACCTTGCAGGACAGGGGTCAGATCCACGAGAGGTGACTTATATGATGTGGCCACACCTGAACTGGCTGCTCCCAGGCAGAGGGGAGCAGAGAGAGGTGTTCAGGGAGCCACCCCATCCTGGTTGGGCAGCCTTGGGAAGGGGGTAGGTCCTTCCAAGACTCAGTCTGCTCATCTGTAAAATGAGGGTCTTGTGGTTCTGGCTGCTAAGGGGGCTGTGAGGCGTCCATGAGTTCCAGCACTCTGACTACACCCCTTCTGTAGCCCAGGGCCCTGTGACCACCTGAGTCATCTCCCACCCCTCCTCCACTCGAACCCTCCAGTGCTCCCTCCAGTGTAAAAGCCAAAGTCCCCAGAGCAGCCCAGGACCCTACACAGCCTGCACCATCCCCCTTTGCTTCTCTGAAGGCACTTCACTTCAGCGATGTCTGCCCCCTCAGCTTCCAGGACACACCGGGACACCCCACTTCAGGGCCCTCAGGTGGAAACTCAGGCCCCACCCCACTCTTTTCAGCCTCTGCTCACATTGCTTTCTTGAGAAGCCCTCCTAACCTTCCTAGGCAAAGCACGCCCACCCTACCTCCTCTCACCCTTCCCCTTCACTTTCCCCTAAGCACCTATCACCACCGACATTACTGTACACACGTGCTTGCTTAGGCTGACTGCCCACCTCCCGCACCGGAACGTCAGCTCGGTGAGGGCAGGACTCTTGGCTGCCTTGACCACAGCTGGAACCCAAGAGCTCTGTACGGTGTTGGGTACAGAGTGGGTACTTGATAAGTATCTGTGGAATGAACATGTAGAGTGAAGACCTGTGCCCAGAACAGGCTCAAAATAAGCTCAATTCCTCTTCTTGCTACTTGCTAAGTCCTTTTTCTCTCGCCCCCTCTCGCTGACCTGGTTTCGATGCCAGACAGCACAGATGGACTAGGGAGGCAGGTGGGGAAGCAGAGATCTGCATCTCTAGGAGTGGGAGCTGGTGGGTGGGGCTCCTTCCTGGTGCTGGGGAGGCTCGTAGGGGAGGTGGCAGCGACCCCCTCAGGAGCCTCTGTCCCCTGCACTCAGATCTGTCCCTTTCTACAGCGCCCAGAGGAAGACTGGCTCAGGACTTTTTTGTTTGTTTTTGTTTTTTCTTTCTACTTACAGAATTCACTGTATGTCTCCTTCAGGAGATAAATTCAAAAACAACAAAAAGCTGAACGTGGTGGCTCACGCCAGTAATCCCAGCACTTCGGAAGGCTGAGGCAAGAGGATTTTTTTTTTTTTGAGACAAAGTTTTGCTGTTGTTACCCAGGCTGGAGTACAATGGCACAATCTCGGCTCACCGCAACCTCCGCCTCCTGGGTTCAAGCAATTCTCCTGCCTCAGCCTCCCGAGTAGCTGGGATTACAGGCGCGCACCACCACGCCCAGCTAATTTTTGTATTTTTAGTAGAGACGGGGTTTCACCGTGTTGAGCAGGATGGTCTCGATCTCTTGACCTCGTGATCCACCCCTCTCGGCCTCCCAAAGTGCTGGGATTATAGGCGTGAGCCACCGCACCAGGCCTTTTTTCTTTTTCTTTTTTTTTTTTTAATAGAGATGGGGTTTCACTCTGTTGGACAGGCTGGTCTCAAACTCCTGACCTCAGGTGATCCACCCACCTCAGCCTCCCAAAGTGCTGGGATTACAGGCGTGAGCCACCACGCCTGGCTGGCAAGAGGATCTTTTAAGACCAGCAGTTCAAGACCAGCCTGGGTAACAAGCAAGACCCCCATCTCTACAAAAAATACAAAAATTAGCCAGGTGTGGTAGCACACACCTGTAGTCCCAGCTACTTGGGAAGCTGAGCCAGGAGGACTGCTTGAGCCCAGGGGGTTGAGGCTGCAGTGAACTCTGACTATACCACTACACTTCAGACTGGGAGACAGAGCAAGACTGTCTCAAAAAACAGACAAACTGAAAAAAAAGCTGGCCGGGCATGATATCTCACACCTGTAATCCCAGCACTTCAGGTGGCCAAGGCGAGAGGACCTCCTGAGCCCAGGAGTTTGAGACCGGCCTGGGCAACCTGGTGAAACCGTCTCTACCAAAAAAAATAAAGATAAAAAAATAGGCCAGGCGTGGTAGCTCACGCCTGTAATCCCAGCACTTTGGGAGGCCAAGGTGGGTGATCACTCGAGGTCGGGAGGTCAAGACTAACCTGACCAACATGGTAAAACCCCGTCTCTACTAAAAATACAAAATTTAGCCAGGCATTGTGGTGGGCACCTGGAATCCCAGCTACTCAGGAGGCTGAGTGAGGCAGGAGAATCACTTGAACCTGGGAGGTGGAGGCTGCAGTGAGTTGAGATGGCGCCACTGCACTCCAGCCTGGTTACCGAGTGAGACTCTGTCTTGGGGAAAAAAATTGAAAAATAAATAAAAATAAATTAAAAGTAGTTAGGTGTGGTGATGTGCACCTGCAGTCCCAGGTACCTGGGAGGCTGAGGTGGGAGGCTGGCTTGAGCCTGGGATGTAGACGTTGCCGTGAGCTGAGACTGTGCCACTGCATTCCAGCCTAGGTGACAAAGCCAGACCCTGTCTCAAAAAAACAAACAAAACAAACGAAAGCCAAAGACCACGGGAACTAGTAGTGTAACAGGCAGCATCTGCTGGGCTGGTGGGAACTCAGAAGGAAAGGCACCTGGGACGAGAGGAAGGAATCAGCTCCCTCACCTGCCACTGGCCATTCACCACTCTAGAAACTGCTCCAGTGTCTTGTGAGGGCATTTTGGAAACATTGACAAAGTGGAAAATGCACACGTGCTTGGAGGAATTTCTCCTGCAGAAAATGCTGGTGCCAGGGCACAGAGGTTCTAGGGCGGGAGTTCTCAACCTCAGCACTAGTGACATTTGGGGATAGAGAATCCCTGATGTGGGGACTCTTCTGTGCCCCAAAGAGGTTTAGCAGCATGCTGCGTCTCTACTCACTTAAGCCACCAGCACACTCTCCCCTGATTGTGACAATCAAACGTGTCTTCAGTCATCACAAATGTCTCCCGGGGGTATAAAACCCCCACCAGTTGAGGACCGCTGTCCTAAGTATGTGCTGCTGAGACAGAAACCTGGCAACAACCTGAAAGCTCACAGCAGGGGTCTGGTGCTATCATGGTGGTTAATATCACGACTCTACTGTAAAGAGCAATGCTTGCATAGCCCATACCAGGTGCCAGGCCCATTTGAGTGCTTTGCATATATCAATATAACCTTCACCGCAACCCTCGGTGGCAGACACTCCTACTGTCTCTACGTTAACGAGGAAACCGAGGCACAGAAGTGAAATGACTTGCCCTGTGACCTGATCTCAGGAAGTACAGACAGCCCGGCTCCCCCACGACACTGTGCCACACAGCCTTGAGAGTTAGGCAGATCCTGATTGGGGTCTTTGATTCCCCACTTTCTAGTCTCTCAAGCCTCTGTTTCCTCCTGTACCTGCAGGGACAGACAGCAGTGCTTTCATCGCAGGGTCACACAGGGAAAGGCTCAGCACAGCACCCAGCACGTGGAGGGGCTGGACGCGCAACACAACACAGCCATCCTGAGCACAGAAACACAGAAACCGGCCCCCCCGGGCCGACACTGAGACCCCATCAGCATTTGCTAATGAAGGCTCTCGGCATGACAGAACTTAGGTGGGATGTCTTTTCTGAAACACACACAGGCACTCCCCTATCACCTCAATTCTACAATTTTGTTTCACATGCTGACGTCATTGAGATTGACATGCACCTCGAAATCCTTGGATAGAGCTCACCTATTGCATTCTTTTCAGAGAAGCAGTTACAGGATCAATTACTGACCTTATAGGGCATAGTGTCTTAGACTTCAAGGCATGAGGAGGTATGTGTTCAAATGTTACATGCATAGAAAAAAGAAATCCGAAGGAAATCCGCCACACTAAAGAGGCAGGAGTGGGTGCAGGAGTCAAGGCAGCCTCAGGAACCAAATGCCAGCGTTTCAGCCCTGGTTGTGTCACCTGCTGTGGGACCTTGGGAAAGTCACGTTCCCTTTCTTTACCTCTTGTTTCCTCATCTGTGTATTAGAGATAATAACCACACATACCTCTAATGCTATTGGGATGGGTCAGTGAGTTCATCTACATATAGTCCTCCCAGCAGAGCCTGAAAGAGCAACTGCTCAACATATATCAAATATTATTATCATTGGCTGGGTGCCGTGGCTCACACCTGTAATCCCAGCACTTTGAGAGGCTGACTGGGGTGGATCATAACGTCAGGAGTTTGAGACCAACCTGGCCAATATGGTGAAACCCTGTCTCTACTAAAAATGCAAAAATTGTAATTCTAGTATTTCGGGAGGCTGAGGCCGGTGGGATTACCTGAGGTCAGGACCAGTCTGACCAACACAGAAAAACCCTGTCTCTACTAAAAATACAAAACTAGCTGGATATGGTGGTGAATATCTGTAAGCCCAGCTGCTCCAGAGGCTGAGGCAGGAGAATAGCTTGAACCCAGGAAGCAGAGGTTGTGGTGAGCAGAGATCGCACCACTGCACTCCACCCTGGGCAACAAGAGCAAAACTCCATCTCAAAAAAAAAAAAAGAATTAAAAGCAAAAATTAGCCAGGCATGGTGGCGGGTGCTCTTAGTCCCAAGTACTCTGGAGGCTGAGGCAGGAGAATCACTTGAACCTAGGAGGAGGAAGTTGTAGTGAGCTGAAATTGTGCCACTGCATTCCAGCGTGGGGGACAAAGCAAGACTCCGTCTCAAACACACACACACACACACACGTATATATACATATATATATATATACACACACACACACACACACACTTATATATATATATGATTGTCATTTTTCCTCTGATGGGTGGCGACATGGGAAACTTCACTTTCTATATTGTATGTTTCTGAACAAGTGAATTTTTTTTTTTTTTTTTACCTATTATGCCTCCTTGGTGAGAGGGTGGCACTGAAGAGACTTTTTTTTGCCAGAATAGGTCTGTTACTTAAAAAAAAAAAAAAAGAGAGAGAGAGAAACTTTCTTTTTCTTTTAAACACCACATGCTCCCCACACTCGCCCCATCTGTCTGCTTGGAGCAGGTGGGACTGGAAGCAGGTTGAAGCTGTGGGCAGGCTGCAAAAGAAACAGGGACAAGAATAAGCACAGAGCAGATTCCTTCTCCTCCCTGCCCCCCACACCTTCCCCCTCATGCCAGCCAGGGCCTTACAGCACCCACAGAAACCTATTCTGTCAGTATTCTAGGCTGCCTGGCCACGGGCTCCAACATTCCGAAAGCGCCATGCCGTGGCCAGCAGGATCCTCCACACACAGCTCTGACCCTGTCCCTCCCCAGGTCGGGACTTCTCCCCAGTGCTCATGGATCACGCCCAAGGCCCTAATGGAGGCTGCCAGGGCCCATCTGCCATGGCCCTGCCTGCTCTCCAGCCTTGCTGGTCTGCTCACACCAACATACAATCTCCCCTTCTCCTGGCCCTGTGAAGACTCCGTACTCTCCCACCCCAGGATCTCTGCATATGCTATACCCCCTGCCTGGCACTCTGTTCACCCATCTTCCTCAGGGAGGCCTTCCCTGACCTCCCCCGCCTCCACAAGCAGCTGACCCTCAGAATTCAGCCTTCCCTTCCCCTCACAGCACCTCTCTGTCACCTGCATGACTATGTGGGTAATGTCACCTCTCCCACTGGACTGTGAGTTCCACAAGGCAGGGACCCAGTCTGTCCTAGCCCCCACTGTGTCCAGCTCCACTCAGCACAGGGATGGGCCCGCTGCTTTCATTAATTCCAGGGGGTAGTGTCGAACAGAACCACAGCATTTGTGCCAAGTGAAGGCAAAAAAAATCCTACATGCATGCATTCCACAAATATCATACCAACTCTGTGTCATCACTGCTCGGGTTACCAGGGATTCAGCAGTGACCAAAACAGCCATTGGGGAGTCGAGGGGACAAGGGAACAGGCAGCAAAGTAAAAACAAACATATAAGCAAATTAGACAGGGTATCCAAAGCTGACAAATGTCATGGAGAAAAGCAGCACACGGAAGACTCAGCGCACGGGAAAGGCAGCAGGGGTTTCTGATTTTACACAGGATGGTGAGAGGAGGAGACAGCGAGGTCTGAGCAAACCCAGAAGCAGGTGAAAGAGCCAGGTGGAGACTAGGGAGGAACACTGCAGGCAGTGGGGGGGACAGGGCTGAGGCGTGCTGGAGGCGCCCTCAGGAGCTGGTGAAGGGGAGGGCCGGGAGATGTGGCTAGAGAGGAAGCTGGGGACCGCTGGGCAGGGCCTTGGGGGCCACTGTCAGCACTGTGGCTCTTACTTGGAGTGAGAAGGGAACTGTCCGCCTGAGGCAAGCTGGGTATGGGGGAGGGGCAGCAGGTGGAACCCCTTGCACCCAGAGCAGGGCAGGACTCCTCAGGGAGGCAGACTTCCTCTCCAGGAGCTGTCCCCAGAATAAGCCCTGGGCACTGGCCTGATGGGCTCGACACGCACCTCACTTGAGAACCATGAGGACTTGCATGCGGCAGATGAGAAAACCAAGGATGGCAGAGATTCAGTGAATACCCACAGCGAGAGATGGCAGGGTGGGAGCCACGGAGCCCAGATCCCTGTCCTCTGAGCCCTGAGCTGCCTCCACCTCCCTCTGCCTTTCCCCACAAGAGAAAGAGCCACCTCCCATCTTGCATTGCCTCTTCCAACACTCGAGCCAGCCCTCCCTCACCATCCCTGATGTGCACACATGCGTGGGACCCCTCCAGTCGGGCTCCGTGGGACATCCCTGACCCCTGCACCTCCCTGGGAGCTCCAGGACAGGGCCGGGTGGTAGGAGGAGAAACCAGTGGGTCTGCATCGTGACTAATACTCAGCAAGCACTCGCAAAGCGCCAGCCTGTTACTATCCCCATTCCTCACATGGAAAAACTGAGGCCCAGTCACAGCCAGTGGGTGCAGGAGAGGAGCCGAGACCAGACTAGAACTGACCCACAGACCTTTCTGTGACAACAGAAATGTGGTTACTGAACATTTGAACAATGGCTAGTTCAAACGATTAGTAACTGAAGAACTGACTTTTTACTTTTATTTAATTGCAATTAATTAAAAATTTAAAAGCTATACAAGGCTAGTAGCTACCATTTTGGAGTGCAATTCTATGGAATCCCTGCTAACTAGCACTGGGAGCCTAAAGGCAGGAAGCAGGGGTGTGACTCTCACAGGCCCAAGAGGAGTGGGATCATCCCAGCCTGGCTGGACGCTCGCGTGCTACACCCCATCTCTCCCGCATCCCAGCGCAGCTTACCTGGGGAATTGGAGCAGGATCAGGCCCAAAAAAAATCAGACCCAAACTCACACCTCTAGTCAACTCAAATCCTAACTCTACCACTTCCAGGCTACACAGGTCACTTCTCTGAATCTCAGCTTCCTCATCTGGAGAACAGAATCTTTGATTTTTTTTTTTTTTTTTTTGAGACGGAGTCTCGCTCTGTTGCCAGGCTGGAGTGAAGTGGATCAATCTCTGCTCACTGCTACCTCCGCCTCCCGGGTTCGAGTGATTCTCCTCCCTCAGCCTACTGAGTAGCTGGGACTATAGGCTTGTGCCACCACACCCAGGTAATTTTTGTATTTTAGTAGAGACAGGGTTTCCCCACATTGGCCAGGATGGTCTCCATCTCTTGACCTCGTGATCCACCCGCCTCAGCCTCCCAAAGTGCAGGGATTACAGGCATGAGCCACCGCGCCCGGCCTGTAGAATGGAATCTTAACACCAATCTGCTGAAGCACATGCTTATGTTATCTCAAAAGAATTTTTGTAGGCCAGGTGCAGTGACTCATGCCTGTAATCCCAGCACTTTGAGAGGCTGAGGCAGATGGATCACTTGAGCCCAAAAGTTCAAGATGAGCCTGAGCAGAACAGGGAGACCCCGTCTCTACTAAAATTTGTTTTTAAAGATTAGCCAGGTGTGATGGTCCGTGCCTGCAGTCCCAGCTACTCAGGAGGCTGAGGTGGGAAGATCACTTGAACCCACGAGGTGGAGGCGGCAATAAGCCAAGATGGCACCACTGCACTCCAGCCTGGGTGACAGAGCCAGACCCTGTCTCACAAAAAAATGAAAAATAAAAAAAGATAAGTTTTCTGATAACCATCAGTTGTCCTGAGGACCCAATGAGATGGCCTCACACACAGCTGGGGACAGGACCAGTGCTTGAAAAATAGGTGCCAATTACCTAAAGAACTCTGAAGTCAGGGACCGTCCTGAGCCTGTCAGAGCCATAGAGTAGCAAGCTAATGTTACTGCTGTCACCACTTGGTTCTAAAGGAATCATCCTATGTCCAAAATCCCCCTATTAACTTTCTGAAAATATCGTCTAAATGAAAACACACAGCTAAAAAAAGTCAACACCCTACAGACACCTCTGCCCACCTCCCAAGGCCTTTGGACACCAGTTTGAGAAGCTGGGCCGCAGGGGATCCTGTCTCCAAAGCAGAATATGGTCTGCTTTCTCCATCCCTGGCAGCACCTGAATCCGACCAGCTCTCTCCCACACAGGTCCCTCCCCACCCACCTGTGTCCCTCCTCTTTGGGGATAAAGCCCTGGCTCCCCACCCAGCCCAGGCCCTGAGCCCTGCCACTCTGCTCCGTCCCCCTCATCCACTCCCCCAGCTCCAGTCACACGGGCCTGCTGTTCCACCAGCACACCCAGATATTACCCTCCTAGCCCACCTCCTCGGGCTGTCACGTCATAAGGGCTCCTCAGCAGCCTTCCCAAGCCCCTCTCCCACCAGGTCCAGTTGATCTCTGTTCCCTCCTTCAACCACAACAAGCACTCACAGGCAAATGCAACTTCTCTGCCTCCTGTGACCGACCCCATCCAGAACTACACGTGGCAGACAGTAGTGACTCAAGCAGTATTTGTTGACAGATGGAATACACAAACGACCAAGAACAGCCAAGGGCTGCTTCCTGAGGCTGTTTGGCAATCAGACCCCACGGCAGCCGGGAGGGGATGCCTCCCACCCTCATCTCTTCCCCCTGGGCTCTGGGAAAAGGAAGGGCCAAGGTCATGGTATTGGGGGTGGAGAGAAGCAGCCACACCCCACCTCCTGAGCAGGCATGGAATGGAGTCATTTCTGGATGGCTGAGGCCTACTTTGTGCCAGCTGTCTAAAAGAAGAGAAAGTGGGAACGAAACCATGATGACCCCAGCAACAACCCCAATCACAGTGGGCAGGGCAAGGAGACGAGGCAGTCTTCAAAAGGCAGCTTCGCCAACAGAGCAGGGTTCAACTGTCCTGCCTATTACTGACCTCAGACAAATCCAATAACCTCCCTATACCTGTTTCCTGCCCTGTAAAATGGGGATAATTGTGACAGTGAGCTTCCAGGCTTTGGTGAGGACGAATGAGAGCAGACACCTTAAACTGTGCAGCAGATCCAGCACAGAGAGGAAAACTGCTCATGACAACGACTGGACATTCTACGTGGCTTCCCGTACCTGTTTCCTATCTACGAGGTGGGGTGCTAACACTGCCCAGCTCCAGGCTGCCGCGCAGGTGTGCAGAGCTAAAGAACAGTGTCCGGCTGGGCAGGAGTGCGGCAGTGGGAATAATTCATACTCCTGTTCAGAACCCTCTCATCAGCTATCAGGCCCCACCACTCTCTCCCAAGGACCAAGGACAAGCCCGTGCCAGCTGCCCCGCAGAGCCTCTTCTGTGCTCTCAGGTGAGTCAGTCCTGTCTGGCAATCCCCACCAGCAGCACTGGCCCAAATTCATCCCGCACCTCCTCAGGAGACCTGCACTTTCCAACACAGCAGCTCCCGGCACCCCCCGACTGCCCCACTCAGCAGGAAGGTTCCCATTTACAGCTGAGCCTCCCACCCTCATGTTAGGGAGATGAAATCAAGCCCCAGGGTTCCACGGCGACAAAGAGGGGTGCCAGGAGCAGGGTCCTCACCCACGTCAGCTGTCCCTGGGACCAGGTCACTCAGCAGCCCTAGCTGAGTAAGGGGACGCCAATGACCCACCAGATCATGAAGAACTCGAAGCCAGGCTGGAGAGGAGAACTGGGGAGCAGGAGCTGCCCCAGCCCGTTCGGAAAGGGCCCACAAGGGGGCAAACCAAGGAAGGCTTAGGTTTCTGGCCTCACCCTTAGAAACAACATCTGCCGACGAGCTTCTTCAGCAGGACAGCTGGGCTGGAGAAACTCCTGCGGGGACCTCTGACATGCATTGTCCTCTTGGCTGGCCCGGCTTGCAGTCCCTTGCTGGGCACACTCAGAGCACCCGGGCCCTGTTGTGGGTGCCGAGTTGGCAGTGGGTCCTGCCCCAAGGGGGCCAGGCTGCGCTCCCACCCAGCACCCCTCCCACGCGCGCTCCCTCCCTCCTGGTCCCGCTCCCAGGCTGTCTCCCCTAGCTGGGCCTCTTGCTGCTTGGCTGGCTGTCCAGAAGAGCCTGCCATGGAACCACCCCACCGTGCGGCCCGGAGGCCTGTGGTTGAGGGCCTTCCGCTGAGAGCTCTGGGAAGCTGAAGAGAGGCCCAGGAAGGGGTGTCCCTGGGCCCTCCAGGGGCTCAGAGCTCAAGCCTGAAAGACATTCCTTTCCATCCCAACCCATCCCAGGGGGCTTCTGGAGACCCTAGAGGTTTGTTCTGCGGGGATCTGCTCCTTCTAGGAAGATACCCTGGAACACATCTCAAAAAACAAATGCCACGGCACCTGCTCCTGCAAGATAAGACCAGCCGGAGCCACAGAGTGAGTCTCCCAGCTCCACAACAAATTTAAAAATGAAGATAAGCCTTAGGGATGAGGCCATGCATGGGATCAGAAGTCACATGCACCAGGGGCTACTGAGCTGTGCTGGAGGAATCTCTGGAGGCCCAGATTCATAGCCTGTTCCCAACACTTCCTGGTTGGGGGACCCAGCACAAGCTACAGAGGCTCTCCAGGTCTCACCACTGTAAAGTGGGAATCAGAGGAGATTCCTCCTGGGTCAAACGAGTCTTCACCCACATCCTCCCATGGCTCCCTCACAGCACTCCATCAGTCCCTGCCCACAAGTCACCTTCTCAGGGAGGTCGTCCCTGATCACCCAGCTACAGTGGAGAAACATGGCCACACTCTCACCTGGCCCGCATTTATTTTGCCTTCGTAGCATCAACCACACCTGATGCCCACCAGAGACATGTCTGTTGGGTGTCAGTCACAAGACCTGGTCTTTCCAATTCCAGGAGCACCAGGAATGGCGCAGGCCTGCAGGCCCACAGCGGCGTGGAGGGAGGGTCAGTGGGTGCTGTCTGTATCAGATGTGGACTGCTGCTCTGCGTTGCTATTCGGTATTAGTCCAGTTGGTTGGGGTGGGGAGGGATGGGCAGAAAAATCGGCCCACTGAGCCTCCTCGCCTCTCTCCCTAAAAGTAACAGCCACGGGCTCTGGGGAACACGGTGTGAAAACCACAGCAAGGGAGGCAACCCTTGGGCCTTTGCTGGCTCCAAGGCAGTGACGCTACTCGAGGGGAAGTGGGAGGCCTGTGAACACCCTGCTCGGCTCAGTCAAATCTCCCCACATCCCCAGGCAGGAGCCTGTGACTCTCTCCTGTGTCACTTGCTAAGACCCTAAATCTGACCAGGCTGCTCCTGCTGCAACGCCAAGCTCCTTCTCAGACAGTGACAGGCCCTGCCAGGCCCACAGCCCTGGTCTGCTCTCCTCCCTGCTCCCTCACTCCACCAAGCCACACAGTACTCTATGAGGTTTGTCCCTGCACCTCACCAAGCTCTGTCCTCCCTTCAGACCTTTGCACTGTGGTTCCCTCCACCTGGAGGGCTGTTCCTTCTCCTCCCACCCCACATGATTGCCTCACCTTGCCAAACTGGGATCAGCTCACAGGCCCTCCCCTCGGCCGCCGGCATCTAAAGAAGCACCCAGTCATCACCTGATTTGAATTCGCTGCCTAGCACCTCCCCTCTAACCAGCTCCTTGCTTATTCACCTGCTTCAGGTGGGTCTCCCTCAGCCCCATGAGGATAGGGACTTTGAGCAGTACACTACTGCATTCTCAGTACTGATGCAATGCTGGCACACAGGAGGTGCTCAGTAAATGGTGGCGGATGAGTGAAACCTTTTCCTCAGCTCCATAATGCCCTCAGCATCAATCCTCACCTCTCCCCCAGGCCCACAGGCCTGCAAAGCATAGCTACTGCTGACTCCCGCAGGCATTTCTGCTGCCCCCCTGCCCAGGCACAGCCTTCCTACCACTCCCAGAGCTGTGGTGGACTGGGAACCAAGGGCAGTGGCATGCACCTGTAGTCCCAGCTACTCAGGAGACTGAGGCACGAGGATCGCTTGAGCCCAGGAGTTCAAGACCAGCCTGGGCAACATAGTGAGAACCCTGTCTCCACAAAAAAATTAAAAATTAAATGGGTGTGGTGATGTGCACCTGCAGTCCCAGCTACTCAAGAGGATGAGGTGGAAAGATCACTTGGGCCTAGGAGGTCAAGCCTGTAGTGAGCTGTGATCACACTGCTGCACTCCTGCCTGGGTGACAGAGTGACGCCCTGTCTCAAAACTAAAAACAAAAGCACAGAGCCTGACCTCTGAAAAGACTTGAATGTGTCTACCTGGGAAAGGCTCAGGCTACAAAGCCACTGTGTGCAAGAGGAATGGGCCTGGGAGCCCACTCAGTTCTGACTTGATTGTATGTCCCCCCCCACCTCTGTTTCCGCATCGGGAAAACTGAGACGCTAATTTGGGCCCTGATCTCCTCCTAGTGCTCTCTGACATGGTTCTGTGGACTCACAAGGGCCTTCAAAGTCCTGGCAGAAATATTAAGAATTACAGTTGCAAAGATATACCGATGGCTCACCATGTGTCGGGCACTCTTCTTAGTGAGGAGACGTTTCCGGTAGGCTTACTGTATGCCAGCACAGTTATGAATGCTTCCCACAAATTAGTCTACTCAACCTTCACAACAATCCTATCAGGTGGGAATTATCATCATCCCCATGACACTGATGATGGAATCAGCTCAGAAGGGTTGGGGAGCCCGCTCAAGGTCACACACCATGGAGTGGCAGGGCTGCATTCGAACCCTGTGCTCTGACTCACTTCCATGCAGCTCTTCACAGAGACTGGAAACCAGAACAAAGTCCTGGATCCTAGCTGGACCAGGCTGGGGAGTTGAATCCCAGAACGCTCAAGGGGACCAAAGGCAGGAGGTGGGGGAGGCTGGATGCCTTGGTTCCATAACAACATAATCATGACTGCCAACCGAGACTTACACAGTGCCAGGCACCACTCTAGGAGCTTCTCATGGAGTAATTCACATAATCCTCACAGCAGCCTGAGGTGGACGTCCTTCTGAGACCACTGTATGGGAGTGAACACTGTGGTCCAAGGCCACACAGCTGGAACCCACTTTGCCATCTGGCCACAGGCTAATGCAGCTCCCCGAAATCTGTGTCACCCGCTGCATGGCTTTCTTGCTATCTTCTGCTCCCAGCACACATCTGTCC
The DNA here is from genome assembly GCF_049354715.1 of Callithrix jacchus. Lineage (NCBI taxonomy): Eukaryota > Metazoa > Chordata > Mammalia > Primates > Cebidae > Callithrix > Callithrix jacchus. Next base: position 35,855,243 of record NC_133523.1, read on the forward strand.
AGGGTTAAAGGATGCCCTGGCTCAACTCTGACGAGGCACCAAGAAATGCTGGACTGGCTGTAGGCAGAGGTGCTCAATGCAGCCTGAGGCTCAGGAGTGAAAGGAAAGACATGGGGTACAGTCACCTCTGTCCTGTGCCCTTCCTTCTTTTCACCCAGCCTGGGACCTGGTGAGCAAGGAATGCATGGCACTAGGGGCCCACTGACCTGGGTTCAAATCCCACCCCAGCCCCCACAGGGTCTGATAAGACCTAGGAGAAGGCAATTTTTCCTCTGAACTTCCAATTTTGGACTCTGCAAAAAAAAGGACACAAACATCATATAAAGCCGCACACAGAGGGCTGGGCAGAGTATATGCTCACAGACAAAAGCCACTGCTCCAATTTCTCCTTGACAAGAGGAGCTGAAGCCAATCACACCTCTACCACTTCAGCTATGAGACCTTGGGGACATCTTCGCACTTCACAGCGAGTGAAATGACTCCTCATCTGTAAAATGGTATCAGAGTAGCTCATAGGTCTCCATAAAACGGGCCTAACCACAGGTGTGTTTTGAGACTTCAGTGAGGTCACATGTGCAAAAGGCCTGTCACAGGCCTGGCATAGGGTGAATGCTATAAACAGTGGGCATCCACTAGCTCTGGAAATGCTTTGCCTCTCTGAGGCACTGTTTTCTCATCTAAAAGGGGGAGCATAACAACACGCCTACTGCTCTAGAATTAAAGTATTCAGCAAGTTTATCGATATGAAGCATTCCAAATGGTGTGTGGCCCACAGAATGCACAGTTACTATCAGCCAATTTCATGATTACTGTTTTCACTGCTGCTCTTAGCCCCATCAGGTAAACTCTCTAAAAGATGGCAGAAGGAGAGGACCAGAGGAACAAACCCCTAATGGAGAAAAATTCTACAGAGCCCCCCACTGCCTTACAAACTGTGGGACCTTTCTCTCCAGGAACCACGAGCCATGGAAGCCAGTCAGCTTGGAAGTCACTGCTGCTGACCGGGGGCAACCGTCTGGCCCTTCGACCATATCACCAGCCCAGGTCTGCTGGGTCAATGAGGGACTGCAGCCAGTCCTCCGGGAACTCCAGACCCAGAGCAAAGGCTACAGGGCAAGCCAAGGTCATGATCTGGCCTAGGGAGCAGGGACACTGGCCATAGACCTCTGGAGCTGGCTGCTTCCAGTACCAGCCCACAGACCACAGTAAGACACCAGATCCATGGGAGACCTGATTGTCCCAAGCCCTTCAGAGCAGCCTTCCTCCCTGGGCCAGGATGGGGCAGGCTGGGCCAGGGGCACCCCCCTCCAAGTCCCCTTGGTCTATGCAAAGAGGAACAGCTGGGAAAACAGCTCTCGGCCTCACTGCAAGGCCAACTGTTATTGCCTTGGTGGGGAGTGTAAACACGATGTGTGACTGAGCTGGTAACTCGGAGACACAAACGGCTTCGTGGCCAGCGACGGAGGAGCATGCAGTGGTCTGTGTTGGTTCCTGGACCCTTCACACCCACTGCCAACCAAGGTCAGCCCCAACTGAACTCCTGCTGCTTCTCTGGGAAGGGAGGAGTAGATGAGGTTGAAAAGCAGCCCATTGGAGGCCCTAGTTACTCCAGCCCACGCGTCTTGCTGAGCCCCAAGAGGTCTCCAAAGGAGAGGAAGAGGTCCAAACAATCCTAAGATCAAGATGCCCCTAGAAAACTTGCCCCGGGGGAAAGAGGTGTTCCCCCAAACACTGCTTCCTCCCAAGTCTTAACAAGCTGGTCCAGGGGCACGGCTCCTCAAATCCAAGCGCAATCCCTCTTCCTCTTCCAAATGTAGAGCCTAAAGCTCAGACAACTTCAGTGACTTCTAACACATCTTTCCTCTCTCCATCATGGAAAGAAAACTGTTATTGCCTGGTGAATAATCTGAGAGGGTAATGCAAGCAGAGCACTCCATGGTCCAAAGCACCCCAGTAACCACGCCGTTCTCTCCAAAGTCATCAAGAAGTTCAATGAAGGCTGAGTTCAGTGTAAACCCCCAACCCCACACACGTCAAATACAGGAAGGAGAAACCCCTCCTCACCACTAGGCACAACAGTCCTCCCAAAACGCGCCCCTAAAACCCACGCGCCCGTCCCACCCTCTCCCAGTCCCTCAAAGATCACAAACATCACAGCCCTCTGATTTGGGTTCCCCTACGTTCCAAGTGGGGCTCCCCCAGCGCTGTGGTGATATAACCCAGCCACTTGGTACAGCCTCCTCCCCAGAAGCCCCCACCCCTGTAAATACAGTACAGAATCGGCTTCCACAGCGCCAAAGAGGTACAGCCCTCTACACTTGATGCGGCGCGCCCCCGTGAATGTTTAGCCCGCGCACGCCAGGCTCCATCTCCCCGCCGCGGCCCGCAGGTCCAGCCCCCGACCCGCACACGCTGGGGCCTACACTCCCTGCCCCACACAGTCGCGGCGCTCCCCCCGCCGCCTCAGTGGTACGGTCCGCCGCCACCGCCCCCGTTCCCCCGGGGCTAGTCCCACCGCCCCCGCTCGGCCACCCCAACTCAGCTCCGGAAGGGGGGGCTCGAGGGCCGCGGTTCCCCCGGCGGGCACGGTGGTACAACCCATCGCGGCACCGCGGGGGGCCCGGACGCGACCATCGCGGAGGGGGGAGAGCTCCGGGACACGCGCTGGCGCACTCACCTGTCACCGGCGGCCGCCCAGCCTCTCCGGCGGGGCTCTACCCCCGCCCATCGCCACGCTGCGCTGGTTCCCGTTCCTTGTGTTTCCCGGCGGCGGCTACGAAGCCAGCGGCGGCGGCGACACCTCCTCCGAGCCAGATCCAACAGATCGCGCGGCGCGGCCCCCCCGCCCCCTCCCCCCAGCCCCCGCTGACTGCCCCCTCCCACCCTCTGGACGGAAATACCGCCCTTTCGCGCCACAAACAGGAAGTGACGTACAAAGCAGCGGAGACAGACTCGGAGAGAGCGAGAGCGCAAGCGCAGGGCAGGGAAGGAGGCGGGTTCACAGCAGGACGCCTGCGCACATTAGACAACTTTGGGCCAGTGTGGGTTCGAGGTGGGCCTCGCTAAGGCCTGAGGCGGAAGGCGAGATGGGGCTGCGCAGGCGCACTTGGGCTCCGACGCCTGCTTTCCCTAGGGACTCGCGGCGGCGATTATTTCCCGGCAGCCGCTGGCCGTGGGAAATAATACGCCTTGATCTTGTTTTACTCTGGGTTCCGAGGCTCTTAAAGGACCCCGGAGCAGGAGTTAGGAGGGGTTTCCTTTTCAGTGTGCTCGCCATGGTTGAACTCTGCCTCTGAAGCCACGCATCCCCAGATTTGAATTTCCTCCTTTCTGGTGACTGTAGGCAGAAGTCTTGACCGTTTTCTGTGCCTCAGTATCCACATCTGCTAAATGGAAACATCATCGCTGTGTCGCTGGCTTTTGAACTCTTAATGTAAACAAAACAGTTTTTACAAATTAGTTCATGATTGCAAAATACTAATGCCACCTGCTCTCGTACATATTCCAGTGAATCTGGGATATAACGTTTTATACTGTAACTTGGGCCCATAAAGGCCTTAAAAATCCTACGCTGGGCGCGGTGGCTCACGCCTGTATTCCTAGCACTTTGGGAGGCCAAGGCGGCAGATCACGAGATCAGGAGTTCGAGACCAGCCTGGCCAACATGGTGACACCCCGTCTCTACTAAAAATACAAAATTTAGCTGGGTGGGGTGGTGGGCACCTGTAATCCCAGCTACTCAGGAGGCTGAGGCAGCAGAATTGCTTGAACCTGGGAGGCGGAGGTTGCAGTGAGCTGCTATCACACCATTACACTGCAGCCTGGGCGGCAGAGCAAGACTGTCTCAGAAAAAGAAAAGAAAAAAAAGAGCATACGATCAATCATTATTCTTACTGCTCTTACATAAACAATCAGATCATGTTTAATAAGAAACTAACCTTATTTTGCAACAGATTGATTTGTGTTTTTGAAACAGGGTCTTGCTCTGTCACCCAGGCTGGAGTACAGTGGTAGGATCACAGTTCACTATAGCCTCCACCTCCCAGGTTCAGATGATCCTTCTGAGGTCAGCCTCCTGAGTACCTGGGATTAGAGGCATACACCAACATGTCTAATTTTTTTTGTATTTCATGTATCACCACGTCTGATTTTTTTGTGTGTTTTTTCTAGAGATGGGGTTTTGCCATGTTGCCCAGGCTGGTCTCCTGGACTAAAGCAATCTGCCCTTGCCTCGGCTCCCCAGGCACTGAGGTTACAGGCATGAGCCGTCACTCCTGGCAAGCAACTGATCTTATTGTGATTGTGTTTGGCAGAAACGGGTGAATATAGAGAGAAAAATTATGTTTCAGAGGAAAACGATAGTGTACCCATTATTAGATTCTAGTTTATTGTTTTGGAGGATTTGTTATTTATCTGGAAACTTGACTGGATCCTGAATTCTTTCAGTTTCCTCAGATGTCTGGCTATGACTCTCCAAACTGACATTTCCAGTTTTTCTCCCACCCTCTGACTTGGAGTTACTGAAATTAAGACTTCCTTTCTTTCTTTTTTTTTTAATTCACCTGGGTGCAGGTGGGCTAAGGCTGAAAAGGGCGTTAGCCAAGACTTCCTTTCCTGAAGGCTTGCAAGGTAAAACTGGAAGACTTGGTAGAGACTTCAGAGAAATCACCCACAGACACTAAGGTATAGACCACCTTCATACCTACTAATATACAAACTAATCAGAAAATTATACTGAGGCCAGGTGTGGTGGCTCATGCCTGTAATCCCAGCACTTTGGGAGGCCGAAGTGGGAGGATTACCTGAGGTCAAGTGTTTGAGACCAGCCTAAGCAACGTGGCAAAACCTCATCTCTAAAAACACAAAAATTAATTATGCGTGATGGTGATCCCTGTGATCCCAGCTACTTGGGAGGCTGAGGCAGGAGAATCACTTGAACCCAGAAGGCAGAGGTTGCAGTGAGCCAAGATCACACCACCACACTCCAGCCTGGACAACAAGAGTGAAACACCACCTGAAAAAAAAAAAGAAAAAGAAAGTTCACTGGAACCCCCGATGCAAATTGCAACCAGGAAATCTGTCAAATTATCACTGCCTGCCCCTACTCCAACTGAAGATACTTTGAGCCCAACATCTAGAAGTCATCTCAACTGGCTGCCCTCCAGGTTCTGAAACTAGTTTGCAGAGTGCCCCAAACATTAACTAACCTTTTTCTTTTGTTTCCTCTTATTAAATACCTGTTTGCACTTGTGCCATACAGAGGCCTGACTTTGATGGGAGCCCACCTGCCACATCACCTCCTGGAACGAGACAGAGCTGTTTAATTGGACTGACCTAGTCCCAGGTCTCATACTACAGACACTAATCTGATATTTCTCTCATCCACCACCAACTCAACTTTTAGTGTGTGGGACTTCTTTTTTTTTTTTTTTTTTTTTTTGAGACAGGGTCTCGCTCTGTTACCCAGGCTGGAGTGCATTGGCACAATCTTGACTCACAGCAACCTCTGCCTCCTTCATTCAAGTGATTCTCCTGACTCAGCCTCCCAAGTAGCTGGGACTACAGGTGCGCACTACCACAGCCGGCTAATTATTGTTTTTGTATTTGTAGTAGAGAGGGTTTCACCATGTTGGACAGGCTGTTCTTGAATTCCTGACCTCAGGTGATCCGCCTGTCTCAGCCTCCCAAAGTGCTGTGATTACAGGCGTGAGCCACCACACCCGGCAGCAAGTGGGACTTCCAGAGAAGTTTCAGACAGGAGAAAGGAAGAAGTTTGAGAAATGCCATCCCAAAATATGTCCCTTTGATATGCTGATTACTTCAAAGGAAGGGAACCTGGGGGAGAGCAAGGGCAGGGAGGACTTTCTCTGACTTTCCCTTATCTGCCCAAGCATGGATCCTCCAAAAGGAACTCCATAGTCATGAATCCCCTCCCCAGGAATCTTCTCAATCAAGGTAAGATGAACTCAGATCACAGGAGAGGAGACTGAAGGTTGGCACCACACCCTGACCTATTCTTCTGGGACAACTTTTCTTATCTAAGAGACATAATCTGCATAACAAGACAACTTTTCTTCACCATACACTTCCTGCACCTTCCCATAACCTGTCTCACCACCACTTCCCAGAAGCCCCAAGCTCCGCTTCTTTCCAGTAGCTCAGGATGCTATATAAGCTTCAATCCTCTGACCCTTCTTTGAATCACATATATTGTGGGGCTCCCGTGCATACTTACATAATTAAAATGAGTTTTTTCTTCTGTTAATCTGCCTTATGTCAATTTAATATGTATCCCAAAGAACCTAGAAGGGTAGAGGGAAACCATTTTTTGCTCCCCTACACCAGGCACATAGTTGGGACTTGGGGATCAAAAAATCTTTGTTGACCAAATGTGGCTTATTTATTTACTTTGAGACGAAGTCTAGCTCTGTCACCCAGGCTGGAGCACAGTGGCGTGATCTCAGCTCACTGCAACTTCCGCCTCCCAGGTTCAAGTAATTCTCCTCTACTCAGCCTCCTGAGTAGCTGGGATTACAGGCATGTGCCACCAAGCCTGGCTAATTTTTTGTATTTTTGGTAGAGACGGAGTTTCACCATGCTTGCCAGGCTGGTCTCGAACTCCTGACCTCGTGATCTACCCACCTCAGCCTCCCAAAGTGCTGGGATTACAGGCATGAGCCACTGTGCCCGGCCAGCCAAATGTGGTTTTGATTAGGAAGGTTAAAGCTCTGTCTGGGCTGATTTTTATTCCAGATCTGAACTTGCCTATTTACCAAGAGTTGGCCAGGCACGGTAGCTCACGTGCCTGTAATCCCAGCACTTTGGGAGGTTAAGGTGGGCAGATCATTTAAGGCCAGGAGTTCGGGACCAGCCTGACCAACATGGTGAAACGCCCATCTCTACCAAAAATACAAAACTAACTGGGTGTGGTGGCACGTGCCTGTAATCCCAGCTACTCAGGAGGCTGAGGCAGAATTACTTGAACCTGGGAGGCGGAGGTTGCAGTGAGCTGAGATTGCGCCACTGCACTCCAGCCTGGGTGACAGAGCAAAACTCTGTCTCAAATATATACATATATATATTTACCAAGAGTTGGTAAATATATATCTTTACAAACAGTCTCTCGGCCTTCATGGAAGAATGCGCACTTATTAGGTACAGTCCGAGGAACTTTATCCATGACCTTGTTAAATGTTCCTGCAGGCACAAGTGTCTGTAAAGCCTATTTTGCAGAAGTAAACAAAGGCCCAGAGACGGGAAGTCTCTCGACAAACACCCTACATCCGAAAATGTTGTGACTCCCTGATCCATTTCCAGTGATCTCTCAGGCCAGCCTCACACTTACCACAGTTCTGGACTTCTCTGAGGGTCCAGATTTGAAGTACAGCAAAGTCCCATTTTTGGCTAAAATAGGTAGATCTGAAATAGTAAAATCCTTACAGCATAGCCTCTCACATTATTAGGAGAAACTGAGATAATATTAACACCACCTGATCTTTTTTTAGGTCATCAAAAGAAAAATTTTCACAGCTGCCTAGTGATTTAGACACTCTATTCAAACTTGCCACAAGATGGCGCCACATGAGCTGGCCATCCCTGAAGAAACCTAGCTTGTCTTGCTGGCATCAAGTCTTCTAGAGCAATTTGGGGGACCATTCTATTTTAACATTCATTGTCTAAAAGGAAGCTCTTACACAACACCTAAATGCAACATGTTAAGGGTGTCTGGAAAAAGATAAATAAATGCAAAGTGTGATCCTGAACTGAATTCCAAGCCAGAAAAAACAGCAATAAGGAACGCTATTGGGACAATTGATGAAATTGGAACATGATTGTGCGTTAGATAAAAAGTATCACATCCATATAAATTTCTTTTCTTTTTTTTTTTTTGAGACTGAGTCTCACTCTGTTGCCCAGGCTGGAGTGCAATGGTGCGATCTCAGCTCACTGCAAACTCCGTCTCCTGGGTTCAAGCAATTCTCAAGGGATCCTCTTGCCTCAGCCTCCCCAATAGCTGCTGTTCCTACCTAATTTTTATATTTTTTGTAAAGCCAGGGTTTTGTCATGTTGCCCAGGCTGGAATTGAACTCCCGAGCTCAAGCAAGCCACCTGCCTCTGCCTCCCAAAGTACTGGGATTACAGGCAATTTTGGAGATAAAATTAGGTATTAACACTGTATGCCAGGTACTGTTTTTTTTTTTTTATATATATAGAGAGAGAGTCTTGCTCTGTTGCCAGGCACCAGGCTGGAGTGCAGTGGCACAATCTGGGCTCACTGCAACCTCCACCTCCCGGGTTCAAGCAATTCTCCTGTCTCAGCCTCCCAAGTAGCTGGGACTACAGGCACGCGTCCCCACACCCAGCTAATTTTTGTATTTTTAGTAGAAACGGGGTTTCACCATGTTGGCCAGGATGGTCTCGATCTACTGACCTCGTGGTCCACCCACCTCAACCTCCTAAAGTGCTGGGATTACAGGCGTGAACCACCGCACCTGGCCACCAGGTACTGTTTTTTTCCCCCACACTTCAGAGACTAAACCAGCACCAGGTACTGTTTTAAGCCTTTCATGCTAATTGACTCATTTAATCTCCACAACCATTCCTTGGGGTAGATGCTATTATTACTCTCATCTTGGCTTTTTTCTTTTTTTTTTGAGACATGTCTCACTCTGTCACCCAGGCTGGAGTGCAACAGTGCAATTTTGGTTCACTGCAACCTCCAACTCCCTGGTTCAAGCAATTCTCCTGCCTCAGCCTCCCAGGTAGCAGGGCTTACAGGTGTACCCACCACGCCCGGCATCTTAGTGAAGAGGAAACTGAAGACAGGTTGAATAACTTGTGGATCACACAGCTGTAAGATCAAGCTCTTCATAATAACACAGTCAAGAAGGTCTGAGGATGGCCAGAATAAGCTCTACTGATAATTTAGGAGCAAGCACTCTGTAAAATGTCCAGGGGAGGAAAGGCAACATTTACTTTTATATTTTATTTTATTGAGACAGAGTCTCACTCTTTCCCCCAGGCTGGAGTGCAGTGGCGCTATCTTGGCTCCCTGCAACCTCCACCTACTGTGTTTAAGTGACTCTTCTGCCTCAGCCTCCCCAGTAGCTGGGCTTGCAGGCACATGCTACCATGCCCAGCTAATTGTTGTTATTTTTAGTAGAGATGGGGTTTCACTATGTTTGCCAGGTTGGTCAACAAACAAATAAAACAGGGTCTCACTCCTTCCCCCAGACTGAAGTGCAGTGTTGTGCTCATGGCTCACTGCAGCCTCCAACTCACGGGCTGGGTCAATCCTCCCACCCCAGCCTCCTGAGTAGGTGGGACTAGAGGTGTGCACTACCATGCCTAGCTAATTTCTTGTATTTTTTGTAGAGAAGCATTTCGCTATGTTGCCCTGGCTGATTTCAAACTCCTGGGCTCAAGGGATCCACTCACCTCAGCCTCCCAGAAGGCTGGGATTACAGGCATGAGCCACCACGGCTGGCCTCAATATCCACTTTTAGATACACAAATATTATACATTCAAACGTATAAAACAGGTGTGAGGGGGAGAATCCATATAGAGGTCAGAGTGGAAGCAGGTGTCAGAGGGTCCCACAGAAGAAAACATGGCTGCCAAAGTGTATGAGTCCATCAGCAAGTCTAGCCTGGCCTTAGCTGTTGCAGGAGGTGTGGTGAACTCTGCCTTATATAATGCGGAAGCTGGGCACAGCTGTCATTTTTGACCGATTCCGTGGAGTACAGAACATTGTGGTAGGGGAAGGGACTCACTTTCTCCTCATCCCCTGGGTACAGAAACCAATTACCTTTGACTGCCGTTCTCAGCCACGTATGTGCCAGTCATCACTGGTAGCAGAGATTTACAGAATGTCAACCTCACACTGCACATCCTCTTCCGGCCTGTCACTAGCCTTTCCTTGCATCTTCACCAGCATCGGAGAGGACTATGATGAGCTGGTGCTGCTGGCCATTACCACTGAGATCTTCAAGTCAGTAGTGGCTTGTTTTGATGCTGGAGAACTAATCACCCAGAGAGCTGGTCTCCAGGCAGGTGAACAATGCCTTATGGAGCGAGCAGCAACCTTTGGGCTCATCCTGGCCGACGTGTCCTTGACACATCTGACCTTTGGGAAGGAGTTCACAGAAGTGGCGGAAGCCAAACAGGTGGCTCAGCAGGAAGCAGAGAGTGCCAGATTTGTGGTGGAAAAGGCTGAGCAGCAGAAAAAGGCAGCCATCATCTCTGCTGAGGGCAACTCCAAGGCAACTGAGCCGATCGCCAACCCACTGGCCACTGCAGGGGATGGCCTGATGGAGCTGCGCAAACTAAAGCTGTGGAGGACATTGTGTACCAGCTGTCATGACACTCTCATAACATCACCTATGTGCCGGCGGGGCAGTCTATGCTCCTCCAGCGGCCCCAGTGAGGGCACACCCTGCCTGCACCTCCGAGGGCTGACTGGTCCACAGTCCTGACGATTCTAGACACTGCCTTCCTTCTGCCCCCACCCCAGAATCTCAAAAAAAAAAAAGGGGGGCGGGGACCGGGCGCAGTGGCTCACGCCTATAAGCCCAGCACTTTGGGAGGCTGAGGCGGGTGGATCACGAGGTCAAGAAATCGAGACCATCCTGGTCAACGTGGTGAAACCCTATCTCTACTAAAAATACAAAAATTAGCTGGGCATGGTGGTGCACACCTGTAGTCCCAGCTGCTCAGGAGGCTGAGGCAGGAGAATTGCTTGAACCCGGGAGGCGGAGGTTGCGGTGAGCCAAGATCGCGCCATTGCGCTCCAGCCTGGGTAACAAGAGCAAAACTCCGTCTCAAAAAAAAAAAAAAAGGGACATTCCCTGTAACCCTGCAATTTTACTCCTAGGTATTTACCCTATGGGTATGTTCACAGATGAGCAAAATGTGGTATATACAAGAGGCACCGTTTGTGATAGAAAAGGACTCGGAAAACACCTAAGTGTCCATAATTATAAGACTGGTGAAATACATCATGGTATAGCCACAGTTTTTTTGGAGATAGAGTCTCACTCTGTTACCCAGGTTGGAGTGCAATGGCACAATCTTGGCTCACTGCAACCTCCGCCTCCTGGGTTCAAGTAATTCTCAAGGAGCTGGGATTACAGGCGTGTGCCACTACACCTGGCTAATTTTTGCGTTTTTAGTAGAGACAAGGTTTCACCACGTTGGCCAGGCTGGTCTGGAACTCCTGACTTCAAGTGATCCACCTGCCTCGACCTCCCAAAGTGCTGGGATTACAGGTGTGAGCCACTGCACCCAGAATAGAGCATTTTATAATAAGAATACACAACAAAGGCACAATGGCTCACTGTGCCTGTATCCCAGCACTTTGGGAGGCCAAGGCAGGCAGATTGCTTGGGCTCAGGATTTTGAGACCAGCCTGGGGAACATGGCCAGACCCTATCTCTACAAAAAATTAAAAAGTTAGCCGAGCACATGCCTGTAGTCCTAGCCTAGGGACACTGAAGCAAGAGGACCACCTGAGCCCAGGAGGTCAAGGCAGCAGTAAGCTGTAATCGTGCCACTGCACTCCAGCCTAGGCAGCAGAGTGAGACCCTGTTTCAGACAAACAAATAAAAGTACATCTTGAGAATACTCAGGTTTGTTTGAAGAATATTCCGATTTCTCCTCCAGTGATAATGGCTAGTAGCTTCAGCCACATAATCAGCAGCCACTTAATTTCTCTCTCTCTTTTTCTTTACTCCCAGGCTGGGGTACAGTGGCTTGGTCTCAAGTCACTACAACCTCTGACTCCCGGTTTCAAGCAATTCTCCTGCTTCATCAGCCTCCTGAGTAGCTGGGATTACAGGTGCCTACCACCATGCCCAGCTAATTTTTGTATTTTTAGTAGAGATGGGGTTTCACCATGTTGGTCTGGTGGTGACCAACTGGTCTCGAACTTCTGACCTCAGGTGATCCACCAGCCTTGGCCTCCCAAAGTGCTGGATTACAGGCATGAGCCACCACGCCTGGCCTATTTCTCTCTTTTATTTTGGTTAAACCTTGCATAATTTAGGGCTGATTTTTGCATCATTTGAGTATCAGCTTAAGGGAGGGGGCTCAGAGCACTTAAACCTAAATTCATAGCAAAGTTGCCCCTTAAAGTTACCTTTCCTCTTCCAGCAGTTCTGCAAAAAGAGAAAAAATTTAAAAAAAAAAAAAAAGTTACCTTTCCTCCCTATGGACATTTTTTTTTTTTTTTTTTCAGATGGAGTCTTGCTCTGTCACCCAGGCTGGAGTGCAGTGGCGTGATCTCGGCTCACTATAACCTCTGCCTCCCAGGTTCAAGCGATTCTCCTGCCTCAGCCTCCCTAGTAGCTGGGACTACAGGCATGCGCCACCACACCTGGCTAATTTTTGTATTTTTAGAAGAGAAGGGGTTTCACCATGTTGGCCAGGATGGTCTCAATCTCTTTTTTTTTTTTGAGACAGAGTTTCGCTCTTGTTACCCAGGCTGGAGTGTAATGGCGCGATCTCGGCTCACCACAACCTCCGGCTCCTGGGTTCAGGCAATTCTCCTGCCTCAGCCTGCTAAGTAGCTGGGATCACAGGCACACGCCACCATGCCCAGCTAATTTTTTGTATTTTTAGTAAGAGACGGGGTTTCACCATGTTGACCAGGATGGTCTCGATCTCTTGACCTCGTGATCCACCTGCCTCGGCCTCCCAAAGTGCTGGGATTACAGGCGTGAGCCACCACGTCTGGCCGGTCTCAATCTCTTGACCTTGTGATCCACCCACCTCAGCCTCCCGAAGTGCTGGGATTACAGGTGGGAGCCACCGCGCCCAGCCTTATAATTTCTTAAAATAATTTCTTTTTTAAAGACGGGGTTTCACCATGTTGGTCAGACTGGTCTCAAACTTGAGACTTCAGGTGATCTGCCCCCCTCAGCCCCTCAAAGTGCTGGGATTGCAGGCGTGAGCCCTCACACCCAGTGCACTTTTCCTTTTTAAGCATGATTTATATAGTAGGGTTCCATTTTAAGGTTTCATTTTCTAAAATGGAGTTGTCACTGGGTAGGATGGCTCATGCCTGCAATTCCTACAATTACAGGCAAGAGGCAGGAGGATTATTTGAGCCAATCATAGCTCACTGGAGCCTTAAACTCCAGTGATTGTGCCTCTGCAAACTGGCCTGGTTGACAGAACAAGATCCTGTCTCTATAATCCCAGCTACTCGGAGGCTGAGGCATGAAAATTACTTAAATCCAGGAGGCGGGGTTGCAGTGAGCCGAGATCACACCACTGCAGGGCAAGAGAGTGAGACTCTATCTCAAAAAAAAATAAATAAATAAATAAATAAATTATATATATATATATATATATATATATATATATATATATATATATAAATAAAAGAGAGGCTCCAGTAGCAGCAAGCACATCTCATGCCTAGATCTTGGTTTCCACCACTGTTCTGCAATTAAAAGGACCAGGCTCCTTGGAAAAATGGTTGGCTCCAGGACTGGGGCAGGAAATAGACAAGATGAGCCTGCAGCATCTCTAGAGCCTGAAAGGAGACAGTAAAAAACAAAAACAGGGCTGGGCATGGTGGCTCATGCCTGTAATCCCAGCACTTTGGGAGGCTGAGGGGGGCGGATCACCTGAAGTCTCGAGTTTGAGACCAGCCTGACCAACATGGAGAAATCCCGTCCCTACTAAAAATACAAAAATGTAGCCGGGCATAGTGGCGCGTGCCTGTAATCCCAACTACTCAGGAGGCTGAGGCAGAAGAATCACTTGAACCCAGGAGGTGGAGGTTGCAGTGAGCCGAGATCACCACCATTGCACTCCAGCCTAGGCAAAAAGAGCAAAATTCCATCTCAAAAAAAATAAATAAATAAAATAACAAAACAAAAAGAAAACAAATAAAAAAACAAAAACAATGGGGGCATAACAAGTCAAAGTGACTCTGGAACCAACTGAAAGAGCTCCCCATGGCAAAGCCAGACTAATGTGAGTGACAAAATAAAGGAAGTCATATTGGATGATAACCTCAAGTACAGAGTAAATACCCCTGAGTCCAAACTCATAAACCACTGAGTAAGTTACTAAAAGAGGAGAAGAGACACATGTCCTTTGCAGAAGAATTCCAAATAATTTATGTAAATTCTTTGCCCTCAAGGAGGTGGAGCATAAACCCCCCAGCTCCTTACATGTGGGCTGTGTAGTGACTTCCTTCCAAAGAGGACAAGGTGTAAAGAGAGAAAGACACATAACTTTACAAAGTGGAGAAACCTGACAAACAGATGAGGAAGATGAACAAAAACTGGGGAATCATGTGTGTCCTTAGTATGTGATGAAATGACACTTTCTCTTTGAAGTCTTCCTCCAAAAAACATGTAACTCCAGTGTAATCACGAGAAAAATATCAGACAAATCCCAGCTGAGGGGTTATCCTATAATATACTTGACCAGAACTCTTAGGCACCAAAAACAAGGAAAGTCTGAGCAACCACCACAGCCAAGAGGAGCCTAAGGAGACAGGACAACCCTTATTTGTTGGTATAAATGTCTGGCGATACAATGTTACCAAATTTGACAAACATACTATCATAGGAGATCCTGGAACAGCAAAAGAAGTTAGGTAAAACCAAGGCAATCTGAATAAACTACAGACTTCAGTTAATACTCATGGATCGATACTGATTCATTAATTTTAACAAATATTCCACCTCAATGTCAGATGTCATTAATATTGGACTAATGAGTGTGGGGTATAAGGCAGCTCTCTATACTATCTTCTCAATTTTTCTGCAACTCTACAATTATTCTAATGCTAGGTGCAGTGGCTCATGCCTGTAATCCCAATATTTTGGGAGGCTGAGGTGAGTACATTGCTTGAGTGATGACCTAGTCTCTACAAGAAAAGAAACACCCAGGCGCGGTGGCTCACAACTGTAATCCCAGCACTTTGGGAGGCCAAGGCAGGTGGATCATGAGGTTAGGAGTTCAAGACCAGCCTGGCCAACATGGTGAAACCCCCGTCTCTACTAAAAATACAAGGTGGGTGCCTGTAGTCCCAGCTACTCAGGAGGCTGAGACACAGAACTGCTTGAACCCGGGAGGCGGAGGTTGCAGTGAGCGGAGATCATGCCACTGCACTCCAGGAGTTCGAGACTAGCCTGGTTAACATAGTGAAACTCCATCTCTACTAAAAATACAAAATTAGCTGAGTGTGGTGGCAGGCACCTGTAATCCCAGCTACTCAGGAGGCTGAAGCAGGAGAATCGCTTGAACCTGGGAGGCGGAGGTTACAGTGAGCCAAGACTGCACCACTGCATTCCAGCCTGGGTCACAGAGTAAGACTCCATCTCAAAAGTTAATTAATTAATTAAAAAATTAGCTGAGCATGGTGGCGTGTGCCTATAGCTCCAGCTACTCAGGAGGCTAAGGCAGGAGAATCACTTGAGCCTGGTAGGTGGAGGCTACAGTGAGCTGAGATCATACCACTGCACTCCAGTCTGGGTGACAGAGCGAGACCCTGTCTCAAGATAAATAAATAAAACTGTTCTAAAAATAAAGTCTATTACTTAAAAAAAAAAAAAAAAAAAAAAGATAAAAAGATGTAGCCCTGATATTGCAAAGGGAAATGATGTCTCCTCTGCTCCAGGGCCCTGATAAGCCTTCAAACTTGGGTGTATAGTTGCAGCAAACTTACCAAACTAAGTCAGGTCGGATGCCCGCAGGAGGGGTCGAGGGGCTGCAGCTCAACCCTCGGCTCATCTCAGCAGCAGGGGGGTTGGGCACTGGAGAAAGGGTTGCTGGGGCCGGCCCAGGCCCTGGCCACCTGCCACAGATACTGCTAGTGTGCATCTGGCTTTAGTATCCACTGATGTGGGCTACCCGAGGAAGGGATGTGTCCAGAGGTGACCTTGTCTCAGGACCACCATCCACACAGAATCACTGCTGGGCTGCTGCAATCTGGTTCTGCGGTTTAGCACGAGCCCTGGGCTCACTGCACCACTACTTCCTCATCTGTTTATGGGATTAGAATAGGATGTCCCTGCCTTTCGTGGTGTTACCCTCAGGATTCTACAAGTCCAACAACTTAGCCAAGCATTTATTTAGTAATTCGTGGCCCACAGGTGGTAGTCAATGCTAGCTCCCAGCAGCCCCTGACCCGATTCCTCCAGTGGTCTCCAATTCGAAGAGTCCAGTTGCTCTTCATTCCTTTATGAAATGGGGTGGTGACTGCATAAATACATCACCTGAAGGATGCCAATCATCTTGGAGGAGAGGCTAGTTCAGATCTGTAATTGACCCATTACTAGTATTTGCACTTAAATAACGTAACATAATAATGTGTTCTTCAAATTCACCCTAAATTGATCCCATGTGTAAGGAAAGTTGTTTATTCTAGGACTACCTGTAATAGCAGGAGGTTGGAAACAACCTGAATTTCCTTCAAAAGGGAACTGGTTAAATAAATTAGACTGCTAAGACACATGTATGCTTGTACATGGGTCCTACATGTTCCTCTTGGGGGTGTGTGTGTACCTCACTGGAAAGATTACATAATAAATTGGTAACATTGGTGGCCTCTGGGGAAGGGACTAGGGGGCTAGGAGACATGGGAAGATACTTTTCCCTGCAGAGACTCTCGTGTCTTTTGCATTTTGAACCATGTGAATGTATTCTTACTTTTTTTTTCTTTCCTGAGACAGTCTTGCTCTGCTGCCCAGACTGGAGTGCAGTGATATGCAGCTCACTGCAGCCTCAGCCTCCCGAGCTCAAGGGATCCTCCCACTTCAGCCTTTCAAGTAACTGGGAATACAGGCGTGAGCCACTAAATCTGTCTGCGAATGTATTATTTTTGCTCAAAAATGCCTAACACACAGGGCACGGTGGCTCCTGCCTGTAATCCCAACACTTTGGGAGGCTGAGATGGGAGGACTGCTTGAGACCATGAGTTTGAGACCAGCCTGGGCAACATAGATTCTGTCTCTAAAAAACTAAAAGCAAAAAGTGCTTAATAACATCAGGGAAAAAATTATCTACCACTGTGGGTCACAGCTGTTGGGGTGGGCTTGGGAGAACTGCTAAATCAAATGCATACTGGGTGGGCCACTGGGATTCCAGAGCAGCTGGCAGGTGGAGGAGGCATCAGCTAAGGTCACAGGATATGACTCTCGGGCCCTGCAGCATCCTAGCTGCAAATGCTTCCTAGGACAAGCCAATAGAGTTGCTGCGAACATCTACAAACGGACAACTCTAGAGAGTCCAAAACCACTATTTTTTTTCTTTTGAAATAGTCTCACTCTGTCATCCAGACTGGAGTGCAGTGGTGTGATCTCTGCTCACTGCAACTTTTGCCTCCCAGGTTCAAGTGATTCTCATGTCTCAGCCTCCCAAGTAGCTAGGATTACAACCCTGCACCAACATGCCGGCTAATTTTTCTATTTTTTGTAGAGAGAGGGTTTTGCCATGTTGGCCAGGCTGGTCCCAAACTCCTGACCTCAAGTGATCCTCCCACCTCGGCCTCCCAAAGTGCTAGGATTACAGGCATGAACCACCATGCCCGGCCCAAAACTGCTATCTTAAGATCCCGCCCTGCCCCTCCTCCAAAAGGGCTATGTTTCAAATCTGCAATCAAGGCAGCACAGGTGGCTGGGCGCAGTGGCTCATGCCTGTAATGCTTGCACTTTTGGAGGCCAGGGAGAGAGGATCACTTGAGCCCAGGAATTCAACCAGCATGGGCAACATAGTGAGACCTCACTTCCATAAAATATAAAATAAAATAAATATTTTTAAAAGGTAGCACAGGGTAGGGATTAAGAGGCAAGGATCTTGAAGTCTGCTCCTTGGAGTCAAACCCAGTCCTGCCACCCGCTGGCTAAGTGAGGTCTTCAGCAGTTAACTCCCCTCTGTGCCTCTGTAAAGAGAATCTACCTGGCACAGCTAAGCCTTATGTGGTAAATGACCTCTATATGTTTTTATATCATTGCAGTTCCTATTGCACATTAAGAAATTACTATGGCTCTTTAATTTAGCAACTAGAATGTCCAGTTCACCCCAGCAGTTGCTAAAATTACCCATGAAGTGGAATCAGAGGAAATTATTAGGAAACAGAGGGCTGAAGCTCAGCAGGGAAAGTGTGCATGTGTGAGCTCCTCCTGGTGGCACTGACCTGAAGGGGCAGCCCCTGGAATCTGAGGGCCAGCATTTGCCATCCTTTGAGGTCAGGTCAGGCCTCAGCCAGTCTCAGGAGGGTCTATCCTGGGCTGTCACCGGGTGAGGGGTCTATCACTGCTCTCTACAGTGGTCTCTCATCCTGAAGTCCAGCCCTTCACACCCCACACCCAGTGCCTGGGACAGTATGTGACACACAGTTGGTCCCCAGATATGACATCGGGAAGATGAAGAAGTCCTGGAGATGGATGGGGGGAAGGGTGCACACAGTGTGAAGGTACTTAATGCCACTGAATGGTACAGCTCAAAATGGTAAAAATGGGCCTGGTGTAGTGGCTCACGCCTGTAATCCCAGCACTTTGGGAGGCGGGTGGATCACCTAAGGTCAGGAGTTCGAGACCTGCCTGGCCAACATGGTGAAACCCCATCTACTAAAAACACAAAAATTACGGGAACTCAGCAGGCAGAGGTTTAAGTGAGCTGAGATCATGCCATTGCACTCTAACCTGGGCAACAAGAGCAAAACTCCATCTCAAAAAAAAAAAAATAAACAAACAAACAATAAAAATAAAATGGTAAATTTCATACGATGTATATTTTCCCACAATGAAAATAAATAAATAAATGGATAAGATCTAGTCTCATCTTTACCTGCTCTCTCACTAATTCTCCAACCCCCGTGACCTCTCCTGGGCTGTCTGTTTCTGTCAGATCCTGTTCTGACAGAAAGGGCCCCAGATTCCCTCCTGGGTCCCCTCCAATCTCTGTGTTCCTTTTCCAGCTAGTCTGACCAGACCTTTGGCTGTCCACGGCCATGGACCCCCAGCCCAGGTAGCCCCCTGAGCCCCAGGAGGGCCCTAACAGGGACAATGTGATCAGAACACAGTTCCCTCCTCCCTTCTCCATTAACAGCCGTTCCCCCAGATGATCGAGTCTAACATCTAGGCGGGCCCTGTGATTTTTATCTTCTCCCAGCCCCAACTTCCAACACATCAGCACATCCCACAGCTCTTCCTCCAAAGCACACCCTAAGCAGCTCAAGCAGCCCTCTTCCCTGCTCCCCACTGCCATCCCTCAGACAGCCACCCTGGCTTCCCACCCGGACTGCTGCAGTTACGTCCACCCCAGCCCTGCCAGTCATTCCTTCTCCTCACAGAAGCCAGAGCAATGGTCCTAAACAAAACTCAGCTCAGCACACCCTGCTCCAAATCTTCCCGACCTAGCACTCCTGGGTCACTGTGTATATTCCTCCTCCTTGGTCCAGTGCCCCCAGCCACCCGGCTCCTGGCCATCTGCCTTGTGCCATATGGTGGCCCCACCCTCACTCACAGCCACCAGCCCTCTTCCTGTTCCTTGTCCCACCTCAGCACCTCTGCCCCTGGCTGTCCCTCTGCCTGGAAGCTCCTCCTGGACTTCATGAAGCCACATTCCCAGCTCAATGTCCAAGTCATCCCTTCTGAAAGGCCCTCCTATCCCAACCCCTCAAGTGGCCTTGGCCACTTTCTCCTACCCCTTGAACTCCTTGGCCAGCACGACTGCTTCACCTACACCCCATCCCTGGAGAGGCCCTGCGGGCAGGCAGGGCCTTGGCCAGCCCTGCTCACTGCCTGCTCCCAGCTCCTAGGACAGGCCTGGCTCAGGGGCGCTGTGCAGCAGGGAGGGGTGAGCGATCAAACCAATGGAAACTCGTGGTCTCATAAAGGAAGCCCATCATTTGGAAAGGCACCAACAGGCAGAGTGGCAGAGGCAGGTGAAATCCATGGGGGAGGGGAGAGAGTGACAGAACCACTACGGCTTGCTGGGGACAGGAGGCAGCCTAACTGAATGGTGACCGTGGCCATTACTCCCCTCGACTCAGGGCCTGCAGCAGGGATGTGGCCCACGTTTGTGCAGGAAGCCTGACCTTCAGAGACGCAGCCCAACCCTCTGCCAGCACCCCTCACCTGCACTGCGCATGGCGTGAAACAGTCCTGCAACTCAGCCTGAAGGAGGTGGGAAGCAATTTGAAAGTCACAAAAATATATTAAAACAGCAGCTGTCTTCACCCTAGGCCCTGGCCTCCCTTCCCAGTGCCCCTTGTCCACCACAGACTTTCAGAGACAAAGACACCCAGGGCAGGAAAATGGATGCGCCTTGGCCGCAGCCCAGGGTCTGGAGAGGTCCCTCCAGCCTGGGAGTGAAGGGCAGCCAACAGTCTCAACAGGCTCGACGCCACCGCCGACGAGGGGGCCGCTGGGAGGCCGGAGGTACAGGAGGGTCGGGCAGGATGCAGCGGACAGTCGGGCCTTGCCACGGGGACAGAAAACAGAAGAGAAATGAACAGAATGAAGACAGGGAGAGAGAGAAGTCACAGCAGTTGGGGGAAGTGCAGAGGAGTGAGGGAGGTTGATGGGGAGTAGGGGAAGGGAGACCCTCCAGGTGATGCCCACTCAGTTTTGGGGGACAGGGAGGCTGATGAGCTGGGGTCTGAGGCAGCAGACCCTCCTGGCTGGGGAAGGGAACGTAGGAGAAGAAGAGGGCCCCTGGCACTTGAAAGAGGTAGAAAAGTGGGTTCTGCCAAGGTCACAGCCAGAGAAGAAAGCACAGAGGACATGAGAGAAGGGGAGTCCTGGAGCAGGCCAGGCAGCTGCGACGACCATCCCAGGCCAGGAGAAATGGGGGAATCCCCGAAATGCTCAGGCCCAGCTCCAGTGCCCAAGGGAGACAAGCCGTGTCATCCAAGAGCTGGCGGGGAGGCGTGATGAAGCCAGGAGCCTGGAGCAGGCC
Organism: Callithrix jacchus; assembly: GCF_049354715.1. Classification (NCBI taxonomy): domain Eukaryota; kingdom Metazoa; phylum Chordata; class Mammalia; order Primates; family Cebidae; genus Callithrix; species Callithrix jacchus. The sequence continues at coordinate 35,876,169 of NC_133523.1, forward strand.
GGGGGCAGATGCCCGAGGGCTTTGCTGCCTGCACCCCGCCCACATGTGGGCTAGAAGGTCCTGCGGCCCAGTCTTTTGAACACGCTCACAGTGCCTGCGTGGTCCATCTGGGCACCAAGGCCCTCGCTGGAGCTGCTCCCCCGGGGCCCCACCAGAGTCCTCTTAATGGTGACCTTGACCTCTGCTGAGGACTTACTCTTGGTGCTGGTGACCTGGCTGTCCTGGGCCTCGGACACAAGGGCAGCTGCGCCCAGTCTCTGGATGATGCTGACTTTAGATAAGGACTCCGGCTTCTTCTCAAGCCCCGACCGTGAGGCAAGTGCTAGGCGCCGCAGTGTCGGGGCAGTGGCTGTTGTTGCTGAGCTTGTGGCCTTGGCTTTGACAGTCAGTGCTGGCTGGGGACTGGCCTTGGCTGGGCCCCGACCTAACTTCTTCAGGACCCCGGCATACTGCAAGACAGAGCTGCTGCTGTCATTGTCGCTGTCCCAAGCCAGATCCTCATCCATCTCTGGGGTGGCCCCCAGTCGGCTAAAGACTCCTGTGGGCTGTGGAGGTCAGAGACAAGACGAACGAGTCACTGAGTCACTCAACACACATTCATGGACAGCTGCTTCCTCTGTGCCTGGCCTCCTAGGACTCACACTTGGGAGAAACACCCATCAGTGACACCCCAGATAGTGGCAAGAGCCATGATAAGGGGAGTCCAGGGGCCTGGAGGAGCCCAAAGGAAGTATCTGACCTTCCTGGAAGTTCACGGAGGGCTCCCTGACAGAGGGGGCGTCTGAGCTGGAAGTGGGTCTAATAAAGAGGGAAGAGGACGGGTGTGCCACGCAAAGGGAAAGTCATTTGCAAGGTCAATAGGTGGGGATGAGTGGAGTGGAGAGATTAATCTGGTCATTCACTCCACGAATACTTTGAGTCTCAAATCTATATTGTACCTGGTCCTAGGCCAGCAGTGCTAGGGACACAGTGATGACCAAGATAGCCTCAGCTCTGCCCTCATGGGGCTCAATCCAGTGGGGGAGACAGGCTTGGCATCAGAAACGACACAAATGATTCTGCAAGAACGACAGTAACACATTCTATGATGGGAGAACGGAGAGCTGGAGGGCAGGAGACACAGGTACCTCACCATCAGTCAGAGGAACTCTCCCTGAGGCACCAACTTTGATGCCAGGCCCCCCAAGATGAATTAGCAGAGAAAAGAGCATGCGCTGCGCCCTGAAGGCAAGAAGCATAATCCTGCATGTGGAGCACTGACTATGTGCCCAGCTCTTCACAGGCCTGGATCTTCCACATGATCCCGAGTGTTCCCGCTCTCCTTGTGGTGAGATGCTAGGAAGTGAGCAAGCCCGAGGGGCCGCACCTGAGGAGCAGGACACTGGCAGGCAGGAAACACAGCCGGGAGATCTGCAGTAGTCACCAACAGGCCTGCACACCCCAGCACCAAGCAGGGATGACCTCAACCCTACAGCTGTCCTGGGAGGTGGGTCTATCCGGATGAGGAGGATGAAGTACAAAGGGCTTAAGTGACATGGCCAGAGCCACAGTCAGGCCCCTGCAGGCTTCAGGGTGTACTCTGAACCACACACCATGCCCGGGCCTGTGGGACTACAGGCCGTGGCAGAAAGTGCGTGCTGCATCAGGAGCCAGTGAAAAGTGTCTACAGGGCTTCTGCTGGGGGGACGGGCCCTGTCCTGTGGGCTGCACGCACTGCTGCTGTGAGGACAGGGGGCTGGGGGTCCATGGCAGCTGTGCGAGGCCATTCAGGAGGCTATCCTCCTATCCGGACAGAGAGGTGGCAGAGGAGGGAGACATGGTAGAGTCATCAGACCCACTAACAGATGCAATGGGGAGGGTGGGCAGCCCTGAGATGGGGGCCCAGGAGAGTACTTACTTTGGGGGAAGATGCTAAGACCAGTTGGGGACATGGTGGGTGGGAGGCATTCAGGAGTCTCTGGACCCCCAGGGCTGGAAATTGGGAGACAAGACAGGGCAGAAGACAGGGACAAACCGCCAGTGCGAAGCCGGGAACTGAGGCTGGAAAGGCGGCCAAGTGACAGGTGAGATACACAAGAGTCAGGAGCATCACTCAGAGAGGACGAGAGCTCAAATGCCCAGGACTGTTTCCCTTCCCCACTCACTTTACTCCCCGTCGTGGTGTCTGCCTTGGTCTCGGCGCCGAGGCGGTCAAACACAGACGTCCTGTGGAGACCTGGGAGGGAAGTGAGGCCATCAGGGAGAGGCCCCGGTGGGCCAGCCCTAGGCTGAGTACCATACAGACACCAAGGCATCCCAGACACCAGTAACTATGGGATAGGCAGGGCCAGACTGTGCTGAGTCAGGTGTTATGTCTACACTGTTGGCTCAGGCTGACCTTAACCCACCCACATCTGGCTAGTCAAACGTGAGAAAGACCAGCTGCAACTGGCAGATTCCCTGCACCTCAGCACTAGCTCATGCACTGTGCGCACGGGAAGAGTTCTCAGTCCCTGCACATTCCTTCCACTTCTTGGGGTCAGAGACCTCTGAGTGAATCTCTTGAGTGGTAATGCAGCCTCCCCTAAATAAATTACAACCTGACAGCCATCAGTAGAATGTTTACTAAATTATGGTATATAAATACTCTGGAAATAATAAATGACCATTAAAAAAAGAAGGAAGCAGATCTACCTGCACTAATATGAGAAGATCTCAATTAAAAAGTTATAGAACATGGGCGAGACATGGCGGGGCACGCCTGTAATCCCTTTGGGAGGCCAAGGCAGGAGGATCACCTGAACCCAGGAGTTTGAGAACAATCTGGGTAATGTAGTGAGACCTTGTCTCTCTCTCTCTCTATGTGTGTGTGTGTGTGTGTGTGTGTGTATATATATATATATACACGTATATATATGTATATATATTCTGAGTCACATATATACACACACACACACACACACACACACACACACGAATATATGAACAAAAAAGCTGTAGAACAGGAGTGGTGGCTCATGTCTGTAATCCCAATACTGTGGGAGGCAGTGGTGGGCAGATTGTGCGAGCCTAAGAGTTAGAAATGAGACTTTAAAAATTAGCTGGGCATGGTGGCCAACACCTGTAGTCCCTGCTACTGGGGAGGTCAGGTGGGAACCCAGGAGTTCAAGGCTGTAATGAGCTGTGTTCATACCACACAGCTAGGCAACAGAGCAAGACTCTGTCTCAAAAAAAAAAAAAAGTTAGGTCCAGGCACAGTGGCTCACGCCTGTAATCCCAGCATTTTGGGAGGCCAAGGCACGTGGTTCACCTGAGGTCCGGAGTCTGAGAACAGCCTGAGAATAGCACAAATGCTATTTGTGTTTAAAAAAGAAAAACTAGGCCAGGTGCCGTAGCTCACACCTATAATCCTAGCAATTTGGAAGGCTGAAATGGGCAGATCACTCTAGCCTGGGCAACATAGCAAAATCCCATCTCTACAAAAAACACAAAAATAAGGTGGGCGTGGTGGCGCATGCCTGTAGTCCCAGCCACTCATGAGGCTGAGGCAGGACTGCTTGAACCTGGGAGGTCGAGGAAGCTGCAGTGAGTCGACATGGTGCCACTGCACCCCAGCCTGGGTGAAGTGAGGCCCTGTCTCAAAAAACAAAAATTTTAAAAAAGAAAAGCTGCCTATGTATGTGTACATATACGTACATAGATGTTGGTCTAGAAAGGTTAACAAGAGACAGGGACATGGGAGTGAGGAAAAAGAGTTTTGTTTTCTTTTCTTTTTGTTTTTGTTTTTTTTAGAGATGGGGTTTCACCATGTTGGCCTGGATGGTCTCGATCTCTTGACCTCGTGATCCACCCACCTCAGCCTCCCTCAGTGCTGGGATTACAGGAGTGAGCCACCGTGCCGGGCCTAAGAGTTTTGTTTTGTTTTGAGACGGAGTCTCACTCTGTTGCCAGGCTGGAGTGCAGTGGCACAATATGGCTCACTGCAACCTCTGCCCGGCAGGTTTAAGCAATTCTCGTGTCTCAGCCTCCCAAGTAGCTGGGACTACAGGCGTGCTCCATCACACCCAGCTAATGTTTTTTGTATTTTTTAGTAGAGACAGGGTTTTACCATGTTGGCCAGGATGGTTTTGATGTCTTGACCTCGTGATCTGCCTGCCTCAGCCTCCCACAGCACTGGGATTACAAGTGTGAGCCATGGGCACCCATCAAGCGTTTGTTTTTATTGAATATGTTTCTGAAAGTGCTGGAGCAACAAGCATAGGCCACCATCCCCAGCCTTTTATTTTTTTTAATAGAGACAGGAGCTCACCATGTTGCATGCTTGAACTCCTAGGCTCAAGTTATCTTCTTGCCTCAATCTCCCAAAGTTCTGGGATTACAGCCGTGCATCACCATGCCCAGCCAAGAGATCATCTCTGTACTTCCAGTTACAAGGCCTAGTTTTGGACTATATCTCCACTCGTCTTCTGGCTCACAATAATAGTGCCATTTTGGGGTAAATTGTAAATTTTCCTGAACTAACAATACCTTGCAAGATACCTGGGGATGAATTAAAGTTGTTATAGCTGCTGAACTTCAGGTGAACCTGTGTAGGGTTACCTTTTGAACCTCCTCTGGAACCTCTACTGAGGATGATATAATTATTCCATTTAAGCATCTGCCAGATTCTATTTTATAATCTCACAAATTTTATGTTCATCTATGTTAACTAGTCAATTAAAGACCATTATCTCTAAAGATTTTTATCTTAATTCTTCTAAGTCACACACATTCTACTGTTTTATTTTCACGATTCAAAATCAGCATTTCTTCTGATTTAGACTGTAACGACGCTAAAATAATATTAAGATTGTAAATGCTGGATGATGATTATAATTATATATTTCTCTTTATTTTACTGCTTTGGAAACATTTTGCTCTAGCAATCCAAATCTTACATTTCAAAGTCCATCAAAAAAGCCACAACTTGAAAAGAAAGAGAATTCTACACTGAATCTTGTAGAAAATGAACTTTCTCCACGCCTAATTCCCATACTTGCTCTCTTGTTATTTGACTTATATTTGTTTAAGTATGTATGTGTATATATGTGTTTGATTTTTAGGAGGAAACATTAAAATGTATTTAAAACATTAAAAAACAATGGTGCCATTTTGGGGTATTTGTCCTTGGCCAAGCATGGTCACTCATTTTACAGCAAGCCATTGCTCTATCCTTGCTCCTGTCCCTTTGGGAAGAGGCGCCAAGGAGCCCAGCCTACACTAACTGCAGGATCAGAGGGCAGAGGTATTCTGTCTCCCTCCTCTGTGGCTACCATCGATGTCCCCTTGACCTAAGGCTCCTGCATCCCCCATTAGAGCCTACTTCTCTGCCACCATCTGTAGGGTATGACGGGCCCTGTGTGATGCAGCGGGAAGGACACAATCTCTGCAGGGAAGCGTAGCTTGGTGGGCCAGTACCTTTTGCTGCCTGCTGCTGCTCCAGGATCTTGCGGGTGCGGGGTGTGGTGCCTTTGGGCATGTTGATGACATACTTCCCCTCCATCTCAGCAGTAACCCGGCGCCGCTTGGCAGGAACAGCCAGGCTCTCCTCCTCCTGGCGGGCTAGGGCTGCTGGGGGAACAAAGTGGGGGTATCAGCACCCTCTGAGACAGAATGTTCTCCCAGGATTGAGGCCAGACACCAGGTGTCCTTTATCACCACACGTTCACATGACTGGAATCCCCAACCACCCACATCACCTCTGACTGAACCACCAAGAAACTCAGGTCTATGCGACACGGGACCATGGAAGATGCCCAGAATTCCCAGGCTGTGGCAGGCCTCCCAGGCTTCCTGTGGCACTGTACCTGTTCCGAGTAGGCTCATGGCCCAGCCCAGCCCACATCCCCTCAGATGGAGAACCTGCTGGGTGGTGGAAAGGTTCTAGAGCTCCAAGCAGGCAGTGCTTTTACTGTTGCACTCACTTTTCACCAAGCACTTGAGCTGTGTACACTTATAAGTTGTGAATTGTGTGTAAGTTACACCTTAATTTAAAAAATGAATCCCCTCAAATGTGTTAAGGGTTAAAAGAGCCAGTTGCTCCCAGGCTCAGCATCTTGACAATACTTTATAAACTGATTTTAACTTCTTTTTTTTTGAGATGGAGTTTTTGTTCTTGTTGCTCAGTCCGAAGTACAATGGCACGATCTCAGCTCACTACAACCCTACAACCTATTTCTCCCGGGTTCAAGAGATTCTCCTGCCTCAGCCTTCCAAGTAGCTGGGATTACAGGCATGTGCCACCACGTCTAGCTAATTTTTGTATTTGTGGTAGAGACAGGGTTTCACCATGTTGGTCAGGCTGGTCTTGAACTGACCTCGGGTGATCCGCCCTCCTCAGCCTCCCAAAGTGCTGGGATTACAGGCGTGAGCCACCACGCCCAGTCTTTTTTGCTCATGGCACACAAATCAAAGGCCAGAAGAGGGTGAGGCACTTCCAAACCTGCAGGACAAAGGGGAGACTTTGTGATGGAGGTGGATGGGGCATGATGGGAGTGGGTGTCAGAAACATGAAGTGCCCTGCGCCTCAGTTTCCACATTTGCCTTATGACACCATGAAGTCATTGCTGAGGGGATGGGTCTAGCAAAGGCATGAGAGCATGGTGGATGGGAAGGCTTGTGAGCCAGGGACTGCAGGCCCACCCCAGTTCTCAAGCTGAGGCCTGGAGGAGCACAGAGGCCGACATGGAGCAGTCTGGGGAGGACGAGTGCTCAAGCCAAGGGGTCACCAGGGGCAAAGGGCCCATGACAGTGAGGAGGCTAGAGGGGAGCAAGTGAGCATGTAAAGTGGGGAGATGCAAGAGATGAATCCACATGACGCAAGCCCCTACAGACCACGTGGGGAAGATGCCCTTTATTCCTGGAGTAACAGGAAACCCTGGAGAGTTCCAGCCTAGGGGGTTATAGGATCAGATTGTAAGGCTTCAAGGATCCCTTGGCTGCTGAGAAGAGGCCAAGAGGTTCTTAACTTTTTTTTTTTTTTGAGACGGAGTTTCACTCTTGTTACCCAGGCTGGAGTGCAATGGCGCAATCTCGGCTCACCACAACCTATGCCTCCTGGGTTCAGGCAATTCTCCTGCCTCAGCCTCCCGGGTAGCTGGGATTACAGGCACGTGCCACCATGCCCAGCTAATTTTTTGTATTTTTAGTAGAGATGGGGTTTCACCATGTTGACCAGGATGGTCTCGATCTCTTGACCTCATGATCCACCCGCCTCGGCCTCCCAAAGTGCTGGGATTACAGGCATGAGCCACCGCTCCCAGCTCAAGGTTCTTAACTTTGACCCTAGGCATTAAGCACAGAGCTGGGCACAAGTCGGGGGCTCGGTGACCACCTGTTCACAAAGCCTGAACCCCTGCGTGAGAAGGCAATGCACACATGCCTCAACACACCAACTCAGGTGCTCATCCTCCCGGTGGGTATCACCACCCCCCATGCTACAGACGTAGAAAGTGAGGCCCGCAGTCATATGGCAACTTGATCAAGTTTATAGAGGTGATTCAGGCCAAATGCTTTATATAACTTGCAGCCTTCAAAGCACTTTACAGTATTGGGAGCATGCCCCCCAACACCTCCTGCCAACCCACATTCCCCTCCTGCTCCTCCCACTACCTGTCCATGTGCCCTCACCAGTGGCCTTGGCACTCTTTGCTGCCATCTTGTTGGATACAGTGACCGAGATCTTGGAGGTACTCGTGTCTGGGCGCCTGGGGGGCGTGTTGGGTGGGGAGTCACGGTTTAGGCTGTTGGTGATCATTCGAGAGGCAGCTGCAGGAAGAAAAGGGGAGAGTCCGGTCAGGTGGGATCCTGAGAGACAGGTCTCAATCCAGTAGTCCCAGGATGGAGAAGGTGAGCCTTGGGACTGAATGAGATGGTCAGCTGGTGTCACTCTGGGGCTGCATAGTCCTCATGATGGGGATGCTTGGGGACAGGGTGGGCTGCATCTCCCCAGGAACTAGCCCATCCCTCCCTACCCTAGGAGCCTTTCCTGAGGCTCTAGACCACATTAGTTCCCATCACGCCTCAGCCATCAGTCACCCAGCCTCTGCTGAGTTCACCCCTCCCCTCCCTGAGGTGCTCCGTCCATGCTTGTCTCCAGGATCTTCCTTACCCAGCAAGAAGACACCTCCTCAGGGTCCTTGCTGTTCCTTCTGCCTGACATGCGGTTCCCCAACTACAGCGGGATTGCTGCATCTCATCATGCAAGCCTCCTCTCTGATGGTAACTCCTCAGAGAAAACTTCCCTGACCACCCCCTCAAAAACAGCACCTCCTTACCCACTTCCCCACTTTCACTTTCTTCACAGCCCTTACAGCTACTTGAAATTAAACTATATTTGTTTACTGGTAAATTCACTCACAAGAACGCAAGCTCCACGAGGAGGCCATGTCTGTTTACTGCTGTATCCCAGTGCCTAAAGTAGTTTCTGAGGACAGACACAGGGGTGCACACTTGTAATCCCTGTACTTTGGGAGGCCGAGGCCGGTGGATCGCTTGAGGCCAGTTCAAGACCAGCCTGGGCAACATGCCAAAACCCCGTCTCCACCAAAAATACAAAAAGTTAGCCAGGCATGGTGGCACATGCCTGTAGTCCCAGCTACTCAGGCGGCTGAGGCAGGAAGATCACTTGAACCCAGGAGGTCAAGGCTGCAATGAGCTATGGTCGCACCGCTGCACTCTAGCCTGGGCAAGAGAGTGAAACTCAGTCTCAGAAAAAAAAAAAAAAAAAAAGGAAACTACATTAAACCATCACAGCCATTTAACAAAATGTGACCCCCAAGTACCCACCACCCAGGTCAGGCATCAGGGCATTATTGGTGCCCAGAAGTCCCAGGACAGATCCCTCCCTATCAGACCTCCTCCCTCTCTGCAGGAAGAAATTCTTGGTCTTCAGGCCTGCTCTCTCTCCTCGGTTAATGATTTGGGATATACCCTAGTGCTTCTTCAGACATTTCTCAGGTTGGATGGGTGGCTTTATGTCCAGTGGCTGCAAACACTCTGGCTATGCAGAATCTGTCCTGTGAGAACCTCCATTCACAACACTCTTTACCTAGCTGAGTGCAACATGATCGGGATTTTCTGCTATAAAAGGCAAGCTGTGAAGACGGCCCTGCCTCTCATGCTGTACCCAGAGGGAAGTGTGCTGCTGAAAAGATGTCAGGAATGTGCTGCTTTATCGTCATGACAGGCAAGCACCATTTGGGTGGAGGTTAAGCAGCCAACTCTGTCTTTACTCGGTTGTATATGAGTTGCAGTCAGGGTATCAGAGAACAAAAACCTGTTCTCTTTCTCCCTCCTGACAGAACACAGTTGACGATAGGACGTGTGCAAAAGTGATCATCTCAGGAAAGCTGTTTTTGGGGCATTCTTCCCACCCCTTTCCTTCTTTGCCTATTTCCCCTTCTCTTTTTATTTTTTCTTTCTTTTTTTTTTTCTAAGGGACAAGGTCTCACTCTGATTCCCAGGATGATGGAGTGCAGTGCTGCCATCATAACTCACTGCGGCCTCAAAGTCCTGGGCTCCAGCAATCCTCCCACCTTAGCCTCCCAAGTAGCTGGGACTACAGGCACATGCCACCACACACAGCTAATTTAATAATTTGTGTAGAGACAGCATCTCACGATGTTGCCCAGGCTGGTCTCAAGTGATCCTCCCACCTGGGCCTCCCAAAGTGCTTGGATTAAAGGCATAGGCCACCATACCCAGCTGAAAATTTCATTTATGAAGATTTGAAAGACTGGTAAAACTAATGTGTGCTGTTAGCAATCAGGGTAGTGGGTACCCTGGAGATGATGTGGTGGCTGGGAGAGGGCACGAGGGACTCTGGAAGGCTGGTCATGTTTCCGTGGCTGGATGTGGGTATTGGCTACATAGGTATCATATCTATGAAAGCCACCCACTGTACTCTTATGATTGAACCCTTTTCTGAATGTATGTTATGGGGGAGTGTTACAGAAATGAACCCTAATTTGCTCAGCCTCTCTGCATCCACGCCTTTGGGTAGGCCCCGCCCACACTGACTCTGGACTTAGCCATGTAACCTGCTTTGGCCAATAGGACAAGAACAAATGTTGTGCAAGCAGAGGCTTAAGAGGTGTTTTGCATACTGGGGCCAGCCCTCCTCTGCTGCTTTTGGGAACCCTGCAACCACCACTGTGACCAAGCCCAGGCTAGTCTGCTAGATAATTATGGACATGTAGCCAAGTCACCCTGTGGGCCCAGATAACATGAGGACAACCATCAGATATGTGAATGAGGCCATAAACCAAGCTTCAATCTAGCTGCCAGGTGACCAGCAAAATCAGCTGAGTTGGCTTACAGCAGAACTGACCAGCCAGCCCATGAAATCATGAGAAATAAATGCCCATGTTTTAGCAAGGCATGGTGGCTTGTGCCTGTAATCCCAGCTATTCAGGAGGCTGAGGTGGGAGGATCACTTGAGGCCAGGACTTTGAGGCTACAGTGAGCTCTGACTGCACCACTACACTCCAGCCTGGGCAAGAGAGCGAGACTCTCATCTCAAGAAATGAAAATACATGTCTGTCTGTGTCTCTCTCTCTCTCTCTCTCTCTCTCTCTGTGTGTGTGTGTGTGTGTGTGTGTGTTTGAGATGATTCTCTGTGTGTGTGTGTGTGTGTGTGTGTGTGTGTGTGTGTGTGTGTTTGAGATGAAGTCTTACTCTGTTGCCAGGCTGGAATGGCACGATCTTGGCTCACTGCAATCTACGCTTCCCGAGTTCAAGTGATTCTCCTATCTCAGCCTCCCATGTAGCTGGAATTACAGGCGTGCACCACCATGCCCAGCTAATTTTTGTATTTTTAGTAGAGATGGGGTTTCACCATGTTGGCCAGGACTCGATCTCTTGACCTTGTGATCCGCCCGCCTTGGCTTCCCAGAGTGCTGGGACTACAACTGTGAGCCACCGCGCCCAGCCCACATGTCTGTGTTTTAAAGCACAGTTTTGGGGCAGCTTAGTTATCAGCAAAGGGAAGCTAATGTGTATGTTAAAATTTAGAAGTTTACTTTTAAAAAGCAAAAATAGGCAGGTGCAGTGGCTCGTGCCTGTACTTTGGGAGGCTGAGATGGGTGGATCACTTGAGAACCAGCCTGGAAAATGTGGCAAAACCCCGTCTCTACTAAAAATACAAAAATTAGCTGGGCATGGTGGTGCACACCTATAATCCCAGCTACTTGGATGACTGAGGTTCAAGAATCACTTGAACTTGGGGGCAGAGGTTGCAGTGAGCTGACATCGTGCCACTGCACTCCAACATGGGCAACACAGTGAGACCCTGTCTCAAAAATAATTTTTAAAAGGCCAGGCGCACTGGGAGTGGTGGCTCATGCCTATAATCCCAGCACTTTGGGAGGCAGAGGCAGGTGGATCACAAGGTCAAGAGATCGAAACCATCCTGGTCAACATGGTGAAACCCCATCTCTACTAAAAATACAAAAATTAGCTGGGCATGGTGGCGCATGCCTGTAGTCCCAGCTACTCAGGAGGCTGAGGCAGGAGAATTGCTTGAACCAAGGAGACGGAGGTTGCGGTGAGCCGAGATCGTGCCATTGCACTGCAGCCTGGTTAACAAGAGCAAAACTCCATCTCAAAAAAAAAAAGGCCAGGCACAGTGGCAGCTCACACCTGTAATCCCAGCACTTTGGGAGGGTGAGGCGGGTGGATCACCTGAGGTGTTTGAGACCAGCCTGGCCAACAGGGTGAAATCCCATTTCTACTAAAAATAAAAAATTAGCCAGGCATGGTGGCATGCACCTGTAATCCCAGCTCCTCGGGAGGCTGAGGCAGGAGAATCAATCAAACCCAGGGGGTAGAGGTTGCAGTGGGCCGAGAGCATGGCACTGCACTCCAGCTTGGGTGACAGGGGAGACTCCATCTCAAAAAAAAAAAAAGAAAAAGAAAAAGTATAAATACAGTCAGTACTCATCATTCATAGATTCCAACTTTGCCTACTCATTAAAATGTCTTTGCAATCCCAAAATCAGTGCAGGCAGTGCTTTCACTGCATTCACAGACATACAGAGGGAACAATCTGAGTCGCTCCAGACACGCTCCCAAATGAGAACAAAGAAGGCATTCTTACCCTCTTGTTTCAGGTCCCACTCTGTAAACAAGTATCCTTTGCCCAGCCTACTTGATGCCATGAATGTGCACATTTTTCTTATTTTTGTTGGTGATTTTGCTGTTTAAAATAGCCCCCTGGCCAGGAGCAGTGGCTCACAACTATAATCCTAGCTACTCAGGACGCTGAGGCCCAACAATTGCTTGAACCAGGAGGCAGAGGTTACGGTGAACCAACATTGTGTCACTGTACTCCAGCCTGGGCAACAAGAGTGAAACTCTTTCTCAAATCAAGGAAAACAGGCCTGAAGAGTTAGGACTCACCACTAGTTGTGCCACGGCGAATCTCGCCTGCGAGGGGGCTGGGGCTAGAGGGCACTGACTCAGTGGCAGCTTTGCACATGTCCTGTAAAAAAAGAACAGGCACCTGGGTCACCACAGCAGAATCACAGACCTAGAGATCTAAGCAACACCAGTAGGATCAGCATCTGATTGCCAGAGAAGATTGTAACACATTTCACTCCTAACCACAAGAAACCATCAGACATCCCCAAACTGAGGGGCACTCTATAAAATATTTAACCAGTACTCTACAAAACTATCACATTCATTGAAAAAAAACAGGCCAGGTACAGTGGCTCATGCCTGTAATCCCAGCACTTTGGGAGGCCGAGGCAAGTGGGTCACCTGAGGTCAGGAGTTTGAGACTGGCCTGGCCAACATAGTGAAACCTGGTCTCTACTAAAAATACAAAAATTAGCCAGGTGTGATGGTGCACATGTATAATCCCAGCTACTCAGGGGGCTCAGGCAGGAGAATCAATTGAACCCAGGAGGCAGAGGCTGCAGTGAGCTAAGATTGTGCCACTATATTCCAGCCTGGGCAACAGAGTGAGACTCCATCTCAAAAACAAAAAAGACTACAAAACTCATATATTATAAGAGAAAATGAGACATGATAAGTAAATGCAATGCAATATGGTATCCTGGATTGGATCTTAGAACAGATTATTGTTTTTCTTTTCCTTTTTTTTTGAGACAGGGTCTCACTCTGTTGCCCAGACTCAAGTGATCCTTCCTCCTTAGCCTCCCAAGTAGCTAGGACCACAGGTGCCAAACCACCATGCCTGGTTAACCTTTTGTATTTTTGGTAGAGATGAGGAGTCTGGTCAAAACAGATCATTGGTGGAAAGAAAAACTGATGGAATCCACATATTCAAAAAGAGATGGGGAAGAAAAGGGGCCAGACATGGTGGCTCACGCCTGTAATTCCAACTACTTGGAAGGCTGAGGCAGGAGAGCTGCCTAAACTCTGGAATTCAAGACTAGCCTAGGCAACAAAGTGAGACCCCATCTCTATTTTAAAAAGAAAAAAAGAGCTGGGAGCTGTGGCTCACGCCTATAATCCTAGCTTCTAGGGAGGCAGAGGCGGGAGGCTAGCTTGAGCCCAGGAGTTCGAGACCTGCCTGAGCAATATAGCGAGACCCGCCTGAGCAATACAGCGAGACCCTGTTCTCCACAAAAAGAAAAAAACAAAAAGACAAAAATAAATAAATAAATAAGCATTTAAAAAAAAGGAAAGAAAAAAAGAATGCCACGATCTGTAATTTAGTTAACGGTTAGTATACTAATGTTAATTTCTTAATTTTGACAAATGTTTCATGGTTATGTAAGATGCTAACATCAGAGGAAGCTTGGTGTAGAAAACACAGAAGCTTTTTTTTTTTGAGATGGAGTCTTGCTCTGTCGCCCTGGCTGGAGTGCAGTGGCACGATCTCGGCTAACTGCAACCTCTGCCTCCTGGGTTCAAGCAATTCTCCCGCCTCAGCCTCCCAAGTAGCTGGGACTACAGGTGTCCACCACCATGCCTGGCTAATTTTTGTATTTCTTAGTAGAGATGGGGTTTCACCATGTTGGCCAGGATGGTCTCGATCTCTTGACCTCATGATTTACCCACCCCAGCCTCCCAAAGTACTAGGATTACAGGCTTGAGCTACCACATCTGGCCAACACAGAAGCTTTCTATACTATTATCTGAATTTTTCTACAAATCCATAATTATTCTCAAATTTAGAAGTTTTGGCCAGGTGCAGTGGCTCACACCTGTAATTCCAGTACTTTGGGAAGCCAAGGTGGGGGGATCACTTGAGGCCAGGAGTTCAAGACAAGCCTGACCAACATGGTGAAACCCCACCTCTACCAAAAAATATAATAATTAGCCAGATGTGGTGGCACGCACCTGTAATCTCAGCTACTTGGGAGGCTAAGCCAAGAGAATTGCTTGAACCCAGGAGGTAGAGGTTGCAGTGAGCCAAGATCACACCACCGCACCTCAGACAGAGCCAGACACCGTCTCAAAAAAAATTTTCTTTTAAAATTACAGTTTAAAGAAAAAAAAAGTGTTTTGCTCAGTGACCTTCTCCATGACAACTCAAATAATGTCCCTGGCTTGAGAAAGCCCTCACTGTGGGCTCCTGTCCTGGATGATAGAGAAATGAAGGCCTATTCCTGGGATGGTGGAAGCCATTCCATTAAAAATAATGAGAATAGGCCAGGCACAGTGGCTCATGCCTGTAATCCCAGCACTTTGGGAGGCTGAGGCAGGTGGATCACGAAGTCAGATCAAAACCATCCTGGCTAGCACGGTGAAAACCTGTCTCTACTAAAAATACAAAAAATTAGCTGAGCATGTTGGCACTTGCCTGTAGTCCCACCTCCCCAGGAGACTGAGGCAGGAGAATCACTTGAACCCGGGAGGTGGAGGCTGCAGTGAGCCGAGATAGCACCGCTGCACTTGAGCTTGGGTGACAGAGCAAAACTCCATCTCAAAAAAAAATTGAGAATAACCACAGCAGCCACCATTTGGTAAGCGGAGTGCTTGAGAACAAAGATGTAGAGCAAGTTTCCTTCTCAGTCAAGTGGAGGAGGAAGTGAGTTCATACAGATGAAGGATAGAGACGCCACGCACCATAGCTCATGCCTGCAGTCCCAGCACTTCTGAAGGCTGAGATGAGAGAATTGTTTGAGGAGTTTGAGACCAGCCTGGCAACAGTGACACCTGCGTCTCTACAAAAAATTTAAAACTTAGCCAAGCATGGTGTCATGCACTTGCAGTCCCAGCTACTGGGGAGCTTAGGTGGTAGGATCGCTTGAGCCCAGGAGTTTGAGGCTGCAGTAAGCTGTGATTTTACCACTGAACTCCAGCCTGGGCAACAGAGTAAGACCCTGTGTCAAAAACAGATGAAAGATGGCTGGGTACAAGGGCTCACACCTGTAATCCCAGACCTTTGGGAGGCCGGGGCAGGTGGATCACCTGAGGCCAGGAGTTCAAGACCAACCTGGGCAATATGGCAAAACCCCATCTGTACTAAAATTAAAAAGCATAGCTAGGAGTCGAGATGTACAGCTGTAATCTCAACCACTCAGGTGCCTGAAGAATGAGAATCTCTTAAACTCGGGAGGCAGAGGCTGCAGTGAGCCAAGATAGCATCACTGCACTCCAGGCTGGGAAACAGGGCGGGATTCTGTCTCAATGAAATAAATGAGAGGCCAGGCACAGTGGTACATGCCTGTAGTCCCAGTTACTCAGGAGGCTAAGATGGGAGAATCACTTGAACCCGGGAGACGGAGGTTGCAGTGAGTTGAGATCGTGCCACTGCACTCTAGACTGGGCGATGGAGCAAAACCCTGTCTCAAAAATAAATAAAACAAACAAGTAAAGGAAGGAAGGGAGGAACAGAGGGAAAGACAGAGAGACAGACAGACAGAAAGAAAGAAAGAAAAAAAGAGAGAGAAAGAAAAAACAAAAATAAAAAATAAAAAAGAGAAAGAGAAAGAAGGAAAGAAACAGAGAGAGAAAGAAAGGGGGAGGGGAGAGGGAGGAAGGGAGGGGAGAGAAAGAGAGAGAGGGAGGGAGGGAGGAGAGGATGGATGGAGTCAGTGCCTAACAGGCCCAGCAAGTGCTTGATAAGTATTAGCTATTATATGAATAACTTAATGAGTACCTCATACAGGTCTGGTGCTCAGAGCCACATACACTATCTGGTAGGTGGCCACAGCCACGCTAGCCTCAGGGCTGTGTGAAAAGGCCACTCTAAGAGACCCAGGAAGGTTGGTAACTATAAGTGGACAGGTCGAGACTGGAATGTCCAGGTTGTGAGCCAAGTTGCCATCTGGGTCCCACATAGGAAGCTGCTGTCCCGGAGATGATAGTTATCACAAGAGAGATTAGCATTATCTTCCCTGTGATGATAATTATTACAGAGGGACCCGAATACAGGCAGTTTCCATGTGCTAGTGCTTTACATAGCTTAATACGCACAACTAGGGCTGGGGACAGTACCTCAGGCCAGAAATCCCAGCACTTTGGGAGGCTGAAACAGGAGAATGGCCTGAACCCAGGAATTCAATATTAGCTTGGGCAACATGGGGAGACACCGTCTCAAAAAAAAAAAAAAAAAAAAAAAAACACCCATCAAGATAGGTTTGCCTCTCTCTTTTTCACAGATGGAGAAAGTACACTCAGAGAGGTTGGGCAATGTGCCCAATGTCACACAGCAAATGGCTGAACCAGCCCTGGAACCTGGGTCAGCCTGCCTCTGCTGCCAGGCATCCCATTGGCTCTGCAACTGCCCCTCCACCTCCATGCCAAACCCAGAGACAGAGGGGCTGGGCACATCACCCACCTGACGGTGCACCACCTTGGCATGCTTGAGAATGGCGATAATGTCGCCCACCACGGTCACGCCCAGCTCATTCATGATCTCCTTATTGAGATCCAGCAGCATGCTCTTCTGAATCCTGCAGGGGAAGGTCAGTGGTGAGGCCCCAGGTGGGCCAGAGTGGGTAGGCTAGCCAGCTCCCCATCACCCCTCCCCAAGGTCAGCCCCTCACCTATTATCCACAAACATCACGGCATAATTGACAGCAGGTCCTGGAGGAATGCCGGCTTCCTTAAAGAACTGGATCCACTCGGAAGTGGCTGTGGGGTTGGACAGGGCTCATTATTCACATTGTCCTCTCCAGAGAACAACCTTAACAAAACCACAGTCACAGCGTCTCCCACAAACTAAATGCGCATCACATGCCAGGCCCTGCATGGAGGGCTTCACACACACACGATGGGACGAAGCCTTCCTGACCCTGTGAGTTAAGCAGTATTAAGACCTCCCTGAGTTGCCAAAGAGGAAATGGAGGCAGGGAAAGGCTGCACCCCACCCAAAGCCACAATGCTAACAAGGGACAGAGCTCCCAAACCCTTACCCCAGCCCTTCTCCTTACAGCTCTGCTCCACCCAGTGCTGGCTCTCTGCATCACTACACATGCTTGGCTCATTACTGATTTAGGGTAACTAAGACTCTGGGTTCTCTGCCCTAGTCCCTATCAGCCAGCCTAGGCCCAGTGGATGACAGGATCCATAGGTGACAGAGCCAGCCCATAAGCCTTGACAAGCCCCCTACCTGCCACAGTAGCAAATCTCCCTCAGAGATAGGCATGGAAGTTAATAATACGGGCTTCAGAGTTGGGTTGGAATCCTAACTCTGCGATTTCCTGATGGAGGGACTTTGGGTAAATTAACTCTTGGTGCCTTGGTTTCCTCATCTGTAAATGATGCGAAAACAGATTTGGCAAGTGTTTACCCAGCATTTGGCAAAGGATAGGTCCTGTCCTACGCACTGGGGATATCACAAGGCACAAGATGAAGTCCCTGGCCTTGTGGAGCTGAGATTTGAGTGATAACAGCACCAATGTCTTTGGGTCACTGTGCAGACTTAATGAGAAACTCCATATAAAAGGCTTTAAATGATGCCTTACCCAGAGGACATCCTCAAACCATGTCAGCTGTTATTCTTATCATTACTATTACTCCCATCACCGCTAACCAGAGTCACGGCCATGACCAGGCAGACCCTACCTACGAAACTTGATTCTTTCTCAGTTTTCTTGGCTTCTTGGTGGGTGTGACCCTCACACTGACCCTAACCTGCCAGGCCAGGTAGTAGCTAAGATCACTGATTCCAAGTAAGATTTTTTTTTCACATTTTGACATCTCTGAAACTAGGATCTACTTCATGATTGACAGTGTGCCATGGTTTAATTAGCAAACCATTTTTCTTTCTCAGTACATCTAACAATCCATGCTATTTTAGATTAGAAGAAATTTGTTATGACTTCACCTATTTTGGTTTTAAGAAAATAAGAGACTCAGAGTGGGAAAGCAGACACCCTGAGGATCAGATGTTACATGGTGGAAGTGCAGGGCTCCAGTGAAGGCCCACCCAGCCACAGGCTGGTTACCCAGGGTACTGCCTGGCCCTTGGGGACTGTGGCTGGCAAGGAGCTCATGTCCTTAGGATTTCCTCCGCCAGGCCACAGGAAAGAAAAATACCATTTTCCTGAAAGATATACCCTACTTCAGAAATGTTAAGTTGTGCAATGATGTGAGTCTTGGAATCAGTGAGATTGGCGTGTTGCACACCAGGAGACATGTACAAGAATATTCATAGCAGTATGTCTGTAACAGCTCCAACCCACTAACAATGCAATATCCATTGACAGTGGCATTGATAAACACATGGTGGTCACTCACTGGTGAAATACATACAGTAGTGAAAAGGAAGGCAACACAGATGGCCCTTAGACATTATGTTGAGCAAAAGAAGCCAGATACAAAAGAACACAAGGCATGATTTCATTCATGTAAATTCAAAACCAAAGTCTATAGAATAAGAATGTCCCATTGGTAATACAAACATAAAGAAAGGGAAAGAAGGCCAGGAGCAGAGGCTCACACATATAATCCCAGCACTTTGGCAGGCCAAGGTGGGCAGATCACCTGAGGTCAGGAGTTCAAGACCAGCCTGACCAACATGGATAAACCCCAACTCTATTAAAATACAAAATTAGCCAGATGTGATGGTGCATGCCTATAATCCCAGCTACTCGGGAGGCTGAGGCAGGAGAATCGCTTGAACCCAGGAGGTAGAGGTAGTGGTGAGCTGAGATCGTGCCACTGCACTCCAGCCTGGGCGACAAGAGCGAAACTCTATCTCAAAAAAAAAAAAAAAGGCAAGAAAAGATGTTCACAAAATGTCAGAGAGTGGTTTATTCCATAAGAAGGAAAAAGGGGAATGAGATGGGGGTAGGACTCTCAGGGGACTGATAATATTCTCTTTCTTGACCTGGATGGGTAAAAGGGTTTGGTTTTTAAAATCTTTTTATGGAACTACATGCAAAAAAGTGCACAAGTCAATAGATCTCCCTAAACCAGACACATCTATGTAACCAGCACCCAAATCAAGAAATGAGATATTTCCAACAACTCAGAAGCCCCTTTGGAGTATCTACTCACTCCTTCCCAGAGGCAGCCACCAACTTCTAACAAAATAGATTGATTTTGCTTGCTTCTATTCTTTATATAAATGGAATTATAAAGAACACAGGTGGCCAGGCAAGGTGGTTCACACCTGTAATCCCAGCACTTTGGGAGGCCAAGGCAGGTGGATCACGAGGTTAAGAGATTGAGACCATCCTGGCCAATATGGTGAAACCCCGTCTCTACTAAAAATACAAAAATCAGCTTGGCATGGTGGCGCGCACCTGTAGCCCCAGCTACTTGGGTAGCTGAGGCAGGAGAATCACTTGAACCCGGGAGGCAAAGGCTGCAGTGAGCTGAGGTCGCACCACTGCACTCCAGTCTGGCAACAGGGCGAGACTCTGTCTCAAAAAAAAAAAAAGAGAGAGAATACAGGCCAGGCGCAGTGGTTCACATGTATAATCCCAGTACTTTGGGAGGCTGAGGCAGAAGAATGACGAATGACTTGAGCACAGGAGTTCAAGACCAGCCTGGGCAACAGGGCAAAACCTTATCTCTTAAAAAAAAAATACAAAAATTAGCCAGGCATGATGGTGCGTGCCTATAGTCCTGCTATAGGCTGGGAGGATCATCTGAACCTGGGAGGCAGAGGCTGCAGTGAGCCGAGATTGCACTACTGCAGTCCAGCAGCCCAGGCAACAGAGTATGAGTCTGTCTCAAAAAAAAAAAAAAAAAGGCTGGGCGCAGTGGCTCACGCCTGTAATCCTAGCACTTTGAGAGGCCAAGGCAGGTGAATCACAAGGTCAAGAGATCGAGACCATCCTGGTCAACATGGTGAAACCCCATCCCTACTAAAAAAAAAATACAAAAATTAGCTGGGCATGGTGGCGCGAGCCTGTATTCTCAGCTACTCAGGAGGCTGACGCTGAATTGCTTGAACCCAGGAGGCGGAGGCTGCCGTAAGCCCAGATCGCACCACTCCACTCCAGCCTATGTAACAAGAGTGAAACTCTGTCTCAAAAAAAAAAAAAAAAAAGGATATACTCAGACTTTGCTTTTTAATTACTCTTAAAACTATATAATTACATTTTATGGGCTGGATGTGGTGGCTCATGCCTGCAATCCCAGCACTTTGGGAGGCTGAGGGGGGCGGATCACCCAAGGTTAGGAGTTTGAGACCAGCCTGGCTAACATGGCAAAACCCTGTCTCTTTACATGGATTTCATTCATGTAAAGAGAATTTAATGCTTTTAATGGAGACAGTCTCCCCCACCCCATCGTCTCCCAAGGCCACTAAAATACAAAAATTAGCCAGGTGTGGTAGCGCATGCCTGTAATCCCAGCTATTCAGGAGGCTGAGGCAGGAGAATCACTTGAGCCCAGGAGGCAGAGGTTGCAGTGAGCCAAGATCACTCCATTGCACTCCAGCCTGGGCAACAAGAACAAAACCCTGTCTCAAAAAAAATAAAAAATAAAAGTATATATGTACTTTTCTATATTACAATAAATGTCAAAAATGTTCAAAGCTACCAACTAATCTCTATGCCTTAGCAACCCCAAAATACAGAGCTTAAAGCTCATGATTCAACAGCTAAGGTTTGTTTAGAACCAAGCTTTTATATGCTATAATTTCCTTAATCCTAGGATGTGGAAATATCATTTCCATTTCACGAGTGGGAAAACCAAGGCTCTGTGAGGCCATGTGGGAGACCTGCTGGACTTCATAACCCACGCTCTTCACAGCTGAACTACACAGGAGACAGATTCAGCAAGGAAGCGGGCAGGCTCAAGCAGTCCCAGCCCCACCCCGCCACAGTCCTCAGAGTACAGCTGTTCCTGCCAGTGACCCAGCCCTTCCTCCCCCACCCCATCGTCTCCCACCAAGGCCATACCTCGAAAAGGGCAGTGGGGAGAGGGGGCCCTGGAGAGAAGGCCACAGACTCACCCATAGTCACGGGGACCATCGTCTCCCTGGCCCTGACACTGCTCCCTGGAGCCTGAAAGAGAAGAGAGGAGAGGGCCCATGAGTCGCCACCGGCTAGGAGTGTTTGCCCCTCTCCTGTGCCTGTCTGTCTGCATGCCAGGGGAACGTTCCTGGACTAGGGGCTCACCGCCCAGGAATAGCCTGGAGCAGCTGGCAGGAAGTCAGCCTGGGACAGAGCTGCCACCACCACCATCACTTGTGCCTGAGACAAGACCCAGAGACAGCAAATGTCTACAGCTCCATTCTCACACACCCCAAAAGGTTAACTGGAAAAGGAGTGGGACAGAAATAAGACACTCCTGCCCAAGACTTAAACAATAAATACCAGTCAAGCATGCTGGCTCATGCCTGTAATCGCAACACTTTGGGAGGCCAAGGTGGGAGGGCTTGAGGCCAGGAGTTTGAGACCAGCCTGAGCCACGCAGCAACACCCCGTTTCTATTTAAAATAAAAAAGTTTACAAAATACAACATGGTAAACACCCATTCATTCAATTCATTCATCCATGAGAACCAGCTAGGTCTGGTGGCTCAGGCCCATAGTCCCAGCTACTCTGGGAGCTAAGGTGGGAGAATCCCTTGAGCCCAGGAGTTCAAGACCAGCTTGGACAAGACCCTGTCTCAAAAAGGCTGGTCCTAGGAGAGAGATCCAAGATGGCTGATCGCTAACAGTTTGGGATTGTAGCTCCCAGTGAAAGTGCAGAGAACGAGAGGATGCCACACTTTCAGACGAATTTTCATCACTCATGGACCAGAAGACTCCCGATGGAGGGGCCCCACGGGTCACCAGCGCAACTCTTGTGGCTGGCGCAGCGGTTTTGCCGGCGCTTCAGCACGGCAGCTCTTCATGCAGAGTAAACGGGAGGAGATTCCCGGGCAGAAGAGCACCATCAGTCTTATCGCTGCTGTTTTGGCCGGCGCAGTGTGTTGCTTGGATTCCAGCACTGGGAATCAATAAACTGGGCGTCCACTCAGAAACCCAACTAGAAAGGCGGTAATTGTAAAGACGACCAATGGATAAATTTACAATAAAGGGAAGAAACCAGCCTAAAAAGGCTGAGAATACTCAAAATCAGAACCCCTCTCCCTCTACAGGGGATTACAGTTCCTCATCAGCAACGGAACAAGCCCTTATGGAAAAGCACTGGGTGCCATTATCAGAAGTAGGCTTCAGAAGGTGGATGATAAGAAACTTCTGGGAGTTAAAAGAACTTGTTCTAACCCAATGTAAAGAAACTAAGAACTTTGAAAAAAGGTTTGACGAAATGCTAACAAGAATAGACAATATAGAGAGGAATATAAATGAACTAACGGAGTTGAAAAACACAACACAAAAACTTAGCGAAATATGCACAAGTTTGAATAGCCGAATTGATCAAGCAGAAGAAAGGATATCAGAGGTCAAAGATCTACTTAATGAAATAAAACGAGAAGACAAGAATAGAGAAAAAAGGATAAAAAGGAATGAGCAAAGTCTCCAAGAAATATGGGACTATGTGAAAAGACCTAATTTACATTTGATAGGTGTACCTGAATGTGACAGAGAGAATGAATCCAAGCTGGAAAATACTCTTCAGGATATTATTCAGGAAAACTTTCCAAATCTAGCAAAGCAGCACAATAGTCAACCCCAGGTAATACAGAGAACACCACAAAGATATTCCTCAAGAAGAGCAACCCCAAGGCACATAATCATTAGATTCACCAGGGTTGATTGAAACAAAGGAGAAAATACTAAGGGCAGCCAGAGAGAAAGGTCAGGTTACCCACAAAGGGAAGCCTATTAGACTTACAGCAGATCTCTCAGCAGAAACCCTACAAGTCAGAAGGGGGGGGGGGCGATATTCAACATCCTTAAAGAACAGAACTTTCAGCCCAGAATTTCATATCCTGCCAAACTAAGCTTCACAATTGAAGGAAAAATAAAATTTTTTATGAACAAGCAAGTACTCAGAGATTTTATTACCACCAGGCCGGCTTTACAAGAGCTTCTGAAAGAAGCATTATACATAGAAAGGAACAAACAGTATTAGCCCTTCTGAAAATATACCAAAAAGTAAAGAGCATCAACATAAAGAAGAATTTACATCAACGAATGGATAAAACAGCCAGTTAACATCAAACGGCAGTAACCCTAAATTTAAGTCGACTAAATCCCCCAATCAAAAGATACAGCCAAAACCTAACGATATGCTACATCCAGACCCATTTCACATCCAAAGATACACAAAGACTTAAAACAAAGGGACGGAGAAAGATTTACCAACCAAATGGAGAGCAAAAATAAATAAATAAATAAAGAGCAGGAGTTGCAATTCTCGCATCTGATAAAATAGATTTCAAAGCAACAAAGATATAGTGGTAAAAGGATCAATGCAACAATAAGAGCTAACGATCCTAACACCCAGATACATAAGACTCATAAAGAGATTTAGACTAAACCAGACAGAAAATTAATAAGGATATCCAGGGCTTTAACTCAGATCCGGAACAAGTAAACTCAATAAATATTTATAGAGCTCTCCATTTTAAATACACAAAATATACATTCTCCACCTTAAATACACAAAATATTGATCAGCCATTATTAATACCCATTTTTAGAATAAAGTTACATTCCCGTTTTCTCTCCCTCTTTTTCTTCCCCTTTCTTCCTCTCCTTCACTTTTTCTAAAAAAAAAGAAAAGGCTGCTCCTAGGGTAGTGAATTATCTCAATTGACTGTTCACAGTCCATTACAGATGGAACTCCTTATTCTACTCTTCCCCACTTTCTCACTACTGCACTTGACCAGTCTTCAAACAAACAAACCCAAAACCCTATTCACTGAGAACCTATGTGTAAGGCACTTAGGGATACCAAGGTGAACAAAGCCATAGAACTTAGCAGCTAGCTGGGACAAGAGACAGAGGAGACAGGGAGTAAACAAGCAAAAGTTAATACAGTAGGTTAGGAAGCCTTTAACATCATGGAGAAGACATGGAGGACCTGGGAAGGGAGGGATTGCAATTTTCAACAGAGTCATCAGGGCAGACCTAAAGCAAATTTAGAAGGAAGGGAAGCAATGAGCCATAGGGTTTTAAAGAGGAAGAGTGTTCCAGGAGAAGGTACAGTGAGTCCAGCACCCTGAGCCAGTGGCTCATCTGGCACTCTGAGGGGCAAGCAAGGAGCCACTGTGGCTGCAGTGGAGCAAGCAGGGAGGACACTGGGAGGAGACAGGCCACAGAGGTGGCAACCTGATCATGAGGCGCCCCAGAGAAGACATGGAAAACCAATTTTCCCTTACATTAGCAGATGGTAGAAAGGTGGTGTTAAAGACATATTAGCACCCATGAGACTGTCTCCATTCAAAGCAGTGTTGAATGGGAACTAAACAAAATAACTTTTTCATGTGCTGAGTCAATGCTATCTGGTTCCAAGATCACGAACCCACATTGCCCTGGCCCAAACTTCCTTCCTGCTTAGCACTCTGCCTCTTCCCTGACCCAGCTCCTCTGCCCTCTCCCCTCACTCTGCTCCCTTTTGTCTACCGCAGTCCCCAGTACTGATCCTTCTCCCTCACCCTCCACAGGGTACAGAAGCTCTCTGTCCCAAAACCTTCCTGTTTACAGCCCATATAATCTGTCCCATCCACTCGCTGATTTGGGTGGTAAAATGGAGTGGTCAAGAGTAAGAACTCTAGGCCAGGCACAGTGGCTCACACCTGTAATCCTAGCACTTTGGGAGACCAAGGCAGACAGATAATAAGGTCAGAAGATCAAGACTATCCTGGCTAACACCATGAAACGCTGTCTCTACTAAAAATACAAAAAATTAGCTGGGCTTGATGGCAGGTGCCTGTAGTCCCAGCTACTTGGAAGGCTGAGGCAGGAGAATCGCTTGAACACAGGAGGCAGAGGTTGCTGTAAGCCGAGACTGTGCCACTGCACTCCAGCCTGGAAAACAGAGCAAGACCCCATCTCAAAAAAAAAAGAAAGAACTCTGCAACCAGACTGTAGGGTTCAAATCCAGCTCTACTACTATATTAGCTGTGTGATCTCAGCAAGTTACTTCACCAGTCAGGCCCTGGTGTCCCCATCTGTGAATTGAGAGGTACAAACATGACTTACCTTAGAGGACTGCTGTAAGGGCTGGATGAGTTTCTATGAATAAAAGCACTTGAGACAGTGCTTGGTGCCTACCAAGCACCCTGGAGGTGTTGTGCCGTCTCATCCTTCAGGCCTCCCTCCTCACACAGGTGCTTTGCCGGCCTCCCAGTTTTTAGAGGATGTCACCTGTGCCTGGAATGCCTGCTTCCTCCTGGCAAACTCTCCTTCCTTCTGCTCCACTGCCATCTATTTTGTGACACTTTCCCTAATTCCCCACATATGAGACTCTCTCCTCTATCCTCAGATAGGGTTCATCTTGCCCTTCTCTGGCTTCCTCAATTTTTTTTTTTTTTTAAGATTAAGTCTCACTCTGTAGCCCAGGCTGGAGTGCAGTGATGCAATCATGGCTCACCACAACCTCCGCCTCCTGGATTTGAGCGATTCTCCTGCCTCAGCTTCCCGAGTAGCTGGGATTACAGGTACCTGCCACCACACCTGGCTAATTTTTGTATTTTTAGTAGAGATGGGGTTTCACCACGTTTCCCAGGCTGGTCTCGAACTCCTGACCTCTAGTGATCAGCCCCCAGTACCTTCCCAAGGTGCTGGGATTACAGGCACCCAGCCTTCTGCACAATTTCTTATTGATGAATATGACCACAGACATCACTCTGTCCTGCACTCACCACTCTTAGATCCAATTTCCCTTCTGAATGTTACCACTAGCCAAAGATAAGAGAGGCTGGGTATTGTGGCTCATGCCTATAATCCCAGCACTTTGGGAGACTGAGGTGGGTGGATCACCTGAGGTCAGGAGTTCAAGACCAGCCTGGCCAACATGGCAAAACCCTATCTCTACTAAGAATACAAAAATTAGCCATGCATGGTGGTGGGCGCCTGTAATCCCAGCTATTCGCGAGGCTGAGGCAGAAGAATCACTTCAACTCAGGAGGTGGAGGTTGCAGTGAGCCAAGATTGCGCCACTATACTCCAGCCTAGGTGACAGAGCAAGACCTTGTCTCAAAAAAAAAAAAAAAAAAAATTCAACATGCATCTCTCAAAGAACAAGGCACAGAAAGGTCCCAGTAAGTCAGACAGAACATCTCACAAACCTGACACTATGCATCAGGACCAGGGCCAAGCAGGATGCTCGCAACAGTTCAGTCAGTGAGGACTATCATTAGCCCTGTTGTTTTTTTTTTCCTCATGACACCAAGTCATCTTAGCCCTGTTTTTATCGATGAAAAAAAACCCAACTCCTTGAGGTGCAGTCATTCGTCAAATTGCACATCTAGCAACTGACCTTACTGGGATTCAAAAACAAGTTCTCCCTGTCTGATACCCAGGGAGTAGCTCCCACTGAGTGTTTACTAGGAACTGAGCATACGTCCATCTCAGTGACTCCTCACAACCACCCTCAGAAAAAAGTAAAACTGAGCCCTAAGTTACAGAGAACAGCAGGTCCAAGATCACACAGCAAAAGGCTGGGCACAGTGGCTCAGCCTGTAACCCCAGCATCTTGGGAGGCCGAGGCAGGTGGATCACTTGAGGTCAGGAGTTCAAGACCTGCCTAGTCAACATGATGAAACCCCGTCTCTACTAAAAATACAAAAATTAGCCAGGCATGGTGGCAGGTGCCTCTAATCCCAGCTATTCAGGAGGCTGAGGCAGGAGAAGCACTTGAACCCTGGAGGCAGAGGTTGCAGTGAGCTGAGACCACACCACTACACTCCAGCCTGGGCAACAGAGCAACACTCCATCTCAAAAAAAAAAAAAAGTGCTGGGCACAGTGGCTCACACCTGTAATTCCAGCACTTTGGGAGGCTGAGGCGGGCGGATCACGAGGTCTGAAGATCGAGATCATCCTGGCTGACATGGTGAAAACGTGTCTCTACTAAAAATACAAAAAATTAGCCAGGCACGGTGGCATGCGCCTGTAGTCCCAGCTACTCAGGAGGCTGAGGCAGAAGAATTGCTTGAACCAGGGAGGCGGAGGTTGCAGTGAGCCAAGATTGCACCACTGCACTTCAGCCTTGGCAACAGAGCAAGATGCCATCCCCCCCACGCCCCAAAAAAGTAAGAGTACCCTGTCTTGGCCGGCGCCTGAAATGACAGCAATACCTTGTCTCAAAAAAATAAAATTAAATTAAAATTTAAAAAACACCATCTCTAAAAGAAAAAAGAGGACCCACTCTTAAAGGTGTTATGGGGATTAAACGAGTTAATATACAGAGTCCTTAGAACGAAGATGCACGGCAGGCGGTGCAATGTTAAGTGTGCATCAAATAAAACAAATCTTCAGTGAGCTAGGGAAGCAGTGGGACAGTCACTAACCTAACGCTAGTTGTATACAAAGTATGAGCTGGGAACCAAGTATAAGGACAACTTTTTGGGGGTCCATGGGATCTGACAACAGGGAATTACGCAGTACAAGTTCTAAACAGTACTCCTTTTCAAAGGGAATAGGCAGGATTCCTTTTTCAATTATCTTTCCATTTCAGTTTACAATGTAATGGGCTGTTCAATTTCCATTGTATTTTACCTTAACTTTTCCTTCCTCTCATGGCCAGCAATGCTAGTTTTCCATTGAAGACAGCATTGCAAATTTGCATTCTCAAATTAATTGACTGGAAAAAAAATCCGCTAGTCATTATCAAAAAAAAAAGAAAAAAACGAATACTTCAGGACTCAGCAAAATTGGTCAAACAGTAAATGGCAGGATGTCGATTTTCCCGACTCCAGTTCTAAGTTTTTCCTATTGCTGTCTCTGAGCTTTTTCCCTCCACTTCCCTGGAATTCCCAGCAACACCAATGACTCTTAGAATCATTATCATCTTTATAGTCCCAATCCACGAGCTCTCACTGTGCCAGCCCCTGTGCTTAAAATCTTTATACACACATTTCTTCAGAATCCTCAAGACGACCCTATGATACTGGGACTATTAGCTCTCATTGTACAGATGAGAAAAAAATGGGGTTCAAGGAGGCGAAGACACAGGCCCCACTGCCGCACAGTGGAGCTGGGACTTGAACCAAAATCCGACGGCTTCCAAACCCAACAATTTTTCATACTAAGCGCAAACATCAATACTAACAATAATAGTAGTGTAACGAAGTGAGCGTTATGCGGAGGCGCTGAGCTATGGGTTCCAATGAACACCAGCTGACTTCTCACTCCCATGTATAAAGGCGGTGCTACAGTCGGATTCTGACCCCCATTCCACAGGGGAGGAAACTGAGGCTCAGAGAAACAAATCCTATGTCCGAAACCGTACAGCGGAGCCGGAACTGAGTCCAGAGCCCCGGACGCCACCTGTCCCCACCGCATCCGGCCCAGTCCCACCACCCACGACCCACGCCTCACCTGGCCCACCGGGCCCGCGCCCACTCGCGCCGCCCGCCCTCCCTCCCGGCCGGCGGCGCCAACTGTCAGACACTCGTCCGGCCCGAACTGCCCGCCCCGGAAGCCTACGCCTCACCGCCGGAAGCTGAACTAATCCTCCCGCGGCCGCTCTAGCCTACCAGGCCGCCACCAGAGAGAGCGCGACCACAACAGTCACGTGACCGCCCACCTCCGGCCGGGGGCTCCCCTCTGCCGGACGCTAGCGAGCGGCGCAGCCAATGAGAAAGGCGCATGCCTGGCCCCCTCCGGCCCGCAGTCTAGCCGTAGTACGCCTGCGCGCGGCGCGGGGGCGGTCAGGCGGGGCTCCAGCCTGGAAGGTGCCTGTGGGGCTGGGGCCCAGAGTGGGAGACGTGGAGTGCAGGTACTGTGCTATCTGGGGGCGCGGCCCCTCAGCCGCCCTCCTTGTGTTGTCTGTCCTCCTGCCTATAATGCATGTCTTCCCTTATGTCGTCTTCGGTCCGTTTATGTCATTCCTCTCCTTCTGTCTTATCCCCCTTAAATCCTCACCACTCCACTGCTGCCGCCATCACCCTCTTTAATATCGCCATCAACCCCTTTAACTCGCTTTCGTTCCTCTTAAGCCCTCTTTGCCACCATAGGCCGTAATCCCTTCCTTTAAATTCGTCATCGCCTTATGTTACCTGCACCCCTGTTTTGTTGTCATTTCTCCTTTGTAAAATCCTCATTTCTCTTTAAACCCTCATCATACTCCCAGGTCACCTTCGCACGGCTACTCTCCCCATCGCTCTTACATCGCGCTCGTGCAACCCTTATGTCATCCTTACCCCTTATATCCTTGTCCCTCCCTTGTCTTCACTGTTCCTCTGACAGTCGCCATCCACTCCTCATGCTTCCGGTTTTCCCCATAAGGAGCCACCCAGCCTTACAGTTATTTTTCTTCCCTCCGTGTCTTTGTCATTTCCCCGTGTCACATATCACATAACATACGGGGTACCACAGCCCATTACCTGGGGTGTGTCAGAATCCCAGCCCCCCACCGCTACACCTCTGGATACCTTGATTACCTTAGGCCACCTTTCCAATCCCAGCTTCATCTGCAGAATGCACTCAGGGACATCCACATCAGGGCTGCGTGTGACGATTCTGTGAGTTTATTCTTGTGGCAGGCTCAGCTTGACATGGTGTTTTTGGCTAATATTGCTATTAACCATGTCACCCTCACCCTCATCCAGTCAGCTTCATCATATCCTCATAGTCACTCTCTCCAGCTGCCCTCGGCATTCCTGGGGTGTTGTCACAGACCTCATATTAGGATACTCTGCCACCGCAGCCACACCACCCCAGTCTCCATGTTGCCCTTACCTCTGCCATGTCACCACACCTGTGGCAGTGGGCCATTGGCCATCACTAACCTTGCTTCTGTAAATACTTAATTCCTTTCTCATTATCTTGGACTGAATGATTTCCTCCATCCCCAAAAATGAGAGCATTTAGCTAGTGCTGTGAGGATCAAGGAGGGCTTGGTGAGGGGGAGATTATAGGTAGCTTAGGCCCAGACCTCCGTGAGTTTTTAGAATTGGGGCTTTGGAGAGATGAGGCAGGTTTCTCCCACATTTAAGTCAAACCTCATCAGTCCTGGGCCAGACGCGACAGCTTATGCCTGTAATCCTGGCATGTTGGGAGGCCAATATGGGCAGATCACTTGAGGCAAGGAGTTCGAGACCAGCCTGGCCAACTTGGTAAAACCCCATCTCGATTAAAAATACAAAAAATTAGCCAGATGTGGTGTCACATGCCTGTACTCCCAACTACTCGGGAAGCTAAGGCTGGAGAATCCCTTAAACCCTGGAGGTGCAGGCTGCAGTGAGCTGAGATCGCCCTACTGCATTCCAGACTGGGGGACAGAGGGAGACTGTCTCCAAAAAAAGAAAACTGAAGCAAAAAAAAAACAATACAATACAAAAACAGACCTGGCTGGGCAAATAGCAAGACCCCATCTCTACAAAAAAAATTTTTTAACACATTAACTGGACACAGTGGTGTGTGCAGGTGCGACTCATGAGGCTGAGGCAGGAGGATCACTTAAGCCCAGGAGTTTAAGGCTGCAGTAAGCTATGATTGTGCCACTGCACTCCAGTCTGGGTGGCAGAGTGAGACCCCATCTCTAAAAAACATTAATTTTTTTAAGTGGTTGGGTGCAATGATTGGCTCACACCTGAATATATATCTTCTAAAAAAACATTTTGGCTGGGCACAGTGGCTCATGCCTGTAATCCCAGCACTTTGGGAGACCAAGGTGGGCAGATCATGAGGTCAGGAATTCGAGACCAGCCTGGCCAACATGGTAAAACCCCTTCTCTACTAAAAATACAAACAATTAGCTGGGCGTGATGGCAGAATTTTGTAATCCCAGCTACTCAGGAGGCTGGGGCAGGAGAATCGCTTGAACCTGGGAGGCGGAGGTTGCAGTGAGCTGAGACCACACCACTGCACTCCAGCCTGAGCAACAAGAGCGGGATTCCGTCTCAAAAAAAAAAAGCTGCATGCTCTTGGGCAGGTGGCTTAACCTCCCTGTGCCTCAGTTACTGCATCTGCAATAAAGGGGTGAAAACACAAATTAATCATTCTGCACATAATTCTTAAGCATGTACTGTGTATGTGCCCAACACTGCTAGGCACTGGCACTCCTCAGTGAACAATACAGACAAAAATATCTCTGGCGGGCATGGCAGCTCACGCCTAGCACTTTGGGAGGCCAAGGTAGGTGGATCACCTGAACTCAGGATTTTGAGACTAGCCTTGACAACATGGTGAAACCCCATCTTCTACTAAAAATCCAAAAATTAGCTGGGCATGGTGGCGTGCCCATGTAATCCAAGCTACTCAGAAGGCTGAGGTAGGAGAATTGCCTGAACCCAGGAGACAGAGGCTGCAGTGAATCAAGATCACATCACTGCACTCCAACCTAGGTTACGGAGCGAGACCTTGTCTAAAAAAAAAAAAAAAAAAAAAATCTCGCCTTTTGGAATGTACTGCACTCTAGTGGGGGTAAGAGGCAATGGGTAAATAGGTAAGGAGATTATTGGATGTCTTAGAAGGGACATGGAGGATGTGGGGTCAAGGTTGTAGTTTTAAATAGGGTGGTCAGGGAAAGCTTTCTGAGAATGTGACATTTGAACCAAAGACTTGAAGGAGAAGAGAGAGTGTGGCCGGGCGTGGTGGCTCACACCTGTGATTGAAGCAAGCACTAGGCTGAGGAAGGCAGTTCGCTTGAGCTCAGGAATTTGAGATCAGCCTGGACAACATAGCGAAACCCTGTCTCTACAAAAATTAGCCAGGTGTGGTGGTGTGCACCTGTGGTCCCAGCTACCTGGGAGGCTGAGAGGTGGGAGGATTGATTGAGCCTGGGAGTTTGATGATGCAGTGAGCCATGATTTTGCCACTACACTCCAGCCTGGGCAACAGAGGAAGATCCTGTCTCAAAAAACGGAGAAAGAAAGAGTGGCTTGGCCCTCTGGGGGAAGGGCATGCTAGGCAAAGAGAACAGCAAAAGCAAAGGCCTTGAGGTAGGAGCAAGCTTGGAATATTTAAGGAAGAGCAAGGAGGTCAGTGAGAGAGGAGAGGCCAAGAGACGAGGTGGGAGGGGCGATATCATGGAGGGCCTTGTGGGCCATGGAGAAGACTGGCTTTTACTCCAAATGAGGTGGAGCCGCAGGAGGATGTGGAGCAGAGGAGGGATACTGTCCAGCGTGACATGAAGCCATCTCCTGTGTTGTGGCAGCTCCAGAACTTCTACCCAGGATGGTTAGGCGAGAGGCAGCCTTGGAAGGAGAGCCAAAATCTTCTTTAGGCACACTCACGTATCCTTTATATCGGGAGAAAGCTTCAAATATCCCTGTCAAAGATTGAGGCCCGGCGTGTTGGCTCACGCCTATAATCCCAGCACTTTGGGAGGCTAAGGTGGGCAGATCGCTTAACGTCAGGAGTTCGAGACCAGCCTGGCCAACATGATGAAATTTCATCTCTACCAAAATTATAAAAAATGAGCTGGGCGTTGTCGTAGGTGCCTGTAATCCCAGCTACTCAGGAGGCTGAAGGAGAATCACTTGAACCTGGGAGGCAGAGATTGCAGTGAGCCAAGATCGCACCACTGCACTCCAGACTGGGTGACAGAGCAAGACTCCATCTCAAAAATAAATAAATAAATATTAATAAAGATTGAGGGCAGGCTGGGGAGATGCTAACAGAGTTTTTGAGAGGCCAGGGCCACCACTGGGTTCAGCTGCTGTCCAGGAGGGTGGGAGGCAGGCAGCCAGCAGGGGATGTACAGATGCTGAACAACAGGAGAGGCAGCTGTCATGTGGCCTCTGTCCCTGGAAGCTTGAGGCAGCTTGGGTTCAAATCCTTGCTCCATTTCCTCTCTCTCTTTTTTTTTTTTAAACCAAAGTCCAGGTTCCAGGCTTACCCCATGTTCTGTGTTTCTTTGCACCAATGACTTCACCTCTCTGGATCCTTAATTCCCTATCTAAGTGCGATTCTTAAGAGGACTGTTGGGAAAATTAAATATATTAAGTACAATTTTACAAAAGAAAACAAATACATTAAGTGCTTTAAGACCAGGCACAGTGGCTTACGCCTGGAATCCCAGCACTTTGAGAGGCTGAGGTAGGCAGATCACTTGAGCCCAGCAGTTAGTAGCAGCCTGAGCAACGTGGTGAGATCCTGACTCTACAAAAAAATGAAAAATTAGCTGGGCGTGATGGCACACACCTGTGGTCCCAGCTACTCAGGAGGCTGAGGCAGGAGGATCACTTGAGCCCAGGTGTTCCAGGCTGCAGTGAGATGTGTTCCCACCACCGCACTCCAGCCTGGGCAACCCAGCGAGGAGACCCTGTCTCAAAAAAAAAATAAATAAATGCAAGAAGCCCCACCGTCACCCTGAGCTTTTATAGGCTCACACCTCCCTCAGGTGGCAGGGTCCCTCACGTGATGTGATGAAGGCAGATTGTGCATTGTTTGTTCATGAGTTAGTTCAACGGTGTACTGTCCTGGAATAGAACTGTGCTCCAGGTTTAAATTCCCACCTGATGGCCAAGTGCTGTGGCTCATGCCTGTAATTCCAGCACTTCGGGAGGCTGAGGTGGGCAGAGCACTTGAGGTCAGGAGTTCAAGACCAGCCTGACCAATATGGTGAAACACTGTCTTTACTAAAAATATAAAAATCAGCCAGGCGTGGTAGCGGCCACCTATAATCACACCTACTTGGGAGGTTGAGACATGAGAATCACTTAAACCCTGGAGATGGAGGTTGCTGTGAGCCAAGATCCTGCCACTACACTCCAGCCTGGGTGACAGAGTGAGACTCCATCCAAAAAAAACAAATTTTCCACTGACAAACCAATGCTGTGCAACCTAAGCAGGTAATTTCCTTGAGCCCTGCCACCTCATCTGAAAGGCAGAGATGGTAACACTGCTTTGCTCTAAACTTACTATTATTTTCTTTAATCTTTTTGAGACAGGGTCTTGCTCTCTTGCTCAGGCTGGAGTGCAGTGGTGCAATCATGACTCACCACAGACCCAAACTGCCAGGTTCAAGCCATCCTCCTGCTTCAGCCTTCCATTTAGCTAGGACTACAGGAGCGCCCCACCATGCCCAGCTAATTTTTTAGGCTTTTTATTGTTTTGTAGAGACAAGATCTCACTATGTTGCCCAGGCTGGTCTCGAACCCCTTGGTGCAAGTGATTGTCCTGCTTCGGCCTTTTAAAGTGCTGGGATTACAGGCATGAGTGAGCACTGTGCCCAGCCATGTTGTTGTTGTTGTTGTTGTTATCATTATTTTAGACAGAGTCTCACTCCGTTGCCTAGGCTGGAGTCCAGTGGCTCAATCTTGGCTCACTGCAACCACCGCCCCTCAGGTTTAAGCAATTCTCCTGCCTCAGCCTCCCGAGTAGCTAGCATTACAGGTGCCCTCCCGAGTAGCTAGCATTACAGGTGCCCACCACTGCACCTGGCTTTTTGTATTTTTAATAGAGACGGGTTTTCACCATGTTGGCCAGGCTGGTTTTGAACTCCTGACCGCAGGTGATCCACCCTCCTTGGCCTCCCAAAGTGCTGGGATTACAGACATGAACCACCGTGCCTGGCCCCAGCCACGTTATTATTATTTTTAAATTTTTATTTATTATTATTTTTTTGAGACAGAGTCTCGCACTGTTGCCCGGGCTGGAGTATGGTGGCGCGATCTCGGCTCACTGCAACCTCCGCCTCCCAGGTTCAAGTGATTCTCATGCCTCAGGCTCCCGAGTTGCTGGGACTACAGGTGCTCACTACCATGCCTGGCTAATTTTTGTATTTTTGGTAGAGACAGGGTTTTGCCACGTTGGCCAGGCTGGTCTCGAACTCGTGACCTCAAGTAATCCACCCACCTTGGCCTCCCAAAGTGCTAGGACTACAGGCATGAGCCACTGCTCCTGGCCCTGTTATTATTTTTGAACTAGGACATGAGCCTTTGGCAGTTGTGATACCACTGTCTCCCTCCTGCTTTATTTTTCTTCAAGGCATCATAGTCCATGGATTTTACTCATTTATTCTCACTCCCATAGTAGAATATCATCTTTAGAAAGAATTTTTATTCCTCTTTTTTTTTTTGGGACATAGTTTTGCTCTTGTTGCCCAGGCTGGAGTGCTGTGGCATGATCTCGGCTCAATGCAACCTCTGCCTTCTGGGTTCAAGTGACTCTCCTGCCTCAGCCACCCGAGTAGCTGGAATTATAGGCATTCGCCACCATGCCTGACTGATTTGTATTTTTAGCAGAGGCAGAGTTTCTCCCTGTTGGTCAGGCTAGTCTCAAACTCCCGACCTCAAGTGATCCACCAGCCGTGGCCTCCAAAGTGCTGGAATTACAGGCATGAGCCACCGCACCCAGCTCCATATTTTTTTTTTTCTGTAACCTCAGTTTCTGAAGCAGGGCTTGTAGTCAAGTTGTTACTGATTAAATATTAGTTGACTTAATAGATGAATTAACTGGCCACGAGCACCTAGTGTGCACTTTCCTATGCTCCATGGGACTGGGACATGGCAGTGAGTTAGACTGCCTGGCCCTGCCCTCATAGGGCTCCCAGTCAAGTGGGAGAGAAAAACCCAACACCAGGCACTGCCAGCACCAAGCGCTGACAGCTAATCACAGCACTGATTTTGCGTAGGAATAAGACAGCTTAGATTTTTTAGTTCCAATTTAGAAGTATTCACCATTCACAGCTGGTACAGTGGCTCACACGTGTAATCCCATCACTTCGGGAGGCCAAGGTGGGCTGATCATGAGTCATGAGTTTGAGACTATACTGACCAACAAGGTGAAACCCCATCTCTGGTAAAAATACAAAAGTTAGCCAGGTGTGGTGGTGGACGACTGTAATCCAGCTATTCAGGAGGCAAAGGCAGGAGAATTACTTGAACCTGGGAGTGGAGATTACAGTGAGCCGAGGTCACGCCGCTGCACTCCAGCCTGGGCAACAGAGTGAGACTCCATGCCAAAAAAGAAAGAAAGAAAAGGAGGGAGGGAGGGTGGTTCACCATTCATGATGCTTTTTTGGATCTATTTAATTGTTTTTCAGACTGACCATCTTCTTTCCCTAGGAGGCACAGGCAGAGGGATCAGGCCTGGGAAGGGGAGGCCCAGGGGACTAGGTGAGCCCAGAGGGCTTCATGGAGGAGGTGGTATGTGAGCTGATAGAAATGAGCAACATAGCCAGGTGCGGTGGCTCACACCTGTAATCCCAGCACTTTGGGAGGCTGAGATGGGCGGATCACAAGGTCAGGAGATCAAGACCAGCGTGCCAACGTGGTGAAACCCCGTCTCTACAAAAAAATACAAAAAAATTAGCCAGGCCTGGTGACATATGCCTGTAATCCCAACTGCTCTGGAGGCTGAGGCAGAAGAATCATTTGAACCCAGGAGGCAGAGGTTGTGGTAAGAGGAGATCATGCCATTGCACTCCAGCCTGGGTGACAGAGCATGACTCTGTTCAAAAAAGAAAAGAAATGAGCAAGATGAAGAGGAGAGAAAGGTATGCTCAGCCCGAAAAGCAGCTGTGGGAGGGGTCTGGTGATGCAAGTGTGGTTTCGGTTCCAGGAACTGAAAGATCATAAGTATGACTGGGGTGGGAAGAACAGCAAGAGAGTAGGCCAAAGAGACCACTCAGGGAAGATCATTCAAGGCCCTGGCAGCCACAGGAGCCGAGACCGTGTACTGAGGACACCAGGGAGCCACAGAGAGTTTTTGAGGAGGAGAGGGATATGTCAAATTCACATGGAGGGGGGATTGCAAGGATTGAGTGGAGTCTTCTAGCCAAGGGAGGTAGGTGGAGAGGGGACGAGAGTGAGAGAGACTAGGTGGGAGCTTGTGGGGAAGGGTGAATGGGAGAGACCCTCACAGGGCCAAGTTGACAAGTTGTTGGGTCCAGGACAAGGCCCAGGGCTGGGGGCAGTCAGGGAGAGCTTTCTGCAGGAGGAGACACCAAGGCTGAGACCTGATGGATGGGTTCGACAGCTCTCCTTGAAATGGGGACCTGGGGGAGGAAAATGGTAAGGACAGTTGGGGACATAGTAGGTGAGGGAATCTGGGGACACCTTGAAGGAAGTGTCTGGGGGGCATGGGACCTTCAGAGCTGGAGTTCAGGAGAAAGGAGGAAAGGAGACAGAGCTTTGGATTGAGAAAGGAGCTGAAGCTGTAATGGTGGGGAATCCCACAGGGGCTGTCCCTGTAGGGCTCTCTAGGTCAGTCAGAAGTTTTACTTTGTCCTGAGGACAATGGGGAGCCACAGAAGGATTCTGAGCAGGAGTGGGACAGCTTAGGGCTTTTAAGTTCCAGTTCAGAAGTATTTACCATTCGCGATGCTTTTTTGATCTATTTAATTGTTTTTCAGACTGTCTTCTCTCCCTTAAAACAAGGGATCTAACTGCTGAATATGAAAACAATGTTTGCAAAACC
Organism: Callithrix jacchus; assembly: GCF_049354715.1. Lineage (NCBI taxonomy): Eukaryota > Metazoa > Chordata > Mammalia > Primates > Cebidae > Callithrix > Callithrix jacchus. The sequence goes on from NC_133523.1 coordinate 35,913,998, forward strand.
AGTATTCTGTACTGTTTTCTATAGACTTGGCCAGAGGCAATTGATGCTTCAGTCCAAAAAGGTCTGCACCATCTAGTGAAAATCAGCGCCATTAAACATGAGATTTCTGTGTTTAAGCCCCTTGGAAGCCCCATAAACTTGTATTTTATTGTATGTTATTTTTAAAGTTAGAGACAGGGTCTCACTATGTTGCCCAGGCTAGTCTCAAACTGCTGGGCTCAAGCGATCCTCCCACCTCAGCTTTCCAAAGTGCTGGGATTACGGATGTGAGCTACTGCTCCTGGCCAGCCCGTGGATTTGTAAATGTCTCCTGGGGTGTGATCTGCCCATGCTTCCTGTATGTGGGCTTCAGAAGCACACTGCATTCTCAGATGGCTTGAATCAGCCTTGACCTTTTCCCCACTCTCTCAGCCCTAACCTCAGGCTGAGATGCCATTGTCTGCACCCATCCTGTATGCTCTGGGCTTAGAACTGGTACCAGCTGGTTATCATAGTGTACAAAAGTGTCACTAGGTATAAAGAGATGTCTAAAATAATCTCTTGAATTTTTCCATCCTGCTTCTCCATTTCTTTTGCTTTCAATATCTGTTGAGCAATTACAATGGCCTGGGCACTGCAGAGGAGGAATAAACCAGACACGGACATAGCAAGGGACACATACAAGTTGATTACGTGTGATTGACTTGTATACAAGATACGAGGGTGCGCACAGATCTCACCAAGCAGCACGTTTCAAGGGCTTACTGTGCTTCCTGCCTCCTGTGGATGATCTCACTGACTCTTCCCAGCAAATGTGAGGTTGGTATTATTAATCTCCCCATTGTTCAGAGAATGAAAGTGTGTCTTAGAGAAGGGAACCTCGATTCCCACTTCCACAGAGCTGAGATCTGAAGTCAGAGCTGTGGGACTCTGAGACCCACCCTTTAACCATTCGGAGATTCCCTAATCACCACCCTCCAGTGCATATAAGATATGTTGTTGTTGTTGTTGTTTTGAGACAGGGTCTTGCTCTGTTGCCCAGGGTGGAGTGCATGGCACAATCACGGCTCACTGCAGCCTTGACGTCCCGAACTCAAGCAATCCTTCCATCTCAGCCTCCCAAGTGGCTGGGACCACAGGTGTAGGCAGGCTCACCATGCCTAGCCAATTATCCTGAGTAGATACAATTACAGGCGCCCACCACCACACCCAGCTAAATTTTGTATTTTTAGTAGAGGTGGGGTTTCACCATGTTGGCCACGCTGGTCTGTAACTCCTGACCTTGAGATCCACCCACCTCAGCCTCCCAAAGTGCTGGGGTTACAGGCGTGAGCCACCGAACCCCGCCTTTTCTTTCTTTTTTTTGAGACAGAGCTTCACTCTTGTTGCCCAGACTGGAGTGCAATGATGTAGTCTTGGCTCACTGTAACCTCTGCCTCCCAGATTCAAGCGATTCTCCTGCCTCAGCCTCCCAAGTAGCTGTCACCATGCCCAGCAAATTTTTATATTTTTGGTAGAGATGAGGTTTCACCATGTTGGCCAGGCTGGTCTTGAACTCTTGACCTCAGGTGATCCACCCGCCTCAGCCTCCCAAAGAGCTGAGATTATAGGAGTGAGCCACCATGCCCAGCTGCCTAGTCAATTTTTTAAGTTTTGAGATGTAGAGATGGGGGGTCTCACCTTATTGGTGAGATGTAGAGTTTTAAGTAGAGATGGGGGGGTCTCACCTTATTGGTCTCACTGGACTCAAACTCCTGGGTTCAAGCCATCCTCTTGCCTTATCCTTACAAAGTGCTGGGATTATAGGCATAAGCCACCATCCCCTGCCAATATGGCCAATACTGGTTTACAGATGAGGCCAATAGGGCTCAGAGGTAAAGCCCCATGTGTCGTCACTTGGCAAGAAAGTAGCAGAAGTGGATCTGAACCATGAACTCTCCAATTTAAAGGGCTGTTCTAGAGGAGGAATCAAATCTCCCACTGCCTCCCTCCCCTGGGGGTGGGGTGTTCAGGGATTTGTGACCCTGTGGGTTTTACTTCCTCCTTTTTGTGGGCTGTGGTGTCATGCCCCAAGGCGGGCAGAACCACAAGTCAAGAGGACTGGGCAGTATTCTGTGGGCTGGGAGAGGGCACGATTCCTGGCAGTGCTCTCTCCCAGATGAGACCTGATCTCATCTCATGTCATACCAACCAGGAGGCATAGCGTAAGTACCAACATGGACAGGTCGAGCTGGGAGTCCCGTGGGGGTTCTACGGTCCTGAGAACACAGGCACTGAGACAGGCTGAGGAGGAATTCCAGTACCCAGCTGCCCGTGCCCACCTTCAGTTTCACCCTGCTGTGCTCCCAGAAGGATCTCAGCAGGGAGGGGGCTGATTTCCTTCACCTGAGGCCACAGTCCTCTGGAGGCTGGGATCTGGTGATGGGGCACCCTAGCTAGGAGTCTGAGCTCTTTATAAGTTAGTTTCCATAGAAGTTCTATGTCCATTTAAAAAAAAAAAATTCAATAAAAGTAAAGACTTACAATGGAAAGCAACCATGTCTGGGGGTGGGATGGGGGACTGTTAGGAGCCTTGAGTCACCTTTACTGAGAGCCTTTTGCATGCCGGTGGCTCGTCTATGCACATTCTATGTATGTTCATTCCTTTTTTAAAATTTAACTTAGTTTTTGTAGACATGAGTCTTGCTATGTCATGCAGACTGGTCTTGAACTGCTGGCCGCATGTAATCCAACCCCCACCTTAGCCTCCCAGGGTGCAGGGATTCCAGGTGTTAACCACCTGTTAACTCCTTTAATTCAGAGGAGTCAGTCAGATTTTAGACATCTCAAATGTTGTATGTTCAAAACCAAACTCCTGGTCTTTTCCGAAAACTTGCCACTCCCTGTCTTGCCCAATCAGCTATCTACTCCAGTCCCTGCATTTGCTGAGGCCAAAACCCTTAGAGTCATCCCCTACTCCCTTACTGCTCTCAAACCCACATCCAGGCTGGAAATCCCATCTGTTCCACCTTCAAAATGCATCCAGAACCTGCCCTTTCTTTGACACTTGGCTGCCCACACCCTGGTCCTGTCCACCCTTGGCTCCTGCCTGGATGCTCCCAGCAGCTTCCTCCCTGGGCTCCCTGGCCCTGCCCCAGCGTGTCCCCCACACACAGTTGGGGGATCCTGTAACACCTGTGTTTGTTTCTTCGGGCCACTGTAACAAATTGCCACCGAAGTGGTGGCTTATGACAACAGAATGCATGGCCAGGCGCAGTGGCTCATGCCTGTAATCCCAGCACTTTGGGAGGCTGAGATGGGTGGATTACTTGAGGTCTCACCACTGTGCACTCTAGCCTGCGTGACAGAGTGAGACTCTGTCTTTAAAAAAAAAAAAAAGACAACAAATTCATTCTCTCAGTTTTGGAGCCAGAAGTCCAAACTCAAGGCGTAGCAGGACCATGCTCCTCCAGAAGCTGGAGGGGAGATTCCATTCCTCACCTCTCCCAGCTTCTGGTGGCTCCAGGCGTTGCTGTCCTTATGGCCACATCACTCTAATCTCAGCCTCCCTGTTCACATGGCCTTATGCCTGTTTTATCTCTGAGAAGGACAGTTGTGATTGGATTTAGGGCCCATCCAGATAGTCCAGGATGATCTCTTCTCAAGATCCTAAATCTAATTACAATTGCAAAGATCCTTTTTCCAAATAAGGGCACATGCACACAAGTTCCAGGGATTATGCTTGCATGGGACATATCTTTTTTGAGGCCACCATTCAACCCACTACAAAATCCAACACAAGCCCAGTGAAGTGGCTCATGCCTGAAATCCCCACACTGTAGGAACCCAAGGCGGGGAGGTTCACCTGAGGCCAGGAGTTCAAGACCAGCCTGGGCAGCATAGTGAGATCCCCCATCTCTTAAAACAATCGGAAGCAGATCACATCATCCTTCCCTACTGGGAGCCCACACGTGACCCCATCCTACTCAGTCCAAGCAGCCCCAAAAGATCTGGCCCTGTCACCTCTGTGACATCTCTCCCTCTCCCCCCAGCCCACTCCACTACAGATACACTGGCATCCTCACTCTTCTCCATCCTCAGCAGGCACATTCCTCCCTCATGGCCTTTGTCCTGGTCATTTTTCTCACAGATGTCCATCTCACCCTTCCCTGAAGTTTTTTTCAGGTATCCCCTTCTCAATGAGGCCTTTTCTGACCTGCTTATTAAATATCACAAACAATTCCACCACCACCACTCTTCCTGGATCCTCTATGGCACTTACTACCTTCTAACATATCATTTATTATCTTGTTTATTTATTTATTTATTTTTTTTTTTTGAGATGGAGTTTCCTGTTGCCCATGCTGGAGTGCAGGGGCACCAACTCACTGCAACCTCCACCTCCCGGGTTCAAGCAATTCTCCCACCTCAGTCTCCCGAGTAGCTGAGATTACAGGTGCCTGCCACCATTCTAATACTAATTTTTGTATTTTTAGTAGAGATGGGATTTTGCCATGTTGGCCAGGTGGGTCTCGAACTCCAGACCTCAAGTGATCCACCGAGCTCGGCCTCCCAAAGTGCTGGGATTATAGCCATGAACCATCATGCCCAGCCTCTATTTTTCCCTCATGTAAATTTTTTCACTTCTGTATCCCCAGTGCCTAAAACAATACCTGATGCACACAAGGCAACCAGTAAATATGAGTAAAATTTATGAACAGCAAATGCTATTGTTACCATGCCCATTTTGCAGATGGAGAAATCAAGGCACAGAGGCGTTGTCACTCTGCAAGGTCAAACAGTCACTAAGTACTGAAGCTCAGGTATCTGGTTCTAGCACTCACTGTATTGCCTTGCCAGTCTAATCCAATCTAAATTGCTTCTCCAGTACTAGTTTTTGTTTGTTTGTGTGTTTGTTTTTGGGATGGAGACTCACTGTTTCGAAGACTGTAGTGCAGTGTTCCGAGCTCACTGCAATCTCCGCCTCCTGGGTTCAAGCAATTCTCCAGCCTCAGCCTCCCAAGTAGCTGGGACTACAGGCATGCGCCACCACGCCCAGCTAATTTTTTTGTATTTTTAGTAGAGACAGGGTTTCACCATGTTAGCCAGGATGGTCTTGCTCTCCTGACCTCGTGATCCACCCGCCTCAGCCTCCCAAAGTGCTGGGATTACAGGGGTGAGCCACCGTGCCCAGCTGTTTGTTTTTTTTGACAGGCTCTCACTCTGTCAGCTAGGCTAGAGTGCAGTGGTACGATCAGGGCTCACTGCAGCCTCCACCTCCCAGATTCAAGCAGTTCGCCTGCCTCAGTCTTCCAAATAGCTGGAGCTACACGTCCACACTACCATACCAGGGCTAATTTTTTTTCATCTGTTGTAGAGATTACATCTCACTATGTTGCCCAGGCTGGTCTCGAACTCCTGGGCTCAAGCAATCCTCCCACCTCAGCCACCCAAAGCACTGGGATTACACACGTAAACCACAGTACTTGGCCCTCCAACATTAGGTGTTACCCAGGCTGGAGTGCAATGCACGATCTTGGCTCACTGCAACCTCCACCTCCCGGGTTCCAGCAATTCTCCTCCCTCAGCCTCCCAAGTAGCTGGCACTACAGGTGTGCATCAACATGCCTGGCTAATTTTTGTATTTGTAGTAGAGACAGGGTTTCACCATGTTGGCCAGGCTACAGGCATGAGCCACTGTGCCTGGCCTATTAGTTTACTTTTTAATTAAAAGTTAATACAGTAAGAAAAATAATGAAATTAAAATATATCAAAAGTTAAACTAAGCATTGCAGACCTGTAATCACTGTACAGTTTGAAAGCCAAAACATCACTGGCAATTTGAATGAAGTCCATCTATTTTCTTCCCATTTTTATTTTGTTTTTATTTTTTATTTTCTTGTAGAGACTGGGCCTTGCTATGTTGCCGAGGCTGGTCTGGAACTCCTGGGCTCAAGCTGTCCTCACATCTCAGCCTCCCAAAGTGCTGAGATTACAGGTGTGAGCCACAGTTCCCGGCCCTTCTTCCATTTTTGGTTTATTGGTGACCATTCCAGTTCTCCAGCCCTGACGCTGCCAGTCCTGTTAACTCAGGTCTCCATGCCCCACCTCGCCTTCAGTTTTGTTTTTGTTCATCTTGGCTTCCCTAATTTCACATCGCCTGCTGTTCCAACTCCATATTCTTCAATAAAAGTATCTCTCACCAAGGCCTTCAAAGAAAACTGAAGGCAAGCATTTCCTGTGATCCCTCCTGCCTCCTCCACCTACAGTGCTGTGGTCAGCCGCCTCTGACTGATGTTATCTTCTGCTTCTCCTAGTGACTTCTGGAGTTTCAAATAGCCTTAGTCTGTTGCCATTTTTTGCTAGATCCTTTTTTTTTCTTAATTTGTCAGCAATACCAGTTTGATTTTTTTTTTTTTTTTTTTTTTTGAGACAGAGTCTCACATTCTGTTGCCCAGGCATGAGTGCAGGGGCATAATCTCAGCTCACTGCAACCTCTACCTCCCCAATTCGAGCAATTCTCCTGCTGCAGTCTCCCAAGTAGCTGGGATTACAGGCACCTGCCAACATGCCCAGCTAATTTTTGTATTTTTAGTAGAGACAGGGTTTTACTATGTTGGCCAGGCTAGTCTCGAACTCCTGACTCAGGTGATCCGCCCGCCTCGGCCCCCGTGAAAGTGCTGGGATTTCAGGTGTGAGCCACCACGTCCGGCCTGCTAGATCCTTTTTAGGCCTCCCCATTTGTCTTTCTGCCATGAAAAGAGGGGACCTAGCATATTCTACCCTCACCAGTCTGGGATCAGACAGTGGTGGGGAGGAGTTTGCAAGTTATCCCTAAAAATCTGGGTTGGATCTTGGAGTAAGGGAGAACCTAGCTCTCTTTGAGAGTTTTCTTTTTTCTTCTTCTTCAAAAAACAGTAATGCATGCCCCTGATTTTTTAGAAGGTGATGAAACCAGCGATACCTGTGTTTGCTTTATAATTATTTCTCAACCTACATACAGATATTTTCTGTACTTCTCAGAAAATAGCTTATGTTTCACTTTTTTTTTTTTTTTTGAGACGGAGTTTCTCTCTTGTTAACCAAGGCTGGAGTGCAGTGGCGCAATCTCGGCTCACCACAAGGTCTGCCTCCTGGGTTCAGGCAATTCTCCTGCCTCAGCCTCCTGAGTAGCTGGGATTACAGGCACGTGCCACCATGCCCAGGTAATTTTTTTGTGTTTTTAGTAGAGACGGGGTTTCACCATGTTGACCAGAATGGTCTCGATCTCTTGACCTCATGATCCACCCACCTCAGCCTCCCAAAGTGCTGGGATTACAGGCGTGAGCCACCGCGCCCAGCCTGTTTCACAATTTTAAAAAAGAAAATAAGGCTGGGCGCAGTGGCTCACACCTGTAATCCCAGCACTTTGGGAGGCCAAGGCAGGTGGATCACCTGAGGTCAGGAATTTGAGACTAGCCTGGCCAACATGGAGAAACCCTATCTCTACTAAAAGTACAAAAACAATTAGCCAGGTGTTGTGGCGGTTGCCTGTAATTCCAGCTACTTGGGAGGCTAAAGGCAAGAGAGTTGCTTAAACCCGGTGGGCAAATAATGAGGTCAGGAGTTCGAGACCAGCCTGGCCAATATAGTGAAATCCCATCTCTACTAAAAATACAAAAATTAGCCAGGTGTGGTGTCGGGCGCCTGTAATCCCAGCTACTCGGGAGGCTGAGGCAGGAGAATTGCTTGAAATTGGAAGGCAGAGGTTGCAGTAAGCCAAGATGGCACCATTCTACTCCAGTCTGGGCAAAACAGTGAAATTCTGTCTCAAAAAAAGAGAAAAGAAAAGAAAATAGGGGTCAGGTGTGGTGGCTCATGCCTGTAATTCCAAAACTTTGAGAGGCTAAGGTAGGAGGCACATTTGAGTCCAGGAGTCCAGCCTGGACAGCAAGCAAGACCCCATCTCTACAAAGTTTTTTTTTTTTTTTTTTAATTAGCTGGGCATGGTGGCACGTGCCTGTAGTCCCAGCTACTTAGGAGGCTGAGGCAGGAGGATTGCTTGAGCCTGGAAAGTTGAGGCTGCAGTGAGCTGTGATCATGCTGCTGCACTCCATCCTAGGGAACAGAACCCTGACACACACAAAAAAAAAGAAAAGAAAAGAGACTTACGATAAAAAGCAATCTTGACCTACCCTGAAATCCCCACTCCCTTGAAGGCAACCACTTCTGACTTGTTGCTTCTCTCAGTAAAACTCCTTTTCTGCAGTTGCCTCTTGATTTCCTGCCATGTGTTTGGGGGAGCTTGATGGAAGAGAGTGTCCCTGTCTCATTTAGAGAGGTACCACCCTCTCTTTAATGAGAAGAGGAGGGATGAGAGAGGAAACGGTTCTCCAATGTCTTTCTCCAGCCGGGCCTTAAATCCCTCTTGGGAGATATGGGATGGGGTGGATCAGAAAATAAATTTGTTTAAATCCCTACCAAAATGTCAGTTAGCTGTTTTTAAAAAATCAAATACTGAAATCCAAATAGACTCCAACAGAAAATCCACCATCTCTTCTGCTCTTTTCTTCCCATCGCCTACTGTAAATTGCCTTCTTTTGACTTTATCACTACATTTTTTCATCCTATTATCCAACTTTGATCTCTCCGTTTCATTTTATAAGCGTTTTATTAATTTTATTTATGTATTTATTTTTGACCAGGTAATGCATGCCCAAGGTACAAAAATTCACAAGGTTTGTAGACGTGAAGTTCCTTTTATTCTTTACCTGTGGCCTCTCTGCCCCACACGGGGACTCTAGGGTGGAATAGCAAAGCCCATCCCCCTGCCATGTACTGCCCCCCAACAAGGCCAGGTTGGAGCAACCAAGTCTGGGAGGCCGGGCCCCCCTTCTCGCTGCGGTGAGCCGGGGCTGAGGCACGCACTGCGCAGACTCCCTGCTGCAGTGGGCGGGGATCCCGCTTTCCCCGCCCCCTTCTCCTCCCACCCCTGTGCAGCCTGTCCGGGCAGAAGCTGGGGCCCCACGGAGGTAGCAGCAGACGCCTGCGAGCGAGTCCGAGGCCCCTCAGGGGTAGGTGGGAGGAGGCTGGCTGGGGGGATGGGCACCGGGGTGGCAGGGAGGTCCTCATGATCCCCGGCTGAGCTGTGTGGTGTGGGAGTAACCTGAGTGACGGCAGAGGAGCCACCTCTAATACACCCCCTGTGTAGTCCCAGGGCTGAGAAAAGCCAGGCACAAAGACCTGGGACTCCGCTGACCTCATCCAGGGCTGTCTTTCTGTGGGTGTCTAGAGATTGGAGGAGGGAGAAGGGGGCTGCTAGAGGGGAGCTGCGTGGGTGCTGATGGGGGCAGGGTGGGCACTGCTGAGTGATGAGCAGGCAGCAGAGTCGTTGGATTTTGAGGGATTTCAAAATCCTGCTGACCAGTGACCAGCTTCCTCTTTTTCGGGTGGTGGGCAGTGTGCCAGTGTCCCCCGTGCTTATGAATAGCCCCAAGACTAAACACCCTTCTGTGATGTCTGTCCCTTGAAAGTGTAGAACACCCCACAGTGTGCCCACTTTTGTTCTGCCAGTTTGGAGACCCTGACACACCCACCTTCTCACCTGGGCTCTGCGTACACCCCAGCCTCGAGGCGAGATGAAGCCTAAACTGATGTACCAGGAGGTAGGTGGATTGTGGGGCTCCGCAGGGTGGAGCTGGGTGCAGTGGGGGTGGGGACTTGAAGAGCCACCCTGTTACCCCCGTTGTTGTCCCCATCCCCTAGCTAAAGGTGCCTGCAGAGGAACCTGCCAGCGAGCTACCGATGAATGAGATTGAGGCGTGGAAGGCTGCAGAAAAGGTAGGAGCCCTCCGCCACCCTCACTCTGTCTCAGGGACAAGCTGGGCTGCCCCCTTGGGCTAGCTGACCACCTCCTCCTCCCCACAGAAAGCCCGCTGGGTCCTGCTGGTCCTCATTCTGGCGGTCGTGGGCTTCGGAGCCCTGATGACTCAGCTGTTTCTATGGGAATACGGCGACTTGCATCTCTTTGGGCCGAACCAGCGCCCAGCCCCCTGCTATGACCCTTGCGAGTAAGTGGGGGGCGCTGCAGGTGGGGGGGGGAGGGGCTTGCCAGACCAGGGACACTTAAGCACACACTAAGCGGGGCCTGCAGTCAGCCCTACCCAGCGCTTGCCACAAGTGAGGAGGTTGCAGACTCCCAAGTGTTTGCCCGCCCCCTCCTCCTCCACACACAGTTTCTATGGCAGCCACAGCGTCATCTTCTATCTGGCCGGTGAATAGACACAGCATCTTCCACCCACATCTATGGGGACACACACACACACACATCTAAATACACGACCTTCCTTCCACACCTCTAGACAGACACATTCACAGACACACAGAGAATCATGAGTCTAGGCACACATCGAAATACACACAGTTTAAAAATTTTTTTTTAAAAGAAGTGTTTCAACATATTGAGTTAAAAAAGAAAAGAAAAACAAAACTCAAATACAGTTTAGCCAAGCTCAGTGGCTCACCCCTGTAGTCTCAACACTTTGAGGGGGGGGCTGAAGCAGGAGGAATGCTTGAGCCCAGGAGTTCCAGACCAGCCTAGGCAATGTAGTGAGACTCCATCTCTACCAAAAGTAAAAAGAGTAGCCAGGCATATTGGCACACACCTGTAGTCCCATCTACTCAAGAGGTTGAGGCTGGAGGATCGCTCGAGCCCAGGAGTTCCAGGCTGCAGTGGACCGAGATTGCATCACTGCACTCCCAGCCTGGGAGACAGAGCAAGACCCTGTCTCTAAAAAAAAATACGGTCTGTTCAACACACCCATGGATGGACAGCAGAGCAGTCACCTCCGGCACCATATGGCTGATAGCATTCCCCACCCCGCAGAGCAGTGCTGGTGGAAAGCATTCCTGAGGGCCTGGACTTCCCCAATGCCTCCATGGGGAACCCTTCCACCAGCCAGGCCTGGCTGGGCCTGCTTGCCGGTGCACGCAGCAGCCTGGACATCGCCTCCTTCTACTGGACCCTCACCAACGATGACACCCACACGCAGGAGCCCTCTGCCCAGCAGGTACCTGCAACCTTGGCCCTGGCCAGCAGCAGGGGAAGGGGATGGGAGGCAGCAGGGGCTGTGGATGATGAAGGGGTTTCTCCTGCAGCCCAGGAGACAGATGGGCATGTCTCAGTGGATTGGACACAGGTGTTTGGAAGCAGCTGTCTTCACATGGCCCTCTGGACTGGGGGCGTTTGTCACGGTCATCTGTAGGCCTCTGAATGTCAGGGTGCAGGTTTGATTACAAGGGATTAGTAGGCTGGCAGATGTCACTCACCCACAAGCTGCCCTGACCCCGTCACACAAAGAAATGGAAGAGTGGAGTAACTAACAGCCCAGCCTCAAGATAGGGGCCACCTCCCAGCTGTGTGACCCCAAGCAGGTCACCTCTTCTCTCCGGCTTCCGTTTCTTTATCTGTAAAATGGGACCAACTTATAGCACCTGCTTCTTAGGGCTCTTGTGAGAATGAAATGGACTAATCCATGCAAATTTTAGGACACTGCCTGACATAGAGTCAGCCTTTGTGGGTCTGCTGTAACTACATCCTTGTAGGATCTGCAGACAAACTTAACATAAAAGATGCTGGGTGTGGTCGCTCGTGCCTGTAATCCCAGCACTTTGGGAGACTCAGGCGGGCAGATCACCTGAGGTCAGGAGTTCGAGACCAGCCTGACCAACATGGAGAAACCCTGTCTACTAAAAATACAAAATTGGCCGGGCGTGGTGGCGCATGCCTATAATCCCAGCTACTCGGCAGACTGAGGCAGGAGAATCACTTGAACCTGGAAGGCAGAGGTTGCAGTAAGCCAAGATCATGCCATTGCACTCCAGCCTGAGATAGAGCAGAACTCTATCTCAAAAAAAAAAACTTCCTTCATGATTTGAAAAGGAACAGCCTACGTGGATAACCTCTGCTATTGGAAAACCACCAATTTGTTCCTTCTGTTTTCTTCTCCCTACTGCCTCTTTTTGTGAGACGTTGTCTTAAAACTTACGGAAATAAGGCCCCTTAAGAACTGCCTGAAAAAAAAATAATTTTGGCCAGGCGTGGTGACTTATACATGTAATCCCACCACTTTGGGAGGCCTAGACAGGAGGATCGCTTGAGCCCAAGAGTTCGAGACTAGTCTGAACAACATAGTGAGCCCCCCATCTCTGCTAAAAATCAAAAAACAATTAGCAGGGTGTTGTGGTGCAATCTCAGATACTCAGGAGATGGAAGGAGGAGGATGGCTTGAGCTCAGAAGTTGGAGGCTGCAGTGAGCCGTGATCATGCCACTATCCTCCAGCCCGGGCAACATAGCAAAACTCTGTCTCAAAAAAAAAAAAAAAAAAAGAAAAAGTAATAATAATTACAAAAGTTAAAAAACAAAGCCAGGCATAGTGGTACACACCTGTGGTCCCAGCTACTTGGGAAGCTGAAGCAGGAGAATGGCTTGAGCCTAGGAGTTGGAGGCTACAGTGAGCCATGATGGTGCCACTGCACCCTAGCCTGGGCAACGTAGTGAGGCCCTGTCTCTAAAAAAGCAATTCTTTTAAGTTAAGAAACCGCGTGAGCTCCCACTCCCTGCTGGCTCCCTCTGAAGTGGCTTAAAACACATGTAGGCGGCAGATGATCTGGGTTTAAATCCTGCACCAGAGATGGGTGTGGTGGTACCAGCTACTTGGGAGACTGAGGCAGGAGGACTGCTTGAGCCCAGGAACTTAAGATCAGCCTGGGCAACATAGCAAGACTCTGTCTCAACAAACAAACAAAATCCCACTCCACTACTGAGTTCTCCGGGGTGGGGGTGGGGGTGGGGGTATAATTAGACTGGCCTCTCCGGCTTGTGAGAATTCAGTGAGTTCACTGAAAAGGGGCCTAGAATGGGCATCCTTGACTGGTGCTACTGTTGGCATCATTGTGCTTCACCCCATGCCTTCTGGGACAGCCGTGCCTGAGCCTCACCCACAACATCCTGGGAGAGGCCTGGAGGGCCTGCCTTGATGCTGAATTTTGAGAAGGTCCCTGAGGGGCAAGAGGGGTCAGGAGGCCTTGGAGGGGAATCACAGGCAACTAATTATTAAAGCAGATAAAGATGTTTTAAACAGATAAGGAAGTCTTAATATCTTAATCTGTAAAGTCTTTATGCAGGCTAATGGAAAGCCTGTTTACACCTAATCATGTCTTAAAATAACTCCACTGGGCATTGCCTTGTGGGGTTGGAGAGCCGGTTGGTCCAGCCCCTCAGAAGCTCTCCCCTCCCCTCCCCGCAGGGTGAGGAGGTCCTCCAGCAGCTGCAGACCCTGGCACCAAAGGGCGTGAATGTCCGAATCACTGTGAGCAAGCCCAACGGGCCCCAGCCTCAGGCGGACCTGCAGGCCCTGCTGCAGAGTGGTGAGCTGGGGCCCAACTGGGGTTGGGGTGGGCCTGGGGTAACCCAGCCTGGCCCCTGATCACTGCCCCTGCTGGTCACAGGTGCCCAGGTCCGCATGGTGGACATGCAGAAGCTGACCCATGGTGTCCTGCATACCAAGTTCTGGGTGGTGGACCAGATGCACTTCTACCTGGGCAGTGCCAACATGGACTGGCGCTCACTGACCCAGGTCTGCCTGCACCCTGTCTACCTTCCTTCCGGGTCACTCACTGCCCCACAGGGCACCCAGCCTCCGACTGCACCCCTTACTCAATCCAGAGTCCTCTCCACCCATTCTCTGCAATGACTTCCTCCCTGCCTCCTACCAGGCCTCCCTAATCAAGCTGGGCATGGTGGCTCACACCTGTAGTCCCAACACTTTGGGAGCCCAAGGTGGGAGGATCACTTGAGCCCAGGAGTTGGAAACCAGTCTGGGCAACATCTCTTCCAAAAACAAAATTGCCAAGTGTGGTGGCACACACCTGTGGTCCCAGCTACTTGGGGGGTTGAAGTGGGAGGATCACTTAAGCCCAGGAGTTCCAGGCTACAGTGGGTTGTATTTGTGCCACTGCACTCCAGCCTGGGCAACGGAGTGAGACCCTGTTAAAATGAAAAAGAATAGGCTAGGCTCTGTGGCTCATGCCTGTAATCCCAGCATTTTGGGAGGCCGAGGTGGGTAGACCTCCTGAGGCCAGGAGTTTGAGACCAGCCTGACCAAAGTGGTGAAACCCCATCTCTACTAAAAATAAAAAAATTAGCCAGACATACTGGCAGGCACCGCTAATCCCAGCTACTGGGGAGGCTGAGGCAAGAGAATCGCTTGAACCCGGTAGGCAGAGGTTGCAGTGAGCTGAGATTGTGCCATTGCATTCCAGCCTGGGTGACAGTGAAACCCCGTCTCAAAAGAAAAGAATAATCCCGAGATGGAGCCCTCTACTGCCCTCCCCCTACTCCTGGAAGCCTGGGGCTCCCTCTGATCCATGATTGCAGTTCCCAGCCCCTCTACAGGGCATTAAGGAGCTGTGTACCCATTTGACCTTCATTGTACATCTCTGTGTGCCTGCTCTAGGTCCAGCCCTGTCCCAGGTAGTGTTGACGGACCTCATGGAACTCCCAGTCCAGTGCGGACTGGCCTGTTCCCTGACAATGACAGCCCAGAGAGGTCAGGGCTGGGGTTGGGGAGACAGACAGAGGGTCAGGGCCAGGATGGAGGGAACAGAGGGCTGTGGAAGCTCAGAGACCCCAGCCTGGGGCATTGGAGGGTTTCCCAAAGGAGGTCCAACTAATCTGATCCCTGAAGGATAGGGAGGAATTAGCCCAAAATAGGGAACGGGGAACAGCTTGGGCATTGAGGTGAAAATAAGATAGGACATTAATTCACGAATTCATTTCCTCAACAGGTATTTCCCCTAACCCTTAATCTTAGCAATTATGTAGGGAGATGCTACAGATACAGCTGTGACTGAGACATCCCTGGTGCCTGTCCTCCCAACCCAATGGGAAGACCAGTTTGTCACCAGAGAGAATGAAGAGGGAATCCCAAGGGACTGTTGAGAGCCCAGAGGAATGCCTGGCACGGGCTGGGTAGTCACAGAAGGCTTCATGAAGGAGGAAGCATGTCAGCCTAGACCTAAGAACGAGTAGTAGCTATCTCCATGGAGGGTAGAAGCAGATTGCAGAGGTTCCGGAAACTCTGAACGGATTTGATAACTGATTTTCATCAAAACTTAAGTTGATAATCATTCCAGGATTTTAGCTATTGGAGCTGGGGTGGAGGGGGGCACTGAGGGACAGAGGGATAGACAGAGACCAGGCTGGGGAGTGTTCCTATCATCTGTGAGCACCAGGCCACTATCCCTGAGCTCAGCACTGGCCTCCCACAGGTCAAGGAGCTGGGCGTGGTCATGTACAACTGCAGCTGCCTGGCTCGTGACCTGACCAAGATATTTGAGGCCTACTGGTTCCTGGGCCAGGCAGGCAGCTCCATCCCATCAACTTGGCCCCGGCCCTATGACACCCGCTACAACCAAGAGACACCAATGGAGATCTGCCTCAATGGAACCCCTGCTCTGGCCTACCTGGCGGTGAGTCTGGGGCAAGTGGGGCCTGCCATGTCCCAGCTCCATGCCATCACTCACAGCCTCCATCTGTCACTGTCTGCTGGTGATAGGGAGGGCATATCCTGACCGCCAGTCCTCACCCCAGCTCATTCTGCTTGGTCAGGAGTCAGGGGTCTGCTTAGGCCAACGTCCTTAGGCCTCTATTTCAGTTAGAAAATGGGCCAGCCTGTAATCATGGCACTTTGGTAGGCCGAGGCAGGTGGATCACAAGGTCAGGAGTTCAAGACCAGCCTGGCCAAGATGGTGAAACCCCATCTCTGCTCAAAATACAAAAAAATTAGCCAGGTATGGTGGTGGGTGCCTGTAATCCTAGCTACTCGGGAGGCTGAGGCAGAGAATCACTTGAATTAGCCACAGGTGGCTCTTTCAATTAAGCTAATTAAATGCAATTAACAATTCAGACCAGCTTAGGTGGTTTATGCCTGTAATCCCAACACTTTGGGAGGTTGAGGTAAGAGGATCACTTGAGGCCAGCCTAGACAACATAGCAAGACTCTGTCTTTACAAAAAAAAATAGCTCAGTGGGGTGGTGCATGTATATAGTCCTAGCTACTTGGGAGGCTGAGGCAGGGGGATCACTTGAGCCTAGGAAATCAAGGCTGCATTGAGCCATGATCATACCACTGCACTCTAGCCTGGGTGACAGCCTGTCTCAAAAAGAATTTTTTTCAAGCCAGGCATGGTTGTTCATGTCTGTAATCCCAGCACTTTGGGAGGACAAGATGGAAGGAATACTTGAGGCCAGGAGTTCAAGACCAGCCTGGGCAACATAGGGAAACACCATTTCTTTTTTCTTTTTTTTTTTTTTGGTTTTATTATTTATTGTTCTAGACAAGATACCCAAGAATTAGGGAGACACCATTTTTACAAAAAAAATAATAAAAATTAGCCGTGTGTGGTTGGGTGCACCGGTAGTCCCTGGGGATGCTAAGGCAGGAGGATCACTTGAGCCTAGGAGTTTGAAGCTGAAGTGAGCTGACTGTACCACTGGACTCCAGCCTGGGCAACAGGCCGTTGCCCTGTTTCTAAAACAAAGACAAAATTCAGTTCCTCATGCAGTAGCCACATTTCATATGCTCAGTGGCACCTGTAGCAAGTGGCCACCACATTGGACATTTCTATCACTGTTTCAGGCTCTATTGGACCACACTGGCTCTTGCCCATGGCAGATACTGATCACTCTGGACAATTAGCTCTTGATATTTTCACTAGTTGAGGCAGGCAACCCAGGTCTCCCTAGGTCACCCTGAGCAAGTCACCTGTCCAAGCCCAGAGTCATCGTGGAAGGCACACTAAAGCGTGGACGCAGGGAAGCGTGCCTCACTGGGGTCTTTCACTAGGGGGCCTCCCACAGGGAACCAAGGCTCTCCTCATTACCACTTCTTTTAGAGCCTCCGTTTCCTTGTCTGTTGAGCGTTAAGGGAGCTGGGGGGCCAGGCATGGTGGCTTACACCTGTAATCCTAGCACTTTGGGAGGCCTGGCAGGCAGACCACTTAAGTTCAGGGGTTGGAGACCAGCCTGGCAAACGTGGTGAAACCCCGACTCTACAAAAAATTAGCAAGGCATGATGGCAGGCACATGTAATCACAGCTACTTAGGCTGAGGCAGGAGAATAACTTGAACCCAGGAGGTGGAGGTTGCAGGGAGCTGAGATTGCACCATTGCATTCCAGCCTGGGAGACAGTAAGATTCTGTCTCAAAAAAAAAGCGGGGGGGGTGGTGGCGGTGGAGCTACGTAGAGGGCCTAGTGTGGCACCGGGCACACGAGAGCTTCCCAGTCAGGGCAGGCTGTGAGCAAATCGGGGTAGAAAAGGACTTGAGGCTGGGCTTCATGGCTCATGCCTAGCATCTAGCACTTTGGGAGGCCGAGGTGGGTGGATCACCTAAGGTTAGGAGTTTGAGACCAGCCTGACCAATATGGTGAAACTCTGTCTCTACTAAAAATACAAAAACGAGCTGGGCATGGTGGCAGGCACCTGTAGTCCCAGCTACTCAGGAGGCTGAGAAAGAATTGCTTGAACCCGGGAGGCAGAGGTTGCAATGAGCCAAGATCTCATTGCACTCCAGCCTGGGCAACAGAGCGAGACTCTGTCTCAAAAAAAAGACGGGGGGGGGGGGCAGTGGGGGTGATTTTAAAAAAAAAGTGACTTGAGTAGAGGTCCTCAAGCCTGAGCATGCCTCAGAGTCACCTGGAGGGCTTGTTAAAACCCAGGTTCCTGGGCCCCACCCAGCACTGATTCAGTAGGACGTGAGCAGTGAGGCACAAGAATCTGCATTTCTAACAAGTTCCCAGGTGATGCTGTTGCCGCTGGATCAGGGACCTTACATTGAGAAGCACTGGGTTAGAGCATAAATTCTGGAATGAGGCAGCCTGGGTTTGAATCCCGGCTCCGTTTATCCGCTGTGTGACCTTAAGTAAGTCACTTACCCTCTGAGCCTCAGTTCCCTCACCTGTGAAATGGACGTAGTGATTGACCCTCCTCTTCATGAAGGCTGAGGATTCTGTGAGATGCACAGGACCTGGCTTGTGATGAGCTGTCCATATGAGGCGACCACTGTGACAATGCCCCTGGCAGGGCATGTGTCTTGACTGTCCCCTCGCCCTCAGAGTGCGCCCCCACCCCTGTGTCCAAGTGGCCGCACTCCAGACCTGAAGGCTCTACTCAACGTGGTGGACAGTGCCCGGAGTTTCATCTACATCGCAGTCATGAACTACTTGCCCACTCTGGAGTTCTCCCACCCTCGCAGGTACTGCCGGGCGTGGAGATAGGGAGCCACAGCAGGTAGACAGGAGACGGGAGAGGGAGTCATGGGGACCAGAAAGCTGGCGGAGCTCCAAGCAAGGGGACAGATGGAAGAGAAGCTGCAGGGAGAGACAGTCACCAGGAGGTGATGGAAAGCAGGTATATGGGCACTTGAGACAGGAGACAGAGGGATTACAGAGGAGACAGGGATGAGGTTTTAGGACAAGGTTTGAGGAAACAGAAAAGGATAACAGGACCAGGCACAGTGGCTCATGCCTGTAATCCCAGCGCTTTGGGGTCCGAGGTGGGTAGATCACTTGAGGTCAGGAGTTCAAGACCAGCCTGGCTAGCACGGTGAAATCCCTTCTCTCCTAAAAATACAAAAATTAGTTAGGTGTGATGGCACCTGCCTTTAATCCCAGCTACTTGGGAGGCTGAGGCAGGAGAATTGCTTGAACCTGGAGGCGGAGGTTGCAGTGAGTTGAGATCGTGCTACTGCATTCCAGCCTGGGTGACAGAGCAAGATTCCATCTCAAAAAAACAACAAAAAAGAGAAAGATGAGAATATTGGGGATGGGGGCAAGGATTGGGGACTGGAAGCCTGAGGCAGAGGTGCAGGATGTGGGATTTGGGGAGGTAAGAGGCTGGAAACAGAGGGGCTTGGGGGATGGGGGCTAAAAGTATCTGGGTTTAGGGTAGCAAGCTTGGGGATTTGTGATCCTGGGATAAGGATAACAACCAGGCCAGGTGAGGTGGCTCAGGCCTGTAATCCCAGCACGTTGGGAGGCCAAGGCAGGCAGATCACCTGAGGTCAGGAGTTCGAGACCAACCTGACCAACATGGAGAAACCTGCCTCTACTAAAAATGCAAAATTAGCCCAGCTTGATGGTGCCTGTAATCCCAGCTACTCGGGAGGCTGAGGCAGGAGAGTCACTGGAACCCCGTAAACGGAGGTTGCGGCAAGCCAAGATCGTGCCATTGCACTCCACCCTGGGCAAAAAGAGTGAAATTCTGCCTAAGAAAAAAAAGATAACCCTACCCACTGTAACATCCAGGTGGATGATGGGGTTTGTGGGGCTCAGAGAAGGTGTTCTAGGGGCAGTAGGTAAGATGATGGGTCCAGGCATGCCGGCACTTTGAGAGGCCGAGGCAGGAGGATCACTAGGAGTTTGAGACCAGCCTGGGCAACATAGTGAGACCCCATCTCTACAGAAAAATTTAAAGATTACCCCAGTGCAGTGGCACCCGCCTGCAGTCCCAGCTACGGAGGAGACTGAGGCAGGAGGATGAAGCACTTGAGCCAGGAGTTGGAGGCTCCACTGTGCTATGATTGTGCCACTGCTCCCTCCAGCCTTTTTGAGAACCTATCTCAAAAAAAAAAGAGGATGACAAGACTGGGTTTTGGGGAGTGGGAATGGGAGCCACAGCCAGGAAGAGGATGTGGGATTTCTGGAGGCAGGAACGGGTTCTGGGAGCCAGCGATGAGGAAGTCCTCCCAGTGGCTAAGGAGGGCCCAGACTTGGTTCCCTGAAGCCTGTGGACGCAGCCACCCTCTGCATCCTGCCTCCACCTCCCACACACTCTCCCCAGGTTCTGGCCTGCCATTGACGACGAGCTGCGACGGGCTGCCTATGAGCGTGGTGTCAAGGTGCGCCTGCTCGTCAGCTGCTGGGGACACTCGGACCCATCCATACGGGCCTTCCTGCTCTCCCTGGCTGCCCTGCGTGACAACCATACCCACTCCGACATCCAGGTGGTAAGCACTGCCTCAGGCCACCCCTCCGCCCCTGTGTGGGGCAGTCCTGGGGACACAGCCTTCATGGAGGTTGTCTGTCACCTGACAAGGATGGTCCACAGTGAGCCCCGTCACAGTGGGGAAACCATGGGTCAGGTTGGGAGGAGGGGACATAGAGAGGGGTTGGGGCTGGGATTCGGGGGCAGAGAGAGGGGGTCAGGGCCGGGATGGAGGAGGCCCAGGCAAAGGGGTTGGGGCCAGGATTGGGGGGGGGCACAGGGAGAAGGGTTGGGACCAGGACTGGGGGAGTGAGCAGGTAGAGGGGTCGGGGCTGGGGTAGGGGGCATAAGCAGAGGGGTCAGGGCTGGGATGGAGGAGGCCCAGGCAGAGGGGTAGGGGCCAGGGTGGGGATGCCCAGAGGAAGCCCCTGCCCTGGTGGGAAGGGCCATGGAAGATGTTCTGGAAACAGCGGGGGGCGGGGGGGGGTCCTGAGACAAGCCCTCAGGAACAAACAGCAGCCCGTCTGCAGGCAGACCTGCCTCCCTGATCCCAGGGCTCCTCCGACTCCCTTGCCTCTCACACTCCTTCCCATCCTCCCCTCCCCGTCAGAAACTCTTCGTGGTCCCTGCGGATGAGGCCCAGGCCCGAATCCCATATGCCCGTGTCAACCACAACAAGTACATGGTGACCGAACGCGCCACCTACATTGGTGAGTGTGTCCCAAGCACCACAGGACGCGGAAGAAGTGGGGGCTGCAGACACCAGGCCTGGCGCCCTCACACTCCACCTGCTCCTCTCTAGGAACCTCCAACTGGTCAGGCAACTACTTCACAGAGACGGCGGGCACCTCGCTACTGGTGACACAGAACGGGAGGGGTGGCCTGCGGAGCCAGCTGGAGGCCATTTTCCTGAGGGACTGGGACTCCCCTTACAGCCATGACCTTGACACCTCAGCCAACAGCGTGGGCAACGCCTGCCGCCTGCTCTGAGGCCTGCTGGGCCCCCGCGGACCCAGATGCTCTGGGTCACGGTCCCTGTCCCCGTGCCCCCGCTTCTGTCTGCCCCGTTGTGGCTCCTCAGGCTCTCTCCCCTGCTCTCCCACCTCTACCTCTGCCCTCACCGGCCTGATGCTATGGCCCTGGGACCCAGCAGAGCTGGGGGAGCGATCAGCCCCCAAAGAAGTGGGGATGCATGCTGGGCCCGGCTCCCCTGGCCTACCCCCACTTAACAGGGCAAAAAAGGGCCCAAGGTTATAATAAGAAGTAAATAACTTGTCTGTACAGCCTGTGCCTGACTGAGTGGTGTGAGATGGGGTGGAGGGGTAGAGAATAGCTGGCATGGGCCTCTGGTGGGGACATCCTTGTGTGCTGAGCCCTCAGCCTGTCACTGGCATGTGCTGAGCCCTTAGCATGCAGTACGCACGGGCTGACCTGTGCTGAGCACGTAGCGGGCCACCCTGTTGCCTGGCATGGACTTAACACTCATGTAGCCAGCATGGGGTAGCATGTGCTGAACAGAAGCATGTTCCCAGATTGACCGGGAGAGACCAAACCATTGCCACATCCCACCATGGGGGACCGAGCATCGCTGAACGCGGGAGCATGCACCTCGTGTGAATTTAAGCCTGCCAAGTGGATCGACACTGAGCATGCCCCAAATGTAGATGAGTGCATGCCAACCCCATAAACATGTAGGAGGGACAGGTCAACAGACAAGGAGATGCCAGCACCTGGCCAGCTTATGAACACATGCTGAGCACACAGCATGTTCTGAGGGTAGGTTCCCAGCATGCCAAGCACATAGCCTATTTAGGGCATGGGTTAGTCAACCAAGCACAGCGTTTCCCTCCTGGTGTGACAGCAGCCCAGGCCAGGGGTCAAGTGGGCCCAGCATCGCAGAGCAAGTCCCTGGGTGCCACTCTGGAGCCCCCATTCCCCAGAGCCAGTCCAAGCCCCAGGCAGTAAGAGCAGGCTTGAAGCAGGACTATTGAACACTTCTGTATTGAAATAGACGGAGGCAACAGGGCCGAGGATGGGTGCAGGGCCAGTGGGGTGCAGCCCCCTTCCTGCTGTCCCTCTGGCCAAGGGGCACAGGCCAGACTTCAAAGCCCTGCTGTGTTCAGGAGAGGTATGCAGGCATGCACTGCAGGCAGGGGGAAAGGGAATTTCTAGATAGCTATCTTTCTGTAAGAATAATTTGTGGTTCGGGAGATGGCTCTGAGGAGCAGTTCGCGTTGGGAGGGGATGCCAGCCCAGCTAGTGTAGCCCCCAGTGATGGGCAGGGGTGGAATCACCATCAATGGTGCCCACTGACATGCTGGAGAAAGCTGGTGGCCCGGTGCGGACTGTGCTGGTAGGAGTGGCGGGGTGGGAGCCCCTGAGCTCGTGGGCCCCTGATGCCCTCCAGGGTCCAGTCTGGCTCACTCAGCCATTCTCCAGGACAGCTGCTGGGGTCGAAGAGCTCAGGGTCTGGCCTCTGTGGGGAAGAGGAGAGAGGGGCATCAGCCAAGCAGCTAATAGTGTGTGAGCGTCTGCTGAGCCTCTGTCACCTCCTGATGGAGGTGAGCGTGTGCTAGGGTCTTTATCGCCAGGGCTGGGCCTTTATTGCCTCTTTATAATGATGTAATAGCAGCTCACTGCAGCCTCAACCTCCCTGGCTCAAGGGATCCTCCTACCTCAGCCTCCCAAGTAGCTGGGACTACCAGTGCACACCACCAAAACCAGCTAATATTTCTAATTTTTTGATAGAGACAGGATGTTGCCCAGGCTTTTTATAACTTTTTTTTTTTTTTCGAGATAGTTTTGCTCTTGTTGCCCAGGCTGGAGTGCAATGGCACGATCTTGGCTCACTCCAACCTCCGCCTCCCGGGTTCAAGCAATTCCGTTGCCTTAGCCTCCCGAGTAGCTGGGATTACAGGCACCTGCCACCATGCCCAGCTTCTTTTTATCACTTCTTATAAGTGGAATACTGTGCCCTGAGCTTTTGCCACAGGCTGAAGGTAGCCAAGTATGTGCTGAGCCTTTATCATATCCTGATGGCATCAGGTGTGTGCTGAGCCTCCCCACACCCTAATTGTATCCTGAATGTGGGTGAATGTGTGCTGAGCCTCCCCACACCCTAATCTTATCTTTGAATGTGGGTGAGTGTGTGCTGAGCCTCTCACACCCTAATCTTATCTTTGAATGTGGGTGAGTGTGTGCTGAGTCTTCCCACACCCTAATCTTATCTTTGAATGTGGGTGAGTGTGTGCTGAGCCTCCCCACACCCTAATCTTATCTTTGAATGTGGGTAAGTGTGTGCTGACCTCCCCACACCCTAATCTTATCTTTGAATGTGGGTGAGTGTGTGCTGACCTCCCCATACCCTAATCTTATCTTTGAATGTGGGTGAGTGTGTGCTGAGCCTTCCCACACCCTAATCTTATCTTTGAATGTGGGTGAGTGTGTGCTGAGCCTCCCCACACCCTAATCTTATCTTTGAATGTGGGTGAGTGTGTGCTGAGCCTCTCACACCCTAATCTTATCTTTGAATGTGGGTAAGTGTGTGCTGAGCCTCCCCACACCCTAATCTTATCTTTGAATGTGGGTGAGTGTGTGCTGAGCCTCTCACACCCTAATCATATCCTGAATGCCCCCAGCTCACCTCAGCATCCACGGTCATGTCTTTGATGTTGGGCCCATCCCTGTCTCGCTGCAGGATGGCCGGGGACTCAGCAGAGGCCCTAATGTGCTCTCCTTCCTCCCAGCCATGGCGCCAGCAGGGTTTGTCCTCCTCAGGCGAGACCTGGCTCAGCTGGATGAGGTTGCTGAATTTGGAGTTGGACTTGGAGCCCAAGGGTGGCTTGCAGGCCTTGTAGTGGCCTCCTAGGCTGCTGCTGTAGAAGGCCAGGATGGGCTCGGGGTCCGAGTCAGGCATGTGGTGGCCAGTGATGGCTGCCTTGAGCGGGGCCAGCACATCAGAGACCACGTCAGTATGGGTCTTGCCCCACAGCCTGTGCCCAGCCTCTTGCAGACTCAGGTCATCCAGCTGGTCGATGGCTATTTGCACACCCGGTGCTTTCTCCTCTCGGAAGAAGGGCCCACTGCCGGCCACACTGTCCATGCCCGTGGCCTCCTTCTCCTCGGCCAGATGGTAGAAGGGGGTCCCATCTTCTGCAGTGGCCACGACAGGCGTGGGGGCCTTGCCCTCCACCTGCAGTGAGAGGCGGCAGCTTCGTAGTGAGAGCTGGTAGTAGCGGGTGGTCTCGTGGGCACTGCGCAGCTGCTGCATGGACACAAAGGGGTGGCGCAGGGCGGCACTGGGGCTAATGCGCTCGTGGGACTCCCAGGTCAGCATGCGCTTGATCAGCTCCACCATGCTCTTGAGGTCGGCCTGTTCTGCCAGTGCCTCCCGGTCAGGGAAGGTCAGCCGACTGGCCACACTGCCACCATTCACTGTCTCGATCTGGTCCAAGGACTTGAGTATGTATTTGCGGCGCTCCAGTGGACGCACCTGGTGGGGCATGGGGAAGGGGGTGGGGCTGACACATGTGCAGGTCTCGGGCCCTGGGCACGCCCGATGTGTCACCCACATGTAGCCCTGACTTCCAGGTCTGACCATGATCCACCTTGGAGCTCTCTGGCTGCTAGGAGGGCCACCTTGGATCCCTTACACCTGAGCCCCTCTAATCTAACCCAAAGGTCTCACTGGCCCAAGTTCCATCCCTCGCCCCAGACCTCCAGTCCTCCCTGGCCCCAAGGGTGCAGCTCCTACCAGCAGCTAGCAGAGGGAATATCCAGAATCTCTAGTCCTTCCTGGAATCAAATCCAGGTCCCTCTTACAGCCTCAGCTCCACACTTGATCCCAGGCCTCCCGGTGGTCAAACCCAGAGCTTTCTTACTATACTAGTTTGTCACCCCCCGATATGGCATTGCCATCGACTTTTAGTCTCACCTGTGGTCCCATCCAGACCCTTGTTGTGAAATCAAGCTCAAACTTCTAGTCCCCTCTGCTGTCTAACCCAGGCTCTTGCTGCACAGTTTGGAGGGGTAAAGCCATAGAGGTAGCCGACTGGCTGCTGCCCCAAACCTCTAGACTCACCTGAGGTCTCACAATGATCCTTTTTTTTTTTTTTTTTTTGAGACGGAGTTTCTTTCTTATAGCCCAGGCTGGAGTACAATGGTGCCATCTAGCTCACTGCAACCTCCACCTCCCAGGTTCAAGTGATTCTCCTGCCTTAGCCTCCCTAGTAGCTGGAATTATAGGCGTCTGCCAAAACACCTGGCTAATTTTTGTATTTTTTGTAGAGATGGGGTTTCACCAGGTTGGCCAGGCTGGTCTTGAACGCCTGACCTCAAGTGATCCACCCCCCTCCCAAAAGTGCTAGGGCCTCTCAAAGTGCTAGGATTACAGGTGTGAGCCCTCATGCCCAGCCAGATTCTTTTTTTTTTTTTATAGAGACGAGGTTTCACCATATTGATCAGACTGGTCTCAAACTCCTGACATGAGGTGATCCACCTGCCTTGGCTTCCCAAAGTGCTGGGATTACAGGCGTGAGCCACTGCGCCCGGCTTTTTTTTTTTTTTTTGAGACGGAGTTGTACTCTTGTAGCCCAGGCCCAGCTCACTGCAACCTCACCTTCCAAATTTAAGTGATTCTCCTGCCTCAGCCTCCCATGTAGCTGGGATTACAGATGACTACCACCATGCCTGGCAAATTTTTGTATTTTTAGTACAGATGGAGTTTTACCACATTGGCCAGGCTGGTCTCAAACTCCTGATCTCAGGTGGTCCACCCACCTTGGCCTCCCAAAGTGCTGGGATTACACAGGGTGAGCCACTGCACATGGCCTCAGATCCTTTTTTTTTTGAAATGGGGTCTTACTCTGTCACCCAGGCTGTGGTGCAGTCATAGTTCACTGCAGCCGTCAACTCCTGGGTTCAAGTGATCTTCCCACCTAGCCTTCCAAGTAGCTTGGGGACTACAGGTGTGTGCCACCACATCTTGCTAAATTTAATTTTTTTTTTTAAGAGACAGGGTTTCTTCATGTTGGTCAGGCTGGTCTCAAACTCCCGACCTCAGGTGATCCTCCCGTCTCGGCCTCCCAAAGTGCTGGGATTACAGGTGTGAGCCACCTCGCCCAGCCTTAACAATTTTTCTAGAGTTGCATTCTTGCTGTGTCACCGGGGATGGCCTCAAGCGATCCTCCTACCTTGGCATCCCAAAGTGCTGGGACCACAGGCTTAAGCCACTGCACTTGGCCTCTCTCGCAATTCTCAAAGCCAACCTCAGACCTTGTATTTTCTCTGTGGTCTAATCCCTCATGCCACACAAGTTGCTGACCCCAGAGCTGAAGGTGGCAGAGAAGCTACCCGGATCTTCCTGTCACACTTGTGGTATGACCCAGATCCCTCTTGCTACAGCAGCCCCTGCATCTGACTTTCAAATATCCAATTCTCCCTGCAGTTTCTCTCCCAGATGTATCTTGCAGCAGCCCCCGCCCAGCGCTAACCAATCCCACATTTGATCTCATCCAGCTCTTTCTTGCTGTGAAAATGCCCTAGGCTAGAGGCCAGGTGCAGTGGCTTGTGCCTGTAATCCCAGCATTTTGGGAGGCCCAGGGGGGTGGATCACCTGAGGTCAGGGAATCGAGACCATCCTGGCTAACATGGTGAAACCCTGCCTCTCCTAAAAATACAAAAAATTAGCCAGGCATGGTGGCATGCCCCTGTAGTCCCAGCTACTCGGGAGGCTGAGGCTGGAGAACCGCTTGAACCCTGGAGATAGAGGTTTCAGTGGGCCGAGATCATGCCTCTGCACTACAGCCTGGGCAACAGAGTGTGACTCCATCTCAAAAAAAGGAAGAAAAGAAAATGCCCGGCCGGGCGTGGTGGCTCAAGCCTGTAATCCCAGCACTTTGGGAGGCCGAGGCGGGTGGATCACGAGGTCAAGAAATCAAGGCCATCCTGGTCAACATGGTGAAACCCCGTCTCTACTAAAAATATGCAAAAATTAGCTGGGCATGGTGGCACGTGCCTGTAATCCCAGCTACTCAGGAGGCTGAGGCAGGAGAATTGCCTGAACCCAGGAGGCAGAGGTTGCGGTGAGCCGAGATCGCGCCATTGCACTCCAGTCTGGGTAACAAGAGCGAAACTCTGTCTCAAAAAAAAAAAAAAAAAGAAAAGAAAATGCCCTAGGCTGACCCTCAAGGTCCAGTCCTCGCTGAAGTTCAGCCCAGAATTTTTTTTCAATTATTGAAACAATGTTTTTCTTTTTTTCTATTTTCGCTCCATTTTTCTGGTCTGATAGATTATTCTTTTTTTCTTTTTGAAACAGGATCTTGCTTTGTCACCCAGACTCAAGTGCACTGGCATGATCACAGCTCACTGCAGCCTGGACCTCCTAGGCTCAAGGAATTCTCCTGTCTCAGCCCACCACGTATCTGGGACAATAGGCCCATACCACCATGCCCGGCTAATTTTTTTTTTCATGTTTTACAAAGAGGAGGTCTCACTATGTTCCCCAAGCTAGTCTCAACCTCCTGGGCTCAAGGGATCCTCCTACCACAATCTCCCAAAGTGCTGGGATTACAGGTGTGAGCCACCTAGCCCAACATAGATATTTTTCTTCACACTGACTGCCCTCACCCAAGGTTTCCCTTACCTTGGTCTCAGCCAGGTAGTCAGCTGAGGACTTGAGCTGCCAGGGGTTGGTGGCGTCAGGATGGGGGTTGCACTTGAAGAAGTGGTGGGCCTTGCGGGCAGCGTGCAACAGGTGCGGCTTGGGCAGGCCCTGGGTCTCACAGATGTAGCGCACCTGGTCATACTCATTGTTGCCTGGGTAGAGGGGCCAGCCCAGGTGCAGCTCAGCCATGACGCAGCCTAGGGACCACATGTCCACTTTCTCACAGAAGGGCAGCCCCAGAAGAATCTCGGGGGCCCGGTAGAAGCGCGACTGGATGTACGGCTCCTTCACGTAGCGTACCTCGCTGAAAATGCTGGCCGAGCCGAAGTCGATCACCTGTTGGGGGCAGGGAAGAGGGCGAGTGTGCAGGTCAAGCTGCAGGGACAGCCGAGCTGGGCCACCCCTGGCATCTCTCACCTGGCATCTTCCCGCATCTGCCATTGGACTCTGTCCATCTCCAGGTCTGTGACTCTGTAGTTGCTTTGTTGGGTTGGTTTTTTTTTTGAGACCAAGTCTCACTCTGTCCCCAAG
Organism: Callithrix jacchus; assembly: GCF_049354715.1. Classification (NCBI taxonomy): domain Eukaryota; kingdom Metazoa; phylum Chordata; class Mammalia; order Primates; family Cebidae; genus Callithrix; species Callithrix jacchus. The sequence continues at coordinate 35,942,176 of NC_133523.1, forward strand.
GCTGGAGTGCAGTGGTAGTGTCTCAGCTCACTGCTACCTCTGACTCCTGGGTTCAAGCGATTCTCCTGCCTCAGCCTCCCCAGTACTTGGGATTACAGGTGCACACCACCACACCTGGGTAATTTTTGTATTTTTAGTAGAGATGAGGGTTCTCCATGTTGGCCAGGCTGGTCTTGAACTCCTGACATCAGGTAATCCACCTGCCTCAGCCTCTCAAAGTGCTGGGATTATAAGCATGAGTCACTGCACCTGGCTGGCCTCAGTTTCCTTCTCTGAGTTTTTCTGCTTTTCATTCAGCCATCCCTCACTGTGTTGTTTTGTGTTTTGTTTTGTTTTGTTTTGTTTTGTTTTGTTTTGTTTTGTTGTGAGACAGTCTTGCTCTGTCGTCCAGGCTGGAGTGCAGTGGTAGGTCTGGGCTCACGCAACCTCTGCCTCCCGGGTTTAAGCGATTCTCCTGCCTCAGCCTGCTGAGCATCTGGGATCACAGGCACTCAACGCCACGCCTGGCTCACTTCTACACCTTTAGTAGAGACAGAGTTTCACCATGTTGGCCAGGACAGTCTCAAACTCCTGACCTCAACTGATCCAACCACCTCAGCCTCCCAAAGTGCTGGGATTACAGACGTGAGTCACTGCACCCAGCCATCCCTCACCGTTTACTTGCAGAAAGCAGTATCATGGGGGCCGGGCGCAGTGGCTCACACCTGTAATCCCAGCACTTCCGGAGGCCGAGGCGGGTAGATCAACGAGCTCAAGAGATCGAGACCATCCTGGTCAACATGGTGAAACCCCGTCTCTACTAAAAATACAAAAAATTAGCTGGGCATGGTGGCGCGTGCCTGTAGTCCCAGCTACCCAGGAGGCTGAGGCAGGAGAATTGCCTGAACCCAGGAGGCGGAGGTTGCGGTGAGCCGAGATCCCGCCATTGCACTCCAGCCTGGGTAACAAGAGTGAAACTCTGTCTCAAAAAAAAAAAGAAAGAAAGAAAGCAGTATCATGAAATGGTTATTAATTGCAGAAATGGTTATTAATTGCAGTTCTGATCCCAAAGTGCCAGGGTTCAATACCCAAGAGGCCCAGTGACCTGGGCACTTAGCCACTGTTGTTGGAATTCATTCATTCTTTCCACAGAGACAGTGGGGATGATAATGCCAGCCAGGTGCTGTGGATCCATCCTGTGTGTCCCCTGATGTGTCTGTGGAAATCCCTACTTCCCTGGGTCTCTGTCCTTCCACCTCTTGGGGCAGCGTAATCCGCCTTGTTCTGCCTCTGTGTGTCTCTGTGTCTCTGACAAGCATTCAGTTAGCACTGGCTTTGTGACTGTAGTGCTGGGAGATGTCAGGGACACAGCGATGACCAAGTCAGCCCTGGCCTTGCCCTCAGGGTGCCCCTGGTTCAGACCCATCCACACACTGTCAAACTCAAAAGCAGACAGAAGACTGGGCGTGGTGGTCACACCTGTAATTCCAGCACTTTGGGAGACCAAGGGGTGCGGATTGCTTGATCTCAGGACTTTGAGACCAGCCTTGACAACATGATGAAATCTCATCTCTATCAAAAAATACAAAAAATTAGCTGAGCATAGTAGTGCATGCCTGTAGTCCCAGCTCCTCAGGAGGCTGGGGCAGGAGAATGGCTTGAGCCCAGGAGGTGGAGGCTGCAGTGAGCCGAGAAGATGCCACACGGCACTCCAACCTGCGTGAAAGAGCCAGACCCTGTCTCAAAAAAAATAAAAGTGGGCCAATTGTGGTGGCTCATGCCTGTAATCCCAACACTTTGGAGGCCAAGGCGAGTGGATCACAAGGTCAGGAGTTTGAGACCAGCCTGACCAATATGGTGAAACCCCGTCTCTACTAAAAATATAAAAATTAGCCAGGCGTGGTGGTGGACACCTGTAGTCCCAGCTACTTGGGAGGTCGAGGCAGGAGAATCGCTTAAACCCAGGAGGTGGAGGTTGTAGTGAGCCAAGACCATACCACTGTGCTCTAGCCTGGGCAACAAAGCAAGACTCTGTCTCAAAAAAAAAAAGAAAAGACAAGCAGACAGAGGGGTCAGCACTGGGGGGCTGCGACAGCACAGGGGAGATGCCTCTGTGTGTTCAGTGCAAGGCCAGGCCAAAAGCAGGCATTCAATACATGTTTGCTGATTGATAAGCTGAGCATGATGAGTTATACATGTTTCCAGGTGCTCGGGCCAACAGGCTTTAGTCCCCTTCTAGTCCTCACTCCTTCTCTCACCCTTCATATAAGATCCATCAACAAATCCTGTTGTCTCTAGCTCCAAAATCTACGCAGAACCCACCCAGGTCTCCTGCTCCCACTACCCTCACTCCGATCCCGACCACCATGTCTCTTACCTGGACTAGTGCAGTCACCCCTCTGCCTTCCTGCTCCTGCTCAGCCCACCCCCGTCTGCTCCCCCTGTGCAACCAGAGACACGATGCTTGGGCTTGTTCCTCTGAGTCAGATCATGTCCCCCTCTGCTTAGATTCCTCCTATGGCTCCATCTTCCTCAGAATAAAACCAAAGTCCGTGCTGTAACTGACAAGGCCCTGCACGCCCGGCCCTGTCACCTCCTTAGACTCATTTCTTTCCTCTTCACCTCATTCATTCTGCTTCAGCCACACAGGCCTCCTTGGTGTTCTTCAAATGCATACAATGGCACACGCCTTGATATGGTGTGGCTCTGTGTCCCCACCCAAACCTCATCTCCAATTGTAATCCCTATGTGTCAAGGGAGGAACCTGGTGGAAGGAGACTGGGTCCTGGGGGCGGTTTCCCCTATGCTGTTCTGATAGTGAGTGAGTTCTCATGAGATCTGACAGTTTAAAAGTGGCAGTTTCCAGCTGAACACAGTGGCTCACACCTGTAATCCCAGCACTTTGGGAGGCTGAGGCAGACAGATCACAAGGTCAGGAGTTCGAAACCAGCCTGGCCAACATGGTAAAACCCTGTCTCTACTAAAAAGACAAAAATTAGCTGAGTGTGGTGCCGCAGGCCTGTAATCCCAGCTATTCAGGAGGCTGTGGCAGGAGAATTGCTTGAAACCCAGAGGCAGAGGTTACAGTGAACCAAGATCATGCCCCTGCACTCCAGCCTGGGCGACATAGCAAGACTGTCTGGAAAAAAAAAAGCCAAAAGCGGCAGCTTCCCTTCCATGCTCTCTCCTCCTGCCATGTAAGACATACCCTGCTTCCCCTTCACCTTTTGCCATGATTGTAAGTTTCCTGAGGCCGCCCCACCCGTGAGGAACTGTGAGTCAATTAAACCCCTCTTCTTTCTTTATAAATTACTCAACCTCTGGTAGTGCTTTCTTTTTTTTTTTTTTAATGGAGTCTCACTGTCACCCAGGCTAGAGTGCAGTGGCATGATCTCGGCTCACTGCAACCTCCACCTCTGGGTTTAAGTGTTTCTCCTGCCTCAGCCTCCTGAGTAGCTCGGACTACAGGCGTGTGCCACCACACCCAGCTAGTTTTTGTATTATTAGTAAAGACAGGGTTTCACCATGTTGGCCAGGCTGGTCTCTAACCCCTGACCTCAAGTGATGCACTTGCCTTGATCTCCCTAAATGCTGGAATTACAGGTGTGAGCCACTGTACCCAGCCTACAGGTAGTTCCTTATAGCAGTGTGAGAGCAGGCTAATACACTCCTACCTCAGGGCCATTGCACTGACTGTTCCCTCTGCCTAGATGCTCTGTCTCCAGATGGCTACACGGCTTTCTCCCTCCAGGACATCCCTCAAAGTCACCTTCTCAGTGATGCCTTGCTGACCACCATGTCTAAATTCCCCACCCCTATGAACACCCAGTATCCTCCTCTCCCTGCTTCTCACTCGCTTACCATATTTTACTAATTTATCTTGGTGACCCTGTCTCTCCCACTAGAATGTCAGCCCCACAAGGACAGGACCAGGCCAGAGGAGCTGAGCTGAGAATGGACCAGGACAAGGAGACCTCAGGGCCTGGAGGGGGACAGAGGAGACCTCAGGTCTGGGATGGAGAAGACATCAGGATTGGGACAAAAAGATGGGGAAGATTTGGGGGCCAGGAGCAGGGCAGAACTGTTAGGAACAGGGTTGGGGAGACCTCAGGTCCCCGAGGTGGACAAAAGAAACCTCAGTGTCGGAAGAGACCAGGCACAGTGGCTCCTGCCTGTAATCTCACTGCTTTGGGAAGCTGAGCCAGGAGGTTGGCTTGAACCCAGGAGTTTGAGACCAGCCTGGGCAACACAGCAAGACCTTGTTCTGAAGAAAAAAACATTAAAATTGGCCGGAAACAGTGCTGTGTGCTTGGAGTCCCAGCTACTTGGAAGATCACGGCGGGAGGATCGCTTGAGCTCAGGAGTTCAAGGCTGCAGTGAGCTATGATCACACCATTGCACTCCAACCTGGGCAACAGAGCAAGACCCTGTCCCTAAAAGTAAATAAATATGCACTCCAGCTTGAGTAACAAGAGCGAAACTCCGTCTCAAAAAAAAAAAAGAATTAATTAATTAATATCTTTAAAAAATTTTCTTGTTGTTGCTTTTGTTTTTTGTTTTGAGACAGAGTTTCACTCTTGTTACCCAGGCTGGAGTGCAATGGCGCAATCTTGGCTCACCGCAACCTCCACCTCCTGAGTTCAAGCCATTCTCCTGCCCCAGCCTCCCGAGTAGCTGAGACTACAGGCGTGCGCCACCATGGCCAGCTAAGTTTTAGTTTTGTTTTTTGTTTAAAAAAAATTTTTTTTTTTTAAAGACGGGGTTTCACCATGTTGGTCAGGTTGGTCTTGAACTCCAAACCTCAGGTGATCCACCCACTTTGGCCTCCAAAGTGCTTGGATTACAGGCACGAGCCACCACGCCCAGCCCCCAAAATTTTTTAAGTCAAGAAAAAAAGGCATCTAGGGCTGGAGGAAGCTGGAAAAAGACAAAGAACTAGGGACGCAGCCACCCTAGACGGCCCCTACTCACCTTGACCCTGAAGGGGCAGCGGGTCTGGTCCACCAGCATGATGTTCTCGGGCTTGAGATCGGCGTGGATGATCGCCAGCTCCTTGAGCCGGGCCAGGGCTCGGAGCACCTGCAGGGTGACCGTACGGATGTGGCAGGCAGGGAGGGGCGCGAAGTTGTTCTCCTTCTGGAACTCAAAAAGGTTTTGCTCCAGCAGCTCGAAGACCAGGTAGAACTTGAGGGCGTCGTGGAAGAACTCAAGGAAGCGGATGACGTGGGCCTCCTCGGGGTCCAGGCCCCGCATGCAGCTCAGCAGCTTCAGCTCGTTCTTGATGATGTGGTTGCGGTAGGCGTCGTTCTTGAGGATCTTGATGGCCACCATCTCGCCCGTGCTCCGCCGCCAGCCCTTGGCTACCTCCCCAAAGGTGCCTTTGCCCAAGACCTCAATGATGTCGTAGCAGTCGGTCTCTGACTGGATGGTGGCCATGGTGTCCCTGCTGCCGGACACCGCCCTGCCCAGGCCCCTGCGCCACTGGCTTCGCCGCCAAGGCCTCTGACACCACCAGCCCCCCGGTGGGGGAAAGACAACCGCACTCGTGCCTTCTCCTGTGAGGTTGGCCCCTGCTTACCTGGCACCCCCAGACCCCTTGGCTACACTGTGAGTCTGACAGGGCCTGCACCCAGAACCCACCCAGGTATCCTGCTCCCCTAAAGCCTTCCTGGCTTGGGACGAGGGGCCCTGGGCCCCCCGACTGGGTTTCAGTGTTGTTGAGTGGCTCTGGTGTTCTGTTGTTGGAGACCTGCGTCCTGGCTGAGTGGGGGTGGGGTACCAGGCTGGGCCCCCTCCCCCGCCCAGTGGTGGAACCTTGCAAGGACCAAACAGGCAAAGTGTTGACAGAGGGGAGTCTGATTGCCGGCCTTAGGCAAAAAGGAATGGGGATAAGGCAGAGGTGAGGAAAGGCAAGCTTCTCAAGCTCCGGAGATGTGATTTGCATGTATGTCTGTCTGTGTTCAGAAACTCCTGTCCTAGCCTGTGGCTGCCTTAGGGTGAGGTTGTAAAAGGCCCTGAATGCCAGACTAAGGAGTTTGGACTTCGTTTCGAGGGCACTGGGGAGCCACAGAGGGCTTTGAGCAGGAGAGGGCAGGGTCAGAGATGAGTGTCAGAAAGCTACTGTGTGAAAAAGGATAGGTTAGATTGGGTAAGAGTGGAGGCCCCAAGCCTGGGAAAGAGTCCAGGGCAGGGCACAGATGGGAGAGGTTAGGGAGGGGAGGAGGAGGCCAGTGGATGGGACACTCAGGAGGCCAGGACTGGCCGTGAGACTGACAGGTGGGGGGAAAGAAAGGAGCTACCCAGGACCAGCCCCAGGCCCAGGGCTCTGGCATGAAGGGGCAATCCTTGAGAAGTGAACATGGATAATGAGCGGATTTGGGGAGATGTTGAGGCCAAATTAGAAAATGTATTTGTGGGCCGGGCGTGGTGGCTCAAGCCTGTAATCCCAGCACTTTGGGAGGCCGAGGCGGGTGGATCACGAGGTCAACAGATCGAGACCATCTTGGTCAACATGGTGAAACCCCGTCTCTACTAAAATTACAAAAAATTAGCTGGGCATGGTGGTGCGTGCCTGTAATCCCAGCTGCTCGGGAGGCTGAGGCAGGAGAATTGCCTGAACCCAGGAGGCGGAGGTTGCGGTGAGCCAAGATTGCGCCATTGCACTCCAGCCTGGGTAACAAGAGCGAAACTCCGTCTCAAAAAAAAAAAAAAAAAAGAAAATGTATTTGTTTTTGGCTGGGCATAAGTGGTTCATGCCTGTAATCCCAGCACTTTGGGAGGCCGGGGCGGGTGGGTGGATCACGAAGTCAGGAGATTGAGACCGTCATAGCTAACATGGTGAAACCCCGTCTCTACTAAGAATACAAAAAATTAGCCGGGCGTTGGTGACAGGCCCCTGTAATCCCAGCTGCTCATGAGGCTGAGGCACAAGAATCACTTGAACCTGGGAGGTGGAGGTTGCAGTGAGCCGAGATCACGCCACTGCACTCCAGCCTGGGTGACAGAGCAAGACTCTGTCTCAAAAAAAGAAGAAAAAAGAAAATGTATTTATTTTTATTTATCTTTTTACTTTTTTGTAGAAATGGAGTCTCACTGTATTGTACATGCTGGTCTTAAATTCCTGGCCACAAGTGATCCTCCTGCCTCGACCTCCCAAAGTGCTGGGATTTTTTTTTTTTTTTTTGAGGTGGGGTTTCGCTCTTGTTACCCAGGCTGGAGTGCAATGGCGGGATCTCAGCTCACCGCAACCCTTGCTGGATTCAAGCAATTCTCCTGCCTCAGCCTCCCGAGTAGCTGGGATTACAGGCACGCGCCACTGTGCCCAGCTAATTTTTTGTATTTGTAGTAGAGACGGGGTTTCACCATGTTGACCAGGATGGTCTCAATCTCTTGATCTCGTGATCCACCCGCCTCAGCCTCCCAAAGTGCTGTGATTACAGGCGTGAGCCACCGCGCCCGGCCCAAATCCTGGGATTGTAGGCATGAGCCACCACTCCAGCCAGATTAGAAAATTTAACATCAAAACATTTAAGCCAGGATGGAGGGCTTTAGAAGTCTTATCTGATCCTTACAACATACAAAGTAGGGATTTCATGGAAGAGAAAACCAAGGCACAAAGAAGTTTTTTGAATGCCTGGCTAGGAGCAGTGGCTCCTATCTGTATAATCCCAGCACTTTGGGAGGCCAAGGCAGGCAGAACACCTGAGGTCAGGAGCTTGAGACCAGCCTGGCCAACATGACGAAACCAAATACAAAAGTTAGCTGGGCATGGTGGTGCACACCTGTAGTCCCAGCTACTTGGGAGGCTGAGGTCAGGGGCTGAAGCACAAGAATCGCTTGACCCTGGGAGGCGGAGGTTGCAGTGAGCCAAGATTGCACCATTGCTGGGCGCGGTGGCTCACGCCTGTAATCCCAGCACTTTGGGAGGCCGAGGCGGGTGGATCACGAGGCCAAGAGATCGAGACCATCCTGGTCAACATGGTGAAATCCCGTCTCTACTAAAAATACAAAAAATTAGCTGGGCATAGTGGCGCATGCCTGTAATCCCAGCTACTCAGGAGGCTGAGGCAGGAGAATTGCTTGAACCCAGGAGGTTGCGGTGAGCCGAGATCACGCCATTGCACTCCAGTCTGGGTAACAAGAGCAAAACTCCGTCTCAAAAAAAAAAAAAAGATTGCACCATTGTACTCCAGCCTCCAGCCTGGGCAATGAGTGAGACTCTGTCTCGAAAAATAAAAATAAAAAATAAAATAAAATGCCTAGGGTCACCACCCAGGTGAATGCCAGAGACAGCCTTTGACCCTGAGCAGCCTGGCTCCAGCACTAGGCTCTGAACCATCACCCGCAACCTCCTAATGACCAGGGGACCTCCAGGAGAGGTGTGCAGAAACTGCTGGGTCCCCAGGGGAATGCAGGAGAGAGTTTGGGAGTTGTCAGCACAGAGAGGAGGTGTGGAAGCCATAGGGGAGGGTGACGCGCCCTAGGGAGGGTGTTGGGGTGGACAAGGGCCCCGGAGGAGCCCCAAGTGCCCAAGGAGAGAGAAGTATGGGGAAGAGAGGAGCAAATGTCAGGAAGATCGAAGGGGCCTTGAGAAGTCACGATGAGAGAGACAAAGGAAACCCTCAGGCGTGGCCACAGAGAGGTCACTGCTGACACATACAAGATAGGAGGAAAACCCCAATGCTGGGATCTTGGAAACGGTGTGCACCGTGAGTGTAGATAACTCCCGCCATGTCTGCTTTGTGCAAAGAAAAGGTGTGTGGTGAGGCAGTGACCAGAAGAGGGCCAGCTTGAAGGGACAAGGTACTCCAGTGAGTACGGGAATCTGCCAGGCCCCTCACCCGCTGAGACAGGAGAGGGAGATGTGAAGAGCATGGGGGGCGCTGTCGGGACAAGACTTGGGACTGGATATCGAGTCTCCATAGTCCAGGTGGGATATCACAGAGAGACGTGGAGGAGGCTGGAAGCCCTGGTGGGGACCCCGGGACTCAGATCCTGAATCAGGATGGCAGGGATGGATGGCAGGTGGTCCCTGGCAGCTGAGCCCAGCACTGATGGGTGCTGAAGACCCTAGAACCTAGTTCTAAGAGGCAGCTGTGTGTTTGGGGTGGAGGCTTTGGACCCAGAATCCTGAAGAGGGGACCAGAAGCGCCCTTCCTGGGTGGGGCGGGAGTGGATAGGGCCGTCAAACCAGCCAGACAGGAAAGAGAAGACCAGGATGTGCAGAAGTGCCCTTGCCAGCAGAGGGCAGGTGGGGAGCAACCAGCCTGGTAGGAGTGGGTCCTCCAGAGCAGGCTGGCTCCCTGGCAGAGGGGACCCGAAGCTGTGCTCTACCAGGGAATGCCCCAGAGTCCTCGTCAACAACCCCTGGGAATTCTCAAGGGCTAGGGAAGTCTCCCCTCCCACCAGGGCCTGCCGCAAGGCCACACTGACTCTGCTGTTGTTTTTGTTGAGACAGTCTGGCTCTGTTGCCCCGGCTGGATTGCAGGGACACCATCACGGCTCACTGCAGCCTCAACCTCCCGGGCTCAAGCCATCCTCCCACCTCAGCCTCCCAAGTAGCTGGGATTACAGGCACAGGCCACCATGCTCGGCTAATTTTTGTATTTTTTCTAGAGCTGAGGTTTCCCTATGTTGCCCAGGCTGGTCTTAAACTCCTGGGCTCAAGCAATCCTCCTACCTTGGCCTCACAAGCATTGGGATTACAGGCGTGAGCCACTGCACCCAGCCCGCCTGACTCTTCTCAGACCAGATGTGACCTGTTTCTTCCCTGACACCTGAGGTTCCCCTCAGGCCGGGGACCTCTAAACCCTAAAACCTCTTCTTTGGAGACTGCCTTCTCTGCATCTCCCCTACCCCCCCTGCCCCTCCCCTCCCACTATGCACACAGAGGAGATGAACACACAGCTACTTCCGGATTACTTTATTCACATGGCTTGTGGGAGACACACACTCCTGCCAGCGAGACAGGAGCAGGCCTCCCCACTAGTCCTGGTCAGTTGCCCACCTCCTGGCCCTCTTAGGGTTAGTGCTAGTTATCACACACACAACAGCGGGGGTGGGGGAGGAGAAAGGAAGGCAAGAAGGGAGTCTCCATCTGCCCAGGGGCTTCAGACGGCCGCAGCCTGAGCCCCCTCCATCCTGGCTGGGCCTGGAGACCCTGTCTCCGAAAACCCCACGCTGGGCAGCCGCACCCGGAATCCACCCTCTTCCTGGTCTCCACTCCCACTCCGGGCCTTGGGGCTTAGGGACACCCTCGGGAAGCGGAACTTTGGGGACTTCTCTCTCACAGGGGACTTGGGGGCTGCATCACCCTCCTGTCCCCGTGAGGCTTTAGAAGGGGCCGCCAGGCCTACGCGTGGCAAGCGGACCCGGCCCCGGCCCCGGCGTCCCAAGGCCCCTTCCCCACTGCCCTCTTCCTCTTCCTCTTCCTCAGGGCTGGGAGAGCCTTCCCCAGTGGCCATCTCGCTCTGGCTGAAGCCCACTCGGGGCAGCCTGAGTTTGGGGCTCTTGGCCTTGTCACCCTCCTCGGTCCCCTCCTTGGCACGAGCCAGGCCAAACCGGGGCAGGCGCACCTTGAGCTTGTGTCCAGCCTCCCCCTCCCCATCTGCCACCTGGTACTCAGCGTGGTTGCCCCCAGGTGGTGAGAGCTCCACATCGGGCAGTGACAGGCGGAAGGTACGCTCGGCCCCTAGGGGCTGCTCCTCAGCACCCTGGCCCCCCACCCCAGCTCTGGCCCCCAGCGTGGGCAACTTCAGCCTCAGCCCACCCTCGCCTGTGGCCACCTCCCCTGCCTGCACCTCTCGGCTTAGCCCCACGTCCAGCTCAAGCTGGGGCATTGTCACAGTGGGCATCTTGAAGACACCCTCACCCACCAACAGCTCCCCACCTGCAACCTGGGTTCTAGGCAGAGACAGGGTCACCTGGGGCACCTGGACCCTGTAGCCTGCTGTGCCCTCTGCTGAAGGGGCTGTACTCTCAGCCTGCTGCCCCGGGGTACCTGCCTCACCAAAGCCCATCAGTTCTACCTGGGGCAGGGAGATGCCCAGCGGAGGCATCCTTAGCCCCGCCTCATGGCCCTCAGTGACCACTTGCCTGGCTGTGGAAACCTCCAGCCCTGACAGCTGCATTCCACTGACGGCCACTGCCCCCTCCACTCTCCCTTCCTCCTGGGCACCCAGCGCAACCAGCTCCACCTCAGGGATCTTAAGCTGCACAGTGGTGGACTCAGCCTTTTCTCCTGGGCTGGCACGCTCACCTTGAACTTCTGCTTCCTTCCCTCGAGCCAGCCCAAAGGAGGGCATCTTCAGCTTGGGCATCTTCACCTTCCCGTCCCAGCCCCAGCCCTTGCCCTCCAACTCAGCCACCCCCGGCACCAGTTCTGCTGCCTCAGTGTCCCGGCCTCTGACCCCAAACTTGGGCAGAGCAAACCTGGGCCCCTTGAACTTGAGGTCGGCCCCTGCCACCTCTACCTTGCCTGAGGGCAGGTGGGTATCCAGGCTGAGCTGTGGGATGGACAGATCGAGGGCAGGCAGCAGGCCTGCCTCCCCGGCCCCTTTGGCCTCAGCCTCAGCACCTACCCGAGGCTTGGGGAGCGAGATGGCAAACTTGGATACCTTCAGCTTGGTGGCTCGCCCAGCCCCCTCAGCCTCTGCTTTGGCCACCTTTGGCCCCGAGAGTCCAAACTTGGGCAAGGAGAACTTGGAAGAGGGCTTGACTTTCGTCTCCATTGTCTCCAGCCGCCCTTCCTCAGCTTCCACAGTGGGCAGCTGTGGAGTGACAATTTCAACAGAGGGCACTCGGAAGCCCACTTCCCTGACCCCTGCTGCCACTTTGGGGCCCTCCGCCTGCTCTACCTTGCCCATTTCGGCGGCTGCGACCTGCCCCTCCAGGCCAAAGGCCCCTGGCAGGTCTAGCTCCACTGAGGGCAGAGTGAGAGAGGGGACACTCACATGAGCCTCACCATCCACCTTTGGCTGCAGACAGGGATGTGTTACCAGCTTCCCTGAGACCTCAGCGCCTGCCTCGCCTGGCTTGCCACGTGATGGCGACTCTGCCCTCCCTAGCTTGGGCATGGTCATCTTGGGCATCTTGAAACCAAATTCCATCCCTTCTGCCGGCTCTGCCTTGGTGGCTTTTAGCTGCACCTCTGGAGCCCTGGGCAGCTTCACCTCCGGTGCCTTTGGAAGATGCACATCAGGAACCTTGGGCACGTGCATTTCCGGCAGCCGAATCTCTGACACTTTCGGCAGCTGCACCTCGGGAAGTTGCACATCGGGCACGGCCATCTCAGGCACCTTGGGGAGTTTTATCTCCGGGAGCTTCACATCAGGGACTTTTATTTCTGAGACTTTCGGCAGCTGCACCTCTGGGAGGTGCACATCGGGCACGACCATCTCAGGCACCTTGGGGAGTTTCATCTCTGAGACTTTTGGCAGCTGCACCTCGGGGAGTTGAACCTCTGGCACAGCCATCTCAGGCATTTGAGGGAGTTTCATCTCTGGGACTTTCGGGAGCTGCACTTCCGGCAGGTGCACATCCGGTACAGCCATCTCCGGCACCTTCGGGAGCTTCATCTCAGGGAGCTTCATCTCTGGGACTTTCGGAAGCTGCACTTCTGGCAGGGGCACATCGGGCACGGCTACCTGGGGCACCTTCGGGAGTTTCATTTCAGGGAGTTTCATCTCAGGCACCTTCGGAAGCTTCATCTCAGGGACTTTCATCTCAGGGACTTTCGGCAGCTGCACCTCTGGGAGCCGCACGTCCGGTACAGCCATCTCTGACACCTTTGGGAGTTTCATCTCTGACACCTTCGGCAGCTGCACCTCTGGGAGCCGCACGTCCGGCACAGCCATCTCTGACACCTTTGGGAGTTTCATCTCTGACACCTTCGGCAGCTGCACCTCTGGGAGCCGCACCTCCGGCACAGCCATCTCTGACACCTTTGGGAGTTTCATCTCTGGCACTTTCGGCAGCTGCACCTCTGGGAGCCGCACCTCCGGCACAGCCATCTCTGACACCTTTGGGAGTTTCATCTCTGACACCTTCGGCAGCTGCACCTCTGGGAGCCGCACCTCTGGAAGGGCTGCCTCCGGCACTTTTGGAAGCCTGACCTCAGGAGCCTTGGGGAGCTTCACTTCAGGTCCCTTGGGCACCTTGACCTCGGGCCCTGACACTCCGAGGCCAAGGGAGGGCATCTTGATGGTGGGCAGCTTCAGCTTGCTCTCCACAGCTTCAGGAGCAGTGGGCCGGGGCTCCAGGAGGGAAAGCCCAAAGGTGGGCATTCGAAGTCTGGGACCTTTCACCCTGGCCTCAGGGCTGCCCTTGGCTACCTTGGCCTCAGCAACTTCCTTCACTCGAGCCCCGAATCGGGGGAAACTAAGGCGGGGCATCTTCAGGGCCACCTCAGGTGCCTCTCCCCGGGCCTCTACCTCTGCACCTGGCAAAGCTAGGTCCACCCCCACAGTAGGTGCTGCCACATCCAGGGTGGGAACCACCACAGCCCCTTCCCGGGTCTCCAGGCAGGGAAGTGTGGGCAGAGTGGGCAGCTCCACCTGGGGGACCTGGATCCCCATGGCTGGGAGCTCCACAGCAGGCGGAGCCGGGGCTCCAAGCCCAAGGGTTGGCAGGTGGAGGGCAAAGCCACCAGCTTCCTCTGCTGTGGGGGCTGCCTTAGGGGGTGAGACCTGGGGGACACCCACCTCGGCCCCTGGCAGCCGAGGCCCAACCAGCTCCACCTGGGGGGCTGTGAAACGAGCTCCTGCAGCCACCTCAGCCTCCACCTTGGCCTTCCTGGGGGGAGGAGCAGCGGCAGCCAGCCGGGCTGCCTGGGCCTCTTCGGCCACTTCTCGTACACGCAGCCGAGGGAGCTGGAGGCGCCGGCGGGCAGGGGCGGCTGGGACAGGACCCTTGACAGCCTCAGCTTTGAGGCCCCGGCGCAGGCGGGAGAACTTGGGAAAGGAGAACTCGACGTCAACAGGGGCCAGGTCAGCAGGGACCCCCAGAGCCCCAGGCACCACCACCATCTTCTTCTTCTTCACAGGGGACAGACTCTGGATGTTCTGGGGAGAGAGGAGAGAGGCAGGAGGCGGTGGGACAGTGGGAGGCTGGGAGTGGACAGGAAGAGCCCCCTCCTGGTATTAGACCAGGCCGGGGATGCACTAGGTCAAGTATCATGTCTCCCAAACACCATCCCCACTTATTGCCTGTCATTTCACCTTGAGTGCCCAGGAAGGCAGGCAGCCATCTAAAATCTCCAAATGAGTCAACAGGAGTGTAGGGACTGGAACCAAGACTTCTAGCTCCTGAACCAGGATTTTCCCCAACATCCTCATTCTTGAGATGGGGAAACTGAGTCCCAGGGAAGGAAAGAAATTTGTCCAGGGAGACTCAGCAGAGCAGTAATTGGGCCACACTCAGGCTGGAACCTGGCTTCCCTGGTTCCAAGTAGCGTGTTTCAGGATCCCTATCAAGGCTGGATCCAACGGTGGGGATGCCTCTCCAAGATGGGTGAGGTCCCTGGGCTGGAGTGGGTCAGTCCCCTTCCCGGGGGAGGAGTTTAGGGGCAAAGAGCAAGGGGCAGAGAGTGGAATTAGCTTAGGTTAGTAACAAGACAGAGGGCAAGGCTGGCCCATGGTGGCAGGGAATGGGGGTCATGGCGCAGAGACGGGATCGCTGGGGCAGTCCAGGGCTGGGGCCGGGCTAAGCACGCGTACCAGCTTGGCCACCTTGGCCCGTGGGCCCTTGATCTCGTAGCCGGCCACGGTCCCGGGCCGCAGAGCTAGGTCCCCGGTGGGCACAGTGCGCTTCAGGCAGAAGGAGACTTTGTAAGGCTCGGCGCATTGCAGCAGGCGTAGTGCGTCCTCGTACTTGAAGTTCTCAAAGAACACTCGGGCGCTCAGCAGCTGGTCTCCTGCGGGGGAAGTGGAGGTGCGCAGCACGTGGGCATCTCTCGGCTCTGCCCGGGCCTACCTCTGGCCACTTGCACGGAGCCCCCGCGGTGAGGCCCTGCCCCAAATTTTAGCCTCTCCAATTCCCAGCGCAAGATTGAATCGCAATTACGCCGGCCCCGCCCCACAACCTCAGCCCCGCCCCCTGCAAGGAACAAAGCCGCGCCCACTCGGGTCATGCCATTTTCTTGTCGCTCCCCTATCCATCCTTATATTTCGGAGACTGACTTTGCTTCTTTTATCAAGAGAACAGAATCAGAAGAGGACTTCCAGAAGCTCCCACACTGTTCACCCCCTTTCTCCTGTGGCGATTTACTCACTCCACTCTCCTTCCTGTTCCTGGGGATGAACTAACCCCACTCCTTCAGGGCAATCCCTCCACCGCCTTCTTAGGTACATCCTCCAGCAATTCTCTCCCCTTCCCACATCATTAATTGTCCTTCTCATTTACATTATTCTCATCAGCGTACAAATACGTTATTTCGGGCCAGGCGCGGTGGCTCACGCCTATAATCCCAGCACTTTGGGAGGCCGAGGCGGGTGGATCACGAGGTCAGGAGATCGAGATCATCCTGGTCAACAAGGTGAAACCATGTCTCTACTAAAAATACAAAAATTAGCTGGGCATGGTGGCGCGTGCCTGTAGTTCCTGCTACTCGGGAGGCTGAGGCAGGAGAATTTCTTGAACCCAGGAGGTGGAGGTTGCGGTGAGCCAAGATCCTGCCATTGCACTCCAGTCTGGGTAACAACAGTGAAACTCCGTCTCAAAAAAAAAAAAAAAATATGTTATTTCTCCCACGAGAAAGTTTGCCAGCCACGTTGATTCATGCCTATGATCCCAGCACTTTGGGAGACCAAGGCAGGCAGATCACCTGAGGTCAGGAGTTCAAGACCAGCCTGACCAACATAGAGAAACCCGTTCTCTACTAAAAATACAAAATTAGCTGGGTGTCATGGCAGGCACCTGTAATCCCAGCTACTCGGGAGACTGAGGCAGGAGAATCACTTGAACCTGGGAGGCGGAGGTTGCAGTGAGCCAAGATCATGCCATTGCACTCCAGCCTGGGCAACAAGAGTGAAACTCCATCTCAAAAAAAAAAAAAAGAAAATCAGTCTCACTATGTTGCCCAGTCCAGTCTCAAATTCCTAGGTTCAAGTGATCCTCCCGGCCGGGCGTGGTGGCTCATGCCTGTAATCCCAGCACTTTGGGAGGCCGAGGCGGGTAGATCACGAGGTCAAGAGATCGAGACCATTCTGGTCAACATGGTCTCTACTAAAAATACAAAAAATTAGCTGGACATGGTGGCGCATGCCTGTAATCCCAGCTACTCAGGAGGCAGGAGAATTGCCTGAACCCAGGAGGCGGAGGTTGCGGTGAGCTGAGATCGCGCCATTGCACTCCAGCCTGGGTAACAAGAGCAAAACTCTGTCTCAGAAAAAAAAAAAAGTGATCCTCCCACCTCAGCCTCCCAAAATGCTGATATTACAGGTGTGGGCCACTTTCTTTTTCTTTCAAAGACAAGATCTTGCTCTTTTGCCCAGGCTGGAGTACACTGGTGTAATCACAAATCACTGCAGCCTTGAAATTCAAGGCTCAAGTGATCCTTCTACCTCAGCCTCCTGAGTACCTGGGACTTCAGGCCTGTGCCACCACAGCCAGCCTCTATAACCTCGTAAAGACACATTGCCCCAGGCCTCAGGCCTTGGACCTCATCTCTGTCTACATGCTCAAGTCATCCCTTGGGAATTCTTGGGAAGCTCATCCAGATTGAGGAGTTTAAAGATCATAAATCTGCTAAGAATTCCCAAGTATATCTCTCCAGCCCAGGATTCTCCCTTCCACCCTAGACTCACATCCAACATCTCCATCATATCTCCACCTGGGTATCCAGTGCCACACCTCTCACTCCTGGACATTCTTCTCCAAATGAGTACTAGCCTCAGTGTGTTCCTTTTGAGAAACCAGCAACTCCATCCTCAGGTCAAAAATTCCTAGATCCACTGGGTGCAGTGGCTCACACCTGTAATCCCAGCACTTTGGGAGGCCAAGGCAGGTGGATCACCTGAGGTCAGGAGTTTGAGACCAGCCCAGGCAACCTGGTGAACTCCCCCTGCTCCCCCCCACGCCCAGCTCTACTAAAAATACAAAATAAGCCAGGTACTGGGGAGGCTGAGGCAGGATAATTGCTTGAACCCGGAAAGCAGAGGTTGCAGTGAGCCAAGATCATGCCATTGCACTACAGCCTGGGTGACAGAGCAAGACTCTGTCTCAAAAAAAAAAAAAAAAAATCCCTGGATCCATCCTTGAAACTCTTCCCATCATTCCCAATATCTAGTACTCAAAGTTCCTCCTTCAAAATATATCCAGAATTCAAAATACACACACACACACACACACACACACACACACACGTATGTTCTCTCTTCACCTCCGGAACGTTTTGGTCCGGAGCATCCTCATCTCTTACCTGGATAATCACAGTAGTAACCTTGTTGGTCTCCCTACTCCTAACCCTGCCCTCATATATTCTACTGTTTTGTTGTTGTTGTTGCTGCTCTGCTGCTGCTGTTTGTTTTTAAAACGGTATCTTGCTTTGTTGCCTAAGCTGGAGTACAGTGGTGTGATCATGGCTTACTGCAGCTTCAAACTCCTGGGCTCAAGCGATCCTCTCGCCTTGGCTTCCCAAAGTGCTGGGATTACAGGTGTGAGCCACCCCGTGCTTGGCCATATTCTACTGCTCATGCAGCAGTTCAGCAGTCAATTCATGTTTCTCCTCTGCTCACAGGCCTCACAGAATAAAAGTGAAAGTCCTATAAAGCCCTCTAAAAAATGCCCTCCATTACCTCTCTGGCCTCTTCTCTTACTCTCCTCTTCACTAACTCAGTTGCATAGACAGTGGCTTCCTCACTGTTCCTCCCACAAGCTAGTCAGGATCCCACCTTGGGGCATTTGTGCTGGCTATTCCCTCTTCCAGATGACCTCATTGCTTTTTCCCTCACCTCCTTCAGCCTTTTCGCCCTTTCCGGCCCACACCAATTCTTTTCTTTTTTTTTTTAGATGGAGTTTCAAGTTTTGCCCTTTTCGCCCAGGCTGGAGTGAAGTGGTGCCATCTTGGCTTACTGCAACCTCCGTCACCTGGATTCAAACAATTCTCTTGCCTCAGCCTCCCAGAGTAGCTGGGATTATAGGCGCCCACCACCACACCCAGCTACTTTTTGTATATTTAGTAGAGACGGAGTTTCCCCATGTTGGCCAGGTGGGTCTCGAACTCCCTACCTCAGGTGATTCGCCCACCTCAGCCACCCAAAGTGCTAGGATTACATGCATGAGCCACTGCACCCGGCCAAGCCCACCCCATTAAAAAATGCAGCTGTAGCTGGGCACGGTGGCTCATGCCTGTAATCCCAGCACTTTGGGAGGCCAAGGTGGGAGGATCACCAGGTCAGGAGTTTGAGACCAGCCTGGCCAATATGGGGAAACCCTGTTTCTACTAAAAATACAAAAAGCGGGCGCCTGTAGTCCCAGTTACTCAGGAGGCTAAGGCAGAAGAATCACTTGAAACCAGGAGGTGGAGGTTGCAGTGAGCCAAGATCACACCATTGCACTCCAGTTGGGCAACAGAGCGAGACTCCATCTCAAAAAAAAAAGCGGCTGTAGCACATTTTGCCCTCCTGGCAACTGTAGCACATATTGCCTTCTAACTTACTAGGTATTTTACTTAACTGGCTTAAATATGTCTCTCCCCCCTGAAATGTAAGCTTCCTAAGTGCAGGGACCGTTGTTCACTATTTTGTTCACTGCTGAGGCCAAGCACTTAAGATAATGTCTGAAATACAAGGCGCTAATAAATATTTGTTTCATGAATAAATCACGTCAGCTTCATCCATGTTTCCCAAAACATCCCTCACTTACAAAGCTCCTCTTCCCAACCCCTCCAAGTGGCTCACTCCACCCTTTTCTCCTGTCCCAACAACAAAAACATTTACTAACACTCACGTAGTTAAGCACTATGTGCCACTTAGCTATGTGCTAAGTGTTTTCACATAGTGACTCATTTAATCTACAATACATAATAACCCCATACTAGAATAAGCCCCATTTCAGAGATGAGAAAACTGAGACACAGAAATATCACAAGCTAGTAAACGGGGGATGTGGGATTCGCACCCAGTGAACCTCTGTAGTTTGCAATGAAACCAGTCAGCAAAGCCCTGCCCCAAGTCCTTAACCCCGCCTCCTGGTCGCAGGTCACGCCCCCATCCCCTGGTCAGTTTCAGCCTCGCTTTGGACGCTGGGCAGATTTGTAACCCCGCCCCTGCAGGTTGATCCCGCCCCACACCCCGGGCCCGCCCACCTTCCTGCAGGCTGAGGCTCCTGGCGGCGGGTGAGTCCTCGCGCAGCTCTCGAACGAAGATTCCCTCTTTGCCGCCGCCCGCTACGTTGATGCCGCTGACCCCGGTCTGCGCCTCCGTCTCCACGATAATCTCCACCAACTCCGCCCGCCTCAGCTCCTGCAAAGGGCGGCGAGGTGTCGCGTTGGTGGGGCTCTAAGGCTGGACCTCGCCCAGCGCCCGCCATTGCGCTCAATGGTGGCTCATGTACATATATACATATATTATATATATGTGTGTATATATATTTAAAGACGGAGGGGGCGTCTCGCCACTTTGCCCAGGCTGGTCTCGAACTCCTAGGCTCAAGATATCCTCCCGCCTCGGCCTCCCAAAGTGCTGGGATTACAGGCGTGAGCCACCACGCCCGGCCAGAAGTGGCTGTTCAGCGAGTTCTCAGGGCACACGCCCCTTGGCGCCGCCCTCGCAGGACGTCGGGGCACACCCACTCCGGCGTCTCCCCCTTAAAGCGAGCCCGCGGGCGGCTGGCTTTCTCGGACCTGTGGAACGCTTAAACAGCTCCGCGGGCCTGCTGGCCTTTCTAGGACCCTAGAGCTGCAGTCGGTAAAGGTTAGAAGAGTCGGGGTTGTAAGGGGAGGGACAGCATCAGAGGGGGCTGAAGGGAAGTTGTGATTGAGAGGCGGGACCAGGATCGTGGGGGCGTGGTCAGGTCGGGAGGGCGGGGCTGCGGGGAGGTCAGTGCGAGAAAGAAGGGTAGGAGAGCGCAGGCCTGGAAGAGCCAAACGGGGGTATAGAAGGCTGCCAAAGACAGGAGAGGAGTGTGGCAGAGTTTATGAGGGGTTATTTGAAGCTGGGGTGGAGACCCATATTCTTTTTTTATGGGAAGAGACAGGGTCTCTCAATCTGTCCCCAGACTTGAGTGCAGTGGTGTGATCATGGCTCACTGCAGCCTCCACCTCCTAAACTCAAGCAATCCTCCCGCTCTGGTCTCCCAAGTAGTTGAGAACACAGGCAGGCACCACCACACCCAGATAATTTTTAATTTTATTTATTTATTTATTTATTTTAGAGATGGGGTCTCACTGTGTTGCCCAAGCTGATCTCAAACTCCTGGCCTCAAAAGATCCCCCAGTCTCCCAAAGTGCTGTGATTACAGTCATGAGCCACTACACCTGGCCCGAGACCCATATACTATTCTATAAGCTGGATTGAACTATGGGGAAGGGGCTTTAATAACAGCAGAACAGGCCAGAGGACTGTGGCTCACACCTGTAATCTCAGCACTTTGGGAGGCTGAGGCAGGCGGATCACCTGAGGTCGGGAGTTCGAGACCAGGCTGACCAACATGGAGAAACCCCATCTCTACTAAAAATACAAAATTAGGCCGGGTGCAGTGGCTCACGCCTGTAATCCCAGCACTTTGGGAGGCTGAGGCGGGTGGATCGCGAGGTCAAGAGATAGAGACAATCCTGGTCAACAAGGTGAAACCCTGTCTCTACTAAAAATACAAAACTTAGCTGGGCATGGTGGTGTGTGCCTGTAGTGGCTGAGGCAGGAGAATTGCTTGAACCCAGAAGGCAGAGGTTGCGGTGAGCCGAGATCGTGCCATTGTACTCCAGTCTGGGTAACAACAGCAAAACTCTGTCTCGGAAAAAAAAAATACAAAATTAGCCAGGAGTGGTGGTGCATGCCTATAATCCCAGCTACTGGGGAGGCTGAGGCAGGAGAATGATTTGAACCCTGGAGGCGGAGGTTGTGGTGAGCTGAGATCACACCCCATTGCACTCTAGCCTGAGCAACAAGAGCAAAACTCTGTCTCCAAATAAATAAATAAATAAGTAAAATAACAGCAGAACAAGAGAAGAGTTGAGGATGGGATTCTGAGGAGGGGGCTGGCTGGACCTTCATGCCGTCTGGGATTCGGGGGATAGGGAGTGGGATTTGCCTCCCTGCAGGCTTGAATGTGTGCGAGAATGTGCTCTGTTGTAAATTCAGTGACCCCAAGACCTGCAAAACACCCACAGGAGAGGGAATCCAGTGAAGGGGGGGCTGCGTGGGTAATGAACGGGACTGGCAGACATGGCATTCCTGGTATTTACAGTAAATTATGCAGATTGGACTTGGCCCAGAAGCCACTGCGGGCTTCACAATAGGGCTTCCCAGAAAAGGCAGTGATAAACCTGGATTCTGTCTAGGAATCCAATCTGCTGTATGTCTTAGGGAGAATCTTGCCCTCTCTGAATCCACTTCCCTGCTGTAAAGTAGGGTAACATAGGTATACTGGCAGGAGGTTCATGTTGTGAGCTGAGGCCTGCAGCAGCAGGGAGCTGAGAGGACGCTGTCATGGGTAGCACATCAGGGCCAGCACAGACTGGAATTGAGCCCAGGACTTAGAGGGAAAGCAGGTCTAGGCCAAATGCCCCACCGCAGTGGCCCCAAGGGACCAGGGGGCTGAGCAGGGCAATGCCATGTCTGCCAGTAAGAAAAGTTGTGGATGGGGCTACAGGGAACAGCATGACCACCATTACCACCCTTTGGCTCAGCAGGTCCTGGGCTAAGCATTTTATGTGCAGGATCTCTGTCTTTTTTTTTAAGAGTTGGAGGGCAGGTGTGGTGGCTCATGCCTGTAATCCTAGCACTTTGGGAGGCCTAGGCGGGTGGACCACACCACTGCACTGCAGCCTGGCCACAGAGTGAGACCCCATTTCAAAAAAAGAGTCACAGTCTTACTGTTTTGCCCAGCCTGGTCTCCAACTCCTGGGCTTGTGATCATCTGGCCTCAGCCTCGCAGAGTGTTGGGATTATGGGTGTGAGCCACGGAACCCAGACTGCAGGATCTCATTTCATGAGATTTTGATGCCCATTTCATGGGCAGTCACAGAGGAAGACACTGAGGCCCTGAGAGGTAGAGTGACTTGCCTAATGCCCTGAAGCAAGGGAAGAGGCTGGACTGCAACCTTAGGTCTGTGTAGCCAGAGAATCCTGTAGCCAGAGAACTCCTGGCGCTCAACCTCCAACCTCAGCTTGGCCCCTGTAAGAGTAGACCCGCTCCATGCCTGGCACATAGTAAGACACGGTCGATGCCAGTACATTATCTCAGCAACAGGGACAGCACCTGCCATTCAAAGAGGCTTCTTCAGCACCAGACTCTATGCAAATGGCTCAAGCATGAGTTCTCAGAGATGGAAATCATTACCTAAATTTTTTTTTTTTTGAGACAGTCTCACTGCGTCCCCCAGGCTGGAAGGCAATGGCACAATCTCGGCTTACTGCAACCTCCCCTTCTTGGGTTCAAGTGATTCTTCTGCCTCAGCCTCTTGAGTAGCTGGGACTACAGGCATGCACCACCATGCCTGGCTAATTTTTGTATTTTTAGTAGAGATGGGGTTTCACCAGGTTGGCCAGGCTAGTCTCGAACTCCTGACCTCAAGTGAGCCGCCCTCCTCAGCCTCCCAAAGTGCTGGGATTACAGGCGTGAGCCGTCATGCCCAGTTCCATTACCTCCATTTCACTGATAGGGAAACTGAGGCTCAGATAGTGAGATCATCTGCCCAGGGCCACAAAGCTGAAGTGGTATGGTGGGATCTGAGCCATGGGTCCAAGCCCATCTCCTTAACCCCTACATTAAATAGCCTATATTATATACATATATTTGAGACAGGGTCTTTTTAACTTTGTTTTTCTTATTTATTCTTTCCACACAGGAGACTTAATGAGACAGGATCTTGCTCTTTCACTCACACTGGTGTGCAGTGGTTCGATCATATCTCACTGCAACCTCAACCTCCTGGGTTCAGGTGATCCTCCCACCTCAGCCTCCTGAGTAGCTAGGAATGCACCACCAAAGCTGGCTAATTTTTTTTTTTTTTTTTTTGGTACTCCCTGTGTTGTCCAGGCTGGTCTCAAACTCCTAGGCTCTAGTGATCCTCCTGCCTCGGCCTCCCAAAATGCTTGGATTCCAGGCCCAAGCCACTGCACCTGGCATATACTGCCTCTTCTGATGAAGGGTTTCTGCTGGATTTTCTTTAGCTCCTTATTATTTTTTGTTTGTTTTTGTTTTCTTGAGATGGAGTTCAATGGTGGGTGGAGTGCAATGGCACGATCTCAGCTTACTGCAACCTCCACCTTCCAGGGTCAAGTGATTCTCCTGCCTCAGCCTCCTTAGTAGCTGGGATTATAGGTGTACGCCATCGCACCTGGCTAATTTTTGTATTTTTAGTAGAGACAGTTTCACCGTGTTAGGCTGGTCTTGAACTTCTGACCTTGTGATCCACCTGCCTCGGCCTCCCAAAGTGCCTGGATTACAGGCATGAGCCACCACGCCTGATACTAGCTTCTTATTAATTTAGCTCCTTTATGTGCCAATGAATTCACTGCTTTGAGTCTTAGTCTGTGCCAGACACTGCACTAAGGACATTACATATGTTAATTTTCTTCCCCCCACAGTGACCCATAAAATGGACCCATTTCACAGATAGAGAGACTAAGGCACAGAGAGGCCAGAAAGTGTCTCCTTGCTGCCCTAGTCTGTGCCTCCCCACTGTCCTCAAGTGCACCTTGCCGGACCCACGGGCACTCACCTCTGCACTCCGGCTTCTGGCCTCCATGGTGCTGCTGGGAGGCACCTGCACCCCAGGCTCCCGCGTCCTCTCTCCTTTCTGCTGGAGAACCAGCTTCAGTTCTGCATGGAGCAGTTGCCTCTGAGCCTACGGGAAGACAGCGGTGGAGGCTTGAGGCCAGGAGGGGATGAGAGGTGGAGGCCATGCTTACAGGGAGAGAGCAGGGTGAGTAATAGGAAGGGGAGAAGGGCCCCCACCCCAGCTGTCCTCTCACCGCTGCCTGGGCGCAGGCACTCCCTCCTAACAAGAGCCCAGCCCGAGGTGCTGCACTGCTGTCTGCGGGGCTCACACCCTTCTGCGGGGTTCTTGCTGCCTGCCAGGGAAAGACCAGGATGTGAAGTTCCAGGCAGGCAAGGGAGGGGTGGGGAGGGGCATCTGGCACCAGCCAGCACTCACCTGAGGGTCACCTCCAGCTCCTTGGGCCTCCTGAGTCCGGGGCTCTGAGAAGAATGATGTGAGCAGCGTTACCAGCTAACACCCACCGATGCGTCCTCAGTGCCTGATGCTGATGCACTCTGTGTTGTTTTTTGTTTTTTGGGTTTTTTTTTCGAGATGGAGTCTTGCTCTGTTGCCCAGGCTGGAGTGCAGTGGCACAATCTCAGCTCACTGCAACCTCTGCCTCCCGGCTTCAAGCGATCCTTCTGCCTCAGCCCCCCTAGTAGCTGGGATTACAGGCACACACCACCATGCCTGGCTAACTTCTGTATTTTTAGTAGAGACGAGGTTTCGCCATGTTGGCCAGGCTGGTCTCGAACTCCTGACCTCAGGTGATCCACCTGCCTTGGTCTCCCAAAGTGCTGGGGTTATAGGCATGAGCCACCGTGCCCGGCCTATGCTCTGTTGATGCCCTATCCCCATGGTACAGGTGGGAAAGTGAGCCTCAAAAGACCTTTACCCAGGATGACTCGCTGGACAATACACAGTAAAGCCAAAACTGACTCCAAGGCCTGTCTGGCAGCAGAGCCCCTGTGCCAAAGATTTTGGCCAACCGAGGGGGCCAAATTCAATTTAAAAAACTGCTTTTTGGGACAGGGTCTCACTCTATTATCCAGGCTGGAGTGCAGTGGTGCAATGACAGCTCACTGCTGCCTCGATCTCCGGGTTCAGGCTATCCTTCCACCTCAGCTCCTGAGTAGCTGGGACCACAGGTGTGAGCCACAACACCCTGCCAATTTTTTTTTTTAGACAGAGTCTTGCTGTGTCGCCCAGGCTGGAGTGCAATGGCATGATCTCGATTCAATGCAACCTCCACCTCCTGGGTTCAAGTGATTCTCCTGCCTCAGCCTCCTGAGTAGCTGGGACTATAGGCATCCACCACCATGCCTGGCTAATTTTGTATTTATTTTATTTTACTTTATTTATTTATTTTTGCGACAGAGTTTCGCTCTCATTGCCCAGGCTGGAGTACAATGATGCAATCTTGGCTCACCACAACCTCCGCCTCCCAGGTTCAAGCAATTCTTCTGCCTCAACCTCCCGAGTAGCTGAGATTACAGGCATGTACCACCATGCCCAGCTAATTTTGTGTTTTTAGTAGTGATGGAGTTTCACCATGTTGGCTGGTCTAGAACTCATAACCTCAAGTGATCTGCCTGCCTTGGCCTCCCAATGTGCTGGGATTACAGGCATGAGACACCGCACCCAGTGACACCAGGCTAATTTTTGTAATTATTTGTGGAGATGGGGTCTCCCTAGGTTGCCCAGGCTGATCTCCAACTCCTGGGCTCATGCCATCCTCCCACCTCAGCCTCCCAACAATATAAAATAATTATAGCCAGTCCCATGTACTCCCAGTGGGCAAATCACAGCGCCTCTCTGTGCTTCGGTTGCCTGTCTATAAAATAGGGGAGAATAAGAGCACTTACCTCAAGGGGCTGTTCCGAGGATCAAGTGAGTTAATAAGTATGAAGTGCCAGGCATCTGGCAGGTGCTTTATAAATACTTGCTATTATTCTTTTTTTATTTTCTGAAACGGAGTTTCGCTCTTGTTACCCAGACTGGAGTGCAATGGCATGATCTCGGCTCACCACAACCTCCGCCTTCTGGGTTCAAGCAATCCTCCTGCCTCAGCCTCCCAAGTAGCTGGGACTACAGGTGTGCACCACCATACCTGGCTATTTTTTTTTTTTTTTTGAGAGAGAGTCTCACTTTGTCACCAGGCGCCAGGCTGGAGTGCAGTGGCCCGGACCTTGTGTCTAGTGCCCCACAGGCACCACTGCAGGTGGCCCTCAGCACAGCCTTGTGTGATCAGTTACAACTGCGCCCATTACAGAGACCCCATCTCTACAACCACCTCCCGGGTTCAAGCAATTCTCCTGCCTCAGCCTCCCGAGTAGCTTGGACTACAGGCACATGCCACCACGCCCAGCTAATTTTTGTATTTTTAGTAGAGACGGGGTTTCACCATGTTGGCCAGGATGGTCTCGATCTCTTGACCTCGTGATCCACCCGCCTCAGCCTCCCAAAGTGCTGGGATTACAGGCTTGAGCCACCGTGCCCGGCCTACCTGGCTACTTTTTGTATTTTTAGTAGAGATGGGGTTTCGCCATGTTGGCCAGGCTGGTCTCGAACTCCTGACTTCAGGTGATCCACCCGCCTCAGCGTCCCAAAGTGTTGGGATTACAGGCATGAGCCACCGCATCTGGCATACCATTATTATTACTAAGAATTTCCTCAGCCTGGTGCTGTGGGTGCTCCCTCAACATGGAGAAACCCCATCTCTACAAAAAATACAAAATTAGCCAGGCATGGTGGCAGCGCCTGTAATCCTAGCTACTCGGGAGGCTGAGGCAGGAAAATCCCTTGAACCCAGGAGGCAGAGGTTGCAGTGAGCTGATATTGCTCCATTGCACAGGAGCGAAACTTCCGTCTCAAAAAAAAAAAAAAAAGAACTTCCTATGGCCCTGACCTTGTGTCAAGTGCCCCATAGGCACCACTGCAGGTGGCCCTCAGCACAGCCTTGTATGGTCAGTTACAACTGAGCCCATTACAGAGAGCCACTTGAGGCTGGGGACAGGGATGTCACTAGCCCAGGTCACACATGGCCGAGCCAGGACTTGAACTTGTCTGAAAGCTCCAGCCCTTTATCTGGCTAATACTAATAACTGATGGGTACTGAGTGGTTAGTATTTGTCAGTCTCTGTGCTAAGACCTTCACCTTCTACCTCAACTTGGAAAACCCCATTTCCTGGGAGGCCAAGAGAACTGACTCAAGGCCTCATAGCACAGCCAGAAGGAAGCAAAGCTGAAATTCACATGCAGCAACCCGCCAGGCCCATCTGGGGAAACGGAGATGCATACTGTCTCCCCCAACCCCCGACTCTGGGCTTGTCCTCACAGCCCCCACCTGGCATGCCAACCCGCCAACCCCTACTGCACAGGGAAAGGTCAGGCCTCACGCGGCACATTCCCTCACACAATGGCCCATCTGCTGTGCTCAGTCGCATTCCGCCCCTGCCCACCCACCCTGGCCACACAATGGCCCTTCATAGCCCATCACTGGCCAGGACAGAGGACATGGGGACCCTTCAACATTCCCACGGCACCCACTCCCCACACAGTGTAAGAGGGCTTCTTTCTGGATCTCCTAGGAGTCCCGGTCTCTGTGTCCTTCCCTGGGATCCCCGCTGAGCCCCCTGCCCCTCTCAGGCTCAGCCAGGACTTGAACTTGTCCAAAAGCTCCAGCGCAGGCCAGGCATGTGGCTCACGCCTGTAATCCCAGCACTTTCGGAGGCCAAGGCAGGCGGATCATGAGATCAGGAGTTTGAGACCAGCCTGAACAACATGGTGAAACCCCATCTCTACTAAAACTACAAAAACTAGCCAAGTGTGGTGGCGTGCACCTGTAATCCCAGCTACTCAGGAGACTGAGGCAGGAGAATTGCTTGAATCCAGGAGGTGGAGGTTGCAGTGAGCTGAGATCATGCCACTGCACTCCAGCCTGGGCAACAGAGCAAGACTGTTTAAAAAAAAATAAATGGGCCAGGCGCGGTGGCTCACGCCTGTAATCCCAGCACTTTACGGGGCCGAGGCAGGCAGATCACAAGATCAAGAGATTGAGACCATCTTGGCCAACATGGTGAAACCTCGTCTCTACTAAAAAATACAAGAATTAGCTGGGTGTGGTGGCACACGCCTGTAGTCCCAGCTACTTGGGAGGCTGAGGCAGGAGAATTGCTTGAACCCGGGAGGCGGAGATTGCAGTGAGCCGAGATTGCAGCATTTTACTCCAGCCTGGTGCCTGGTGACAGAGGAAGACTCTGTCTCAAAAATAAAAATTAAAAAAAAAAAAAAAAAGAAGCTCCAGCACTTTAGCTGGACAATCATAATAATAACTGATGGGTACTGAGAGGTTAGTATTGATACTGAGTGGTTAGTATTCATGTTGAGTGGTTAGTATTGATATTGAATGATTAGTATTGATACTGAGTGGTTAGTACTGATACTGAGTGGTTAGTATTGATACTGAGTGGTTAGTATTGATACTGAGTGGTTAGTATTGATACTGAGTGGTAGGTATTCATATTGAGTAGTTAGTATTGATACTGAGAGGTTAGTATTGATACTGAGAGGTTAGTGTTGATACTGAGAGGTTAGTGTTGATACTGAGAGGTTAGTATTGATACTGAGTGGTTAGTATGGATACTGAGAGGTTAGTATTGATACTGAGTGGTTAGTATTGATACTGAGAGGTTAGTATTGATACTGAGAGGTTAGTATTGATACTGAGAGGTTAGTATTGATACTGAGAGATTAGTATTCATATTAGCCAGTCCCTGTACTAAGACCTTGTCTTCCACATTGAGGACATTTCCTCTGA
Source organism: Callithrix jacchus (assembly GCF_049354715.1). Classification (NCBI taxonomy): domain Eukaryota; kingdom Metazoa; phylum Chordata; class Mammalia; order Primates; family Cebidae; genus Callithrix; species Callithrix jacchus. The sequence goes on from NC_133523.1 coordinate 35,970,894, forward strand.
ACTGGGTCCTGTGCTGGCACCCATAGGCCTCAAAATCCCCCTGGATGTCGTGGCTGTTAGAGGGGTGGAAACTGAGGCTCACAGAGGGGTCACCCAGCAAGAAGCAGCAGCGCTAGGACCTGTGCCTGCCCCGCACCCCTGCTCTACACCTTAGTTTGCATTGGTGGCTCCGAACACCGGGGCAGGAGCTGGGTTGGGCAGGAGGGGCCAGTGCTAGAAACACACCCAGGCGAGGTGCCAGGCCTGGGCCAGGCAGGCCTGTTACAGACTTGGCCTCGTGGGACCCCATTTAACTGATGAGTCATTGAGAGTTGACAGACCGTTGATCACTGTGACAGAGTTGGGACTTGAGGCCAGGTGCGAAAGTGAGCTCAGTCCCTTACCCGGGACTGAGACACAGCAGAGCCCTGAGCTGGGGCACGAGAAGCCTGGACCTTGTAGGTGGTAGAGGACTGGGTCTCCTGGGTCGCAGGCTCTCTGCCCCAGGCCCGTGGCTCTGAGGGTCATGCCGGGAGCCTGGCACAGGAAGTCCAGGCAGGGCAGGGCAGGGACAAGAGAGTACCCTCCTTCTTCGTCCCTGTCTGGGACAGGCACCCAGCCCAGGTTATATTTAGCCCAGCTGTGCCCTTCCTGAGCCATGTACCCAGCTCCTGGGGTAAGGTGGGGGCAGCTTCGGAAGGAAACCCTCAGGCAGGACTCTGTGTTCCCAGCTCTGCCTATCCCACTAGACAGGGGAGGGAGGGGCAGGGAGGCTCCTGGTCGGGGGATTGCTGCTTTGTGTTAGGGGCCAGCAGCCTGTTTCTTGGGCGGTTGCTGTGGTGTGACCCTGGCACATGCCAGAGCTTTCAGAGCCCCCAGGGTCCCTGTTTCTTGAGCACCTAGTATGTGCTAAGTAAGATCCTTTTTGTCTTGGCTTCTTAAATCTTTGTAACATCTCCCTGGAGTGGGTACAACTGAGATACCCATTTCAGATGCGACTCCAGCCCTTCAGAGCAGCTGGGAGTGAGGGGTGTCACTTGGAGACTGCTAAGGGATTGGCTGAGGGCTTTGCCCTTCTGGCTCTCTTTCCCTGGTGACTGCCACCAGCCTCACTTGGGAACCCTGCCTGCTCAGAGCCTCAGCTTTCCCCCGCCACCAGCGTGATCTCCCACAGCAGTGAGGCTCAGGAGTTGAGCTGACTCTTCCAGGCCTATAAACATTACCCGAGGCCATCTAGGGGGTCAGGGGAAGTTAAGGTGGTGGCCTCTGGCTGTCTCAGTCCCTGCTCCAGCACTTCCCGGGTATGAGGACTTGGACAAGATCCTTCATCTCTGGGGCCTCAGTTTCTCCATTTGTAAAATGGAGCCAATAAGAATGGCTTTGAAGACTTGTGAGAGAACAACAGGTGCTTAGAATATTTCTCATGTATAGTTAAGTGCTCAATGAATATAAACTCGACCGGGTGCAGTGGCCCACACCTGTAATCCCAACACTTTGGGAGGCCGAGGTGAGCAGATCATGAGGTCAGGAATTTGAGACCACCCTGGCCAACATGGTGAAACCCCATCTCTATTTTAAAAAAAAAAAAATTAATATAAACTCATCTCTAGCAGCAAAGGTAGAGTATGGAAGGAGAGGGCTGCGCATCTCACAGCGGCCCCCACTTTCCTCACTACCAAAGGGGAACTCTGGCTGAGGGACAAAACCCAGCTCAGGCACTAGCCTCCCACCAACAGGATCCATACTGCCTCCCTAGCACCCTGCTCCAGGGACCCACCCCAGGTTTCAGGCATCCTGCCCCAGCCCTGGTTTTTGGTTTTTGGGGGTTTTTTTGAGACAGGGTCTCACTCTGTCACCCAGGCTGGAGTGCAGTGGTGTGATCACAGCTAACTGCAACCTTGGCCTCCTGGGCCCAACCCATCCTGCCATCTAAGCCTCCAGAGTAGCTGGGACCACAGGCATGCACCGCCACACCCCGCTAATTGAAACTCTCTATATATATATATGTAGAGATGGGGTCTCCCTGTGTGGCCCAGGCTGCTCTGGAACTCCTGGGCCTCGAACTCCAGTCCTCCACCTCAGCCTTCCAAACTGCTGGGATTACAGGCATGAGCCACTATGCCTGGCTGCCTTAGCTCTTTAGAAGCAGCAACTCGCCGGGCGCAGTGGCTTACGCCTGTAATCCCAGCACTTTGGGAGGCCGAGGCGGGTGGATCACGAGGTCAAGAGATCGAGACCATCCTGGTCAACATGGTGAAACCCCGTCTCTACTAAAAATACAAAAAATTAGCTGGGCATGGTGGCGCGTGCCTGTAATCCCAGCTACTCAGGAGGCTGAGGCAGGAGAATTGCCTGAACCCAGGAGGCGGAGGTTGTGGTGAGCCGAGATCGCGCCATTGCACTCCAGCCTGGGTAACAAGAATGAAACTCTGTCTCAAAAAAAAAAAAAAAAAAAGGCAGCAACTAATTACTCTGACACCAGCCCTGTGAAGGGGCCTCCTGACATCAGCCCATTTTAGAGATGGGGAAGCAGAGGCACAGAGGATTAAGTGTCTTGCCCAAGGCTGTGCAGCCAGAAAGAAGAAGAAAGGAGATTTGAACCTCTGGCTCCAAAGTCTATACCTTTAACACCTACACCACACGGCTTCCTGAGCCCCCAGAACCCGTCCCAACACTTCCCGGGACCTTGAACCTCACTCCCACAGTGTCTCAGCTTGGCCAGGGAGGGGACTGGCCGGCTGATCTCTTACCGCTGGGCCTCCAGACACCTCGACAGCTCCTGGTCCGTCTGTCAGCCCCTGCCCTAGGCTTGGGGGGAAAAGGAATGGGGAGGGGGAGGAGAGAGAAACCCCAGCCATTGGCTGCAGAGGTGTGACGTCACCAGAGGGTGGGTGGTGGAGAAACAAACATCCCCCTCCTCCAGCTACAGCCCTCGGCAAGGGGTGGGGACCTCGGGACAGCCACCAGCCACCTCTCCCTTGCCTGGGCCGAGACCTCTGCCCTGAGCTCAGCTTCAAGGATTTGCACGTTGGCTTCCTCGACTTGGAGAATCAGGACCCCACCCCAGCCCCACTGTTTCCTGGCTCCAGGACCTGGGGCTGGCCAAGGGCCTCGACTGTAAACTCCTTCCATTCCCTCTCCCTGTCAACTTGAGTTCAGATCACCGCTGGACCACTTCCTGGCTGGGTGACCTGCTGCAAGGCACAGCTTTTCTCTGCAGATAGTAAAAGTACCCACCTCATGGGTTCCTTGTGAAGATTAAACGAGTGAAAAGAGACTGAAAATGTCAAACAAAGCCTGACAGAATGAGGCTACTAATAAGTATTTTGCTATTCTTCACACAAGTTAGGCAGCTGGCTCTTCTTGCTGGGGGTTTTGGCCCTTTTGGAGTGAGACTGGGCACAGGGGACTCCCTGTTCTCTGTCTAGTGCAGCTGCTGTTTGGGGGACACATAGTAAGTACCATGCTCAGGGCTCAAGCCCTGCTTCTGAATCAAGGCTGTAGGGTGGGCTCCTTGTGCCCTTTTGTTTTGAGACAGGGTCTCGCTCTGTCACCCAGGCTGGAGTAGATGAATCACCGCAGCCTGCACCTCCTGGACTCAAGCAATCCTGGCTCACTCCCCCACCCACCACCTCAAGTAGCTGGAACTACAGGCGTGCACCACAGTGCCCAGCTAAGTTTTGTATTTTTTTGTAGAGACAAAGTTTCACCATGTTGCCCAGGCTGGTCTTGAACCCCTGGGCTCTAGTGGTCTTCCCACTTCGGCCTCCCAAAGTTCTGGGATTATGGGCGTGAGTCACGGCACCTGGCTATGCCCAATTTATAGCTATGTGGCCAGGAGGTGGTGGAGCTGGGGTCCAATCCCTGTTCTCCTGGACCACAGAAAACCCCGCTACTCTTCTGCCTCCTCCACTTTGCAGACAAGGAGGCTCAGAGAAGGTAAGTGACTCCCAAGATCACCCATAGCCGGTCATTGGCAGTGGTCCAGATTTGAACCCAGACCTGCCCAACTCCCAAGACAAGGCTACCAGGCCTCACCCCCACCCCCTGGCCGCTGGCCCAGCCCCGACTCACCAGACCCTGGGGGGCGGCACAGGGAGCACAGGTACCCCCACATGCCCCTGGCACCCACCCGGCTGCTGCCTCGGAAGCCCGTCGCTCTCTGAAGCGAGGCCCCAGGCCTGTGCTGGACTGAGGCTGGGGGATTACCCCCAAAGCGCGTGTCAGCAGCTTCTGCCCCATTGTCCAGCCAGGCACAGACACCAAGCCCTGGCCTCTGTCGGCACCCTCGCCTGTCACACACACTGTGGCCCCTCTGCAAACCTGTCCCCCATCTCACACCATGGGGTTGGGGCCCACTTTAGAGGGCATGGAGTTCTAGGCCAGGATGGCAGGATCCCGGAATGCTGGGGGCCTCCCTCCCCTCTCTCTGAAATGCCCCCTGCCCACTCTCAGCCACTGAGGAAGGCAGGAATGTGCTGACCTCTGGGAAATGCCTTCCAGGCCTGGCAGCAACCAAGGATTGGGGTGTGGCCAGAGCCCTCCTCCCGGGAGGGGTGGAAGGGATTCACGCAAACGTTCTTCTGTTCGTGTATTCATTCAACAAACACAAGCCCTATTTAGTGGCAGGTCTTTTGCTGGGTACTGGGACATCCACAAATCTAACTTCACCCCAGTGGAGAGGGGCCACACTCAGGACAGGATCCTGCAGGAGGTGACATCTGCAGTCAAACTGAATTAGCCGGGCGTGGTGATGGGTACCTGTCATCCCAGCTACTTGGGAGGCTGAGGCAGGAGAATCTATTGAAGCCAGGAGACAGAGGCTGCAGTAAGCTGAGATCACACCATTGTACTCCAGCCTGGGCGACAGAGTGAGACTCTGTCTCAAACTAATAACAATAAATAATAATAATGAAGTTAAACTGGAAGAATGAGGAGAAGAGAGCTGAGGAAAATAGAAGGTAGAAGGGAAGGGGGTTCCAGGCAGAGGGACAAACGTGGGCAAAGGACCAGAGGTGAGAAACGGAGCAGGCCTTCATTCACCGTCAGCAAACACTCAGTGGGCACCTGGTCTGGTGTTCGATCCCAGGCTGGATGGTGCTGGGGACACAGTGTGACTGAAACATCTCAGGCCTGCATCCACGCTGTTCATAGTCCAGCAGGGAACAAACCCAGAAAGATGAGGGTTGTGATGGAGGAATCATCGGCAGAGAGGTCAAAGCCTTGATGGGGAAGTCCAGAAAAGGTTCCTGCCCCAGCCTAGGAAGAGCAGTCAGGGAGGACTTCCTGGAAGAAGTGGCAGTTAAGCTTGCACCTGGAGGATATATAGGAGTTAATCTAAAGCCATGGATGGTGAAGGAGTGACTGTGTTTCAGGGAGAGGGAACAGCCAGTACAAAGGCCCTTTGAGGAAATGGTTAACGTGAGAGTGTGAGGGAAAGCTAAGAGGAGGTCCAGGGGTCAGCAGGGCCATGAGGAGGGACTCAGACTTTGTCCTGCGGGCACTGGGTAGCGATGAGAGGGACAAAGCATTCAGAGCACTGAGTTTTTAGGTACATGAGGGTAGAAAGAGGCTGAGCTGGCCAGGCGTGGGGGGTCACGCCTGTAATCCCTCAGCAGGAGGCTGAGGCGGGTGGATCATGACATCCATCAGCCGCTGTGCCTGGCCTGCTCTGAGTTCTTATGAATGGTGTGTCTCTCTGTTCTTCTCTTTCTCTCTGTTCTTATTCCTCGTCTGTCTCTGTGTCTTTCCTGGTTTCTTTCTGTCTCATTCTCTCGATGTGCATTTCTCTCGATGTGCATTTCTCTCTCCCTCTCTGTCTTTCTGTTGTGCTCTCCCTTGCCTGAGGGGGTGTGGCCATGGGAAGCTAAGTTGGGGGGTGGCACCAGTGTCCTGGTTCCGGCCGTGGCCACCTCAGTAAACACAGGACATCCTGTGGGGCTGGGGAAGGAGGTGGACGCTTCTCCCCAGGGACCACCCTCTCTGGACCCAGTCTGAGCCAAGCAGGAGCCTTGACCTGCCCTGCCTGGTCCAGCCATTCCACCCCACCCAGTCCAGCCAAGGGACACTGGACTGAAGCCCACCCTTTACACGCGCCCCCACACCCCAGTCCTCTCTCCTGAGCTCCCGTCCCAGGGCCCCAGCTCCATGCTGCACCCTGGGTGTCTCCCCAGCTCCATGCCGCACCCCTTGGGTCCCTCCCTGGCCTCACCCCCAACCCCAGACCTGCTTCTCTCCCCAGTCACCATCTTAGGGGTGGCCCCACTGTCCCCCAGTCCCCTGATTAGAGCCCTGAGCCTGGTCTGAGACCCCTCCTCCATGGCCTGTTAGTCCCACAGCCTGTCTGTCTGCCAGGCTTCCTGAGTGTGTCCTCCCCAGACTTTCCTCCCCTGGGCTCATGGCCTCCAGTGTCACCTCCATGACGATGCCGCCCACCTAGAGAAGGGGTCCTTTTACTTCATGGCTCCCCAGCGCCTACAGAGTTAAGTCCCCCATCCAGGGTGCTGTTTGCCGTGGCCCTGCGGACTCTTCCAGTCTTGTCACTTAGCTTACTGCTTTCCTCCCCTTTCCAGCCAAACCCAGCAGCTTAGCGATCCTGAAAATGTTGGAGGGTCCCTCACTCAGTGACCCTTGCTGTTTCATTTCTCACCAGAACAATTGTACTTTGGGGCAGATACTGTTACCGTTCCAGTTTACAGGTCAGGACCCTGAGGCTCAGAGAGGTTAAGTACTGTGCCTAGAGTCACACAGCCACTGAATGGCAAAGCTTGTTTTCTCTCTCTTTTTTTTGAGACGGAGTTTCACTCTTGTTACCCAGGCTGGAGTGCAATGGCGTGATCTCAGCTCACCGCAGCCTCCACCCCCTGGGTTCAGGCAATTCTCCTGCCTCAGCCTCTGGAGTAGCTGGGATTACAGGCACGCGCCACCATGCCCAGCTAATTTTTTGTATTTTTTTTTAGTAGAGATGGGGTTTCACCATGTTGACCAGGATGGTCTCAATCTCTTGACCTCATGATCCACCTGCCTCAGCCTCCCAAAGTGCTGGGATTACAGATGTGAGTCACTGTGCCCGGCCAAAGCTTGCTTTCTCTTTCGTTCTTTTCTTTCCCTCTTCCTTCCTTCCTTGCTTTCTCTTTCTCTCTCTTTCCTTCTCTCTTCCTTCCTTTTTTCTTCTCTTTTCTTTCTCCTTCCCTGCCTGCCTTTTCCTTCCTTCCTCCCTCCCTCCCTCCCTTCTCTCTCCCTCCCCCTCTCCCTTCCTTCCTCTTTTCTTTCTCCCTTCCTCTCTTCCTTCCTTCCTTCCTCCCTCCCTCCCTTCTCTCCCTCCCCCTCTCCCTTCCTTCCTCTTCTTTCTTTCTCCCTTCCTCTCTTCCTTCCTTCCTTCCTCCCTCCCTCCCTTCTCTCCCTCCCCCTCTCCCTTCCTTCCTTCCTCTTCTTTCTTTCTCCCTTCCCCTCTCCCTTCCTTCCTTCCTTTTTCTTTTCTTTCTTTTTCTTCTCTCTTTTCTTTCTTCTTTCTCTCTGACAGGGTCTTGTCCTGTCGCCCAGGCTGGAGTGTGGTGGTGCAATCATGGCTCATTGCAGCCTCAGACTTCTGGCCCCAAGCCTCCTGAGTAGCTGGGACTGCAGGCATGAGCCATCACATCTGGCCAAAGCTGGGGTCAAACCCAGGAGATCTGGCTGTCATGAACAATCACTTCTCTCCAGCATCGTGCTTCAATAACATCTCTGTGTTCGATTTTTGCAATGTGCTAGGACTGCATACCATAGGTGCTCAATAAGTGTTTAATGAATAGGAACAGAGGTAGAAGGTAAGCCTTGGAAGGTACAGAGTTCAGACCCCAGAGAATTGGGGTAATAAGGGCCCAGGGACAGGGGAGAGATGTGGTCAGATTACCCTTTACAAAGGTCTAGGCATACAATAGGTGTGTGCTCATAAATTTTTGCTAAATGAGGGAAGGGAAGAAGGGAGGGAGGAAAAAGGAGACCAGATAGCTAGTCACAGCTCTTCCGGGTGTGAGTGTGAGGAGTGTGAGTGTGTGTTGTATGTTTGGGGAGTGTTCTGTTGAATGCCATGGAGGGAAGCTGGCCTAGGTGGTGTCATGGCAGGCATACACAGAAGTTTGAAAAAGGTGAAAGGCAGGCTGGGCACGTGCCTGTAATCCCAGCACTTTGGGAGGCTGAGGCAGGTGGATCACAAGGTCAGGAGTTCAAGACCAGCCTGGTCAACATAGGGAAACCCTGTCTCTACTAAAAATACAAAAATTAGCTAGGCATGGTGGTGGGCGCTTGTATTTCCAGCTACTTGGGAGGCTGAGGCAGGAGAATGGCTTGAACCTGGGAGATGGAGGTTGCAGTGAGCCGAGATTGGGCCACTCCAGCCTGGGCAACACAGTGAGACTCTATCTCAAAAATATAGGTGAAAGGTGACAACAGGCAGTGCCAGGGCTAACAGCTCAGCTAGAAAGGGTGTGGGCCCTGGAGTCTGCGGGCCAAGGTGGTGTGGCCTCCTGGAGTTGAGCCCGAGGGTGGAGCTGCACACCAGAGCCAGGGAGCCTGCACATCCCATCTGGGGGTCAGACATGGGCAGAGAGGGGCAGGTCCTCACACATGAGCCATTCATAAACCTGAGGGTGCCAGAGGAATGGGACCAGGGCTAATCTAGTCCATTTGATGATTTTGTGTAGAAGACATGCCCCTTCCTGCAGACACTTGACCTCCATCTGCTGGCAAACTTGTAATAAATATGTAAATGAAGGGTATCTGGAACATGCGTGGCAGCCATTTACATATGGAGCCTATATGTGCAGTGCACAACCTATGCAACTGTACCTAGAGACTCTGGGGGGAGGGGGCATCATTGGTGAAGCAGGCACAGGGGCAAATGGGAGGATCAGCTCACCCCAGTATTGGCAGTCGAAGACATCAGAAACAGGTCCTTAGCTGGGCACGGTGCTTTGTGCCTCTAATCCTAGTCCCAGCTACTCCAAGGCCTGAGGCCAGAGGATCCCGTAAGCCCAGGAGTTCAAGGCTGTACAGCACTATGATCGCTCCCTGAACAGACACTGCTCTCCAGCCTGGGCAACATAGTGAGACCCAATCTCTTTAAAAAAAAAAAAAAAACTGGGGAAAAGGAAATAAGAAACAGGCCCACACTCACGCCTGTAATCCTAGCACTTTGGGAGGCCGAGGTGGGTGGATCACCTGCGGTCAGGAGTTCAAGACCAGCGTGGCCATCATGGGGAAACCCCATCTTTAAAAAATAAAAATAAATAAAATAAAAATAAAAAGATTTCTAGGGAACCGAAGACGGCGGCATCGCAGAGCCCCAGGCTGGGCACCAGGGGGCGGTGCTGAGCTCAGCCCAGGCGCCCGAGTTCTGGGTCTGCGGCAAAGCAGTCCGAGTCCCAGTTGCCCAGGGGCTGGAGTCGCCCGGGGTTCGAGTCAGGCACCTGGAAGACCCTCCGCCTGGGCGCCAGCTCCCCGCAGGCCATTTTCACCCTGCCTTCCGCGGCCCACCTCATTCACTTTCAGAATGGGCCCAACTTCCTCTGCTCCTCCAGGAAGCGCCACTCTGCCCGCCCCTTCCCGGTCCCAGGGGCCGACCCGGAGCTCCCCGCCTGGCCCCGCTCCACCCCTGCCTCAGCCGCCTCGGGGCTTCCGGTCAGAGGCGAGGCTCGGGGACCCGACGATGGCGGCACTTCCCTCGCTCAAGGCCCAGCTGGCCCCGGGATTCACCGTCCAGCCCCCGGCGCCTCTCTGCATGCGCGCCCACAGTTTTCACGGTGACACTCCCTACCCTCCGTGCACCACCCCCAGGCTCCGCCTTGTCCCCCAGGCCGTCAGGAAGGACGCACCCTGGGTCCCGCGCCAGGCCGCTGAGTGTGGGGCCCCTCCCAGCCGGGCCTGGAATGCGGCTGGACCGCGGGGGCGGCTGCTGACACCCTGCGCTCCGGCCGGGCCCAGCACACGGGCAGGTGGCCCCAGCTTGCCCGGGCCTGGGTTTCTTCTAGAAGGAAGGCACAGCTGCCTGCGCCCTGAGCGCCCTCTCCGCAGTCCAGCCACGAAGGCTGGTGGGCTTATTTCAGACACAGCCTCCAAGCAGCACTATCCTTTGCCCAACACAGATTTGAGTGGATTTTATTTCTGAAAACGGGTTGTTGTCCCCCTTTCCATCCCCATTTTTCGAGAGAGCCGACTCTCAGGGCTCCTGGAGAGGATCTGCCCAGGCTCCAGGTTTTGTGTTTTTATTTCTGGACCATTCTGAAAGCAACCTCTCCCTCTCCCCTCCAATAAATACAAGTAGACGCCAGGCGAGGACTTGCTGTCATTTTTTGTGTTTGAGATGGACTCTCCTGTTGCCCAAGCTGGAGTGCAATGGTATGTTCTCGGCTCACTGCAACCTCCGCCTCGCGGGTTCCAGTGATTCTCCTGCCTCAGCCTCCAGAGTAGCAGAGACTACAGGTGTGTGCCACCACGCCTGGCTAACTTTTGTATTTTGTTGTTGTTATTTTTAACTTTTGTATTTTTAGTAGAGATAAGGTTTCACCATCTTGGCCAGGCTGGTCTCAAACTCCTGACCTCGTAATACAATGGCCTTGGCCTCCCAAAGTGTGCTTTCTTTTTTAAAAAGTGGCCTTGACGTCCTGCTGGCAAGGTAAAGAAATAAAATTTTAGAAAAAAAAAAAGTGACCTGGCAGGATGATCCCTTAAGCCTAGGAGTTTGAGACTGTAGTGAGCCATGACCGGACCACTGGACTCCAGCCTGGGCAACAGAGTGAGACCCTACCTAAAACAAACTAAGTTCAGTTCACACTTTAAAACCCACCTCCTCAAGTGATGACCTTGGAGCCTCAGTTTTCTTGCCTGTAAAATGGGGATGATAATAAAGCTACCCCATCTTGTAGGGCTGTTATATGATTAAATGAGTTAACCCATGTCGAGTGCTTAGAACTCTGCCTGGCACAGTCTGTCTAAGCCCAATAAAATATCTCGCCTTCACATTTGCCCAGAGACAAAGAAGCACACAGATTTGAGATTTCCCAGGACTGCTTTTAATTTGAAAAATCTGATTGGGGTCTCTTCCCAGATCAGAGAAGGAACAGCCCAAGCTATGACTGCAGGGCCAGGGAATTCAGTCCGCCACCAGATCCTGTCATTCCATCACTAGGGACTAATCCCAGGCTTCCCCGCTAGCCCTGAGACAGGAGGACGGACGTGAAATTGTCCAGGACTGGATTCTGTCTCTGCAAAGTGGCCAAGCCCTGTTCTCTAGACTCGGGAAGCCAGCTGTGTCTTTTTGAGGACAGTTGGTCCAGCCACCAAGCTCAGTTCAGATACCAGACAACCATCCCAACACAAGGGCTCAGCGCCCCGGCCCCGGCGGCCGCTCCAGTGCCTGTGTGCCCACCAGCACGTCCATGAGGTAATCCAGTTCCGCTTCGTCCAGCTCCGGAGCTTCCTCCTTGCCCGGCCCATCCTCAGGGCCAGTCTTGAGGCCCTCGGAGGCTGGTGCCCAAAGTTCATTGTCATACATAGAGGTGTCAATGTCCTCAAACAGGCCCTCAAGCCCATCGTCCAGTAGACAGCCAGTGGCTGGGCCCAGCAGGTCCAAGGCACCCAGGCTGGGCGCCGCTCCCCCGATGCTACGGCCTGGTGGCCCCTCATCTGCCAGGGGTTGGGGGACCTGACTCAGGCCCTCAATGTGACTGAGGTCCTCCAGGAGGCTGGCCATGGAGGCTGAGAGGGCAGCGTCTGAGCTTGCCAGGAGGTTGTCGGCCATGCTGGGGGCTGCTGGTGGGCTTGGCACAGGTGGCAGGGCAGCCGTGGGTGCCATGGAAGCCTGGATGCGCCGTAGCGTGTTCACCACCAGTACCAGGTGCCGCAGGTCTGGCTCACCCTGCTGCAGGCTGTGGTGGAGTTTGAGCACCGAGAGGTCAAAGAGGGAGCTAGAGGCTGCAGCCGGAGGTGCCTGTGCCACCGCTGCGTGGCCAGGATCCAGCCACAAGGCGTCGACTGCCAGAGATTCCTTCTCTTCCTCCTCCTCCCGCTTCCGCTTCAGACCCTTGCTCAGCATCTGCAGAGAGCAGGGAGTTAAAGTCAAGTTATGGAAAACAAATGTCAAGTTCAAAGCCTGGATCTGACAGCTGCTGCAGGTAGGATCTTTGGCAAGTCACTTAGCGTCTCTGTGCCTAGCTTTTGTTAGGGAACTTTAAAGATATAGGCAATTTTTATTTAATTGTAGATGTATATTTATAGACTTTTTTTTTTTTTAAGAGATGGAGTCTCGCTCTGTTGCCCAGGCTGGAGTGCAATGGCATGATCTCAGCTCACTGCAACCTCTGCCTCACGGGTTTAAGTGATTCTCGTTCCTCAGCCTCCCGAGTAGCTATAAGCCACCACGCCCGGCTAATTTTTGTATTTTTGGTAGAGATGGGGTTTCACCATGTTGCCCAGGCTGGTCTCAAACTCCTGACCTCAAGTGATCTGCCTACCTCGACCTCCAAAGTGCTCGTATTACAGGCGTGAGCCACCGCACCCAGCCTATAGACTTCTTACATTTTGTATTTTATATTTTATAAAGTATATTTATGGACTTCTTTATTTAAAAAAATAGAGATGGTGTCTCACTTTGTTGCCCAGGCTGGTCTCAAACTCCTAGCCTGAAGCAATCCTCCTGCGTCAGTCAATAAGTACTCTTTTTTCTTTCTCCTTTTATTTTTTGTAGAGACAGGGTCTCACTATGTTGCTCAGGGTGTCAAACTCCTTGCCTCAAGCCATCCTCCCGCCTCAGCCTCCCAAAGTGCTGGTATTATAACTGAGCTGCCACACCTTTTTTTTTTTTTTTTTTGAGAGACAATTTTTCTCTCTTGTTGTCCAGGCTGGAGTACAATGGCGAGATCTCGGCTCGCTGCAATCTCTGCCTCCCAAGTTCAAACAATTCTCTTGCCTCAGCCTCCCCAGTAGCTGGGATTACAGGCACCCGCCACCACGCCCACTAATTTTTGTATTTTTAGTAGAGACAGGGTTTTACTATGTTGACCAGGCTGGTCTCAAACTCCTGACCGCGCTCACGATCTGCCTGTCTAGGCCTCCCAAAGTGCTGGGATTACAGGTGTGAGCCACCTCGCCCAGACCACCAATAAATACTCTTAATGATAACATTATAATGTCTTCAGTGAACCATGTGGAATGGCCAATATTCACCTTTCCCCTACAAAAGCAGCTGTTTCACATAGTTTATTATAAGTAATTATGTATAAATTATAAATACTAAACTAGTTTCACATAGTTTAATATTTATTGTCTACTATATATTTCAAACAGTAAATAAATAAGCAAACACAGGAAATGTACAGAGAATTACAGGAAGACACTAAAAGGTCCTGGAGACCTTTCAGATGATCAGAGGAGGCTCCCGAGAGGAGGTGACATTTGAATGGAGCCCTCAGGCCAGAGAAGTCAGCCAAGGGAGACCCCCTGGGAAAAGGATTCTGGGAGGAGGGATCAACAAAAAAAGGCAACCAAAGACCCAGAGGCTGGATGGGCTTGAACTGAAAGAGACTAGCATGCCTGGCATACAGAGAGTGACATGGTAGGAGACCAGATTGGGGAGCAGCAGAGGAAACGGGCACCAGCCAGGTCACAGAAAGCCACATATGCAGAAGTAGGGAGTCTGTATTTTATCATGAGCGTGGTGGGCGGTCATTAAAGGAATTTGAGCAGGGAGGGGAGTGGTGTTGTGAGCTGACTGGGTTTCCGTCCCCCCATGGCTGCTTTGAGGAAGACTGGGGGGAGGGGAGGAAGAGGGGGAATCTGAGAACCACTGGTAAGCTGTACTCGGTTGGGACGGACGATGGTGATGGCCTGGAGGAGGAGCTGGTAGTGTATGGAAGGAAGTCGGTCGAGTCACGATTTATTTGGGAGGCAGAATCGACGGGGCTTGCCGGGAAATCGTGCTGGGCACTGGGGTCAGTCACTGAGATAAGTTTGAGGACCCACTCTCTTCTTGGAGTGGCTGGGGGTGGGGTTGGAGTTTTGGACCCCTGGCGCTACCTACCTTTTTGGGCCAGTAAGGGTCCAGGGTCCAGTTCCCGGGACCCTGCCTAGCAAGATCTTAAGAGTGGACCATCACACTAGTCAAAACTGGGTCTCCGTCCCCTTCCCCGCGGTCCCAGGAGTGAGGAACCGCAGGAATTCCGCCCCCGACCCCCGACTCCGCCCCCGGGTCCCGGCGCCCCCTAGCGGTGCCCAGGCCGGCTTTCCCCCGGGGATTCTGGCCCCTCTGACCCCAGGACTCCTACTGCCCCGCTTCCCGGCTGTGATTCCTGCCGGCCTCCCGGGGCCGTGAGAGCCGGGACCCCCGGCGGGCTGTTCTGTGCGCCCGGCCTCCGCTCGCTTCCGGCAGTGGAGGCGGCTCCTCCCGAAGCGGCGGCGGCGGCGGGGGCGGGTGAGTCACGCAGCCGGAGCCAGGGAGCCGGCGCCTCCGCCCCCTTCTCGGGCTGCGGCGTGATTCACCCGGCCCGGCCGGGGCAGACGGCACATAGAGGCCCGTGTGTCTCGATCCCGGTCAGCCCAGACGGGCACCTGTCGGACCCAGGGATCGAACTTCGTAAAGGACCCGGCCGCTGGCACCCCTTCTCTCCCCAGGCCCCTTCATTTACATACCCTGCTCACTAGCGGCCAATCAGAACAAAGAGGTAGCCATCCACAGCCAATCAGGAAACGGCGGCAGCAGCATCGCTTGCTCACTCTCCTCCAGCAACCGGCACCTGGATCGCAAGACGCAGTTCTGACTCGAGCGCACGACTCCAGACTCCTAACTAACCTTAGCGACGCCCACTCTCGTGGCTGCCCCTCCCTTCGCCCCAGGGATTGGCTCTGGACGGTGATGGGCGGAGCCTGTAGGGGGCGGATTCTGAAGGAGGGGAGGTTGGCTTCAGGGCGCATGCCCGGGCAGCTGCTCTAGTGAAGGGTGAAAAGAGGTGGCTTTTTACCCTGGGGAATGGTGGCGGGTGGGCCTTTTGCCTCTCAAAGTACGAGCCCCTCACAACTACCCATGCACCTGCCAAATATGGCAATTAAGGTTCTTACACATCACGCCCCGACAGGGGTCTACACTACAGATATGCCCGGGTTCAAATTCCGACTCCGGATTCACCACTCAGTAGATTTGTGACCTTGGAAAACTGATCGACCTCTCCAAGCTACACGAAGTTAAATAAGGATAGTCTTGCCTACCTCTTCACAGCAAAGTTTAAATAGGATGGTATCTATAAGAGCACAGTCTAGAGATAGGGTCCTGACAGGCTCTAAAGCATCATCTCAAAGGTTATTTGCTAACTGCAAAGGATGAAATCCTTTTATGATGTAGCCCTCATAATCTTAATCATGTAATGAAATTCTGCATTACCAATGGCGGGACACTGGGTGCCACCTACCATAATGCATTAGGATTAGGAAGTACATTAATAAGAATTAGGACATACCCTGTGGAGTCTCCCAGTTCACTGCATAAGCAGAATCTCCCCAGGCCTTTAGATTCAGCCTCCAGTTTACTGGCAATAGAGAGGAACAAATTAAACACAGTCAGACAAATCCAGAATGTGGGACACTCTACAGCACGACTGGGCTATTTTGCCAGAAATTCAATGTCAAGAAAAGATAAAAAATGGTTTGGGGCTGAGTGTGGTGGCTCACGCCTATAATTCCAGCACTTTGGGAGGCCAAGGCAGATGGATCACCTGAGGTCAAGAGTTGGAAACCCGCCTGGGCAACATGGCGAAACCCCGTCTCTACTAAAACTACAAAATAAATCAGCTGGTCGTGGTGGCATGTGCCTGTAATCCCAGCTACTCAGGAGTATAAGGCAGGAGAACCACTTGAACCCAGGAGGCAGAGGTAGCAGTTAGCCAAGATTGTGCCACTGCACTCTAGTCTGGATGACAGAGTGAGACTCTGTCTCACACACACAAAAAAAGGATTCGGGTGGGGGAATATCCCAGAATAAAATATAGTATGTAATTTCTTCATTACAACCAAATTAGCACGTGATCCTTCACTGGATCCTGATTTTGGAGAAAAGAAAGCAACTATAAAGGATGTTCTTGGGTCCTGGAGAGATTTGAAATAGACTGGATATTCGTTGTTATTGTGGAATTCTTGATTCTATTAGAAGTGAAATAGGGCCGGGCGCGGTGGCTCAAGCCTGTAATCCCAGCACTTTGGGAGGCCGAGGCGGGTGGATCACGAGGTCAAGAGATCGAGACTATCCTGGTCAACATGGTGAAACCCTGTCTCTACTAAAAATTACAAAAAATTAGCTGGGCACGGTGGCACATGCCTGTAATCCCAGCTACTCAGAAGGCTGAGGCAGGAGAATTGCCTGAACCCAGGGGGCAGAGGTTGCGGTGAGCCGAGATCGCGCCATTGCACTCCAGCCTGGGTAACAAGAGCGAAACTCCGGCTCAAAAAAAAAAAAAAAAAAAAAGTGAAATAGTATTTTTGGGGCTTGTAGGTTAATGTCCTTATTCCTTTTTTTTTGAGACGGAGTCTCGCACTGTCAGTCTGGTCTCAAACTCCTGAGCTCTGGTGATCTGCCCTCCTTGGCCTCCCAGAAAGCTAGGATTACAGGTGTAAGCCACCACGCCTGGCCCAATGTCCTTATTTTTAAGAGATGCTGGCCGCACATGGTGGCTCAGCCTGTAATCCCAGCACTTTGAGAGGTCACAGCGGATGGATCACAAGGTCAGGAGTTGGAGACCAGCCTGGCCAACATAGTGAAACCCTGCCTCTACTAAAAATACAAAAAATTAGCCGGGCGTCGTGGTGGCTCCTGTAGTCCCAGCTACTCAGGAGGCTAAAGAAGAAGAATGGCTTGAACCCGGGAGGCAGACGTTGCAGTGAGCCAAGATCGTGCCATTGCACTCCAGCTGGGAGACAGTGCGAGACTCTGTCTCAAAAAAAAAAAAAAAAAAGACATGCCTGCTGAACTGTTAAGGATAGAATATCAGGATGCTTGCAATTTTCTCTCCAAAGGTTTTGCAAAAGAAACAATATATATACATATGTAGATAAAGATAACTTAGCACAATGTTATCAACTCATTACTTTTTTTTTTTTTTTTTTTGAAGACAAGGTCTTGTTCTGTCACCCAGACTAGAGTGCAGGGGCATGAACATGGCTCAAGTGGCCTTGATCTCCTGGGCTCAAGGAATCCTCCTACCTCAGCCTCCGGAGGAGCTGGGACCACAGGCACATGTTACCATGCCTGACTAATTCTTCTTCTTTTTTTGTTTGAGACAGAGACTCGCTCTGTTGCCTATGCTGG
This sequence comes from Callithrix jacchus, assembly GCF_049354715.1. NCBI lineage: Eukaryota > Metazoa > Chordata > Mammalia > Primates > Cebidae > Callithrix > Callithrix jacchus. Next base: position 35,988,196 of record NC_133523.1, read on the forward strand.
AGTGCAGTGGCGCCATCTCAGCTCACTGCAACCTTTGCCTCCTAGTTCAAGCAATTCTCTGCCTCAGCTTCCTGAGCAGCTCGGATTACAGGCGCCTGCCACCAGACCTGGCTAATTTTTTGTATTTTTAGTAGAAACAGGGTTTCCCCATTTGGCCAGGCTGGTCTCGAACTCCTGACCTCGTGATCCACCTGCCTCAGCCTCCCAAAGTGCTGGGATTACAGGCATGAACCACCACGCCCAAGCCACACCTGGCTAATTCTCAAATTTTTTTTGTTGTGATAAGATCTCACTATGTTGCCCAGGTTGATCTGGAACTCCTAGACTCAAGGGATCCTCCTGCCTGGGCCTCCCAAAGCACTGGGGTTACAGTTGTTGCCTGGCCAATAATTATCAATTAAATCTAGATGAGAGTATTTCAGATGCTCAGAATACTTCCGCCTGCCCCCATCTTTTCTATGTGCTTGAACTTTTTATAATAAAATGATGGTAAGATGCTCATGAGAACTAGGCCCCTGCTAGGCAGATTCACATCTTCTGCCCTCCAGAATCCATTTTTTATGGTTGGCAAAAGTGAGGACTGGACCTGGAGTCTCCCAGTGGCTCACTCCAGGTCATGAAGGAAAAGGAAAAGGCCCAGAGCATTAGCTCATGCCTGTTATTCCAGCTACTTGGGAGGCTAAGGTGGGAGGATCACTTGAACCTGGGAGGCAAGGGTTGCAGTGAGCCAGGATCAGGCTGCTGCACTCCATCCTGGGAGACAGAGTAAGACTCTGTAAAAAAAAGAAAAGAAAAGAAAAGAAAAAACAAAATAAAACAGAAAAACTTAGAGGAATCATTGATTCATTGATTAAGTACCTACTATGTGGTGGCTGTTATTGTACATGGTGAGGATATAGCACTGGATAAACCTCACAGAGTCTCCCCTCTCATGGATCAGGGTAGGAGGCAGAGAGAGAAGATATATATGAACACAAATGCATTCACTGATTTGCAAACATTCGTGTCTTGACTCCCTTTTGAGTGCCAGACACCATTACGGGCACTGAAGAAAGGGTAGTTAAATTATAGAAAATCTCTGGCCAGGCACAATGGCTCACACCTGTAATCCCAACACTTTGGGAGGCTGAGGTGGGTGGATCACGAGGTCAGTACTTCAAGACCAGCCTGAACAACATGGTGAAACCTCGTCTCTACTAAAAAAAAAAAAAAAAAAAAAAAAAAACAAAAAATTAGCCAGGCTTGGTGGTGGGTGCCTGTAATCCCAGCTCAGCTACTCTGGAGGCTGAGGCAGAGAATGGCTTGAATTTGGGAGGCAGAGGTTGCAGTGAGCCAAGATCGTGCCACTGCACTCCAGCCTGGGCGACAGAACGAGATTCCATTTCAAACAAAACAAAACAAACAACAACAACAACAAAGAAAATCTCTCATGGGAGCAGATGAACAATAAACAAATAAATTACCTAGTACCTTAGGAGCAGATAGGTGCAAAGGAAAGGAAAAGAAAAAAAGCAGGCCAGGCACAGTGGCTCAACACTGTGACAGGGCAAGGCAGGCAGATAGATCGCTTGAGGTGCGGAGTTTGAGAACAGTGTGGCCAACATGGTGAAGCCCCCATCTCTACTAAAAATACAAAAATTAGCTGGGCTGGGAAGCCTGAGGCAAAATTGCTTGAATCCAGGAGATGGGGGTTGCAGTGAGCCGAGAGATACGCAGCTTTGGGGAGGGGGATGTGTTATGTCTGAAGAGGTGACAATTCAGCATAGGAAGCAGACTGGCCAGTTGGCTCACTCCTGTAATCCCAGAATTTTGGGAGACAGAGGCAGGAGGATCACTTGAGCCCAGGAGTTCAAGACCAGCTTGGGCAACACAGGGAGACTTTGCTTCTACAAAATCCTTGGGAGGATTAGGTGGGGGTGCCTGTAGTTCCAGCTACTTGGGAGGCTGAAGTAGGAGGATCACTGGACCCTGGAGTTTGAACCTGCAGTGAGGATCATCGCCCCATTGCACTCCAACCTGAGTGCCAGAGAAAGACTCTGTCTCAAAAAAACAAACGAAAACACAAATGAGAGAGGTAGGAAAACTGGAGGAAGAGCGTTCCAGACAGGGGAGAGCCAGTGCAAAGGCCCTGAGGTGCTACCTGTCAGGAGGCAGGGCCAGGGCAGCTGGACTGGGGGAGGGGCTGCCAAGGAAGGAGGTCCAAGAAGTGAGGCTTGTAGTCTGCTCTATGGACCTTTGTTTTTCAATCCAAATGGGATCAGAAGGCCCTGGAAGATGAATCGACGGGCAAAATCATTTCCCTTTCGGTTCACTAACTTGAAGAAAACAAAATAAGACGGGATTATCGCCTGGAACCAGGGTGGTCCTAGAGAGAGATTCCTCGAGGAGCCGACACTGGAGCTGGGACCAGAAAATGGAGAAGGATCCAGGAATTCAAACGCTGGGGGAAGGGAGAAGAAGAGAGGCCGGGCCCGGGGAAACGAAACCATCAACTACGCCACGGGGCCCGGCAGGCCTGGGGAGAAGCCTCCGCCCGCTGGGGCAGCGCGGGGGGAGGGGGGAGGCGCGGCCCGCCCCGTCCGGCCTCTGGGGAGGGAGGAGGCGCCAGGCCGGCTCCAGGCCGCCGCCACCTCCCCGGTACCCCGGCAGGCCCAGGGCGGAGGGTGGGCAGCGGGGAGGGACCTGGCCTTCCTGCCACGCCCAGGGCCGGCCGCGGGCCCATCCCCCGCCGCAGAGGAGGGCAGGTTGGGGAACGGGTACTCTGCCCTCGGGGACTCGGTTCCTTCTGCAGGGCCAGCCTTTCCACTTCTGCGGCCAGTTCTTTTTCACAAGTGCGGTGTTAGGGAAGGAGCTGAGCCTCTCGGAGCCTCAGTTTTTTTCATCTGGAAAGGGGGCGCTCCTCACCGGCCCCATCGCGGTGCTAGGGAGCTGCGCGACTCCCCTTCCCTAAGTTATCTGCGGGCAGGTAGAGAGCTGCGGGGGGGGGGGGTTAGGGGGAGGGGAAGGGGCGGGCGCGGCGGCTCACTCTTTTGTTTGTTTGTTTTTGAGACGGAGTTTCGCTCTGGAGTGCAATGCCCCGATCTCGGCCCACTGCAGCCTCTGCCTCTCGGGTTCAAGCGATACTCCTGCCTCAGCCTCCGGAGTAGCTGGGATTACAGGTGCCCACAACCATGCCCAACTAATTTTTGTATTTTTCTTTTTTTTTTTTAAGAAGGAGTTTTGCTCTTGTTGCCCAGGCTGGAGTGCAATGGTGGGATCTCTCCTCTCCGCAACCTCTGCCTCGCGGGTTCAAGCGATTCTCCTGCTTCAGCCTCCCGAGTAGCTAGGATTATAGGCATGTGCCACCATGCCCAGCTAATTTTCGTATATTTAGTAGAGTCGGGTTTTCGCCCTATTGGCCAGGCTGCTGTCGAACTCCCGACCTCAGGTGATCCACCCACCTCTGCCTCCCAAAGTGCTAAGATTACAGGCGGGAGCCACCGCGCCCGTCCAGTTTGTGTACTTTGTAGTAGAGATGGGGTTTCACCATGTTGGTCAGGCTGGTCTCAAAGTCATGAACTGAAATCCACCCGCTGTGGCCTCCCCAAAGTGCTGGGACTGCACCGGGAGCCACCTCTCCTGGGGCTGCTTCAGGATTTACCCAATTGTCACCTTATCACTGAGGCCCAATCTCGCCTTCCTATCTAAATAGCAACCCCTACCTCCTTACTCGCCTGCTTCACCCCTCCCCCCACAGGGTTTATCACTACCTGGCAGACTTAAACATTTTCACTTCTTTTTTTTTTGAGACAGAGTTTCACTCTTGCTGCCCAGACTGGAGTGCAGTGGCTCCATCTTGCCTCACCACAACTTCACCTCCCAGGTTGAAGCAATTCTCCTGCCTCGGCCTCCCAACTAGCTAGGATTGCAGGCGTGTGCCACCATGGCCTGCTAATTTTGTATTTTTAGTAGAGACAGGGTTTCTCCATGTTGGTCAGGCCAGTTTCGAACTCCTGACCTCAGGTGATCCACCTGCCTCAGGCTTTCAAAGTGCTGGGATTACAAGGGTGGGCCACTGCACCTGGCTTGGCTAATTTTTCTATTTTCAGTAGAGATTGGGTTTCACCATGTTGGCCAGGCTGGTCTTGAACACCTAACCTCAAATAATCCACCCACCTTGGCCTCCCAAAGTGTTGGGATTACAGGCATGAGCCCCAGCACCCAGCCTTATGTATGTATGTGTGTATGTATGTATGTATGTATGTATTTATTTTTGAGAGAGAGTCTTGCTCTTGTTTCCCATGCTGGAGTGCAATGGTGTGATCTTGGCTCACTGTCACCTCCATTTCCCAGGTTCAAGCCAGTCTCCTGCCTCAGCCTCCCGAGTAGCCTGCAATCACACCCAGCTAATTTTTTGTATTTTTAGTAGAGATGGGGTTTCACTGTGTTGGCCACGCTGGTGTTGAACTCCTGACCTCAGCTGATCCACCTGCCTCAGCCTCCCAAAGTGCTGGGATTACAGGCATGAGCCACCACAACTGGCCCTTTTTATTTATTTGTTTGTTTTATTTATTTGATTTTTTTGAGTGGGAGTCTCTATCACTTAGGCTGGAGTGCAGTATTGCAATCACAGCTCACTGTAACCTCAACTCCTGGGCTCAAGGGATCCTCCCACCCAAGTCTTCTCAATAGCTGGGACTAGCATGCTCAGCTAATTTTTTTTTCCATTGTTTTAGAGATGTGCTCTTACTATGTTGCCCAAGCTGGTCTTGAATTCTTGGCCTCCGACGATCCTCCTGCCTCAGCCTCCTGAGTTACTGGGAAAATAGCCAGGTGCTGCTGTGCCTGGCATTATTTTTCTTGTGTATTTCACTCTTCCCCCCTGGCTACACCTCATGAGAGCTGGGATTGCCTGTTTTATTCATGTCCCTGCTGAAGAGTGCCAGGCCCACAGCAGGCACTCAGTAAATCTGAGCCATTATTGGAGTCCTTGGTGTACCACAGGCTCCCTCTGACACTTTCTCTCTGAGGCAGGTTTTTATTTACTTATTTATTTATTTATTTATTTTTGAGACAGAGTTTCGCTTTTGTTATCCAGACTAGAGTGCAATGGCTCAATCTCGGCTCACCACAACCTCTGCCTCCTGGGTTCAGGCAATTCTCCTGCCTCAGCCTCCCAAGTAGCTGGAACTACAGGCATGCGCCACCATGCCCAGCTAATTTTTGTATTTTTAGTAGAGACGGGGTTTCACCATGTTGACCAGGATGGTCTCGATCTCTTGACCTCGTGATCCACCTGCCTTGGCCTCCAAAAGTGCTGAGATTATAGGCGTGAGCCACCGCGCCCGGTCGAGGCAGGTATTACTCCAGATCTTCAGTTTGGAGTGTGGTGTATTTGAGGAACAGCAGAGAATGGTGTGGTGGGAGCTTACCAGTGAGGGTACGTAGGGGAGATGAGTTCAGAGAGATCGGAGGGAAGGTTAGCCATTGCTAAATCTGGAGTTGATTTTTTTTCCTTATTTTTTTGTTTTTGAGACAGGATCTTGCTCTGTCACACTGATAGAGTGCTGGAGTGCAGTGGCGCTCTCTCTGCTCACTGTAGCCTCTAGTTCCTGAGCTCAAGCAATCCTCCCACCCCAGCCTCCTAAGTAGGTGGGACTACAAGGGCATGCTACCAGCCCAGCTAATTTTAATTTTTTGCAGAGATGGGGTCTCCCCATGTTGCTCAAGCTGGTCTTGAACTGGACACAAGCAATCTTCTTGCCTCAGCCTCCCGAAGTGCTGGGATTACAAGCATGAGCCACTGCATCTGGCCGATTTTTTCAACAACAAATAATTTTTGAGAGCGCACTTGTGCCAAGCATAGTTCTAGGCACAGACCAACACAACTCCCAGAGTTCCCAGGAGTAGGAGGCTACATAGAGTTGGGAAATAAGTAACTTGAGATTGGGTAGGTGCTACTAAAAGAAAATCAGGGGCTGGGCGCAGTGGCTCACACTTGTAATCCCAGACTTTGGGAGGCCAAGGCTGGCAGAACACCTGAGGTCAGGAGTTCGAGACTAGCCTGATCAACATGGTGAAACCCTGTCTCCACTAAAAATACAAAAATTAGGCTGGGTGCGGTGGTGCACGCCTGTAGTCCCAGCTACTTGGGAGGCTGAGGCAGGAGAATTGCTTGAACCCAGAAGGCGGAGGTTGCGGTGAGTTGAGGTCGTGCCATTTTACTCCAGTCTGGATAACAACAGCGAAACTCTGTCTCAAAAAAAAAAAAAAAAAATTAGTTGAGCATGGTGGCACACGCCCGTAATCCCAGCTACTCAGGAGGCTGAGGCAGGAGAATCGCTTGAACCTGGGAGGTGGAGGTTGCAGTGAGGCAAGGTTGCACCACTGCATTCCAGCCTGTGTGACAGAGCAAGACTCCATCTCAGAAAAAAAAAGAAAGAAAAGAAAATCAGGCCAGGTGCGATCGCTCACGCCTGTAATCCCAGCACTTTGGGAGGCTGAGGCTGGCAGATCACCTGAGGTCAGGAGTTCGAGACCAGCCTGGCCAACATGGTGAAACTCCCTCTCTTCTAAAAATACAAAAATTAGTCAGGCATGGTGGTGTGCACCAGTAATCCCAGCTACTCAGAAGGCTGAGGCTGGAGAATTGCTGGAACTGGGAGGTGGAGGCTGCAGTGAGCCAAGATCACGCCACCACACTCCAGTCTGGGTGATGGAGCAAGACTCCATCTAAAAAAAAAGAAAAAAGAAAATCAAACAGGTTGTGGTGGGGTGGTGACCCACCTGGATGTGTTGAGCTAGGAAGGGGAGGGAAGGCCTCTCTCAGAAGGAGGTATTAGGATTGGTGAAGCTATTGGGAAAAATGTCAAATGGGCAGATTTAACAGTAAGGGCAAAGGGTGAGAAGGAGCTGGGGTCAAGGGAGTTGAGTGAAGGAGAGAGTGGGAGATGGAACTGAGAAAGTTTCTAAAGTGAGAATAAGTCAGTCCTTCTAGGTCTTGGTGGAGCTGGGGTTTTATTCTGAGTGTGACAAGGAGTCACTGGAGACTGGGTGTGGAGGTTCATGCCTGTAATCCCAGCACTTTGGGAGGCTGAGACGGGAGAATCGCTTGATTCCAGGAGTTTGAGACCAGCCTGGTCAATAGAGCCAGACCCTGTCTCAAAAGAAAAAAAAAAAAAAAAAGGGCCTGGTGCGGTGGCTCAAGCCTGTAATCCCAGCACTTTGGGAGGCCGAGGTGGGTGGATCACGAGGTCAAGAGATCGAGACCATCCTGGTCAACATGGTGAAACTCCGTCCCTACTAAAAAAAAAAAAAATAGAAAAAATTAGCTGGGCATGGTGGCGTGTGCCTGTAATTCCAGCTACTCAGGAGGCTGAGGCAGGAGAATTGCCTGAACCCAGGAGGCAGAGGTTGTGGTGAAAAGAAAAGAAAGCAACCAGGTATGATGTTTGCTGTGGGCTTTTTTTTTTTTTGAGACGGAGTTTTCACTCTTGTTACCCGGGCTGGAGTGCAATGGCGCGATCTCGGCTCACCACAACCTCCGCCTCCTGGGTTCAGGCAATTCTCCTGCCTCAGCCTCCTGAGTAGCTGGGATTACAGGCACACGCCACCATGCCCAGCTAATTTTTTGTATTTTTAGTAGAGACGGGGTTTCACCATGTTGACCAGGATGGTCTCGATCTCTTGACCTCGTGATCCACCCGCCTCGGCCTCCCAAAGTGCTGGGATTACAGGCTTGAGCCACCGCACCCGGCCCTACTTTCTTGAGATCCCCCGGGCCACCTCATTCCTCTCTCTCTGGATTGGCACCCCCGTTCAGGTTATCCCTTCACTTTCTGACAATGACCGCTTCAGGTTGAGAAATCTGGCTTTGACCCAGAAACCACAAGCAAAATCCCCGTCCTTTCTCCGCCTATGGACTATACCCAGGTGTGGTTCCTCCTTGCAACGCCTCCGGAAAAGTCCCTAATGCTGTGTGAGCTTACTCGCTTCATGTCTTCAAAGACCACTGTAAAAGCATAGCCAGTACAGGTAGGTATCACATTATTGCTTCCTTCACCTCCTTTCTCCTTTTCTGTATCTCAGCAGCCTGGGCCTGCACCTCCCAAATAAAGCATTAGCACAGGCCAGGCACAGTGGCACATGCCTTGTAATCCCAGCACTTTGGGAGGACAAGGCAAGCAGGTCATTTGAGGTCAGAAGTTTTGAGATCAGCCTGGCCAACATGGTCAAACTGTCTCTACTTAAAAAAATTCAGGCCAGGCGCAGTGGCTCACGCCTGTAATTCCAGCACTTTGGGAGGCTGAGGCAGGCAGATCACGAGGTCAGGATTTTGAGACCAGCCTGGCCAACATGGTGAAAACCCATCTCTACCAAAACCACAAAATTAGCCAGGCATGGCAGCACACACCTGTAATCCTGGCTACTCAGGATGCTGAAGCAGAATTGCTTGAACCCAGGAGGCGGAGGTTGCAATGAGCTGAGATTGCACCACTGCACTCCAGCCTGGGTGACAAGAGTGAGACTCTGTCTCGAAAAAAAAAAAAAGCATTATTAGCACCATAACTCTAATCTGGGCTCTGCTTCCTAGCCAACTCTCCTAAAAACGTCTTTTAGTACATGGGTCTTTGGGCATTTCTTGTCCCTCTGGGCCTTAGCAGCCCATTCAGTGACACATACTCCATGTAACTCAGTTTCTCCCTCCCATGCCCACCCACAGGGCTGGTAAGTCTAAGCAGCAACATTTGTAAGTGAAGGACAAGGCTCTGGAGGCTTAGTTTCAGCCTAGCTCCCTGGTCATTGCTCTTCCTAGCTGTGCGGCCCTGAATTATGTGACTTGGCCTCTCTGAACTTCAGGTTCCTCCTGTATGAAAAGTGGGAATAGTACCTACTTCCAGGTAATTATGATTATTAAAGGACTTAATTCAAATAAAGTGGCTAGAACAGTGCTCTTAACAAGCACTTATTTTTCTGAGGCTGGAGTGCAAGTGTTGCGATCATGGCTTATTGCAGCCTCAGCCTCCCCAGTCCAGTAATTAGGACTACAGGTGCGTGCCACCGTACCAAGGTACTTTTTTGTATTTTCTGTAGAGGCGAGGTTTCACCATATTGCCCAGGCTGGCCTCGAATTCCTGGCCTCAAGCGCATCCTCCCACTTTGGCCACCCAAAGTGCTAGGATTACAAGTGGGAACTAGAGCACCCAGCCAACAAGCACTCAATGTCATGTGCAGTGGTACACCTGCCCCAACTATGCAGGGAAGTGGGGCAGATGTTTAGGAACTTACTAGGTCCCTCCCACTGACCCAGTGAAGTGTAGAAACTTAAGACAACATCACTCCTTCCAAAATACTTTTATTAAAAAAATTACAAACAATAAAAATAACCCACCACAAATTCTGCCTTTCTTTTTAAATAACGTGGCATGGAGCAGTTTGGTTTCCACCCTATTGCACGTGGTCCGGCCAGGCTCTGAAATCAGGAGGCTACTGAGACTGGGGTCCTGCCAAGAAAGTAGGGTTCAGCCTGGAGGGAGGAGACCAGCCCCTCCCACCCCTCAAGGTGCAAGAGGCCGAGCCTGGGTTTCTACAGCGTCCGGGCAGCACATCCCTGCCATCCTTCTACAGGCCCAGCTTTATCTTCCCTGAGGCCCCAGTGGTCACAGGGGAGCGGGAACGAGCGGGAAAGGCGGAAGAAATGTGTAAGTGGAAAATCAGACTCCCAGGAAGAGTCTCATTAAGGCATTTGGAACAGATAAATTAACTCAAGAAGACCCACCTTCACAGAAGGCCGGGGTAACCAGACACACACACACACACACACACACACACACACACACACGCAAGACAGTTTGTAGAACCCTGAAATGGGAGGAAAGGAGGCCATAGTCAATGCTTAGAGCCCCCACAAAAACACACCCAGAGTTGCATTCAAGGATCCAGGCCCCCTGAAGATGACACAGGAAGGATCCCCTGCATCACAGTTTTAGGATCCCAGGATGATTTCCATGATGTGATCCAGTTCATTCCACTCCCAGGAACCTGGGGCACAGAAGAGATTGTGAGGAGGCTCCGGTGGGGCCCGTGCAGGCTCCTTTTCCACCACAGATGTATCAATGTCCAGAAAGAAGTCGTCCAGACCAGAGTCCCCCAAGTACCGGGAGCTTAGAGCTTCTAAGAAGACTGGATCAGGCTGGGGTGGCACTTCATTCTGGAGGCTCAAGGGAGCCACTGGATTCTGAGGAGGCTCAGTTTCATCCATGGAGGTCTCCAGTTCCCTGAGGATAGAGCCAATGGTGGCCGACAGGGAGAAATCCTCCTCACCCAGGAAGAGGGGCTCAGGGGGCAGGGCAGGGGCAGGAGCCAGGGGAAGTGCGGCCTGCAGTTGCTGGAGGGTGTTGTGGATGAGGACATGCCTGCGGAGGCTGGGTGCTCGGGGGCCCAGGCTGTGCTGGACTTTCTCTAGGGAGATGCGGAGCAGGGCTTGCTGGTAGTTCCGAAGGCCTGCTGAACTCCACTCCCACCTCTCCTCCTCCTCCTCCTCTAAATCAGAGTGTTTCCGCTTCAAGCCTCCCACCATGATGCCCTGTGGAGAGAAGAGGGGCATAGGAGCATGTCAGACACCAGGCACTGTACTGCTGGCTCAAATCCCACTTTCTCAGGCCAACTGAATTGTTGGTGATTTTTAATCATCTGAATCTCAGTTTAATCATCTATAAAATGAAGGCTGTCTGAATCCTACAAGGTTAAGGAGGTGAATACATATAGGATCAAGAAAATAAGGGCTGGGCAGGTGGCTCACGCCTGTAATCCTGGCAATTTGGGAGGCCAAGGTGGGTGGATCACTTGAGGTCAGGAGACCAGGCTGACCAACATGGAGAAACGCCATCTCTACTAAAAATACCAAATTAGCAGGGTGTGGTGGTGTGTGCCTGTAATCCCATCTACTCAGGAGGTCGAGGTAGGAGAATCGCTTGAACCCTGGAGCCAGAGGTTGTATAGTTAGCCAGGATCGAACCATTGTACCATTGTACTCCAGCCTGGGCAACAAGAGCAAAACTCTAGCTCAAAAATAAATAAGTAAATAAATGAAAATAAGATCTGGACTTAAGTACAGCTGGATTTAAATCCTACTTACTTGCCTGTTGTGGTCTCAAACAGGAGTGCATTTACATCCATGGGGATTTCCTCATCTGCAAAATAAGGATCCTAACTCAAGTTCCTCTAAGCCTTAAAACCGTTCTTCCACAGTACTCATTTCTTCAAACATGGAGCACGCAAGATAAGTGTGGAGCAAATGAGACCTGAATTAGAAGTAGGGAACCCCAAATTTTCTGTCTTGGAAACCGCTCAGCTGCGTGATTGTGGTAAGTGACCTGAGTGAATTTCCTCTTAGGGCCTCAGTTTCCTTATCTGTAAAACGGGGACCTTAAAAAAATACTTCTCACCACCGCTGTCAAGGAGATGAAAAGTATGCATAGGGCCCATCACACAGGAACTGCTTAATAAACAAGAGTTCTGTTTGTTTTGTTAGAGACAGGTCTAACCCGGGGCTGAGTGCAGCTGCGCGATCATAGCTCACGGCAGTCTCCAAGTCCGGAGTTCAAGGGATCCTCTCGCCTCAGTTTCCTGAGTAGCTGGGATTACCACCACACCCGGTCTCGATCAAGAGTTAATTGCCAATTATTCACCCAACAGATTTACCGAGTGCCTACTATATTCGAGCCTCCTGGAGCCCTCTTGGGGCACCTGTATGTTGTGATTCTTCTTCTACAGTCAGGATATTTCTGTCTATGCCCTCTTCCTTAACCGACGGGGAGCGCTCCCAAGAGTAGGAAAGGGGCCCTGCCTCATTCCCGCTGCTGCGCTTTCAGCTTCCCCCAAAGCGCGCCCCATAGGAAAACTTGCTAGAACTCAGCTCAGACCAAGCCCCGCCCCCAGGGGACCCACCCAATCAGGCCTCGGTGCTGCAAGGCCCCGCCCCTTCACGGGTCCTTAGAGACTCCAGAAACGCCCCAATTTGGCCCAAGGTCTTCTGGGAAACGGGGGCCAACAGCCTCCAGGTACACGAATTGACGTCGGGCACGCACCACAATCCCCAGGGGGCTCCGCTCCTCCAGGGGACGAACCCACTCCCCCGCCCTCCCTCAGGGCATGCGCACAGGGGCAAGGGCGGGTGGGGGAAGGGCACCCGGACGTCCAGCTGCCGGCGGCCGCCGAGCCCCGCCCTCCGTTGCCTCCCGGGCGGTGAGTCTGAGCTCCACGCCCGGAACACCCCTCCCCCACCCCAGACTCCGGCTCTAAATCTGCCTTCTCCTGGTGCCTCCGTTCCTTCAAAGTCCGGGATTCTCGTCCCGAGACCCAAGTCCGAACACACCGCTCAATGACTACAATGCTACGATCTAGTTCGGGAGACTACGTATCCTAATTTTGATACTTCCACTTCTATTCTCCTGACTTTCAAACGCCCCTGGACTTCTCCAAACTCGCTGTCCGGCTCCAAGACCCGAACATTGAAATCTTTCCGGCAACCCCCTTTCTTTCCCCCACCAGTGCGTCTTGGAGTCCAAGAATCCTTGACTCTATCTCGCTTCTCCAAATGCTCAGGATCTCACTCTCAAACCTCTCATACCTTTTCCAAGAACACGATAACGCCCCGAATTCATCCTGTCCCGAAGACCCAAGTGGAATCGAATCTCCAGGTTCCCCATCTCAAAAGTTCCTCCCCTCTGTTCTCTCGCTTCTTCAAACGCCCCACGTCCCAGTTTCGAACTCCCTCCAATTGAAAATACTGCCCCAACCTTGCCTCCCCTCCGGGGTCTCGAACTCTGTCTCGGGTCCCCAGACCCTCCCTATTAACACCCTGAATCTGAGACCCCCCCACCCCGGTCTCACCCAGACCCCGCCTCCGCAGATCTCCGGGGCGCGCCTCTCCCTCCTCCAGCCCAAGGTAGATTCCCAAGCCAGGCTATCGCTCTTCACCTCAGCTACCAGGTTCTCCACGACCACCTTCAGGAACGCCAGCAGCGTCGCGACCAGCCAGTGCCGGGACCCACCAGTGACGGGCTGGGACCTCGCTCACCGCGGCGGGACCTCTCCGTCTGGCCTCGGGCCCACCCATTCCTGCCCCGTAGCCGAGCCGCGATTGGCTGGAGGCCTGCCCGCCGCGGGGCGTCGATTGGCTGGGCGGAGCCACCGGCCCTGGCCCGGAGACGCCGGACCCGCCTACCCCTTCCTAGCGCCCTGAGCCATTTAAAGAAGTGCTACTGGCAGGGGGCGGGGCACCGCCTCGGGGGTGGAGGGCGGTGGAGCCAGCAGAACCGCTTCCTTTCACTCAGCTACCGTCTTTGCTCCAAGAGCGTCACCATTGCTTCCTGTGGTCCCTTTTTGATACGTCTGGACCCCTCCGCGGAGCCACAGAGGCTGATATGATCCTCCCTACCCTGCTGTCCAGGAGGGCGGGGTCGAGCAGCCGTAGGAGGCCGTGCCCCGGGGGTTCCGAGGGCGGACGCTGGGGCGCGGGGGATGACGTAGCAAAAGACCAGCCAATAGTGTGGTGTGGCCGTGTTGCCTAGGTGACCGGAGTCCCGCCCCCTTACTGCCCTTCTCTTGTTTCCCCCCGCGCCTCACGTTACTCCTCAGTCCCTTCTAAATCCCCTGGTTTTCTCAGCACCTCCTCTGGTGGTCCCTTCTGGGACACCCTCTCTCCTTCCCCGCCCCATCAAGATGACGACTCCGCTTCTGTTCATGGCTTCCTACCGCCCCGAAGACAAACTTCAAACTTCTTCCTTTTGCCACAAAGCCCCTAACGACCTGGCCTGATGCGCTCTCCTGGTTCTTTCCGATCCTACCCCACTGAGTCACTTCGTTTTTCTAAAATGGCTTCAAGCTCCCCTTCCCCCATCACGAAAACGTAAGGATTTTGCATGTTTTCTTCCCAGCCTTAACAAGTGTCTCCAACAATGCCAGGCACGCAATAACTTCTCAAAAATGACAACAAAAGGCTTCTAAATCTTTATTATTAATAATATATATGTATATTTTGTCGGGTGTGGTGGCTCACACCTGTAATCCCAGCACTTGGGAGGCCGAGGCGGGCGGATCACCTGAGGTCGGGAGTTCGAGACCAGACTGACCAACAATGTTGAAACTCTGTCTCTACTAAAAATACAAAAATTAGCTGGCCGTGGTGGCGCACGCTTGTAATCTTAGCCACTTGGGAGGCTGAGGCAGAAGAGTAGCTTGAACCCGGGAGGTGGAGATTGCGATGAGCCGAGATTGCGCCACTGCACTCCAGTCTGGGTGACAGAGCGAGACTGGGTGACAGCCTGACAAACATGGAGAAACTCCGTCTCTACTAAAAATACAAAATTAACCAGGTGTGATGGTACATGCCTGTAATCCCAGCTACTCTGGAGGCTGAGGCAGAAGAATCACTTGAATCCTGGAGGCAGAGACTGTAGTCAGCTGAGATTGCACCATTGCACTCCAGCCTGGGCAACAAGAGTGAAACTCCATCTCAAAAAAAAAAATACACACACACGTTTCCTGTGTTGCCCAGGTTGACTTGAAGTCCTGGCCTCAAGCAGTCCTCTCACCTCAGCCTCCCAAAGTGTTGAAATTACAGGCGTGAGCCACCACACCGCGAAGGCCTCTGGATATTTAAACTTGTTTCTCCATCCTGAAAATATGCCCTCAGTTCCCAGGTTGCTTCTTATCAGAACTCATCTCAAAGGTTTCCTCCTCTCAGAAGCCCTCCCTGGCAGTCCAGGTTGGGTCAGGATCCATTTTAGGATCTCATGGCCTCCTGTGCTGCCATCCCAGTCCTGGACTGTCAGTCACTATCTGGACTGAGGAACCTCCCAAGGGCAGGTGCCGAGGATATCTCTGTCAACCACCGCTTGGTCTGCAGGAGCACCTAGCACCGGGCTGGACATAGAACAGGTCCCAGTGAAAGTTTGCTAAATGCTCAGCAATGTGACAGAAAGAGAAATAAGACAGAAAGAAAACACTGCTAGTGCCCTACCCCACCACGAGTTTCCTTAAGGGGAGAAGGCAGTTTTCTCTGGGCTACCTCTGGGAAGAGAGGTTTAAGGCTCCTCAGTCAGACCAGTTCTTGCTGGTTGGAGTTTGTCAGCCAAGTCATTCTGCAGTTTGCAATGTAAGACTAAAGGATTTCTGGGAGGATGAGGGGGAGGGGAATAAGTAGGTGGGTGGTGTGGGTTAGAGGTAGGGAGAGAAAAGCTTCTCAGCTCACCCAGGCCTGGGGGAGGTGTCCCTGGAAACAAAAGAAAGGGACAGTAGATTCCAAAAATAGGACATAATTAGAAAGGAGCAATTCTAATTGCCCTTTCTCCTCCCAAACTTGCTCCTCCTGTAGGGTCCCCAACTCAGGAAAGCTCTACTGCATTTGGGTTTTTGTTTCTGAGAGGGGGTCCCACTCTGCCGTGTCTGCTGGAGTGCAGTGGTGTACCTCGGCTCACTGCAGCCTCAGCCTCCCTCCCCAAAGTGCTACTGTAATTGTCCCCAGGTTACAGCTGTGAGCTTCTTCCTGATGCCTTGCCTCCACCCCTCAACAACTGTCCACTCAGACTCCCAGGCATTCCCCCCACCCTCTCTCTCCCCGCCTCCTTATGGCTCAGGCTCCAACTCAAACTCCCCCTGGGCTCTCAGCCTCCATTCCTGTGCCCTTCCCATCTGCCTTCACAGAGTAGCCAAAGGAAGCTTCATAAAACCCACACCCAACTGTCCCCACAACACCCTTACCTCTCTGGCGCTCCACTCCTTGCATAAATCCTCAAAATAAAGCACAAACGTTTTTTATTTTCAGAGACAGGGTCTTGATCTGTCCTATAGTTGGAATGCATTGGCTAGCCTTGACCTCGAGGCCTCAAGCTATCCTTCCATCACAGCCTCCTGAGTATCTGGGACTACAGGTGCACACCACCATGCCCAGCTATGTTTTTAAAAATAGTTTTGTAGATATGGGGTCTTGCTATGTTGTCCAATCTGGACTCCTGGCTTCAAGCCATCTCACCTCAGCCTCCTGAGTATCTGGAATGACAAGTGCACACCACCATGCCCAGCTAAGTTATTATTTTTTTGAGATGAAGTCTTGCTCTGTCACCCAGCCTGGAGTGCAGTGGCCTGATCTCGGCTCACTGCAACCTCCACCTCCTGGGTTCAAGCAATTCTCCTGCCTCAGCCTCCCAAGTCGCTGGGATTACAGGTGCATGTCACCACACCTGGCTAATTTTTTTTTTTTGAGGTGAAGTCTCCCTCTGTTACCCAGGCTGGAGTGCAATGGTGTGGTCTTGGCTCACTGCAACCTCCACCTCCTGGATTCAAGCAATTCTCCTGCTTCAGCCTCCCCAGTAGCTGGGATTATAGGTGCCCACCACCACGCTTGGCTAATTTTTGTATTTTTAGTAGAGATGGGGTTTCACCATGTTGGCCAGGCTGGTCTTGAACTTCTGACCTCAAGTGGCCTACTTGCCTCAGCCTCCCAAAGTGCTGGGATTCCAGGCATGAGCCACCACACCTGAATAAACTGCTATTGAATAAATGAATGAAAATCTTACACATAGGCAGGCAGACACACTGAAATACTCAGACAGAGGCAGAGAGAGGAGGAGTCACAGAGTTGGGTTCTCTAGAATAATTTGAAGCTCTTGGCTCAACATTTATTGCTTGGCTTAACATTTATTGCCTCCTTCCTTTGCTCCTCATGTCCCAGAATGCCACCTTCCCAGATGGGGACTGAGTGCTACTGGTACTGGTGGGAGGGGTAGGTGCTGTGCCCGTCGTACTCATTGGTGGTGAGGCAGTGCAGCATGAAGTGGCCCAGGTCATGTTTGGAGATGACCCTCGAGGGCCCTCGTCCATCTAGGGTCACCGTGTACGCCCCAGTTAGCGGCTGGTCTCCTGTGAAGTAATAAGACAGGCTGGGTGAAGCAGACATCTTTCCCCTCCTGCAAAATTCGACCCCCAGAAAGACCTTCCCAGGGTGCCTACTGTGTGCCCAGCCTGGGTGGCATGACAGCCAAGAATGGGCTTCCCATATGCAGGTGCTCATCTGTACCCTTTGCTTTATTCATTGGAGAATCCTTATTGATTACCTGTTATGTGGCTAGGTTCTGGGCACCCAGCAAGGGACAAAGCAGACAGAAATCCCCTGCCCTGGCTGGGCACTGTGCCTCATGCCTGTAATCTCAGCACTTTGGGAGGCCAAGGTGGGAGGATCACTTGAGCTCATGAGTTTGAGACCAGCCAACATGGCAAAACCACATCTCTACAAAAAATGCAAAAATTAGCTGGGCGTGGTGCTTATATCTATCTGTAGTCCCAGCCACTTGGGCAACTGAGGCAGGAGAATCACTTGAACCCGGGGGGTGGAGGTTGCAGTGAGCCAAGATTGTGCCACTGCATTCCAGCCTGATGAGGGAGACCATGTCTCTCTCGCTCCTGGGTTCAAGTGATTCTCTGACCTCAGCCTCCTGAGTAACTGGAATTACAGGTACACGCCACCATGCCTGGCTAATTTTTTTTGTATTTTTAGTAGAGACAGGTTTTTGCCATGTTGGCCAGGGTGGTCTCAAACTTCTGGTCTTAAGCAAGCCACCCTCCTCAGCCTCCCAAAGTGCTGAGATTATAAGCATGAGCCACCACACCCAGCCTCTGAGTATTAACTTTAAACTTGGGAGATGAAGGACCATGTGGCCAGGAGCGGTGGCTCATGCTGGTAATCCCAGGAACACATACCCTCACCCATGTGGCATTCCTGCCCAACATGTTTATTCTGAATTTATGGCAAGACCCCTAGAAAATCCAGAATGTGGGCCAATGAAAGTCACCTGGCCATTTAATGTGAGAAATTTGAAGAAAAAGGCTTGAGAGATGGTTCCAGATTTAAGGTGACATGGCAACTAAATTTGATACACAAGCTTCAGCTGGATCCTCCTGAGGGGGGCAGGGCAGGTTGAAAAGTTTTTGTTTTGTTTTGTTTTAAACACAAAGCCTTGCCTTGTCACCCAGGCTGGAGTGCAGTGGCACAGTCTTGGCTCACTGCAACCTCCACCTCCCAGGTTCAAGCAACTCTTGTGCCTTAGCCTCCGGAGTAGTTGGGATTACAGGTGCCCACCACCATGCCCAGCTGATGTTCATATTTTTCAAAGAGAGGGGGGTCGGGGCGGTGGGGGGGCTCACCATGTTGGCCAGGCTGGTCTCGAACTCCTTCCCTCAAGTGATCTGCCCACCTCAGTCTGCTAAGTGCTGGGATTCCAGATGTGAGCTACCTCGTGGCCCGACAATTGGGGAAATTTGACTATGAAGTAGATACTAAATGATATAGAGTAAATGTCACTTCCCTTAGGTGTGATAATGTTTTGTGAGCAAATATCTTCCTTTTGGGAGATGCCTGTCGAGGTTAGGAATGGAGTGTGACAATGTGGCAATTCCTCTCAAATGATTAAGCCAAATATATATGCACATATTTTTACATAATATACTCAGCAAAATTATCTATATATTCATGGAGAGAGGGTGGAGAAAGAGAGAGTGAGAGAACAGGACAAAATGCTAACCACTGAACCTAAACCAAGGGCTTATGTGTATTTATAAACCTTTATTTTATTTATTTTTTTATTTATGTATTTATTGAGATGGAGTTTCGCTCTTGTTACCCAGGCTGGAGTGCAATGGCGCGATCTCGGCTCACCACAACCTCTGCCTCCTGGGTCCAGGCAATTCTCCTGCCTCAGCCTCCTGAGTAGCTGGGATTACAGGCACACACCACCATGCCCAGCTAATTTT
Source organism: Callithrix jacchus (assembly GCF_049354715.1). Classification (NCBI taxonomy): domain Eukaryota; kingdom Metazoa; phylum Chordata; class Mammalia; order Primates; family Cebidae; genus Callithrix; species Callithrix jacchus. The sequence continues at coordinate 36,006,985 of NC_133523.1, forward strand.
TTGTATTTTGAGTAGAGACGGGGTTTCACCATGTTGACCAGGACGGTCTCAATCTCTTGACCTCGTGATCCACCCGCCTCGGCCTCCCAAAGTGCTGGGATTACAGGCGTGAGCCACCGCGCCCAGCCCTCATAAACCTTTAATGCTTTCAACTTCTCTGGAGGTTTGAAAGTTTTCACACACACCCCAAAACAACAACAAAAAGCCACTTAGAAGAAAAATCCTTCAAAATATTACTCTGTGTTAAGTACTTCTCAGGCCTGATCTCTATTTACTTTTTTTTTTTTTTTTTTTTTTGAGACCAAGTCTTGCTTTGTTGTCCAGGCTGGAATGCAGTGGCGCCATTTCAGCTCACTGAAGCCTCCAGCTCTCTGGTTCAATCGATTCGCTGGGGATGGGATTCTCACTCAGCTTCACCACGCAGCTTCACTGCTGATTCAAAGCTTAGAATTCTGGTCCAAATAGGGTCCTGCTAAGTCTCCCTTAATTGAACCCAAAATATTGAACCTTATTTGAACCTGTAAGTTATAAACCTCTTCCTGTCAGGGTCCTCAGTAGGTAGAGGGCAAAGCAGATTTGCTCTTCTAGAGCAAATGTGTTGGAGATGCAAGTGGTGGCCTCAGGGCCTTTGCACTGCTGTCCTGTCACCCCAGATCCTCCTTCCTCCAGATATTCACTTGCCTTACTCCCTCACCGCAGAAAGCTATCTCAGAGAGCTAAAAATACAGCGCTCCATCAGTCCCTTTACCGAGCTTTAGTATTTATTCATCCAACTAATTACTACCCAATATTAATATCTATCTTTTCTTGTTTTTTTTTTTTTTTTTGTTTTTGAAACGGAGTCTCACTATGTCACCTGGGCTGGAGTGCAGGGGCGTCATCTAAGCTCACTGCAACCTCCACCTCCTGGGTTCAAGTGATTCTTCTGCCTCAGCCTCCCTATTAGCTAGGATTGCAGGTGCATGCCACCATGCATGGCTGATTTTTTGTATTTTCAGTACAGACTGGGTTTCACTGTGTTAGCGAAGATGGTCTCAATCGCCTGACCTCGTGATCTGCCTGCCTCTGCCTCCCAAAGTGCTGGGAGTACAGGGGTGAGACACCATGCCCGGCCTTCCTTTTTTTAGACAGTGGCTCACTCTGTTTTGCAGCCTGGAGTGCAGTGGCTCTATCACAGCTCACTGCAGCCTTCATCTCCTGGGCTCAAGCCATCCTCCCGCCACAGCCTCCCAGTAGCTAGGACCGCAGGTGTGCGCCACCATGCCCAGCTAATTTTTTTTTTTTTGTAGAGAGTGGTCTATGTTGCCCAGGCTGGTCTCAAACCCCTAGGCTGAAGCGATCCTCCCATCTTGGCTTCCTTAAGTGATGGGATTACAGGTGTGAGCCACCACACCTGGTCTATCTATCTATCTATGTAATCTCTATCTCCCACATTAGAAATGTAAGCCTTGGTTGGGTGTGCTGATACATACCTGTAATCCCAGCTACTTAGGAGGCTGAGGCACAGAATCCATAGACATAGTGGATTAAACCATTAGCCAGTGGTAATCCCCTCAGCCTTTAATCCCTCACCACTCCCCGGAGTTGAAAGTCCCAACCCTCTAATCCAGCCTTGGTCTTTCTGCCTGGGGGCTGCCAGCAATCAGTCAACTCATTAGCATAGAAAAAGACATCATTTTGGAGATTCCAAGGATTTTAGGAGGGTCAAAGACCAAACATGTATGCTGCAATATCATAGGAAGGTTTGCAATGTTAGGGGAGTCAGGGAAGGCCTTGTGGATCTCCACAGGGCAGGAGGGAACAGGCAGATGGCGTGGGTGCCACCGGGTCCCTGCCCCGCTTACCTATGTGTGGTGGCATCACTGCCACATACTTCAGGCCCGACTCCTGCAGCACCTTGTGCATCCGGATGTGGTCATCGGTCACGGCCTGCAGTCGTGGGGGCACCTTGCTGGGGTCCCAGAGCAGGAAGGCTGGAGGGGGACACAGGGCAGGGTTAGCCTGGGCTCTTTCATTTTTAAATTTTTATTTATTTATTTTTATTTTTTTGAGACGGAGTTTCTCTCTTGTTACCCAGGCTGGAGTGCAATGGTGCGATCTCGGCTCACCGAAACCTCCGCCTCCTGGGTCCAGGCAATTCTCCTGCCTCAGCCTCCCGAGTAGCTGCCACCATGCCCAGCTAATTTTTTGTATTTTGAGTAGAGACGGGGTTTCACCATGTTGACCAGGATGGTCTCGATCTCTCGACCTCGTGATCTACCCGCCTCGGCCTCCCAAAGTGCTTGGATTACAGGCGTGAGCCACCGCGCCTGGCTGTAGCCTGGGATCTTGTCTTTTTTTTTTTTTTTTTTTGAGACAGAATCTCACTGTCACCCAGGCTGGAGTGCAGTGACGCAATCTCGGCTTACTGCAACCTCCTGCCTCCTGGGTTCAAGCAGTTCTCCTGCCTTAGCTTCCCCAGTAGCTGGGAATACAGGTACACACCACCATGCCTGACTAATTTTTGTATTTTTAGTACAGACAGGGTTTCACCGTGTTGGCCAGGCTGGTCTCAAACTCCTGACCTCAGGTGATCTTCCCGCCTCTGCCTCCCAAAGTGCTGGGATTACTGGCATGAGCCACTGTGGCCGGCCAAGGGCTGGCTTGTCCTGATGCTAGGACAAAGCCCTGCCATGGCTCACCATTGCCTTCATGTTGCAAAAACAGGGAGTCCTCTGAACCTCCTCTTTCCTTCACACCCCTATATAAGAGCTGTCTGCTGATCACAATAATTCCAAATCTGATCTCTTCTCACTCCGCCTGGTCCTGTCCACTGTTACCTCTTGTCTGGACCAGCCCAGCAGCCTCCTCCCTGGTCCCTCAGCCCCTCCTTCCCACCCCTATCAGTTCACATCCATAGATCCATCTCACTCGGGAGAAGCAAAGTCTTCATAGCCCTGCCTGATATGGCCCATCAGCTCTGTGACATCCCTGCCTACCCTGCCTGCTACTCTGCCTTACACTGCTCCAGCCTTCTGCCTCCCATACTCTCCCTTACACTGCTCCAGCCTGCCTCCCAGCCTTTGCAACGTCTGATCCCTCTGCCCTGATGCATTTCCCTCTCTTTTTTTTCCCCTCTGAGACACGCAGATCACGAGGTCAAGATAATCAAGACCATCCTGGTAAACATGCTGAAGCCCCGTCTCTAAAAAAATAAATTAAATAAATAAAATACAATTTCAAAACCCCATCTCCCCCAGCCCAGCTTACCAATCCCTTTTCTTGGGGCCTTGTTTTCTCCCTAGGACCCATCCCCTGCCACCACACCCTAGAGTTATCCTGTGACGCTATCACATCTCCTGCCCTAATCCCAGCCCTTTGAAGTGCCTGGAACGTTGTAGGTACTCACTAAATATTTGTTCAGGAATTACCGACAAGCTGTAACTTGGCCAAGCTATACCAGCTGACATTTACAGAACATTTACCTCGAGCTAAGAACTATGCTAAATATTTTTAGGAGTAGTTTGGTGAATAGTTAAGAGCTTGCTGCCTAAAAAAGTCAAGTTCCAGATCGACCACTGGCCAGCTGCCTGTTTTCTCAAGTGCAAACTGGGATGATATAAATTGTTCAAAGCCTGTGGGCACAGTGGCTCACGCCTGTAATTCCAGCATTTTGGGAGGCTGAGGTGGGAGGATCAGTTGAGCCCAGCAGTTTTAGACTCACCTGGGTAAGATGGTGAGACCCGTCTCTACAAAAATTTAAAAAATTAGCTAGGTTGGCCAGGCGTGGTGGCTCACGCCTGTAATCCAAGCACTTTGGAGGCCAAGGTGGGCGGATCACCAGAGGTTGGGAGTTCAAAACCAGCCTGACCAACATGGTGAAACTCCATCTTAAAAAAAAAAAAAATTAGCCACATCCGGTGATCCACACCTGTGGTCTTAGCTGCTCAGAAGGCTGAGGTAAGAGGATCGCTTGAGCTCAGGAGTTCCAGGCTGCAGTGAGCTATGATTGCACCACTGCACTCCAGCCTGGGCAACAGAGCAAGACCTTGTCTCAAAAAATAGGCTGGGTGTGGTGGCTCACACCTATAATCCCAGCACTTTGGGAGGCCAAGGTGGGTGGATCACCTAAGGTTGGGAGTTTGAGACCAGCCTGACCAACATGGATGAAACCCTGTCTCTACCACAAATAAAAATTAGCGAGCGTCATTGCAGGCACCTGTAATCCCAGCTACTCGGGAGACTGAGGCAGGAGAATTGCTTGAACCTGGGAGGTGGAGGTTGCAGTCAGCTGAGATTGTGCCACTGCACTCCAGCCTGGGCAACAAGAACAAGATTCCATCTCAAAAAAAAAAAAAAAGAAAGAAAAAATAAATAGTTTGAGTAATGTTAGTGGTTATAAAAAGGTGTGTCACAGAGGCCAGCCTGGGCAATACAGCCAGGCCCTTGTTGCAATAAAAATTTTAAAACTTAGACAGGCCTGTGGTCTCAGCTACTCAGGAGGATCCCTTGAGCCCAGGAGTTGGAGGCTGCAGTGAGCTATGATCACATCACTGCTCTCCAGCCTGGGTGACAAGACCTTGTTTTTTGTTGTTTTTTTTTTTTTTTTTTGAGACGGAGTTTTACTATTGTTACCCAGGCTGGAATGCAATGGCGTGATCTCGGCTCACTGAAACCTCCGCCTCCTGGGTTCAGGCAATTCTCCCACCTCAGCCTCCTGAGTAGCTGGGATTATAGGCACGCGCCACCATGCCCAGCTAATTTTTTGTATTTTTAGTAGAGACGGGGTTTCACCATGTTGACCAGGATGGTCTCGATCTCTTGACCTCGTGATCCACCCGCCTCAGCCTCCCAAAGTGCTGGGATTACAGGCTTGCGCCCGGCAAGACCTCGTTTTAGGAAAGAAAAAATTTAAAAAAGGTGTGACAGAGTAAAACACAATTAGTGGTCACTGTGATTGTGTCATTGATTCATAGAGAGCAGGAGTTCCTTTTTTTTTTTTTTTGGAGTACAGTGGAGTGATCTCCACTCATTGCAACCTGTACCTCCAAGTTCCAAGTGATTCTCCTGCCTCAGCCACCTGTGTAGATGGGATTACAAGCGCTGGCCACCACACCCGGCTAGTTTTTGTATTTTTGTTAGAGACGGGGTTTCACCATGTTGGCCAGGCTGGTCTCAAACTTCTGACCTCAAGTGATCCACCCACCTTGGTCTCCCAAAGTACTGGGATTACATGCGAGCCACCACACCTGGCCAACAAACATATTCCTTATTTTAAAATTGTGATTGTCTCAAAAAAAACCAAAAGAAACAAACCCAAATAGAAACAAAACAGAAACTATTTGTGTACGTGCATAGTTAACACATTATAAAACACAATTACAGTTTTAAAATAAGAAATGTTTGTTGGCCAGGTGTGGTGGCTCATGTGTAATCCCAGCACTTTGGGAGGCCCTGACTGGTAGATCACTTGAGTCCAGGAGTTCAAGACCAACCTGGGCAACATGGCAAAACAAAACTGCGTCTCTACGAAAAATACAAAAATCAGCCAGTCTCATAACCCAGTCTCAAAATAAGTAAATGAGTAGATACAAATTTAAAAAAACCTTTTTTTAAAGGAATATGGTTGTTCACACAACTATTCTTTTAAATTTTCTGTTTAAATTTTTTTTTTTTTTTGAGATGGAGTCGCTCCGTCACCCAGGCTGGAGTGCAATGGTGCGATCTCAGTTCACTGCAACCTCCTCCTTCCGGGTTCAAGCAAATCTCTGCCTCAGCCTCCTGAGTAGCTGGCATTATAGGCGCCACCACCACGCCAGCCTAATTTTTGTATTTTTAGTAGAGACAGTGTTTCACCGTCTTGGCCAGGCTGGTCTTGAACTCCTGACCTTGTGATCCACCTGCCTCAGCCTCTCAAAGTGTTGGGATTACAGGCATTAGCCACCACAGCCAGCTGTTTGAAAATTTTTACAATAACAATTTTTAAAAGCATGTTAAAGACCTACACATTGAAGCAAGCAGCCATAGTGTATGTAAGCTAACTTCAAATGGGTCAGAAAAAAAACACTGTGTGTCTGTGAACAGAGGTGGGTAGGTACACTGGTGTCCTTTCGATTTTTCATACTTTTCAGATCATTTCCAAATAAAAAGTTAAGCTGGACTCAATGGCTCATACCTGTTGTCCCAGCTATTTCAGAGGCTAAAGTGAGGGGATTCCTTGAGCCCAGGAGTTTGAGGGTATGATAAGCTATAATCAGGCCATTGTCCTTCAGCCTGGGTGACAGAGCCAGACCTTGTCTCTAATGTTTTTTTGTTTATAAGTGAAAAAACAAACAAAAACAAATCCTGGCACACGTAAGCCTTTACTATTTAGAAAACAATCTAAACAAAAAAAAATTTGGATAAAAGAAAGCATATTAAATCCATTTTACAGGTTTGTTGTCTTTTTCATGGGAGCAAAACTTAACTACTTAAATTGGTTTTCAAGACATAGGAGAGTTTGGGCACGGTGGCTCACACCTATAATCCCAGCACTTGAGACCAGGAGTTCAGCATCAGCCTGGCCAACATGGCGAAATCTTGCCTCTACCAAAAACACAAAAATTAGCGGGGCATGGTGGCGGGTCCCTGTAATCCCAGCTACTCGGGAGGCTGGGACAGGAGATTGCTGCAGGCCTGTCTTGGTCCCCGGCATCATGAACCAGGGAGGTGGAGCGGCGGTTGCAGTGAGCTAATACTGCGTCACTGTACTCCGGCCTGGGCGATGGAGTGAAGCTTCATCTCAAAGAGAAAAAAAGCCATGGGAGAAAAAGCAACAACAACAAAACTAACAGCAGACCATTCCAATCAGGGAACAGAAGTAAGACCTTGTCTCTATAAAAAAATTAAACAATTAGCCAGGCGTGGCGATGCATGCCTATCGTCCCAGCCCTGGGAGGCAGCATGGGGAGGAGCTCTTGAATCCAGGCTGAGGCTGCAGTGAGCCATGGTTGCAGCACTGCATTCCAGCCTGGGTGACAGCAAGACCCTGTCTTAAAAAAAGAGTGAGCCGTTCTGAAATCACAAGTTTAGTATTACCTTTCCATTTCAAAGCTTTGGGGAAAAAAGCCATACATGATTTTGCTTCCTACCCTCCAGCTAGCTCTGGCCTCCAGGCCTCTCTGCTTGCTTTGTCCTCTGCCTGCCTGTAATTACAATCATCAGACAGCCCTCCCTCATGTGACTTCCCTTTCCAGGGATGCAATTTGTGTGATGAAACACACTCGAGGTCAGGAGTTCAAGACCGACCTGGCCAACATGGTAAAAAATCGAGACCATCCTGGTCAACATGGTGAAACCCCGTCTCTACTAAAAATACAAAAATTTGATGGGCATGGTGGCAGATGCCTGTAATCCCAGCTACTCGGGAGGCTGAGGCAGGAGAATTGCTTGAACCTGGGAGGCAGAAGTTGCAGTGAGCTGAGATCACATCATTGCAGTCCAACCTGGGCGACAAAGCAAGACTTCCTCTCAAAAAAAGAAAAAAAAAAAAAAAAGCGACACAGAGATGAGGAGTGGAGCAGTCAGCTGGGTGCACATTCCAGCTCTGCCAGCCACAGCTATGTGAACTCTGGCAAGCCCACTGGTCTTGTGCCTCGGCTCCCTGCGCTACACCTACAAATAGTAGGTGCTCAGAAGAGACCAGCTGTTGTTATTGTATAAGCACCCAGAGGGGTTTGGGGAGCATTCAGTGGCATTCGTCTCTAAGGTGCTCACTAGCACCCAGTGCACAGTAAGTTCTCAGTAAGTGCTGTTAAAATGAACTGCTCCTGGTCAGGCATGGTGGCTCACACTTGTAATCCCAGCACTTTGGGAGGTTGAGTCAGGCAGACCACTTGAGCCCAGGATTCAAGACCAGCCTGGCCAACATGGCAAAACCTTGTCTCTACTAAAAATACAAAAATACAAAAATGAGCATGGTGGTGCATGCCTGTCGTGCCAGTTACTTGAGAGGCTGAGGTGGGAGAATTGCCTGAACCCAGGAGGTGGAGGTTACATTAAGCTGAGATTGCACCACTGCACTCCAACCCGGGTGACAGAGTGAGACCCTGTCTCAAAAAGAAAGAATTACCCGCTCCTGTTCTGCACTGTGTAGCCTTCCTTTTAGCTTACGCAGGACAGTCTGGGCGCGGTGGCTCACACCTGTAATCCCAGCACTTTGGGAGGTCGAGGTGGGCAGATCACCTGAGGTCAGGAGTTTGAGATCAACTTGGCCAACACGGTGATCCCCATCTCCACTAAAAATACAAAAATTAGCTGAGTGTGGTGGTGCGTGCCTGTAGTCTCAGCTACTTGGGAGGCTGAGGCAGGAGAATTGCTTGAACCTGGGAGGCGGAGGTTGCAGTGAGCCCAGATAGCTCCACAGCACTCCAGCCTGGGCTTCAGAGGGAGACTCCATCTCAAAAAAAACAAAAATAATTAAAAATAAATAAATAGATAGATTATACAGGATAACTATTTGCGTAATATCCTTGTCCCCATAATCGGGAGCTCTGTGAGGGCAGAGACCTACTATATATCCACGCTCTATCACTTCCTCTGGGAGGCCCACCCTGACGTCTCTCACTCAGCCTGGGTCAGACGCCTCCTCTGGACTCCCACAGACCTGTGACAGTTTCTCCCACCCTGGCCCTGTCTGCTCTGCCTGTGCCTCCCCCATCTCAGCTCTGATTATCTGTATGTCAGTTTGATCACGGATCTGTTTAACCCTCTCTCCCATCTGTGATCCTGTGTGTGTGGAGGGCCCCAGGCTGTGCAGATCACCATTGTGTCCCCAGCATCACCCAGTAAGGTTCAGACACAGCTAGCTGGTGCGCAATAAATGCACAGTAACATGGAATGGCTTCAGTGTCACCTTTCAGAGGGCCACGGGCTGCCTCCCCAGTACTCACCACCCAGTTCAGACCCACCACCATGATCCCACCACCCACCCGAGGTGCAGGCCACGACCTTGTCCACACCGTGAGCCTTCATGGCTGCCACAATGTTCCGGGCGCCCTCGGACATCACTGTAGTGGGACCTTAGAGGGGACAGAGAGTGGCTGTCACTGGTGGGTGGTGGCGGTGGCAAGGGTGGCAGGGGTGGGGCTGGAGGCAGGGGTGGCGCTGGGGGCCGAGGTGTAGGGGAGGGCCGTGGGCAGAGGGGGGGCTCAGTACTGAGGTCATTCCGGGTGCCCAGCAGCACGATGACAGCGTCCTGCCCAGCCACGGTCTTGTCCACATCGGTTGCCTGCAGAACATCTCCCACTACCACGTGGGCCGGCTGCGGCCCCTCCGAAGGCAGCCTGGAGGAGTCCCGCACCAGCACCGTCACTTCGTAACCTGTGGGCAAAGAGGAGCAGAGAGTCTTGTCAGTGGGCTCGCCGGCTGGCACTCTGGGGCTCCAAGGGCTGGGTTCTGGAAGCCACTATAAACTCTCAAATTCATCCCCTCCTCTGTTCTGGGGAAGTGGTCTTCAAACATTTTTGTTTTTGTTTGTTTTCATTTTCTTTGTTTTTGAGACAGGGTCTCCCTCTCTTGCCCAGGCTGGAGTGCAGTGGTGCAGTCACAGCTCACTGCAGCCTCAACCTCCCGGGTTCAACTGATCCTCCCATCTCAGTACCCGAAGTAGCTGGGACTACAGTGTGCACCACCATGCCCAGTTAATTTTGCAATTTTTTGTAGAGAAGGGGTTTTGTCATGTTGCCCAGGCTGGTCTTGAACTCCTGGCCTCAGGTGATCTGCCTGCCTCAGCCTCCCCATGAGCCACGAACCTTGGCCTTCAAACATTTTTGCTGGCATACCTACAATTGATGTTTAGTATTGGGCTCATTGTTAAAATAGACCATGCCTTGGCCGGGCGAGGTAGCTCACGCCTGTAATCCCAGTACTTTTGGAGGCTGAGGCGGGCAGATCACCTGAGGTCAGGAGTTAGGATCAGCCTGGACAACATGATGAAACCCCATCTCTACTATAAATACAAAATCAGCTGGGTATAGTGACACATACCTATAATCCCAGCTACTTGGGAGGCTGGCGCAAGAGACTCACTTGGACCCGGGAGGTGGAGGTTGCAGTGAGCCAAGATTGCACCAGTGCACTCCAGCCTGAGTGACAGAGCAAGGCTCCATCTCAAAAAAAAAAAGCTACCTGGTTGTTTGCCATTATTATGCTGTCTTATTCCTTTATTTTATAGAGCTAGGATTTCATTTTGCTGAGCAGTCTAGGGAAATATAAAGATACAATAAGGCCAGGTGTAGTGGCTCATGCCTGTAATCCCAGCATTTTAGGAGGCTGAGGTGGGCAGATCACTTAAGGCCAGGAGTTCAAGACCAGCCAGCCTGGGCAATGGTGAAACACCATCTCTACTAAAAATACCAAAATTAGCCGGTTGTGGTGGTGCAGACTGTAATTCCAGCTACTCAGGAGGCTGAAGCATGAGAATTGCTTGAGCCTGGGAAGCGGAGGATACAGTGAGCCGAGATCACATCACTGCTCTCAAGCCTGGGAGACAGAGCAAGACTCTGTCTCAAAACAAAACAAAATAGGCTGGGCACGGTGGCTCATGCCTGTAATCCCAGCACTTTGGGAGGCTGAGGTGGGTGGATCACTTGAGGTCAGGAGTTTGAGACCAGCCTGGCTAACATGGTGAAATCCTGTCTCTATTAAAAATACGAAAAATTAGCCAGGCATGGTGGCAGGCACCTGTAATCCCAGCTACTCGGGAGGCTGAGGTAGGAGAATTGCTTGAACCTGGGAGGCAGAGATTGCAGTGAGCCAAGATCATGTCATTGCACTCCAGCCTGGGCAACAAGAGCGAAACTCCATCTCAAAAACAAAACAAAACAAAAAACCACACAAAACCCCCAAAGAGATATGACAAAAAATTTAAAAAAGAAATGGTGTTTTGCCATGTTGGTGAGGCTGGTCTTGAACTCCCGGGATCAAGCAATCTGACTGTCACGGCCTTCTATAGCGCTGGGATCACAGGCATGAGCCATTGAGCCCAGCATATTACGCCCTTTAATCATTTTGTGACTTTATCTCCTGGCCTGGTGGAGGCCTGAGTCTCCTTCTTGGTCCTTTTCCTGGGTCCTCCCTGGGCTCCTGGACCCAGTCCTGCCCTCTCCAATCCACATTCCACACAGCAGCCACCCAGAGCTTTCCGCAGTGATATTTAAGTGCTTCCCTGCTCAGGTGCCTCCGGAAATCCTGAAATGCCCTGTGATAAAACTCATGCTTCTCATGCCAGCCTTCCAGGACCCTCGGGATCTGGCTTCCCCTCTCCAGCCTCTGCTGAAGCCTTTGCCCTCTTCACCCATGGCACTTCTTTTTAGTTTTTTTTTTTGAGACAGAGTCTCACTCTGTTGCCCAGCTGGAGTGCAGTGGCACCATCGTGGCTCACTGCAACCTCCACCTCCTGGGTTCAAGCGATTCTTCTGCCTCAGCTTCCCGAGTAGCTGAGACTACAGACACCCGCAACCATGCCCGGCTAATTTTTTTCGTATTCTTTTAGTAGAGATGAAGTTTTGACACATTGACCAGGCTGGTCTCCCAACTCCTGACCTCAGGTGATTCACCTGCCTCAGCCTCCGAAAGTGCTGGGATTACAGATGTGAACCACTGTGCCCAGCCCCCACTGCACTTCTTTCAGTTCCTCAAATGCATGGTGCTGCTTCCTGCCTCCTGGCCTTTGCACGTGCTGTCCCCTCTGCCAGGAACACCCTTCACCCTCTTTTCCCGGTCCCCCCAGTCACTTGTACTTCCTCTGTCACAGTCCTCCTTATGCTGACCTGCAGCAAACCAAGCACCCTGTATGTCTAGGGACTGTGTCATATTTACTGCCATCTCCCTGACCCCTTTTTTTTTTTTTGAGATGGAGTTTTATTCTTGTTGCCCAGGCTGGAGTGCAATGGCGTGATCTCGGCTCACAGCAACCTCTGCCCCCCAGGTTCAAGGGATTCTCCTGACTCAGCCTCCCAAGTAGCTGGGATTACAAATGTCTGCCACCATACCCGCTAATTTTTGTATTTTTAGTAGAGATGGGGTTTCTCCATGTTGGTCAGGCTGGTCTCGAACTCCTGACCTCAGGTGATCCACCTGCCTCGGCCTCCCAAATTGCTGAGATTACAGGCATGAGCCACCACACCCGGCTTTTTTCTTTTTTTTTTTGAGGCAGAGTCACTCTCTTGCCCAGGCTGGAGTGCAGTGGCGCAATCTCTGCTCACTGCAACCTCTGCCTTCAAGGTTCAAGCGATTCTCCTGCCTCAGCCTCCCAAGTAGCTGGAATTACAGGTGTGTGCCGTCATGCTTGGCTAATTTTTGTATTTTTAGTAGAGACAAGGTTTCACCATGTTGGTCAGGCTGGTTTTGAACTCCTGACCTCAGGTGATTTGCCCACCTGTCTCCCATAGTCATGAGCCACCATGCCTGGCCTTGTCCTGTCCACACTGATGGGGAAACTTAGGCAATTTTAGGCAACCGGGCCAGTATCACACAGCTAGTAGGCAGAGAAGCTTGAATTTTTACCTGAGTCTGATCCAGAGACTGCAAAATTCGATGCTAGTCTAAGTATTTCCTGTATAATATCTCATTTAATTATCACAAGAGCCCTAGGGCAAGCACGACCAGTTTCATCTCCACCTTACACATATTTGGGTACACAGATGACAAGGCATTTGGCCACACAGGCTGTAAGCTTGAATTCGGGAAGGCTGGCACCAGAGTGTATGCCTGTCAAGACTCTTGGCCCTACAGAAGCATTGTGAGCTCCAGTTATTCCAAGCCCTTTCTTTTTCTTTCTTTCTTTCTTCCTTCCTTCCTCTTTCTTTCTTTCCTTTTACTTCCTTCTCTCCCCCCCCCACCCCCGCTTTCTATCTTTCTCTGTCACTCAGGCTGGAGTGCAATGGTGCAGTGGCAGGATCTCAGCTCACTGCAACCTCTGCCTCCCAAGTTCAAGCGATTCTTTTGCCTCAGGCTCCCAGGTATCTGGGACCACAGGTGTGTGCCACGATGCCCAGCTAATTTTTGTATTTTTAGTAGAGACGGGGTTTCACCATGTTGGTCAGGCTGGTCGCAAACTTCTGACCTCAGGTGATCCGTCCGCCTTGGCCTCCCAAAGTGCTGGGATTACAGGCATGAGCCACCACACCAGGACTCTTTTTCTTTCTTTTTAATTATTTTTTTTTTTTTTTCATTTTAGAGACAGGGTCTCACTGGGTCACCCAGGCTGGAGTGCAGTGGCACAAACACAGCTCACTGTAGCCTTCAACTCCTGAGCTCAAGCAATCCTCTCACTTCAGTCTTCTTTTTTTTTTTTTTTTTTTGAGACAGAGTTTCGCTCTTGTTACTCAGGGTGGAGTGCAATGGCGCGATCTCAGCTCACCGCAACCTCTGCCTCCTGGGTTTAGGCAATTCTCCTGCCTCAGCCTCCTAAGTAGCTGGTATTACAGGCACGTGCCACCACACCCAGATAATTTTTTGTATTTTTAGTAGAGACCAGGTTTCACCATGTTGACCAGGATGGTCTCGATCTCTTGACCTTGTGATCCACCCATCTCGGCCTCCCAAAGTGCTGGGATTACAGGTGTGAGCCACCGTGCCCAGCCCTCACTTCAGCCTTCTGAGTAGCTGGGACTACAGGCATGCATCACCACGCCCAGCTAATTTGTTTTTATTTTTTATATTGTTGTAGAGATGGGATCTTGCTCTGTTGCCCAGGCTAGTCTCAAACTCCTGGCCTCAAGCTATCCTCCCGCCTTGGCCTCCCAAAGTGCTGGGATTACAGGCATGAGCCACTGTGCCTGACCTGCCCTTCCTTTGGCTATTGGGGACGGCAAAGCTGAGAGCTGGGAAGAGATTTTTCAGCACCACAGTTTTGTAGCTCCCCAGGCTTCCATTCTCAATTCCCCTGAGTGCAGTCCCAGCTATAACCAGCAGGGTGGGTGAGTGAAATTCACTGGTTTTCCAGGTGACTCAGCACCTCTCAACTTCTCTCTTACTTCCTTCTCTAGTACTCCCCAATAAATGCTTATCAGCAAATTGGTTTTTACCGAGGCCCACAGCTCCCCACTCTTCACAAGTCACTATCCTCACATGGTCTGCCTGGGGAAGGGAAGAGGTTTGGGCCTAGTGAAGAACTTTCAGATTCCCTCCAAGGGAGACAGCAGAGTGGGGTCCTGGCGGCCTCCATCCTTTTGGGGCATGCAGATAGTCGGTATCTTTAGAGTCACCAAGGCCTGCTGGGGTGGGGCCCCATATCTGGAAGTCCCAGGCCCAGCTGGGAGTTGGTCAAGTCTGGGCTGTGGGGGAGGGGGGTGCTGGAAGATGGTTATCTCCTTTCCTGCCAACTCTCCTGGGGCAACTCCAAATTTTCAGCCCTGGGAAAGTCCTGGCTTTTCTAGGACTGCTGTCCCCAAGTCTTCACTCACGTCTCTTTGTGACTCCTTCCCTTTAGGTACTCACAGCAATCTGAGCCCCCAACTTTTTCATTTTCCAGCTCTCATGCACCAGCCGAGAGCCTGAGGACTGCAGCAGGAGCTTTGTTCAAATCCCAGCCCTGTCAGTTACCAGCTGTGTGATATTGGGCAAGTCACTCTCTGGGCCTCAGTTTTCTCATCTGTCAAGTGGAGGAACACAAGTTCCCACTCCATTTTGAGAGCTCCCATGTGAAGAGACGACAGAGCAAGCCTGCCTTGTCAACAAACACCACCTCCACCACAATAGTGACAACGGCATTGCATAAGAGCCCTAGACTTACATACACACATGACTGTGCCTCTGGATTCCTCCCAGGTCTCCCATGGCCGATTCCTCTCTGCCTCGAACTCACATAAACTTGGATCTCACAACCTTCCCCATTTCTGCCCCCGTGGCCACATGCTTTGGCCCCTGAGTCCTCACCTGGCTGGGGCGCTCAAGGCTCCAGCCAGCCTCGGCCCGGCCCCATGGTGCCCCTTCCTAAAGCTCTGCCCGTCTTTCCCCTGATACGCCCCGCCCGCCCCAGCTCATGCCTGCTTGTACCGCCTGCGCCAGAGTGGTGAGCCCGGTCTGGCCAGTGGCGCCGAAGATCGCGATCTTCTTGACAGCCATCCTGCGGGGTCGTGGGGGTGCAAGGCCTCAGAGTCTCGGCACGCGCGGGAACCCACTGGATGCTGGGCGGCGCTCTCTGCCCTACTCATGCAGGAACAACGGGGCGGAGCTGGCTCTCAGGGCCACTCCTCAGCCCCGCTCCGCCCGCGGCTGAGGTCGAGGGGCGGAGCCTAACGCGGGTGGGCGGGATAGGAGTCAGCTTGCATTCGATCATTGCCCAGCAGCGCCCTCTCTGCCCGCCACTTAGACTGGGAGGCGGGGCCACAGAAGGCCACGCCCGCACGTGCCCACAAATAGAGTGGGCGGAGCCGGGATAACGTCGCACAGCGCCCTGCCTCCGCGCTCTACCTGCTAGGAGGGGCGGGGCCAGGCGAGTCACGCCTACGGGCTCTCGTAGCTCCCGCCCCTTCTCCCAGCTCCAGGAGGGATCTGGGGCGCACGCTAAGCCCCAGGGCCTCTCAGAACCAGCAAGGGGAGAAAGTGAGGGAGGACCGAGTGCGTGTGTGCACTTGCATGTAAGACACTGTGTCACTGCGTATCTATGCACTTATATGACCCTGTGTGAGTCTCAGTTACTAGGAGGGCACGCACGACTGTGGCAATACCTCGTGTCATCCTCCGTGTGTGATCCTGTGTTACAGTGTGACTACATGTGCGTGACACCACGTGTGGCAGGCATTGATTCTGTTCTTTTGTGACCTTGTGGTGACACGGTGGGTGACACTGTGTCAGCCTGTGCGGTAGGATGTGGGACGTGTGAGGTGTATTACATGGAAGCGTGCGACTATTAGACCGTGACAGTGTGTGACACCACATGTCTCATGTGAGGATGTGTGACACCGGGGCCTCATTCCTGTGTGTGGCTGTGGGTGTCTCTGTTGTGCTGCTGTTTGCGACCCCCTGGAACTATGATGTGTGTGGTGCGGCGGTGCAGGTTCGAGTGTGTAGAGTGTGTGACACTGTGGCTGTGACACTGGGCGCGATTTGTGGGCCTATGACACTGCTGGTGATTGCCGGGGAGTGTGCGGCTGTGTGTGACAGGTGCGTTTGTGTGTGACGCCGCGTGGGCGGTGGTGACTACTGGAGTGTGTGGTGGTGGGTGACACTGTTCCAGTGTGGACGCCGCGTGTGACAGCGTGAGGGTGTGACCCCGTGGGACCCCACAGGAGGGAGTGACGGCGCGCGAGCGCGTGGATGCGGGGGTGAGTTTCTGCGCCGAGGCCCCCGCGAGTGTGGCAGCGTGGCGAGCGTGACCCCGTGGGAGTGTGCAGCGCGTGACGCCGCCGTGCCCGTGCAGCCGTGCACCCCACGCCGCGGCCGGGTGTGACTGCGCGTGGGCCTCGGGCGGCTGGGCGCGGGGACAGCGGGCAGGAGGGGGTCCCGGGGGCGCGCGGAGCGCGGCGGCGGCGCGAGCGAGGGAGGCGCGGCGGCGCATGCGGATCTGGCCGAGCCGCGGGCCGGCAGGGCCGAGCTGAGCCGGGCTGGGCCGGGCCGCGGACGCCTACAGGGAGGGCGGTCGGGCGCGGCGAGCAGCGGGGACAGCGGCGCCAGCGGCCGCCGGCCCAGGTGAGCGGAGAGGGGGCCAACAGCCCCTCCCCCAGCATGTCCCCACCTGCCGAGCATCCCTCCTCCGCGCGCGCCGGGCATGGCCGGAGCCCCGGGTCTCCTCGGCTGGAGGGAGGCAGAGGGTCGAGGGCAGGACGAGGCCCCAACCCCCACCCGGCCCAGCCTCCGCGCCACGCGTGGGTCTTACCCTCAGCCCTTGTCCTTCCCAGGCCCCCTCCTTGGGCGCGGTGTCTGGACCTCAGGGCGAGGCGAGGCCTGGGAAGGGTTAAAGCCTCTGGTGCCACCGCAACCCAGAGCCCCCCCAGCCTTTGTAGGGGGCCTCCTCACAGGATAACCCTTCCCGGCTCTCCCCCACTACCTGCTTTCTTCCTTCCCATTCAATCACGTAATGGCCAGAGCTGATCCTCGGCCTGGCAGAGCGCTCAGGAGTGCTAAGGGCCTCCCATCCCTAAGTGTCCTCCACTGAAGAAAATAGTTGTAACCACCGTTTAACAGGGAGAGAAACTGAGGCACAGAGAGGCCAAGTTAAAGATACTCGGTTAAAGATACAGCAAGAATAAAGCGGGACCTGAACTCATTTCTATCTCACTCCAGATCAGGCACATGGATTTGCTGAGATATGTGAGGGAAAGATGATGATAGCAAGCAACATGGATCCAGGGCTTGCGGTGTACCATGATCCTTGCATTATTAACTTATTTCTTCTTCAAACACCACTAAGAAATGGGTATGATTATCATTAACTCTTTTTTTTTTTTTTTTTTTGAGACCGAGTTTCCCTCTAGTTGCCCAAGCTGGAGTGCAATGATGCGATCTCGGCTCACTGCAACCTCTGCCTCCTGGTTTCAAGCAATTCTCCTGCCTCAGTCTCCCAAGTAGCTGAGATTACAAGCATGAGCCACCATATCTGGCTAATTTGGATTTTTAGTGAAGACAGGGTTTCACTATGTTGGTGAAGCTGGTCTCCAACTACTGACCTCAGATGATCCACCCACCTCCTCGGCCTCCCAAAGTGCTGGGTTTACAGGCGTGAGCCACCACCCAGCCTACCTTTCTTTCTTTCTTTTTTTTTTTGAGAGGGCATCTCACTCTTGTTGCCCTCTGGGCTGGAGTGCAATGGCACCCTCTCGGCTCATTGCAACCTCCGCCTCCTGGGTTTAAGCAATTCTCCTGCCTCAGCCTCCCTAGTAGCTGGGATTACCCGTGCCTACCACCACACCTGGCTAATTTTTGTATTTTTAGTAGAGATTCATTTTCACCATCTTGGCCAGGCTGGTCTCAAACTCCTGACCTTGGGTGAACCGCTCATCTTCACCTCCCAAAGTGCTGGGATTACAGGTGTGAACCAACATGCCTGGCTTACCCTTTTCTTTTTCTTTTTTTTTTTGGTGACAGAGTCTTACTTGGTCATTCAGGCTGGAGTGCAGTGGCCCAATCTCGGTTAATTGCAACCTCCACCCTCCAGGTTCAAGCGATTTTCCTGCTTCAGCCTCCCGAGTTGCTGGGACTACAGACACACACCACCAGGCCTGGCTAATTTTTGTATTTTTTTTAGTAGAGATGGTTTTTCGCCATGTTGGCCAGGCTGGTCTCTAATTCCTGGCCTCCAGTGATCCACCTGCCTTGGCCTCCCAAAGTGCTGAGATTACTGGCATGAGCCACCGTGCTGGGACATCATTACTATTTTGCAGATGAAAAAGAGTGGAAGTGGCCCATCCAAGGTCACACAGGTGATAGTCAGCTGGGTGCTCACTTTCACTTTTCCATGGAAGGAGGGAAGAACAAAAATGGATTTGGGACTGAGCACAGTGGCTCACACCTGTAATCCTAGCACGTTGGGAGATTGAGGTGAACAGATAGCTTGAGCCCAGAGGTTCGAGACCTGCCTGAGCAACACAGCGAGACCCCATCTCTACAAAAAAATACAAAAATTAGCTGCGTATGGTGGAGCTTACCTCTAGTCCCAGCTACTCAGAAGGCTGAGGTGGGAGAATTGCTTGAGCACAGGAGTTGGAGGCTGCAGGGAGCTATGATCGTGTCACTGCTCTCCAGCCTGGGTGATAGAGCAATACCTTGTCTCAGGGGGAAAAAAAAAAGGATTTTAGTGTGTCCCCCTAAGGGACAAATTCCACTCTACTCACTTTACTGACCAAGACCCAGACCCTGCCTTCCTAGAATTCAGTGGGTTGGCAATTATCTGGGTCTTTCAAGGACACGGATCTCCTGACTTCCTCCTTTGCTGGGATTAGAACCAGGCCTGGGGGCCCAGAAGGTAGAGGAGATACATCTAATGTCACTCACCCCTTAAAATTTCGTCATTTTCAAAATTATTTTTTATTTATTTTTACTTTATTTATTTTAGATAGAGTTTTGCTCTTGTTGCCCAGGCTGTAGTGCAATGGCGTGATCTCGGCTCACCTCCGCCTCCCGGGTTTAAGCAATTCTCCTGCCTCAGTCTCCCAAGTAGCTGGGATTATAGGCATGCACCACCACACCCAGCCATTATTTTTATCATTTATTTATTTATTTATTTGAGACGGAGTTTCGCTGTTGTTACCCAGACCGGAGTGCAATGGCACGATCTCGGCTCACCACAACCTCCGCCTTCCGGGTTCAAGTGATTCTCCTGCCTCAGCCTCCCTTGTAGCTGGGATTACAGGCATGCACCACCATGCCCAGCTAATTTTTGTATTTTTAGTAGAGATAGAGTTTCACCATGTTGCTCAGGCTGGTCTCAAACTCCTGACCTCAAGTGATCAGCCCAACTCGGCTGCCCAAGTTGCTGGTATTACAGGCGTGAGCCACTGTGCCTGCCCCCAACTGTAAGTTTATTTCTTCTTCTTTTTTTTATTTTTTATTTTTCTTTTATTTCCCTTTAAATGGACAATATAGGCAGTGATCATATAGTGGTTAGCAGTTTGCGTTGTGCCCACAGCAACTTCGGTTCAAATCTGAGTCACGGCACCAAAAAATAAACGTTAAAAAAAATGGACAATATAGCAGTGTTCGAGAGCATAGCTTTGGGGTCAGGCAATATGTCAGTTAGCTATTGCCACAATAATGCTTTATACAAAGCCCACCCCAAACTCAGTGTCTTTTTTTTCCCCTTTAAGATGGAGTTTTACGCTGTTGCCAAGGCTGGAGTGCAATGGCCTGATCTTGGGTCACTGCAGCCTCCGCCTCCCAGGTTCAAGCCATTCTCCTGTCTCAGCCTCCCAAGTAGCTGGGATTACAGGTGCCTGACACCATACCCGGCTGAATCACTGGAGGCCAAGAGTCTGAGACCAGCCTAACCAATGCAGTGAAACCCTATCTCTACAAAAAATGCAAGTTAGCTGGGCATGGTGCCACGTGCCTGTAGTCCCAGCTATTCGGGAGGTTGAGGCACGAGAATCGCTTGAACTTGGGTGGCAGGGGTTGCAGTGAGCAAAGATTGCACCATTGCACTCCAGCCTGGGTGACAGAGCAAGACTGTCTCAAAAAAAAAACATGAAACACAAAACACAGAACTTTTACTTAGCTGTTGAGTCTGAGCTCAGCAATTTAGGTTGGACTCAGCTGGGCCATTCTTCTGGTCTCTGCTGGGGTCAGAGTTGAGGGTGGTGTTGGCAACCTTAGGTGGCCTTGGTTAGAATGACTAGGGCCTTGCACATAGTCTGGCCCAGGTGTGTTTTTCTCATGGCAACAGTAGAGTAGAAACATGCCAAGTCTCCTGAGTCCTAGGCTCAGAACTGGCACAGCAGCACCTCTACCTAATTCTGCTGGCCAAAGCAAATCATATGGCTGGAGTCGATGGGTAGGGCATGCACCCGCTCTATCCTACCGTAGCAGTAGGGGGACACTGAAGAGAGTTACATAGCAAAGGGTGTGTCTACAAGGGTGAAGGATTACGGCCATCAATGCAAACATTCTATCACCTAGATTTTTATTGTTTTTTCGAGACGGAGTCTTGCTCTGTCGCCCAGGCTGTAGTGCATCGGCATGATCTTGGCTCACTGCAGCCTCCGCATCCCGGATTCAAGTGATTCTCTTGCCTCAGCCTCCTGAGTACCTGGGATTACAGGTGCACACCACCACACTCAGCTAATTTTTTTTTTTTTTTTTGAGACAGTGTCTTGCTCTCTCGCCAGGCTGGAGCACAGTGGCGCAATCCCGGCTCACTGCAACTTCCATTTTCCAGTTTCAAGCGATTCTCCTGCCTCAGCCTCCCAAGTAGCTGGGCCTACAGGCACACACCACCACGCCTGGCTAATTTTTTTGTATTTTTAGTAACGACGGGGTTTCACCATGTTGGCCAGGATGATCTGGATCTCTTGACCTCATGATCTGCCTGCCTCAGCCTCCCAAAGTGCTGGGATTACAGGCGTGAGCCACCGTGCCCAGCCATATGACCTATGTTTAAATCCTAGCTACTTACTAGCTGTGTAACCTTGGAAAAGTAGGTCAACTCCTCTGTGCCTCAGTTTCCTCCTCTGTAAAATAGGTGTAATAATGGCCAGCTGTTAGGGAAATAATAAGAGAATGTAGATGAAGTACAGTGCAAGTGTTCAGTATCTGTTTATTATTGTCATTACTGCGTTATGGAACTCTATTGTTCTAATAATAACAGTGACAATTTGCTGAGCCCTTAATACGTGCCAGGGGCTAAGCCATGTGTTTTACCACATCCTGTGAAGTGGTGAGAGTGAATATTATTATTATTATTAAGAAATAGGTCTCAAAAAACAAAAACAAATAAATAAATAAATAAAGGCCGGGTGTGGTGGCTTACACCTGTAATCCCAGCACTTTGGGAGGCTGAGGTGGGCGGATCACCTGAGGTCAGGAGTTGGAGACCAGCCTGGCCAACATGGTGACACCCCATCTCTAAAAAAATTAAAAAAAAAAAAAGAAATGGGTCTCACTATATTGCCCAGTTTGGAGTGCAGTGGTGCTATCACAGATCACTGTAGCTTTGACTTCTTGGCTCAAGCCATCCTCATGACTCAGCCTCCTTTTTTTTTTCTTTTTTTTAAAGATGGGGTTTCACCATGTTGGTCAGGCAGGTCTTGAACTCCCGACCTCAGGTGATCCGCCTCCCTTGGCCTCCAAAGTGCTTGGATTACAGGCATGAGCCACCACGCCCGGCCGCCTCAGCCACCTAAGCAGCTGGGACTATGGGTGGCAGCCACCACACTCAGCTAACTTTTTTGTTTTTTTATTTTCTATTTTATTTATTTATTTATTTTTAAAGATGGAGTTTCACCAGGATGGCCAGGCTGGTCTTGAACTCCTGACCTCAGGTCATCCACTCACCTCGGCCTCCCAAAGTGCTGGGATTATAGGTGTGAGCCACAACGCCTGACTAATTTTTGTATTTTTTGTAGAGACAGGGTTTCACCATGTTGCCTGGGCTTGTCTCGACGTCCTGGGCTCAAGCAATCCACCCTTTTCAACCTCCCAAAATGTTGGAATTACAGGCCTGAACTACTGCGCCTGGCTTATTTTTATTTTTGTAGAGATGAAATCTCGCTATTTTACCCAGGCTGGTCTCTAACCGCTGGGCTCAAGCTATTCTCCTGCCACTGCCTCCCAAAGTGCTGGGATTACAGGCATGAGCCACTGTGCCGAGGCTTTATCATTATTATTATGTCCACTTTAAAGACAGAGAAATTGAGGACAAGAGAGGGGACAGGACTCAAAGCCAGTCACTGTTAGAAATGGGACTTGATCCTAGACCTAACCCACCTCTCCCCATGTTCAGGCCTCACTTTCCCCGATGGCGCAGGAACCAGGGGAGGTGGACAACATGGAGGGCCTGCCTGCCCCTAACAACAACAACCCTGCCGCCCGCTGGGAGAGTCCGGATCGGGGCTGGGAGCGGGAGCAGCTGGCCGCCTCCACCGCGGCCGCCTCGCTCTTTGAGTGCTCCCGGATCAAGGCCTTGGCAGGTACCTGGAGGAGGGCTGGGGTGGGATGAGGAGGAGGGGGAAGGGGGAAAGGTACCTGAGAACCTTGGTGGCTGGGTGGGTGGGACGAGAGACCAACCCTGTCCGATAGAACTTTCCATGGCGGCGGAAATAGTCTATATCCGTGATGTCCAATATGATAATCACTAGTCTCTGTGGCATTTGAGCACTTGAAATGTTGTTAGTGCTGCGTGACAGTCTGAGTTTTAAATTTTGTTTGGTTTTAACCGAATTTTTATAATTTTCGGGACAGAGTCTTGCTCTGTTGCCCAGGCTGGGGTGCCGTGGTGCAGTCTTGGTTCACTGCAATCTCCACCTCACCGCTCAAGCCATCTTCCCACCTCAGCCTCCCGAATAGCTGGGACTACAGGTGCGCACCACCACACCCAGCTAATTTTCTTCTTGTATTTTTAGTAGAGACAGGGCTTCACTATGTTTGCCAGGCTGGTCTCAAACTTCTGACCTTAAGTGATCCATCTGCCTTGGCCTCCCAAAGTGCTGGGATTTCAGGCGTGAGCCACTGCATCGGCCCAATCTTAATTAAATTTAAATAGCCACATATGGCTTGTGACTGCTGTGTGGGGGCAGTGGAGCCTTAGAAACTTAGAAAGGTACAGTCCCAGAGTGGTGGGACTTTGTAAGCATATTCCCTTAGAATCCCGAAATGCAAAAAAAAGAAAAAAAAAAAGAAAGGAAAAAAAGCGGGGGGGCTTGAGGTCTGAGAAAAAAAAAAAAAAAAAAAAGAATCCCGAAATGCACAGCCATCAGATCCTAGGACCTTGAAATGTGGTACTCAGAGATTCTTAGACCTTTCGAAATGAAGACCTTTGGCCGGGCACAGTGGCTCACACCTGTAATCCCAGCACTTTGAGAGGCAGAGATGGACCGATCGCTTGAGCTCAAGAGTTTGAGACCAGCTTGGCCAACATAGTGAAACCCTGTCTCTACTAAAAATACAAAAAAACTTAGCCGGCTGTGGTGGCATGCATCTGTAGTCCCAGCTATTCAGGAGGCTAAGGCAGGAGAATCACTTGAACCCAGGAGATGGAGGTTACAGTGAACTGAGATCCCACCATTGCACTCCAGCCTAAGCGACAAGAGCGAAACTCCATTTCAAAAAACATTTTTTTTTGGTAAGATGGGGTCTTGTTATGTTGCCCAGACTAGTCTGGAACTCCTGGACTCAAACAATCCTCCCACCTCAGTCTCTCAAAGTGGTTTGATTACAGGGGTGAGCCACAGGGCCTAGAAGTCACCCTATTGTGACGTATCAGAACAATATTAGCAAAGATCAGAGAACTTTATAGTCACAGAAAGACCTCAGACCTTCAGAATTGTAGACCCTTGAACCTTAGTACTTAGTATTCAAAGGGGTTGAAACCTTAGAAGTGTTAAATCATCAGCATTAAAACTGACAGAGACCCTGAGGAGCCTCAGATATATGTAACTACATAATCATAAGCCTTTAAAACATGACACCCCAGCACCTTTACCCTTCGGACCTTAACATCTTAGAAACACGGAGTGCTAGAATCATAAAATATAGATGATCATAATCATGAATTCTTAAAACCAAAGATCAGAATCAGTTCTCTCAAAATTTTAAAACTTTAGTAACTCAGCAGTTTATAATCACAGGATCTCTGATACTAAGATTTTTGGAACTTTATTTTTTAATTAAAAAAAATTTTTTTTTGAGATGGAGTCTCACTCTGTCACCCAGGCTGGAGTGCAGTGGCTCAGTGTTGGCTCACTGAAACCTCTGCCTCTCAAGTTCAAGTGATTCTCTTGCCCCGTATCACCACGTCTGGCTGAATTTTGTATTTTTAGTACAGACAGAGTCTTGAACTCCTGACCTCGTGATCCGCCCACCTCAGTCTCCCAAAGTGCTAGGATTATAGGCGTGAGCCGCCACTCCCAGCCTTTTTGGAACTTTATAAGATACTAAGCAGAGGTGTCCAACTCCAAGGCTTCTGGGGAAGCAAGTGACACAAAAAACTGAGTGGACTGGGGACCGTGGTCAACTGGAGAGCGGTCACCAGCTCCAGCCATCAGGAAACATAGGTCCAAAGTTACTAGCTCTGACGTTTGTCGGGAATTTCTCAATTAAAACAAATCTGGGGCTGGGCACGATGGCTCACATCTGTAATCCCAGCACTTTGAGAGACCAAAGTGGGCAGATCGCTTGAGCCCAGGAGTTTGAGATCAGCCTGGCCAACATGGTGAAACCCTGTCTCTACTAAAAATATAAAAATTAACCAGGTGTGGTGGTGCACACCTGTAGTCCCAGCTATTTGAGAGGCTGAGGTGGGAGGATCTCCTGAACCCAGGAAGTGGAGGTTGCAGTGAGTGGAGATCGCACCACTGCACTCCAGCCTGGGCAACAGAATGAGACCCTGTCTCAAAAAAATAAGAAATCTGGCTGGACACAGTGGCTCACCTCTGTTATCCCAGCACTTTAATAGGCTGAGGCAAGCAGATCACCAGAGGTCTGGAGTTTGAGACCAGCCTGGTCAGCATGGCAAAACCCCCTCTCTATTAAAAATACAAAAATTAGCCGGGCATGGTGGCATGTGCCTGTAATCTCAGCTACTCAGGAGGCTGAGGCAGGAGAATGGCTTGAACCCATGAGGTAGAGGCTGCAGTGAGCCGAGATGGTGCCATTGTACTCCAGCTTGGTCAACAAGAGCAAAACTCCATCTCGAGAAAAAAAAAAAGAGAGAAATCTGTATGTGCCACAAAGTATGAACCAGATTCAACTGATGGATTGCCAGCTTCGTGTGATCTGGAAACCTAGACTGATGAAAACATACACTCGTGGAAACTTACAATCATACTTTCAGAGTCTTAGAATCTTAAAAAGGTAGAAACATATCAAATGAGAATTCTAGAATTTACTACTTTAGTGTGAGTTTCTTTTTGGTTTGTGTTTGTTTTTTTGGAGGAGGGGGTCTTTCCATGTTGTCCAGACAGGTCTGGAACTCCTGGTCTCAACTCAGCCTTCTGACTAGCTGGGATTACAGACGTGTACCACCACTCCCAGCTTTAGAATTTTTTTTTTTTTTTTAAGATGGGGTTTCACCATGATGGCCAGGCTGGTCTTGACCTCAGGTGATCCACCCACCTCAGCCTCTCAAAGTGTTAGGATTACAGGCGTGAGCCACCGTGCCTGGCCAAATTTTTTATTATTATTATAATTTAGACTGCTGCCCAGGCTGGAGTGTGGTGATACAATCACAGCTCGTGGAAACATAGGCCCAAAGTTACTAGCTCTGACGTTTGTCAGGAATTTCTCAATTAAAACAAATCTGGGGCCGGGCACGATTGCTCAACTTCTGGGCTTGAGCGATCCTCCCACCTTAGCCTCTAGAGTAGCTGAGACTATAGGCATGTGCCACCATGCCTAGCTGATTTTCTTATTTTTATTATTTTTATAGAGACAGGGTCTTGCTATGTTGCCCAGACTGACTGTGAACTCCTGGACTCAAGTGACACTCCCTCCTTGGCCTCCCAAAGTGCTAGGATTACAGGCGTGAGCCACCATGCCTGGCCTATATAGTTTTCTTAATCTGTCACCTGGGCTGGAGTGCAGTGGTGTGATGATGGCTCACTGCATCCTCGACCTACTAGGTCACCTGTAATCCAGACCTACCAGGTCACCTGTATTCCATCCTAGCACTGTAGGAGGCTGAGACAGGAGCATCAGTTGAGCCCAGGAGTTTGAAACCAACCTGGGCAACATTGTGAGACCCTGTCTCTAACCATTTTTTCAACATTAAAGAAAATTGCAAGCCGGGCGCAGTGGCTCACGCCTGTAATCCCAGCACTTTGGGAGATGGAGGCGGATGGATCACGAGGTCAGAAGTTCGAGATCAGTCTGGCCAACATAGTGAAACCCCCCCCTCTACTAATACCACAAAAAAATACAAAAAATTAGTCAGGTGCGGTGGCGTATGCCTGTAATCCCAGATACTAGGGAGGCTGAGGCAGGAGAATCTCATGAACCCAGGAGGAGGAGGTTGCGGTGAGCTGAGATCGTGCCATTGCACTCCAGCCCGGGTGACAGAGTGAGACTCTGTCTCTCTTTTTTTTTGTTTTCCCTACCTCCCTCACTCGAGGTAGGGACTTTTTTTGTCTCAAAAAAAAAAAAAAAGAAAGAAGGAAGAAAGAAAGAAGAAAGAAAGAAAGGAAGAAAGAAAGAAAGAAAGAAAGAAAGAAAGAAAGAAAGAAAGAAAGAAAGAAAGAAAGAAAGAAAGAAGGGAAAAAAAGAAAGAAAGAAAATTGTTTGGACCCATATTCAATGTGTTCTCCTAGTCACCCTCCACAGTTTGTGGCTCGCAGCTGCCATTGATCTGTGTGAGGTCTTTCTCCTCATATATGTTAATTCTCTTTTATTCCCAAATCTCAAATCAATTTGGTCTCCCCTGCAGGCAACCATTGAGATTGTTTTGTTTCGTTTTCTTTTTGGAGACAGAGTCTGGATCTTTCTCCAGGCACCAGGCTGGAGTGCAGTGGGTGCGATCTCAGCTCACTGCAACCTCTACCTTCTGGGTTCAAGCGATTCTCCTGCCTCAGCCTCCCATGTAACTGGGACTAAAGGCATGTGCCACCACGCCCAGCTAATTTTTGTATTTTAATAGAGATGTGATTTCACTGTGTTGGCCAGGATGGTCTCGATTTCTTGACCTCGTGATCTGCCCGCCTCGACCTCCCAAAGTGCTGGGATTACTGCGCCCGGCCTTGTTTTTGTTTTGTTTTTTAAATAGAGTCAGGGTCTTGCTCTGTTGACCAGGATGGTCTTGAACTCCTGGATGGACCCAAGCAATCCTCCCACCTCAACCTTCCTGTTGGGAGGCCACCACTTCTGACTCCATTCAGATAGTTTTTTTTTTTTTTTAATTTAAATAAAGATGGCGTTTCCCTATGATGGCCAGGCTGGTCTTGAACTCCTGACCTCAGATGATCCACCCACCTTGGCCTCCCAAAGTGCTAGGTTACATGCGTGAACCAGCGTGCCTGGCCCCATTCAGATAGTTTTAATGTGAATCCTTTCCTTTGCGTGGGGATAATTTTGCAAAATGTGCATTGCTAATGAGTAAGCATATATGTATGTGTGTATATATATATATAAAACTTTTTATTAGATTAAAGTGGTTCATGCATGAATGGCAGATAAATCATGCCAGTATTTCCACAAATGAGCACTCCCTTGTAACCAGCACCCATATTAAAAAACAGAATAGTGCTCCATTCGGCAGCATATATACTAAAATTGGAACGATACAGAGAAGATCAGCATGGCCCCTGCGCAAGGATGACACGAAAATTCGTGAAGCGTTCCCTATTATAATTTTGTTAAAAAAACAAAACAAAACAGAATATACAACGGGGTGTGGTGACTCATGCCTGTAATCTGAGTGTGTTGGGAAACTAAGGTGTGATGATCACTTGAGGCCAGGAGTTCAAGACCAGCCTGGGCAACATAGTGAGACCCCATCTCTCCACAGAAAAAAAATTTAAAAATTCGCCGGGTGTGGTGGCATGAGCCTGTAGTCCTAGCTACTCAGAAGACTGAGGTGGGAAGATTACTTGAGCCCAGGAGTTCAAGGCTGCAGTGACCTCAGAAGGCGCCCCTGCCCTCCAGCCTGGGCAACAGAATGAGATGCCATCTCTAAAAAGCAAACAAGCAGAATGTGACATATGACAGCCCCAGAAAAGCATCCTCAGGCCACCTCCCTGTCACTATCATCCAAGGGTGTACTCTCTTCTGACCGCCCAGCTTCATTTGCTGGTGTTTTAACTTTATGTAAATAGAAGAATGCATTGCGTGCTGTTCTGTGTCTGCCTTTATTCACTCAACATTATGCTTGTGGGAGATTCGTCCGTGTCTCCCTGTGCTTGTGGGTTGGTCCTTCTCCTTGCTGTATAGTGTTCCATGGTGTGAATGTACCACACTTTGTTTATCCATTTGCTTATCAATGAGCATTTGGGTTACTGCTAGTCTGGGGCTACCATAAATGGTGGTGTTGGGCTGGGTGCAGTGGTTCACACCTGTAGTCCCAGCATGTTGGGAGGCCAAGGCACGCAGATTACTTGAGGCTGGGAGTTCAAGACCAGCCTGGGCAATATAGCGAGACCCCATCTCTACTAAAAGTCCAGGAAAGTTTGCTGAGTATGGTGGTGCGTGCCTGTAATCCCAGCTACTCTGCTGAATGGCTGGGCGTGGTGACTCACGCCTATAATCCCAGCACTTTTGGAGGCCAAGGCGGGTGGATCATGAGGTCTCTACTAGATATACAAAAATTAGCTGGGCATGGTGGTGCACGCCTGTAGTCCCAGCTACTCGGGAGGCTGAGGCAGGAGAATTGCTTGAACCCAGAAGGCGGAGGTTGCGGTGAGCTGAGATTGTGCCATTGCACTCCAGTCTGGGTACCAACAGCGAAACTCCATCTCAAAAAAAAAATAAATAAATAAATAAATACATACATACATACACACATAAAGTAAACAGTGGTGTTCTCGAGTTTCTAGTTCATATTTCTGGTGGGGATAAGCACTTGCTTCTGGTGGTTTATACCCACCCAGGAGTGAAGCTGTCCAATCATAGAGTAAATGTATATCTTTGTTTTTTTTTGAGATGGAGGCCTGCTCTGTTGCCCAGGCTGAAGCACAATGGCGCAATCTTGGCTCACTGCAATCTCCGCCTCCCGGGTTCAGGTGATTCTCTTGCCTCAGGCTCCTGATTGGCTGGGATTACAGGTGTTCACCACCACGCCTGGCGAATTTTTGTATTTTTAGTAGAGACGGGGTTTCACCATGTTGGCCAGGCTGGTCTCAAACTCCTGACGTCAGGTAATCTGCCCGCCTCCCAAAGTGCTGGGATTACAGGCCTGAGTCACTGCACCCAGCCTGAGTAAGTGTATGTCTTTTATTTACATATATATATGTATTTGTTTTGTTAATTGAGATGAAGTCTCGCTATGCTGCACAGGCTGGTCTCCAACTCCTGGGCTCAGCCAGTCCTCTTGCCTCGGCCTCCCAGAGTGTTTGGATTACAGGCGTGAGCCACTGCGCCTGGCCAAGTGAGTGTATATCTAACGTTAGTAGAGATTGGCAGTTCGTATCATTTTACACTCCCACCAGCAGTGTGTCAGGGATTCAGTTGCTGTGCGTCCCACTGTTGCGATGGTCAGTCTTTTTAATTTTAGCCATTCTGGTGGCTGTGCATTCTGTTGTGGTTTTACTTTTCATTTTCCTAATGACGAAGAACAATGAAGATGGTGAAGCACATTTTCATACATTTATTGGCCATTCAAATACCCTTTTGTGAAATGCCCATTCAAGTCTTTTTGTTTTTGTTTTGTTTTTGAGATGGAGTCTCGCTCTGTTGCCCAGGCTGGAGTGCAGTGGCAAAATAGTTCACTGCAACCTTCACCTTCTGGGTTCAGGTGCTTCTCTTGCCTCAGCCTCCTGAGTAGCTGGAATTACAGGCATGTGCCACCACAGCTGGCTACTTTTTGTATTTTTAGTAGAGACAGGGTTTCACCATGTTGGTCAGGCTGGTCTCAAACCTTCCAAATTGCTGGGATTACAGGCATGAGCCACCGTGCCCGGTCTCAAGTCTTTTGCCCATTTTCTCATTAATTTGTCTGCCTCTTTCTGATGGATTTACAGGAATACAAGTACTTAGGCAGACATATGTGTTGTGAATGTTTTCAATCACTCTGTGGCTTATCTTTTCACTGGCTCAATGGGGCCTTTGATGGACAGATATTTCCTTCCTTCCTTCCTTCCTTCCTTCCTTCCTTCCTTCCTTCCTTCCTTCCTCTCTCTCTCTCTCTCCCTCCCTCCCTTCTTCTCTCTCTCTCTACCTCCCTCCCTTCTTCTCTCTCTCTCTACAAGGATTTCACTCTTTTGTCCAGGCTAGAGTGCAGTGGCTCAGTCTCTGATCACTGCAGCCTCAACCTGAGGAACTGGGATCACAGGCATGGGCCACTATGCCCGGCTAACTTTTGCATTTTTGGTAGAGACAGGGTTTTGCCATGTTGCCGAGGCTTGTCTGAAACTCTTGACTTCAAGTGATCCCCCCGGCCTCGGCCTCCCAAAGTGCTGGGATTATAGGCGTGAGCCACTGTGCCTGGCCTAAAAGCCTGCTTTTAGTCCTTTTACATTTAGATTTGTAAGCTGAATGAAATTTATTTGTATGTATTATTGTGTACAGTGCAGGTCAGTTTGCTTTCTTCCCCCATACAGATGTCCAGTTGACTCAGCTCCATTAATTTATCCTTTCTACTGAACTGCAATGTCATTTTGTCATAAATCTGAAAGCCACTTATCTGTGGGTTTCTGCATGCAGGTATTGCTAACTCCTACAGTTTTATCATGTTCCAGATTGCATTCCTTGCTTTTTTTTTTTTAGCCAGAGTCTTGCTCTGTCACCCAGGCTGGAGTACAGTGGAGCGATCTTGGCTCACTGCAACCTCTGCCTCCTGGGTTCAAGCGATTCTCCTGCCTCAGCCTCCTGAGTAGCTGGGATTATAGGCGCACACCACCACACCTGGCGAATTTTTGTATTTTTAGTAGAGATGGGTTTCACTCTGTTGGCCAGGCTGGTCTCAAACTCCTGACCTCAGGTGATCCACTCACTTCGGCCTCCCAAAGTGCTGGAATTACAGGCATGACCACTGCGCCTGGCCTGTTTGTTTATTTTTAAGACAGGGTCTTGCTGTATTGCCCAGGCTGGAGTACAGTGTTGTGATCTCAGCTCACTGCAGCCTCCAGCTCCTGACCTCAAGCGATCCTTTCACCTCATCCTCTCCAGTACTCCAGGTACTGGCAAGCATGTAGCAGGGACCACAGGCACACCCCACCGTGCCTGGCTAATTTCTGTATCTTTGTAGAGACGGGGATCTCCCCGGGGCTCGACCTCTTGGGCTCAAGCAATCCTTCTACCTTGGCCTCCCAATTTGCTGAGATTACAGGCCCGTAATGAACCACTGCATCCGGCCAAGTTAAAGTCTTATCCTCAGGAAATGTGTTTCGCCTGTGATTGTGATGGGAGCAGAATGCACAAATGGTAAAAAGCTGGGCATAAGAGCACTTGCCTATAGTCCCAGCTACTTGGGAGGCTGAGGGTGGGAGAATCATTTGAGCCCAGAAGTTTGAGATCAGCCTGGACAACATAGCAAGAACCCCATTGCTACAAAAAGTGAAAATGAAAAACATAGCCAGCTGTGGTGGTGCACGCTTGCAGTCCCCTTCGGGAGGCTGAGGTGGGAGTGTCCCTTGAGCCTAGGAGGTCGAGGCTGCAGTGAGCTGTGATTGTGCCCCTGCACTATCACCTGGGCGACAGAGGTGAAAAAAGAAAAGAGAAGAACTCAATATAAGCACAATAGCAGGCATAGGAAAACTGTCATTTGGCCTGGAGTATTTATGTCTGTTTATTTGTTTTGAGTCAGGGTCTCCTTCTCTTGCCCAGGTTGGAGTGCAGTGGTGTGATCACGGCTCACTGCAGCCTCGAACTCCCAGGCTTAAGTGATCCTCCCACCTCAGCCTTCTGAGCAGCTGGCACCACAGGTGCACAGCACCATGCCTGGCTATTTTTGATTTTTTTTTTTTTTTTTTTTAGAGACAGTGATTTCACTATATTGCCCAATCTGGTCTCAAAACTCCTGGGCTCAAGTGATCCTCCCACCTTGACCTCCCAAAGTGCTAAGATTACAGGTGTAAGCCACCACGCCCAGCCTGGCTAGGAGTCTTGACACCCCAAAGGTATGTGTCACCTACGGTCCTGGAAGGAAGCAGATGGCACCCACAAGGGGTAAGGTTGGGGTGAGTTTAATGAAGGGATATTTACATAGGGGTAGGAGGGGCTAAGGGAACCTACAAGTGCAGTAGAGACCCCCAGCGATTGGAGCACAGGAGGCAGTGGTAAGAGAGGAGAGAGGCATCATCAGCAGGAGCTGGGGATGTAGGAAAGGAACCAGGCACTGCCAGGAGCAGGTCAGGCAGGGAGGGAGCAGGAAGGAACAAAGCCCTTCACCCCTTCTTCACCTCTGATTGCCTGCTGGCCAAACCCGGCTGGAAGTCTGAGGGGCTCTGAGGGTTGGGGAGGCCATTCATATGGTCCACGCTGGCCAGCCTCCCTGAACCTACCAGAGCACAGGAAAAAGGAGTGGAGGGTGGCACCAGAGGGGCAAACGGAGGACCCCTGCACAATAACCACACCAACATGGTCGGCATTCAGTGTCACCTCAGGTCAGAACAGCACTCTGATAGATAAATATATATATTTTTGAGACAGAGTCTTGCTCTCTCACCCAGACTGGAGGGCAATGGCGTAATCTCAGCTCACTGCAACCTCCACCTCTCAGGCACAAGTGATTCTCCTGCCTCAGACTCCCAAGTAGCTGAGATTACAGGAGCGTGCCACTATACACAGCTAATTTTTGTATTTTTTGGTAGAGAGAAGATTTTGCCATGTTGGCCAGCTGGTCTCAAACTCCTGACCTCAAGTGATCTGCCTACCTCGGCTTCCCAAAGTGCTGGGATAACAGGAGTGAGCCACCATGCCCAGCCCCATGACAATATTTTTTGTTTTGTGATTCCATTTTGGTGATACCCAAAGAAAGTGAATGGAAACTGATCCTGGGCTGGATGTGGGGGCTTACACCTGTAATCCCAGCACTTTGGGAGGCTGAGGCAGGAGGATTGCTTGAGCCCAGGAGTTTGAGACCAGCCTGGGCAACACGGCAAGATCCTGTCTCTACCAAAAACACAAAAATTAGCCAAGTGTCATGACATGCACTTATAGTCCCAGCTACTGGGGAGGTTGAGGTGGGAGGATAACCTGAGCCCAGGGAGGTTGAGGCTGCACTGAACCATGATCACACCACTACACTCCAGGGCCTGGGTGGCAGTGAGACCCTGTCTCGAGAAAGAGAGAGAGAGAGAAAGGAAAGAAAGAAGGAAAGAAAGAGAGAGAGAACGAAAGAAGGAAGGAAGGAAAGAAAGGAAGGAAGGAAGGAAGGAAGGAAGGAAGGAAGGAAGGAAGGAAGGAAGGAAGAAAGAAAGAAAGAAAGAAAGAAAGAAAGAAAGAAAGAAAGGAAAAGAAAGAGAGAGAGATCCTGGACCATCTGAATGGCAACTTCATAAAGGATGTTACCCTCAGATTTTTTGTTTTTTTGAGACAGGGTTTCACTCTGTCACCCAGGTTTTTTTTTTTTTTTGAGATGGAGTTTCGCTCTTGTTACTCAGGCTGGAGTGCAATGGCACGATCTCGGCTCACTGCAACCTCCACCTCCTGGGTTCAGGCAATTCTCCTGCCTCAGCCTCCCGAGTAACTGGGACTACTGGCACGCACCACCATGCCCAGCTAATTTTTGTATTTTTAGTAGAGATGGGGTTTCACCATGTTGACCAGGATGGTCTCGATCTGTCGACCTCGTGATCCACCTGCCTTGGCCTCCCAAAGTGCTGGGATTATAGGCGTGAGCCACCGCGCCCGGCCTGTCACCAGGTTTAAGTGTAGTGTTGCAACAGTAGCTCGCTGAAGTCTTAGCCTCCTGGGGTCAAGGGATTCTGTCGTTTCAGCGTCCTAAGTAGCTAAGACTATAGGCACAGACCACCATACCTGGCTAATTTTTATTTATTTATTTTTTTGAGATGGAGTTTTACTCTTGTTGACCAGGCTGGAGTGCAGTGGCGCAATCTCAGCTCACTGCAACCCCTGCCTCCCAGGTTCAAGTGATTCTCCTGCCTCAGCTTCCTGAGTAGCTGGGATTACAGGTGTCCACCACCAGACATGGCTAATTTTTGTATTTTTAGTAGAGACAGGGTTTCACCATGTTGGCCAGGCTGGTCTCAAACTCCTGACCTCAGGTGATCCACCCACCTCAGCCTCCCAAAATGCTGGGATTACAGGCGTGAGCCACCACGCTCAGCCTAATTTTTAATTTTTTATAGAAATGGGTTCTCGCTATGTTGTGGAGGTTGGTGTGGAACTCCTGGCCTCAAGCAATCCTCCTGCCTCGGCCTCCCAAGGTGCTGAGATTATGGGCATGAGCTGCCATGCCTGGCCTGATTTTTCCATTCCTGACTACAGTCTTGTTAGTATGGAGCAAGAGTAGAGAACTGAAATGCCCACTGAGACCAGGTGGGCCACATATGCTGAGAGAGCTGGGACCTCCCATAAGTGGGTAGCGGCCACACAGCCCCTGTCACAGATGGCAGCCTGGCAGCAATGGAGGTTCAGGGTTGCCATATCATGTGTGATATTTCATGAGCAATCAAAAATCTAAATTTTTTTTTTGAGATGGAGTTTTGCTCTTGTTGCCCAGGCTGGAATACAATGGCTCGATCTTGGCTCACCGCAAACTCTGCTTCCCGGATTCAAGCAATTCTCCTGCTTCAGCCTCTGAGTAGCTGGGATTACAGGCATGTGCCACCACGCTCGGCTAATTTTGTATTTTTAGTAGAGATGGAGTTTCTTTATGTTGGTCAGGCTGGTCTCGAACTCGTGACCTCAGGTGATCCGTGTGTCTCGGCCTCCCAAAGTGCTGGGATTAGAGGCGTGAGCCACCGCACCCAGCCAAAATCTAAATTTTTAAAAGACAAAATCTTATTTTAAAATGTTAATAACTGATTTACATTTTTATAAAATGCAGTGGGGGTGCAACCAAATATATCTCAAAGGCTGGGCGCGGTGGCTCATGCCTGTAATCCTAGCACTTTGGGAAGCCAAGGCAGGCAGATCACTTGAGGTCAGGAGTTTAAGACCAGCCTGGCCAACATGGTGAAACCCCATCTCCACTAAAAATACAAAAATTAGCTGGGTGTGATGGCAGGCCCCAGTAATCCCAGCTGCTCAAGAGGCTGAGGCAGGAGAATCGCTTGAATCTGGAAGGTGGAGTGAGCCGAGATGGCACCACTGAACTCCATTCTGGGGGACAGAGGGAGACTCTAACTCACAAAAAATAAAAATAAAAGTAAAAAAAATAATATGTATGCACACACACCCACCCCCATACCCCTCCCTCTCTCTCAAGTATGAGCTCCCAAAACCAGTGATCCTCCAGAATCCATTGAAGGAAGCCAAATCTTGACCAAATCCCTCTTTTTGCAAATGTGAAAACTGGGGTCCAGAGAGGGGAGGTAACCTCGAGCAGTCACCTGCCCAGTTATTAAGTAGAGACAGGACAGAACCAGTTCCTCACTCTGGGGAGGTACTAAAATTCCACTTAGGCTTCAGTATTAGCCAAAATCTTCGATGTGGTGTGGGCATGTCCGTTAGAAGGCAGAGGAGCAAAGCCGCAATTTGGCATCGTTTCTGCTATCACTGTCTTAGATGCGACGGATGCTCAGGTACTCACGTAGGGCTTCCGCTTATCTAAACAGCACAAAACCCACATTCACACAAACAAGGTATTTCCTTTGCATTTGCTCTTCATATTTGCACATTTGCTTTCAAATTTGAGGTACACGTTCTAGGTGCAATTTGAAGTTAAAAAAATACAGATAAGTAAATGTATATTTTCTTTCTTTTTTTTTTTTTTTTTTTTGAGACAGTCTTGTTCTGCCTCCAGGCGCCAGACTGGAGTGCAGAGGTGTGATCTCGGCTCACTGCAACCTCCGCCTCCCAGGTTCAAGCAATTCTCCTGCCTCAGCCTCCAGGGTAGCACGCACCACTACGCTCAGCTAATTTTTTAAAAATATTTTTAGTAGAGATGGGGTTTCACTATGGTGGGCAAGATGGTCTCGATCTCTTGACCTCGTGATCTGCCCGCCTCGGCCTCCCAAAGTGCTGGGATTACAGGCTTGAGGCACCGTGCCTGGCCCCTAAATGTATATTTTCTACTGCTAGAGTAAGAAGCAATACTCTAAAAAAATTGTATTTTAAATTTTAATGGGTACAGAGTAGTTATATATATTTATGGGATACTTTTGTGTTGCAGACAATCCAATTATACTCTTTTAGTTATTTTAAAATGTACAATTACACCAGGCGCAGTAGCTCTTGTCTGTAATCCCAGCACTTTGGGAGGCTGAGGTGGGTGGATCGCTTGAGGCCAGGAGTTTGAGAAAAGCCTGGGCAATATAGCTAAACTCCAACTACTGAAAATACAAAAATTAGCCGGGCATAGTGCCACGTGCCTGTAGTCCCAGCTATTTGCAGGGCTGAGGTGGAAGGATGGCTTGAGCCTGGGAGGCAGAGGTTGCAGTGAGCTATGATCTCACACCATTGCACTGCAGCCTGGATTTGATACGGGGCAGACCCTGTATAAAACCAACAAACAAACAAAAAACAGAGCAAAAATTCAATTCAATTATTATTGAATATAATCACCCTGTTGTGCCGATATAAAATACTCGATCTTACTCATTCTTTCTGTATTTTGTACCCATCACCCCTGCCCTCCACCCCACTATTGATAGTGTTACAAAAGGCAGATTTTACAAAATTATTTAGAGATTTCAAATGGTTGAAGGGGAAATGGACTGGAAATACACATCTTTATTTCTGAATTAATAGAAACTTGGCTGGGCGAGGTTGCTCACTCTTGTAATCCCAGGACTTTGGGAGGCTGAGGCGGGCAGATCATGAGGTCAGGAGATAGAAACCATCCTGGCTAACACCGTGAAACCCCGTCTCTACTAGTCCCAGATACTTGGGAAGCTGAGGCAGGAGAATCGCTTGAACCCAGGAGGCAGAGGTTGCAGTGAGCCAAGCTCATGCCATTGCACTCCAGCCTGAGAAAGAGTGAGATTCTGTCTCAAAAAAAAATAGGAAACAATAATATGAGTACTATTACTTAGTAATGAAATTCTAACAGTAACAGTACAGGCTAAGCTGCCAACAAATTGACGTAACAGTACAGTGGCTTAATGGAGACGTTCTTTCTCCCTCCCAGATAACCTTGAAATGAGCAACCTAGTTGGTAGGAAGACTTAGCTCAGAGTGGTCAGTGTAGATTCCAGGTTAATTTAATCTTGTGTTCTTCAGACCTTGACCTGCTTTTTCAGTTTATGGGAGTCAGGGGAAGAAAGAGGAAGTCCAGGGAACAATTTTCTTTTTGTTTTTTAAACCTTATTTATTATTTTTTTTTATTTTTTGAAATGGAGTCTCGCTCTGTCACCCAGACTGGAGTGCAGTGGCACCATCTCCACTCACGGCAACCTGTGCCTCCTGGGTTCAAGCAATTCTTCTGCCTCAGCTTCCCGAGTAGCTGGGATTATAGGTGCCCACCACTATGCCTGGCTAATTTTTGTATTTTTAGTAGAGACGGGGTTTTTGGTATGTTGGCTAGGCTGATCTCAAACTCCTGACCTCAAGTGATCCACCCACCTCAGCTTCCCAAAGTGCTAGGATTACAGATGTCAGCCACCATGCCCAACCTAGACTTTATTATTTATTTATTGGAGGCAGAGTCTTGCCCTGTAGCCCAGGCTAGAGTGCAGTGACACGATCTTGGTTCACTGCAACCTCCTCCTCCTGGGTTCAAGTGATTCTTGTGCCTCAGCCTCTTGAGTAGCAGAGATTCCAGGCGTGTACCATTATGTCGTGCTAGTTTTTTGTATTTTTAGTACAGACAGGGTTTCAGCAAGTTGCCTAGCTGGTCTCGAACTCCTGAGCTCAGGCAATCCACCTGCCTTGGCCTCTTAAAGTGCTAGGATTACAGGTGTGAGCCACTGTGCCCAGGCTTTTTAAAACTTTAAATTATGAAATAATTACAGATTCTTAGGAAGTCACAAAGGTAGTACAGATGATAAAAAGATGGCTGGGCACAGCGGCTCACACCTGTAATCCCAGCACTTTGGGAGGCCGATGCAGGCGGATCACGAAGTCAGGAGTTTGAGACCAACCTGACCAACATGGTGAAACCCCATCTCTACTAAAAATACAAAAATTAGCTGGGCAGGGTGGCACGTACCTGTAATCCCAGCTATTCAGGAGGCTGAGGCAGAAGAATCACTTGAACCCGGGAGGCAGAGGTTGCAGTGAGCTGAGGCCACTGCACTCCAGCCTAGGCAACAGAGCAAGACTCCTTCTCAAAAGAAAGAAAGAAAGAAAGATATGTAACTGGCTGGGTGTGGTGGCTTGAGTTTGTAATCTCAGCACTTTGGGAAGCCGAGGTGGGAGGATTGCTTGAGCAAAGAAGGTTGAGACCAGACTGGGCAACATCCCGAGACCCTTGTCTCTACAAAAATAAAAATAAAAAAATCAGCTGGGCATGGTGGCATGTGCCTGTAAGCCCAGCTACTCAGGAGGCTGAGGTGGGAGGACTGCATAAGCCCGAGAGGTTGAGGCTGCAGTGAGCCATGATCGTGGCACTGCATTCTAGCCTGGGCAACAGAGCGAGATTGTGACTCAAAAAAAAAAAAAGATGAGTAACTCTACTAAAAAATGTCCAAAGGATTTGAATAGACAATTCTCCAAAGATAAGCAACTGTTTGAGAAGAGCATGAAAAGATTCTCAACATCATTAGCTGTCAGGGAAGTGCAGAAGGAAACCACGGTGAGATAACACTTCACACCCACTAGGCTGGCTGATGTAAAACAAAACAAGTAGGGGAAACCACCAAGCACGGTGGCTCACACCTGTAATCCC
This sequence comes from Callithrix jacchus, assembly GCF_049354715.1. Lineage (NCBI taxonomy): Eukaryota > Metazoa > Chordata > Mammalia > Primates > Cebidae > Callithrix > Callithrix jacchus. The sequence continues at coordinate 36,046,193 of NC_133523.1, forward strand.
AGCATTGTGGGAGGCCGAGGTGGGTGGATCAATTGAGTCCAGGAGTTTGGGACCAGCCTGGGCAACATAGTGAGACCTATCTCTACACCAAATACAAAAATTAGCCTGGCCTAGTGGCATGCTCTGGTGGTCCCAGCTACTTGGGAGGTTGAGATGGGAGGATCACCTGAGCCTAGGAGGCAGAGGTTGCAATGAGCCAGGGTCACACCATTGTATGTCAGCATGGGCAACAGAGTGAGACCCCAATCTCAAGAGAAAAAAAAAAAGGAGGGGGTGGGAAATAGCCAGTGTTGGCGAGGGTTTGGAACCTTCACACATTGCTGGTGGGAAGGTGAAATGATGGGGCAGCAACTTTTTTCTTCTTTTTTTTTTTTTTGAGACAGGGTCTGGCTCTGTCCCTCTTGCTGGATGGAGTGCAGTGGCTTGAGCACAGGTCACTGCAATCTCGATCTCCCGAGCTTAAGCAATCCTCTTGCCTCAGCCACTCAAGTAGCTGGGACTACAGGTGCATGCCACCTTGCTTGGCTAATATTTTGTAGAGACAGAGTCCTCACCATGTTGCCCAGGAGGGTCTCAAACTGCTGAACTCCAGCAATCCACCCTCCTCAGCCTCCCCAAGTACTGGGATGACAGGCACGAGCCACCACGCCTGGGCTGCGGTGCAGCTACTTTGGAAAACAGTTTGACAGTTCCTTAAGGCCAGGTGCTGTGGCTCATGCCTATAACCCCAACACTTTGGGAGTCTGAGGCCATGGCTGTATTTATGTGTGTCCCCACTGAACTGAGCTCTGTGAGGGCCCTGTCTGCATTCACAGAGCCTTGAACAGGCACAGAGTGTGCATTCAAATATTTATTGAATTAATGAATGACTAGAGCCAACGGGGGTCATGAGCAGGGAAGGCTTCCTGTGCAAGTGACAGCTCAGGAAAACTTCAAAAGACAGGAAGGTTGTCACCAGGTGGGTGGCAGAGGGTAGAGGAAGGCGTCCCAGGTAGGAGGAGGCGTGGCTGGTAGGACTCTTTTTTTTTTTTTACTGAGTCTCACTCTGTCACCCAGGCTGGAGTGCAGTGGTGTGATCTCGGCTCACTGCAACCTCCGCCTCTGGGTTCAAGCAATTCTCCTGCCTCAGCCTCCCGAGTAGCTGGGATTACGGGCATGCACCACCACACCTATTTTTGTGTGTGTGTATTTTTAGTAGAGACAGGGTTTCACCATATTGGCCAGGCTGGTCTCGAACTCCTGACCTTGTGATCCACCTGCCTTGTCCTCCCAAAGTTCTGGGATTACAGGCGTGAGCCACAGAGCCTGGCCGACTGTCTCTCTTTTTTTTTTTTTTTTTTTTGAGATGAGTCTTGCTCTGTCACCCAGGCCACAGTACACTGGCAAGATCTTGGCTGACTGCAGTCTCCACCTCTCTGGTTCAAGCAATTCTCCTGCCTCAGCCTCCCAGTAGCTGGGATTATGGCCGTCCGACACCATGTCTGGCTACTTTTGTATTTTTAGTAGAGATGGGATTTCACCATGTTGGCCAGGCTGGTCTCAAACTCCTACCTCAAGTGATCCACCTGTGAGGCTTGACTCTTGCAGAGAGCTGGGCCTGAGCAGGCTTGGCTGGCGGAGGGCTGGGATGAAGGTGGAAGCGCCTGGGAGCTTATCAGGGCCTGTCCTCCAGATGAGCGGGAAGCTGTGCAGAAGAAAACCTTCACCAAGTGGGTGAATTCGCACCTCGCCCGCGTGGGCTGCCACATCGGGGACCTCTATGTGGACCTCCGGGACGGCTTCGTGCTCACAAGGCTCCTGGAAGTGCTGTCTGGGGAGCAGCTGGTGAGGGGGCCTTCATGAAGGGCTGGGGCAGGGGTCCTCCCTGGGGTCTCAGGCTGGGGTTTGGGCTTCTTTGGAAGGGCTGATCTGCAAGCAGGGGCCTGGCTCAGGGGAGAATGGAGCGTGCTTGAAGGGCCCTATGGGTAAGAGGTCCCTGTACTCGGTCGGTCGTGGGAAGCCTAGGGGCTTGGCTGAAACCGAAGCTGATGACTCGCCAGCTACGGTTGTGAGGCGGGGATTCGGTAGCAGGGGGCGGGGCTCTACTGCAAGGGGCGGGGCTATTGGAGAAGGTAGGAGCTTTGTTAGAAGGGTCTGGCCAGGGTTATGAGCTAGTAAGGGTATGGCTATAAAACGGGGGCAGTTGTGTTGCGGGTTGGGAGTGGGTAGAGGATGAAGGTGCGGGGCTCTAGGCTAGCGGGCAGTGTTCGTTGGTAGGGTGAGACCTAGGTCTTGGGTGTCTAGGGGCGCAGACGAAGTTCCGGGGTGTGGCTTGTATGACCTATGGCTGTGTCTCCCGGCTTGAATGGGATTTCATCTAAAAGCGTGGGATTCTTATGGGGTAGAGGTTTGTTAAAGGACTCAAGCCTGGATCTCAGGGACTTGTGAGAGACATGGCTATAGAATAGGAACAGACAGCTGGGCGCGGTGGTTCATGCCTGTAATCCCAGCCCTTTGCGGGGCCAAGGCGGTAGGAACACTTGAGCCCAGGAGTTTCAGACCAGCCTGAGCAACATAATGACACCCCCGTCTCTACGATTTTTTAAATTCTATTTTATTTTTTTAAATTAGCCAGGCGTGGTGGCGCGAGCCTGTAGTCCCAAGTACCCAGGAGGATGAGGTGAAAGGATCGCTTGAGCCCGGGAGGTCGAGACTGCAGTGTTCCATGATTGCACCACTACTCTCCAGCCTGGGCGACAAAGCAAGACTCTCTCTCTCTCTTTTTTCTTCTTATTATTTTTTTTAATAGATGTGGCCTCACTATGTTGCCCAGGCTGATCTAAAATTCCTGGACTAAAGCGGTCCTCCAACCTCAGCCTCCCAAAGTGCTGAGATTACCGGCATGAGCCACCGCGTCCGCCAGAGACACTGCCTCAAAAATAAATAAATAAATAAACTCGAGCGCTGTGGCATGACGCCATCTCAAAAAAAAAAAAAAATTAAAAATCAAAAAGCATTAGCTGGATGTGGTGATGGGCATCTGTAGTCCCAGCTACTCGGAAGACTGAGGCAAGAGAATCGCTTGAATCCAGGAGGCAGAGGTTGCAGTGAGCCAAGATCGCGCGACTGCACTCCAGCCTGGGCGATAGAGTGAGACTCCGTCTCAAAGACAACAACAACAACAAAAACAAAACTCAAAAAAAGAATAGGAACAAACGCTGTTGGAAGGAATTGAGCTACGAACAAGGGAAGAGCACTGGGGCAGGGCGGAGCTTGACTGGAATAGGCGTGGCCCTAGATAGGGACCTGAAAAGGAAGCAGTGAGGGGTGTGACGCAGGATTTTTTTTTTTCTTTTTTTGAGACGAAGTCTTGCTCCCTCATCCAGACTGGAGTGCAGTGGTGCGATCTCGGCTCAACTGTAGCCTCCGCCTCTCGGCTTCAAAGGATTCTCCTGCCTCTGCCTCCCTAGTAGCTGGGGTTGCAGGAGTGCGCTACCACGCCCAGCTAATTTTTTCATTTTTTATTTTATTTTATTTTAAGATCGAGTCTCGCTCTGCCGCCAGGCTGGTGTGCAGTGGCGCAATCTCGGCTCACTGCAACCTCCGCCTCCCAGGTTCCAGCGATTCCTCTGAGTAGCTATAAATACAGGCGTGCGCCACCACGCCTGGCTAATTTTTTTCTGTTTTAGTAGAGACGGGGTTTCACCATGTTAGCCAGGATGGTCTCGATCTCCTGACCTCGCAATCCACCCTCCTCATCCTCTCAAAGTGCTGGGATTACAGCGTGAGCCACCGCGCCCGGCCCTAATTTTCGTATTTGTGGTAGAGACAGTGTTTCACCATGTTGTCCAGGCTGGTCTCGAACTCCTCGACTCAATTGATCCACCTGCCTCGGCCTCCCAAAGTGCTGGGATTACAGGCATGAGCCACCGCGCCCGGGCGGCCATGGGATTAGTGGCAAAACATGGGTGGACCAGAGAGGGATCCAACGTCAGGACCAGAGCTGTGGCTATGGCTAGGAGGGCGGGGTGGTTGTCAAGGGGGCGTGGTTGTCAGGTTGGAAGTGGGGCGCCGTGGAAGGGGCAGAGCCTGGGATGTGAATAAGCCTTGAAGGGATGTGACTCTTGAAAGGGTCTGACTACGGGAAGGGGCAGGGCTTCTTTAGAAGGATTGTGTCCTGCGTCTTGGATAAAATGGGAGGAGGGCGGCCTGATCCTGGATACTCAGGGGGCTTGGCCATGGAAGGCGGGCTTCTTTGGAAGGGGCGGGGCCGAGGGCGCCGTGCTCTTGTCTGTCCAAACCCCCGATCACCCAACGCCCCTGTCGCCCTAGCCAAGGCCCACGCGGGGCCGCATGCGGATCCACTCACTGGAGAACGTGGACAAGGCGCTGCAGTTTCTGAAGGAGCAGCGCGTGCACCTGGAGAACGTGGGCTCGCATGACATAGTGGACGGGAATCACCGGCTGACGCTGGGGCTGGTCTGGACCATCATCCTGCGCTTCCAGGTGACCCTTGGGTGGCCCCTGCCAAGCCCCACAAGGATGGGACTTAGAAAGGTGTTCCCCGGCTGCGCACGGTGGCGCCTGCCTGTAATCCCAGCACTTTGGGAGGCCGAGGCGGACGGATCAGGAGGTCAAGATATCGAGATCATCCTGGCCAAGAGAGTGAAACCCCGTCTACTAAAAATACAAAAAAACTAGCGGGGCATGGTGGCGGGCGCCTGTAATTCCAGCTACTCAGAAGGCTGAGGCAGGAGAATCGCTTGAACCCGGGAGGTGGAGTTTGCAGTGAGCAGAGATAGTGCCACTGGACTCCAGAGTGAGACTATCTCTCCAAAAAACAGGCGTCCCTACCATTTACCCATTCATTCATTCCTTCAAATAACATCCTAGTACCTCCAGGAACCCTATTCCAGGTCGTAGGGATGAAAATAATGATAAAAATAATTGTCATGGTCACCACCGTCACAATCATCGTTTTGTATCGACCCTGTTCCAAACGCAGTTCTAAGCACTCGACATTTAGTACACACAGCAACCCCATAAATTAGATACAAGTTATTATCCCATTTCACCAGTGAGGAAATGGAAGCCCAGATAGGTGGCGTCATATGCCCAAGATCACACGTAGCTGGGTGCTGGAGCTGAAATTCGAATCCAGGCAATCTTGATCCAGTACAGAGACAAATAGACAAACAGTTGCCTTTTAGGAGCTTACATTGGGGTGAGGAAGACAATAAATACATAAATCTGTAAAGAAGACATGCATGGGAAAGGACCAGCTCTAGTTAGAGAAGAAGTTTAAAAAGCTACGCAGAACCAGGTAAAGTGGGCTGTAATCCCAGCACTTTGGGAGGCTCAGGTGGGAGGATCACTTGAGGTCAGGAGTTTGAGAACAGCCTGGTCAACATAGTGAGACCCTTTAAAAATTTTATTAATACCTATTTTTAGAATAAAGCTACATTCCTGTTCTCTCTCCCTTTTTCTTCCTCTTTCTTCCTCTCCTTCACTCCTTTTTTTTCTTTCTTTCAAAAAAATAAAAATAAATAAAAATAAAAATAAAAATTTTAAAAATCAGCCAGGCATGATGGTGCATGCCTGTGGTCCCAGCTACTCGGAAGGCTGAGGCCGGAGGATCACTTGAGCCCAGTAGTGTGAGGCTGCCGTGAGCGATGATCGTGCCACTGCATTCCAGCCTGGGCAACAGAGTGAGACCCTGACTCAAAAAAAAAAAAAGAAAAAAAAAAAAAGCTTGGCAGAAAAGAACAGATTATGATAAAACAGTAATAGGGATATAAAATGTCAGGCTGGTGGTGTTGAGATTTTAGATGTGGTCAGAAAAGTACTGTCTGGGAAGCTGATGACTGAATGACATAGAAAGATGAAGGGAGAATGCATTCCAAGCAGGAGGCACAGCAGATGCAAAGGCCCTGAGGTGGAAATGAGCTTGGCATGTTGGAAGTATAGGAGGAACAGCAGTGTGGCTAGAGAATGGGAGGCAGTGGGCAGAAGGGTATGAGGCACGTGGGGTGGCAGGGGCCAGGTGGTCTGTGATGAGCAATTTGGATGTTTTTCTTTCTGAGATGGGAGAGGTTGCAACATTTTATCAAGGGGAGTTGCATACAAGTTAAGAAAGATCCCTTTGGCTGGGCGCAGTGGCTCATGGCTGTAATCCCAGCACTTTGGGAGGTTGAGATGGGAGAGGTTGCAACATTTTTATCAAGGGGAGTTGCATACAAGTTAAAAAAGATCCCTATGGCTGGGCGCAGTGGCTCATGGCTGTAATCCCAGCACTTTGGGAGGTTGAGGTGAGAGGATCACCTGAGTTTAGGAGTTTGAGACCAGCCTGGCCGACATGGTGAAACTCTGTCTCTACGACAAATATAGAAATTAACTGGCCTTCGTGGTGCATGCCTATAATCCCAGCTACTCAGGAGGCTGAGGCAGGAGAGTGTGAGCATGTGAGCTAAGACCACACCACTGCACTCCAGCCTGGGCAATAAAGCAAAACTCCGTCTCAAACAAACAAAAAAGAAAGATCCCTCTGGGTTGAAGGTGTTCACCAACATTGGGAGCTGAGAGCCCAGGAAGGAGGATGGAGTTGGAGCAGGTTGGGACTGTGGCGAGGCAAAAGGCGGCAGGTGGGAAGACAGTCAGGGAGTGGAGTGGACAGCCCTTAGGGGAGGGGAGAGGGAGAGGGTGTCCAGGGAAGACAGAGCTCTGACCTGGGGACTCGCGGATGATGGGGCTGTCCTGAGACAGGGACAGGGAGAAAGCGCAGGTTTGAGGAACACCCTGAGGCCAGTTTGAGATGGGCCTAGTGGTTATGGGTCCAGGACATTGGAGTTGGGGGACATCTTGGAGTTCACTGGGTCTTGGGGATGGAGCTCAGGGGACGAGGAGACACTGGAGACAGGAATGGACACTGTCAGCACAAAATTGAGGAATGAGATCATGGGAGTGGGAGATCACTGCTGGCGGCTGGATCCCTGCAGTAGGTGCTGGGATCTCCTTGGAAGGGTCTTGGTTCTCTCCTTGGAACCCACATGGCAAACCCAGTTCTCGAGTCCAGGACCCAAGTCTCGGATACCCACCATAGGCTCTAGAATCCACTCTAGATTCTGGGCCATTCTGAACTTTATCAAACACTACTGAGATACAGCGGCACTCAAAGCGGGTAAACATCCCTGTGGTCCTGGAGCTTTCACATTTTAGTGGGGAAATCTGAGGAAAAGATAAAACGTATAGGTGGTGGCAACAGGGAAGGGGATGTGAAATTCGGGTGTGTGATGAGATCTGAAGTGGTCAGTGAAGGCCTCACGAAGGTCACATTTGAGTAAAGACCTGAGGGAGGCTGGAGCCATGTGGGGACCTGAGAAAAGGCTGTTCCAGGCAGAGGGAACAGCCAGTGCTAAAGCAGCAAGGACGGAAGATGCTGGTGATTCAGGGAAGAGGCCAGCAGGTGTGGAATGGAGTGAGCTGTTGAAGATGAGGTCATGATGGGGACTTCTTTTACTTCCAGTGAAACAGAGCTACAGAGGGTGTTGGAAAGGGGAGAAAGAATCCGATTTGAATGTTCACAGGGTCCCTCTGTCTGTCATGTGGGGAACAGACTGTGGATGCAGGAGTGGGGAGGTCAGCACGAGGGCCACTGCTCTATCCTAGGCAGGAGAGGGCGGTATCTCAGACAAGGAAGGTGCCCAGATGCTGTTTGGTGGTTTCCTTTGAGACCTGAGTCCCAACTGCTCTGCTAATTGTGGCTATCCTGGCCCACTCCAGAACTTATCCTCACACTCCCGTCACCTGCCACCCTCTCTAGTAGCAGATGGTGAGTGGGGTGGGGAGTCGGGGGCGTCTCCAAGCCTCAAGCTCTCCAGGCTCCGGTAGCCAATTTTTTTGTATCTTCACAGATTCAAGTCATCAAAATTGAGACTGAGGACAACAGGGAGACGCGCTCAGCCAAGGATGCTCTGCTCTTGTGGTGTCAGATGAAGACAGCCGGGTAAGCATCCCCCGCCACCTTCCTCAGGAGCTTAGGCAAGTGGTCCCCTAACCTCTGCAGTTCCTTCCCAGACAAGAGCTCAAGGGGCATCCCGTGTCCTCAGGGTCCAAATGTAACATCTGAAGCTAACCAACTGATAAATAAAATATGTCTACTTCTCCAGCCTTGACAAATCATCTTTCCTAACATGCTGGAAGGCCAGGTTCAAGTTTATTTGTTTACTTAGACACAGGGTCTCACTCTGTCACCCAAGCTGGAGTGCAGTGGCACGATCATAACTCACTGCAACCTCGACCTAGGTTCCAGTGATCCTCCCTCCTCAGCCTCCCAAGTAGCTGAGACCACTGCACCCCACCCAGTTTCAAATGTATACCTCTTGGCCTCACTGGGCACAGTGTCTCATGCCTGTCACTTTGGAAGAATGAGGTGGGAGGATAACTTGAGGCTAGGGATTTGAGACCAGCCTGGGCAACATAGCAAGACCCCATCTCTACAAAAAGCTTTTTGTTTTTAGTCAGCCAGGTGTGGTGGCGCATGCCTGTAGTCCTAGCCTCTCAGGAGGCTAGATGGGAGGATCATTTGAGTCCAGGAGTTCAAGGCTGCAGTGAGCTACGATCATGCCACTGCACTCCTTTCCTATCATTCGATCTCCCTCTGCCTTTTTCCCTCCCTCTTCCATCCTGACTCTCCCCATCTCTGCCTCTGTTTCTCCCTTCACACTTCCAGCTACCCTGAGGTAAACATCCAGAATTTCACCACCAGCTGGCGGGACGGATTGGCCTTCAATGCCCTCATTCACCGGCACAGGTACCACGTGGTCTGGGCACCACGTCCCCACAGCTGCGCACCTGTACATGTACCTGTGTAGATGGCACACAGGCACAAAGACCCATCCCTTCAGCGCTACACACACATACACTTTTCTTTCCCTTCACTCATATGCCCTGCACATTTACACGCAGGAACACACACCCACAAAGGCTCCTGCCCAGGCTGCATACCCTGTGCATACCCTCACACAGCTGTGCGCACACACAGATACCCAGGCACGTGCACAGCCTGTCCCCATGGCAGAGAGCTCTCTCCCCATCACTGTCCATGCTGCTGTGTGCCCAGCACCTCCTCCTATCAGAAAATGCTTTCTGGGGCCGGGGTCGGTGGCTCACGTTTGTAATCCCAGCACTTTGGAAGGTGGAGGTGGACAGATCACCTGAGGTTGGGAGTTCGAGACCAGCCTGACCAACATGGTCAAACCCCATCTCTACTAAAAAATAAAAATAAATAACAAATAAATTAGCAGGACATGGTGGGGGCATGGTGGTGCACACCTGTAATCCCAGCTACTGGGGAGGCTGAGGCAGGAGAATCGCTTGAACGTAGGAGGTAGAGGTTGCAGTGATCTGAGATCATGCTACTGCACTCCAGGCTGGGCAACAGAGTGAGAGTCTGTCTCAAAAATACAAACATGAAAAAGAAAAGAAAATGCTTTCTGGAAGTGAGCCCCGAGAGTTCCCGTCCCTGGCTCCCTGCATACCCACAGATTCATACCTTGGGGCCTGCCATTGAAATGGCTGAGGGTCAGACACCCACTCAAATTATACCCACATTAATATCGCTCACATGACATATTGGGGAAACTGAGGCCCAGAGGCCGGAAGGCGCTTGTTATAATGTAGCAGAAGCCAGAACCCAGCTTGTTCTGCTGTGGACACCTGTCCACTCAGAACCCCTGCCTCTCACAGCTACACACGCTCGTACGCACATGGGGAGACCCAGACCCACCTCCATGCACACAAACTCACAAGCTGCACCAGGGTCACACACTAGGTGACATTCGCTCAGTGTATTCCATGCACCAGGCACGGTCCTAAGTGCTTCCCACTAAAACATTCAATAGTCAATGTACCCACTGAATGTGTCCAGTCCACCTATGGGCTGGTGCTATTATCTATCTATCTATCTATCTAGAGAGGGCGTCTCACTCTGTCACCCAGGCTGTAGTGCAATGGCACAATCTCAGCTCACTGCAACCTCCTCCTCCCGGGTTCAGGTGATTCTCCTGCCTCAGCCTCCTGAGTAGCTGGGATTACAGACATGTGCCACCAAGCCTGGCTAATTTTTTATTTTATTTTATTTTTTTTATTTTTAGTAGAGATGGGTTTCACCATGTTGGCCAGGCTGGTCTTGAACTCCTGGCCCCAGGTGATTCACTTGCCTTGGCCTCTCAAAATGCTGGGATTACAAGCATGAGACACCACTCCCAGGCTATTAATTTTTGTTTTGAGATGGAGTCTCACTTGGTCGCCCAGGCTAGAGTGCAGTGGCGCAATCTCCACTCACTACAACCTCCGCCTCCCAGGTTCAGGAGATTCTCTAGTCTCAGCCTCCCAAGTAGCTGGGATGACAGGCATGTGCCACCACACCTGGCTAATTTTGTATGTTTAGTAGCAATGCGGTTTCACCATATTGGCCAGGCTGGTCTCAAACTCCTGACCTCCAGGGACCCGCCTGCCTTAGCCTCCCACAGTGCTGGGATTACAGGCGTGAGCCACCACGCCTGGCCCGCAGGTGCTATTATTATCCCCATTTTAGAGGAAACCAAAGCACAGAGAAATGAAGGAGCTCGCCCGGAGTGACACAAGCAGGATGTGACCAAGCTGGGGCTCGAGCTTTGATGAGCTGGCTCTGGTCCTCACACTTCTTCTTCTTTTTGAGATGGAGTTTTGCTCTTGTTGCCCAGGCTGGAGTGCAATGGCGTGATCTCAGGTCACCACAACCTCTGCCACCTGGGTTCAAGCGATTATCCTGCCTCAGCCTCCCAGGTAGCTGGGATTACAGGTGTGCACCACCACACCCAGCTAATTTTGTATTTTTAGTAGAGATAGGATTTCACCATGTTGGCCAGGTTGGTCTGAAACTCCCAACCTCAGGTGATCTGCCCGCCTGAGCCTCCCGAAGTGCTGGGACTATGGGCGTGAGCCGCCTCTCCTGGCCTGGTCCTCACACTTCTAACCAATGCATAACACTACATAGGTATTCCCAAAGTAAACATATGTGTCCTGGCCAGGCGCGGTGGCTCACAACCGTAATCCCAGCACTTTGGGAGGCCTAGGCAGGTGAATCACTTGAGGTTACGAGTTCAAAATCAGCCTGGCCAATATAGTAAAACCCCATCTCTACTAAAAATACAAAAATCAGCAGGGTGTGGTGGCACATGCCTATAATCCCATCTACTTGGGAGGCTGAGGTACGAGAATCACTTGAACCCAGGAGGCAGAGGTTGCAGTGACCTGAGATTATGCCGCCTCACCCCAGCCTGGGCAACAGAGTGAGACTCCATCTCAAAAATAAAGAAAAGAAAAAAAGGACATGTGTCCTCACACAACACACATAAGGGCAGTACACACCCATATTGTCACATGATTTCACAGAGACACACAGGCAGGCAGGCACCATGTGAGCTCCTCTCTTCCAAGCACACACACGCCGGTCTACCCATACGTCTGTGCACACAGGAGATGCACATGCACACACACATTCCTGGGAACCCACGGAGACATGCCCGTGTCCATCACACTGACATCACAGCTAAATGCTGCACAGCACACATGCGTTGCCCTTGGCTAGAGCCCTTCTGCCTCTCGCCTTGGGTGGCGCTCAGACAAGGGTGGCTTCTTCCCTGCTTGCCCACGGCTCTGGAGCCTGCCTGCTGCCTGCCTGCTCTGTGCCCCTGCCCAGGCCCGATCTCGTGGACTTCAGCAAACTCACCAAGTCCAACGCCAACTACAACCTGCAGAGAGCCTTCCGCACAGCTGAGCAGCACCTGGGGCTGGCGCGGCTGCTGGATCCTGAAGGTGAGCCCTGAGTGGGCCCAGACCAGACTTCCTCTTGGGGGACACCCAACCTTAATGCCGTGTCAGACTCCACTCCCTCCCAGCTTAGCGCCATCCCAAATACTGAGGTCTCTCCAAATCCCAACCCTCTCCCCAGCCTCCTCCTCTTCTGCCTCCCTTCCTCATGTGCAATCCCTCCCAAGTCCCATCCTCACACCACTTCTTTTCTCATCCCCAACCCCGTCCCAGTGTAACCCCTCCTGTTCCCCACTCTCAGTTTCCTCCCATGCCCAACTCCCCCCCAACCCTGCTTTCAACCATCTCCCCTAAGCCAACTCCCACTCCCCTACCCCAGCCCCAAACCCAATAGCATCTCCAACCCCATCCCCATCCCCATCCCTGCCAATGCCATCATCACGTGTCCCCATCCCCTCCACATCTTCAGCTCTAGCTCCGTTCCTATCCCCACCCTAATCCCTCTTCCAGCCCCATTTCACCCTAGCCCATCCCCATGTCTATCTCTCCCACAACTCCATCCTCATCCTCAACTGCTTTTCCATTTCCAGTCTATCCCCAACGCTGTCCCTGACTTCAGCCTCAGCCCCAATCCAGGATCAGCCCTGACACCATCTCCCATCCCTAACAAAAGCTGCTCCCTTCCTCTGAGCATCCACTGTGTGCCAAGCATGGGGCTGGGAACGTCACCAGAGCTGTTCAGTTTTATCTTCACACTGACCTGATTACAGAGAATTTATCAACCCTGATTCATTATTATTTTTTTGAGACAGAGTTTCCCTCTTGTCGCCCAGGCTGGAGTGCAGTGGAGCAATCTTGGCTCACCGCAACCTCTGCCTCCCAGGTTCAAGAGATTCTCCTGCCTCAGCCTCCTGAGTAGCTGGGATTACAGGCATGTGCCACCACAACTGGCTAATTGAGAGGTTAAAAATATATATTTTTGTATTTTTAGTAGAGACGGGTTTCCTCCATGTTGGCCAGGCTGGTGTCGGACTCCCCACCTCAGGTGATCCACCCACCTCAGCCTCCCAAAGTGCTGGGATTACACACGTGAGCCACTGCACCCAACCTATTTTTTATTTATTTATCTTTTGAGACAGAATCTGGCTCTGTCACCAAGACTGGAGTGGAGTGGCGCTATCTCAGCTAACTGCAACCTCTGCCTCCCAGGTTCAAGCAATTCTTCCATTTCAGTCTCCCAAGTATCTGGGACCACTGGCGCCCATCACCACACCTGGCTAATTGAGAGGTTGAGGTGGGCAGATCACATGAGGTCAGGAGTTTGAGCCCAGCCTGACCAACATGGTGAATCCTCATCTTTACTAAAAATACAAAATTATCCAGGCGTGGTGTTGCACGCTTGTAACCCCAGCTACTTGGGAAGCTGAGGCAGGAAAATTGCTTGAACCCAGGAGGTGGAGGTTACAGTGAGGTGAGACTGTGCCATTGCACTCCAGCCTGGGCAACAAGAGCAAAACTCCATTTCGTTTTCTTTTTTCCCCACTCAGCCTCAAAACTCCATTTCCAAAAAAAAAAAAAAAAAAAAAAAAACCGAAAAAACAGTATAGCTTATTTCTCTGCAGTGGTTTATATGTCAGGTGAGGCACTATTTAATCCCAGGAGGTAGATTTCTGTTTCTCGGATACAAAACCTGAGGAACAGAGGATTAATTATCTTGCCCAAGGTCACACAGCTAGTGAGAGTGGCTCATCCATCCCTCCACCCAATACCTTCAAGTGCCCCGTCAAAGTGCCCGCTGTCTTGTTCCCTGACTCCCCTTCCTTCCAGATGTGAACATGGAGGCCCCAGATGAGAAGTCCATCATCACTTACGTGGTCTCTTTCTACCACTATTTCTCCAAGATGAAGGCTCTGGCTGTGGAGGGGAAGCGTATTGGGAAGGTATAAGGAGCCAAGGAGTGGGTGAGTGGGAAGCTGGCAGCTGGTGGCAGGCCTGGGTGGGGTGAGGCTGACCTGCGTCCCCCCGCCGTCCTCTGCTGCATCAGGTCCTGGACCAGGTGTTGGAGGTGGGGAAGATCATAGATCGCTATGAGGAGCTGGCGGCCGAGCTGCTGGCCTGGATCCACCGGACCGTGGGCCTCATCAGCAACCAGAAATTTGCCAACTCTTTAAGTGGGGTGCAGCAGCAGCTCCAGGCTTTCACGGCCTATTGCACGCTGGAGAAGCCTGTCAAGTGAGGCCCAGCTCTGGAGGGAGGGTGGGCAGGGATGGCACGATGGCAGGGCTCCTGAGCTCATGCCCCTTCAGGTTCCAGGAGAAGGGAAACCTGGAGGTGCTGCTCTTCAGCATCCAGAGCAAACTTCGTGCCTGCAACCGTCGTCTCTTTGTGCCTCGGGAGGGCTGTGGCATCTGGGATATTGACAAGGTGAGGCCGGGGATCCAGGGGAGAGGTGGAATTGCACTGTGGAGTGGTATAGGTTGTGCACTGCTCAAGGGAGTCATTCATAGAGTGGGCATGATGGATTAGATATTCATTCTGACAGTTTTTCAGCAGTCAAGTGTCATAAGGAAGCAACGCTTTTTCCAATTTGCATGAAGTTGCCATAAATGCTATGAGTATCCTCAGACAAAGTCAAGACCATTAAACGGCAGGGAGCTGCCAGAGTCTGACTGCCTCCTCTCATTTCCTGCAGGCATGGGGTGAGCTGGAGAAGGCTGAGCATGAGCGAGAGGCTGCCCTACGGGCTGAGCTGATTCGGCAGGAGAAGCTGGAACTACTGGCACAGAGGTTTGACCACAAGGTGGCTATGAGGGAGAGCTGGCTGAATGAGAACCAGCGTCTGGTCTCCCAGGTACATGGTGTAGGGCTTGGCTCTGGGGGTGGGGGAAGGGAGGGAGGGCGGGGCTAATGGTCCCAGGACCAGAGGGAGACTTGATGTCCTAGGCAACAGGGAAGAGTTGGATTAGTCTCCTGGTGACGAATGAGGATGGGAGCCGGGCCTAGTGGCTCACACCTGTAATCCCAGCACTTTGGGAGGCCAAGGCGGGCAGATCACAAGGTCAGGAGTTTGAGACCAGCCTAACCAACATGGTGAAACACTGTCTCTACTAAAAATATAAATATTAGCTGGACATGGTGGCACAAACCTGTAATCCCAGCTACTCAGGAGGCTGAGGCAGGAGAATCACTTGAACCTGGGAGGCAGAGGTTGCAGGGAGCCCAGATCGAGCCACTGCACTCCAGCCTGGGCAACAGAGCAAGATTCCATAAAAAAAAATGAGGGAAAGGGAGACTTGGTCTTCTAAGTGGTTGATTGGGAGAGTGAGGCTGGTCCCCAGGGTAACTGGAGAGGGCAGAATTTGTGTCTTCAGAAATAGGGGGAGTGTTTCGCTAGATTCTTAAGTGACAAGGGAGGTTGTATCTGGTATCTAGGGTAACTCAGGAGGATAGAATTGGTTTCCTAAGTGACAGAGTCAGGTAAACCTGGTCCCTCGGCTCCAGGACAGGGAAAGCATGGGCCTCTTTCCTGGGTAACAAGTTTAAGGTTAGAGATGTAACAGGAGAGTGGGACTTGTTTCCAGGGTAACTGAAGAGTGCGGGGCTGGTCTCCTGAGAAACAGGGGAGTGTGGAGTTGGTCTCTAGAGCAATGGGGAGGGTGGGTCTGGTTTCTAGGGGAACTTTGGAAGATGGGCTGGTCTCCAGGGCAACAGGGGAGGGTGAGGTTGGTCTCCAGGGTAACTCTGCAGGGTGGTACTAGTCTCCAGGGCAACAGGGGAGGATGGGGCTGGTCTCCAGGGTAACCGTGGAAGATGGGCTTGTGTCCAGGGAAACAGGGGAGGGGAAGGTTGGTCTCCAGAGTAACTGGGAAGGGTGGAGCTGGTCTCCCGGGTAATGGGAGGGCGGGGCTTGTTTCCAAGGTAACAATGGAGGGTGAGGCTGGTCTCCAGGTTACCTGGATAACAGGAGGTTGGGGCTGGTCTCCAGGATAACTAGGGAGTGCAGGGCTGGTTGCCATGGTAACGGAGGGGGATGTCCCCAGGGTCACACAGGGTCAAGGTAATAGGCAGACTGCTGAGGCAGCATGGGTGAGTGTCTGGACTGCACTACCCCAGGACAACTTTGGGTATGAGCTGCCTGCAGTGGAGGCAGCCATGAAGAAACACGAAGCAATTGAGGCGGACATTGCAGCCTACGAGGAGCGGGTGCAGGGCGTGGCAGAGCTGGCCCAGGCATTGGCAGCCGAAGGCTACTATGACGTCCGGCGGGTGGCAGCCCAGCGTGACAGCGTCCTGCGTCAGTGGGCCCTGCTAACTGGGCTTGTGGGTGCCCGGCGGACACGGCTCGAGCAGAACCTGGCCCTGCAGAAGGTCTTCCAGGAGATGGTGTACATGGTGGACTGGATGGAGGAGATGCAGGTGCCAGGCTGGGGCGCAGATGTGGGTGGAGTGCCAGGAGGGAGGGAGATGCAGACGCTGAAAGAGTTGACTGAGAGCTGGAGATGGAGAGGGAAGGGCAGAGATCGAAGAAGATAAACAGAAAGTCAGGGAGACAAAAAGAGAATGAGAGAGAGTTAGAGAAAGATGCAGACATGGACAAGAGAGGCAGAGAAAGAAACAAAGAATGAGAAAGAGACAGAGACGAATAGAGAAACAGAAAAATGCTGGGCGTGGTGGCTCACATCTGGAATCCCGGCACTTTGGGAGGCCAAGGCGGGTAGATCACTTGAGGTCAGGAGTTTGAGACCAGCCTGGCCAACATGGTGAAATCCCGTCTCTACTAAAAATACAAAAAAGTTAGCTGGGCTTGGTGGCTGGCGCATGCCTGTAGTCCCAGCTATTTGGGAGCCTGAGGCTCAAGAATCACTTGAACTCAAGAGGAAGAGGCTGCAGTGAGCTGAGATGGTGCCACTGCACTTCAGCCTGGGTGACAGAGTGTGACTGTCTAAAAAAAAAAGAGGGAGAGAGAGAAATGGAAAAAGACATCGAGATATAGAGTCAGTAAGCCAGGGGTGCAGACAGAGAGAAGTGACAGTTTGAGAGAGACGAAGAGACATCAGAGACAGAGACAGAGAGAGGAGGAGGCAGACACAAAGATGACAATCGAAATCTACATGGCTACAGAGAAAGACACAGGAAGATGGAATCAATTTGAGAGAGAGAGAGAGATGAAACAAGGAAGATAGAAGCTAGCTGGGCATGGTGGCTCACACCTGCAGTGCCAGCACTTTGGGAGGCCAAGGTGGGCAGACTGCTTGAGCCCAGGATTTGAGACCAGCCTGGTCAACATAATGAGATCTTGTCTGTACAAAAAATTAAAAAGTTAGCTATGCATGGTGGCGTGTGCTTGTAGTCCCAGCTACTCTGAAGTGGGAGGACTGCCTGAGCCCAGGAGGTTGAGGCTGCAGTGAGCCATGATTGCACCACTGCACTCTGGGTGACAGAGCAAGACCCTGTCTCAAAAAAAAAAAAAAAAAAAGAAGAAGAAGAAGAAAAGAAGCAGCCAGGCACAGTGGTTCACACCTGTAATCCCAGCACTTTGGGAGACCAAGGCGGGTGGATCCTCTGAAGTCAGGAGTTCGAGACCAGCCTGGCCAACACGGCAAAACCCTATCTCTACTAAAAAATACAAAAATTAGCTGGGCATGGTGGCAGGTGCCTGTAATGCCAGCTACTCAGGAGGCTGAGAGAGTAGAATTGCTTGAACCCAGGAGGTGGAGGTTGCAGTGGGCTGAGATCATGCCTATACACCACAATCTGGGTGACAGAGTGAGACTTTGTCAAGAAAGGAGAGAGAGAGAGAGAGAGAGAGAGAGAAAGGAAAGGAAGGAAGGAAGGAAGGAAGGAAGGAAGGAAGGAAGGAAGGAAGGAAGGAAGGGAAGGAAGGAAGGAAGGAAGGAAGGAAGGAAAGGAAGGAAGGAAGGAAAGAAAGAAAGAAAGAAAGAGAAAAGAAGGCAGGCGGCAAGCTGGAAGCTAAACGGGAGACAAAGAGAAAGAGGTGGAGGCAGAGAGAAGGAGCCACGGTGACGGTGACAGTGACGGTGACGGAGACAGAGCTCAGAAATGTGGAGTGCATGAGAGATGGAGATATTCAGAGAGAGACAGATAGAGAGGCAAAGACAGAGACAGAACATCATGGCTAGCTGTGACTGCCGATAGCAGTCGGGGCTCTGCTTTCTTCTGATGAGGAAACTGAGGTCCAGGCCACAGAGCCAATAAGAGGGTCTCGAGGTGGGTCCGTATCTTTCCAAGACGGGTCGGAGTTGGGAGTGGCAGTGCAGAGCAGCAGGGGCTAGTGCAGGCGACGGGCAGGGGTGGGCGGCCCAGGTCGGTGCCAGAGGTGTGCTCAGTGCTGTCCCCGCTTGCAGGCTCAGCTGCTGTCCCGGGAGTGTGGGCAGCACCTGGTGGAGGCGGATGACCTGTTGCAGAAGCATGGACTGTTGGAGGGGGACATTGCGGCCCAGAGTGAGCGGGTGGAGGCCCTCAATGCCGCTGCCCTGCGCTTCTCCCAGCTGCAGGGTGAGTCTTGGGGCTGGGGCTGGGGCTGGGGGTGGAGACTCTCAGAACTGGTACTGACAGAGGCCAGAGTGACTCCTGAGGGACAGAAGAAAAGAGTGAGCTCCCTGTCCTTGGAGGCATCTAAGCAGAGCCTAGGATCACATTCCATTAGGGAAGTCATAACTCCTCAGACTTGACTGGTGATTTTTGTCTTAATGTTCTCTTTCTTTATTTTATTTATTTATTTTGAGATGGAGTTTCGCTCTTGTTACCCAGGCTGGAGTGCAATGGCGCCATCTCAGTTCACTGCAACCTCCCCTCCTGGGTTCAGGCAATTCTCCTGCCTCAGCCTCCTGAGTAGCTGGGATTACAGGCATGCGCCACCATGCTCAGCTAATTTTTTGTGTTTTTAGTAGAGACGGGGTTTCACCATGTTGACCAGATGGTCTCGATCTGTTGACCTCGTGATCCACCCACCTCGCCTCGGCCTCCCAAAGTGCTGGGATTATAGGCGTGAGCCACCGCGCCCGGCTTAATGTTTTCTTTCTAATGTTTATGTTATTTTAATGCAGTATCAAGGAAATCTTTTACTTGAATTTTCTTTAGCAGTTCTCTTTTATTCCTTTTTGGCCTAGAACCCTTAAGGAGGTTCTGGAAATTTCAGGAAAATTATTTTAAAGCAGTCAGTATAGAATCTCTGAAATTGAAATGAGCCTCGAATGTTATAGCTAGACTGGTATAAGTGACAGAGAGGCCTCAGGTCATCAAATGTTGGATCGTGATAGAGATTCCTGGTTTCTCTGTGTTCCCCAGCAGGAAAATCATGTATTTTGCATAGTCTAGTCCTCCTACCTCTACCGTGGGCCATTTCACTATCTGTACACCAGAGCTGCACCAAGAGAGCTGGATGGCTAATGCGTTTGAGAGATGCTAACCTATATCATCCACTATAGCTGGATAAAGGCATCTCTTTGGGGACTTAACAGAAGTTGGGGAGAATCAGTGCCCTGAGTGGCAAGATGGACCACTCCACCTCTTCCTGCTTAGATTCTGTATTACTACCTCATGTTTATTGAGCACTTGTTATGAGCCAAGGCCTTCACAGACTGATCTCAATGAATACCATTTAAAAAGACCTGTGTGGGCTGGGCACAATGGCTCGTGCCTATAATTCCAGCACTTTGGGAGGCAGAGGCAGGAGGATTGCTTGAGCCCAGGAATTCAAGACCATTCTGGACAACATAGAAATACCTCATCTCTGTCAAAAAAAAAAAATAGCTGGGCATGGTGATACATGCCTGTAGTGCTAGCTACTTGGAGTCTGAGGCAGGTGGATCATTTGAGGACAGGAATTGGAGGCTTCACTGAGCCATGATCATGCCATTGCACTCCAGCCTGGGTGACACAGTGAGACCTTGTCTCTTAAAAAACAAAAAAGTGGCCAGGTGCAGTGGCTCATGCCTGTAATCCCAGCACTTTGGGAGGCCGAGGCAGGTGGATCACGAGGTCAAGAGATCGAGACCATCCTGGCCAACATAGTGAAATCTGGTCTCTACTAAAATACAAAAATTAGTTGGGCATGGTGGTGCGTGCCTGTAATCCCAGCTACTACTGGGGAGGCTGAGGCAGAAGAATTGCTTGAAGCCTGGAGGCGGAGGTTGCAGTGAGCCGAGATCACACCACTGCACTCCAGCCTGATGTCTGGCGAAAGAGTGAGACTCTGTCTCAAAAAACAAACAAACAAAAAAAGCAGGCCAGGCATGGTCGCTCACTTTGGGAGGCCAAGGCGGGTGGATCACTGGATGTCAGGCGTTCAAGACCAGCCTGACCAACGTGGAGAAACCCCATCTCTATAAAAATAAATAAATAAAGCAACTCTGTGCTAAGTAATGTATAGTCAGGGCCTGTTTAGCAGCATGTGATAGAAATTCAGTTCAAATGGCTTAAGGTGAAAAGAGAGTGGATTGGCTAAGGTAACCAAAACGATCAGGGAAGCCCAGGCAACATGGTGAAACCCATCTCTACCAAAAATACAAAAAATTAACTAGGCATGGTGGGTGCGCCTGTAGTCCCAGCTACTCTAGAGGCTGAGGTGAGAGAATCACCTGAGCCTGGGACGTCAAGGCTGCAGTGAGACACTCCAGCCTGGGCAAACCGAGTGAGACCCTGTCACAAAAAAGAACTGTCTGGGGAAGGGTGAGTTTTACTTCAGGCATGGCTGGATCCAGGTATGGTTCAAGGGTGCTTTTAGGACTCCATCTGAGGCCAGGCATGGTGTCTCGTGTCTGTAATTCCAGAGCTTTGGCAGGCCGAGGTGGGAGGATTGCTTGAAGCCAGGAGTTTGGGCAACAAAGCGAGACCCCCATCTCTATGTCAAAAAAGAGAAAAAAAAAAGACTCAGGCCAGGAGCAGTGGCTCATACCTGTAATCCTAACACTTTGGAAGACAGAAGTGGGCCGATCGCTTGAGGTCAGGCATTCGAGACCAGCCTGGCCAACATGGTGAAACCCCGTCTCTCCTAAAAGTAAAAAATATAAATAAAAATAAAAATTAGCCAGGCGTGGTGGTGCACACCTGTAATCCTAGCTACTTGGGAGGCTGAGCTGGGAGGATTGTTTGAACCCAGGAGGCAGAGGTTGTAGTAAGCCGAGACCACAGCACTGCACACTCCAGCCTGGGCAACAGAGAGAGACTCCTTCTCAAAACAAAAGACCCCATCTCTCATCTCTCTCCATCTCTAGTCTCTGTGTTGGTGTCACTGTAGAGCAGCCCTGCCCCTTGTGATAGAAATCTGTGATCATTCAGCCCCAGGTTTATATACTTCCTCACAGGTTAGCAGAGCCAATGGGACACAGGCCCCTTTCTCCCAAGAATTCCGACAAAAAGTCCTAGGAGAGCTTGCATTGGTTCACAGTGGGTTCCATCATTGCTCTGCCAATCATTGTGGCCCCAGGGCATGCAGTGATCTAATTGGCCACGTGCCTGAGACCCGCCCATCCCAGAGCCGGGAGTGGAGTCGGCGCATTCCAAAGACTTAAAGACTAAAAAAGAGGAGAGAGAGACTCCCTTACCAGACACACGGACATGGATTCTGATAGGCAAAACCAAGACTGGCTCTAACAAGGTTCCTGTCTTAGTTATATCAGTGCCCTCCAGCTGGAGACCACCAGGAGTCCCTCTGTGGTCAAACCAAGCTGAGTTTGATGGCTCTTTACACACACCATGGTGAGCTGTGGGACATCTCAGCAAAAAGGTATGCTGGGGGGCTGGGCGCGGAGGCTCACGCCTGTAATCCTAGCACTTTGGGAGGCCAAGGCGGGTGGATCACATGAGGTCAGGAGTTTGAGACCAGCCTGACCAACGTGGTAAAACCCCATCTCTTTTGAAAATACAAAAAATTAGCAGAGTATGGTGGCGCATGCCTGTAATCCCAGCAACCTGGAAGGCTGAGGCAGGAGAATCATTTGAACCCGAGACGGGGAGGTTGCAGTGAGCAGAGATCACGTCACTGCACACCAGCCTGGGGAACAGAGCGAGACTCTGTCTCAAATATATATATATATATATATGTACACACACACACATATTGGGGGGCTTCTCGTAGGATTTGGGCTTGTGTTAGGCGATTTGGAAGATGATTCGGTGTAGTGAGTTTTGCAGTGGATTGGATGCTGTCGGGGTGTGGGAGTGACGAGGTGATGGGCATCTTCATCATTTTGATCTAGGTGGTGGGAGGAACAGATGGAGGCTGTTGCAGTAATTGGTAGCCGTCACTCGTCTTAGCCTGGCGAAGGGGATGTGTGAACATTTCTGTGGTTTGCACAGTGACCTTGCTTTTGTCTGTGCTCGGGCATGATTAGGGAGTGAGGCTTGGTTTTGTCCTACTCCATCTCGGTCACAGAGTCACAGAGTGGCCCCATCTGACGTTGGTGTTCTGTGAGATTGTTTTATTATTGTTGTTGTTTGTGGCTTTTTTTTTTTTTTAAGAGACTTGGTCTCTCTATGTTACCGAGGCTGAACTTGAACTCCTGGACTCCTGGGCTCAAGCATTCCTGCTGCTTCTGCCTCCCAGAGTGTTGGGATTATAGGTGTGAGCCACTGTCCCTGGTCATTTCTTTCTTTCTTTTTCTCTTTCTCTCTCTTTTTCTTTCTTTCTGTTTACAGAGTCTTGCACTGTCACCCAGGCTGGGTGCAATGCCGTGATCTTGTCTCAGTCCAACCTCTGCCTCCTGAGTTCCAGTGATTCTCCTGCCTCAGCTTCCCAAGTAGCTAGGATTACAAGCACCCCCCGCCCCACCACCACGCCTGGCTAATTTTTAAAATTTTTAGTAAGACAGTATTTCACTATGTTGGCTAGGCTGGTCTCGAACTCCTGATCTCGTGATCTGCTCTCCTTGGCCTTCCAAAGTGCTGGGATTACAGGCGTGAGCCACTGCACCCGTCCTGGCCCTGGCCATTTCTGTGAGATTATTTATGCTTGGAACACCATGGCTAGCTGTGAGTGCTGACTGCAGTCAGGGCTGCTTTTTTCTTTCTCACCGATAAGGAAATGGGCCCAGGCCATGGAGCTGATAAGAGGGCCTTGAGGCTAGTCCATATCTCTGCATTAAGATGTTTTCCTCCTTGATCCAGAGCCCACAGCCCTTTGGAATCTTGGAGTATTTTTAGAAAAGGAAGAACCTGTCTGGCTTGCGGGTTGGTGGGGAAGTTTCTCACCCTAACCGACCTGGGTCACATTCTAAATGCAAACGCTGAAGTTTCCTTCCAAGCCCGGATGTGAACATCCTGACCCTGGCTCAGCCCCCTCCTATCCCTGCCTCAACTCTAGGGGAGGTTGTTGGGACCCTCTCCTTCACCTTAGCTAGGTTTGTCTCAGGAAGCTCCCTTTGCCCTGACCTTGTGAGTTCTCAGCTCCTGTGACAATCAGCAGCACCGAGAATACAGCAAAGGGGCCAGAGTGGGGAGTGCAAGTGTGGGGAGTGTGTTGTCATGGTGATGGGAGGCAGTGCTGCCTGATGAGTGGTCCAGAGTGTGAGGTCCTCATGGACCGCTTCTTAGCTGATTCTGGGGCAATCTTTCCCCTCTCTGAGGCTTAGTCTCTTCATCTGGAAAACAGGGCTTATAAGGATACTGGCCCCATAGGATGGCTGTGAGAATCCAATGACTGTGTGTCAGAGTAAGGCTGGGTACATGGAAGCTATTTTTTGTTTTGTTTTGTTTTCTTTTTTTTTTTGAGATGGGGTTTCACCATGTTGGCCAGGCTGGTCTGGAGCTCCTGACCTCATGTTCCGCCCACCTCAGCCTCCCAAAGTGCTAGGATTACAGGCATGAGCCACCGCATCCAGCCTGTTTTCTAAGACAGGGTCTTGCTCTGTTGCCCAGGCTGAAGTGCAGTGGCTATATCTTGGCACACTGCAGCCTCAACATCCCTGGCTCAAGTGATCCTCCCACCTCAGCCTCCCGAGTAGCTGGGACTACAGGTGCACACCACCACACCTTCTAATTTGTGTATTTTTGATAGAGATGGGGTTTTGCCACATTGCCCAGGCTTATCTCAAACTCCTGATCTTAAGTGATCTGCCCACCTCAGTCTCCCAAAGTGCTAGGATTACAGGCATGAGCCACCGCACCTGGTAAGACACTGTTGTTGTAACTGTTATCCAGTTGGATACCTTGTGGTTTGAGTCAACATCAGTGAATGTCCAGAATCACAGAAATCCCGCATTCCACCTCGGGAGTGTCTCTCTCACTTTTGTGATTCAGCAAGAAATATACAGCCAGGTACAGTGGCTCATACTGCAATCCCAGTACTTTGGGAGGCCAAGGTGGGTGAATCGCTTGAGCCCAGATGTTCAAGACCAGCCTGGGCAACATAGTGAGACTCCATCTCTACAAAAATCTTAGAAAAATAATTAGCCAGGCATGGTGGTGTGGGCCCATAGTCCCAGCTATTCAGGAGGCTGAGGAGGGAGGATTACTTGAGCCCAGGAGTTGGAGGCTGCAGTGAGCCATGATCATGCCATGCACTCCAGCCTGGGTCATAGAGTGAGACCCTACCTCTAAAATAAATAAATAAATATACTTATCTCATGACTCAGAGTTCACAGCATACATGCACACACACACTAACACAGAAGTTTTTATCAAACAATACTTCCAGGCCAGGTGCGGTGGCTCATACCTGTAATCCCAGAACTTTGGGAGGCTGAAGTGGGCGGATCACAAGGTCAGGAGTTTGAGACCAGTCTGGCCAACATAGTGAAACCTTGTCTCTACTAAAAATACAAAAAAATTAGCCGGGTGTGGTTGTGCATGCCTGTAATCCCAGCTACACTGGAGGCTGAGGCAGGAGAATCGTGTGAACCTGCGAGGAGGAGATTGCAGTGAACCAAGATTGAATCACTGCACTCTAGCCCAGGCGACAGGGTGAGACTCCATCTCAAAACAAAACAAAAACTTCCCCTGACATTGTGTCGCATTGCGGTATCTTCCATTCATTCTATTCTATTCTACCAAAGAAATGCTGGCCATGACCCATTACATTAATTTCACAGTTTTCTAGTCACTAACTAGCCATCCAGGAGGAAGGTGAAATATTTAAGGAAAAGGAGTTTGGGGTTGAGCATGGTGACTCACGCCTGTAATCCCAACAGTTTGGGAGTCCAAGTGGAAGGACTGCTTGAGGCCAGGAGTTCAAGACCAACCTGACCAACATAGTGAGATCCTGTCTCTATCATAAAAACAAAAAGAAAAAAAAGTGCAGGTAATCACTAGGATTGACAGATAATGCAACAAAGGATGACAGAGGGGACCCAGAAGCATGGCTTAAGAACAGAGAAGTTGGCCAGGCGTGGCAGCTCATGCCTGTAATCCCAGCACTTTGGGAGGCTGAGCAGGCGGATCACTTGAGGTCAGGAGTTTGAGACAGGTCTGGCCAACGTGGTGAAACCCTGTTTCTACTAAAAATACAAAAATGAGCTGGGCGTAGTGGGCGCCTGTAATCCCAGCGACTGGGGAGGCTGAGGCAGGAGAATTGCTTGAACCTGGAGGTGGAGGTTGCAGTGAGCTGAGATCACACCACTGCACTCCAGCCTGGGCAACAGAGCAAGACTCCATCTCAAAAAAAAAAAAAAAAAAAAGTTTTGTTTGACCTGATTCTAACATGAGAGCAATTTTCACTCAAATATACATAATTTGAGATGCTCTGACTTCATCCATCATTCAGTCAGCAACTCACTACATTCACTAGGCTCTAGGTGCCACTCTGTGCTGGGCAGTGATGGGGATAGGGTGTGACCGAGACAGTCCCAGGTCCTGCTCTCAAGGAGCTCTCAGTCCAGCAGGGAAGAGAGGAAAAGGCAGTGACAACACAGAGTAGTCAGGCCTGGGATGGGGAAGCAGAGAAGCCTGAGAGGGTGGAGGAGGAGTATGCTCCAGCCTTGGAGTATCAGGGAGGGCTGCCTGGAGAGGGGCCGCGTGACCCGGTGGTATCTGATGAAGTCACTCCAAGGACAGGGTAAGATAACCCACACCATCCTGTCTTGGGCGCCCCTTGCCTTATGACCAATCCTGGATGCTCCCCTTCTCCTGGCTCAGGCTACCAGCCCTGCGACCCGCAGGTCATCTGCAACCGCGTGAACCACGTGCACGGCTGCCTGGCGGAGCTGCAGGAGCAGGCAGCGCGGCGGCGCGCGGAGCTGGAGGCCTCGCGGAGCCTGTGGGCGCTGCTGCAGGAGCTGGAGGAGGCCGAGAGCTGGGCGCGGGACAAGGAGCGCCTACTGGAGGCTGCGGGCGGCGGCGGTGCGGCAGGCTCGGCGGGCGGTGCGCACGACCTGTCTAGCACTGCGCGCCTCCTGGCCCAGCACAAGATCCTGCAGGGCGAGCTGGGCGGACGGCGGGCGTTGCTGCAGCAGGCCCTGAGGTGCGGCGAGGAGCTGGCTGCGGCCGGCGGCGCCGTCGGCCCGGGCGCGGAGACGATGCAACTCGTGGGGCTGGCGGAGCGCGCGGCGAGCGCCCGGCGCCGCTGGCAGCGGCTGGAAGAGGCGGCGGCGCGGCGCGAGCGGCGGCTGCAGGAGGCGCGGGCGCTGCACCAGTTCGGCGCTGACCTCGACGGGCTCCTGGACTGGCTTCGCGACGCTTACCGCCTGGCAGCCGCCGGTGACTTCGGCCACGACGAAGCGTCCAGCCGCCGCCTGGCGCGCCAGCACCGCGCGCTCACTGGGGAGGTGGAGGCGCATCGCGGGCCAGTGAGCGGCCTGCGACGCCAGCTGGCGTCTCTCGGGGGCGCCAGTGGCGCAGGGCCACTGGTGGTGGCGCTGCAGGTGCGCGTGGTGGAGGCCGAGCAGTTGTTTGCGGAGGTGACTGAAGTGGCCGCTCTGCGGCGCCAGTGGCTGCGGGACGCGCTCGCTGTCTACCGCATGTTCGGTGAGGTGCACGCGTGCGAGCTGTGGATCGGCGAGAAGGAGCAATGGCTGCTTTCCATGCGCGTGCCCGATTCACTTGACGATGTAGAGGTGGTGCAACACCGGTGAGTGCGCACATGTGGGACTCCAGGGTCCCCTCCTCATGCACCCAGTCTCACCTTCATTAGTTCAACAGTTCCCATGTTCGTTCAGCTGGAACTAGGGGTTCCAATCCCTTTTTCATCCATAAGCAGCTTTGTGACAGCTCTGCAATCTGCCTAACCATCCTGAACCTCAGCTTGCCCACCTGTAAAATGGGGGTAATATTAATCCTTACCCACGTTTGTGGTGAAGGGTAAATGAGTTCATACAAGCAGAACACTAAGCGAATGCCTGGGGTTAGAGGAAGCATTACCCCAGCGTTTGCTCTTATTGTATTACCCAGGCTTACATTCGCCAAGCATGAAATAAACGACCTAAGCTTCTACAGGGACACCTCAGCCTGGCCCCTCCATTGGAAGGCCTCCCACTGCCCCTGCACAAATGTCACCTCCGTAGCTATTAAAATAGCTCTGACCCTTGCCACTTTGTATTCCTTCATCCTGTTTTACATTTCTTTGTAGCACTTACCACCCGTGACATATTATATAGTGATTTGTCTGCTGGCTGACTCCGACAAAGAGTTGCTCAGTGAGTGGGTGAACAATGTGTGTTCCCCCTCCACACCGCTCTCTCTGAGCATCTTGTTCATCCATTCATTCATTCAGCAAGTGTTTACTGAGTGCCTATACCATCTTAGGTCTCGTGCTGGACACTGCTGGAAACACAGGGCTGCTCCTTGCCCCTACTGTGCCCACAGTTGCCCAGTTCTTTGAAACATTGATTTAAAGATGGGTGGACCATGTCCAGCTTAAAATAGACCTCAGTGGCTGCCATGTGGAGGGTGGGTTGGAGCGGGTGAGAGTGATGGCTGGGAACCCAGAGAGGCAACCAGGGAGGGGACCCAGATGGAGCTGAACAGGATTAGACCAGGGTGGGAGGTAAGTGGACAGGCCATGGAGGCTGAGGCCATGGGCCAGGGTGATTTTCCAAAACAAGGCCCAGGGCTCTGGCCTGGGGGATGACAGTGCTGTCTCCAACATGGGGGCCCAGAGGAAGAAGAAATCTGAGTCAGGTGGGTGTGAATAGCCAGGCTTGGAGGTTGGAGACAGGTTCAAAAGGTAAGAGGTTGAGGCTGGAGTGACTGTCATGAGTTGAGGGGAGAAGACCAAGGCTGTGGGGTTGGGTGGGATCGCTGAAAAAGGGTGTGAGGGAAAGCCCAGAGGACTCAAGGTGGAGTTGCTGCTGAGGAATCTCACATTTAAACCTCAGGTAGAGGCCAGGCACGGTGGCTCTCGCCTGTAATTCCAGCACTTTAGGAGGCTGAGGCAGGTGGTCACATAAGGAGGAGTTTGAGACCAGCCTGGCCAGCATGGTAAAATCCCATCTTTACTAAAAATAGAAAAATTAGCGGGCATGGTGGTGCATGCCTGTAAATCCCAGAAGGCTGAGACATGAGAATCGCTTGAAACTGGAGGCAGACGTTGCAGTGAGCTGAGATCACACCACTGCACTCCAGCCTGGGCGACAGAGACTCTGCCTCAATAAATAAATTAACAGCAGGTAGAAGAGGAGGAGCCCACAAAGGCGGCTGAAAACTGAGGGTGGAGAGTTAGGAGTAGAACCAGTAGAAGGCATTTCATAAAACCAAGGTCCAGCCAGGCGTGGTGGCTCATGCCTGTAATCCCAGCACTTTGGAAGGCTGAGGCAGGTGGATCACATAAGGTCACGAGTTCGAGACCAGCCTGGCCAGCATAGTGAAATCCCACCTCTACTAAAAATAGAAAAATTAGCCAGGCGTGGTGGCGCACGCCTGTAGTCCCAGCTACTTGGAAGGCTGAGACGCGAGAGTCATTTGAACCTGGGAGGCGGATGTTGAAGTGAGCTGAGATCATGTCACTGCAGTCCAGCCTGGGCAACAGAGTGAGACTCTGTCTCAATAAATTAAATTAAATTAACAGTCGGTAGAAGAGGAGGGGCCCACAAAGGCGGCTGAAAAGTGAGGGTGGGGAGTTAGGAGTAGAACCGATAGAAGGCATTTCATAAAACCAAGGTCCACAGGATTCGGGTGTCTGAGCATCTCCATCTTCCTTCTGCAGATTCGAGAGCCTGGACCAAGAGATGAACAGCCTGATGGGCCGAGTTCTGGATGTGAACCAAACGGTCCAGGAGCTGGTGGAAGGAGGCCACCCCAGTTCTGATGAGGTGCGCTCCTGCCAGGACCACCTCAACAGCAGGTAGGAGGGCCTGGGGCTGGGGGTCCCTCCCATCCTCCCCTTCCACACTCACACAACCATGGACAGCAAAGATGTGCAATCTCAAACCCCTGGCATCATAACGGCCACCTGATAAATCAGTAACATGTTGACCAAAAATCATAATACCTAATGCTGGTGATGATGTGGTGAAATTAAAATAGACATTTCAGTTGGCTGTTCATTTATTTGTCCAGAAAGGATTTATTGAATATCTACAATCTGCCAGGAGAATTCCCAAGCACTTTATATACCCAATATTCTTCTGTGCACAGTGTCCCGTACCTGTAATCCCAGCACTTTGGGAGGCTGATATTCGTAGATTGCTTAAGCTCCCACGTTCAAGACCAGCGTGGGCAACATGGTGAAACCCCATCTCTCTCTACAAAAAAAAAAGTACAAAATTTAGCCAAGCATGGTGGTGCACACTTGTAGTCCCAGCTACTTGGGAGGCTGAGATGGGAAGATGCCCTGAGCCCCGGAGGTGGAGACTGCAGTGAGCAGAGACTGCGCTACTGCACTCCAGCCTGGGCAATAGGGCCAAACCTTGTCTCAAAACAAAACAACAACAACAAAACCCAATATCCCAATTTCCATAGTCAAGGTCCTAGAATTCAGATCTCTCTCTCTCTCTCTCTCTCTCTCTCTCTCTCTCTCTGTCTTTTTGAGACAGGATCTTGCTCTGTTTCCCAGGCTGGAATACAGTGGCAGGATCATGGCTCATTGCAGCCTCCAACACCTAGGCTCAAGCGATCCTCCCTCCTCTGCCTCCTGAGTAACTGGGACTACAGGTGCACAGCACCATGCCCAGCTAATTATTATTATCTTTTGTATAGACAGGATCTCACTGTGCTGGCCATGCTGGTCTTATGACTCTTGGGCTTGGCTGGCCATGGTGGCTGCTGCCTGTAATCCCAGCACTTTGGGAGGCTAAGACAGGTGGATCACCTGAGGTCAGGAGTCCAAAACCAGCCTGACCAATATGGTGGAACCCTGTCTCTACTAAAAATACAATAGTTATCCAGGCATGGTGGCGTGTGCCTGTAGTCCTAGCTACTCAGGAGACTGGGACAGGAGAATTACTTGAACCTGGGAGGCAGAGGCTGCAGTGAGCCAAGATCACACCACTGCACTCCAGCCTGGGTGACAGAGAGATATTCCATGTCAAAAACAAAAAACTCCTGGCCTCAAGCGGTCCTCCTACCTCGGCCTTCCAAAGAGCTGGGATTACAGTGTGAGCTACTGCTCCTGGCCTAGAACTCTTTAAGAACAGTAACAAGCTAATCTCAGTACCTCTGGAATGCTGCCAGCAATTCTCCTGGTGTAAGTAGGTTCATAGATGAAGACGCAGCTCCAAACACATGAACTCCTTATCCAAGATTACTTCAGTCTAGAGGTAGGAGTCAAATGCAGTTCTGGCTGAATCCTGAGCTGGGGCTGTTTATCGAATATATCGTCTTCCTGCTAACACTATGGGATGGAAACGACCCCACATTAGAGAGGAGAAACTGGATGCCTAGCTAATTTTTGTATTTTTTTTTTATTTTTTGAGATGGAGTCTTGTTGCCCAAGCTGGAGTGCAATGGCGTGATCTCAGCTCACTGCAACCTGTCTTCCGGTTCAAGCAATTCTCCTGCGTCAGCCTCCCGAGTAGCTGGGATTATAGGCATGTGCCACCATGCCCGGCTAATTTTGCATTTTTAGTAGAGATGTAGTTTCTCTATGTTGGTTTGGCTGGTCTCGAACTCCTGACCTCAGATGATCAGCCCGCCTCGCCTCCCGAAGTGCTGGGATTACAGGCGTGAGCCACTGTGCCCAGCCTAATTTTTGTATTTTAGGAATCTCAGCATGTTGCCCAGGCTGCTCTCCAACTCCTGAGCTCAAGCAATCGACATGCTCCTGCCTTCCAAAGTGCTGGAGTTACAGGTGTGACCCACCGCACCTGGCTAAGAAATTTTAAAATATTAAGTTATTTAAATATAATAATAAGCTGGGAGTAGTGCGTGCCTGTAGTCCCAGCTACTCAGGAGGCTGATGTGGAAGGACCACTTGAGCCTGGGAATTGGAGGCTTCTGTGTGCCATAAATGAGTTTGTGAATAGCCACTGCATTCTAGCCTGGGCAACATAGTGAGATCTCATGACTTAAATTTTTTTTTTTTTTTTTTTTTAATTTTGAGACGGAGTTTCACTTTTGTTACCCAGGCTGGAGTGCAATGGCGCGATCTCGGCTCACCACAACCTCCGCCTCCTGGGTTCAGGCAATTCTCCTGCCTCAGCCTCTGGAGTAGCTGGGATTACAGGCACGCGCCACCATGCCCAGCTAATTTTTTTGTATTTTTAGTAGAGACGGGGTTTCACCTTGTTGACCAGGATGGTCTCAATCTCTTAACCTCGTGATCCACCCGCCTTGGCCTCCCAAAGTGCGGGGATTACAGGCTTGAGCCACCGTGCCCGGCTGACTTAAAATTTAAAAAAAATCTAAATATCTAATGTGTTAATATAACTAACATATTTTTATAAAAAGTAACTTTTCAGGCCAGGTGGGGTTGCTCATGCCTGTAAACTCAGCACTTTGGGAAGCTGAGGAGGGCGGATCACCCGAGGTCAGGAGATCAAAACCATCCTGGCCAACATGGTGAAACCTCGTCTCTACTAAAATACAAAAAAATTAGCCAGGTGTGGTGGCAGGTGCCTGTAATCCCACCTACTCGGGAGGCTGAGGCAGCGGAATCACTTGAACTCTGGAGGCGGAGGTTGCAGGGAGCCGAGATTGCACCACTGCTCTCCAGCCTGGTGACAGAGTGAGACTTCCTCTCAAAAAACAAACAACAGGGCCAGGCGCGGTGGCTCAAGCCTGTAATCCCAGCGCTTTGGGAGGCCCAGACGGGTGGGTCACGAGGTCAAGAGATCGAGACCATCCTGGTCAACATGGTGAAACCCCATCTCTACTAAAAATACAAAAGAAAATTAGCTGGGCGTGGTGGCACGCGCCTGTAATCCCAGCTACTCTGGAGGCTGAGGCAGGAGAATTGTCTGAACCCAGGTTGTGGTGAGCCGAGATTGCGCCATTGCACCCCAGCCTAGTTAACAGGAGCGAAAACTCTGTCTCAAAAAAAAAAAACACGAAAAAACTTTTCAAAGCAAAAAATATAGTACTAAGAGTGGCATTGTTTTGTCCCTTTGCAAATCTCTTTAATGTCTGGTTTAAGAGAACGCAGCTGGGCTTCTCTTAAACCAGAGTCGGCTTCTGCATTCAGTCTCTCCTGCCGCCTCTGGAAAACTCCACTGAACACAAGGGAAAGAATGAGAGTGAAAAAGCAAATAGCATCTTAACACATTTTTATAAGGATAGTTTTGTCCTCGATCAGATTACATGTTGAGAACTGCTACTCTAAGCAAAAGTGCGGGGTAGGGTTCCATTATACACCGGCAGAAACTGGGGCGACTTTCCGAGGTCACACAGTCGCTGGGTGGCCAGGGCCTGGATTCTACCCTGGGTGGGGTGGGCGGGACCTCTGTGCCCAAAAGGAGTCTCTGCCCTCTTCAAGTCACTGTTTCCCATGGGCAGGTGGAACCGCATCGTGGAGCTAGTGGAACAGCGCAAAGAGGAAATGAGCGCGGTCCTGCTGGTGGAGAACCATGTGCTGGAAGTGGCCGAGGTGCGCGCCCAGGTGCGTGAGAAGCGGCGAGCTGTGGAGAGCGCGCCCCGCGCCGGCGGCGCCCTGCAGTGGCGTCTTAGCGGCCTAGAGGCCGCTCTGCAGGCGCTCGAGCCTCGTCAGGCGGCCCTTCTGGAGGAGGCAGCACTGCTGGCTGCGCGCTTCCCGACGCAGGCAGCGCGGCTGCACCAGGGCGCAG
Organism: Callithrix jacchus; assembly: GCF_049354715.1. Taxonomy (NCBI): domain Eukaryota; kingdom Metazoa; phylum Chordata; class Mammalia; order Primates; family Cebidae; genus Callithrix; species Callithrix jacchus. Next base: position 36,079,090 of record NC_133523.1, read on the forward strand.
AGGAGCTGGGCGCCGAGTGGGGGGCACTGGCCAGCGCGGCTCAGGCTTGCGGCGAGGCGGTGGCGGCAGCAGGGCGTCTGCAGCGCTTTCTGCATGACCTCGACGCTTTCCTGGACTGGCTGGTGCGCGCCCAGGAGGCGGCGGGCGGCAGTGAGGGGCCCCTGCCCAACAGCCTAGAAGAGGCGGACGCGCTGCTGGCACGCCACGCTGCGCTCAAGGAAGAGGTGGACCAGCGCGAGGAAGACTATGCTCGCATCGTGGCGGCCAGCGAAGCGCTGCTGGCCTCCGACGGTGCAGAGTTGGGCCCGGGCCTGGCACTAGACGAGTGGCTGCCGCACCTTGAACTTGGCTGGCATAAACTGCTCGGATTGTGGGAGGCGCGCAGGGAGGCACTGGTCCAGGCGCACATCTACCAGCTGTTTCTGCGGGATCTACGCCAGGCGCTCGCGGTGTTGTGTAACCAGGTGCCTGCTCGGGGTTTGCAGTTCGGAGAGGGAGGGTCCGAGGCCATGGGGGATTACAGGGACAGGGACATGCGAGGGTGGGGAGGAGGGTGTTTGCTGGGACCACTGGGTGTTGAGGTGGGTGGGAGTTGAGAGAGTATTCAGAATGGATATCTGAGTCTGTGGATCATCCAAGTGTGTGTGGAAGTGTGTATGTATGTAACAGAATTTGAGGGTTATGATGAGTGGGATCGGTTGGTGTCTTACCCGAGGTGACAGTTTGTGGATTATCCGGAGCAAGTAATGTACGTGGGTATTTACTGGAGTGGCTTCCTGGGTTTGTGGATTATCTGGAAGGAAATAAGACTGTGAGGCTGACTGGTGATGGTTAAATGGGGTTCAAAGAGGATCTTGGTATGGATAACAAAGGATTAGTTTTATGGAGGTTGAGGGGTTACTGGGATCAGTCAGTGATTGTGGATTACATGGTGGGATGCCTAAATTAGCACATTATCTTCATTTTGGGAGATGACAACTATGGATTCTCTGGAGAGAGTAACTGTTTGTGGCGAGAGGAACCAAGTGCAGTGGTTATTGGGACAGCCGATCCAGTTTGGAGATTATTCTGGGATGGGAACCAACTTTGAGAGTTTTGGCAAGAATGCCCGGTTTTCAGATTGTCCAAGAGTAGTTTCCAGTGTCTTTAAAAGGGTGCTTGCCTAGGCTGGTTGTCTAGAGGATGCTGACCCAGTTTGAGGATTATCCAAAGTGGTCCCAAATCTTTTTTTTTTTTTTTTTTTTTTTGAGACAGTCTCGCTCTGTCACCAGACTGGAGTGCAGTGGCATGATCTCAGCTCACTGCAACCTCTGTCTCCTGGGTGCAATCGATTTTCCTGCTTTAGCCTCCTAAGTAGCTGGGACTACAGGCACGCGCCACCATGCCCAGCTAATCTTTGTATTTTTAGTAGAGATGGGGTTTCACATGTTGGCCAGGATGGTCTCGATCTCTTGACCTCATGATCTGCCCACTTCGGCCTTCCAAAGTTCTGGGACACAGGCGTGAGCCACTGCGCCCAGCCTGCGGCCCAGTTTTTAACAGGCCATAGACTGGTACCCCTCTGTGGCTTAGGGCTTGGGAAATCCTGATCTAGGGAGTTGGGGAGAAAGGACAGAGAGCCCCTGAATCATAAGATTACTAAATGTGGAGCTGAAGTGGCCTTGAGAGACCCTTCTGACCCACCCATCTAAAAAAAACAGAGACACAGCCGGGCGTGGCTCACGCCTGTAATCCCAACACTTCGGGAGGCCTAGGCAGGCAGATTACAAGGTCAGGAGATGAAGACCATCCGGATCAACATGGCAAAACCCCATCTCTACTAAAATACAAAATATTAGCCAGGTGTGGTGGCTTGTGCCCATAATCCCAGCACTTTGGGAGTCCAAGGTGGGCAGATCACTTGAGGTCAGGAGTTCAAGACCAGCCTGGCCAACATGGTAAAACCCCGTCTCTACCGAAAATACAAAAAATTAGCCAGGCGTGGTGGTGTGCACCAGTAATCCCAGCTACTTGGGAGGCTGAGGCAGGAGAATCTCTTGAATCCAGGAGGTGGATGTTGCAGTGAGCCGAGATCGTGCCACTGCACTTCAGCCTGGGCAACAGAGAGAGACTCTGTCTGCCCCACCCCTCCCGCCACCCCCAAAAAAGAAATAATACAGGAGGGTAGTGGGATAGGCCTGGGGTGGGAGTTGATATTTTTGGCGGGGTAGTCAGAGACCTGAAGAAAGTGAAGGAGCCAGCCATGGGGATATGTGGAGGGATAGAGTAGACCAGCCACGCCCCCGAGGTGGGACCACGCCTGGAATGTTCTATCCTAGCAAGGTTTTGGGGGAGTGGTGGCAAGCCAGGCTGGCAGCCTCTCCCAGTCCTGGAATGGAATGAGGCTGACCTTTGCACCATGCCCCTTCTTTCCCAGGAGATGGCGCTGTCTGGTGCAGAGCTCCCGGGCACGGTGGAATCAGTGGAGGAGGCGCTGAAGCAGCATCGGGATTTTCTCACCACCATGGAGCTGAGCCAGCAAAAGATGCAGGTGGCCGTGCAGGCTGCGGAGGGCCTGCTGAGGCAGGGCAACATCTACGGGGCACAGGCCCAGGAGGCTGTGACCCGGCTGCTGGAGAAGTAGGTCCACCCCAGGGAGGGGGCAGAAGATGGGGCGTGGGAGGCCAGGGTCCCATTCCTTTCATCATGATTTGTTTCTCTGTGCCCTTTTCTGATTTCTGTTTAATTCCATGTTGTCTTAGATTTGATTTAAGTGGATTTTTTTTTTTTTTTGAGATGGAGTCTCGCTCTGTCACCCAGGCAGTGACATGATCTTGACTCACTGCAACCTCCACCTCCCAGGTTCAAGAGATTCTCCTGCCTCAGCCTCCCGAGTAGGTGGGACTGTAGGTGCATACCACCACACCCGACTAATTGTTGTATTCACCATGTTGGCCAGGCTGGTCTTGAACTCCTGACCTCAGGTGATCCACCCGCCTTGGCCTCCCAAAGTGCTGGTTACAGGCATGAGCCACCGCACCCGGCCTTAAGTGGATATATTGTGAAAAGGTAACCTGAGGCTGTCAACCTGAAAGATACAGAAGGATATACAGTGAAAGGTTTCTGTATAGCCTGCTCTCAGCGTGGGATAGCTGGTCCTCTTGTTAAAATCTTAGGCTGGGTGCAGCGGCTCATACCTGTAATCCCAGCACTTCACTAGGCTGAGGCAGGAGGATTGCTTGAGCTCACAAATTTCAGACCAGCCTGGGCAACAAAGTGAGACCCCTTCTCTAAAAAAAAAGAAAAAAAATAGCTGGGCGTGGTGATGAGTGTCTGTAGTCCCAGCTACTCTTGAGGCCGAGATGAAAGGATTGCTTGAGCCTGGGAGATTGAGGCAGCAACGAACTGTGATCACACCGCTGCACTCCAGCCTGGATGAAAAGCAAGACTGTGTCCCCCCTTAAAAAAAATGTTAACTTATTTCCCTGGATGCCCTATTATCCATCCTGCTGTCTGCACCCTCCTTGGGAAACCCCAGACCTCCCCAGATCCAGCAGCTAGAGGCCAGGCACAGGTGTGCTCCCGCTTGCCTGACGGGACAGTGTTCCCTGCCAGGCTGGTTATCAAATATTTTGCATAAGCACCTCTGCCTGGCCCCAGCCACTCTAGGAAGCATGTGGAGTGAGTGTCCGCGTGTCTCTGTATCTCTCTCATCTCTCGAACCTAATTGTTCTCCGCTTCTGTCACCATCTGCCTCTTGCCACCACCCTCTTGTCTTTCCTGCCACTAATCATGCAAAGACATTTATTAAGCATCTACTGTGTGCCAGGCACTATTGTAGATAGGCCCTGAATAAAACAGCACCACCACCTCCAGCCATCATGGGAAGTCCTTTCTTGTCTTCCAGACCCGGTTCTGTCTCTGACTAGAGCATTTCAGCTCCTCTTGGTGACCCTAAATTTCTCCTCTCAGGCTCTCTGGCTCTCTCTGGCATAGTCCAGGCTGGATGAGGACCCAGTACCCCCCCTCTGCCTTTGTCTTCCCATCTCCTGATGGAAAGCATCCCTGGTCACTTCACTGTGCCACCCCCAGCCCCAAGACCTCTACCGCTTTTCTGTTTAGGGCACAGGTATCCTTTCCCTAGATTTATCTGGGGCAAGGCTGCAAGTTTCTAAAGGAAACTTTCATGGGAATTTGGTTCTTAAGGATACAAACTCATCATTTAGTTCTCCCCTCTTCATCCAGGCCTGGATCATACCTTCCTTAGCCCCACAATTTTTTTTTTTTGAGACAGGGGTCTTACTCTGTTGCTCAGGCTGGAGTGTGGTTGTACAATCATAGCTCACTGCAACCTGGGACTCCTGGGCTCAACCAATCCTCCTGCCTCAGCCTCCTGAGTAGCTGGACTACAGGTGTGAGCCACAGAGCCTGGCCTGTTCCACATTTCCTGAGCACCTGCTGCACACCAGGCTCAGCAAAACGAGGAGGAGGAGCCCGGGGGAATGTTCATTACGTGATTGACTCATTCATTTCTTTTCTGTCATTCATTAATTGCTCCTTTCACTCTACTGTTCATTCACTCATTCTCTAGTCAATTAAACATGTACTGAGCTTGTGCTCTGTGCGGAGTGGGGTGTGGCCACAGAGATGACCAGGACAGAACAGGATTCCTGCCTCACAGAGCTCAAACATTATCTGACAAGGAGGGCCCAGAATGCGTGGGGCTGGGATGGAAGAAACCCAAGCAGAAAGGTCAGGGCCTCGATGGGAGACGCGCAGGGGCTGTGGAAGAGGCAGCATTTGCCCCAGGCTTGTGGTGGGTGAGGAGTGGACACAGAGGAACCGAGACAGACTAATCTCTGCATTTCCCCACCATTTATTTGCCAAGGGACACATTTCCCACTCTGTGGGAGGAGTGGGAGGGGTTTCCACATCCACAAGGGGGCAGAGCCATACAGAGCTGGGGGCCGGGGCCCTGGAGGTCCTAGACCTGGCTTCCCTCCTCAATATGTGAGATTCAGGGGCAAGCCACTTAGAGCTTTGGCTTGCCTGGCCCCTCACCTGGAACCCGTGTGTGAGGTGCTGTTCTTTTTCTTTTTCTTTTTTTTTTTGGAGAGAGAGTATTACTCTGTCGCCTAGGCTGGATTGCAGTGGTGCGCTCTCATCTCACTGCAACCTCTTCCTCCTGGGTTCAAGCGATTCTCCTGCCTCAGCCTCCTGAGTAACTGGGACTACAGACATGTGCCATGATGTCCAGCTAATTTTTGTATTTTTGGTAGAGATGGGGTTTTGCCATGTTGGTCAGGCTGCTCTCAAACTCCTGACCTCAAGCAATCCACCCACCTCAGCCCCCCAAAGTGCTGGGATTACGGGCGTGAGCCACCACGCCCGGCTGCAAGGTGCTGTTCTTATCTGTATTTTGCACGTAAGGCTCAGAAAGGAAAACTGACTTGCCCAGAGTCACAGCCCGGAAGTGACACAGCCTGGATTTGAACCCTGTTGTTTTCTTTTCTTTCCTTTTTTCTGGGGGGCGGGATGCAGGGGGAGACAGGGTCTTGCTCTGCTGCCCAGGCTGTAGTGTAGTGTTGTGATCACTGCTCACTGCAGCCTTGACCTCCTGGGCTCAAACAATCCTCCTGCCTCAGCCTCCTGAGTAGCTGGGATGACAAGCGTGTGCCACCTTGCTGGGCTAATTTTTAATTCTTCTTTTGTGTGTAGAGATGGGGTCTCACTATATTGCCCAGGGTGGTCTCAAACTCCTGGGCTCAAGCAATCCTGCTTTGGCCTCCCAACATGCTGGGATCACAGGCATGAGCCACCATGCCCGGCTCTCTGTTGTCTCTGTTGTTCTCTCACCCTCATGGAGACTCAGGGTCTTCCTCACCTCTATGACTGACGCTTCACAGTTTGGCTACCAGTTTGGCTATGTGAGGCCTGGAGGGATTGATTTCAGCTCAATTTCAGAGGCGTTTCGTCTTTCCTGGCTCCTGAGTTAAGTTGAGCAGGAGACAGTCAGTGCTTCGCTTGCTTGGCTCAGGCCCTTCCTGTTCCTTCTCTCTGGTTCTGTCTCTGGAACTGTCTCCTACACACTCTGTCTCTTTGCCTCCGTCTATCCATCTATTTCTGTATCTCTGTTTCCCGCTCGCTCTGTTTTTCTCTCCCTCTGTCTGCACCTCTCTAACCCTGTCTGTCTTTTCTGCCTGTCTTTCACAGACACTGTACTTTTGTTTCTCCCATCTCTTTTTCTCTCTGCCACTGCATCTCTTGCATTCATTCATTTAACAATTGAGCATGTACTGTGTGCCAAGCCCTTTTCCTAGGCACTGGGGACCCATCAAGGAACAAAACAGACAGAAATCCCTGCCCTTGTGGAAATCATATATCCTAGCATGGGAGACAGACAAGATAAATAAGTAATATACAGCATGTGTTAGATTGTGTTAAGTGCTAAGGAGAAAATTAAAGAAAGACTGGGCGCGGTGGCTCACACTTGTAATCCCAGCACTTTGGGAGGCCGAGGTGGGCAGATCACGAGGTCAGGAGTTCGAGGCCAGCCTGGGCAGCATGGTGAAACACCGTCTCTACTAAAAATACAAAAATTAGCTGGGCGTGGTGATGTGTGCCTGTAGTCCCAGCTACTCGGGAGGCTGAGGCAGGAGAATCGCTTGAACCCGGGAGGCAGAGGCTGCAGTGAGCTGAGATCGCGCCATTGCACTCCAACTTGGAGACAGAGCGAGACTCCATCTCAAAAAAAAAGCCAAAGTGTTGGGGAGTGCTCAGGGGACCTTGTGAAGAAGGTGATCGTTGAGTAGACGTTGGGGGAAGGAGCATTCCCAGCAGAGGGGACAGCCAGTGCCAAGGGCCTGAGGCTCGCTCAAGGGAGAGGGAGAAGGCCAGTAAAGTTATCACAGAGTGAGGGGAAAGAGTGTGAGGAGGATAAGAGTTTGGAACGGTGGGGGTGTGGGGCCTGGAAGGTCAGAAAGCCTTCTGAGATTGGCCGGGTGCAGTGGCTCACTCCCATCCCAGCACTTTGGGAGGCCAAGGCAGGCGGATCACTTGAGGTCAGGAGTTAGAGACCAGCCTGGACAACATGGTGAAACCCCATCTCTGCTAAAAATACAAAAATCAGCTGGGCATGGAGGCAGGTGCCTGTAATCTCAGTTACTCAGGAGGCTGAGGCAGGAGAATTGCTTGAACCTGGGAGATGGAGGTTGCAGTGAGCCAAGATCAGGCCACTGCACTCCAGCCTGGGTGACAGAGGGAGACTCTGTCTCAAAAAAAAAAAAAAAAGAAAAGGAAAAAAGAGAAAGGATTCTAAGGACTCTGAGGGGGACCCTATGAGGATAGTCTCACATTCTCTCTCTCTCCCTGGGGATGACAGCGACCGGACAGCCATGCCTGGGCGCCCATGTGGAATCCCCAGCCCCATCCACCAGGCCTCTTGGGCACTTTGCCCTGCACTGTGGGCAGGAGGCTAGACTGCCTGGGGCCATGGTCCCAACCGGCTCCAGGGTGTGAGGCCTGGGTCCAGCCTGGTCAGTTCAGTCAAGCCAAGGGCCTGGCTCTCCCTGCAGGGGTGCCTGCTTCAGCTTCTCTGTGCCCCACCTCCACCATCGGTCCTCTGTGGGCTCCTCGTCTGCTGCTCCCCGAGTGTCTTTCTGGCTCTACCCTGCTCCATCTCTTTGCTCATCTCTTCTTATTATCTCTCTTTCTGGTGTCTCCTCTCACTTTCTCGTTTTGTTTTTGTTTTTTGTCTCTGGGTATCTGTCTTTAGTTCCCTGTTATCTTTCTCTCTGGGGTTGCCTCTTTTTCTCTCCAGTATCCTTTTCTTTCTAGGTGCCTATCTCTCCTTCTCCCTCTATCTCTCTTCCTCTGTCTGTATGTCTGTCTCTCTGCCCTTCTCCAGCCCTGTCCCTGGCTTTGCCCCACTGATGTTTTTTTTGTCTGTCCTAGACTCTCTCCCCTCATCCCCACTTTGGTCTCTCCTCCTCTCTCTCTTACATATGCTCCACGCCCTTCTTCCCCTACCCAGCCCCATGCCCTCACAAGCCTACTACTGCCAGCACCGTCCCCCTGCCCCCGGGGCCTATCCCCAGCCCCGATCTCCCCATCCCCAGGAACCAAGAAAACCAGTTACGGGCCCAGCAATGGATGCAAAAGCTACATGACCAACTTGAGCTGCAGCACTTCCTCCGAGACTGCCATGAGGTAGGCACTCCAGCTGTTCTGGGTACGGAGACCTCCCCTTTAGTCGGGAGGGAAATGCTCCTCCGCGGAGGTGGGGGTGGGGACGCCCCGTCTAAGTGGGTCGTGGAGCCATGCTCGTTCTGAGCCGCTAGGAGGCGCATGGAGCCGGGTCTCAGTGCGCATGCTCCACAGCTCTACCTGCCCACGCCGACTCCCGGGAAGGAGGGAGGGGCCCCGGGCGCCCCTGGCAACCGCGCGTATCCGCGCCTATGGGTCCCGCGGGGACGCGCGCTGATCTCACTTTTCTCTCCCGAGATTTGTGAGCATCCCTCTACCCCCGGAGAGGGACGGAGCGGGCGGTGGGGATAGGGGTTGGGGACTATGGGGGGCCAGCGGCCCTGTGAGCTACTTTAGCCAGCGATGGCTCTGAACCAAGCCCTCGCTCCTTTAAAGGTGTCTGGGAATCAAGCCCCTACCCTTAGCCCTTAGGGATGAGCTGCACACATTAGGGAAGTTCTCCCCTAATCAGAGATGGTCCAGGCTCCCTTCCTTATTAGTGACAGTTCAGGAGACTCCCGGGCTTCCCCTCCTTCCCCTGCATTCCATAGAAACAATTCTAGACTCCGGACACATTAGAGATGGCCCAGTAAACATTTTCCTAAACCCTAAACAGAGACAGTCCTGGCCCCGAGCCCATTCATCTGTGTGACCCAGGATCATCCCCTCCTCCGTCATCACCCCGTACAAAGTTTCTTTCAACCAAAGATGATTCAAAAACCAGGACTAACAGCTAAACCCCTCAGCCTCAATTAAAGATGATTCGACCCTCCACCCATGTTGAATGCCCATGGAAGATTGTCCTCTCTGCATATAAAATAAACAAGAGCCTCCATACCCCGCTCCCCCGATAACTGGGATAGGCTGGGACTTGAGCCATTGGAGGAACCCCCTGTTCCCTCTTGCCCCCACTGGAGATTGTAAGGGATGTTCCAGGTCGCCCTCCCATGTCCCCTGTCCACATGTGGTGGCCAGGAGCCCGAGCCTCTTCCCACTAGAGATGGTTCAGGAGGCCGTCTTCCAGCCCCCTCCCCATAATCTCCACTCTCCCATAGTGATGCAGTCCAAGGCCCAGGCGCCTCCTCCCGGCATTAGATTTGGTTCCAGAGCACCCCCCATCCCTCGTGAGATTGTTCTGGACCAGGTAGCAATCATCTGTGATGGCGCAGAAGCCCCCCACCCGAAGCCTTGGGGCGAGTGGTGGTTCCTCCTGCACCCCCACCTGGGGCTCCGCAAAGAGGCGGACAGGGAGGCAGGCAGGGGGCGCGCGCGGGCGGGCGCGCGGCCGCGGCGCGGGGGCGAGGGAGGGGGCGCGCGGCCGCCGGAGCCTCAGTCGTTGCCGCCGCTGCCGCTGCCGTCGCAGTGGAGGGGCAAACGCCCGCCCGCCCGCCGCAGGGACACCCCGCCAACGCCACTGACGCTTCAGGTCTCGGGGGCGCCCAGGGGAGGGGGCTGGCGCGCACCCCGCGGAGAAGGCGGGGGAGGGGGCTCGGGCGCGTGCCCGCCCGCCGGGGCCGCGGGAAGGAGGGGCGGGGCGGCGCGGGGGCGGGCCGGGCAGGCGCCAGGACCCCCGCCCTGGGGGAGGGGCAAGGACGCCGGGAGCTGTCCGCGGTGCTGGCGCGGGCGGGATTGAGGAGCCGGCCCCCAGGGGAGGGGAGCGAAGCGGGGGTGGGGGGGCTTCTAAGACCACTTCTAGGGTAATCTGGATTTGCCCTGAGGGTTAAGGGCGTCTCACCCTCTCGGGGGGTGCTATTCTCCGGATAATGGAGGATCTAAGATTTGCCCTGGGGCTGGGGGTTTCTCAACCTTTTGGGGGGTTTCTTTCTTGTTTTGGGGAATCTGTGTCAGCCTTGGATGATGGAGGTGAATCACTTTTGGGGGGCTCTGCCTTGAGTGGTGAGGGATCTTGGATTTTCTCTGGGTCTGGGGGACTCTGACTTTCGGGGGCTTTTCCTGACTTTTGGGCGTTAGTCTGGTCTTGCCCTCCATGATGAGGGAATCACTTTTGAGGGGGCTTTACTTTGAGGATAGGGCACTATCTCTTTAGGGGATCTGCTTTCACTGCGGGCTGTGGCTGCCGTTGGACTCTTCCCCTGCGCGTCAGGAACCTGTGAATTGAGTCGGGGGGTTCAGCACTGGACTTGGTTCTAGTGTGTGTATGGAGTGTGACGCTGTTCTGGACCCCTGGGGAGCACATGCTCAGGGAACGTGGGCTGGGGTTTGGCCGGCTGGGGATCTGGGGATTTGTCCTTGGCTATGACTGCATTTGCCTACTGGGACCTCGGAGCCGGGAGTCCGGTGGTTTTTTTTTTTTCCAGGCGGGAGGGGGGAGGATCTTGTGACTGGAGTGGGGAGGAGAAAGGGGAGGAGCAAACTGTTTCAGGTGCCAGGTTTGGTCATGAGTGGGGAAGTTCTGGCTTGGAGGATAAGTCTGGTTTTTTACTGGAGGAGGGTGGGAGAGGCTCAGAAAGCAGTCTGTGATTGATCCTGCCCAGGGCTGTCGGGGGGGCCCACTCTTGGTGCTTGCGTGTTGGATGACTGGTTTTGTTGATGGGTGGGTGGACTAGAACTGGCTTTAGTTGTAGGGGTCGGGGTGCTGGCTGGCTTAGGACGTTCGATCTGATCAACGATGGGGAGTCTGGGGCTAGATTTTGGGGTGGACTGGTTTGGAGAGCCAGCTTTGTTTTTCACATTTGGCTGGGGTTGGCTTTGGCTGAGGGCTAGAACTCATCATGGTTTGGGGATCTGTGGTCGTAGAGTCCCAGGGCTAGGTTTGGGGAGCCCTGTGGGCTCATTAGGGGTGCTGGATTGTGATTGTGGAGGATAGGTCTACTCCAGATTGGAGGGCTGGTTTAGAGAAAGCTAGAGTTGGCTTTAATTGGGAGGTCGTTTGGGGGGTTGATCTGGCCATACTGGAGGAACTGGGGCTAGATAGGGGGCTTCACTTGATACCCTTGGGAATGGATTAAGGCTCTTGAATTGGTCCTTATTGGGAGGTGGCTAAGATTGAATAAAGGGTCTAAGTGTGGTTATGGGAGGGGTGGTGCTGGAGATGAATTGGGAGTTAGCTAAATTAGGTTGGAGAGCTTGTTTTGTGGGGGATGATTTGTCCCCAAGTTGAAGGGGCTGACTGGCCCTGCGTTGGGGGCTTGTGAGGAGTTGAGGAGGGCTTCCTTCAGGACAAAGGACAGGGGGGCAAAGGATTGGGCATTCTGGGTACCCTTCCATCCATCCTCTACCCAGGAAAGAGCTTGAGCTGCACCTGTTCCCAACATAAAGGCCTCACTTGCGAAGCTTTTCCCATCCTCCCCTCTTCTCTCCACCCATACACCCTAGAAGCCCAGGCCCTGAACCTGGGGCTTCCTGGAGGGAATGGGGGGCTGTGGCAGGTTGGGGGGATGGGCTGAGCCCTCCTTCCCTGTCCTGCACAGCTGGATGGCTGGATCCATGAGAAGATGCTGATGGCGCGGGATGGCACGAGGGAGGACAGCCACAAGCTGCATAAGAGATGGCTCCGGCACCAGGCATTCATGGCCGAGCTGGCTCAGAATAAGGAGTGGCTGGAGAAGATTGAGAGGGTGAGGAAGCTAATGGCCCCTCTGCCTGTGCCAAGTCCAAGAGACCTTTAGGGAGCCCGTGTCTCACCTGCTGTACCCTCTGCTGCCATCCTGCTGGTCTCACACCTCTGGACTGACTCAAATCAGCTCCAGATCTGCTCCTAGCTATGTGGGTTTGAGTGATTCACATAACCTCTTTGAGCCTCAGTTTGCCCATCTATGAAATGGCTGGCATCTCTTCTGAATGGTGCCTGTATCCTCCTGTTTGTTAAATATTTCACTTCTTCCTATAACCTCCTCTACCAGGGTCCTTCCATACCATTTGAAGCATTAAGATGGAAGGTTAGCAAGATGGGCTGAGACGGCGCCTGGGAAGCCCAGGGTTTTAGTAAACTTTGGATTCTTACAGCCTTACAGTCCTGGGTTCTAACTGTGTCTGTGCCTGTTACCAGCTGTGGGGCCTTAGATAATTGTGTTAACCTCTTGGAGCCTCAGTTTGCTCTTTTATAAAATTGAGGAAATAATAAATATAGCTACTACCTGGGCTCTTGTGCACAAAAAGTGCTTCATACAAGGCCACACACCTAAGAGCTGTAATAACTCTGGTCTTGTTTTTCAATGCTTAATGTTACCTAAGTGGCTCTGGGCCACTTGACTTCAGCCTTGGAGGGACTGAGACAGATATTTGCTCCAAGTCTCAACCCCAGAACTTCCCCCTGCTCTGGCTGAACCCCTAGACCTACAGCCCTGGATATGCCCACTCTTCTGACTCACACAGAGACACCCAGGTTGGCCTTAAACCCTTAAGTGGTCATTAATGTTCCATAAATGGTGGCCTATGGTGAAGACAGTCTTCTTGATTTGAGTTTAATGGATGTTCATTCTCTCCCTGCCTCTCTGGCTCCCTGTTTCTTTCCTCTCTGTCTATCCCCCTCTCCTTGTCTTTCTTATGGTCTTCCCCCCATATTTCTGATTTTCTGCACCTGTCTCTGTGTTGATCACTCTGTGGCTATTTGTCTCTCCCTGTGTCCTTCCCATGTCTCTGTGTCCCTCTGTCTCTCTCTCCTCTCTGTCTCCCTCTCCTCTCCTCTATCTGTCTGTCTGTCTTTCTCTCTCTCTTCTTGTCTCTCTTCCCTGGTTCCTTCCACTTCTGGGCCTATCTCTGCATCCACCCCTCATGTCTCTCTCTCCCTATGTGTCTGCAACTCTCTGCCTCCAATTCTCTTTTCACATTTTTCCCTGTGTCCTGTTGCTCTCCCATACTTCTCTGTCCCTCCTCACCATTGATCCTTCTTCCCCATCTCCTGCCATCTACCTACCTGGGGCAGGAGGGCCAGCAGCTGATGCAGGAGAAGCCCGAACTGGCGGCCTCTGTGCGGAAGAAACTGGGCGAGATCCGCCAGTGCTGGGCAGAGCTGGAGAGCACCACCCAGGCCAAGGCACGGCAGCTCTTTGAGGCCAGCAAAGCAGACCAGCTGGTACAGAGCTTCGCTGAGCTGGACAAGAAGCTCCTCCACATGGAGAGCCAGCTGCAAGATGTGGACCCTGGAGGGGACCTGGCCACCGTCAACAGTCAGCTCAAGAAGCTACAGGTATGGCCAGGCTGGGGGCTCCCTATGCCACATAGGGGCCAGGTCAGTGTCCAATCCCACTTAAAGTATTTCAAATGGAGGGGATTTAATACAGGGATTTATTTCAAACTTGTGGAAGAGCAGAAAGGGATTACTGACGCAGTCCAGCTAGTGATAACTGTTGGAAGCAGCCACCGTCCCTAAGGAGTGGAGTACAAAGGAAGAAGGAAGGATCTAGAGCCACAGAGCAATAGGTCAATGACCGGCATGCTAAAGGTTTCACAGGACCTTGACACCCATTTCCTGGATGGAGAAACCAAGGCTCAGGGGTAGGGAAATGGCTTTGGGTGGAATAACAGTGACATTCATTCAGTGTTCCTCTACCAGTCTCTAGGCCAAGCATTCACTGACTCCTTCCAGCAACTTCTGGAGATTGGTACTGTTATGATCCCGTTTTACCAATGGGGGAAACTGAGGCACAGAAAGGCACCTGGCCCAAGGACACAGAGCTAATCAGTGTCTCCTTTATGAAACAGGGCACTCTTAGAGAACAGACACAGCATCTGCTTCATATCTGCTCCCAGCTTGGCAGCTCGATGCTTGGTACACAGCAGTCCACGTGGAACGACCAGAGGTGAATGTGGCCATTGCTTCTCACCTCCCAAGGAGTAATGGCTCCTACCTTTGGTTTGCTTTTATTGGTCGGTGGTGCTGTTTGTTTTTTCCTTTGAGATAGGGACTCACTCTGTTGCCCAAGCTGGAGTACAGTGGCTTGATCTCAGTCCATTGCAGCCTCAAACTCTTGGGCTCAAGTGATTCTCCTACTTCAGCTTTCTAAGTAGCTGGGACCACAAGTGCACACTCCCATATCTGGATCATCTTTTAAAACTTTCTGTAGAGACAGGGTCTCACCATATTGACCGGGCTGGTCTCAAACTCTTGGGCTTAAGCAACCCTCTCGCCTCAGCCTTCTGAAGTGCTAGGATTACAGGCATGAGCCATGATATCTGGCCCACGTGACTGCTGCTTTTACATGTCAGGACAATGCCTGACTGACTGATGGGAAACTGAGGTTCCAGGAGGTGAGAGGTGAACTTACTTGTCCAGAGTAGCAAATAGCAAACCCTGGATTTCAATCTAGCACCCTCAACTCTTCACTCCTTTTTGATATACTTCCTATGTAGATGTGCTTCTATAGGGCTTAGCATAGTGTGTGGCAAAAAAAAAAAAAAAACGGCTAGTAAGAAATGCATAACAGGCCGGGCGCAGTGGCTCATGCCTGTAATCCCAGCACTTTGGGAGGCCAAGGCAGGCGGATCACAAGGTCAGGAGTTCGACACCTGTCTGGCCAACATAGTGAAACCCCATCTCTATACTTTTAAAAAAATTAAAAAATAGCTGGGTGCCGTGGCTCACACCTGTAATCCTAGCACTTTGGGAGTCTCAGGTGGGTGGATCACCTGAGGTCAGGAGTTCAAGACCAGCCTGGCCATCATGGTGAAACCCCATCTTTAAAAAATAAAGATAAAATAAAAAAGAAAAAGAAATGCATAATGACACTGATTAGGATTTATTCATTCATCTCTGCATCAGATAATTATTAGGTACCCACTATGTGCCAAGCACTTTTCTGGGTGTTGGGATATAGCAGTTGGCAAAATGGATGAAAAGTTACTGCCTTCAAGTTGATCCCATTCTGGGGGGGGGGGAAGCAGGCAGAAGGACAAAAAGACAAACAGATCCAAATGTGATAGAGGCAGCGAGGCCAGCGCTTTATTTATTTATTTATTTATTATTATTTTTTGAGATGGAGTTTCACTCTTGTTGCCCAGGCAATGGTGCCATCTCAGTTCACTGCAACCTCCACCTCTTGGGTTCAAACAAATTCTCCTGCCTCAGCCTCCTAAGTAGCTGGGATTACAGGTACACACCACCATGCCCAGCTAATTTTTGTATTTTTAGTAGAGACGGGCTTTTGCCATGCTGGCCAGGCTGGTCTTGAACTCCTGACCTCAGGTGATCTGCCCACCTCGGCCTCCCAAAGTGCTGGGATTACAGGTGTGAGGCACCACACCCAGCCAATGAGGGTCATTATTTTATATAGACCAGCAGCTCTCAAATGTCTGGGTCTCCAGGACCCCCTTATACTATTTTTTTTTTTTTTGAGATGGAGTCTTGCTCTGTCGCCCAGGCTGGAGTAGAGTGGTGCGATCTCCGCTCACTGCAATCTCTGCCTCCTGGGTTCAAGTGATTCTCCTGCCTCCGCCTCCCTGGTAGCTAGGATTATAGACACCTGCAACCAGGTCTGGCTAATTTTTTTTGTATTTTTAGTAGAGACAGGGTTTCATCATGTTGGCCAGGATGGTCTCGATCTCCTGACCTCATGGTCTTCCCACCTTGGCCTCCCAAAGTGCTGGGATTACAGACATGAGCCACCATGCCTGGCCCTCCGCTTATACTCTTAATAGTCATTGAGATCCTCTAAAAGCTTTGTCTGTATGGATTAGACCTATTGACATGCACTGTATTAAAACACACTTTAAAAAAGCAACGTGGATGATTGGGCACAGTGGCTTATGCCTGTATTCCCAGCACTTTGGGAGGCCAAGGCAGGAGGATCACTTAAGCCCAGGAGTTCCAGACCAGCCTGGGCAACATAGCGAGATCCACGCGCTTGTGGTCCCAACTACTCAGAAGGCTGAAATTCGAGGATCACTTGAGCCCAGGAGGTTGGTTGAAGCTGCAGTGAGCCATGATTGTGTCACTGCGCCCTAATCTGTCTCAAAAAAAAAAAAAGGTAATTTGGAAGTGGTAAATAAAATATTCATATAGTGTTAAAAGAACCATCTTTGACTCACGTGCTTTTGCCAGATTGCCTGCCCAGGTCCTTGGGCGGCTGGGTGCTCTCTCCCCAGCGGTACACACTAGCTCCTGCTCCCTCCCGTCCTTGTCAACACTTGGTATTGTCAGACGTTTTAGACCTTTCCCAGTCCGACGGCTAGGAAGTGGTACCTAACTGCAGTGTGTGCATTTGCATTTTTTCCCAATGCACCTGGCGAGCTTGACCATCCTAACCCTCTTTTGTACTATTTAGGTTTCAGAGGAAGGAATTAGGGCCTCCTGCTTCAGCCATAGTACAAGAGTTATCTCTTCCCTCCTGTAGAGGCTTCAGTCCCAACCGAGCTCAGCATACCTTGAGATTGGGGTCCACATTGTTCAAGAGAGGTGCTGAAGCTCAGAGGAGACAAGGGAGTGACCCTGGGGTCTTACAGTGACAGGTGCCAGGGGCAGGCCCCAGCACGATACTCCTGGGTCCTTTTTCCAGCAGAGGGAGCCCAAGGCAGGGAGTGACTGTGTGGGCCATGGCTGCCCCACTGGACCTGCCACTGGGGAAGGGACCTCCCAAGGCCCCGCTGTCCCCTGGGGCATACACAGGAGTGGGGTAGGCTGCCACCCAGCCTAGCATGGTCTGGCTATCCTATCCACCCTCAAGGCACTGAGGCCAGGCTGGGCAGGGGGAGATGCTGGCTCGGGGTCTGGGGGTGGAGTGGTGTGTCCTGTGTGAGTGATCTGTCCCCCTCAGCCTCTCTGCGGGGCTGTGTCTGTCCTTCCTCCCTAGCCTTTCTGTGTTCCTTAGTTTCTGTCTCTCTCATCACTGCCTCTCTGCCTCTTTCTGTCCTCCCTTCGCCATCTCCGTCTCTCTCTTCTCTTGTGTTTCTCTCTGTCCTACTCTCTCACTCCCTTCTCTCTGTCTCTTTTTTTTTTGCGTGGGGGGAGTGGGGGACAGAGTCTTGCTCTGTCATCCAGGCTGGAGTGCAATGGTACAGTCTTGGCTCACTGCAACCTCAGCCTACCAGGTTCAAGCGATTCTTCTGCCTCAGCCTCCTGAGTAGCTGAGATTACAGGCACGGGCCATCACGCCCAGCTAAATTTTGTATTTTTGGTAGAGATGGGGTTTCATCATGTTGGTCAGACTGGTCTTGAACACCTGACCTCAGGTGATCTGCCCGCCTCAGCGTCCCAAAATGCTGGGATTACAGGCATGAGCCACTGTGCCTGGTCTCTGTCTCTTATTTGACTCCTCCATTTCTGCCTCCTTCCCTTGGGCTCTCCTTGTTCCTCACGTCCTCCTTGTGTCATCTCCCTTGTCTTCCACCCCACACACTCCAGCAGGCTCCCTGGGACCCCACCTTCCAGGTCCTGGCCACGTGACCCAGAATCCTCTCTCAGGGCCTCTTGCCAAGCTGTGCTTCCTGGCCGAACAGCCAGATGGTGGAGTCTCAAGTCACGGCTCCCCAGCCCTCAGGGACCTGGCCAGTTGGTCAGCCTCCACCACAGGCTTCTGCTTGGAGGGGTGGAGGCTGGTCTCCTGCCATCTGAGAAAAAGCACTGGAGGCTTTGCAGCTGCCAGGCTCTGTCCCTGGGGACCCCTCACTTTTTCCAGGTCCACTCCCACCCTAAGCAAAGCTCTTTCTCTGGCCAAGGAAACACTACCTCCCCCCATTCTGCTTCTCTGCTCCATGTTTTTGTGTCCAGCTCAGCATGGCCTGGGAGAGGAGTGCAGATTCAAGGCTGTACAGCCCCAGTCCTTGCTCTGCGTGACTCAAGGCAACAAGGCAAGGGATCCCTCCCTCCTTCCTTCCTTCCCTCCCTCCCTCCCTCCTTTCCTCCTTCCTTCCTTCCCTCCCTCCCTCCCTCCCTCCTTCCTTCCCTCCCTCCCTCCCTCCTTTCCTCCTTCCTTCCTTCCCTCCCTCCCTCCCTCCCTCCTTCCTTCCCTCCCTCCCTCCCTCCCTTCCTTCCCTCCCTCCCTCCCTCCTTCCTTCCCTCCCTCCCTCCCTCCTTTCCTCCTTCCTTCCTTCCTCCCCTTCCCTTCCCTTTCTTTCCTCCCCTCCCCTCCCCTTCCCTTTCTTTCCTCCCTTTCCTTCTGCTCCCCTTCCCTCCTCCTCCTTCCCTTCCCTTCCTCCTGTTTCTTTCTTTCTTGAGTCTCCCTCTGTCGCCCAGGCTGGAGTGCAGTGGCACAATCTCAGCTAATTATATTTTCACAATTCACAAATTATGTCTTCAATTTATGAAGACACAATTTGATCAGTAACTCCAATTATGTCTTCACAAATCTTGTCTTTTCTGAGCACCACTTCTGTGTTGGCCTCATTATCAGGGAGTCCCTGATGTTGTCAGGATGACCCCAGGATACCAGGCCTATATCCTCCCAGTTTAGGAAGCCCATGGGAAAGACAGCATCTTTTCTGTACACACACACTTTCCTGGCAAAAGTGGGGAGAGTGGCCAGGCACAGGGGCTCACACCTGTAATCCCACACTTTAGGAGGCCAAGATGGGAGGATCTCTTGAGGTCAGGAGTTCGAGACCAGCCTGGCCAACATAGTGAGACCCCCACCTCTACCAAAAAAGAAAAAGTGGGAAGAGTTTTCATTGGCCCATCTGAGATCACATGCTCATCTCTAACCCAATCCTTATAGCAAGGGTGTTTTCACTGTGCTGATTGGCCCCACCTGGGTCATGTGATTACCCATGGCTCTCTAGGTTTCATTTGCCCTTCAGGAAGCTCAGGACCGGAGAGTGAGTTTTGATGTGTTTGGAAGGAGAGGATGGATTTTGGGCAGGCAAAACCAATAACTGTGCACTACAGAACCTGGGAACAAGAAGTCTTGGCTTGGTTCTTGAGTTTTGGGTTTTGTTTTGCAGTCATTTGCCATAATCTGCTACCACTTAATTTTTTGTTGTTGTTATTTTGCTTTCTTCTCTAGTTTTCCTCCATCTGTTTAGAATCACAAGGGTAATACATAAATGTATTCTTTTGGGAAAAAAGTTTACTAACCCAGCAGTCTTCAGTAAAACCTAAAGTCTCCCTCTGATCTGCCTCCCAATCCCACATCCCAAAGGGAGCCTCAGTCACGTTGTGTGCATCTGTCTGTGCCTCTTTCTGCATCTACAAGTCTACGTATATGGTTGTTTAATGTTTTTATTTGATTTTATTTTCATGTTTAATTTTTTTAAATTAAACAAAAACAAGGCCAGGCGTGGTGGCTCAAGCCTATTCCCAGCACTTTGGGAGGCCGAGGCAGATGGATCACGAGGTCAAGAGATCGAGACCATCCTGGTCAACAAGGTGAAACCCCGTCTCTACTAAAAATACAAAAATTAGCTGGGCATGGTGGTGCGCGCCTGTAGCTACTCGGGAGGCTGAGGCAGGAGAATTGCTTGAACCCAGGAGGCGGAGATTGCGGTGAGCCGAGATCGCGCCATTGCACTCCAGCCTGGGTAACAACAGCGAAACTCCGTCTCAAAAAAAAAAAAAAAACAAAAAACAGCACTTTCCAGGCATTCATGTTTTAATTTCAATTTTTGAATAAATGAATTTTCATGGTTAAGACATCAAAAACTCTAAGGAAATCCTATGGGGAAATTATCTGCTTCATTCCTGTTCCCCATTCAGTAAGTTCTCATCCTCTTAATAGGAACCATCTGTTACCAACTTCTTGTTTACTCCAGGGAATTTTTATGCATGGGCAATCCACTCCACATTTATATTCATAGGTAGGTTCTAAATTGCTTTTTTTTTCTTCACAGCAACTCTTGGCTATTATTTCATACTGGTCTTGATTTGTTTAACCATTTTACTCTTTGTTTTTTTTTTAAGAGAGGAGGTTTCACGCTGGGCATGGTGGCTCACGCCTGTAATCCCAGCACTTTGGGAGGCCGATGCAGGCGGATCACAGGTCAGGAGTTCGAGACCAGCCTGACCAACATGGTGAAACTTTGTCTCAACTAAAAATACAAAAATTAGCCAGGCATGGTGGCGAATGCCTGTAATCTCAGCTACTCAGGAGGCTGAGGGAGGAAAATCACTTGAACCCGGGAGGTGGAGGTTACAGTGAGCTGGGATCGCACCACTGCACTCTAGTCTGGATGACAGAGCAAGATTCAGTCTCAAAAAAAAAAAAGAGAGAGGAGGTCTCACTGTGTTGCCCAGGCTGGTCTCAAACTTCTGGGCTCAAGCAGTCCTCTCACCTCAGCCTCCACATAGCTGGGATTTTAGGCATGAGCTGCTGCACCTGGCTTAACCGTTTCTCTCCTGATGAACATTCGGGTTGTTTCCATGTTTTTCCCATCACAAACTCTGCCCAGAGAGATCTTTGTGGATCTCTGCCAGTATTTCTTTTTTTTTTTCTTTTTAAAATGTATTTTCTTTTTAAATTTTATGTATTTATTTATTATTTTTGTTTTTTATAGACAGGGTTTCACTATGTTGGTCAGGCTGGTCTCGAACTCCAGAGCTCAGGTGATCCGCCCACCTCGGCCTGGCAAAGTGCTGGGATTACAGGCGTGAGCCACCATGCCCGGCCTATTTATTTATTTTGAGATAGAGTCTTACTCTGTCACCCAGGCTGAAGTGGCGCAATCTCAGCTCACTGCAACGTTTGCCTCAATTCAAGCAATTCTCCTGCCTCAGCCTCCTGAGTAGCTGGGATTACAGGCATGCACCACCACGCCTAGCTAATTTTTGTATTTTTAATGGAGATGAGGTTTTACTATGTTGGCCAGGCTGGTCGCAAACTCCTGACCTTGTGATCCACCCGCCTTGGCCTCCCAAAGTGCTGGGATTACAGGCATGAGCCACCGCGCCAGGTCTGTGCCAGTATTTTTTTAGTTATATTCCTAGAAGTGGAAGTGCCAGTGCTGAGTCAAGCAGATGCACATTTTGCATTTTGATGTAAGACCTGCCAAATTGCCTTCCAAAAAGACTCTACCAATTTACACCACCAGTGACAGTGGCTGAGTGTGCCCATCTCCCAGCATCTTTTCCAGCATTAGATACTATAAGTCTTTTACATTTTTGCTAGCCTAATGTATAGAAAAGGATGTCTTGGCTAGGCATGGTGGCTCACTTCTGTAATCCCAGCACTTTGGGAGGCCGAGGCAGGTGGATCACCTGAGATCGGGACTTCAAGACTAGCCTGGCAAACATGGTGAAACCCCATTTCTGTTAAAAATGCAAAAACTTAGCTGAGCATAGTGGCACGTGCCTGTAATCCCAGCCACTCTAGAGACTGAGGCAGAAGAATCACTTGGAGGTGATTCCAAGGCGATTCCTCCCAGGAGGTGGAGGTTGCAGTAAGCTGAGATCGTGCCATTGCACTCCAACCTGGGCAAAAAGAGCAAAACTCTGTCTCAAAAAAAAAAAAAAAAAAAGGATGTCTTGTTTAAGTTTGCATTTTCCAGCTGATTAACAAGACTGGGCACCTTTTTATATGCTTATTTCTTTTGTCTGTTGCCTGTTCACATCTGATACCCATTTCTCTTTTTGGGCAGTCTTTTTCTTTGCTGATGTCATTCATGCATACATTGAACAAATCATAACTGAAGGCCTATTGTGTACCAGAAATTGTTCTAGGCTTTCAAGAATACAGCAGTGAGTATGACAGAGCCCCTCCCCTCATGTGGGTTACATTCTGAAAGCAGGGACCAGTAAAAAATACACAAGTACCCAGAAGCAGTGGCTCACACCTGTAATCCCAGCACTTTGGAAGGCCAATGTGGGAGAAATTTGAGCACAGGAGTTCAAGACCAGCCTGGGCAACATAGCGAGACCCCCATCTTTATGACAAATTTTAAAAATGAGCTGGGCATGGTGGTGTGTGCCTGTAGTCCTAGCAACTTGGGAGGCTGAGGCAAGAGGATCCCTTGAGCCCGGGAGTTTGAGGCTGCAGTGAGCTGTGATCTCACCACTGCACTCTGGCCTGGATGACAGAGCAAGACCCTGTCAGAAAACAAAAACAACACACCCCTAAAAAATAAAGAGAGTTGTCTGATGGTGGTAAGTGCTATGAAGGCAAAGGAAGCACGATAGAGGGAAATTCTTTGATTGTTAAAGAAACTAGTTCCTTGCTCTAATATATATCAGTTTTTACAGTTTGTCGTTTGCCTTCCAACTCTATGAAATTTTGGTTGATGCAGAAGCATTTTAATTTTTATGTGATCAAATTGATAAATCTTTCCCTTTATGTTTTTTATGCTTAGATTTTTCTCCATCCCAACGTTATAAACACATTTGCACAGGTTTTCTTTTAGTGTCTTATGGATTTACTCTCTCCATTTAGGTCTTTAATCCATCTGGAATTGTTTTCAGTACAAACAATAAGGAAAGGATCCAGCTAAAATGATTAGCCAGTTAGCCCATGACCATTCATTAAGTAATCCATCTTTTCCTTGGGGATTTGAATTGGCACCTATGAAACACATGCATTTTCCTGTATATTTGGGTCTGCTTTTGCATTCCTGTCTATCCCTATGACACAGCTGCCATCCAAGTCACTATAGCTTTGTATTTATTTTGATAATTTTTTAGTGTCAAATATTTTTTCAGCCTGTAATCCCAGCATTTTGGGAGGCCAAGATGGGCAAATCGCTTGAGGTTAGGAGTTTGAGATCAGCCTGCCCAATGTGGTGAAACCCCACATTTTGTATTTTTGAAAAATACAAAAATAAATTAGCTGGGCATGGTGGCAGGTGCCTGTAGCCCCAGCTACTTGGGAGGCTGAGGGACGAGAATTGCATGAACCTGGGAGGTGGAGGTTGCAGTGAGCTGAGATCACCCACGGCTCTCCAGCCTGGGTGACACAGTGCAGGCTGCTTTGCTCATCCATCTCAAAAAAAAAAAAAAAAGTTCAAATGGGTGCAATGGCCCCTGCCCATAATCCCAGCACTTTGGGAGGATCACCTGACATCAGGAGTTCAAGACCAGCCTGGCCATTATGGTGAAACCCCATCTCTTCAAAAATACAAAATTTAGCCAGGCATGATGGTGAGTGCTTGTAATCCCAGCTACTCCGGAGGCTGAGGCAGGAGAATCACTTGAACCCGGGAAGTGAAGATTGCATTGAGCCAAGATTATGCCATTGCACTCCAGCCTCGAGAGAGCCAGACTCCTTCTCAAAATAAAAAAATAATTAACAAAAAATTATTACTAAACTCGATAGTAATAATTTTTGGAAAGTTGACTCTTTGGACAAATTCTTTAACTTCTCTTGGCCTCAGTTTCCTCCTCTGTAAAACAGGGAGACTACCAACGTTGAACGGTTGTTCTGAGAACTAGTCAATTAATGGACCACTTTAGTTCCCGGGTCAGGTGAGCCTCTTTGGGAAGGTAATACTCCAGCTGAAATTGATTGACAAGGAAGAGCATGCCCCGCAGAAGAAACAGCAAAGGCAAAGGCTCCCAGGCAGGGACTAGCTTAGTGTGATGCAGGTTCATGCGGAGGGCATCGCTCCTGGAGGGGACTGAGCAAGGAGAGGGTAGAAGGGTGGGCCGCAGTGAGGGGTCTGGCTGTCACCATAAAGGTACTGGAGAGTCACAGCAGGATCGGGAGAGCAGGTGGGCCCTGCTGACCCTGCCCCTGTCCCCTGTCCCCATAGTCCATGGAGTCGCAGGTAGAGGAATGGTACCGCGAGGTGGGAGAGCTACAGGCCCAGACTGCGGCGCTTCCGCTGGAACCCGCGAGCAAGGAGCTGGTGGGCGAGCGGCAGAACGCGGTGGGCGAGCGCCTGGTGCGCCTGCTCGAGCCGCTGCAGGAGCGCCGCCGCTTGCTGCTGGCCTCCAAGGAGTTGCACCAGGTGGCGCACGACCTGGACGACGAGCTGGTGAGGCCCCCGCAGGAGCCCGGGGCTGGGCGGGGCGGGGGGCGGAGGGGGGACGGAGAAGATGGGCACGGGTCGGGGCCGAGGATGGAGAGGACTGAGACGTTCCCACCCATATGCTGAAAAACGCATTCAGCCCTTCACTCATTCATTCATTCACATTCATTTACTCGCTTTGAATCATTGATTTATTCATGAAGTCACTCATTTATTGATTCACTCTTCCATTTTCCTCCACTCATTTATTTACTTACTATTCATTCACTCATTCAGGCCTCTGTTCATTTCCTCATTCCATCACTCAACTTCCTGATTTGCTCATTCATTTGCTCACTCAGTTGATCATTCTGGCCCCAGCGCTGTGTTTGGATGATACTGGGGCCACAGGGGTGACCAAGGCAGACCCTGTCTCGGAGTCCAACAGGGAAAATAGACTTGTCCCCAGACGGTGACAATTCAGGGTGTTTAGGAATATGATAGGGGAGTGTAGGGGTTTGTGGGAGCCCAGGGAAGGCAGCTGGCCAAGGTTTAAAGTCAGGGAGGGCTTCCTGGAGGAGGGGATATCTGAGCTGAGGTCTGAAGGAAGAGTACCAGTGAGCCAGCTGAGGAAATGGGAATGGAATTCCAGGAAGCCAGACCTGCTAGTGGAAAGGCCCATGGTGTGAGCCTGGCTTGAGCACAGGGAGTAAGACAGAGTATGTCAACAGAGGAGGCTGAGACAGTGTGGTGGCGCCTGTAGTCTCAGCACTCGGGAGGCTGAGGTGGGAGGATTATTTAAGCCTGGGGGTTAAATCCCCCCCCCCCCCAGAAAAAATAGAGGGAGGAGGCCGAAGATGTGACTGGGCTCTTAGGCAAGGAAGGGCCTTGGATGCCGCGCAAGGGTAAAGTTTAGTTTCTATGCAGGGGTTCTCGGATGCATTCCCTCCTTGACCTGCCCCCTGTGTCCCCTCCAGGCATGGGTTCAGGAGCGGCTGCCACTGGCCATGCAGACAGAGCGAGGCGACGGCTTACAGGCGGTCCAGCAGCACATCAAAAAGAACCAGGTGAGCAGAGCCAGGTGAGGGAGTAAGTTA
Organism: Callithrix jacchus; assembly: GCF_049354715.1. NCBI lineage: Eukaryota > Metazoa > Chordata > Mammalia > Primates > Cebidae > Callithrix > Callithrix jacchus. The sequence goes on from NC_133523.1 coordinate 36,104,172, forward strand.
GGACACATTGGGATGCACATGATAGACAATGTCTGAAGGTGGTTAAAGAGAAAACAATGAATTTATTGGATTTTGGAATTAACAAGAGCGTGGACATCCGATACCGACGTATCCAGGGGCTTCCATATATTCATGACTCTTGGCTCTGTTTTTGTTTGTTTTTCTTGCTTCTTCTTCTTCTTCTTTTTTTTTTTTTGAGATGGAGTCCTGCCCTGTCGCCCAGGCCGGAGTGCAGTGGTGCAATCTCCACTCAGTGCAACCTCCATTTCCTGAGTTCAAGCGGTTCTCCTGCCTCAGCTTCCCAGGTAGCTGGGATTGCAGGTGTGCACCACCACGCCTGGCTAATTTTTGTATTTTTAGTAGAGGTGGGGGTGTCGGGGAGTATCTCACCATGTTGGCCAGGCTGGTCTCAAACTCTTGGCCTCAAGTGATCCACTCCTTGGCCTCCCAAAGTGTGAGATTACAGGCGTGAGCCACTGCACCCAGCCTGTTTGTTTTTCTGAATGAGCTTTCTCATGCATTTCTCTGAATGAGCCAGTTCTCCTCTCCTAGTGATAAAAGGCCTCCAATAGATTCAGGTTTACCTCCCAACAGCAAAACTGAAGAGAATTTTCCCCTCTCTGTAATGTCAGCAATATTGCCAGGAATAACTCATTGTCTCAACCTGCGTTCCGTGCCCACCCTTGAACTAATGATGGATGGCGATTTGGACTGCCTGTTGGGATGGCCTGGCTAAGTGCCCTCCCCTGGAACTTGCTGCTGGAATCAGCCTTAGCTTAATTTCCAAGGCTGAGATGGAGGCAAAGGGAGTTCCCCAGAGGAAAATCAG